>NC_092127.1:23069660-24319660 GCF_043159975.1 Macaca nemestrina | reverse complement strand
GTGAACCCACAGAGTAGACGTTGAATAAAGAGTGAATGAGACCTGAGAAAGTTGAGGTGTTTGGCTCCTGAAGAAAGTGGACTCAAGTGAGGATTTCACTTTTTTATAAAGGGTAGGAAAGATTCGTCTAATGAGAAAGTTCAAGAAGAGAAAGAGGACCTGAAAGTATAGGAGAGAGGAAGACTTTCCGATGGAGAAGAAGATGATAGAAACAGAGTCTTGGGGATAGAGTTGGCCTGGGGAGGAAGAAAGCCAGCTTAGGAGGTAAGGATGGTGTAGATACAAGTATGGGTTCGACTGAGACCTTTCCTGAGATTGCATGGCAGCTGAACTTCTCCCTCTGCCCAATCCTGCTTCCTTCCTTTCCTTTCCACTGGGCTTGACCTCATGGGCACTCCCTAGTAAACCTCTTGCATGGAAACCTCCATTTCAGAATCTGTTTCCCTGGAGCCCACCTGGTTCCTCATGAAGATGTAAATAACTTTGCTGTAGTCACAGAGGTAGGAAGCAACAGATGCAAGTTTTGAACCTGGGCAGCTTGAGCTCCAAGCCTGAGTGCTCTGATACATTATGTCGTGTTACCCAGTGATTTCCTTTGGAGGGGTGTGGTGGTTGCAGAAATTTGAAATAATAGCTTGAGAGATAAAATAAGGTTGTGAAAGAAGCAGGAGGAAATATAAAAAGGAAGATTGCCTAGGCCTCTCTAATCGAATTCTTTGAGGAAGAAGATCATGGCTTTGTTTTGATCCACTGAGAGATGACATGACAGAATCCTAGATAGTGCAGTTAAGGTGAATAGTGGAGAATGTGATTTTGGCAGCAAGATTAGAAATGAGATTAACCAGTGATGGAGAGGAGCAACCTCAAGGGGAAGATGTTATCATAGTCCAGGCAAGAAATAACCAGAGGCTGCACCAAGGAATAACTGTGAAGATAAAGCAAAAGCAACGATTATAAAAGATGGGACTATAACAAGAGCAAGATTTGTCAAGTGTTCAATAGAGTTGTCACTAGCCACATGTTGTTACTGAGCACTTGAAATATGGCTAGTCTCTCTGCGATGTGCTGTGATGTCAATTACACAATGAATTTTCAAGACAGTATGAAAAGACCTCATTCATATATTTTATACTGATTATAAGTAGAAATGATAATAATTGGAATATGTTGAATGAAACAACATTACTAAAATTAATTTTACCTGCTCCTTTTAATTTTTTTTAACATGGCTACTATTTAATATAAAATGTAAAATTACATATGTGGTTCATATTGTATTTTTGTTGGGCAGTGCTGCTGGGAGGTTGCTGATACTGGGGTGGTCACTGGAATACAGAGAAATTGGTACAGGGTAGAGTTGTAAAAAACAATGCCAGGTGTAGTGGCACGTGCCTGTGGTCACAGCAGTAGCTGATGCAAGAGGACTGCATGAGACCAGCAGTTCAAGGCTAGCAATTTAAGGCCAGCCTGTGCAACATAGTGGGACCCCCTTGCTCAAACCAGTACAAATGGTGGCGGGCGCCTGTAGTCCCAGCTACTCGGGAGGCTGAGGCGGGAGAATGGCGTGAACCCGAGAAATGGAGCTTGCAGTGAGCCGAGATGGCGCCACTGCACTCCAGCCTGGGTGACAGAGCGAGACTCTGTCTCAAAAAAAAAAAAATAATAATAATAATAGTAATAATTCTAAAAAGCAACAATAAGCCCTTCGGACCACATTTGAATTAGTAATTAAATATTCAGGTGGCCACACCTTGTAGATGGAGTACTGTCCCGCCGATTCAAGTGGCATGTTCAGAATGTCACTTGCATTACCTGTTTGGTCTGGTACATATCTACCCTCTTGACTGATGCGACTGGAACATATAGTGGGTTGATTAATGGGAAAAAAATCAGTTAAAGAAGATAATTGTTTTTTAAAAATGAAGCATCCAAGAATAATTTTGATTATTTTAACTTAAAACATAAGTAATACTGGTTCATCTGTTTATTGTTGGATATAAGATCAAGGCCTTTTCTATGCATATGGGACCATTGACTTGAAGTTTCTTTCATTTTTCTTGAAAATATCACATTCATAATTCATTTTCTATCATTTCCAGTTTTAGTTTCTCAAAAGAGGAGTGATAAGTTTTTGAACAAATCTAAGGGCAGAATTTTTAGAGATTTTTGTTTTCGTTAGTCTACTACAGTGTTCTCATCCATAGCTGATTCCGTTTTTAAACTTCAAGTGTTTCCAAAGCATTCAACTTTTTCCTACTCTCGTACTTACCAATGTACCTAATTTTTAATTAATTACACAAGCACGAGTAAAAGTGGCATAAATATCTGCTGACATACCTGCCTGACTCTCCCTATGCGTAGAATCCAGCGGTGACAGAATCGTGATCCCCGCTGGAGCACTGGCCAGAAATGGTCGGGGACCTAGACATCCATCCATATGCTTCAGAATGTTGGTGAGGAGCTGCTTCAGTGTAGGCTGGCTACGAGAATTCCTTAGGTGCTTCACAGGGAGGGGCAGGCATTTGTGTTTGGAGTTCAGAAAGTAGATGAAAGAATTCTGGAACAGCAAGACCTGGACAGGACACTGCTGTGGCCGGCAAGAGGCCGTGTAATTGGAGAGTCTGCCCCAGCAAGGGGTGAAGGGGCACAGAAGGTTTCCATTTAGTGAGCACTTCTCCTGTGTTAGGTGCTGTGCCTACCCATTGACAGGCATTATTTTTTGAATAAACATTTGATGGAATGCTCGCAGTGTAGCCTCCTGTTCAGATGAAGTCATTGAGTAATCTTCCAAAACAAGTAGACCTGGTATTGACAAACTCTGGTCAAAAATAAAAACAAAAATAAAAAATGCTGTTCTGTCAAACTCTTGAACCATTCATTGTTCCTGCAACCTTGTGTCCATGAGAATCACCATTAGAAGTGTGCATGTTTGGGGCAACGCAACCACTTACTCCAATGCAGATTTCCAAGTCCTCATTCCCTGCAAAATGGATCGAATTGATCTGGAATATGATCATGCTCTCCAGGTGATCCTAATGCAGACAGTTCATGAAAACGGAGTGACGACACAATACTACCTTTACAAGGCACTACAGAGGAGGGCCAGCTAGAGAAGAAGGGAGGGCCGACGAGTGAGTAATGAAGACTAGAGATGGATATACAGTGATCTGCTGAAGCCATCTCATACCACTTGCAAGAGCCAAATGTTAAAATTAAAGGAATTTCGTGCATCACTTTTTGAACAGAGCCATTATTTAAAAAATAATATAAATGATATAAACTTGCAATTGAATTGATTATGTTAAAAACAAATGTAATAAACACACAAACTTATCACTTCTATGTTGCCATATTTATCTTCTTCTTCTTTTTTTTTTATGTTTTTTGAGACAGAGTCTCGCTCTGTTGCCCAGGCTGGAGTGCAGTGGCCGGATCTCAGCTCACTGCAAGCTCCGCCTCCCGGGTTTACGCCATTCTCCTGCCTCAGCCTCCCGAGTATCTGGGACTACAGGCGCCCGCCACCTCGGCTAGTTTTTTGTATTTTTTAGTAGAGACGGGGTTTCACCGTGTTAGCCAGGATGGTCTCGATCTCCTGACCTCGTGATCTGCCCGTCTCAGCCTCCCAAAGTGCTGGGATTACAGGCTTGAGCCCCCACGCCCGGCCCATATTTATCTTCTATATTCTTTTTTCTTCCAAGGGTAGAGACTCAGTAAAATTAATAATTTTTACTATTTCATCAAGAACAATTTTACGTGAAACTCTCTTTTATATTTAATTTTTTTTGTTTAAGGGTGGTAGAGCCGTGGAGAAAACAGTAACTGCTGATGCAAGTTAATGCTCTGCTTTGATTTGTGCTATAGGACAAATAGCTTTACAGTCAAAGAGGCTAGTGACAGCCTAATATTATCATTAAAATAATTTAAATTAATTAACTAATGTATAAGCACTTAACATGAGATCTACTGTTTTTCTTTTCCTTTTATTTTTATTTTTTTTTTTGAGACAGAGTCTCTCTCTGTCGCCCAGGCTGGAGGGCAGTGGCACGATCTCAGCTCACTGCAACCTCTGCCTCCTAGGTTCAAGTGATTTTCCTGCCTCAGCCTCCTGAGTAGCTGGGACTACAAGTGCCCGCCACCACGACCGGCTAATTTTTTTTTGTATTTTTTAGTAGAGACGGCGTTTCGCTACGTTGGTCAGGCTGGTCTTGATCTCCTGACCTCAAATGATCCACCTGCCTCGGCCTCCCAAAGTGTTGAGATTATAGGCGTGGGCCACCACACCTGGCTGGGATCTACTCTTTTAAAATTTTAAGTGCATAGTACAGTTTTGTTAACCATAAGCACAATGTTGGGCAGTGTTGAACAGCAGATCTCTAGAGCTTACTCATCTTGCATAATTGAAACTCTATGCCATTGAATAGTAACTCCAGGTTTCCTCCTTGTCCCAGCCACTGACAAACATCCTCCTCTCTGTTCCTATGAGTTTGTTTATTTTAGATATCTCATAGAAGTGCAATCATGCAGTGTATGTTTTTCTATGATCCTCTAGGATCATTCATGTCACGTATTGCAAAATTTTATTTTTTAAAGGCTGAATACATGCTATTGTATGCATGTACCACATTTGCTTTACCCATTCATCTGTCCATGGACATGGGAGGTTGTTTCCATATCTTGGTTATTGTGAATAATGCTGCAATGAATATAAGAGTGCTTGCATCTCTTTAAAATTCTGTTTTCAATTCTTTTGGATATATACCCGGAAGTGAGATTACTGCATCATATGTTAATTCCATGTTTATGTTTTTTGAGGAACTACCGTACTGTTTTCCTTAGCAGCTGCATCATCTCACATTCCCACAACAGTGTACAAGGATTCCAATTTCTCCACATCTTTGCCAATGTTGTAATCTTTTTTTTTTTTTTACAGTAGCCATCATAACAGGTATGAGATGATAACTCATCATGGTTGATTTGCATTTCTCTGATGATTAATGATGTTAAGATTTTTTAATATACCCGATGGCGATTTGCATGTCGTCTTGGAAGAAATGTCCATTCAATTCCTTTACCCATTTCAAATCAGATTCTTTGTTTTTTTGCTATTGATTTGTATGAGTTCCTTATATATTTTAGATATGAATATTTTAGCAGACATATGATTTGCAAATATTTTCTTCCATTCTGTAGGTTGCCATTTCACTCCGTTGATTATATCTTTTGCTGTGCAGAAGCTTTTTAGTTTGATGTAGTCCCACTTCTCTAATTTAGCTGTTTTGCTGGTGCTTTTGTTGTCATATCTGAGAAATCATTGCCTGGACCAATAGCATGAAGATTTTCCCCTATGTTTCTTTCTAGGAATATTATAGTTTACAACACAATTCATTCTGTGTTGACTTTTGTGTATAGTGTAAGACAAGGGTCCAATTTCATTCTTTTGCATGTAGATATCCAGTTTTCCCAGTATTTTTGTTGAAGAGACTATCTCTTCTCCACAGTGTATTCTTGGCATTCTTGTTGATTAGTTGACTTTATATACCTGGGTTTATTTCTGGGATCTCTGCCTGTTGATGTATGTGTGTGTTTTAATGACAGTACTATACTGCATTAATTACTGCAGCTTTACAATGTATTTTAAAATTAGGAAGTATGGATATTCCAGCTTTGTTCTTCTTGCTCAAGATTACTTTGGTTATTTGAGGTATTTTGTGGTTCCCTATGAATTTTAGGATTTTTTTCTATTTCTACAAAAATGCCATTGAGATTTTGATAGCGATTACATGGACTTTGTACATTGTTTTTGGTAGTGTAGACATTTAAAAAATATTGTCTTGTCATCTATGAACACAGGATATCTCTGCATTTGTTTGTGTCTTCTTTAGTTTCCCTGTACGTTTTTCGTCTTCTTAGTTGACTTTATTCCTAAGTATTTTATTCTTATTTTTATTCCCAAAATGGGACTGTTTTCTTAATTTCCTTTTTGGATAGTCCATTGTTAGTATATAGAAATGAAACTGATTTTTTTGTATGCTGATTTTTGTATTCTGCAACTTTACTATGTTTGTTTATGGTTCTAACACTTTCCTTGTGAGTCTTTAGAATTTTCTACATATAAGATAATGTCATCTGCACACAGAGACAATTTTATTTCTTCTTTTCCAATTTAGATGGCTTTTATTTCTCTCACTTACCTAATTGCTCTGGCTAAGACTTCCAGTACTATGTTGAATACAAGTGGTGAGAGTAGGTATCCTTCCCTTCTTCCTGATTTGTGAAGAAAACTTTTCAGTTTTTCACCATTGAATATTATGTTAGCTGTGAGCTTTTCATATGTGGCCTTTATTAATGTTGAGGTAAATTCCTTCTATATCTAGTTTGTTAGAAGTTTTTTTTGTTTTTGTTTTTTAATGGAATGGTGTTGAATTTTGTCAAAGCTTTTTATTGCCTTTATTGAGATGAGAATTTTTCCAATTACATTCATCAGGAATATTGACCTGCAGTTTTCCTTTCTTGCAGTGTTTTTTGTCTGGCTTTGGTATCAAGGTATTGCTGGCCTTATAGAATACATTTTGAAATATCTCTTTTATTAATTATTTTGAATAGTTTAAGAAAGATTGATGTTAATTATTCTTTAAATATTTGGTAGAATTCACTGGTGAAGCTCTTTACTTTTCGTTGTTGAAAAGTTTTAAATTATTGATCCTCATTTTGTCTGTTTCAATGTAGAGAGGTTTTACATTATTGAACCTTATTTTTATTTGTCTGTTTAGACATTTTGTCTCTTCTTGATTAAGTCTTGGTAGGTCATATGTTTTTAAGAATTTATCCATTTCTTCTAGGTTATCCAATTTGTTGACATATTGTTGTTCATAATAGTCTCATGATTTTCTATTTCTGTGGCATTTATTTTAATATCACTGCTTCCATTTATGATTTTGAGTATTTTCTCATTTTCTTAGTTATTTTAGTTAAAGATTTGTCGATTTTGTTTTTCTTAGAAATTCAGTATTGTTGATGTTTTTTCTATTTTTTCTATGTTCTATTTTATTTATATTTGCTGTAATCTTTATTACTTCTTATGCTAGCTTTGAACTTAGTTTGTTATTCTTTCTCTGGCTTTTTGAAATATAATGTTAGGTTGTTTATTTGAGCCCTTTTTTTCCTTTTTTTCTTTTTTTTTTGAGACAGAGTCTCGCTCTGTCGCCCAGGCTGGAGTGCAGTGGCCGGATCTCAGCTCACTGCAAGTTCCGCCTCCCGGGTTTACCCCATTCTCCTGCCTCAGCCTCCCGAGTAGCTGGGACTACAGGCGCCTGCCACCTCGCCGGGCTAGTTTTTTGTATTTTTTTTAGTAGAGATGGGGTTTCACCGTGTTAGCCAGGATGGTCTCGATCTCCTGACCTCGTGATCCACCCGTCTCAGCCTCCCAAAGTGCTGGGATTACAGACTTGAGCCACCGCGCCTGGCCTTTTTTTTTATTTTTTACCATACATGTTCATTACTATAAACTTCTCTCTTAGTACTGCTTCTGCTGCATCCCATAAATTTTTGTATATTGTGTATTCACTTGTCTTGAAATATCTTTTTTTTTTTTATTTGGGACAGAGTTTTGCTCTTGTGCCTAGGCTGGAGTGCAATGGCATGATCTCGGTTCACTGCAACCTCCGCCTCCTAGGTTCAAGTGCTCCTCCTGCCTCAGACTCCCAATTGGGATTACAGGCATGCACTACCATGCCCGGCTAATTTTGTATTTTTAGTAGAGACGGGGTTTCACCATGTTGGTCAGGCTGGTCTTGAACTCCTTACCTCAGGTGGTCCACCCACCTTGGCCTTGCAAAGTGTTGAGATTACAGGCATGAGCCACCATGCCCGGCCCTTGAAATATCTTTTAATTTGTCTTTTGATTTCTTCTTCGACCCAATGGTTATTTAAATGTGTGATGTTTAACTTCCACATATTTGTGAATCTTCCAGTTTTCCTTTTGTTTTTGATTTCTAGTTTCATTTCATTGTGATCAGAAAAGATATTTGGTATGATGTCAATCTTAAATTTGTTGAGACTTATTTTATAGCCTAACATGTGATCACATGTGAATTTGAGACTGTTCTGTGTGCACTTGAGAGGAATGTATTTTGCTGCTATTGAGTGGAATGTTATGTATATGTCTTTTAGGTCCATTTGGTCTATAGTGTTGTTCAAGTCTTATGTTTCCTTATTGATTTTCTGTCTGAATGTTCTATCAATTATTGAAAGTAGGGTAGGAAATCTCCTGTTTTATTGTGTTATTCTCTATTTTTCCTTCAAGCCTGTCAATGTTTGCTTTACATATTTTGGTGCTCTAATGTTGGGAGCATATGCATTTTTAATTGTTCCATCTTCTTGATGATTTGTCCCTTTCGTCATTAAATAATGGGGACCTTCTATGACAGTTTCTGACTTAAATTCTATTTTATTTGATATGATTATAGTTATCTTTGATCTCTTTTGGTTATCATTTGCATGGAATATCTTTTTCCATCTCTTTACTTTTAGCCCATGTGTGTCTTTGATTCTAAAGAATGCCTCCTGCTTACGGCATATAGTTATTGTTTTTTTTTTTTTGTTTCTTTGTTTTTTTTAAATCCATTCAGCTATTCTACAAACTTTTATTGGAGCATTTAATCCATTTACATTTACATTATCAATAGGTAAGGATTAACTATTGGTATTTTGTTGTTTTCTGTTTTGTAGTTCTTTTGTATCTCTTTTCCTCTCTTGCTGTTTTCCTTTTTTTTTTTTTTTGCTGATTTTTTGTGGTGATATGCTTTGATTCCCTTATTTTTTCTTTTGCATGTATGTATTTATTTCTTTTTCTTTATCTATTGTATATATTTTCTGTATGGTTTCCATGTCTCTTTCTCTCTCTCTTCTCCTTCTGGACACTTATAATCAATATATTTGTTCACTTGGTGGTGTTTGATAATTCCCTTAGACTCTCTTCACTCTTTTTGATTTTTTTTTCTTTTTGCTTCTCTTACTGGATAATCTCAAATGACCTGTCTTGGAGTTGACTAATTCTTCTGTTTGATCAAATCTGCTGTTAAACCCTTATGATGAATTTCTTATTTCAGTTATTGCATTCTTTCACTCCAGAATTTCTATTTGGTTCTTCTTTATCTTTTCTATTTCTTCATAATATTCTTGTTTATTTAATGTATTATTTTCCTCATTTTGTTTAGTTGTCTATCTGGGTTCTCTTGTAATTTGCTGAGCTACTTTAAGATGATTATTTTGAATTCTTTGTCAGACAATTCATAGATCTCCATTTTCTTAAGGACCAGTTATTGGATATTTATTTTGTTCTTTCGATTGTGTTTTATTTTCCTGATTTTTTGTGTTACTTGTAGCTTTGCATTGATGTCTTTACAGGTGACATCCATGTCTTAATGACATGTTCTCCAGTCTTAATGAACTGGCTTTGATTGGGCAAGATAGCCCAGGTAGAATTTCTGGGTCTTGTTCCTAGGTCCTGACCCAGGTGTTCAGTCTTTTTCTTTTCTTTTTTTTTTTTTTCCTTTTCTTGTTTCTTTTCCTTTCTTTTCTTTTCAGCACTAGCAATCTCTTACCTTCTCTGGTTCCCATGTCAGTCTCGTCTGTGCTCCATACGAGATGAGATAGAAACTAGCTCTTCAGGGAGCTCACTGAAAGGCTCAGGACATTAGAGTCATGATCCACTCCTCTTTCTTTCCTGAAGGAGAGGCCTCAGTTCTATGCCTTCTACAGGTCTCAGAGCCTTGCCAGCCATGGGAAGGTGCCCATTCTCCTAGCTTTCCCAGGCATCTGTACTATGCTATATCTTTAAGCACTCTGTAAGAGGCACAACAGAAGCCAGCCCCTTGGGGGTGTACTGAAAGGCCGGAAATGTTGGATACTCACTCTACTCTCTATCCCCTGCCCTCCCCACACCAGGAAAGGATTGTAATCTCTCTGGGGCTGAGTTGTACTAGCAGGTAAAGTGAAATAGCTTTTCTTATCTGTTTCAGTGTGGCTGACCATTATGTTTTTGTTTGTCTGGGGTACTGAAATTTCTTAACTTAATCCTGAACTTCTTATAAAGCTAATTTGTTACTTATATCACTGTTAAATCTGTGTTTCTGTTGGGGAATGAGGGCTGGAACTTCCTATTCTGCTATCTTGCTGACGTCACCCTATCCTTGATGTTCTTGAGGTTATTTATGGCTATTGTATCTGTATGGGGGAGATGTATGTATTAGTGGTGGGTGGTTCTGGCTCAGAGTCTCTAATGCGGCTGTAATAAACCTCAGAGATGTCAGATGTCAGAGATGGAGTCCTCTTGAGGCTCAGGTGGGGCTGAGATCTGCCCCTGCCCACCCACATGGTTATTGACAGACCTCAGTTCTTAACTGACTGCTAGACTGAGGATGCCAGTTTCTCTTCGGCTGTTTGCCAGAGGCCTCAGTTCCTGGCTATATGAGCCTCTCCACAATATGGCGGACAACTTCCCCAAGACAAGTGATGGAGTGATGGGAGACTGAGGGGAGGAAAGGAGGGAGAGAGAGAGGGAGAGGGGTTGGTGGGGAGAGAGCACACACAGAAGCATGAGAGAGCAGTTAAGATGGGAGCTGCAGTCTTTTTAATAAGCTAATTTTAGAAGATCATCTCATTACTTTTGCTATGTTAAGTTCATGAGAAGACCACTAAGTCCTGCCTACACTCAGATGGAAGAAATTAAGTTTCAGCACTTGCAAAGGAGGAGTATAAAGAATTGTCCCATCACAACACTATATGATGTCATGCTACTGCATACTTCTTCCTAACACTGTATTCAGTGATGCAACTTTGGTAGTTTGAAATCAGCCATGGTGGAAATATTTGAACCATGGAAATTAGTAAACATTCTAAATCAGACTTTTCCCTCCAGACAGCTGACATTTACCAGCACACAACAGGATGAATATAGAGCTATATGTTCATAGAATTTTTATGAATTAGATGAATTTTAGGAAGGGCTTTGAAAGAAGGAAATAAAATATTATTCATACAGAAAAAGATAGTTTCTTAATTTAAAGATAATAGAGGTGAAGCAAGGTGTGGAGGGAGACTTTGGGAGTTTAAATATGCTCTTATGGATGCCTATAATGACATGAAGAAAAAGCAGCTCTTTCTCTTTTTGTTTCTGTGTGTGCATGTGTGCACACGATTTGAAATGGAGATTGCATACTAAATTTAACTATGTGTACACAAACACATTAAAGACTTGGCATACAATATTTTTTTAAATCCAGTAATCGGGATGGGTATATAATCTTTTGCATAATTGCCTATGAAGCCACAAACAAGTAATGCATGTGCCAGTAAAGTTGGTACAGCTGCCTTATACCTAAAATAGATCAGAAATTCAAAGACCAAATTTTAGTTCATTTGAACTGATGCCCTGGTGTATGTGGCGTGATCAATAACATGAGAGGAGTGCTACCATTTATCAAATGAGCAGGAATTTACTTCAAAATTTCCAGAATCATAGCATTTTAGGTCTGAAAGAGTAGGAAATCTACAGTATATTATTTCTCAAAATGTCTTTGTCAATCAAACATCAAAATCAGAAATGACTGGTCTTCTTTTTAAAACCTAGAAGCTTGTTAGTACCTGAAACCCACCCCAGACCTGATGAATTGGTGGGGGCTTAATAATTTGCACATTCTATAAGCTCTCTACATGATTCGTTGCAAGCAAACGTTAGAGAGTGAATAATCCAAACCTTTTATTTTATATATTAGGGAAACAAACAACTAAGCTGTAAAAGACCCCCACCCCCAACAAGTGAGACCACATAGTAGGCATGATTTTACACATTAAAACTTTTTTTCCTCCAAAATAAAATTTTTTTATCCAGCAATCAGGGTGGATATATAATCTCTTGTATAATTGCCTATGAAGCCACAAACAAGTAATACATATGCCAGTAAAGTTGGTACAGCTGACCTACACCTAAAATAGCCCAGAAATTCAGACCAAGTTTTCATTCCAAAATTTTTTATTTTGTAGAAAATAGAAAGCATATCCTTTGTTCAAAGAGACAGCAAAGGAACAACACAGGACTTCAATGAAAAACATGTTGTTTATGTGTATAGTTACTAGTCAGTACGCCCCACCTAGCCACGAATTAGTGTGGTTACTCTAAATTGCTAACATGAAAATCTTAACCTCCTACTTCTGAAGTTATTTGGTTTTAGCTACTCAATTTTTTTTTTCTAGGCTTCCAAGGTTGCTGTTTTGGGCATGATTTTAGAAATATAATTATAAGTTTGATTTCAAACTTCTGGACCATGTAATCAAACACAGGCTGGTCATAGTGGAAGATATACAATTTTTAGCTCTGTCTACATTGACAAAAAAAAATTGGCTGGATCCACATCAATTGAACTTGAGTGCCATGTGTTTACAGTGACAGCTTCTCCCCAAAAACGCCAAAAAAAAAAAAAAAAAAAAAGAGAAAAGAAAAAAGAAAAAAAAAGAAGATCCATGCTGTTGTAGTCAATGTACATAGGCGTGTTTGAAGCCAGCCCCTCCAGCAGCACCTCACCAACCATGTCTGTGCTTTTACTTATCCAACAAAATGACTTAAATATCTAACTCTTTTTCCTGGTAAATTTTTTATTATGTGCAACGCACTGTTAAACAGGTGAAGAATGAACAAGTTTAGAAAAACAAACAAAAAAAAGCCTAACATGAAAAATTATCCGCATGGTGTCCACTTTTCCTGCTTGGTTGCAAAACCCAATGGATTATTTATTTAGATTTGTGCTGTCCCTGATTCCAAACAGCAGCCTCTTTAGAGTAACATCTGCTCCAGACATTGCTCCAGGAATATAAATCCCGACTAAGGGGTGGGTATTTAAAGCTGTAAATGATGTTTTATTTTTACAATAGCTTTGCAAAAGGAATGGAGGTGTCATCATCAGAGTTTTCTTAACAGGATTTAATCTTAATGCCAAACTAAATCCTTTGTCTAAAGCATCAGCAGAGTTGTATTTTATTTTCCCCATAGTATTACAGAGGAGGGCTGGTGCAGGCACAGCCACATGACATTGCCTTATCTGTTTTGTCTGTTTGTTTTCTGGAAGAATCTAGGAACGTGCATAAATGCAATTAAGGACAGTTATCTACAAATTGGAAGAAAGCATTTCTATTCTCTTAAATCTCTGAATCAAAGCACTTAATGTTCTGATTTCCAGCAAGACTTTCCAAGAAATGAAAACCCAACCCTTGGGTTTGTGTTTGGACTCTTGATACAGTTATGAAAGACGCATCAGGAGATGGCAAGTGGCTGCCAATACTTCCTTTTTTTCTGGAATATTCTCCAATTCTTGGTGCATCAAGATGGAAACTGGAAGGCTTGGAATAGATGTCCCTTTAAAAGGCTCCAGTAACAATACAAGAATATTTTTTCCATACGCAGTGACGTGGGTGGGTCATGGGTGTCTCAATGACAGTAACGTTCCCGAACCCCAGACCTTAGCTGTCATTTCACCTGCGTCGTCCCGGACGCCATTTGGCTGTTGACGTGGTTCCGAGCCAATAAATAACGCCAGCAGCCCTCCCAAATCCACGCCGGCCCGTCTCGCTCTCCGCCGGCCCCCTCCTCGCAGTGGTTTCTCCTGCAGCTCCCCTGGGCTCCGCGGCCAGTAGTGCAGCCCGCGGAGCCGCGGCTTCGCCCCTCTCCTCTGGGTGGCTCCAGTGCGCGGGCTGACACTCATTCAACCCGGGAAGGTGAGGCGAGTGGAGGCTGGTGCGGAACTTGCCGCCGCCCCCAGCAGCGCCGGCCGGCTAAGCCCAGGTCCGGGCAGACAAAAGAGGCCGCCCGCGTAGGAAGGCACGGCCGGCGGCGGCGGAGCGCAGTGATGGCCGGGCGAGGGGGCCGCGCGCTGCTGGCTCTGTGCGGGGCACTGGCTGCCTGCGGGTGGCTCCTGGGCGCCGAAGCCCAGGAGCCCGGGGCTCCCGCGGCCGGCATGAGGCGGCGCCGGCGGCTGCAGCAGGAGGACGGCATCTCCTTCGAGTACCACCGCTACCCCGAGCTGCGCGAGGCGCTCGTGTCCGTGTGGCTGCAGTGCACCGCCATCAGCAGGATTTACACGGTGGGGCGCAGCTTCGAGGGCCGGGAGCTCCTGGTCATCGAGCTATCCGACAACCCTGGCGTCCATGAGCCTGGTAAGGGTGCTGCCCCCTGACAGCCTTGGGGGCATCCCGGAGGGCGGGCGGCAGAGGGTGGGACTGCTGGTGGTGGGGGAAGGAGGGAGGGATGGGCCCAGGGGGGCTTCTTGGTAAAAGGTATCTAAGGTGGAAGGTGGGAAGTGGAGGGAGGGATGGAAATGGGGAAGAACCCGACTTAACAGTGCCAGGGACCCAATTTCTGCTTTTCCGTCCCATCCGCTCAGCCCCAAGCCCATCTTCCCAGACCTTAGCCCACCCTCTAGTGAGTATAGGTTTTGGGAGGCTGGGGTGGCGGGGGGTGGGGGGTAGCAATACGGAAAAAAGAAATCCTGACGCACGCAACCCCAGCGGTCGTTCTCACTTTGCTGGGTGAAAAAACCAAAGGAATGATTGCGAGTCCCCAGCAAGGAGGGTTGGTCTTCCGTGCTGACATGAGTGGAAAGATAAGGTGCAGAAGGCAGTGATTTAGAGGCAAGGAGAACGAGTTATTTCTCATTTTTTTCTCTAATTTCCAGAGGACCAGTTTATTGGCTCTGTGTACCCATCTCTACCTGTGAGTGCATAAGTATTAGGTACACTCGCTGCTGTGGATGCTCGGGGAATCTTAGGGATATTGCCAATCTGGGGTGGTGGTGTATGCAGACACGTCGGACCCCCTCCTCCTACCAGGGTGAAAAGTGGTTTCTGACTGACGTTCAGATTTTGAAACGGCACAAGGCCTTTCCAAGGGAAAAGGAGTATTCCATTTTCTATGCTATAACCATTTGAGATGAATAGTTTGTGATGGGGTCTTTATTCCAACTGATGTTCCTGAATAACCATCTGTATTCATTTTTCCAAGGAGTATGTTAAAGCACGTTTTGATTTATGTTAATTGTGATGCATTTAGTATTAATAAAGAGGTATTTAAAAATGTTCTTGGGACTTTTTTTCATTATGTTTCTGCTTAGGAAATAATTCGGGCCTGGTCTTCTGATAATCAAGGTATGGCTAAAGTAATCTGTGCTAATGATATCAGCATGGGATGCTTAATTTTTGTTTAATGACAAAGCAAGCAAGAAAAGTAGGCTAAAAATTCTCATTGAAGGGCCAGAGTAGTTTTATAATGATGCATAAGAACCAAACTGAGAAAGGATTAAAATAGGCGATCAGTAGACATTTTGATCTTCAAATGTATAGTAGATAGGTTGATCAAGAATAAATCTTCAGGAAATATTTCTTACCTTCAAATAATATAAGAAAAAAAGGTTTGTGTAAGTTTGCTGTCAAAATTCTAAGATCAGATCCTAGAAAACATTTAATATTAACTACTCTATCTGGCAGGATTCAGCATGTAGGATTGGACATTTTGAAACTTAGTTTCATATTGTTAGCTGAAGATAGGGAAAAATTTTAAATGTGATAACTGATTTTCAGCTAAATCCAATAATCAAAGCCAAGACATCCTAGGCACAGTTAAAGCTAATGTAAGTATTTGTGACTCTCCTGCTGCCTTCTTAATGGAAACCCTTTGTTACTCTATTTTGTAGATTGATCCCAGAGTTTTCTGCATTGTTACTTCAGAGAGATTATATGAAAGCTAATGTTTAACTTTTTGGTGTTTCAAATTTGGAAATAAAATTTTAAAGTGGCATTACTCTTAGAATGTGATATGCTTTAGAAAATGAAAACAATGATTCCTTTGCTTAAGTATCTGGAATATATAGTTCATCAAGGTTTGCAAATCCTTCTTTTAGGTTGCAAGCTTTGTGAAGTGGGGACCCTGACTCCAGAACCCAGCTCATGTTTGGCACACAGCGGGCTTGAATCCACATTATGAAATAATCTACATTATGGAAAAATACTGAATATGCAGTATGGAAAAAATGAATCCATCAATAGCTACATAACACAGTGAATTAAAATAAAATGTTTTATTCCTCATACATACAAAATACATTGATTGAATTCCTCTCACAGAGACAAACTTGGAAGTGTTGTACAATATGTACTTTACCATTCCTTTTTAAATGAAGGAGACTCTAAGTCTACGGTATTACTAATAGAATACAAAGTGTCTATGTCCCTTGTATTTTTAAAAGTAGAAATAAACTATTAGAAACCAACGCTAACAAAACTACAAGGGTGATATCCCCCTCGATCACCTTTTATGAGGGTCATATAGATGAGAAATCTTCAGGAAACTAGTAAATGTAGAGATCTGATCAGTGTACAAGTTTGATGGTGCTTGTGTGAATTAACTTCAGGTAAATGCGGATAAAGGAAGATGTTCACCATTCTTAGATGGCCTTTCAGTTTCTTTTAGATTAAACTATTTTAAGAAGTAAAAAGGAATATTATACTTATTCTGAGGTACAAGTGGGTTCATTCAGTGTTCTTTTTTTCTTTTGAGCACCTGTGTACTCAAGGTGGACCGGGCCTCTATGAGTTGTGCCTCTGCACAGCCCATAGAAGATAACACAGAAGATAGTCCCTTGCCCTGAGGGGAATAGAGAATTGGGAGGTTGGAGAACAGCATAAAGGTATGTGAGGCTGCAAGATTGGCTTTAGGAGGACTGGAGAAAAAGACAGTAGGGTCAACAGGTCAGGGAAACTGGATTATTGAAGAATGGATGACAAAAGACAGGAACTGTACAGTTTGTTGACATTGACAAATTCCAAAATAGCTGGTATAGATATCTGTCTTCACTAGGACCCCTGCTTTTGAAAAAGGGCCAACTGCCTTAACTATTTTCACCTTTTAAGAACCTTATTTTTTGGCTTGAAATAACATTCTGATTCAGCTTTAGGAAATAATATTGAACTTAACTAGTGTGTTTACTTGACTGAAATTTTGAGGTGAAGTGGCTCACGTTCGTTTTATTTTCCAGCAAGAGAGGTGTCAGATTTGTTGATAAGTTTTCTTAATCTAGATTCTTTTTCTGAACATTAAAAAAAAAAAACAGTGGATTTCTAAGAATTTAGTTGTCGTAACAGAAGAACTCCAACAAAATAAAACATAACAGAAGAACTCCAACGAAGTAAAACACAATACGCACATAAAGCCCTTTCTTGTGGTGGAATCGGCAAGCTAGACGTTTACTTAGTTAGACTAGCAGTTTTTGGACAGAAATGTTTGTTGATACAATTAACTCTCTTCCTGAGCAGAAAGAAGTGATCTTTATACATGCTTGATACAGGACGTGGGGGTGTAGTTGAGCTTATCTTCTGAAAATGGCTCTCTTTGCAAGATGTTCAACATTTGAATTCATCAAATGGCAAAGCAAATTGCGTTTTGAATTGGTCATCGAGGAATAGCCAAACCTATTCTGTGATGACATCTTAGGAATCAGCTTGATTGCTGACCAGCTGAATGTTGGATCTCAGTCATCATTTTGTATCACTTCTGAGGTCTGCAAGAATCTGTTGAGAGAGGGTTGCGAGTAGCAGCCAATTTCAATGAGCAGAATCACAAATGGTCCTGTCATTGGTCTCATCTCCTCAGACATTGTTAAGTCTGGACCCCAGATGGATTTCCTCTACACTGGGAGTTAGTGTTTGTGGCCCATTTGGAACTGGGATGAAGAATGAGCTTAGACTAGGCTAGGGGCTGATTCTAAGTGCTCAGATATGTCCCCATTAGATATCATACCTGCTAGGCATGGTCATTTTCCCATTTTTTCTTTCGTTTTACTTATATTTTATAATTTTTTCTTATTTCCATGCTTAAGGACTCATGTATTCAAACCCAAACATATGCCTTCCCAGGCATATATATCCATCATCGAAATACAGTACTCATAAAAGAAACCTTTGTTAACTTAAGTCTAAGTAATGGATTCTGTGTTCCCAGACCACTCCACCCAGAGTTAAATATGAGTTAAGATTAATTTGCTTAAAACACTATTTCTTTTACATGTAGTTCAAGATTGCTTTTGGGAAGTAAATCTGATTTATAGCTAAAACGCTATCTCAAAAACATTCTTTAGAGCAGGATTTTTCTTTCTCAAAGGCTGGAATGATTATTTTGGACGTATTCCTCTCTGAATCTGTTAAAATTTAAAGTGTATAAATGCCAGTATGCATTTGCCAAATATTGTGATGGAACGTTTAATGCTGGCAAAGTTTCCACACAACTTGAAAAAGAGAAGTGGGGGTTTTTATTATTTGTCTGGCCTCTCTTTATAGCAGATTAGTATGTATTAGTGGCAAATGATTACAACTAAATAACACCTTAAAATTCGTGAAGATACATGTTAGGTCCTAGAGAAGAATCTAGACCTACCACACATGGTCAAGAGTTATTTTTAGATCTGAGTGAGTCAACACAGCTTTTGCCAGAAGTGATGTTCTTGATTGATTTGTGATTGGTTAATGGAAGAGAAGGCAAGTTGGGCTTGCCCCTACATGATAGCTTTTGCTCAGACAAAAGAGGCAGCTCTCTATGACAACGGATTTGAGAGGTGGCAGATGACTCATTTGCTAGTAACTCCCTTACCGGCTTGCCATAAGGGTGAAATCCTATTTCTAAATATTAACAAATACGAAATAGCTCTTGTAAGGGGTGACACATTAACCCAGCTTTTCTTAAAGTATATTTCATAGAACATATATTCAGCATGGTTTGATAGGTATTATGTAAACAAAGATAAGCAAGTTTGTTTATTGAAAGACTTAACAGAGCTCTTAATAGGCTAATGTATGTTTCAAATCTCCAAGGTAGATGCGTACTATATAAGATTTCCCAGCCTTTTACCATGGGATTTCCTTCTCTCCCGCTTCTTCTTTTTTTTTTTTTTTTTTTTGGTAAAAAAAGGAGGCCTGGTATGGTGGCTCACACCTGGTTGAGGTGGGAGGAATGCTTAAGGCTAGGAGTTCGAGTTCTGCCTAGGCAACATCATGAGATCCTGTCTCTACAAAAAAAATAGAATTAGCTGGGCATGGTAGCATTTGCCTGTAGTCCCAGCTACTTGGGAGGCTTGGGAGGGTGATTGAGCCCAGGAGTTTGAGGTTACAGTTAGCCATGATCATACCACTGCACTCCAGCCTGGGCGACAGAACGAGACCCTATCTCAGAAACAAAATAACAACAACAACAACAACGACGACAACAACAACAACGACAGCAACAATAAAAAAGGCAGCCTATCTTGGAACTAGTGTTACACTAGCATGAGAAACACAGCATTAGCCCATAATCATTCTTTATCATAGTGTTAAATATTCATTTGTCACATGAGACTGGATGTAGAACAAAGAAAAAAATGATTCATTTGGCAATTCTTCAGCAGAGGGCCTCATACAGGGAGCTCTTCAGGGGTAGGGAACATATGTTTTCCATTTTTTTCCTCCATAAACAGCTAGTATAGTGGTTTATGTAGAGTAGGCTTTTAAGTTATGCTTAGAATCAGAGCATGATGCTGAGGCAATGAGGCAGAGGAGAAATAATTTTGTTTGTTTGCTTTTTTCTCTCCCTGTCTTATGGAGCTGAAAAGGACAAATCATTTTGATGAAAATGATTAAAGTTACACAAATGCCTCACAATTCTTTTATTGTTAAATAACTTCATGCTTTTAACTTTTGTTCACCTCTTTTCCTTGTGTATGAAATGGGAATACGTTAAGAACTCAGAACTCACAGGATCGCTATGAGGCCAAAGTAGTGTAGTATATAGAAACACATTTCATGGAGCTGCTTACATCTAGTTATGAAGAAAAAACGCTAATTTGTAAATATTCTTTTCTTACTTTCAGTTGGTCTGGAAACTGTGCTCCATGCCCTTTAAGGTCATTTGGAGTAGGCACTCTTGGCTGCGTTGCCATGTGAGATCTGCCTCCAGCAATCCTGCCGCATGCTTTCCTGTTAGGATGCTGTTGCACAGGCCTAGTTGATAGCCCTGAAGGACTTTTTCCCTCTTCTCACGGTTTTTTGTGTACATGTTTGCTTTTTGTTTTTTGAGATGGGGTCTTGCTGTGTCACCCAGGCTAGAGTGAAGTGGCACGATCATCGCTCATTGCAGCCTTGAACTCTAGGGCTCAAGGTGTGTCCCTTCTCACCCTCCTGAATAGCTGGGACTACAGGTGTGAGCCACTACACCCTGCCTGTTTGCCTTTTATCAATTTTAAAATGTGGGACATTCTTGCTTTTCTTCAGTTTGACATGATGATGAACAATAATCAAGCAAGCTTGAATCAAGCAAGCGTCACTCAATAGGAACAAAGTGTGCGACAGTATTTGAGTATGTCTTTAAGGTTGTTTCTTTAGGTAGCCAAATAAATCTAGGGCAATATCAACATTTTCATTGGCAATCTGACTTATTTTCCTAAAGAATTTATGATGAAACTGCTCAGGTCCTGACTAACTTAGTCTTTTACAGTCTCAGCAGAAGCAAAAGCTCTTTGAAACCTCCTTTCTCCTGGCTCCCTAACTCTCTTGCCCCTACTGGGGTTCTTTCTTTATGCTTCCATTTTTCTTTGGAGAGCTGTCATGTAAAGAATTACAGCGTGGACTTTGATGTCAGGGGACTTGAGCTCAAATCCCGAGGCTTCTTATTTTTAGCTGCGTGTCCCTGGGCAAGTCCATTAACTTCTCTCTACCTCCCAAATTCATCACCTATGAAACGACAATAACATCATGATTAAATGAGGTGGTAAATATAAAGTTCTTAATTCAATATGTGGCAACAATTATTATTACCTCATTATGGCATTTTCCATTGTTGGTCTACATGGGATAAATATATAGACAAAATACAATCCTGGACTATAAGAAGCTCCTATAGCTCCTGTAGCTTCTTGTGCTCTGGGATTGTATTTTGTTTATATATATATATTTTAATCCCAAATGTCTAGTATTATGCTTGGGACATAGTGGCCACTCAGTGAATATTTTTGAATAAATGAAGTTTCTCAAATAGGCAAAAATGCATATCATAAAACAAAGCCATGTTGGTCGATGTTGACATCATGCACATTAGCATGCCAGAAGTGTGATAACAAGAAAGGATAGAAATGGTACTTCTCTTTTGCATATGCTTATTTTTTGTGTGTGCTGAATCCAGTTTTGCATAATGGAGAAATACACCAACGTGAATAACATGTCTTTTCAAGTTTCAGTGCTGAACTTGCTGTGTCTGTTGTCTCATGTAACTGGACCAGTAAGGGGCTCTCTTCCTTTTGGAAGAGAAGAGTCTTCAGACATTTTAGAAAGTTAAACTGCTTTTTAAGTGTTAAATAAACATTTTAAAGATAATTGGTAAGCATTGATTTAGTAAAATTTTGACCTTTAAAAACTCTGCATGAGACCCGAGTGTTGCAAACTAAGAACTGTGTGCTTGTTTTTAACACAGAAGATAGGCATCTCCTGTTTTCATTTTCCTTTTACTCGTGAAATGGTATTCAAATTGTGCACTCTGAAATGCCAAGAGGAGGAGGTTTATCCGAGCTAGGTGATGGTTCAAATGAACTTAAATTTGAAACATATTTAAATTTGCCCTTTTCTTCCCTTTTCATTAATTACTGGGATTGCCATGAGTCCATTGCTCTGTGAAGGTTTCTCTTTCTTTGAACATTCAGGGTACGGTGTTTTGTAAGTGATCTAACTGCCAGCTCTTTCTAATAAAACACGGCCCAAGAGAAGAGCCTGTTCGTGTTACTAGTGTCTTTTACGATTTTCAAATGATTTACTCACTTCTTTAACTGTCCCCAGATGAGTAATCTTTGAAGAGTAGGGTGGCACATGTGGAGTATTAAAGAGATGGCTCTTAAAGATAAATGAATTACTTATGATAATACACCATGGAACAACTTTCCACTACTGGTAAATATTTTGTTTTCTACAGAAATCTGTTTACTATCAACCTCATTGCTAAACATCATAGTTCTATAATAAAAAGAATCCCCTCATTTGAAGACATTTCATTTCAAACAAAGGCTGATTATTTTACAAATGGATGCAAATTGTTTATTTTCTAAATAAACCTGAATATAACTTTTAAATTCAGGTTGCTAAAAAACCTCTTGCTGGCTGGGCGTGGTGTCTCACACCTGTAATCCCAGCACTTTGGGAGGCCAAGGCAGGAGGATCATGAAGTCGGGAGTTCGAGACCAGCCTGACCAATATGGTGAAACCCCGTCTCTACTAAAAATACAAAAATTAGCCGGCTGTGGTGGCGCATGCCTGTAATCGCAGCTACTCAGGAGGCTGAGACAGGAGAATCGCTTGAACCTAGAGGTGGAGGTTGTGGTGAGCTGAGATCACACCACTGTACTCCAGCCTGGGTGACAAGCGAGACTCTTTCAAAACAAAAAACAAAAAACGAAAAACCTCCATGTTGGTCAGGCTGGTCTTGAACTTCCGACCTCAGGTGATCTGCCCACCCTGGCCTCCCAAAGTCCTGGGATTACAGGCATGAGCCACTGCTCCTGGCCCCCCCAAATTTCTTGCTGTAGTTATGTATGTCAAGGTAATTGGAAGGAACAATAATTATCGCATTTATTTGCTCAATGCAGGTAACTCCTCATATGTTCAGATCCCAAAGTGATGCTGACTGATTGGACCTATCCAATTTCTCTTCCTATATAGGAGAAAGTATTTAAAATCATAAAATCTTTCCTTCACTATGCAGCTGCTATTCACTACCATTGTGCAATGTTTCTCCAAGAAATAGCTTATTTCTAGAACTCTGCTCAAAACGTGCACAAATCACAACTTTTAGCCTTGAGTTTAGCATAGTGAAACTTCAATATAAAGATTGTATTGTCGTCTTCCTGACCCATGTCCTGAATACCCTTTTTCCTTTTCTTTTTTTAGCCAAGTGGTAATTTCTAAAATAACCTTTCTTCATAACTATTGTAAAATATTACTGTGTGTCATTCCACACTGAAATTAACTTTCCGAGATGAAAATATAGGCCTTTTTAAATAGAACTAATAATTTTAATGTAATTTAGGGAGTATTTAATGCACACCTACTATGTCCATGCCATTTTACTTTACCTGCTGGTCACCCTTTGAGGCAACGCCATTGTATTTCTTGAAATGTGTTATTTCATTTTTTGCTTTGGATTCACTCTTTCACACACATCGAGCTTATATTGCATGCTGTATAACCAGTGGATACATTACTTGATTCTGCAAAATGCCTGCTGCATATGATGCAGGGGTTGAAGGCTGCTCTATTCTATTCTTAATGTAGCAAATACAAAGGCAATATCTGTAGCAGAAACTACTGAAAATGTTAAAGACATTTGCAAAATGCAATACTTTTTGTTCTTTTTATGTTTTAGGTGCAGTGCTGGACATCTGATTTTAAAGTGCAACAGTCCTACTCAAACATTTTTACTTGTCTCAGATCTTGACATTGTTCAGTACAGATTTTTTTTCTTTAAGTTTACTAGAGGAAGCCAGTCTTATTCATTGTGGGAACTCAGTAAATGTTAAGCCAGATTTTCAACATAACCAGCATCAGGGGAATTAAATTCATGCACTTTTGGAAACTGAATTAACTCCACAAAATCAACAAGACCTTTATACAGCTCACACAAAGAGAAATCAGCTGCTGCATGTATTTTCTCAAGAGTCAAATTCAGTTTTGGGAAAATGCTAAAGCCATAACAATATATATGTAGATAAATCTCATGTGAATACTATTACATAGATATATAATGAATGATACTATGTAGCTAAATAGACTAAAATACTATCTAGACATATAGGTTTTATCTAGGGTTTGATGATGGCAAGATAATTGTGAATGTAGAAGTCATCTTTGCTTTAAATTTCAAATTGGTTTAACTATTTGTATTTATAGACTTCACTCCTATCTATACAATAGCCCTTGTTTTTCTTGTTTTTACTTCTACTCATAGCTATTTTCAGGAATTGAGAGTTTTTTCTTTAATCTGAATGGTTGGTTCTTGTAAAAATATCATTTCTGAAGAATTTTTTTTTTCTGGAAGTTTTCTTGGGCTATTGTTGTTCTCTGGGTTTTTAAACAGTTGGGCTGACTTTGCCTTTGCTTTCAACAGAATGCTAACCAGATACCTTCTGAGATAGGTTACAACTTCATGGCTTAAAGTATTGCTTGTGCTGGAGTTGTCTTTCTCCCTGGAGAACAGTTCTTGAGAAATAATTTCATAGCCAAACATGCTAAAACTGTTAGAAGGTTGAGGTGACTTAATGGCCATTTATAAATTAAACTCTGTAAAAGTATTTGGCAAATAAATATTATTAAATGCCACTAACACAATAAATGAAGAAGTCCCAACATCTAGTGAAAATTATAATTTCAATTAGATTTAGGACGTATTTTATAATGTCAGAGCTTAATTTTCACAGTTGCCAAATTATAAAGTGAAATGTCTTCTCATTTTCTTAAGGAGACATTTTCAAACTTGTCTGTCTTCTGGAATCAAGATAGTGACTGCACATTTCAGTGTGGACCATCTGCTGCATCTGTCAGGTCTATAGTAGGTTCTCAATGTGTTGTTGAAAGTGATGAGTGAGTGAACACTTCAGAATGAATGACACACATGTCAGATCTAGTTATACACACTTTGCCAAACCATTAACATGCATGCAAGCACACCTGCTTCTCAACCTGCAAGGCAAATAGTTACATCAATACATAATTCTGCCTTCCTTTTAGAACCGTGACCTTGAGGAGAGGTGGCTATCTTTGGCAGATTAATTATTGTATCCACAGTGCTTGGCATGTATGTTTTGTCACCAACTGGGTCTTATGTTAATGTTCCACCCTAGGCTGGTTGTATTTCTTGTTCTGGTTTTTTCTGTATTGAGCCCTGGTTCTGTGTTGCCTTCAGTCTCCTCAGTGAGATGCAGGTCCTCATTCTGTTCTTGCATTTAACATTAATTTCTCCATACAATGGGTCACACTCAGTACTTAAAATAAGGAGGCTTCCTCCTCTGGAAGAATTTTTGCTGCCATTTCTTGACTCCAAATGCTTGAGCTGCAGAAAACTTTAGAGGTGTTGAACATGTGCAAAATACCTGACAAAAATGCTTCTATGTGTTAATGCATAGGAAGAATTCTATAAGCTTTTCTCAAATTAGCCTTCTTCAAATTAGAATAAGCTCTGCGTTGAATGTTATTAAATACTTAGAATGGTCTCCCCAATGTCCATAACGGGTTAGTTTCGGTATTCCACTGGTCAGTGTAGCATTGGGATTAGTAGCGTTTTTATATTTTCATATGTATGAGTAACACACATTTTTACTGTACTTGTCAAAACTATTTCAATTTCTAATTTCCTCTCCACTAGTTAACTATGGAGTGAACATGAGAAACTTCATTAAAAGAGTATATTCATTTTACTCGTGTGTCTAAATTGTTAGGTTGTGTGTTGAGGACAACTCTAGATTTCTCTCCAGCAGTGAAAAACATGAACTATGTGATATTTTTAATATTTTTGAGATCCTTTTCTATTGTTTCTAGACTTCTGAGTATGCTTTTTTAAAACAGGAGATTCAGATTACTGGATAGATGGGAGTGAGGGCACCTTATGCTATTTTAACAAACATTTTCCCTTTTCCTTTGAGTCTATTTCAATGTGCACAAACTGTATCTTAAAAAATTACACCTAATTTTCAGGGACATCAATTCAGTACGAGGTATTTTTCCTGAAAAGTTTTAAAATTCTTATTCTTGTTGCTGTTACTGTTTTAACATTGAAGCTGCATTCATCGGATACTATAATTCTGTGGCCTCTGTGTATGGGGAAAGTGAATCAATGAGAATGCGTTTCTTAAATGAACGTACAGAAGATTGAGACTTGTTAATATTTTTTCAAAAATTCACTGGACAAAGGTAATGCATTCATGGACTCCATAAAGACAGTAGTATAAGGAAAACATTCATACCTCTGCCAACATTTCCAAAAGGCCAAGAAGGCTCTCATTTGTGGAATACGTTACATTTTCCATAATGTTCTCAGCCCCTCAGACCAAGGTAGGAAGAATGCTTTATTATCAAAAAGGCCCTACTAACAACTTGCAGTATAAATCATCCTAATTGGACAGGTCACCGAGAAAAAATAAAGACATTCATTCACCAGGCATTTGGAAATTCCAGGTAGAAATGCTTTCAAAGCAGGTCACATTTGGAAATCAAACTCTGAGTAGTAGAGCGCTGTAAACGAAATACTGCATCTTTCATTTCTTTATGTGTTATTATATTTGTAGCACAGCTGTACTTATTTAACAGTAATAACTAAGTGCCTCCTATATGAGTGATATTCTGCAAATTGAAGAGATATTTCAAAAGGGAGCAAGAAACAACAGCATTTTACCAAGTACTTGGTACGAAGGTATTGACTCTAATTCTTCAGGGAGTTATAAGAGAGTGGTCTGTAATGGAGGGCTTTCAGAAGGAGGTGGGGATTTGAGCAGGACTTAAAAGATGCATAAGATATGGAAAGACAAAGAGAGGACTTTATTTTAAGCTAGTAAATCGTTCACACTTCTTGTGTCTTTTTCTTCATTGTTCTGAATGTGGTGACATATAAGCATTCAAGATACATTGTGCCAGATAATTATGTTCCATTAACATGTGAAATTTTCATCTACAGAAAATTTTTGTTTAGAGAATGCAGTTTTGTTTAGAGAATGCAGGTTTGTTTAGAGAATGCAGTTTTGGGGGTGCTCTCCTTTGGGGCTGATTTCCCTCATCAAGATGGTAAAACTATTTGGGATATAGCATATACTAATATACTAATAAATATAGTATATATACTAAGTGTATATACCATTATTCCATATACTAGTATATATGCTAATTATATATACACTATATAGTATATATATACTAATATAATAGTATATATATTTATTAGTATATATATACTATATAGTGTATATATAAGTATATAATATATATTTATATATTTACATATGATAGTATGTATATATAATATAATGTATAATATATAGTAAATATATATACAATATATTATATATTATATAAAATATGTAATATATCATATATTTACAATACAAAATTATATATTTACAATATATACAGATGTATATTTACAATATATGTATATATTATAATATATTACATATGTATATATTATAATGGAGCTTATACTTATATATCATATTTATATTCCATTATTCCATTACTACAGTATAAATATTATACTATTATAATGATATTATAAATAGATAATGAAATATTATAAATATTTTATATTTATATATAATTCAATGGAGCTTATCCTAGTATAAGCTCTATCCCAAATAGTTTTAATGTCTTAATGAGGGAAATCAGCCTCAAAGGACAACACCCCCAAAATTGCATTCTCTAAATTGAAAATTTTCTCTAGATGAAAATTTTACATGTTAATGGAACATAATTATCTGGCACATATATAGTCTGTTATAATATATCACGTATATAAATAATATATATAAACAAACATATAATACAGTTATATAGTATATAAGTAGAAGTATATTAAGCATATACTAGATTATACTGAACTTAGCAACAATTGATTACTGATACTTTTCCTCCCTAGGTAGCTATTATTGAGCACTCTCTAGTAAGCCATGGAGTATAAAGATGCTATATAATTTTGATCTTTTTAGGCTAATTTCCAGCAATTAAGTATAGCTCAATTAGTATTCTGTTTTGACTCTGTAATTCAAAAACTATGTTTTGTAAAAACCCACAAAAATAAGAACAAGAACAAAAAAAGCAATGCCGTCTGAGTTATTGAAGGAGAATTCAGCCCATAGATTTTCTCCATGCTTTGGCAGCTGTTTTAGAGCATTCATCCAGCTGCATTTGTCTAACACTTGAATAATGATCATGCAGTTTGTCAGATGCTTTTGGGAGAGAAATTCACTTTGCAGAAATATTTAGTATTTAACTAATTTTTCCAATTATAGGTTTTTGATTAGGGTAAATTTATTTTGAATTACTCCTGATGTTAAACCCAATCTTCATTAGTGTTCCATAGAATTGTGAAACATTACAATTATAGTTTTTTCCTAGCTAGAAGGAGCACTCTCATTTTATAGATGATTAAGTTGAGCTTCAGAGAGAGATTAAACAACCTGCCCAAGGTTCTGAAGCCCAGGAGGCTTGGAACTCATTTTCTGATACACAGTTGGACACTCTTCTTAAAGCATTTCCCATAGCAATGTCCACAGATGGAGAAATAAACATAACTATTTCTTATTGGACATGGAGGGTCATGAGCTGTTTATGTGAACTGAAGTCTGTGAGGGCGTTACTGGAATGTAACTTATCAGTATGTTTTCAAATCCTTAGAGCAGAGCTTCTTGACCTGTGTGCTGTAAATGGGTATGGGTGTGCCGGAGGTGGATGAACAGGGCCTAGGGTGGCAAAAAATCAGGAAAGCATTGAATAAATCATTCCAGCACACTGTAAGTACATACAGAAAATGTTATTTTTCTTGGCAGTAGAATCCACTCTCTAGGAAGAAACAAGCTTTTGTTGGAAGACTGCTCTGATAAACTTTTTGGAGGGCTGGGCCTTCAGGAAGGCTGAGGACCTAAACTGGATAAGAAGGAGAGGGACATATTCAGAGGGTGTGTAGACAGTCAGAGAGAGAGAAGGGAAAGACTTAAGGGCTGGTGGCTCAAGAGAAACTTTGGGGAAACAGAAATAATGGATGGGGACATCAGCAGATCTACAGTGCTCCATAATGATTCGTGGAGTAAATTACTTTGGGAGATGGGATGAAGTGCTTAATCTCGCTTTGAGTTAGGGAGTGGTAAAATCCAAGATGGCCCAAGGAAGGACAGTTCCATATAAGTTACAATACAATTATGAAAACTTATTAGCAAAGATCAGATACCTACTATACCACAGTGCTTCTGCGAATAGATTCAAGTAATTTTTTGAATTTAAGGCTGGCATCTCCCACATGACTGACATTTAGGAATCCTGGTCCTAAGAGAATATGGTAATTGGGAGTGGGCCTCTGGGAAGGGTGCTGTGGTGTGCAAGGGCAACCCTCGGTTATGTGCACCACGCAGAATGAATCATGTGTTGTGTCGCTGGATGTTGAGGCTGAATAATATAAATAACTAAAACTGGGTGAGGTTTCCTTCTAAAAAAAATCACACTCGTGTTGATCTGTTCATGTGTCTGCATTAAATTTTAATGTGATTGAGAGGGCAGGATTGCTTGGGCCCAGTAGTTTGAGACCAGCCTGGGCAAAATAGCAAGACTCTGCCCCTATTAAAAATTTTTTTTAATGTGAAAAATGTTATTTGTGCTGAAGGGGATCACATATTTGTTGAGAATGTTTTCCAAACCCACAATCATCACACAATTTCTCAAAGGACTTTATTTCCATATTTGTGAAAGTTTTATGAAACATATTAAAATAAGAGTCATTGATAATGTATTGCGTATTTAATGAACAGCCTTTATTAAAAAGAAGAAATATATAAAGGAACTGTATCTGGAATGAAGAGCCTCCTTAAATGATTGGACAGAAAAGAGTGGTATGCATTACTGAATTTAAGAACATATGATATATGTGTGAATGACATTTTTTTGTTTTGATTTTTGTCCTATGAGAAACTCTACCAAAATGATTAGTTGATGAATTCTGACGGTAATTTATAGTCAGGATATTAGCAAGCAAAATATTCCAGAGTCTTCTGGCTGATGTTTGTGTGAAAGGGTGTGTTCTCATATGAGCAGGAAATGGGCTAATAATGCAATGAAAAGACTGGAGATAATTTCATGGTTAATTTGGGGTGAAATTTATTTTGATTATAATAATATTTCTGATGAAAGTATTAAGTCTGAATTATTCAGACAATTGCTTTAATTCTCCATTTGACATTTGACCTGTGCATAGAGCTAACCTTTGGGTGTTAATGAGAGTGGAATTCCAGAGCCTGGTTAAGTAAGAGATTAGGAAGAAAGGATGGAAAGAAACTTCTACCTATGCCAAGGGTCAGTGTACAGTATTGGTAATGATTTGATTGGGCAGTTTTATTAGCAGCCATTTCTTTGACAGACTAATAAAAATGACTTAAAGATTCTTTTCCAAATTATCTTATATAAATGGATTATGATGAAAAAATTGTGAACCACATTTCATCTTCTTTCTTGCTTTCTGTTAAATATGTAATCTGCTTAGAAATTAAATCGCACGGGATCGAACTTGAAATCATAAATTCCGTGCATTATGTGTAGTTCAAAGGTATTACATGATAATGCACATGTAGAGAATTGTACAGGATAGTTGGGAAATGATTCTTAACCCTCAGAGAATGCTCACTGGGCACACGCATAACATGTAGACGCCCAAAGCATTTCAGAAGTAGAATTACAAAAAACCCCCCAAAACACTTGTCATGAAAGGTTTGAGAACCTAATCTCACCTGTATGGACTGGGCTAATTCTGATATTAAGAGGAGTTCTCCCTTCTCTTAAGTAAACAAAAACTAGATTGCCTTTCATCCAATCAGTTATTCTAAGACCACTGCAACTGTTTTTCTGTCACAAAAAGGAGTTGCCCTAAAGAAGTTTCATTTGCTTTACCCTCTTTTTTTTTTCTCCCTCCTCTAAAGGAAAAAAGGTATGTGTGTTTTGAAATCTAAAATATAGCAAAGTTTCCGTTTAAAAGTACTTTTTAGATAATCAGATTTGCTCTTCGCACAATGAGGTCTGTGGTCCCTGGGAGATGTGTTATATCATATTCCTGAATTCGTTCCTGGAGTCATCTTTAACTAGGGCTAGGGAATTTACTGGGCGCTGTGACGACTGTTGGTATGACCCTCCATGCTCTCTCTGTCTCTGTGTAACTCCCACAACTTGACTTTGAGATAGATCTAAAGAAGTGAGCCATCAAATGTTGGAAATATCAGGTAAGAAGTTAAGATAGGCTGGTCATGGTGGCTCACACCTGTAATCCCAGCATTTTGGAAGGCCAAGGCAGGCAGATCACTTGAGACCAGGACCTCAAGACCTGGAGTCTGAGACCAACCTGGCTAACATGGTGAAACCCCATCTCTACTAAAATACAAAAATTAGCAGGGTGTGATGCTGGGCACCTGTAATCCCAGCTACTCTGGAGGCTGAGGCAGGAGAATCGCTTGAACCCGGGAGGTGGAGGCTGCAGTGAGATGAGATTGTGCCACTGAACTCCAGCCTGAGCAACAGAGCCACACTCTGTCTAAAAAAAAAAAAAAAAAAAAAGGAGATTATTAAAAATAATAAAATAGACAGAAATATAATATTTAAGATTAAAGAAGAAGGCTGGGTGTGGTGGCTCACACCTGTAATCCCAGCACTTTGGGAGGCTGAGGCAGGACAATCACTTGAGCTGGGGAGTTTGAGACCACTCAGACTCACTTGAGACCAGCCTGAGCAACATGGTGAAACCCTGTCTCCACGAAAAAAAGAAAGAAAAAAGAAAAAAAAAATTACAAAATATTAGCCAGGTGTGGTGGTATGCTCTGGTAGTCCCAGCTACTCAGGAGGCTGAGGTGGGAGGATGGCTTGAGCCCAGGAGGTTGAGGCTGCAGTGACTGGTGATCACATCACTGAACTCCAGCCTGGGTGATAGAATGAGACCTTGTCCCCACAAATAATAAAAATTAAAATAAAAATAAGAAAGTGAAGCCAACTGAAAACAAAAAGCATCAAAACACAGAGAAAGTTAGAAAATAAAGCTTAAAGGCCGGGCGCGGTGGCTCAAGCCTGTAATCCCAGCACTTTGGGAGGCCGAGACGGGTGGATCACGAGGTCAGGAGATCGAGACCATCCTGGCGAACACCGTGAAACCCCGTCTCTACTAAAAAATACAAAAAACTAGCCGGGCGAGGTGGCGGGCGCCTGTAGTCCCAGCTACTCGGGGGGCTGAGGCAGGAGAATGGCGTAAACCTGGGAGGCGGAGCTTGCAGTGAGCTGAGATCCGGCCACTGCACTCCAGCCCGGGCTACAGAGCGAGACTCTGTCTCAAAAAAAAAAAAAAAAGAAAATAAAGCTTAAAGATGAAATAGAAAGGCCAAGAAAAAATGTTTAAATGTGGTGGAGAGAATATGAACTTACTTTATATTATTGTTCACACTTAAATAATGCTTGATATATGCCAAGTGATGTTTAAAGGCACAACTTGCCCACATATCCCTTGTGGGTTTGGTACTATAATTATCCCCATTCTATAAATTAGGAAACTGAGGCCCAGAGAGATTAAGTGATTTGTTTAACATCACAGGTTTGTAAGTGGCAAAACCAAGGTTAGAATATATATGTATATATAACTACATTCTTAAATAAATACACAATTCCGTATATTAGACAACTGTTTATTTTGTCTTCCTCCGTTCTGATATTAGCTCCTCTTTTCCCTTTTTTGGGGAAATGTTCCTTCTTACCATGTGACTTGAGTGGAAGCTGCAGCCATGTTCTTAGATACTCTTTCCATGCTTTCAAAGTAAGCATCCTTTCTACCATCTTATCTTGATTATACAATGTATTTCCAAATATTATTTTAGATTCTCTGCATTTTCATCAGATAAAACAGGATTATCTCCCTTTTATAGGACAAATAATCATTTCCACTTAAAAATGGAGCTGTATTAAAAACAAGCTTTTGGCCAGGCATAGTGGCTCATGCTTGAAATTTCAGCACTTTTGGAGGCCAGCGTGGGAGGATTGCTTGAGGCCAGAAGTTTGAGACCAGTCTGGGTGACATAGCAAGACCCCATCTCTACCAGAAAAAAAAAAAAAAAGAAAAATTAGCTGGGCATGGTGGTGCATGCCTATAGTCCTGGCTCCTCCAGAGGCTGAGGTGGGAGGATTGCTTGAGCCCAGGAATTGGAGGCTACAGTGGGCTATGATTGCACTACTGTACATAGCCTGAGCAACACAGCAAGTCCCCATTTCTCAAAAAAAAAAAACCAACCCCCCACTAAGGTTTTAATAATTTAATAACTGAATAATTTAGAGGCTGGTAGCAAAAAGAATATTATTCTGATCTCAATTAATTAATTATTCTAATTAATACATAAACTTATTTTATTAATTGCTTATTTACATCAGATGCAATTTTTTTTTACTAAGATTGATAAGAGCATGTACCAGTGACAATTTTCTGAGACGTTAAGATTTGTATTTATATTTAGGACTATTCGCCTACAGGTGCATTTATAAACATATATACATATATGTATATATGTATATATAATATCGTATAACACAATATATACATATATGTATATATGTGTATAAATACATATATACATATAGGTACATGTATACAAATGTGCATGTGTATACATATGCCTACACACACATTTAAATGGAGTATGTTTATCTAGAAAATTCGGAAAGTTAGAAACTGAGAGTAAATAAACATTTAAAAATGGAAAGGCAAATGGCTTTTCAAGATAGCCCTGATTTTAGGTCAATGGAAAAAATTTAAGCAGTTATTTTAACTAAAGTATCTGGTGATCATAGCTTAGAGGATCTGGAATTTTAAGGTGGGTGGCTCACTTGACTTGAAAATCCAATATTTTTTCTGAAGTAGGTGTTGCCATGGTGACAGAACGGCTTAGCAACTGAAGACTGATTTCATTGGCTGGCTGTCTGCAGACTTGCTTGTTGAGTGGCATTAATATGTTGCCTCCTGCTGTTTTTTTATTGAGGAGACCATCTGGCATTAGCTGTATTTAAAGGTACAGTTGTGTTAAACAAAGAACAACAGGTGATATACACTGAGGTGTTAAAAATAGGTTTTGCAGGCATTACTTGGTTTAATCAATCAATGACTAAGAAGTTCCACTTTAAATCACAACCTATTATAATCAATTAATTCACAATTCTAGGCTTTGACAGTAGGCATTAAAGGGTTTTGCTGTTGTACTTACTTATATTATAAAAATTTAATTGCCTAAATATACTCTACTAAGTGATCATATTAATCTTGATGTGCCTAAAAATTAATCTACTTGATAAACTGTTCTGTCAAATTATATGTTCATAAACTGGAGATATAGTTTTAAAATAATGATTACTGAGGATGTTTAATGTATCAGGCATAAATAGCTGTCAGTTTTTCTTTTACTTTTGAGAGTGATAAAAATAATGGATTTTCAAGTAAGATGTATTAAGATGTCAAATGCATCTATTCTACTAATTATAACTATCGATTCTAAACAGTAAATACCTGTTGTACATCTGTGAAAAGACATACCCTCTTTTTTTTTTTTTTTTTTTTGTTTTGAGAAAGAGTCTCACTCTTTCACCCAGGCTGGAGTACAGTGGCACTATCCCAGTTCACTGCAACCTCCGCCTCCCAAGTTCAAGCGATTCCCCTGCCTCAGCCTCCTGAGTAGCTGGGGTTACAGGTGCGTGCCACCACACCCAGCTAATTTTTGTATTTTTAGTAGAGACGGGGTTTCACCATGTTGGCTAGGCTGGTCTCGAACTCTTGACCTCAGGTGATCCACACGCCTTGGCCTCCCAAACTGCTGGGATTACAGGCATGAACCACCGTGCCTAGTCACATATCCTCTTTTAAAGGAGTTCCCAATATACTAGGGAGGATAAGACACATGCATATGTTATGATAAGACAGAAAATGACAAGTACCTTAAGAGTAATACAAAGCAAAATTTGAGACTGAAGAATGGAGGACACATTTAATAAGGATGCTCACCAAGATTTCTGATTAGCTTAATCTTGACCAGTGTAGAGGAGAGAAGAGAATTCTAGGAGAAACAGTAGCATTCATCGGTGTTATAATCCCAGCCTCTCTAAGATTGGGTTCCTAGGTAATGTTCAGAGGATAATAACAGAGCACTTTGTGCTTAGACCTTGCTGTACGTGTAGAGGAAGCAAAATCTTTACAAGTAGTCTTTGGTCATATCATATATCATGAATATCCTTAAATGCTAGGCTGAGGATTTAGACTTCATTTTTTCGGGAGTTAATAGAAATAGACCATTTGTGAGCTGCTAATTTAAGAAAAGGATATTGTATGCTTTTGACATATTTAGGGAGGTGTTGTGGCCCCACTATCTGGAGAGAGATATATGGTCATCAGTTTGAAATGAAAATCATTTCATGGCAGAATTTGAGGACAGAGAAAAAGATTTAGGTGTCATTTGCATGACTGGTGAGGGTGAAAATGGTGATTATGGATGAGATAACTGAGGGAGGGAGAATAGACAAAGGAGAGAAAGTGTATCAGGCAGAAACTTAGAACCCACCAACATTTTTAATATTAAATGAGCGAGAAGAGAGCAGAGAGATGGAGAGAAAGTGTATCAGGCAGAAACTTAGAACACACCATTTTTAAGATTAAATGAGCAAAAGAGAGCAGAGAGATGTAGTCAGAGAAAGAGAGACAGTAGGTATGATTCAGAGCTGTAGTCTCAAGATAGGACTGGGGGCATATGGCGATGCCAAATGCTGTGGAAGTTAATGAAGCAGAGGATACAGTAAAGGTCACTCACTCCCAGCACTGGTTGGAAGTCACTGGGGACATTTGGGGAAGTAGTTTCAGTAGAGTCAAGAGGAAGAAGTCAAACAAATGGATAGGGAGTAAGTGAAGGGCAGTTTCACCTCTAACACTCACCTTTTTTCTCACCTATTCATCACACCAAGCCTTTCTTTTTCTAAAGGCTAGTCAAGTGAAGCAGTGGGAGTAAAGAAGGAATAAACTAAGTTTTTTGAAAGATTACATGCTATTTTCAACACACATTCATTCCTGAACTCACATCATTGTGGTGGTCACTGCATTACTCTCTTCATATGGTTCTCACAAAGGGCCACTACTGATTTCTTAATAGGGTGACCTTATGTCTTGGTTTCCACCATATTCAGTGTTGCTGTGGTATTTGTTAATAGAGCCCTCTTTCACCCTCAAAACTGTCCTGGTTTGGATAATAAGTTATGAGTTATCCCAGCTCTTCACCACCAGTTCTAATGAACAGTTTTCAGTCTTTATCTTACTTGACCTTATTTGATTTTTTTTTTCTTTATACAGCTGACTACTCCCCTTTATTGTGACTTGAAACCCCACTTTTGATTTGTACTGGATAGCTCTTCCGGTTCTCCTGACACCTTCTCAGTCTTTTCTGGGGCCTTCTTTTCTGTCCACTCTGAAAGTGGTGCCATTGTTTAGAGTTCTGTTCTTGGTTTCTTCTCTTCGTTACACACCTTTTCCGTAAGACAAGCTCACTCATAACAACAGGTGCAGTTACCTAGAAGCCAGTGATGGAAAAATATAACCCTTGTTTCTCCCCACTGAGCTTCAGATTTGCACATCCACCTGCCTGATACACCTTTATTATAAGTGCTGCTCAACATGTGGACAAGAACTTGAGCATTGGAGTGAGACACAAGGCTGCCGGCTCTGCCATTTAATAGCTTAACGGCCTCAAAGAAGAAAGTCTCTGTGTGGCTCAGCTTCCACTCCGTAAAATCATGAAACCTGTCACGTAAGGTTTACGTGTGGGTAAAATGAAATAGCGCATGTAATGTGCTGGGCACAATTCATGGCACACAACATACACTTAATGAATAACAGAAAGTATTATTATTTCCCAAACCGTATTCTCCTCCCATTGTTTCTTGTCTTGTGGAACATCTGCCTTCCTGAGTGGGGGAGGGTTTATGTGCCGGGGAACATGAAATACTTTTGGAAAGTTTGGGTGATATCACAATATATGAGGCCTTGAAAACTGGACAGAGGAATTTAGACACAATGGTGGGTTACGGGGCTTCTGCAGTCTTGTAGGCATAGAATGATTCTGTGGAAAGTGGTGTTGTAGTAAAATTAGTTATTTTAATATTAAGCCAGATGTTGTCAAAGTAGGGGCTGGGAGCCTGGGCAAAAGGCTGATAGAGTAATACTGGCGTAATTTGATAAGGACCTGGAAGAGTGTGGTGACAATGGAATGAAGAGGAAAGGCTAATTAGGGAAAGGTGATAAATGGACAGATTATTTTATTTTTATGTCAGTTCTTTCTTCAGAAGGTTATAAAATATTTCCATCAAAAGATAGATTTAATAAAGATGTAATAACGCTTCTTTGTGGATCAAGAAGCCACTACTGTTTTGTATGATTTTTATTTGTGAAAGAGAAGGAAAATGTGCTAATAATAATAGTGGCCAACATTTTCAGCCTGATTCTCTCGGTATTTGCTTAGATGATCATTCACCTCTTCAGATCTTTGAATGAATTTTGTAAATAACTGGGTCCCATTTATAACCTATATTATTCTTATAGTTACATAGAATTATTGAGATGCATAATTCAGTCTTAAAGGATGTTGGTGTTTCTAGTGATTCTGGCCTGTTACATGACACCTTGTGAAATAGTTTGGATATCTGTCCCTGAACTAATCTCATGTTAACATGTAATGCCCAGTGTTGAAGATGGGTCCTGTCGGGAGGTATGTGGATCATGGGGAGCAGACTCCTCATGAATGACTTGACGCCATCCCCTGGTGTGAGTTCTCACGAGATCTGATTAAGTGTGTGGCACCTCCCCCGCCTTACTACCTTTCTCTCCATGTAACGTGCAAGCTTCTGCTTCTACCATGAGTGAGAGCTCCCTGAGGCCTCCCCAGAAGCCGAGTAGATGCCAGCATCGTTCTTGTACAGCCTGCAGAACCGTGAGCCAATTAAACTTCTTTTCTTTGTAAATTACTCAGTCACCAATATTTCTTTATAGTAATGCAAAAATGGCCCAATGCACCATGTAAATTAAAATATACACTTTTTGTGACAAATATGTCACAAAAAGATTTACTCTTCCCCCGAAGAGGAGTCAATACGAAAACCTGAAGAATGTGGCAAGTAGAAAACAGAAATGAGAAAACTTTGTTTTTTAAAAATATTTTAAGATATTTTTTCTTTGGAAATAGTTGTTTTGAAATCTGGAATGTAAAATGCCAGACTCTTCTTCTCTTTTTCTGGATTTGAAACAATCGAACACTGGGAAATATCTGGACCTGAATTAAAATGCAGGCACACCAAATTTTGAACTCAGATTGAAAAAGTTAACACTGGGAATCAACTAGAAATTGATGATGATTATGAAGAATATTTTGATTGCTATTTGATTCTTTCATAGCTCTGTAAAACTTATGTAAGCAAGCTATTAAAAAACAAAAGCTGAAGGCGACTGTTTTATGATGTGTGTATCACAAAGGAAAGCATCACTACCTCTCATTGAAACAAAGAAAGGCTTATGTTAACTAAATATGAAAAGACAGTGAAAGAAATTTTTTTAAAAATCATATTTTTGAGGCTGAAACACATGTGCCAGAAAACAGTTTATTAGAATTACGTTAAGCAAAAATTAACATCTGCACACTGATGGGGAAGCTGTGTGGAGTTGTATGAAAAATGTTAGAGCAGTCTATTTTTGTAAAATCTGGAAGTTGGAATAGATAATCATTGGGGCCCCAGCTCTAAAATCCTACTACCACTATTAATGTGACAATGATTTAATTGTTGAACGAAATTTAAATTGTAACATATGCCATGGGGAATGTGTTTTCTGGCTTGCTAACAACATAAAAAGAGGATGTTGAAAGCCTGTTGTAATTCATGGTTTTAATTTCATTCTTTTTTTTTTTTTTTTTTTTTAACAGAGTTTGGTTTTTATTGTTATATGTTTGGCTGGGTGCAGAATTGCCCTCGCCACCCCTGGCCACCCTGGCTTCCTGGGAGGAACAGGGAGAGAGATGGCTCCAGACGGCTCTTGGCTGCCACTCTAGGCCTCAGGGCTTATACAATGAGCACAGGGGCTTCCACCCTTCACTAGGAAGTGCTAACTCTAGTTCACAGTCAGACTTCACCAGGAGGGAGAGATGATCTTGGCTGAAGGCACTTGAATCAGGGAGCAAACCCAATGCCGGAGTTTGTCTTCTTTCTCGTAACTCTGATAAATCTAGACGCCACTCTGGTGGAGAACCACCTCTGCCGGAAGCTGGGGTTAGTGCACTGACTGAGTGAGGCATGAGGCCTGCTCACTGGTAACACTTCTTGTTAGGGCTGTTAGTGTGGTCAACTAGCAGCTGGCATGGGGTGAACTCTTTTCCATAGGCAGCTTCATACCTCTTGAGCCCGTCCACTATCTTCTGGGTGCCATACAGATGCACAAAGCGGAAAGGCCCTCCAAGACAAGGTGGGAAGCTGAGCCCAAAGATGGCTCCAGTGTCTCCCTCTGCAGGTGTGACCAAGGTCCCCTCTTGCAGGCACATGACTGCCTTACTCACTAATCTTGTCACTAGGCAGGACTGGATGTCTTCATCTGAGGAGACTTCAGACTTAGGAGGCATCTTCAGACTTGCTAAAATACTGTCCATGTCAGAATTCAAATTCTTACTCTTCACACCCTCCTGACAGATGGAAAAGCCCTACCCAGACTTGTGACCTAGAAAACCCTTGGACACCATCTGTGTCAGCAGTTCTGGGTTTCCACCTCCAGACTGCTCCCCAAAGGCTTTGCCCAGATCTTTCGCCACATGTTTCGCTACATCCACACCAACTTCATCCACCAGTGTGGCAGCAACCATAGGAAAGCCAAGGCTTGTGGTCAGGGAATCCAGCTTCTTCGGGTCAACTCCTTCCTGGAGGATTCGGATGACTTCAGACATCATGGGTGCAAGACACCTGGTGGTATAGAAGCCAGGTCCATCCTTAACCACAATGATGACCTTCCCCTGCTTGAGACGGACTGCTACAGCTGAGGCACTGGTGTCTTTGGAAGTCTTCCCGGTTGTGATCATCTCCAGCAGCTACCTCTTGTCCGCAGGAGAGAAGTAGTGCTTGCCAATCACCTTCTCAGGTCTTTTGCTGATAGCGGTAATTTCACTGATTGGGAGAGCAGATATGTTACTGGCAAAGACACAGTGATCTAGAGTCACTGCTTCTACTTCCTTTAGCACTCTGTGCTTAAAACTAAGGTCCTCAAACACAGTGTCCATCACCATGTTGGTCTTTTTAAAATCCATGGTAATCAAACTGCCCAGTCAAGTTGCTGACGATGGAATCCCTTTCAAATGATGTTAGAGCTTTCTTCTTCACTTTGTCAGTCAGTCCTTTGAACACTTGTTGCTGTCCTCGGCCTAGCTCAGTGAGTGTGGCATCTTTAAGTATAGTCTTTAGCCCCTTATCCATGGAGACTTGGGTGATGCCTGCTTCCATCATCCCTGCACCAAGAATAGCCAGATGCTTAACTTCCTTCTGTGGAGCTCCGGATGTATTCTTCTTGCACAAGACCTGACCATGGTAGAGTCCCATCAAGGCCTTTGATTCTTTGGTCATTACAAGCTCTCCAAATTTCTGAGATTCAGAGAGATAACCAGCATCACTTCCTTGCTCAATTCTAGTCTTTACCATATCAATTATTTTCAGAGGTGCAGGATAAAGCCCTTTAGTCTGCTTTCACACATTTTCTTCCACTTGTTTTGTAAATTTGCTGCCTGACAAATGGAATAGTTATGGCATACACTGTCAATTTTTCCACCAATCCCTTGTCTCTCTTTGGAGAGATCTTATCAGCTAGTCCTTTGGCAAAAGTAATTGTGACTTCTTCTAGGTATTTGATTTTCTGTTCCTCTGGAAGTTTTAGTCCTGGTCCCAGGGATTCCACCAATTGGTCAACAAGTCCCATTTTCTTTGCCCTGTCTGCATGAATGTTTCTACCAGTCAGCATCATGTCAAAAGCAGCAGGCACACCCACCATTTTGGGCAGCCTTTGTGCACCTCCTGCGCCTGGTAAGATCCCCAGTGAGACTTCAGGAGCACCTAATACTGTTTTTCTGTCTTTTGTTGCTATTCTGTATTGGCATAAAATGGCAAACTCAAGTCCTCCTCCCAGGCAGGATCCACTGATGGCAGTCACAACAGGCTTTGTGGACTTTTCAATTTCTCAAATGTTCTCGGTGCTTCTTGTGATATCTGTGTTACTTCTTGAGGGGTCTTGCAAGTGGCTAACATGTTGATATCAGCACCTACAGTAAAGCAGCCTGGCTTTGATGAGATAAGGATGACACTTCTGATTTGATCACTAGCCCAGATTTCATCCATAACTTCTGTGAACTCTGAATGCAGCTCTTTGTTTATTCAGTGTTTTTACCTTTGAATGGGGAGAGTTAATTCAAATAACTGCCACATCCCCTTTGATTCCATAGTTAATATGGGTTGTGGTCAGCAAAGCAGAGGACCCTGTAAAGTTGTGGCATACATAACCTCGGGAGCGGGGGATCCTGAAGGCAGAGAAGCGGCTGAGGCTGCCAGTCGCCCGGTAGGCCACCATGTTGAGCTGAAGAGAACGGCAGTGGAGAGCGCTTCTCTTTAATTTCATTCTTACCTTCTGTATTGGCTTTTTTGATTTATCATAACCAAGGAGAATACAAATGAACTGACTTCAGAGTTTTTTCCTCAGATTTCAGAGTTGTACTGTTCTTAAGCTCCCTCCTAAAACTTGCCTCTTTTATTAAATATTTTAATATTTAATGGCTGAAAATCTTTGTGGTCATTTTATTTAGTTGCAGCTTTATTGAGATAGAATTCACATACCAAATAGTTCACACAATTAAAAGTAAAATTCAATGGTTTATAGTATATCCATAGTGTTGTGCAGCCATCCCCACAATTGTAGAACATTTATATCATCACCTCAGAAAGAACCCCATACCCGTTAGCAGTTACTCCTCATTTTCCCATTTCCTCCCAATCCTGCTCCAACAACTCTAGGCAACCAGACTAATCTACTTTTTGTCTCCATAGATTTGCTTATTCTAGACATTTCATATACATCAAATTGTGCAATATGTGGTCTTTTGTGGCTGACCCCTTTAACTTAGCATAGTGCTTTCAAGGCTCACCCATGTTGTAGCATGTATTAGTACTCCATTATGTGGATTTACCATATTTCATTTTTCCATTCATCCGTTGATAGACATCTGGGTTGTTTCCATTTTTTGACTATCATGAACAAGGCTGCTATGGCACTCATGTGCAAGTTTTTATGTGGGTATGTGTTTTTATTTCTTTTGGGTATGTACCTAGCAGTGGAATTGCTGGGTCATATTGCAATTCTTTGTTTAATATTTTCAGGGACTGCCAGACTGTTTTCCAGAATGGCTGCACCGTTTACATTCCCATCGGCAGTGTACGAAGGCTCCAATTTCTCTATATCCTCGCCAACTTGTTTTTTGCTGTCGTTTTGATTATAGCCATTCTACTGGGTGTGAGGTGATATTTTAATGTTGTTTTGATTTGCATTTCCCTGGCGGCTAATGATATTAAGCATCTTTTAATGTGCTTATTGACCATATATATATCTTCTCTGGAGACACTTCCAGTCTTTTTTTTTTTTTTTTTTTTTTCAGATGGGGTCCGGCTATGTTGCCCAGGCTGGTCTCGAATTCCCAGGCTCAAGGGATTCTCCCACTTCAGCCTCCCAAGTAACTCAAGTGGATTGCTGGGATTACAAGCATCATGCCGGGCTCCAATTTTTTCTTTTCTTTTCTTTTTTTTTGAGATGGAGTCTCATTCTGTTGCCCAGGCTGGAGTGCAGTGGCGTGATCTTGGCTCACTGCAACCTCCACCTCCCAGGTTCAAGCAGTTCTCTGCCTCAGCCTCCTGAGTAGCTGGGATTACAGGTACCTGCCACCATGCCTGGCTAATTTTTTATTTTTTAATTTTTTAGTGGAGATGGGGTTTTACCATGTTGGCCAGGCTGGTCTTGAACTCCTGACCTCGGGAGATCCACCCGCCTCAGCCTCCCAAAATGTTGGGATTACAGGCGTGAGCCACTGTGCCCGACCCAACATTTTTTTATTTTTAAGAGACAGAGTTCTGCTGTGTCTCAAACTCCTGGGCTCCGGGGATCCTCTCACCTCAGCCTCCCAAGTAGCTGAGACAACAGGCATGTGGCACTGCACCTGGGGCTATCCATTTTAAATTGGGCAATTTTTCTTATTATTGTTGAGTTGTAAGAGCTCCCTATGTATCCTGGAACCAAGTCCCTTATCAGATACACGATTTGCAAAAATGTTCTCCCATTCTGTGGGTTGTCTTCTTATTTTCTTGATAGTGTCCTTTCAAGTACAGAAGTTTTACATTTTGATGTGGTCCAATTTATGTATTTTTCTTGTGTTTCTTGTGCTCTTTGTGTCATATCTAAAAAACCATTGCCTAATTTAAGGTCACAAAGATTTACACCTATGTTTTCTTCTAAGAGTGTTATAGCTTTAACTCTCACATTTAAATCTTTGATCCATTTTGAGTTAACTTTTTTATCGGATAGGTAGAGAGGGTCCACTTTCCTTCTTTTGCAGGTGGGTATCCCATTGCCCCAGCACAACTTACTGAAAAGACTGTTATTTAAAAAAGCATCCACCCCAAGCATATTTTCATAAGTCATGAATTTCATAAGTGAGTAGAGGCAACTCAAAGATAGCAAACTACTTGATTAATGTCATTGGCTAATAAGGGGCACAGTAGGAATTTAAAAGCCTTAGGTTATCTGCTTCCAAAACCCATACTTATTTCAATATACCAGTGGTTCTCAATTTTGAGCCTGCGTCAGGATCACCTGTAGGGCTTGTTAAAACACTGGTTGCTGGGGTCCCACCCCTAGAGTTTGATTCAGTAGGTCTGAGGCAGGGCCTGAAATTTTGCTTTTCTGACAAGTTCTCAGGGATTCTGATGCCACTGGTTCAGGGGCCACACTTTGAGAGCCATCATAATGCACTGTGATGGTTCCCCTATGTTCCTGATACTCGAAGAGTCTTCATTTGGGATGGGGGGAGACACAGAGAGAATAATACAAAGTCAATAGTAGTGACAAAGGGCTAAGTGTGCATAGAGGAAGACAACAGTAATTTTGATTCGAATATTAAAAAAAGTTTCTGCAGGAGACATTATGGAATGGATTCGTTTATGGATAATCTCAAGCATTTACCTCCGTCTGGTGAAATCAGACAGCAACTGTCTCTCTTAACATTTGTTTGGTCACAAGTATGCCTAGAGCAGCTAAGCTCTCGAGCACATAAGCAAGTATATAGTGGAGTGGGTGGTGGTTCCAGAATGGTTGATGTGGGACATGCAGAGAGAGCACTTAAGTGTCAGATTATGACACTGAATGCAGGAAAGTAATGGGAGTGAGGCTGGTTAAAAATTTTCACCCACGCAGTCTCCCTGTGTTGCCCAGCTGGAGTGCAATGGTGTGATCTCGGCTCACTGCAACCTCTGCCTCCAGGGTTCAAGTGATTCTTGTGTCTCAGTCTCCCCAGTAGCTAGGATTATAGGTGTGCGCTACTATGCCTGGCTAATTTTTGTATTTAGCCAGGGTTTCACCATGTTGGCCTGGCTGGTCTCGAACTCTTGGCCTCAAGTGATCCACCCGCCTCAGCCTCCTGAAGTGCTGGGATTACAGGCTGAGCCACGGCGCCCGTTCTCCACTCATGCTTATATCCCACAGTCAGGGTTCAGTAAATCGATGCCACTTGTGAGAGAGACTAAAATAAATAATGGATTTAACTTGATGACTTTTTTTTTTAAACTCTGAGTCTTTCAGTGTACAAATGAAATCTTGATAAAGAAAAGATCAAAAATAGCAGTATATCAATGCTTTTCTAAGAAACTGTGAAATACTGTGGTGACCTTATCCTGGAACAAACTAGGATGAGCCAGTCTTTATTAAATTATTTTATACTATACTTTATTTATACTTACTTTGTGCTCATTCAGGAGGACCCTTCATCTTGTTGAATTCTGTAACATTTCCTTGCAGGCCTAGTGTTGACGGGGTTTACAGGCTCTCAGGATTGTGTGCCAGTCGCCCTCTTTCTGAAGTAGTTTTATTTATAAACCACACAGGTTTTAAAAAAAAACAAAACCACAAACCAACAAACAAAAAAACAGAGGCCAGGTACAGTGGCTCACACGTATGATCCCAGCACTTTGGGAGGCCAAGGTGGGTGGATCACCTGAGGTCAGGAGTTTGAGACCAGCATGGCCAACGTGGTGAAACCCCTTTCTCTACTAAAAATACAAAAATTAGCCAGGTGTGGTGGCAGGTGCCTGTAGTCCCAGCTACTCGGGAGGCTGAGGCAGGAGAATCGATGGAACCCGGGAGGCACAGTTTGCAGTGAGTCAAGATCAGGCCACTGCCCTGTAACCTGGGTGGCAGAGGGAGACTGAAAAAAATCAGAGATTTTAATAGGTCAATCTTGAACTATGTGAACAACTCACTCAGAACAACTTCGATTTGTAAAAGGTTAAAAACATGATTGAATTACAGAGCTAGGAACTGCCTCCTTTTTTGATGAAGCCTGATTATTAATAGTCTTGTTCACAGCTGTGCCCAAAGTAGAAAATCACACTGGCACTGGGTAAGTAAACAAAACAGGCCAGTACCTCTGCCAAAGACCTAGCTATTAATGGCAATTTATTTTTATTACATATTTGGAATCTTGTCATCCCAGAAGGTGCCGAAATAGAAATTTAGTAATACTTGATTTAAGAGACAGAAGTCCTGTAAGTTTGCAGCTATTAAAAAATAGAAAGAAAAGAAACGTTACAAAGGGAAGGAGACCATATTTGTGTATACATTTGTTGCTTTCCTCAAATGGAAGGTAGAATAATGTATTCGAAGATATTTTAAATATTCATATCTAACTGAAATCTGATATTAGATTAGAGAATGAGAAAATTTTGCTCAAAATTAATTTTCTTTTCTTTTAATTTATGGTGCTGCTATACCTTTTAGATTTAGGAAGGCAGAAAGGCTGTGTGTGTGTGTGTGTGTGTGTGTTCGTGTGTGTGTGTATGTGTGTGTGTTTGTGTATATGTTTGTGTGTGTGTTTGTGTGTGTGTGTTTGTGTGTGTGGGTGTGTTTATGTGTGCGTGGTTGTGTGTGCACTTGCACTTTGGGGTTCCCTTTCTATGGATGTTTCAGGATCTGAGGATGAAGGATGGCAATCTAGCAGAAAGCCAGGTTTCAGGGGATGTCAAAGGTAATTTCACGACTATGTTAGTAGATAAATCCAAGACCAGAGAGCATGCTGAATGGAGGACATTTACATAGTCTTTCCAGTGCTAAAGGAAATAGGGAAGTGATTATTTCAAAATTACCTAGAGGGTCTTGAGCACAGTATGACTTAAGATAGAAATCTAGCTCATTGTCTCTGATAGTTGGCCTCTTTCTCCTCTCCAGAGGGAATATTTTTTCCTTTTTTTCTTCTCTGTGGAAAGAAAGCATTAATTAAAACAAAAAGGCATTGTTGGAAAGGGAGCTTTTTTAGTTGCATAAGAGAGGTGCTATTAGTACTTGTTTATTTAAAAATTGACTTTTGGTCAAACTAAGCTATACAACTTTTTCTTTTCCAATCCTCCTGCCCTCCATCCCTCTTTCTTTCTTTTTCCCTCCTACTCGTTGCCCTTCTTCCTTCCCTGATCCCTGTTTTGTTTAGTTTATGTCATTCTACAGAGCTCACAGTTACCACCTGGTAGGTACACTTGACATTCTAGACAGTTGGTAAATCAGTGTCATACCAGTTGCTAAATAATTGGCCAGGAATAGCCTTTATCAATGAATGCTTCTTCTCCTTTTCACTCTCCATTGAGTAAAGATGGAAACCAGCTTTGCCTCCCTTTTAAGTATGGCCACTTGATTTCTAATTTGTCATAGCTCGCATGGAAACCCTGTGATGCGCTTGAGGGAGTTTTCTCATGGAGACCTCAACACCTGTAGAATGTAGGGCACATGGCAAACAGATCTGCTTTATCTGATCAAATGATTAATGCAATAAAAAAATACAAAAATTGAAAGGTGAAAAGTATGCTCTTGTTACTGTGTATGGTAAGTCGTTCAGTGGATTCTGGTTCTGCCCATTGAAGCACTACGCCTGCGGCTGGTGATGGAGGAGAAAACCTTGGACCGGAAGGAATGGGGAGAAGGGTAGTGGGGGCCAGAGAGTCTCTACATTCCTCCAGGAGGAGGAAAGCATCTCTTTAAAATGACAGTGCTTTCCTTCCACGAGAGAACCATAATTTTTGTAACTATTGGTAACTATTTTGGTCTTTCAAATGTGCCAAGCTATACCCAAGCACAACTTGTACACTGGAACAGCCTCTGTCTACGGGCAGAGCAGGATTCAGTGATGTTTAGAAGGCATTTGGGCCCCAGCCAGCCTGAAAGTTGGGGTTTACAAATGTGTTAAACAGAAGAGGTTTTGTTTGAAAGGATAAAGCACAGCATGGAAAAGTTGAGGACGAAACAAAAGAGAAAGTTGCAAACTTACCTTCATGTTTATAAGAACAGATATGTTCTTGAGGGATTGTGGATTTTTAAAAATATGATTTTTTTTTTTTTGGTGGTGGGAAAATTGTAGACGTTAAATACCTTTTTTAGTTATGTTGACACCTTACAATTACATAATCCTTTATACTTTTCAAATAAATACTAATATTAGTAAGCACTTACTACATACCAGGAAAAATTCTAGATGCTGGAAATAAGACAATAAATAAAACAGGCATTATTTTATTAAGTCCTCTCAATAAAGCCTATGAATCAGTTACCATTATTATCTCTATTTTACAAATTAGGAAACTGAGGCACAGAAGAGTTGTGTTACTTGCTCAGAGTTTTCATGGTCAGGAATGGGGGAGTAAGGTTTGACATCCAGACTCTCATTCCAGAGCCTGTGCTCTTAACACCACACAGTCCTGTCTCAGGCAGGCGGCATTGCCACTGTGCACCTTATCTTAAAAACTAACCCTCTGAGGGAGGTGGGAAAGGTATGTTTATTCACATTTAAAAAATATGAACATGTTCAAAAATTAAACAGTGATCTATTTAAATTCGTATGCTGGGAAGAAGTTCTAGAGTCATAGTCTTCACCTCTTCAATGCTTCAATCATTGGCTTCCCAGCCTCTAATCAGCCATGCACTCCATTTCTTTTTGCACCGTTATAACCAGTGATTTTCTCAAACACAAGGTCTGTAATGTTCCTCTGCTTAACTCCGTGCAGTTGCTCACTGTTCCACCTAGGATCAAACCTAGACTTCTCAGCATGCGCTTCAGGTTCTTCTGGCCAGGTCCCTGCATACCTCTGCAGCGTCACACTGGCACTCTCTGAGCCCTAGCTCTACAGGGCTTTTCTCATTTTAACAAAGCATCTCTTTCTTGTCTCACACATGTTGTATATGCCGGTTCACCGGCCTCAACATTCTTTTCTTCCCCTCTTCCTTCTTACTCTAACCTTTTTTTTTTTTTTGAGACGGAGTCTCGCTCTGTAGCCCAGGCTGGAGTGCAGTGGCCGGATCTCAGCTCACTGCAAGCTCCGCCTCCCGGGTTTACGCCATTCTCCTGCCTCAGCCTCCCGAGTAGCTGGGACTACAGGCGTCCGCCACCTCGCCCGGCTAGTTTTTGTATTTTTTAGTAGAGACGGGGTTTCACTGTGTTAGCCAGGATGGTCTCGATCTCCTGACCTCGTGATCCGCCCGTCTCGGCCTCCCAAAGTGCTGGGATTACAGGCTTGAGCCACTGCGCCCGGCCTTACTCTAACCTTCTTAAGTGGCTATTCTTGTCCGTTCTTTTAAATCTCTACCTTGATGCCGTGTCTCTACAGTGTGTTGTAATTGCATGTCCAGCCCCGCTTTCCCTGAGTCCACGGGCCCGGAAACCATGTGATGCTGGGTCTGAAGCGAAGAATTGGGGAAGAGAGAACGGGAATCTTGTTCGCACAGTTCTCTCCAGTACCCAGCATGGTGACCCAGAACATGTACATGTAAGGCATTCACACATGTAGTCAATTAGCAGGCATATTTTGGACACCAGCTTCATTAGGAGTGATGCCATATTTGAGGCAGAAACATAGTATGATGGAGAATTCGAGGGGCTTTGGACTCAGATAGCTCTTAGTTGAATTCTGGCTTTATCACGTACTACCTTTGAGGCTTCAGGCAAGTTACTTAACTTTTCTGAGCTTACTTTCTCAAATAAAAAGCAAGGATCACTAAAGTGCTTTGGAAACTTTTGTGTGAGAAACTGATGTGTAAATAGATAATTAAGGCACATGCTAGGAGTTATGTTACAGGCATGCACAGGAACACAGAGGAGGGGACAACCAACACAGCTCAAGAGGTCACAAAAGATGTCACGTAAGCCTGTTCTTTTTCTCAGAGCCTCTGGCATCGACGTACCTGGAGATACCTGATAATTGGGCAGCTGTTTATCTTTGTGGAAATGCTTAGTCAAAGGTCTTCTGAGCATGGGGATAGAGGAAGTGATCTTCCATTCATGCATATTTATGATTCTATTCTAAGTTAAATTATTAATAGCATTTGAGGAGTATTCTATTTTAATATGGACAAGAAAAATCGTTCACTTTGAAACATTTACTGAGCTCACTTATAGCATACTGGGGAAAAAATTCTTGGTTTTGTCATTTTTCTCAAAAGATTTATATGTATTTTCCTGCAATAATATACCAAAAATAAAATCCATGAAGGGTCTAGAACTTTTAAGGCTTTTAAGCCTTTACTGTTTCATAAATTATTTAAATAATTTGAGGAATTACTATTGAAAAGAGTCTTAATCTGTCAGATTGATCAGATTGGATTTATCTTGAAAACAGTTCTGCCTCTTTGAATAAAAATCTATCTTATTCCAAAGAAAGTTTTTTTTATGGCAAATAAAAACAAAGGTATACATTTTTAATAATCTTATGATGAATAGGATGATCTGCTTTAAAGAAGGGTAAGTTTATAGAGTCAGAGTATACTTGTACACACCTTAAATTCAAATGTTTGAAAAATAAAATTTGTTAGGATTCTAAGCATGGTTTTTAATGTAAGAAAAAATTAAAACAGTGATGCAATCAGGAAGCTTAGAATATTCTCTTGCATAAATTCTATGTGTTAACAGCCTTAGCAGTATTCTCTTGTAGGCCACTTGGCTCCATCTGTAAGGTAGTTTGATGAATATTCACTGGCCTACACAATTTGACTTAAGAAATGTTGTGCCAAAGTATCCTGGATAATGTAGATATAGAGATAAAGTAATATATATATACACACATACACACACACATATATATTTACATATATACACATATGTACTTATTTACAGTGTATATATAAAATAATTTAGAGGAATGCATCCAGAAACCAAATTGAGCTTGAGAAGTGCCACCTCACATGACTGCAGGGGCAGCTGGTTATTGTCTTAGGATATATTTGCATTTTGAAGTGAACTTTAGTGATATTACAAAATGCCAGATTGGAAAAACAGCCATTATTAAAAAAAAAAAAAAATTAGCACTAGATGAATGAGTTTTCTCATAATCACCTCATTATTATAAATTAATTCCAAATGAGTATGTTTGAATAAGACATTGGTTTTGAATCTTTAATTTATCTCATCCTTAGCCTTGCTGCTGACAAATCATAAATAGATATAATTAATGAAAATGTTAATAGTGCCGGTCCCCGAAATATCTCTAGATCACTGACCTTCTGATTGGTGGAAAAACCTTTGGAGAATGATCTTTCCAGGATTCCATGGCATTGAGTTAATCTGTTTCTCTCTATATGGGGGCAGCAGATGAGGTGAGTGTCTTCCTCTGTCATTTGTAGGATCTACTGTTATTCTCTGGAGAGCTACTGTGTCAGAACGGATTTGGTTTGTTTTTTAAAACTACTGCTACCTAGAGGGTAATTTTATTAAATTCTTTTATCATTTGGATTAAATACAGCAAAATGAAAGCAGCTCCTCCTGCTCAGAGGAGGTGCCACCACAATCTTTAATATTTTCTTAGTATTATTTTCCTTTAAAATATGCTTTGGGACAATTAATAATGACTAATACTTAAATTTTCACTGTGAGTAAAAGCTTTTTGGTAAACACTTATTATATATTCCATGTCTCGCTTTTATTCTCTAATTACTTCACCTATTCACCTAATTATTTTGTAGCTCAAGTGTATAATTTAAATGATGTAGAAATATAGAGATCAAAATTAATACAAATACATTTATATAGTGATGTGTTACGTTATATTTGTCACATATATAGCATATTTATGTTTGTCTAGTACATATATAGTATATACAGTACATCTATTACATACATACAGTACATATATGTGTAGTACACAGTTATAGTGCATATATATATTTGTCACATATATAGAAATCCTGTGTCTTCTTTTTAGGTAATACGGGAGAATGAATGTATGTTTTTGTGTGCAGTCCAAGAATGACACAGATTTTTTTTGTTTGTTTAGTTTAGTTTTCTTTAGGATCTAGATCCCCCAGAGGTAAACACTAACTATAAAACAGGGAATTAGAAGCTGGCCTTGGGTTCTGCAGTTCTAGGCATGGCGTTAACTTTTTTTAAAAACTTAAGACCTAGACTACACAAGGAATCTTCCCACCTGCACTCCCCGGCCAGCTCAGCTACTTCCCTACTCCTGTGCCAACTCAACCCTAACAGTAACTGAGACAAAGGCATTGCCCTGAAGTAAGGTGTAGGGAAGCTTTGTGGCCTCCTTAATAAAGTTTCGCCCAATCTTCTAAGCTTGGCGATGGAGGGAGAAGGCACATGGGAGGGTCTTCACCGAGCCTCTGGCCCTGATTCTGCCTACCCTTAATTCATTCACCCGCCCCTCTAGGGGTTCTGGGCGGTGACCACTGCCACTATTGGGCTAGCTAGGGGTGGGGGCACTGCTCCCCTTAATGCTCTGGCCCCTAGGGGAGACACAAAATATTGTTTTAAATTTCCAGTAGTGTAGCTCATGGCAGGCTGAGGCACTTACACAAAAGGGTGCTGAAGGCTTTAGGATAACACAATAGAAATCAGCAAAGGGAGAATATGCAGTAGACAGTTCAGGCTCTTCAACATGACTTGCTTGATCTCCAGAGCCCCCAAACTCTGCTCATGCCAGGTTTTGCACATGCTGTTTCCTCTGCTTGGACTGGTCTTCCCCTTCATTGCCTGGTTATCTTCTTCTCAATTACTAGATTTCACAGTAGGGGCTCCGCCTTCTTGATTCACCCGGCCTGGGTTATATAGATTTGTCCTAGATGGTACAGTGGCCCCACATATGCCTCCTCATCAACCTGTTTTGCAGTTGTTTATCCTGTTATGCCATAAGCTCAGTGGCACCAGGGACCTTCTCTGTCTCTCTCAGCACTGTATTCTCATCAGCTTGGACAGTGCCTGGCACACAGTGGGGACTCAGAAAATATTTTCGAATGTGTGAATGAGTCTGTGAATGAATGGAATTCAGAAAAAAAGAGAATTCTGACCTCCAGCTTCTCTTCATCCTATGAGATACTTTCTTCACTGTAATCTTGCAGGACTAGGGTTAGGTTTTATTTAGAAAGCTGGAAGGTTTATTTACAAAAGATGCAAATAAACCACTGGGCTTAGGGGAAGAAAGAAAGAGCCATTTTCTTAGACTAGAAAATAATATGGAATGGATTAGGGGGCGGAAGAAGGAATGGGTGAGTGGGGTGGAGGAATGCCAGCAGACGGGATGTTGATGGTTATAAAAATTGGGAAACTGTCCAATTATCCTTATTTTAGACTTTAAAAAAAATGAGTAAATTTCCTAGAAGTCAAGTGTAGCCATGTAAAAATATTTGGACTAAGTTAAATATAATTCCCTTGATATTATTGAATTGCCTTTGACTTGGAGACAGAGCTATTCATTATAGAGCAGTTTCTAAGAGTCCAGGCTTCACAGAGATGATCTCTTTTCATTCAACAATGTAATGAAGCAGGAATTATACTTCTATTTTACAGATGAGGAAATAGGCTCAGAGAGTTATAATTGACTTGAGGATTGTAAAACTACAAACAGCAGAACTGGCAGCCATTCATTCATTCATTCATTCCACAAATATTTATTAGTAGTAAATTTTTGTTATCATTAACTTTGTCTTTTTTGATGGTAAAGAATGCATTTCATTTAGAATCATGATTTTAGGCCAGAGAAAGCGATGTAGAAAAAAGCACTAAGTTAACTAGATCATATCAGAATAAATGTGAAGCCTTACCATTTTACTCATCCAAAGTGTCTAGGGCCTTAAGTTCAGTTCCTTTTATTACAACTTTAATATTTTGTCTGTCTTAAAAAAAAAAAAAACAACATTAAATCTCCAGCCCCTGGAGTCATGCCTGGAACATGGTGGGTACTTCATAAATAATTCACAGTGAATGAGAAAATTGAGAATCATTAGTCATTTTCTGTTCAGTATTAACAAAGTCTGACTTACTTTTTTTGTTTTTGTTCTGTGTGGGCGCATTTCACTGAGTGCAACTTATGAAGGACCTCAAGATCAAATTCATGTCGTACTCTTGGAATTGATTTCTGACAGGAGGACTGAGAGTTTTTTGTCCTGTAAGTCTTTATTCTAAGACAGATGACACGAATGTAGGTAGTTATTCAGAATAATGGACTCAGGAATTTAATTAGGGTGTTGTTTAAAACGCAAATGTCACCAGCCAGTGGCAAAGCAAACACATTCTGGGTGAATGAGAACGGCCCACTGATTGACATTCAAGACCCATTGGAAAAATCAGGAGACACAAGAGTGGGAAGAGTGCAGATTGGAGCAGCTATCCAAAAATACAGAAGGCCGGAAGGTGGTGAGAAAAATGTCAGACAACAGATTGTGGAGAAAAATAAACAAGCCAAGAAAAGTCCTATTTGGCCTTAAAAGAGGCAGATGGTGACAGGAAGTGTTCAGTGAGGAGTGATTATGCTAAAAATCACAAAGTCTATAAAATTATCCATCTGTAGTTTGAGGTTTTGGGGGAAAATTAAAACTCTTCGCTAGTATTACAGGGAAGGGTGATCGTACAGAAACAGAATATTAAGTAAGTGTGTATTTGTGTCAGGATAATAGAAATGAGAGATGCGTTATTCCATTAGAAGAGAAGTTTTGTTTACTTAGAGATTGTGACCAAAATTATAAAAAGTGTTTTCTTTTGCATAAAAGCAGTTGAATTTGTATTAAATCTGTTCTTTCCACATTTTTGATGTAAGAAAGAATTCTCCCAAGGATGTTAATAGGTTGCTAAGGTAGCAATGATAATTTTCTAACTGAATGAATGTGCTGAACATTTTTTTCCATTGGAGAGTTTTTTTGGAATGGGATATAGAAAATGACAAATCACAATGCTAACTTTAAAGCAAAGAATTTTAATTTGAAAGTTGAGAAAATATAGCAGACAAAACTAATCATTTGGAATGGTATGAGAGAATTTGAAAAAAAATTATAAATGTTTTAAAATAGATGTGGTTGAACATTTAGAATTGGGAATCATTTTTTGATAGTTTGGGACCTAGTTTTCTGTGCTTAAATTTTAATTCAGAACTACTTACTCCGTGGTCTTCTGGTGGTGTGCCACTTGAGTAATCAAATAAGCCAGGGTTTTTACAACCCTTTTCTAGGTCACTAAAGCATTTCTTCTATGTGCCTGAATATGTCTTGATTTCATGCATAAGAAATATTCGATGCTCCATTCTCCTTCCTTAGAAGAAATAGTAACTGAATATGTTGGATTCTTCTCTATTTTTGTTGTTTCTCTCTTAGGTTTTTAGCCACACTTGCTCAAGACTAAGTTTTGCATTTTAAGTTTAAATATATAAAGTAAAAGGCTGGGAGCTGAGTGTGTGGTGATGCTTCCTCCTTTTCCCTTGAGAACTGAAGGCAAAAAATTAAATTTATTATAGAAGTTTGTTTTACTTTTAAAGATGTGATTTTCCAGACAGAGAAACAAACTCATGTATCGGTGTATTTTTTAATGAATTAAAATCATGAAATCTAGGTACTTAATGTAAGTCATTTTATTTAATCCTCAAAATAACGTTTTAAAATAGTTATTATTTTCATTCTCATAATTGGGGAAATGTAAGATCATCAAAACCAAGTTTCAGTTTCCTAAAGTCACACACCTAATAGCAGAGTCAGGATTTGAACTCAATTCTGTGTCTTTCAGTGGCAGAAGGGGTTTTGCACATTGTCCATTAGACTCTTATTCTTTTCACTTGTCCAAGAATGGTCCCCAGGCACATACATGCACCTGAAGAAAGCTCTAGAGGAGATTCTGATTCAAATCTCCAGTTGGGAACTACTACACCAAACATTTCAAAAATCAATCAACCAACCAGTCAACCCAATCTTTATTGTATGGTGGTAGTTAAAAATCTAAACACTATTTTCTGCAAGTTGCTAGCCAATTGTTTTGTTTGTTTTTTGAGACGGAGTCTCACTCTGTCACCCAGGCTGGAGTGCAGTGGCGCGCTCTCCGCTCACTGCAAGCTCCGCCTTCTGGGTTCACGTCATTCTCCTGCCTCAGCCTCCCGAGTAGCTGGGACTACAGGCGCCCGCCACCACGCCCAGCTAATTTTTTGCGTTTTTAGTAGAGACGGGGTTTCACCGTGTTAGCCAGGATGGTCTCGATCTGCTGACCTCTTGATCCACCCGCCTCGGCCTCCCAAAGTGCTGGGATTACAGGCGTGAGCCACCGTGCCCAGCGTTGCTAGCCAACTGAACCAAACTTCTTCACTGGGTAATATTTTTAAACATAGATTTAGAATGTCTTTTCATCAAATATGAAAATAAAAAATATAATAACTTATTTCTGGGATATATGCATACATAATTGTTTGCCACCTAATTTTTTTTCAGTTTTGTAGCCTTATATGTGTGATTACGTCTTAATATCTCAAAGGGCTAGCGTTATCCTCACCCTTATTCTTAGATTTTATCTCTTTAATGATTTTCTTTGCTTTGTTATTCCCACCAGTTTGTCTTCTAGATGGTCTTCATATCATGTTATCACTTAATAAACATTCTCTTTTTTATTCTGAATGAAAATGCACCAAAGTATAAATCTGAAAAAAAGTGAATATTTTATATCTTTTGTTTCTCAGGAAATTATAGCAGTTATGTTAATATTGGTGATATATTTCTCATTATAGTCATTCCTATGCAAACAACATTTTATTGCACCTGTGGATAAATTATTTCATTATATTTTTAACTTGTTATTGTTGGGGTAAAACAACTATTTATTTTTCATATAAGTGTTTTGTTTTTGGCCTTTTAGCTGAACTCTGATTTTTAATGACTGTCCAGTTTGTTTGTTTATTTAGTTATTTATTTTATCATCTCCATTTTACAAGTGATGTCTAGTTTATTTTTTATGTTTTTTTTTTCTGAGTGTACTATATAATTTGTATATAGTGTTAGTACTTTACATTTTTAAGTTTGTATATCATAATTTATTCATATGCAGAATTGAATAGTACAGAATTTCTGGTACACTGTTACATAGTATGTCTTTTTCCCTGATTTTAATGAGAATGACACTTCTGTGACCATATGCATATTCAAGCATTCAAATAACCATTCTTCTGAAGTTGCAGATTAGGTACTTTAAGCATTTGGAATAATTAGTTTTATTAAATGTCATTTTGATTTAAGATAATTTTTTGTTTATAGGATACTAAAAGTAAACTTTTGGAGCAGATTTTTAAAAAATACATTTCTATTTTCTGACATTTTATTTAGGTTTTCATATGTATATTCATAAGGGAAATTGGCCTGTACTTCTCTATTTTATATAATTTTTATCACACTTAGAGTTGTAATTTAGTTTTAGGAAATAATTTCATTATGATCTATATATTTGTTAACGTCGTGAGAAAACCCAATTTGGGTCTGCATTATAGCGGAAAATTATACTTCTTAACGCTCTGCCTAATTATTAGTTACTTCCTTTTAACTGCCTAAGGCTGATCCAATTAGCAAGGCACAAACCTACTGAGTGTGCAGTAGTAAGTTTCTCATCTTCTGTAGTAGGATTTGGAGTCTTCGTTGCTGTGCTCTATAGGTAAAAAACAACACATGTATTGAAAGGTATACTTTTAGGACCTACATGCCTGGCCATAGCCTGGTCATAGCTCCTGGTCCTCCAGTGGGCAGAGAAGGGGCCAAATCTTGGTATCTCTCCTACGTTTGGTCAGCACATAACCTCTGCCTCTATTCCACCTCCTGAACTTGACATTTGTCACTTTTGTCTTCTGTATCTTACTGACAGAGATAGGGCTCACTCCCAGATTGGTGAATTGCTTGTTCTCCTCCAAGTTTGTCCAAAAAATCCCTTACATTTGCCTCACAATCCCCCATCCTTCCTGCTCCTACAGTAAGGATGTTTCCTTGCCACCTTCGCATAGTATACATTTTCACCCAGGAGAGGACAATTGGAGTTGTAGTTATAGAATGCTTACTTAAAGTTTGATTTAGGTTAAACACGGTGCTTACAATTTCGTCCATCTTATAATGCTACTTAATACCATATCCTGATTTAGAACACAAATTGCACAAACAGAAAGGCAAATCTGGATAGCTCGTGCTCTTATATGATGTTCTTCCATTTTTAAACTAATGTTAATGGTGCATAGCATTCCATTTTAATGCCTTTTCCTCTATTGTTTCAATTTTATTGTTTTTAACCTAATTAATTATTTCAGTTTTTAAAAATAGTTTTGTAAGAAGTACTAACTTCTAGGTCAGCATTTTGCAAGCTGTTCTCAGAACACTAAAAAAAGGGCAAATAAGCTTGGGAAATTGTACTAAATACTCTCCTTGAGGATTCAAAGTACATATTAACATAAGAAAAGATCTGAGAAGTTTTAAAATAACAGGGAAAACTTTTGAAGTTTATTCAATGATTAAAAGAACTTAAAAATAAAGAACTTATTTGTGTAGAGGAAGGCTTTTTTCTTGGCACAGTTATTAAAATTCTCTGGAATAGATTTTAATTTTTTTCTTAATACCAATTTAAGAAGTGCTAGTCTATTTCATCATGATCATTGTTACTTTAAATAAGGAGCTCTGGAATTTACTTACTCAATTCATAGTTTTTTCTTTCATCTCATTTATTATTTTTTACGTATATTTTAATTATTATTTTTTATCTATTTAAGGAATCTTCTCTTTACAATAAAAATTGTTTGGTTCATTTATTTTTATATTTAAACAGGAAAGCAGGAAAAGAATTAAAATTATGGCATTATCTCTGAGTGTATCTTTGAACAATCCTAAAGGTTTTTATATTTAGCAATCTCATTATTGCTATTGTAAACCAAAGTATCTGAGATAAGTCTTAGTCAATTTAGGAAGTTTATTTTGCCAAGGTTAAGGATGTATCTGTGACACAGCCTTAGGGGGTCCCAATGACATGTGCACAAGGTGGTCAGGGCACAGCTTGGCTTTATGCATTTTAGGAATAAATGAGACGTCAATCAGTAGGTATAAGATGTACACTGGGTTGGTCCAGAATGGTGGGACAACTCAAAGAAGGGAGGGGTGTTCCAGGTAAGAGACAAACAAACATTCTTTTGAGTTTCTGGTAAGTCTTTCCAAAGGAAGCAATCAAATATGCATTTCTCTCAGTGAGCAGAGGGATGACTTTGAGTTCTGTTTGTCCTTAGTCCACAAGAAATGTCCTTGTGGACAAATTGTGAGGGAGCTATGTAGCTTTTTTATCTTAGTAGCTATCGTTTTTAGGAATAGAATGGGAAGCAAGTTTGCCCTAAGCAGTTCCCAGGTTGACTTTTCCTTTTAGCTTAGTGATTTTGGGGTCCTTTAGCACTGTTTTATAAATAAACTATTTTTAATTTTCTTCTTTGATCTCATTTATTTTTTAAAAAAGTTTTATGCCTCTTTACAAAGTTTTATTAATTCCCAGCTTCATCATATGGTTATTAGAGAATGTGATCTATAGTCTTTCTTATTTATAAATGCATAAAATTTATAAATTTTGTTTCTAAAATTTATCAAAATTTCCCTATGACAAATTATGTAATTAAGCATTGTATTTCATGTATATGCCAGAAGGTGAATTCCCTGTTACTAGATTACCAAGATAAATATATGTTGATTCATTTTACTTTTTAAAAAAATCTCTACTGTCCTTATTATGTCCACTTGACCTGTTGTAAGCAGGTGGAGGTGGGCTGCTCTCTTCTGTAATTGTGTTTATTTCCTACTTAGACTTCCAAAGGTTTTTGCATATATATTTTCTTGCTGCCTTATTTTTAGTTATTTACTCACTAGACATTTTGCCTTTTCAAAATATGAAGTGGTCCTTTCACCTAGATACTGCTTTAAAAAATATTAAAGTCAATTTTGCATAATTAGTTTACCTTACTTGTTTTATATTTTGGGGTTCGTTTGATATGCATGTATATACTCTAGTTTTTTTTTTAAAGTCTTTCTGTGTCATTTTATTTTAAGTATATTTATCAGACGTTGTAGAATTAGTTATTTTGTCATAATGTCTTAGGCTTTTTTCTTTTGATAGGAAAATATAAATGATTTGTATTGATTACCATAATTATCATGTTTGATCTTATTTTTATGTCTTTATTTTTTATTAGTTTGCTTTCTATTCTGTATTTTGCAATAAAGTCCATTTTTTAAAATTTTATTTATTTTTATTTATTTATTTTATTTTGTATTTATTTATTTGGGCTGCGGAGTCTCGCTCTGTCCCCCAGGCTGGAGTGCAGTGGTGCCATCTCGGCTCACTGCAAGCTCCGCCTCCTGGGTTCCCGCCATTCTCCTGCTTCAGCCTCCCGAGTAGTTGGGACTACAGGTACCCGCCACCATGCCCGGCTAATTTTTTTGTATTTTTAGTAGAGACAGGGTTTCACCATGTTAGCCAGGATGGTCTTGATCTCCTGACCTCGTGATCCGCCTGCCTCGGCCTCCCAAAGTGCTGGGATTGCAGGCGTGAGCCACCGCGCCTGGCCCATGTTTTTTACTTTGAGTTTCTGTAACGATTTAAAAAGTAGAAACTTTTTTTTTTTTTTTTTTTTTTTTTTGAGACGGAATCTAGCTCTGTCACCCAGGCTAGCGTACAGTGCTGCGATCTTGGCTCACTGCAACCTCCACCTCCCGGGTTCAAGTGATTCTCCCACCTCAGGAGAGATTAATCTCAGAGGGATTACAGATGTGCGCCACCATGCCTAGCTAATTTTTGTATTTTTAGTAGAGATGGGTGTCATCATGTTGGCCAGGGTGATCTGGAGCTCCTGACCTCAAGTGATCTGCCTGCTTTGACCTACCAAAGTGTTGAGATTACCAGCGGGAGCCACTGTGCCAGGCCGAAACTTCTTTTTAATTCTACTGTTGCTTACTATAAAGATAATATAGACTTAAAACCTCTTTATTATTATGAAAATGTAAATATTCTTTTAATATTTGTTGTTTTTTTATCTAATTAGAAGTTTTTACTCTGACTTTTAAGCTAGAATATTTTTATCTTGTTAGAAAAATACTACTATTTCTTCTTCGCTACATCTTCTAGTTTCTTGAATTAATTTCTTGAGTCTAATGAATTTATAGAACTTTGTTCAAGCAATATTTTGGACCAGTATTTCCATTATGTGCTTACAGTTAGAAGACAGGGTGAAACCAGCTTTGCCTGCTTCCTGTTTAGGAAAACAGAAAATTCTACCTGCCCAATTTTTAGTTGGCTAAAAGGGGCAAGAAGTAAAACAACAGTTTGCCAGATTTCCTAGATAATCACAATAAAGTCAAATCATCCGAAGATTGATTAAAATCAAATGTTTAAAAGCAAATGTTTCCTCAAAAAAAAAAACACTTAATTCCGATAGAGGCTGAGAAGAAGTTTTAGAAGTAGTTCTCAAATGGGTGAGGTCTTGCTAGGTAGGGGACATTTGCCTTGTTTGGAGACATTTTTGGTAGTCACAACTCTGAGGAGAGTAGGGATGGAAGGGCAGGGAGGAGGTGGGTGCTCCTGTCATCTGGTGGAGGCCATAGATGCTGCCAAATATCCTACAGTGCACCAGGCAGCCTCTCACAGCAAAGAATGATCTGATCCCAAATGTCAGTCGTGCCATGGTTATACCTGTGTAGCTTATGTGATACCTATTGGTGCCTGAGTGAATTACTTACTTAAAGACTTAAGCTATACAGTTTTCTATATTGCTCTCTCTATTTTGGATTTCAGGGCTCTCACAAGCTATGATCAAGAATCTTCAGCCAAATTAAAATAATGGATCATTTTCCCACACTGAAAAAATTCTCTAGGGGAATGTCTTTCAACTTTAGAATTTTAAGCTCTATTCTTAGAGGTTTCATATCTATAAATACTATTCCTTCAAGAAGGATATGAAGCAAGCTTTATTTCTGCATTTCTAAAAAGTAAAATTGAAGGTTAGATTACTGGAACAATTATTTTTACTGAATTATACTTTGAGGTTAGCCTTTGTTATATATAATGATTTATTCTGTTTAAACAGGAAAAATGTTAAGTCCAGCCTCCAGCCGTGGTGATTAAGTCATCTCAGTCACTGTGTGACATCTACTTCTAGTTTCTTTCCTTGCTATTTAATACTTAAAGTGTGGTGCCCTACTCGTTTGCCGGGAGCAGTATCACATCAGAATCTGCTGTTAACAAGGTCCCCAGGTGATTTATATGCACATTAAAGTTTGATATGCACCTCTTTTGGAGTTGACTTTACTTTCAGTTTCAGTGGCCTAGTTTATGTAATGTAAAATTGTGTAGGCTGCCTCAAATTCTTTTAGAAGTAGGAAAAGGCAAATGTCTTTTGTGTCTGTCTGAAGCAGACTATTTCTGGATTTATTAAAGAAATACACACACACACTCATAGATTTGAGAAAATTCAGAAAAGCACAAATAATTTAACACAGTTAACCTTTTGTTACAGTCTCACCAATGCACTACAATGTAGTAGTCTCTTGTGAGGTATCAGCCGGAGTTCTTTGTCTCACAACCAAGAGAATTAAGGAGCACGGACACAAAGGTTGCGGTTGGAGCAAAAGTTTAATAAGCAAAAGAAGAAAGCTCTCTGAGGCAGAGAGGGGGCCTGGAAGAGAGTTGCTGTTTTTACAGTTGAATGCAAAGGCTTTTATAGTAAACAGATGAGGGCTGGGAGTCTTATTTGCATAAGGTACACATTTCTGGTTGCTCCACCCGTCATCCTAGTGTGTATGCAGGCCCTTAGCTTGAGTTACTCCATATTGCTTTGTTCCCTTTACTGTGCATGTGTCAGGGGATGGAGTTTTCCATTGTGGGCATATCTGGGAAGTCACCTTTGTAGGCTTTCTTATCTGTGTGGCTGCGGGCATGTCTTAGGCAAGCCCCCTGTGCAAGTTCCTTTATTTGTGCCTGCAGCTTGATTTCTCAGGCTGCTCTTTTGTTTGAAAGAATTCAACTGAGGACCTATCCTAATTGGCTGCCTGACCAGTTTCTTCCTTTCTCTTCTCTCGCTTTGGCAATTACCTTTTTGTTTTTTTCCTGTGCATATGTCTTTGTATAAATAATAGTGTTGTCCAATCTTTTTTAAACATTTTGTCATAAACATTTTCTCAACCATTTTCTATAGGTATTTGTAGGTAGTATCAATGGTTGCATAATACTCCATTTTATGGACATGGCGTAATTTGTTAAAGCATTTTGTAGGGTATAATTTCTGAATTAAAAAGAAAATTAATATGGGCATTGGGTAAGAAGCTACACATATTTTGCATTTTTTTCCTAAATATTAGATCCTCTAAAGGAGATTGTCTTCCATAGCAAGCACAGAACTACCTGTCTATGATGCTTTATCCCCCAAGGCTCTGACAGAAGTATTCCATTGTACCAGTCACACAAAACAAAAGTGGATATAAAATACTCCTCAATGTTTTCCATTGGATCTCCTCGAGCAATAGGGAAGGGTGATTTAGAATCTCTGTGAATCTCAGGGTGTAGTCCAAAGCACCCATATATTCCACATTTGATATTTAATTTAGATGCAATTTTCTTCTTGAAAAAAAATGTGAATTTGTATTGCATTCTATAATGTATAAATAATGCTGTTTATTACTTATGAGTGAAATGGATGCTATCTTTAAGTTCTATTTCAGATTATGCATTTTATGCTATATTTTTATCTCTCTCTTTCTCTCTCTTTCTTCTTTTATTTCTTTTTTATAGGCAAGGTTTCACTCTGTCACCCAGTCTGGAGTGGAGTGTTGAGAGCATAGCTCACTGCAGCCTAAAACTCCTAGGCTCAAGCCATCCTCCTGCCTTAGCCTCCTGAGTAGCTGGGACTATGTAGGCACATGCTGCTATGCCTGGCTAATTTTATTTTTTTAAATGTTAATTTTTAAACGTTTTTCATTTTTTGTAGGCATCTCACTTTGCTGACTGGTCTCAAACTCCTAGGCTCAAGCAATCCTCCGCATCCCAAAGTGTTGAGATTATAGGCATAAGCCATTGTGCCTGGCTGTCCTGTATTTTCTTAAACTTCTTGTCAAGGTTTAAGTACTCCAATAGAAAAGCAACCAAAGAATTGAATTGTTGCTCAAAGAAAAAAGACTTATCTGTAATGGGAGATAATTTTCCCTTTGACATCACAGCATAAAGACAACTTGGTCTTCCATATACATGTATTACCCATGGTATTAGTTTCCTGTGGATTCTGTAACAAATTACCGTAACTTTGTTGTTTAAAACAACGGAAATTTATTCTCTACAATTCTAGAGGCTGGAAGTTTGAAATTAGTATCATTGGACTGAAATAAAAGAGTTGTCAGGGCTGCTGTTCCATCAGAGTCTCTAAGGGAGAATTCCTTCCTTTCCTCTTCCAGCTTCTGGTGGGTGCCAGCATTCCTTGACTTGTGGCTACTTCGCTCCAATTTATGCCTTTGTGGACACATTGTATTCTCTTTTTCTGTGTGTGTAATCTCCCTCTTATAAGGATGGGTGTGATTGCATTTAGAGCTCACCCAGATAATCCAGAATAACCTCCCTATTGCAAGATCATTCATTTAATCACATCTGCGAAGATTCTATTGTTTCTGCCATGTCAGGTAACATTCACAGGTTTCAGGGATTAGGGCATGGATATCTGTTGAGAGGCCATTTTTCAGCCTAACACACTCATCATTACTCTTTCTCTGAATCAATTCTGTCATTCTCCTGTCCTATGTTACGTATCTATTGCCACATATTTAACCACCCCTGCAACTCAGCAGCTTAATAACAATCATCATTTGATTTTTTTCATAATTCTGTTGGTTAGCAATTTGGGTTGGGCTCAGCTGGAAAGTTCTTCAGCAAGTCTTTTCTGAGTTCACTTAGAAGCTGCCTGGTTCAAGCAGGAGCTTCACTTATGCCTGTTTGTGCTAGTTGTCAGCCAGGCCATGTGGACTCAGGGAGTTATGATTCTTTGGGTGCAATTAGGTTAACAATTTTCTGTGTCTCCTATTTTTAATAATTTTGGAAATCCAAGCTTATGCAAAAACATTCCCACTTATTAGAAACATTCTTTGTTTTTATAAACATACTTTAAAAATTATTGCTGGGTGCAGTGGCTCACACCTGTGATCCCAGCACTTTGGGAGGCCAACACAAATAGATCGCTTGAGCCCAGGAGTTTGAGACCAGCATAGGCACCATAGCAGAACCCTGTCTCTACAAAAATACAAAAATTAGGCAGGCATGGTGGCAGGCACCTGTAGTCCCAACGACTCCAGAGGCTGAAATGGGAGAATTGCTTGAGCGCGGGAAGTGGAGGTTGCAATGAATCAAGATTGTGCTACTGCACTCCAGCTTGGGTGACAGAGTGAGACCCACTTTGTCTTTTAAAAGTAAAAGAATAACTTAAAAAAAAAAGTTGTTAAGCTTCTGTCATGTTACAAACACTTCACGTTTATAGGAAAGATGAATTACACATGTACATATGTAAAAATAATAATAAGCAACCAAGACTGATTATAAGAAATTATGTCACTGTTTATGCTGTGCTTGTGCTTTTGGGTTTTTAAAAATGCCGTATAGATGACTAACAGGTAAGAAACATCTTATTCTTAATACCTAATCCCTAAGGAAATCATAACCTCATTTGGCATGAGGCCAGCCCTAATCATGTTGGAAGAAATTCTGCAGGTAATTTTCATGTACCTAGAGAATTTCTGATTATTTGAAAGCTGAATGGAAATATCAAAAAATAAAAATAAAAAGGATGCCCTTATTATTATTGTGCTCTTTAAAATGAATTGACTATAGTCTTTTTGAAAATCAGTTTTTAGTAGCTGCAGAAATCATATAGCCTAGAGGCAGTTTTCATTTTTAAAAAAATATTGCTTGTAAGTAACCATATGTGGCCAAATTGATTGCATGTGTTGACTCAATTTTTGGAAGAAGCAATCTTAGTCATACGTACTACAAGACCTTCTTGTTCTCTGAGGAAAATGTCACTTTGGGAAATTTGCACAAAAAATTTTCAAAGTAGTGCAAAACAACATGTGACAAAATAACATAACATTTTTGGGTTGAGTTTCCAAATGTAAGTGCTTGTGTGGGATTTCAGAATGATGTTTATACATATATTCTGCAAGATCCCATTTCACTGACATTTTGAAGGTAATAGATGAAAAGTTTTATTAGTTAAAATTTGAGTTTTACCATATCTGACATGAATCCCAAAAAGAAGATAATAAGAACTTTCAAAAACTTATAATATAATTGATTGTTAAAACTGTGTAGTGGTAAAATATAGTTTGCACTTCATGTTGGAATTTGAAAAAATATAAATATGAAATTGATTTTTATTATGCTTAATATATGCCTCATAAAAGAAATGCAAAAAGAGAATTATTTAAGGGTATACATTTCAGACCTACTAAAAGAGAGTGAAATTTAGGATGACGAAGTTGTATTTCAGAAAAAGAAAAAAAAATAAGAAAATGATTTAAGTTAAATGTTTGGATTTAGTCTGAAGACACCAAGGTTGAAGAATGCTGGCACAGTCCAAAGGAAATTAATGATGGAATGGGACTCTGGACAAGGCCTGTACCACCACCTCAGTATTACTGACCTTACCTTTCCAGGAGAAGCTCTGACCTCAGTGGGTGCTCATGACCAGATTTCTGCTCTTGCCTTTTCCAATAAACTTGTCTCACCTGGATGGAGACTTTGTGATCATACCAAAGACAGCTCTTCAGCAGCCTGAGCCCCATTCCTAGGGACTTTCCAATGTGTCCTCTGCCTTTTGCCTTTCTTATCGTAGATCTCCTGATACTGACCTATAAGCTGCATTTTACTAAGGTTCAGGAGCTGTGTGGTTTGAGTTACCTTCACACCTATCACTTCCTGTGCTGGTAAGGCTTCCTGTCTTAATGTGATACCTCCGTTTTCCACTGTCCACACGTACATGATGCCACCTGGGTTAGCCTGGCATTTGTTTTTACATCTGCTTTCTCCCACTCCAGCTATAGGTTAGGTGTGTTAGTACAAAATTGATCTTGCAAAAAAGGTGAAAGGGCCAATAGAACTGACGTCCTTTTGTGCATGAGAGGAAAGGAGAAAGGGAGAGAGGGCAGAAACTATGTTTAGGGCACTAGGCCAGGTAGTTTCCACTCTCACTTTAACTTCTGTAACTCTCTAGGAAGCAGGTGTGAACAGCTCCCTTAAGGACACATAGTTAATAAGAGGGGGAGATTTTCTGAAAAAGACCAGGCGTTTTCCACCACAACATGCTGCTTCCTGACGAGTTTGGAACATCTGAAGTGGACAGATTCTGTTTTTTTTCTGTACATATTATGTAATCATGGTAATTGAAATTAAGTACTGAAGAACTTTTGGAAATTTTTGGCAAAGATATCTGAAAGCTGATTCGATTTTTGTTGGAGTATGAAGACAGTAAAATATGGTAAAGTGTGATAAGGAGCCATAGAGTAATAAAAATAGCTAAATGTATGAGAAAAGATCTGAAGGGAAGGAAAAATATTAAAGGCTTTACAGAATAAAGCAGGCATTCTTATGTGTGCTAATAGAGAACATAGGTAAAAAGACAAGAGAGATGAGTGTACTAGATGGGAAAACAAAAACATCTCTTTCTTTTCCTCTTAACCCCACCCTACACCCCAATTAAAAAAAGAAAAACCAACACCAAATGAAACAATCCATGTAAGACAAGCAACATTAAGACTATCAGTATGATGCCAGAGAAAAAGAAGGTTGGGGAAGACAAAGACACTCCCAAAACATATTCAAGTACTCAGAAAATGAAAAGCTGATTAGTGAAGCAAGACCTATTCACCCTTATCTCTCTTTATACCATGTTTTGTGAACATAGCTACATTCTAATCATTGTGTTGGGCACTGATGACAGATGTGCTAGGCAGGAAGACACCACACAAAGAGCTGAAAAGAATTGCAGAATTTTTAAATCATTTGTGTGTGTGTGTGTGTGTGTGAGAGAGAGAGAGAGACAGGGTCTTGGTCTGTTGCCCAGGCTGGAGTGCAGTGGCACAAATCTTGGCTCACTGCAGCCTCCACCTCCCAGGCTCAAGTGATCCTCCCACCTCAGCCTCCCTAGTAGCTGGGACTACAGGTGTGCGCCACCATACCTGGCTAAGTTTTTAAATTTTTTTGTAGAGATGGGGTTTTGCTATTGTCCGGGCTGGTCTCAAACTCCTGGGCTCAAGCAATTCTCCTGCCTTGGCCTCCCAATGTGCTGGGATTATAGGCATGAGCCACCATGCCTGGTGAATTGAAGAATTTTTAATAAAACTTTTCAATAGAACAATTTCAGAGAGTAGGATAAGAATGTGAGTATCCTCCTTTCCCCCCCAGTAATTTATATGTTTCAGATGGATTATTCATATTCATCTCAAAGTTCAGGACCCATTCCTGATCTGTCCCCACTCTTCCTGTTCATCTTTGTTTCCATGCTGCCTAAGTGGCACAACCCGCCCCCAGCTGCTCCTACCAGAAACCTGGGAGTTATTCCAGGTGCCTCCTTATCCTTCCCTCCAGCACTCACCAAGCACTGTCAATTCCATGCCTTCATTGTTCTCGAATCTGTCCACTGCTTACCATGACCTCCACCGCCAACCTAGTCCAAGCCAATAGCCTCTCTTGGATTTGTCCAAAGACAAAATTACCTGGATTTTTGCCTCTGGATTTGTTCAAAGACAAAATTACAACAAATTTAGTTTAAAGCTCTCAATTGGCTTTATTGCAATTCTAGAATCAGGTAACACTTCATCCCATAAAATAGAATAGGTGTTTCAATGACTCAAGCAGAGGAGGCTGACTCTAGAGACAGAAAAAGGGCTGAAGAAAGAACAAAAGTGAATTGGTTATTTCAAAGTTACTTTCCTTGTTAGGCAGGGACAGGGAGACAGAGGAATAGAAAGATAATGGATTGGTTAAGGATTAAAAGTGAGGGAACTTCATTTTCATGGTTACTGGCCTGATTGGAAAATTGGCTGTTATCTCTCTCCTGATTTCCTGGAATGTCAGATGAGTTAGTTTTAGTCTGGTGACCTGGAACTCAGAACAAATGACTCCATTTTGAATTTTAGCCTGGTCTCTTGGAGCTCAATGCAGGAACTTAGTCCAAAATAATGTCTTCCTATAGTGATTATTTAACAGACTACCACAATATCCTCTGACTTCTTTTTCTTATTATCCTCTCAGCCCCTCCAATTCATTCTCCACACCAGACATGGGCAAACTTTTTCTACAAAGGGCCAGAAAATAAATATTTTTGGCCCTGCCGGCCATACAGTCTCTGTGTCAACTACTCGATGCTGCCATTTATAGGAGAAAGCAGTCATAGCCAGTGCATAAACAAACAAGTGTGGCGGCGTGCCTGTAAAACCTTATTTATCCGGCAGACCACAGCAGGATTTGGTGTTCCCATCATGGTTTGCTGAGGGTCCTTTTTCTACACTGAAGCTAGGGATCCTTCTTAAATGTGAAGGATATCCTGTCAGGCCATTCCTGATGTTATTTAATTGACTTGCTGCTGCTCAAGGACATGCATTCACAATGTCTTGCTTCTTAACCTTGCTTATTTTGAGTTCCTTCCTTCTTGCTCATTTTGTACCTGTTCTTTGGCTTTCTTTCATTCAGATCCTTGAAAGTTCCTTCCTGAGCTAGGACCTTTGCACAAACTGTTTTACTACTCCCTGGAATTCTTGACTGTCCTAACCCCTGCTCAACCTTCTGTCTTTAGCGTAATGTTACCTTCTCAGGGAAACCTTCCTTGTCTTTCCAGACTGATTTAGGTTTTTTTCTACTAGATCCACGCTTTTTTTTTTTTCATAACATTTATCTCAATTTTTAAAAATTAAATAAAAATATTTGTGTGACTATCTAGCATTTAGCTCCTTGCTAAACTGTCAACTCTCAGGGTCAGAGAACATGTGGGAGTTTTCAACTCCGAATTCTCAATATTTTGTCTAGTGTTTTTTATAGTGGGCACTTAGCAAATATTTGCTAAATAAATCCATTTACATCTATAATTTTCATCTATAATGTGAACATTGATATTGGAGAAATGGGTGCAAGTTGACAAGCCAAGGTGAAATAGAGATGTTATAGTGTTTACCTATCAGCTACAGGGAGCACACAGATTTTGCAAGAAAAGCTTTTAGGTTGAACCATATGAAACTACCTGTATGTGACTACTCTTGACCTACCAAAAAGGTCGTTTCATGTGCCTTAATGTAATACTAAATATTACATACACTCTTTCTTTTGGCATCTTACTTTCAGCACCTAAATAACTCATTGGAACGATGACCACTAATATGGCACCTGGCACATGTTGCATTAAGCACTGTATTTAATAAGCGTTTGATGGAGATGAGGTTCTGAAAGTAAGAAAGAAGGAACCTGCCAGTGTGAAGGGTATATGCAGGAAGAGGAGCTACCACAATACTTGGTAGTTGAGTGCATGATGACACAACATCTGCCATAGCTTGGTTTGTTTGACCCCTCCAAATCTCATGTTGAAATTTGATCCTCAGTGTTGGAGATGGGGCCTAATGGGAGGTGTTTATATCATGGGGGCAGATCCCTCATGAATGTCTTAGTGCCATCGTCACTGTAATGAGTGAGTTTTGCTCTGTTAGTCCCCTCAAAACTGGTTGTTAAAAAAAAGCCTGGCAGCTCCCTTCTTTGGCTCTTGCTTTCTCTCTCACCATGTGATCTCTGCACATGCTGGCTCCCCTCACCTTCTGCCACGAGTGGAAGCAGCCTGAAGCCCTCACCAGAAGCAGATGCTGGTGGCATGCTTCTTGTACAGCCTGCAAAACCATGAGCCAAATAAACCTCTTGTCTTTATGAATTACCCAGCCTTGAGTATTCCTTTATAGCAACACAAATGGACTAAGACAACATCTTTGAAGCCAGTTTGCCAAAGTTATAGGAAAAAAGATGGAAAAGCAAGAGTCTCAAATACTTCATACTGCCTCAATGAAATGAAAAAGGACCGTGACTTTGCATATAATGGCCTTCTGAGAAAGTTGAAATGCTAATGCCTTTCAGGCTACAGGAAAAGAAAAACTGACTTTGGAAAAGAATTCAGAGTAGCAAGAGAAGAAAACATGAAAGCTTGAGTTTGTGTTTATAAGTTTGCGTAACTAATTTATTAGTGGAACATATTATGGGTTAATATATCATAGGATTATAAATATGATGTAAAATATTAATCCCTGAAAGTTTTGGAAAGTAAAATAGATTTTTTTCTGTTTAATAACTTAGTATAATTCTTAGCCAGGGTATGAGGACTATGATCTCTTATGTGCTTGTGTAGTTCTGTGATTTCCGTAAAAGATGTAGAAGAGAAGCAAAAAACAGTATTACACATAATTTTGAACATGTTTTGTATACATATATAATAATGTGTGTGCTGACATTTATTCACTTTGTTTCTTTTTTTCTTTTTTTTTTTTTTTGAGACGGAGTCTCGCTCTGCCGCCCAGGCTGGAGTGCAGTGGCCAGATCTCGGCTCACTGCAAGCTCCACATCCCGGGTTCACGCCATTCTCCTGCCTCAGCCTCCCGAGTATCTGGGACTACAGGCGCCCACCACCTCGCCCGGCTAGTTTTTTATTTTTTAGTAGAGACGGGGTTTCACCGTGTCAGCCAGGATGGTCTCGATCTCCTGACCTCGTGATCCGCCCACCTCGGCCTCCCAAAGTGCTGGGATTACAGGCTTGAGCCACCGCGCCCGGCCTATTCACTTTGTTTCTTATACATTTTAAATATCAATCCATGCCATTTTACAGCAAAATCTTTGTCTTTGATTCTTCATTTCCTGTTGTGAATCAATTCCACGAAAGCTTTACCCTATCACTCCATTTAAGACTGTAATCTTCATCACTGTTTAGATCACCAGTGGCCACCTTCTGGCTAAATACTATAGTAATTGAACAAACAGTTGAACCTACTGATCATACTTTCCTTCATAGAACACTTTTTAATCTGGTTGCCAGGACTTGGTTTCTTGGTTCTCTTCCTACCTCTGGACTGATTCTTCTTTGCCATCTTTGATAGTTTCTCCTCAACTTCCCAAACTCAAATATTTAGAGACCTTAGCACTCTGTTCTTGACCTTCCTCTCTTCTTTGCATACATTTATTAGGCTTATGACTTTCAAACTTATTTTCATCCCTCCATGTAAAATATATATTTTGCAGCGTTTCCCAGCACACACACACACACACACACACACACACGCGCACGTGCACAGAATCCAAGTTCTCTTTTCTATATCATTAAAAATTCCTCTTTATACCCACTAACTTGATTTTACTACCCACTTAGTGAATCATGACTTGCAGTTGGAAAAACATTTTTCTAGGTGATGTCATATACTCTCATGGCTTTAGATGCCACATTTATGCTGATGGTACTAAATATATAGGCATGACGGTGTGGGATTGTAAAAATGACTGTGCATTGCATAAAAACCATACAGAATGATATATGTAATCAATGGGGAAAATTATGATTGTTTCTTGATCTTTACAACTAGAAAAATTATTAAAAACTCATACTATTGTATGGCTGTATTTCAATAAAACTTTATTTACAAAAAAACAGGTAGCCAGCCCATACACTGCAGTTTGTTGAACCATGATCTAGACTATTCCAAAGACTTTTTGGAAGAATCATTTCTGGATCATCTTAGACAGAAAAATCTTATTTATTTATTTAGAGATGGGGTCTTGCTTTATTGCCCATGTTTGTCTTAAACTCCTGGGCTCAAGTGATACTCCTGCCTCAGCCTCCTGAGTAGCTGGGACTACAGGCATGTGCCAACGTGCCTGACTGAGAAAAAATAGTTTTAAAATAAATCTTTGCATTAAGGAAAAAGCTTTTGTAGAGTCGAAGAGGAAAAGCTTCTACTTTGCCCTCTAAAGGTTTACTGAAAATCACTTAACAAAAGGCAGATTACTAAGAAAAAAAGGCATGCAAAATGTATTTAATGTGCATAAGTACAGGAGACTTAGAGGAGGAGGATTACCCAGTGAAGTCTAGGTGCTTATATATCCTTCTTCATAGGGAAGTGTGAAAGTGAGATCCTGGGGACTTGGTCATGAGGACTGCTGTTCTCTATGTTGTCTCCTTTCTCAGACAGGTCCTTCTCTCAGAAGGATAAATTCCCACCAAAGTCCTTAACTGAGTGTTATTTGTCTGGATAGGGTCACATGCTATCTGAAACAGTTGCTGAGGTCAGAGATGAAGAATAGTGATTCTAAGCCTTGGGTCAGATGGACTGCGAGTGAAGAAAATCATGGTGCTGTGCCTCAACACAAGGAGAAATTAATTCTGGTCCAGCAAAAACTTCACATGTCCCCTCTGGACACCATTTAAGTGATATTTTCAGTATATTTTTTCAGAGCCTGCATCCTGTATTAAATCAGCTCTGTTCTGGCATTGTCCCAGATCCTGTATCTGCACCTGAGTTTCTTGTTGTCTAAGGGAACGGAAGTTGAAAGGGGATTAAAGTGAAACCCTTTGCGTCAAACACTTATTAAACAGCAGCTCAGGCAGTCTGCCAGATCCTGAAGATATAAAGATGAAGAGGGAAGTCACAGTTGTGGCTCTTGAGATCATTATATCTAATGACCTCAATTAGAGATAATGAAATGAGGTCATATAAATATGCAAATTAGGACAATATAATATTTGCTATGATATCCTCATGCATTGGGTATGATGGGAGGAAAGACAGTCAGCCAATCTGGGAGCAATCTGGGAGCAGAGCGTGGGGTATGGAGAGAATTCAGGGAAGGTGTTCTAGAGGAGCTAACATCTGAGCTGAATCTTGACGTATGAGTAAGAGTTTCTGGATGTAGAAGGGGAGGCATCTAGGCAGAAGGAACAGAACGAGCGCACATATGGAGAGGAGACAGAGCATGGTGTGTGATGAGCTGCTGATAATTTAACATTGCTTCAGGGTGAGGTGTGAATCAGAAAGTGGCTGGAGGGGTGGATGAGACTAGATGTTGGCACTCAACGTAAGCTGCCTAGTGTTTAGATTAAGTTCAGACACAAAAGAATTTAGACTTTATCCTGTGTGAAGTAAGGAGATCTTGAAGGGGCTTACTTAGGGGAAGCACATCTACGGATGAGTATTTTAGAAAAATCACTCTGGCGATTGTGTGGAGGAGGCAGGATCAGTTCTGGAGGTGGGAGGACAGACAGGTTAGGAGACTCTTTTGACAGACCCAGTGGGGGATGATGAGGGTAGTGGATGGGAGGATGTTCAGAAGGGAATGAGTATGAGAAATATTGGCAAAGTTTAATAAATGGAGTTATGTGAGGGAGTTGTTTTGCAGCACAGGGCTTTCCTAGATAGGAGTCCTCAGGTTAGGAAGGCCATTTTGGTCTAGAGAAAGTGACAGGTATATTTTGGTAGTACAAAAAAGCCTTTGAGGAAGGAGTAGGGGAAACAATTGGCCATCTATCCTTCTTTATTTGAGGCACAATTTCCCCCTCCATTGGTGTTTTTATCAACATATGTTCATTAAGAATCTTCTGTGTGATTGTCACTGTGCTGAGATTCTAACTATGAACAAAGCGATCATAACCCCTGCTCCTGCGTCCTACAGTTTAGTGGGGAAGACAAATGGATAATTTGAATGAGTCATTTCAAACATGATGAATGTTACAAAGTCACTAAAAGTAACATGGTTTTAAAAAGATGAAATAGGTCTAATGCAGTGGAAGAGTTCATTGTGACTTCCAGGCTAGTGGGTAGTAAGGATTGTAAAGGCTAATGCCAGCTGCTTTGACTGGGGCAATACTTTATATGGACTGATTTTGGATTTCTTGGCACTCATGGACTGTAGAGTTTGTAGTAGTTTCTAGAGTGCTTGCTCAAAGGATGTGCATGGATGGCAAAAAAATCAGAGGTAGAGAGGCATAGTTCACCTCTAGTTCTAAGGCTGGCCTCTTTAATGTTGGGCAGGCCAGCAGAAATGCAGATTTGGGGCAAAGCTCCATATCTGTCCTGGTGTTTTAAAAGAGTAAGTGTTTCCAAAGGTGTCTGATTTGCAGTCAGGAAGAAGCTTAAACCTTCAGAGAATCTGTCTCTTTTAATTCTGACTTAGAAAAAAGGGAATGATGAGAAACACTTCATTTGCCTCGTTCATTGAAGATGCTTTTGGACAAATGATCTAGCATCATGTTTGAGAAACTGACCAACCAACCAACCAACCAACCCAGTGTTAACAAGAGTAATAGCAAAACAAGAATAACGTAAAAAACAGTTGTCTAATAATTCCCAAAAGGTGGCCTTGGATTGAGCCAACTTTAAAATTTAGTAAGGCAGCAAAAAGATCATGTGAAAGAGAAGTGGATAAGGTAGAAGATCGGGGAGAGGGAAGTAGAATTAACTGTGAAAGGAGAGTAGACTGTCTTTGTTGTTTGTCATTCTGATTTATAAGTCAACAGGAATTCTTTTCCTAGTTAAATTGTGAGAAATGGAAGAGCCATCTGTGTTCTCTATTGCCAATTTCTCCACATAAAATGAACAATGTGTTGTGGCAGAAGTCGGCTGAAGCTTTTTTTTTTTTTTTTTAATGTGACTCATATCACTTTCAAGATTTACTTTACTTTCAAACTTATATCTCAGTTCTCAGTGTGACAGGAGGTTCATGTTACATTTCTTCCTCTTACAAAAATTCCAGAGAGACTTCTAATCAAAGAAGGATATTGATACTAATGAGAGAATATATATTTACATTTGCTGCTAGACATTTCTATATATAAAAGCTAGGGGCAGCAGTCTGATTGAAAGAAGGGAGCAGTTTACAACAAGTAGAGCAAATGTCAACGTTCTGGATAAAATCATGTTGAGGCAATCAAAGAACCGATGGCATAATGAGAGGGCTAAAGCACTCCCCAGATCAGCTCGTGAGCCCATTAAATGAACAAAATGCAATTCCCTTGTTTATGAAGTTTATTTCTCTGCTTTCTATAATTTTTTGTTTAGCTTTTAATACCTTAGCTCAAAGACCATCATTTGCATAATACAATTATATTGTTACATAGCTTTTCATTAGATGTCCACATCAGCCTTTCTTGCCTTCTTCAGTTTTTCCTGCTATAAACATTGTGGATGTGTGTGTGTTTTTCTGTTTTTACTCTCTATGTATCCTTTCCAGGTCCCCAATATGCCGCTCTTGTATGAAGGCTTTAACCAGAAAAGCTCCTAGTGTTCTTCTGCCAGGGATAAATCAGTGGGAGGCAGGAAAAATGGTGGTTTTAAAGTTAATCTTCATTATGATAGAAAATAACGTTGTCTCTTTACTTATCTAGAAGTCAGATCAGTTTGAACTGAGCCCCTTGTAATATAGATGTTGGCAATACGGAAGTGTACCAAAGTATTCATTTGCAGCAGAAATTAATCAAAGATAAGTTTCAGAATCCCCTCAGCTGCTGTCACAACCCCCCCACTCCCCGCCACCCGCCCCCGAGCTATGGTTTCTGAAACAGTGGACTGGTTTGCAAGATTTGGAAAAATGCCACTGATTTCATGATTCATATGCATACCATGGAAATAAACAAGAGCAAACTTCTGTCATAATTTATGTTCTTCAAGCCTTATCCACTTTGTGGGATTTTTTTCCTCGTACCTTCCCAACTGAGTTCCTGTAGCCCTTTATAAACATTAGCATCATTGCTGAGAGATTTCCAAGGAGTGAGTCAGAAAATGCCACCTCTGCCCCTGTGTCACTGATTTGGAAATATTTGCCTTGAGGGGTTGTCCTCAGTGACTTCTGAGTCCTTGATAGACACTCACTAATTAGCACTTGAAAATTGGCTCCGAGACCTGGAACTTGTTGGTTGCCAGAGAGGCTGGTGTGCTCCTTCTTTCATGTGAGGAATTAGCAAATGCCGGTGTGGTATAAATCTTAAAAATTCCACTTTGACAATCTAATCTCAATCATAAAAGTATAAAAATGCTGTTGCGTCAATGGAAATGCAGGTGTCACTGGATGGCAAATGCATCAGTACAAAGGCATATCCAAAGGGAGGCAAAGTAGGGGAGGCACAGGTGCTGAGTTAGATCCTGACTGCACACCTGGACCTTTACAGCAGTATTCCCAGGGGGTGACCACATATTTGGGTTTGCTCAGGATGGCCCCATTTATGACTGTTTCCCTGGCAGAATTAATCGTCGAGACCCCGTTCACTCTTGAGAATCCTGATTTGATTGTTAATCTGATGAATAGTGAAAGTGTTTTCTATGACTCAAATAGCATAAAGAAACCCAGAGTATCTGGAGAATCGAAGCGATTTGAGGAGGTGGCTCCTATAGATCCTGAACTCCTTAACAGGCCAGATTAGTAGCACTTGGTGGACCTTGGCTTTCCTGTGACACAGTATGTCCCAGTGACTCAGTTTGCTACAGAGTGGAGCCATCATTTGAATTTCCATCACAGCCTGTCTCTGGAGCAGACCACTGTGGTACTGGAGTTTTTGGGGCTCTCTCAAGCCAGCTTCATAGACTCACTAACCTTATTTTCCAAGTAGCATTCTGGAACCAGTAATTATAACTTTCAGGGTGGGCATTTTCCATGAGAATGAGATCCTGGTTCCAATTACTCCTAATTATTTGTTATGTCCTATTTGGGCTTTCTTTTTACAGATCTTTAAAAAGTTTTCCTTTGGCTCTGAGTTGAGTCAAAATGTTGAGTTCAACTTTCATCCTAAGCAAGATAGAGGGCATGAATTATGGTTGAGGACGTATGCATATTTTGACCAAATGAGAATGACCACTGTTGCTCCAGCCCAATTGCTGCTACTCTAGATTGTGAATGCAGATACAATCAGAGTGACTTTTGTAAATGCTTCTAATCATGACTGATCATATTTTTGACTAGTAGAGGAAGTAGGAATGCGTTCATATTTTGTATGAAAGATAACGTTCTTTTTGCAAATTCTTGCTATTTAAATAGCTTTTCTGGTTTGTCGAAACCTTTTCAAGTTTTTCCAGTTAAAGTTTCTTCCTACAGCAAGACAGTGAGTTTGCTTTTCTGTTTTGTTTTTGGTTTTGGGTTTTTTTGGAGACAGTGTCTCGCTCTGTCACCCAGGCTGGAGTGTAGGAGTGTGATCATGGCACACTGCAGCCTCGAACTGCTGGGCTCAAGCAATCCTCCCACCTTGGCCTTCTGAGTAGCTGGGACTACAGGTGGATGCTACCACGCCCAGCTAATTTTTTAATTCTTTTGTAGAGACAGAGTCTTGCGATGTTGCCCAGGCTAGTCTTGAACTCCTCAGCTCAAGTGATCCTCCTGCCTCAGTCTCTCAAAGTGTTGGGATTACAGGCGTGAACCACTGCACCCAGCCTAGCAAAACATTGAGTTTTCATACAAAAAGTATACAGCAGCTTGTGCTAGTGTATCAACAGTATTGCTTCCATATTTCCTTCTGATATTCCTCAAACTTATCTTCTTGAGATGGAAATAAACTCAACATACAGGGAGTTCAAACAAAAGTGCTAAATTCAGTTTTCAGATTGTCACAAAGCCGCATAAACATCAGAACATCAGAGGTTGCTCTGTGCTGTTCAATATGCTACCCACATAATGCTATTTAAATGTAAATTAATTAAAATTAAGTATAAATAAAAATCCAGTTCCTCAGTTGCACTAGCCACATTTCAGGCACTCAAAGGTTATTTCCCATGACAGTACAGAGAGAGAAAATTGCCATCACTGCAGAAAGTTCTGCTGGAGAGTGATGGTGTAGGAATAGACAGACCTTATAAAAAACAATCCTCTTATTTTCTGGTGAAAATGGAATTGAGCCAACCTTTTGTGCGTTCTTAGTTCTGATTCTGTGCTATTAAGTCAGAGCACTATGAGAATCCCTGTATTACCTTGAGGAAGAACAGTGAAAACTTATAGTGTTGCAACTGTCCCAGAATTCAGAACCCGTGATCTAGGAGACTTTAGCTTTCATGAAAGTAAGGTCTAAGCCTACTTTGTTTTTCACTGCAATCCCTGGGTCTGGCACATAGTAGAACTTCAATAAACACTTGTGTAATGAATAGTTGAGGGAACCCAGCAAGGACCCGTTAAAAGGGCCTACCTACAAAAACATGGGCATCTCTTGGGGTTTGGATCATTTTTGAGGGTTCCCTGGGAATCATGAGAAAGGGCAGGCAGTAGCCATTGGAGATGGCTCCTATGTAGAAGCCACAGCACAGGATAGGGCAAATGGCATTCGCTGAGTGGCTTCTCCTTTTTCTTCTCTTCCTTCTGTCTCCTCTCCTTCTCATCTCCCTACTCCAGCATCATATCAAGTTGCTAATTCTGTGGAGCATTTATTAAATGCCAGCCACTGTTATAAGGTCTTTTAATAGATTATTTCATCTTCCCAGTGATTCTATTATATTACTTTGCTAAGGCTACCATAACAAAATACCACAGACTGGGTAGCTTCAACCACAAACATTTATTTTTTTCACAGTTCTAGAGACTGGAAGTCCGAGATCAAAGGCAGGCAGGTTTGTTTTCTCCTGAAGCCTCTCCTCGGCTTGCAGATGGCCACCTCCTCACCGTGTCCTCACATGGCCCTTTCTCTGTGCATCTGCATCACTCGTGTCTCTTTCTGTGTCCAATTTTCTCTTATCAGGACACCAGTCAGGTTGGATTATGATGCATCCCAACAGCCTCATTTTAACTTAACCGCCTGTGTAAAGGCCTTATCTTCGAATACAGTCACATGCTGAGGCAATGGGGTGTAAGGCTTGCTATGGTCTGAATGTTTCTGTTCTCCCAAAAGTAATTTGTTGAAAACCTAATTGCCAATGTGATGGCAAGAGGGGAAGAGCCTTTGGGAGGTGACTGGTTCATGATGGCAGAATCTTTATGAATGGGATTAGTGCCCTTACAATGAGATCCCAGTTGCCTTTTCCATCACATAAGGACACAGCCAGAAGGTGTCATCTATGAACCAGAAAAGGGGCCTTTAGCAAACGCCGGCTCTGCCAGTGCCTTGACTTTGGACATCCTAACATTCTGAACTGTGAGAAATTCATTTCTCTTATTTAGAAGTTACCCAGTTTATGGTGTTTATTATAACAGCCTGAACGGACCAAGACAGGCGTCAACATATGAATTTTAAGGAGGCACAATTTAGCCTGTAACACCTATAAAGTCGGTATTATTATTAGTCCCACATTATAGTAGAGGCAACTGAGGCACAGAGTAACTTGCCCAAAGTTTAACAGCTGGTAAATGATGTAACACAGATAGGCATCTGACCAGTCTGACTTCAAAGCTTGCATTTTTAGCCACTAGAAGGGGTACTGCAATTTCTTAAATTGGGAACACATTTGGGTTTGAAACTAATTAGAAAAAGATATCATCGACCAGGCGCAGTGGCACACGCCTGTAATCCTAACACTTTGGGAGGCCAAGGCAGGCGAATTGCCTGAGCTCATGCATTTGAGACCACCCTGGGCAACATGATGAAACCACGCCTCTACTGAAAAAAAAAAAAAATTAAAAAAGAAAAGAAAAAATACCACCATGGAGTGGTAGATCATTGCAGCATTGGAGGTGATCTGCCTCCCCAGGTGGGGAGACTGGGTACAGCTATTGCTGCCCCCAGCTTCTGCCGTTCTTCATATGCTTGTCAACTGCAGTGTCTCCAAAGTTCATACTAGCTCAGCCATGTTCTTCCTCTCTGCCCTCATTGCGTCTTCCCCAGTTTTATCTGGGAGGGAAACTTGTGGTGGGTACAGAGATTCTTGGGCTGTGGCAATCTTCAGTTGCACAAACCACGTGAATTACAGGATGGCTGGAGCAACTGAAGGGCCAGATCCTTAGTCATTGCAAGTCGGATAGCTTTCTCTCTATTTTGTTTTGTAATACTAATAAGAATAAAAATTATTTTAACTTCTTCCATATGTATTGTTCCATTCTCTTTCTTCTTTTTTTTTTTTAATTTTTTTTTGAGATAGAGTCTTGCTCTGTCACCCAAGCTGGAGTGCAGTGGCATGATCTTGGCTTACTGCAACCTCTGCCTCCTGGGTTCAAGCCATTCTCCCGCCTCAGCCTCCCAGGTAGCTGGGATTACAGGCATGTACCACCACACTTGGCTAATTTTTGTATTTTTAATAGAGACAAGGTTTTGCCCTGTTGGCCATGCTGGTCTCGAACTCCTGACCTCACGTGATCTGCCCGCCTGGAACTTCCAAAGTGCTGGGTGTACATGTGTGAGCTATTCTCTTTCTTCTAAGAATATGTAAATTTATTTTCCCTTTCTTTTTTTCCTCTTAGACACAAAAGAAGTTATTCTACTTTATTGGTATTTTTTGTTTTATTGGTGACATTTATCCTTTATACTGCATCTTGAATTGTTTTTTAAAATACTGATTTTGCTTTTAGCTTTTAAAGTACTCCTACCTTCTTTTGGCTGGTTTTGGTATTTTCTTTGGATTTGAAAAAATGAAAGAAATGGCAAACAAAGTTAACAGCTTTTAAAAATAATGGCAATAACAAGTTAGATACAGAAGTAGAAAAATGTTCATTTCACAATTTTATAGCCAGGAATAGATTTAACAAAAAAGGTACAACTCCCACATGAAGAAAGATGTACTTATTGACAGGACTTGAATAAATACAAATTGAATTCACAAGAAGATATAAAATCATGAAAATAACAGTTCTTCCAAAATTAATATTTGATTTAATAAAATTCCAACCGGAATTTTATTTTTTAAGTAAAAAAATTATTTTCAGGTTCATTTGAAATAATAAATGTATTTGAATTCCAGAAAATATTTTAGAAAAGAGACTTATATTGGAGCAGTAGTCCTACTGCCTATTAATACATGGTTCTAAGATTTCTTTAGAAAAACAGCTTGATATAAAGTCTGGAAAAAAGGAGCTATTATAATAGAATAAGGTCCAGCATAGATTCAAGTATAGATGGAAACCTGATTTATGATAAAGGTAGAATTTAAATTCAGAGGGAAAACGATATTGGCGTAATTGGCGTCTAGCTAGAATAAGATAAAATGAAACCACAACTTCACACCATATATATATAAAATATACGTGTGAGGTGGAATAAATATTGAAATGTCAAAATCAGAATGTAAAATAATAGAAGTAAAAATTTGATTATATTTAGCTTTTCTTTAAAAACAGGAAAAATCCATAAGCCATTTAAGAAAAGAGTTGGATAGTTTTCCCTAACAAAATTATGAATTTCTGTGTTGAAAAATGCACAACATAAAGTAAGAAATACACTTTTGTTTGTAATGCAAGTTTACAATGAGACTTAACAAAGCATCAAGAAACATAGAAACAATAGGCAAAGCATAAGATTCGGCAAGTTACACTGAATGGAATGCAGGTGGCCAATAAATGTTTGAAAAAATGTTTAACTTTTTAAATAAAAGAAATACAAATTAGAGTTTTTGTTTTGCTTAGTTTTGTTTGTTTTGAGACAGGGTCTTGCTCTGTCACCCAGGCTGGAGTGCAGTGGCATGATTGCAACTTATGCAGCCTTGCTGTCGTGGGCTCAGGTGACCCTCCCCTCAACCTCCCAGGTAGCTGGGACTACAGGTGCCCATCACCACACCTGGCTAATTTTTGTATTTTTTGTAGAGATGGAGTTTTGCCATGTTGCCCAGGCTGGTCTGGAACTCCTGAGCTCAAGTGATCCACCTGCCTCAGCCTCCCAAAGTGCTGGGATTACAGGCATGAGCCACTGTGCCCAGCCTAGAGTTATTTTCTAATAGTTTGGAAAAAATAATAATCTTTATTGCTGACCTTAGAATGAGTAAACAAACCCATTCACACATTACTAATGGGGTGTGTGAATTGCTACAACTCTTTTGGGAGAAGCTATTGAAATATAAAAAGGATATTCTCCTCAAATCAACAACACTGCTGTTAGAAATCTTACCTACTGAAATGAAAGCACAAGTATGTATTGATAAACAAATTATGCAACACTTAATGGAGATATGTTTTGAGAAATTAGTTGTTAGATGATTTTTGTCACTGAATAAACATCAGACTATATGGTAGAGCCCACTACACACGTAGGTTATGTGGTAGAGCCTATTGCTCCCAGGCTACAAACCTGTCTGGCGTATTACTGTACTGAACACTGTAATACACTGGGAAGCATTTGTATCTCTAAATATAGAAAAGGTACAATAAAAATACAGTGTGAAAGATTAAAAATGGTACACCTGTATAGGGCACTTACCAGGAGTGGAACTGTAGGACCAAAAGTTGGTCTGGGTGAGTGAGTGAGTGCTGAATGAATGTGACGACCTGGGACATGACCATATAAAACTGTCAACCTTATTAACACTGGATACTTTGGTTACACAAAATTTATTAAGAAATATTTTTATGGCCAGCAGTGGTGGCTCATGCCTGTAATCCCAGCACTTTGGGAGACTGAGGCGGGCAGATTACCTAAGGTCGGGATTTCGAGACCAGCCTGGCCAGCATGGCGAAACCCCATCTCTACTAAAAATACAAAAATTAGCCGGGCGTGGTGGCAGGCGCCTGTAATGCCAGCTACTTGGGAGGCTGAAGCAGGAGAATCTCTTGAACCCAGGAGGCAGAGGTTGTAGTGAGCTGAGATCATGCCACTGCACTCTAGCCTGGGCGACAGAGCAAGACTCTGTCTCAAAAAAAAAAAAAAAAAAAGGAAAAATTTTTATTTTTTCAGTAACAAATTAATCTTAGCTTACAGTAACTTTTTTTACATTATAAACTTAAAATTTTTAAAAAATCTCTTTGACTCTTTTGTAATAACACAGCTTAAAACACAGAACCATTGTATAGCTGTACAAAAATCTTTTCTTTCTCTTATATCCTATTATATAAGCCTTTTTGTATTTTAAAAATTTTTGTATTTTTCTACTTTTTAAATTCTTTGTTTTTAAAAAACAAGGACACAAACACACACATTAGCCTAGGCCTACACGGGGTCAGGAACAGCAAAACACAGGCCCTAGGCAATGGGAAATCTTCAGATCCATTATAATCTTATGGGATTGCAGTCATATATGGGGTTAATCATTGACCAAAATGTATGGCCTATGACTATATGTTCATTTTATTGAATATATGCATGTATATATTCATATATACATATGCATGCACAAGAATGTTTATTGCCTTTTCAGAAGGTTCATCTATAGGAGAGAGGTAAAAATTATTGTGTATTTATAAAAGGAATTGTTACCCACTATTATAAAGAATAAGATCTAAATGTATTGACCTGTAGAGGGGTAGAGAGAGGAAAGGAGATTATTAACTTTTCAAAAATAAAACTTCAGATGATTTTATTTGTCACAGGAGAATGCATTACTTTTGATATTAATTATAATAATGGTTACCATTTATTGACCCTTACTATGGACCAAGTGTAGCGGGAATTTACATATATTATTTATAATTCTTACAACAGCATGCAAGAACAATGTCTTCAGTTTCCTGTGGGGAATTGAGGCTCAGATTGGCGGTCAGTGGTGGAGCCGGGATTCAGCCCCTAGCCCATCTGCTGAGAAAGTCTTTGATTTTGCTTCCAGTTCCTCCATGGCTGCATTGTCTTCTGTGTGGGCCCTAAAGGGGAGCAGGAAATGCCTTTCTTCTCTCTGGGCAAGGGAGCCATAAGAAGGAGGTCCCTAGCATGTACAACCACTGCTGGTTTTGGTTCTATTGAGAACTAATAAAGCAAAAGAAACCACACAAAAAAAACAAAAACAAAAAAAAGCCTTCTTTTATCATTGCATGCATTGTCACCAGTCCTAACTGACCACTCCACTCTACCACACCCATAGCAATGGGCTGCCTTACTGAGTCATTTTTGATCGTCAGTTCACTATCCAGTGAATTCTTGCATATTCATAAGCTAGAATGTGGACAGTCCGGGAAGGCCACCATGGAAGAGGTAAGCACCTGAAACTTGATTAGGGAGACGGAGTCAGAAGGTAGTGATGTTCTTTGGTTGTGGTGCTACGTCGTGGGTTTTTGAGTTCCAGTCCTGCTGTGAATAAGCTCTGTGGTATAGGGGAAGATATTTAAACTCTGAGTGCCCTAGGTTTTCTCATTTGTAAAATGTAGATGAAAATAGTTCATACTTCTTAGGGTGTGTACGTGAGTGTGTATTAAATGAATTAATACACAGAGAGCCCGTGGAAAAGTCCCCACCACAGGGTAAGCCCAAAGTACATGCAGGCCATTATTATTATTATCAAGACCAATCTTTGGATTCTATGTCCAATAAGATAGTTTACTTTTGGCATGATTAGCCTATGATTATCAATGTCATAATGCTAATGCCTACATTTATACCATGAGTTTAAAGAAGGTAAGATCAGATCGAGGTGAATAACCATTTGAATCCTGAAATGTTTGTGACACAATAATGTTCGCGGATGACACCAAAAATGTTGAATTATCATTTGCTTTCTTGAATACCAGTTTATTTTAGGAGAGGCCTAATTTTTTGTGTGGCTCCTGTTAATTTTCATGACTGTCCTTGTTGCTCTATTGTCTGTGTGTTTTCCTCTCTTGGATGTTGGGGAAATGAGCGATATGTAGATAGGAGAGGTGAGTGTGAAAGCAGAAGTGTGGTTGGTGAGTATTGAAAAGAGAGTAAGAGACCCATAAAGAAAATCACAGTATTTCCTACCCTCGATGCTGAGATATGTGATGAATATATCTATCTGTTGATAGAGCTGTTTAGGTTTTTGTTTATTTGTTTGGGTTTCATGCAATTTCATGTAAAATTTTTCTGTTAATTTTTTGTTATTTAATTATCTTCCCAGAAAAGAAATTCTTTTTTTTTAAAATTTATTTATCTTTTCCTGAGTTGTTAAGCAGTTAGATAATTATTTTAAGTATATATTTTTTGATACACAGGATGATTTTTATCAGTAAACTTGAAATCAGCTGTTTATTTTGGTTGCAAAGAAATATTTTAATAATGCTTTTGACAAGATATCTCAAACCATCCGAATAGAGAATCTTAAATAGTTGTAAAAGAATCATGAACTTATTAGCAAAAATAATGAAGTTCAGTATAACATTTCAGTTGACATTTTGAGATGGTAGATAATGTTTACTTGGGGCACACATGAAATTAAAGGTGATTCGCTAGCATTTAGTAACTGTCTTTATTTCTTCATTTAAGCCAGATGTTTTATATTTTATTTAGCAAAACATCTTAATATTATTTTTAGTTTGGAGTGTTTGTAGAATATTTAAATTAACATTAAAAAATTCCTAAGGGAAGGGACAGGTGAAATACCAGTACAAACAAAAACTGTTATAAAATCAGAAATGTCAAGATTTTGAGGGGGCTACTGTGTATCTGTTTAATTATCTACTTGATCTTATCTGCAATTTTGTCTTTGATTTTATTACTCTTCTTCATTGGGAAGAAAAAAATTCTCTAAAGGTCCTATCTCAGTCCCTGAAGAAATAAATATGAAAGAGTAGCAGAAGATGGATGAGATTGAGTGGGAGGTAAAATTAGAATGGTTGCAATCAGTAAAAATCTTGAAAGTACTTTAGTGAGAGAACCATAAGCAAAATATGATAGTGCATATCCTATAAGATCCATGATTACTCATAATTTATTTACAAGTACATTAAAAATGTAAAACCATGCATAATTATTTAATGCATAATTAAAATTTAAATATTGAATTTGAAAGTGGGACAAGCAATACACTTTCCTGTCATCTGAACAGTTCTGGAGTATCGTAGGATTATTTCAGGTCTGATAATATTCCGTCGTCTTCCTGTGTCTAACATCAGATTTAATACACACAGTAGATATTTTTTGATCATACAGTTTAGTATTTATAATGAGTCTTAGAGCTGAAGCCACATAGCAGCCTTGAAAATTATGCTGTATGCCTTTGAATGGGTGGGCACTCAAGTAGGTTGGCGTAAGAAAAAGCACTCAAGTTTTTGTTGTCGTTGTTTTTAATTACTTTAAAAGTCATTTTCCTTTGTTCTCTCTTTCTTTCCCTTATTCTTGATTTTGGAGGTTCCAAATAGCCTTTCTCCACTCAAAGAGTGGTTCCTAGGCCTGCAGGATAGCATGGTCCACTGACTAGCCGCATGGCATCCCTGGGGAGCTTATTACAGCTACAGGCTCTCAGGCCCTACTCCAGATCTGCCGAATTGGAATCTGCATTTTAATAGGGTCTTCAGTTGCTTCACATGACGTCCAAGTTTGAGAAGCTCTGCCACATGGGATAGGTCTGAATCAGGCCGATATTATTGTCTATATTCCCGGAAGGATTGCTTAATTGTCCAAACTTGTTTGGGTTCTGTAGTTTTTTGAATGATCCCAGGGGCTCCTGATATTCCTGTTGGAAGTTTCTAAGTCTCCAACAGGGAAGATCATCTATATTATTGTTATCAGTATGAGTAACAATAATGGGTGATATGATTTCCATTTATTAGCTACCCACTAGTGGGGCATGATGCAGAATGTCTCATCTGTGTATTTCACCTATAATCCTCTCAACAACTCAACAGAAGAGGTTTTTATTTATTTATTTATTTATTTATTTATTTATTTATTTACTTGATATGGAGTCTCGCTCTGTCACCCAGGCTGGAGTGCAGTAGTGCGATCTCTGCTCACTGCAAACTCCATCTCCCAGGTTCAAGTGATTCTTCTGCCTCAGCCTCCTGAGTAGCTGGGATTACAGGCACATACCACCACACCTGGCCAATTTTTGAATTTTTAGTAGAGACGGGGTTTCGCCATGTTGGTCAGGCTGGTCTTGAACTCCTGACCTCTCCCAAAGTGCTAGGATTACAGGCGTGAGCCACCATGCCCAGCCCAGAAGAGGTTTTAATAAGACAGTTTACAGAAAAGGAAACTGAGGCTAGAGGTTATTTGTTCAAGGTTAAATATACAATGTTAGTCCTGAAATGAAACCTAAGTTTGTCTCCCCTAAGCCATGTACCACCCCCCAGCTCCCGTTTTTGTTTTTTTAAACAATACTATATTGCTGCCATGTCACTTTGGTCCTCTTGCAGTGAGGAAGGGCATATAAAAGTGCCCTGTTTGTCTGGGATCAGAAAACAAGCCTGTGTAGGCTCAGAGAGACAACTATGGCATGTTCTCACATATGTGCAAGAGCTAAAGCGAATCTCACAGAAGGAGACAGCAGAATGATAGATACTAGAGGTTGGGAAGGGAAGGTGGGAATGAGGAGAAGTTAGTCAATGAACACAGTTAGCTAGAAGAAATAAGTTCTAATATTCAACACTACCGTAGGTAAATTATTTTTAATAATTTATTGTGCATTTCAAAATAGCTAGAAGAGAAGAATTACAACGTTTCCAGCACAAAGAAAAGATAAATGTTTGAGGTGATGAATATCCTGGTTACCCAAATTCGATCATTGCATATTGTATACATGTATCAAAATATCACATGTATGTATAATTATATATTTATGTACAACTATGATATACTAACAAAAAAGAAAAGAAACCTGTGTATAGGCATATGCTGATATTTATTGTGGCTCTTATTTCTGTTTTCAGATTCTGACTTATAAATGTCTAGAATAAGGCTCCTTAAATTTGTAAAATCTTTGTACATTTTTGTGATTTGTTTCTTGTTTTTTTTTTTTTTTCCCAAATGTAGGGGAAGATCATTCATTGTTTTGTTTAAATTGAATTTTCAAAAAAGGCCATGACCCACAAATTGTTAAGAGCCATCCCCCAACACCCCGTGCCTTCATGGCCCTCAGCTGTTGAAATTCCCACCAGTCTGCTGGCATCATTGCATCCCTCCCAATTACTAGATTTTCCCAGTGCCTTCTTTCCAAATCATTCCTTCTCAATCCTGCCCTGGCATCAGAATCACCTCTAGACCCTGTACAGAATACAGCTGCTCAGGCCCCTTCTCAAACTTGAAGTATGACCTTGGGAATGGGGCTCAGAAAGCTGTATGTTTAAGAAGCTCCACAAATGATTCTGACCCAGAGTGCTATCAGTCAGCACAACTTCCTTTCTTCCTTCCTTCCTTCCTTCTTTGCTTCCTTCCTTCCTTCCTTTCTCTTTTCCTTCCTTCCTTCCTTCCTTCCTTCCTTCCTTCCTTCCTTCCTTCCTTCCTTCCTTCCTCTCTTTTCCTTCCTTCCTCTCTCTTTTCTTTCCTTCCTTCCTTCCTTCCTCTCTCTTTTCTTTCCTTCCTTCCTTCCTTCCTCTTTTCCTTCCCTTCCTCCCTTCCTTCCTTCCTTCCTCTCTCTTTTCCTTCCTTCCTTCCTCTCTCTTTTCCTTCCTTCCTTCCTCTCTCTTTTCTTTCCTTCCTTCCTTCCTTCCTTCCTCTTTCCTTTCCTTCCCTTCCTTCCCTTCCTTCCTTCCTTCCTCTTTCTTTTCCTTCCCTTCCTTCCCTCCCTCCCTCCCTTCCTTCCTTCCTTCCTTCCTCTTTCTTTTCCCTCCCTCCCTCCCTCCCTCCCTCCCTCCCTCCCTCCCTCCCTCCCTCCCTCCCTCCCTTCCTTCCTTCCTTCCTTCCTTCCTTCCTTCCTTCCTTCCTTCCTTCCTTCCTTCCTTCCTTCCTTCCTTCCTTCCTTCCTTCCTTCCCTCTCTTTCTCTCTTTCTTTTCTGTCACTCTGTAACCCAGGCTGACTGCAGTGGCATGATCATGTCTCACTACAGTCTCAACCTCCCAGGCTCAAGTGATCCTCCCACCTCAGGCTGCTGAGTAGCTGGAACCACAGGCATGCACCAGTATGCCCAGCTAATTTTTAAATTTTTTGTAGAGACAAGGTTTCACCATGTTGCCCCAGGTTGGTCTCAAACTCCTAGGCTCAAGTGATCCTCTCACCTTGGTTTCCCAAAGTGCTGAGATTACAGGCATGAGCCACCACACTCAGTTTCAATTTTCTTTACAAACTTTGAACAAAAGGAGATTCTTCATGAATGTCTTCTTGTGGAATGGTCTCCTGGAGGGAGACCCAGAGTAGCCCAGTCCTCCCACAAGGGACTCATCATCATCTAGATCTGGCTTTCCTGGTAAGATCCTAACTAAAGAAAGAGAGGTGAGCAAAGGAAAAGAAGGTATTTCCACCTTCACTAGTTGATAAAAAATAATGTCAGAGTTTCAATATTTATAGAAATCCCCTCACTTTTTGAAATGCGAGTAGTTGATGCCTTCACAAAAGTAAGCTAGAAATTTTATACAAATACCCCATACATAGTGGTGGTGCTGGTAAACGTTTTACAATCAACTCTGATTTGTAGCATTGCCTATTTCCATGGTGTAAATACTCCCACCCTGGTTAATCTGAAGCTTCTAACTTGGCTCACAAATTTCCTGAAAATTAAAAAAGACTCTCATAAGCCAGGAGAAGCCTACTCCATCCCACCACTGCATATGGAGAGTGATTATCTGGGAGAGATGGCTTCTGGATTTCTCCATAGGCTCAGGCATGCAGAATGATTCAGAGAGCCCCATTTGCTTCTTTATTCTCCTTCAAAAGATTCTATTGTGTGGCCTACTCCTTCTGAAATCAGTGCATGTTCAACACCACAAGTCTTTCATGATGATGTTGAAAAAAATAACACCCTGAAGATGTTTTGACAAATTAATTTGACTTTTGAATTATTTTCCTTTTGAGAGAATAGTAAAATGTTCCAAAGGTCTCCTGGGAAGAGATTGTTCAAATAAGTTTTTATATTGTTGATTTAGTTTTAGGTAGTTAATGCTACTACCTCTGTATCTGAGGGTTAGTAAATTGGCGTTTTCCTCCTTCATTTATCTGTGTCTGCTAGAACTGTTTGACATTCTCCACCCACACAGGTTCTGATGACATTACTTTTACTCATTGTGTATTTACCTTTGAAAGGATGAGCTATTCATTCATGGGCATTTAGCAATGACTGCGGAAATGGACTAGTGTTTTTCCATTAATTTTTGTAATCATGTCTTAGTTCACTATGATGATCTACAGTTTTCTCTTTGTTCCAGAGAACTATCAAAATTGTCACTGACATTTATTGACAACCGTGATTTGTATAGGAGAGTTTTAGAAACTTGAATACCAGTCGTTTGTCAAGCAAGATATAGCTCCTGCTTCTCTAGAATCAGGGGATTTTTAAGCGGTTATCTAGTTCAACCTTCACAGCTTGTCTCTGAGGTATCTTTTGGCTTCTGTGGGAATTAATGACTTCTACGACTGTAGATTTGTCTGGAGTTTTACAGAACAAACCAAATCCTTCCCCACATAAGAACCTTGGAAAACTTGGAGAACTTTCAATCTTTGGAAACTTGATGCTGCCCCCTAAACTTTTCTTCTCAACCTATGAAATGAACTTCTCATGGAAATTATTTTCCAAAGTAGATATACAAAGCACAATAAAATACATTAATGAGAGAATCAGCTAAATTGATTCACTTGAATCATAGTCGCTGCCACAAGCCAGGTACATTCCTGTTTTCTTTCCATTGCCTCTAGGGTCACTTCATTTACCTCTGTTTTGTGCTTAACTTCTTAAACAAATTTATCTTCCCAATTTATCTTATTTTATTTGATAAGAATATTAGTGAAAGACAGCAGAATCTTTTAAGAGAGTTATCTAAGATAACTAGAAGCTAATAGTTCTAAAAGATGCTTCAAGGTCCAAAAACCCTCTTCAGTAAATAAATGCGCAAAGGCATTTTGATAAGCATTTGCTGTAGCCAATAACTATTATAGCACTTTAAAAAATAATTACTGATCTTTTTGGTGATTAATATCTACAGAAAGATTTCAAATCATGAAACTAAATCATTAAAACAATCTCTACCTCGTCTGATTTGTATATTAAAACTTCTCTGTGCTCACTTAACAATGTTCTTAAACAAGTCAAAGGTTTTTATTTTTTCATTTTTTTTTTTTGAGACGGAGTGTTGCTCTGTTACCCAGGCTGGAGTGGAGTGGCATGATCTCAGCTCACTGCAACCTCTGCCTCCTCATTTCAAGCGATTCTCCTGCCTCAGCCTCTCAAGTAGCTGGGATTACAGGCACCCACCACCACACCTAGCTAATTTTTGTATTTTTAGTAGAGACAGGGTTTCGCTATGTTGGCCAGGCTGGTCTGGAACTCCTGACCTCAGGTGATCCACCTGCTTTGGCCTCCCAAAGTGCTGGGATTACAGGCATGAGCCAACGTGCCTGGCCACAAGTCAAAGGTTTTTCTGCATCTGAAGGTTTTCATAGGTAGCTGCTTCTTGGATGGTAATAATAAGGTGTTTTGTGATACTAATTTTAAATTGTTAATTTTTGTGAATTTTAAATGATGAATTCCTATTAATGGGAATGGAAATTATATTGCCTTTTTATTGTGAAGGTAGTCTTGTAGGGTAGGACTGTAGAGAGAGCAGAAGGAATTTTGAATATCTGATATTATTGCTGACAAATATTTTAGAAAAACTATGTAATAGGTTAAAGTAAATTTTCTTCATTGATTTATTATGGCTAATATTTAGGGCAAAGGGTGATATACTCTTGTGAGTCAGTAACTGCTAGGATAACTTATTGAGTCAAAAAAATTTCCCTAGGCCCCTTTTCCTTTCCTTCCCCCTAAGTTGAATTCATAATAATGCAGTGCTTTGGGAAACAATTCTATATTAATACATGCTAAAAAAGCCCCCACAAAATAAAAGCTTCTTTTAATTATCCTAGCATGAAGTGAAACAAAAATAAAAGTAATAGGATAGATGCTAATTTATTCCTTCCTCTCTCTCTTTTTTTCCTTCCTTCCTTCCTTCCTTCCTTCCTTCCTTCCTTCCTTCCTTCCTTCCTTCCTCCCTCCCTCCCTCCCTCCCTCCCTCCCTCCCTCCCTCCTTCTCTTCTCTTCTCTTCTCTTCTCTTCTCTTCTCTTCTCTTCTCTTCTCTTCTCTTCTCTTCTCTTCTCTTCTCTTCTCTTCTCTTCTCTTCTCCTCCTCCTCCTCCTTCTTCTTTTTCTTTTTCTTTTTCTTTCTTTTTTGATGGAGTCTTGCTCTGTCGCCCAGGCTGGAGTGCAGTGGCGCGATCTCGGCTCACTGCATGCTCCGCCTCCCGAGTTCAAGGGATTCTCCTGCCTCAGCCTCCCCAGTAGCTGGGACTACAGGTGCGGACCACTGCGCCCAGCACATTTTTTTTTTTTTTTTTTTTTTTGAGACGGAGTTTCACTCTGTCGCCCAGGCTGGAGTGCAGTGGCGTGATCTCGGCTCACTGCAACCTCCACCTCCCGGGTTTAAGCAATTCTCTGCCTCAGCCTCCCGAGTAGCTGGGATTACAGGCACCCACCACCATGCCTGGCTAATCTTTGTATTTTTAGTAGAGACAGGGTTTCACCATCTTGACCATGCTGGTCTTGAACTCCTGACCTTATGATCCACCCACCACGGCCTCCCAAAGTACTGGGATTACAGGCGTGAGCCACTGTTCCAGGCTGTAGCTTCATTATATTTCTTATAATGTGTTTCAAAATTCTTCAGATTTCTTAGACCTCAGTTTCCCCTTTTGGAGAATCTTTGGAGAAACCAAAAGCCATCTGTCCCAAATATTGCTTTCCACATGCAGTGGTGGGCTGGAGTAGGCTTTTACTGGCATATGGGAGCCTTTTTTAATTTTCAGGAAATTTGTGAGCCAAGTTGGTAACTTCAAATTGGCCAGGGTGGGAGTATTTACACCATGGAAATAGGCAATGCTACAAATTAGAGCTGAGTGTGAGACATTTATCAGCACACCACTGTATATGGAGTATTTGTAAAAAGTTTGTAGCTTTCTTTTGTAAAGGCATCAAATACTTTCATTTCAGAAAGTTAAGGCATTGCTGCTAATATTGTAACTCTGACATTATTTTATAAACTTGTGAAGCTTCTGTTCTTTTGCTCACCTCTCTTCAATTAGAATCTTAGTAGGAATATTTTAGATGTCATATGTAAGATAACTTTGAAATTATATTAATAGCAAATGCATAATTAATATTACAAAAAGATTCTGTAATATGTCTCTGCAGAATAATTCTGTAATATAGTCCATCTTGACTGCCCATTAAAAACCAGATGAAATGAGATTTAACTTTTTTTTTTTTTTTCTTGACACAGAGTCTCGCTCTGTCACCCAGGCTGGAGTGCAGTGGCGCGATCTCGGCTCACTGCAAGCTCCGCCTCCCGGGTTCGCGCCATTCTCCCGCCTCAGCCTCCCGAGTAGCTGGGACTACAGGCGCCCGCCACCTCGCCCAGCTAGTTTTTTTTGTATTTTTGTAGTAGAGACGGGGTTTCACTGTGTTAGCCAGGATGGTCTTGATCTCCTGACCTCGTGATCCGCCCGTCTCGGCCTCCCAAAGTGCTGGGATTACAGGGTTGAGCCACCACGCCCGGCCGAGATTTAACTTTTAAGATATGTTGATTTGGTTGTTTTCTAAATTTCACTCTGAAGGAAGGAAGAAGCAAGAGAGAATATAATGCTTCTATACTCTGTCATTTCTTTTGCAACCATTTTTTGTTCCTTTGCCTTTTCTTGGTTTCGTTTTCCCCCTTTCTTTACTTTTTCCTCGTTTCTTTTGTAAAGGAGTAATCTGTTTTTATAACCATACTACCCCCTCGTGTTGTTTACTGGACCCCTGGAGAGTTGCATTTCCTTTAGGAATATGCCCAGCATTTTTAGGCTGCTAAAATGTGCTAAAACATGAGCCAATTAATGATGTTCTTATTGACCAGGTCTAGGAAACTTCTACGATCCAGTTTCTGCAAGAATGATTTACGGGCTATAATAGGTTAGAATGTCAAACAAGGGGAAACAATTAGTAGCACTAATGGTTTAACCCCGGGTTTATCACTGAGGGAGGATCATTGATGAAATGGCCCATCTGTTCCAAAGATGTTTCCAACTTGGTTGCATAGCAGTTTGTAAATCAAATCAGTGCAGTGATTGTGAGGCTTATATAGCCATTTGTTTGTCTATTTTTCAAAATCACTGCTTTTGTGTACATTTTATCATGATATCTTTGAAAAATGGGGTTTTACCTGTGGAAATTACACTATCGTTATTCAGCATTATGTTCAGTTTATTACATGTACCAGGAACACATATTATGAAATTGTCACCAGCTCCAAGAATTATGTAATCAGTGAGTTAAATATGTAACTTCCAAATGAATTAGTGGACCTATATTTTGGCAAAAATTTGTTGTTGGAGGAAGAATAGATTCATCCCAGAGTGAGTTTCTTCTCTATTTTCAGGGTAAAAGATGGAGAATTCTGTTACTATAATCAGCTTCTTTCTTAAAATACCCTTAACCTACTTTTTTTCCCTCTAAATAATGATGCTCCACTTCTTACGTAAATTTCACAATTTACAACCCACATTCACATTTGTTATTTCATTTCCCATTGGGTATTTTCCCTCTGCTGTTTCCTTCCTGTAGAAAGGCCGTTGAATAATTGGCTCTAAGATTTGAAAGGGGTCTTCAGATTATCTGTTCAATGACTGTGCCTAGTGATCAGCCCGTCTGTTATTTCCAAAAGGAGAAGAAAACATTAGATAGGTAGACAGACTGATCATGGGGTCAAATAACATAGTGAAAGTAAATTTTATTTTCGTAGGAATGGAAGACAATATTATTTTTTACTTTTGTCTGTGTATTTGATCATTTATTTCATGCTCACCCTACTGACCTGTGGTCTTCTGTTTCAGTGGCTTTCTGGTCACTTTAAGGCGTAAATTCCTTTTACCATTTGGGAAAATTGCTAACTTGCCTCCAGCTTCAAATTTCACCCACATGGATATAGTTTCTGGGGTGTAAAAGAGTAACATTTTATTGTTGAGGCAAGACACTTCTTTAAAGCTGCCTTTTTTCTGATTTAGTTATTTCAAATCATATTAATACAAATTGGGGCAAATTAAGAGTTACAAGTCTGGACTTAAAATCATCTGCCTGCTCTGGTTTGGAAATTTATGCAACTATTTCTGCCTTAATTAAAACTGTGGATATTTTTAAAGCTTAGAATTTATTCTTATCTTATTGTGACAACAATGCAAATCCAACCAGGTACATTAATTGTTCTGTGATACAGATGGAAAAAGATAGAAACTCGGCCTAGCCAGGCTAGATTTGGTTTGTGAGTTGATCGTCTTTTAATAATGGCTCGATTGATGATTGTGTGCCATGTGAAGTAACTGGAATGCTGGATGGTTACATGAAATTGTGGGAAAACTGACACAATGGGGAAAAGGTGCTTGCTGAGCCTATGAACTGCAACCTGTGCAAATATGATGATTCCTCAATTGCAACTTCAGGAACTCAGGATTACTGTGTAAAAAGGAAAATGAATTAATGAAGAAAATAAGATGAATGTAAAAACTACCATCCCCAATGTCCTGAGGGTAGTGCTTCTCCCCGTCTTCTCCGCTCCCCTACCCCGTTGCTAGGAGAAAGATGAGTTAACTCACAGGGACGCGTACATTACCAGCCGGATCCACGTACCTGGCAGCTGCAACGTGTTAAACCTGTAGTTTGTTCTTCCATGTATACACTATAAACAGGAAGGCAAACGTCATCCATTTACACAGAAAAGAAAATTGATGATGAAAAACTCACTGCTTTGCTTAAAAAAAGTCTAAGGTAAAGAATGTGTTGACTCAGAGAGGGCCATTCAAAATCGAAAGTCTTCAATTTTATTGCTATTTCTGTATTAAGGATTCTGAAAGCAAAATTTCTTCAGAATCTGTTGTTTAGACTTTACAACAAAAATAGCCTTGGGGAGCTGCTCGCCTGGAGACGTTTTGTGGTGACCATGGAGATTAATCTTCTTGATGGGAAATCGGCTGTTCACAATACTGCTTCCTTCATTCCCAAAGAAGAGTTTCCATTCCTACCAGGGGATGTTGGCTAGAGCAACGAGCCATTGAGGCCTCCTGATATTCCATCCGGGGTGCAGCCTCCTTGAAGCTGCCTCAAGCCCCCTTCAGTTACTCCTTTATTCCCTTCACTGCTCCAGAGGGTTTTCAAGCGTCTGCAGCTGCACCTCTGTCTCAAGGGCCAGGTCTACTGTCAGCCTCGCCGCTGCAAGGATGGGATTGAAAAGCAAGACCATTCATTTACTCATTTGTTCACAAATTTATTGAACTGATATTTAAGCTCAGAATTTATTCTTTCCTCATTCTCACAAGAATGCAAATCCCTACTACGTTCCAGACTCTAGGTGGGGGCACAGGTGACACACTACTGAGCTGAAATAGATCCCATCCCAGGACTAATAGACCTTACAGTCTGGGCGAGAGAGGGGTTAATCAAATAACTACATTGATGAATGTATATTTTCAAACTGAGGTATTAAAAATAACAAACCCAGCCTGGGCAACATGACAAAACCTCATCTCTACAAAACAATTAGTTGGGCATGGTGGTGCACACCCATAGTCCTAGCTACTCCGGAGGCTGATGTGGGAGGATCACCTGAGCCCGGGGGTTCGAGGCTGCAGTGAGCCATGATTGTGCCACTGCACTCTAGCCTGGGTGACAGAGTGAGTCTCTGCCTCAAAAAAAAAAAAAAAAAAAGAAAAAAAAGAAAAGAAAAGAAAAGAAAAAAGAAAAATAACAAAGGAACTGGACCTAGACTAAAGATACTCCAAGGAAGCCGTATTTAGCCATACTTAGAAGGCTTTGCAGATAAAATGTGTGAATATGTGAAGCAGAGAGCATTATAGGCATGAGTCCCGTGGCTGAAAGAAGGACGGCTGAAACACAGGAGGGAAAGGCCGGTGCCTCAGGAGGCGAGAGGCACCACGCCAAACCATGTGGAGGTTCAAGATCTTGTAAAGAATTTCGGTCTTTATCATGAAAGCAAAGGGGAAGTTACTAATGGGTTCTTAGGTGGAGGTGACCTGAGGAGGGTTGTGTTTTAAAAAGAAAGCCTTGGCTTTGGGAGGGAAAAGAGCTGGAGAGATGCCAGAGGGGTGGGAGGAACATTCCGGTTTGGAACCTCAAAGCAGTTTAGTTACATATCCAACATTCCTTCACCGTTGCCTCACTCCTGAACACTGTCCATTGCATGTCTGAGTCTTCCTCCAGACTCTACATTCCTTCAGTTTAGGAATGCTGACATATTTGCTTTTGGATCCCATGTAGTGTCTGACCCTGGGATTTGCACGTATGTCCAGCAAATGCTGTCTTTAAACAATGCGGCTCTTCCCCATCTCACAAGTCATGTCAGTTGGCGTAAAGGAACATAGCTCTTCTGTATTCCAGTGATAAGATTATATAGTGATCTAATTTATTCCTGAGGACAGACGGGGTTAGAGATACAGTTGCCTTTTCTTTTGCTGTCATCTGTGTCTTGCATTTTATTTCCATACATTAATATCTTCAATATAATGATCTTTGTTGTCCTGTCTTCATGTCAACCTAAAGCATTGTTATTGTCATTATCGTTACTACCTCCTCACAAATATATAGATATATTGGGGGAGGTTTTTGCTGAGAGAAATCTGCAGATTTGAAAAGAAACCATGTCACACATTTCTGAGTCTGAAAATCAGGAGTTACAAACATAAATGAGTAAAGCAGCAGTAGGGAATGGCGCAGTCTGTGGCAGAACTAGAGGGAGCATGCTCTATCCCAAAGCATTCACATTCGAACACAAATATACTGTGCTAGCTAAACCAGACATCTGGGGGCAAATGTGGCTTAGTAACTATGGGTTTGTTGTTTCTTCTTTAATTGATTAAAAAAAAGATTTAAATACAGAGAATTTATAAAAATTTTCAGTGTAATTAGGGGTTGTGGGCCAAGCTTTATTGAGTGACGTGAAGCCTCAAAGTTGTTTTGGGGAAGGGAGCAGGACCAAAATGCCTCCTTAGTGCAACTTTTTCAAAAAAAACTTGTGAAGCCGGCTTCTAATATTCCTCTGGCTACTTGCTCTCTCTCTCTCTAATGGGCTGCTGCAGTTTCTCCTGTGCCTCAGTCAAATGAATACATCGCATAAATGAAGGTATAAACTGCGTAAGTTTACAGAAAGGAAGAAGGTTATTATTACCTTTGAAATCAGAAGCCAAGAAAACATCTCACACATCCTCATCTCTTCTCTTACTTTCTGGGCAAGTCCCTAGGGGGGACTAATTTTATTAGAGACTCTCCCTCAAAGTAAAAACTGAGGGGGGTATAAATAGCCCTGATCCTGCTCCCACCTGATCCTTAGATTAAGATTAGCGGAAGCTCAGGCTGAGAGGTCACCACAAGAATGTAGTTTTCTGGGGTGAATAGTCACTTAAATCAGACACTCAGGACTCTCATGCAAAGAATGTTTAGTTAACATATTTCCAGGAGAAAAATGATTCCAACTTCTTATACCAAGAACCAACAGCCTTAGCGATTTTGTAGAAGGGAGAATCCTTTCCATTGCAGAAATTGGGCCCGTGGGATGGATGAAGCAGAAATGAGCAGAACAACAGGATTAATTGAGATCACTTTGCTGCTACGTTCTGCAATTTTATTACTCCTCCTAAAATGCAATGGAGAGTCTCTCAAACTGGCAACGGTGACTTTTGTTAGTATTCTGAGCCCTTCAGCAAAATATATCCTCTTTGGGCTGATTTATACCATGAGGATAATAGAAATATATCCCTTACACATTTTAGTGGGCTGTTGTGAAGAGAAAATTAGATTATGTATGGCAAGGAACTTCACAATGACAAGATAATGTGTTGTAATAATAATATTAAAGATAATTATAGGAAACACATAGCACTTGCTATTTGCCAGGCACTGTTCTAAGCATTTACATTCATTGTTTTATTTAGTTCTGATAATAACCTTCCGTTTGGGCTAGAATCTATTGTTATCTCTAATTTTTAGATGGAAAAACAAAGCCAGAGAGAACTGAAGTAACTTGCCCAATCCCAGACAGTAAGAATTGGTACTAGGATTTGCACCCATGCAGTCTGGCTCCTCTTAATCACTATGATTTAGGAATAAAAACAAAAAAACAAAAACATAGACTTTTAAGTAAACCAAAAGACTAGCATTTGAATCCTGGCTTCACAGGCCATATAACTATGGAGACAGTCTTCTTAAGCAGTCTTAAGTCTGCTTAAGTGTTTGGTCAGGATTAAATGAGAAAACATGCAAAGCATATTGTTTAATAGGAGGCACATAGTGTATTATTATTATTAGTTATTGTGGGTGAGATGGTATATTAGTCTTGTCAGACTGCCATAGCAAAATATCCACAGACTGGCTGGCTTAAACAACAGAAATTTATTTTCTCACAGTCCTGTAGGCTAGAAGTTCAAGACCAAGGTGGCAGCAGGGTTGGTTTCTGGTGAGGCCTCTCTTCCCGGCTTGCAGGCGGCAGCCTTCTCACTGTGCTCTCATATGGTCTTTCCTCTGTGCAGAGGAGAGAAAGAGGGCTCTGGTGTCTCTTCCTCTTTTTATAAAGATGACAGTCCTATTGGATTAGAGCTCCACCCTTATAACTTAATTTAACCCTAATTACCTCCTTAATACAGTCACATTGGATGTTAGACCCTCAACATATTAATTTTGGGTGAATACAATTCAGTCCATAACAGGTGGGTAGCTGGGAGGAGAGGAATAGAAGGATAGAAGGGGTATTTTAATGTCTAAGGAAGATTTTTTTTTTTAAAGGCATCGCTGCTGGAGGAAAAAAACCATCTGATATTCATAATACATTTGTAGGTATACAATGTATTTGGCACTGTATGTCATGGAAAACATCTCCAAACTATCTATTGTTAATCTTTCAGGTGAGCCTGAATTTAAATACATTGGGAATATGCATGGGAATGAGGCTGTTGGACGGGAACTGCTCATTTTCTTGGCACAGTACCTATGCAATGAATACCAGAAGGGGAACGAGACAATTGTCAACCTGATCCACAGTACCCGCATTCATATCATGCCTTCCCTGAACCCAGATGGCTTTGAGAAGGCAGCGTCTCAGGTGAGTGCCAGGCAGCTCAGATCAGGCGTTCTTTCTTCATTTTCTGTATGTTTGTACATACATGTTTATCTAAAAATTATGCCCTCGCACAAAGCTTAAAGATGGTGCAGTGGAGGGCATAAGTGATGCATTCATTATTCAACTCACTGGTAAGAAAACAGCTAAGAATGAAAGGGGTGATGGGCGAATTTTTCCAGTAAAGACTGCAAATCAGAAATTGTGTTAAGAAGTTAATGTTCAAATAGTGTTCTGTTTTATGTTTTTCAATAAATTATTATTACACTTTTGTGACTAGCTAAGTTTTCTTTTAAAAATCTACAAATATGAAAAATACTGCTATTTGTTGAAGAGTAACGCCATGGGTGTATGTGGGTGAGCTAGTGTCACAGCGCCCTCTACTGAATTTAAGGAAGAAATACTTTTGGCCAGAATAATGTTTTACTGATGTTTACTTGGTTTTTACATATGCTCAGTAAAGTTAAAAAACAAACAAGCGAAAACCCTACCTCTTAACTAAAAATAATTTAATATATCTTAGCTGTTAGATGAACTGGAAAGTAATACCTTTTTAAGAGAAGATATATGGTGTTTGTTCCTATTTTATTGGACAGGGGTGGGGAACATTATATATGCTGCTTTCTACAGTTTAAAATAATTTTCTTAGTCTATGGGAACATGAGAACACATTCAAGTTAATATTTAGTATGTTTATCTACAGTTAAAAAGATCCAATGACATAGTTTGACATTGTAAGAAACTCAGCGAATTTCTGTAAATAGATATAAAATTGATACGATTTCTAAAGTTTTATGAGAGAAAAATTCTAGTAATATATAAAATTAAATTATTTAAAATTTTAAGGTAATATTCAGAAGTTTTAGACATATAGGCAACAGATTATCATTGCTATTTTCTGTCTTATAGATTTTTATTCCTCGCAGTCTAAGATATCTAAGCTTCCATGACTTAAAAAATGTGGAAATATGTCTATATCATGTGATATAATTTAACAGTAAAACAAGAAAATTCACATTATAAAATAAAACAAATATCTTGGAATAATTTTCCAGATTGTACCATTAGATAAATGAAGGGTTTAAACTGGAGAGAAATTCCTCAAACCATAAAGCCCTAGAATTTTGTTCTAAGCTCATATTTTTCCATGAAGACTATAAGAGGGAGACATGTTATTAGTCCATAATGCATGTTAAATTCATTTTAAGCTTCTAATCTTTAGTTATTTATTCTTCTAAATATTTAAAAAATAGGTTGCTGTGATTTACAGAGGCAATGAATATTTTACTTAAATCTTCAATGTGCTTTGAAATAGGTCATTTATAACTAGTGAATATATATTGTGAAATTTGATGATAAATATCTCTTTATTATTTTTAACATTTAAAATATTATTCATCGAACATATTTTCAAAATACCTATAACAAGTACAGTGATGCATCTCTCAATAATGGGGAAGTGTTCTGAGAAATGCAATGTTAGGTGATTTTGTTGTTTTGTGAACATTCTAGAGTGCACCTACATAAACCTGCATGGTGTAGCCTACTACACACCTAGGCTATGTGATATAGCCCACGGTTCCTAGGCTACAAGTCTGTACAGCATGTTACTGTACTGAATACTGTAGACAACCGCAACATACTAGTAACTATTTGTATATCTAAACATAGAAAAGGTACAGTGAAAATACGGCATAAAAGATAAAAACAGTACCCTTGGATAGGGCTCTTACCATAAATGGAGCTGGAAGTTGCTCTGGGTGAGTCAGTGAGTGAGTGGTGAGTGAATGTGAAGGCCTAGGGCACCACTGTACACTACTATAGAATTTATAAACACTGTACACTCAGGCTACACTAAATTTATAAAAAATATTTTTCTTCCTTCAATGATAAATTAAACTTATCTTACTGTAACTTTTTTTTTGTTTGTTTGTTTTGAGATGGAGTCTCACTCTGTCACCAGGTTGGAGTGCAATGGCATGATCTCGGCTCACTGCGCCCTCCGACTTCCTGGTTCAAGCTATTCTCCTGCCTCAGCATTGTATTTTTAGTAGAGACGGGGTTTCACCATGTTGGCCAGGATGGTCTTGATCTCCTGACCTCGTGATCCACCCGCCTTGGCCTCCCAAAGTGCTGATATTACAGCCGTGAGCCACCGCACCTGGTCACCTTACTGTAACTTTTTTACTTTATAAACTTTTAAACTTTAAAAACCTTTTGGACTCTTTGTAATAACACTTAGCTTGAAACACACAATACATTGTAGAGCCGTCCAAAAATCTTTTGTCTTTATATCCTTGTTCTACAAGCTTTTTTTCTATTTTAAAAACTTTTAAGGGTTTCTTAGTTTTTCAACTGTTTTGTTAAAAATGAGACACAGGCTGTGTGCAGTGGTTTCTATCTGTAATACCAGTGCTTTGGGAGGCCCAGAGGAGAGGATTGCTTAAGGCCAGGAGTTTGAGACCATCCTGAGCAACATAGTGAGACCCTGTCTTTAGCAAAAATAAAAAATAAAAACTTAGCCTAGCATGGTTGTGCACACCTGTAGTCCCAGTGCTTTGGGAGGCCAAGGAAGGAGGATCACTTGAACCCAGGAGTTTGAGGTTACAGTTAGCTGTGATTGTGCCATTGCACCCAAGCCTGGGCAACAGAGTGAGACCCTGTCTCTTAGGAAAAAAAAAAAAAGAAACTAAGATACAAACACGCGTATCAGACTAGGCCTACACAGGGTCACGATCATCAAAATGTCACTAGGCAATAGGAATTTTTCACCTCCATTATAATCTTATGGGATCACTGTTGTATAGTCTGTCAGTCGTGGTAAGAAATGTCATGATGCGGCCCATCACTGTACTTTAAATTTGATATCTTCATGTTTATATAAGTAAAGTAGTAAAAATGCTGATATGGGAGGGCATTGTTGAAATAAATAATCTTAATAGTTATTTTAAAGAGCATTGATAGAGACCTTAAATAGAAAGTGACAATAATAATAAGCAACTGATGATTTTTTCTCTTTGACTTTTTTTTTTTAGCCTGGTGAACTCAAAGACTGGTTTGTGGGTCGAAGCAATGCCCAGGGAATAGATCTGAACCGGAACTTTCCAGACCTGGATAGGATAGTGTACGTGAATGAGAAAGAAGGTGGTCCAAATAATCATCTGTTGAAAAATATGAAGAAAATTGTGGATCAAAACACAAAGGTAGTGACCACGGGATAGTCTTCTTGGGTTCATCTCTAGCCTAAGGAAATATGTTCCAATATCTTCATCATCGTGAAGGACAGAGGAGTAACATCACAGCTCATATGGAGTGGTTAACTGTGGCTTTGAAAGTCAAGGCTGGAAGGGCTGGTGCCATGAGATTAGTCCTGGCCCCTAGAATTGGGCCGTAGGTGGAGAGGAGTTGGAGGTGTAGATATAGGGAGGAACCCAGTTGTAGGTTTCTTAGAAAGTCACCATGGCCTTCTCAGAGACCCTTTATTAGCTCATCTGATCAGCTCCTCCTGCCAAATTTACACTGTTGCTCTTTTTCTCTTTTCCAGAACTTTCTCCTCCCTTGCTTTACAAAACTCTACTTTCTCCTACTTCTTCTACTGCCTTTCAAATCACTACTCAGTTTTTTTCCCTGTTTCTTCTACCTGGGCTTAAATGCTGGCCATCTTTGGGGTCTCATCTGATACCTTTATCTGCTTCCCTGGGCTTCCCTCCTTACCTCAACTTTCAGCGTTGTCTGTTACACAAGGTCTCCCAGATCCGTGCCTCTAACTCCAGACTTTCCACAGAGCTTTATGTCTCTGTTTTACTAGCTAACTTGGGTTCCTTTAACTGGTGGAACTTGAAACCTCAAGCTCAGGTTGTCCAGAAACAAATATTTTCCCTTGGAACCACTATTCTTTCATTTATCCCAATCATCAAAGCTTTTGATTTTTCCATCTCTGTTACTCCTCACCAGTTACCACTGCTCAGTGGTTTGATCTCTCTGACACCTCTTCCATTTCCCTTCCTCTGCAAACTCATTCCCCTGCCTCAGCTCAGGCCCCCATGGTCTCCTGCTGTGACTGGCTCAGTGGCCTCTTACTCGTGTTTCATGTCCAGCGTCTCCCAACTCTATTCTATCTTCTCAAATTCTCAATCTTTCAGAGTGATGTTCACACACAAATTATTGCTCTTTTGCTTAAAAAACCTTACCAGCTCTCCACTGCCCAGAAGATAAAGTGAAAACTCAATGTGATGGTTAAGTATGGAGACTCTAGAGGTAGCCACTCTAGAGGTAAATCATGGCTTCATACTTGTTGTGTGAACTTTGTAAAGTTATTTGACCTCTCTGTGCTTCAGATTCTTCATCTGTAATATGGAAGTGATAATATCTACCTCATAGGATAAGGATTGAATGACTTAATACACATAAAATACTTGAGGCCAGGACCTGGAACTTTTATTAACATTTCAGTGTAATTTTTTGGTACTCTCTGTTATGTAGCTGAGGGCTAGGTGGACACATTTACATATGCACTCAACATTTGGTGCATCTTTCAACCAATATTGTTGTCAATTACTTGGAGGAGAAATTGAGCCCATCTTGGAGGAAAGGTGAAGAACTGCTGTCAGCAGCCCTCTGTTCCTTCTCTATTCTTCTGGGTATTTCTGTTCTCATGTGTCCACGACGTCTAGTGTCTTTCCTAAGTGACAGCTCGCAAAGTACAATTTCTCCACTTTATTCTAGTCGCTGGGTCATTTCAGCGCCCCTTGGTCCCTGGAAGCTGCCAGCTGGTTTATTCCTTAACCTGGCTTTGATACCCTATAGACTTCACTCATACCAACTCCTCTGTGCTCCTAAACATACCATTTTCTAACAATTTTATGTCTTCAGATGAGTTGCTGCTCCAACTATCTAGAATTGTCTTCTCTTTCCTTCCATGCCAATCCCTCTGTGAAGTCATCCTCTACTCTTCAAGACAGATTCCTTTTTTTTTTATATGTTCTTCATCTATACTTCCAGTATGGGCTTATTGTTACATCCAGCTTTATATATGTTATTAGTTTACACAGCTGTTTTCTCCTTTGATTCTAGAATTTGATCACTTGATTGTAAGAATTATGATTAATATTTGATTATGACACACAGTAGGCTAGGGCCTGTTGTGAATAAACACAATCCAGCTCAGCAAACAAATCATAATATCTGAAAAAGAGGGTCACTGCAAGTAAGCAGCCAGGGATCCACACAAGTGTTCATCATGGGATTGGGATGATGGATAAAGGATCCAGGAGACATAGAGTCTTAGATTATTGGACTAAACTTTTAAAAACTCCCCAGCCTATATATAGAATTCATTCCAGAAACATGGGCTGGGCCTACAGGTGGGGGCTGGCCTTCTTAGTGGTGGCAAATTCATACAGGTCTGCAGCAACCTCAATTCTTGCCTCCTCAGAAGAATTCGACCAAGAAGCATAAGGCAGAATGAGAGACTAAAGCAAGTTTTAGAGCAGGAGTGAAAGTTTACTAAAAAGTTAACAGCATGAATGAAAGGAGGTAAAGTACACTTGGAAGAGGGCCAAGCAAGGCAACTTGAGAGATCAAGTGCACTGTTTCTTGTTTGGTTTTTTTTTTTTTTTTGCTTTATTAAAATACTGAGTTTTATTTCACATGTATATTTTTGTCTCCCCACCATTTCCATGTCTGACCACTGCTACTACTATGTCCTATCATAACATTCCATACATACTTAAAACCAAGCAAAGGGTGGAGTTCCATCTTTAAAAACTAAACAGGCATTTTGGACAACACATTCTTGGCAATGGAACCTGGACAACATTTATCAAACACGGTAGGGAAAGTTCTCACTCTGCATTATAAAAAGGACAGCCAGATATCAACTGTTACAGAAATGAAATAAGACGGAAAATTTTTAACAAATTGTTTAAACTATTTTCTTAAAGAGACTTCCTCCACTGCCAGAGATCTTGAATAGCCTCTTGGTTAGTCATCCGGAAGCAATTCTTCACATAATTGATGAACTTAGCTTACACTTTGGGAAGACAACCAACTTTTTCTATACTTGCTTACATTTTTGCTTTAATGTCTTCTAAGAACTAGGTCCTTTTGGTGTTTTAGGAGTCCTTTCCTGTTTTTTGAAGGATTCTTGTCCTTTTGATCTTGGTGTTGATGATGGTTTTGAGTCTTTTCCATTCTGATTTGACTTTTGTGCATTTTTGGCTGGAGTATCTCATATAGATTTCTTCACTGGTGCTTTTTCTTCAGCTTCCTCCTCATCATCATCTTCATCATCATCATCATCTTCATCATCATCATCATCATTATCATCTTCATCAGCAGCAAGTTTTACTTTTTTCTGTGGAACTTTGCTACCATCTCAAAGGGCAGATTGCTTTCCAGATATACTTAAGAGTTTCACATCCTCCTCCTCTTCATCTTCTGACTCCTCATCTTCCTCCACAGCTACTAAGTGCTGTCCACTAATATGCACTGGCCCTGAACCACACTTCAACCTTAAGACCACTGGTGGTGTTATTTCAAAGCCCCCAAGGGAAACCGTTGGCTCTACAGACATTTTCAAAGTTGCCAGTGTTACTTTTATTGGACTGCCTTCGTAATTCATTGCCTCTGCTTCAACAATGTGCAATTCATCCTTTGCACCAGCCCCTAAACTGACCATTCTTAAAGATAACTGGTGCTCATTTTCATCATTATCCACCTTAAAGTGATCATCTTTGTCGGCCTTTAGATCACAACCGAAAAGATAGTTCTGGGGCCTCAAGGGGGTCATGTCCATGTCCATCGAATCTCCCATCAGGTGGCGGCACACACTTAGGTGGGAGAGAAGGCGGGCGGAGATAAACGAATGCTGCTCCAGAGAACAGCTGCGCAGGATGGAATCACACCAGGGCTCAAGTGCACTGTTTGACCTTTGACTTGGGATTTTATACATTGGCATGTTTCCAAGGGAGTGGGGGGCTTGTTTCTCTTTCCCTCTCATTCTCCTCTTGGGCTGGGCTGTCCACATGCATGGTGGCCTCCCAGCACTTGGTAGGCACTATATTCACAGTGTGATTACTGAAGTTGTATGCATGCCCACTTGAGTTGTTCTTCCCTTACCAGTTGAGTGTTCCTACAAAGTCACATACCAGTTAATCCCTGCCATTTTGCCTCTTAATATGCTTGAGCCCACTTGCCCAATTCCTGCCATCTTATCAGGAAGCTGATCACCAGTTTTAGGCTTTTCTGTCTGTTGGGGGACTGCCTTTCCCTGGCACCTGCTGCAATGAATTATTATGTTACAGAGGCAGTTTAACAACTGCCTGACTATCACCTGATGGTTGACTGACATTCCTGGTGGTCAGAGGGCACTCTCTTGCCCTGCTCATGTCTGACTACCTACCTGCCACAACATTTTCCCCCTCAAGAGTCCAAGTCCTCAATTACTTGGGGAAAATGGATAAATGTCAGTCTTCTGTAACTGCTTCCTGCTGATAGAGGGGTGGTGGTGGTTGTTTTGTGGGTCTTCACCTCTTGCTAGCTGTCAGGGTAGGATGGCTCCATGGGTTGGTGAAAACAGTATCCAGCCATGCCTGAGGGAGACAGGGGTGGGATTTTGCCTCTGTCATGTCTCATTGATGGGAATTCTAGGGGTCCTTTGTAGAAGGGTGACTCTTGAATACTGACAGGATGGTATCTTTCACTGAGGATCATCTGGAGCTTGATGGCCTGAAGGCAAGAGGAGACAAATCAGTTTATTAGATTTAGAAGAATGTCAAAATGAAATAAGGGGGTGAGGACAACTCCAAAAAATCCCGAGGCTGCCAACATGCTCAGGTAACTGGTGGCTATTGTCATGCCTGCTAAGACTTGAGTGGATGGGCTTACTAGCCAATTCCAATGTATTCCTAGAATTAGAATATTTATCCAGAGTTTTACATTACCTATTCCTCTTGTTTCTTCTGAGCTGCGGCCAGAGATCACTGGTTGGTTCACAGGAATAAGCAGGATTAGTCTAAATTGCGGATAAAAACTCAAAAACAACTGCTGAGAATATAATCTAATACCAAGTTATTAGATTATAATCTGTTATGTTCTTGAAATATAACTTTTCTCTCTCCAGTCCTCATTTTTATTAAAAACAAATCATGATAGGACCAATTTGTTTGCAAAATAAGCTTTGGTCTTATCATACTTGATCTGATTATTTGCATAAAGCACAGCAAGAATAATTATTTGCCATATAAGCTCCTTTTAAAATTGGCTTTGTTGAAACTTCATTCCATAAGGAATCTCAGATAAGACTTCTTAAATGCCTTGAGCCCAGCCATGGGTTTCTGCCGTCAAATACTGGGATGAGTTGGGTAAATTCTTCTCCTCTTGAGGTCCCACGATAACCTAGGGCTCCTAGGCCTTTCAGAAAGTGACATTCTTTACTCCCCATGGATCAGGAACACTGTACAGGGACTGTGTAGACAAGGTATGAGGCCAGTTTTCCCAAGGGGTTTTTATTGGCTCTATAAGTCAAATTTGATTCCTTAAAGTAGAGCATGCCTTTCCAGTCAAACCCTTGGTAAAATAACCAGTTTCTCCAATTGTGCCCTTTTGCAAAAGAAAACAGATTACTATTGTATTTATGCAAATAACTGTATTGCCAAAAGTTAAGAATACTCACAAATAGTTTCCAAATTCTAGAGGAATCAGGTGGAGAGAAATAGGCTCCAAATTTTGTTTACAGGAGTACTTATTTTTAAAAGCTGTAAATAGCTCAAAAGAAAGTTTTCTTGACTGAAAAACAAAGGATCAGCAATGTTTTAAGCAAAAAGTCACAAAAGGATTATTTTAGTCTTCTTAATTAGTTCAGTCCATGCAGTTAACTCCTGTTCTGCTTGATATTCATGAACACTTCAGCCCTCTATGAGAGTCCTGCAAGTTCTTTCTATATTCTTTAAAGTTATCAGCAACCTACATTCAAGAGTGCCTGCCAGAGTCCTATAGCTGATTATAAAGGCCACCTTTTAAAGAGGATTAAAACAAGACAACAATTGTCTGTGAATGAGAAAAAGTCTTAGGGCAGCCATAGTCAAAGACACAGATGCCAAGAAAATTTGTTATCTCTGTGGCACACAATTGTGTAGCATAACAATTATAATTATTACTGATAATATTCTAAGTTATATCAGAATTATAGGAGTTTTGCATAATTTTGGAACACATATAAATAACACATTTATGAAGAGTAGATCAATGCTTTACTAAAACTCTTGTGCTTTTCAATTTATGGAAAAATGGAATAGTATTCCTTTAACTTAGCCAATGTGATTATGCACAGATTTTTTTTACAAGATTAATTTTTCACAAACCTTCCACAACTTGCTCAAACCTTCAGTTTTATCCTAACTTAAAAAAATCCTTTAAGTCTCTAAACTAGGCCAAAACAATCCACATTTCCATGCCTTCTTATAATCTTTTACTAAAACCACATTCTACTTTCCTTACATGCCTTGCATATAAAACTTTTCCAGTATTCTCAAGAATATGCTACACTGTTAACTCTTAGCAACTTTTACTTTTTGTGAAAAACATACTAAGTAAGTGATTCTGACTATGTACTAGGTTTGGAGCTTAGGACACTAGACAGAAATGCAGAAAAGGTTTGACCCTTTCCAGCATCTAGGGGACATGGCTAACTCTGTATGTCTCCAGGCCTTATGTAGCTTTAAAGGCAGCAAGTTGTTCAGTTAAGAGTCAGAGTAGCAGTTTATGAAGCATTTAGTAGGCCTAATAACCTTTAAAACTGTATAACTTTTTAAAAATAAATTCCCTTTCACAAATCTTTTCACAACTCACACAGACTATCTATGACATGCTTGGACTTTCGGATTTGTCCTAAACATCCCTCTTTTTAACAACAAGTCATTTTACTTTAGGACAAGAATTTACTGTACAAGATCCTTTCTCATATAAAACTTCTGTTCTTTATAATCTTCCTTACCAAAAATACCTTTTTCTCTTTATAACCTTTGAATTAGATTAAAGTCATTTTCCTTCTGTTAGGAAGTTAAGGTCTGTACTGCATGTTGCTGTGTGAGGATTGTGAAGGAGGAGCAGAGAAGAAGGAGGTTATCTGCATATTGTAGAAGTTATCCCCCGTCAAGAGATTGCTCAGTTAGATTTTTGCTGGGGCTTGTCTGAATAAATGTGGGCGAGTTCTTTATCCTTGAGGTAGGACTGGCTAGGGTGAAGTTATTTAAGATTTAGGTAGCTTTCTAGGAGAAATAGAGTTATTAGAGGAAAAGATGAATTTAGAGGTTGGGTAAATATTAATCAGGTACCCATCTTGGAAGGCATATTTTTGCCCAGAAGAGAGTGAATCTTTTCTTTTGGAGGGAGGAGGTGCCATTTGCCCCCATTACCTGGCAGAATTTGGAGGAGAGTTGCTCACATAAGGAGATTAGCATAGAGTAGGCAGCTCTTAAACCCCAAAGGGAAATTTATATTTTACTCCTCCAGGAGTTACTCTTGGCTTTGTCTTTTCGATGACTTGGAAGCCAGCCAGAGCAGAGAACCCCCTCAGCTCAAGGCCATTAGGTGTTGGGATCTTGTCCCAGAACCCTTTGGCCCTCAGGGCATCCAATTTCCAGTAGCTAAGCTGGTGACAGAGGGGGCAAGCTATGCTTGGCTTCTTCTCATTTGTCCCATTGGGGCAGTTTGCCTTTCAGTGGCCTGGCTTCCCACACCAATGGCAGTTACCTGAAGGAGTGTTTTTAGGGCAACCTGGATGGGGGTTGGAGAGCTTATAAAATGCAGCCAATAGTTGAGCATCCCTCTTGTTTCTACATTTTTCCTTCTCCTTATCTCTATCCTCCTTATTCTGCTCTCAGTTATAAAATACTGAGGAGGCTGATTTGAGGATTTCCTGCACAAAGGCACTGGGTTCCAAGGCTGACTTTTGTATTTTCTCCCAGTTCATTTTTAGGTCAAGCCGTATTACAAAGGAATAATAGTGTTTGTTTTGTTGTGTTGTGTTTTGTTTTATTTAAAGGTTTGGGGGAGTCACACGTTTCCCAGGTTTTGGGAATGCATCTGAGGGGCATATCCCGTGGTATAGAGACATGGTTGCCCACCTGCAAAGAGGGAACAGAGGAGAAAAATAGGAAAAAGGAAAACAAAGGCATCCCCTCTTACTTTCCTGTTATCCTGAATAGGCATCTCCCATTTGTCGTTAGGGTTCTGGAATGAACCAGTCTTACTATGTACCCATTACCTTGGTTCCATCTCATACAATTACCCACTTGAGAACAGAAGAGATGCTGGAGTAAACAGTCTCCATCATCTTATGGTGACTCTTGTAGCAACAAAATGATTATCCCTTTTTTCAGATTTCCTTCCCATGTTCTTTAAGTAGATAAGAAGCCTGTTTTTCAGCTAACTGCCACAAGGTGGCTGGATTTCCCTCCCTTCGAATATGACCTTGAAAGTCTTGATGCATGTTAAGAAGGGCGTGGAAATGATTAGAGAAATGGAGGCAATGGGAGGAAGTGAGATAAAACTCACTGAAAGCCTTCAGATGCTAGTGAAACGGCAATGTTTATTTGCCCTCTTGACATAAAGTAGTAACCTCTGGAGGACTTGGGGCTTGAGGTAAGAACTCACAAATGGCAAAGGAAGAATTTTCCCTCCTTTCAAAGGGGCGCTAACTCAAAAAAAGCAAGGAAGTGAGATCCTTAAAGGGCTACAGTGAGGCCCTATGCAGGCAGACAAGTGCTTCAAAAGCCACTGGAAAACTTAGCCCTGGAGCATAACAGGAACAAAAAGTATATGGTAAGTCATAAGGGCTGGGATTCCAATTTGTATCTATCCTGGCAATGTGCCACAGGACAGGGGACGAGTTGGAGGTCATCTGACCTGGTAGGGTAAGAACAAGTATAAATCTCAGGGGATATCTGCAAGGGAGCCTATGTCTTTGCTGCTGCACAAATGCAGCAAGAGCCGTGGCACACAAATAACAATGATTGTGTGTTTAAGAAGTTGCATGGCACGTGACATGAAAGCAAACAAGAAGCAGACTTGCCCCTGAGGCAGATGGTCTAGCTGGTGCACAAGGCCATTTGAGACTACAAAGGTGAATAGGAGGTGAATAGGTGGAGAAAAAAGGAGAATAGGTTGTGGTTTTGGGGAAAGAGCCAACTTTAGTTGAAAAACCAGAGGAAACCCCAAACATTGCACAGTAGGCTTTAGTTCTACCACTCTTGTGAGCCTCCTGTCCAGGAGGGCCATTGGTGTCTCAATTCTACTTGATGTGAACTCCAAGTTCCTTCCACCCTTACGAGCCATGCATTAGTGTGAACTGAGTGATCAGCTTGTGGGGAGCAGAGCCACTGTGGCTGAGAAGAATTGTTCTAGGGGTTGGTCAGTAAGCAGGAGGCAAAAAGAGAGAAGGAAACTGCATACAGGGGTTGAACGCCTCCAGCCAAAGGACGGTGAGGCATAGAGGTCTTTTACCACTGGGAAACATATCCAAGTCATGCGGCACCAAAGTATGTTACCAGTGATGAATCCATATGGGTTTGCAGCAACCTCAATTCTTGCTTCCTCAGAAGAAAGAATTAAACTGAGAAACATAAGGCAGAGCGAGAGACTGAGGCAGGTTTTAGAGCAGGAGTGAAAGTTTATTAAAAAGCTTTAGAGCAGGAATAAAAGGAAGTAAAGTACACTTGGAAGTGGGCCAAGTGGGCAACTTGAGAGATCAAGTGCCCTGTTTGACTTTTTGACTTGGGGCTTTATAGGTTGGTATGCTTATGCTTCTGGGGGGGGTTGCGTCCCTTTTCCCCTAATTCCTCCGTTGGGTGGGCTGTTTGCATGTGCAGTGGCCTGGCAACACTTGGGAGGGGCGCGTGCACAGTGTGTTTACTGAAGTTGTGCACATGCCCACTTGAGGCGCTCGTCCCTTACCAGTCCAGTGTTCCTAGAGGAAGGTCGTATACCAGTTGAACTCTGCCATTTTGCTTCTCAGTGCACATGCATGAGCCCATTTGCCCAGCTCCTGAGATCTTATTGGGAAGCTGCTGATCACCAGTTTCAGGTTTTTTAATTTGTTGGGAGACTGCCTTTCCCTGGCGCCTGCTGCAACCAATTATTATTTTAGAAAGGCAGTTTAACAACCTCCTGCTCATTACCTAATGTTTGCCTGACATTCCTGGTGTTGGGGGAGGGCCCTCTCCTGCCCTGCTCATGTCTGACTAGCTACCTCCTGCAACAGTCTGAGACAAAGGCTACCAAAGGCTGAGGACCCTGGCAGAACCTGATAAGTGAGTGACTTAGGCTTTCCTGCTTCTGAGTCATGGATACACATCACTGTCTCAGCCTGAAAATTGTCTTTCATGGGAGAGAGAGCCAGAAAGGCAGCAGACTGGGGTAACCCCAGGTGAAAGAGGGCCGTCCTGTGTAATAAACCATGGGGGCTGAGACAGAAATGGAAAACTTCTGGAAGCGGAGGCCCCATATTAGCCTACAAGCTTTCCCCATTGATTGCATTGACTTGCCTGTGCTGTCTCTGTTAAATCTGAGAAATGAAGAAAATAATTCCTTCCACCTATCATAGAAAAATGGTGAAATCAACTCATGTTGACAGGATATTTGATTGTCAACTTTGTGCAAGCACCGTTACTTCTAGCCAGCACTACCTTCTCCTTCCCCAGCTGAACCTGAATATTTGCATAATCTCTATATTAGATGTTTTTGTATTTCTAGCTTAGGCAACACTTGTTTAAAAGAGGCATGTTCATGATACTATCTTTTAATAAGAGCTTTTATTTAAAACAAACTCAATGTGACTTCTTTTCATAAAGGTAAATTAAAGAGAAATACATGAAAATTAAGGACTAGTCCCTTTTTGTAACATAAGCAAGGTTAGTTTACACTAAATCTTTATTAAACTTACTTCATCATCATGGGGTGATATTGCCTGTGTCTGGTTCATCGCCTTTTTCCATTTTTGTCCATAAGTATGAGACAGTGTTTTGATCCAGCATGGTACAAAAGATATAGTAGGCATTTCATTACTGTTATTATATATTCCTCTACCCTCTTCCCCTTCTCAGCCTATTATCTGTATTTGTATCCCTTATAGAGGTTCTTAAATGTCAAGATATATTCTTCTGTTTGGTGGAACAGGGAATCAGCGCTTAGAAATGCAGATTCCTCCTCCTTTGTATAGTTGTGAGAAAAAAAAAAAAAGAAATTCATATTCCCATGTGAGCTGATCCAGGCCTGGGGTGTGTGTGCTTCAGGAGGGGGTGGTGGGAAGGAACTTCATTCTTATAAAGCCCTCTAGATGCTGGAGGTACCTGAGACACGTCCACTTGCTCGAGATCCGTGCTCTCCTGGTTCTTCTGAACCTCTCTGAATAAAAGCTCTCTCTTGCTCTCCCAGAATTCTTTCTCTAAGTCGTTTGTCATCTGCTCTTGAGCTCTTCAGCCTGGCCACCTCCAGTGTTATCTGGGCTCAGTATATGAGCCTTGGTCTGAAAGCAGAGTCAATTAAAATATACCCAGCCATTTATTGTTTACTCTGACTTTAATAGCTAGAGTTGTGAAGAAAACTGAATAGCGTTTCATCATAATATAAGAACCAAAGACATCTTATTACAGAGCATCATATTTGAGCTGTATTTATAATCTTTAAGTGGAAAGTTTAAAGAAAGGCCACAGTTGTTTCTAGCTTCTATTAAAGACTCAATTTTAAAGGTACTCAGAAGTCTTCTCTGTGGGTCAGTTAAATATATAATTATAGTACACAGGGGTCTCAGGATTTAGTCAGCCTAAAAGATTCTGTTAATAGTCAAAGGGAAACTTAGTTGAATTTATCAAATTGTAGAAGTTACTTGCTTGCTTTTGAACATACTGGTAACATGCATATAAGCAATAGTGTATGATGTAAGAACTAGTAATAGGCTAAACCTGATAGCTTCACACAATTTTGTGTATTTAGGACTGTATCTTTCAATTTGTTTCAACAGCAGTTTCTTCTAAAAGTTTTCTATTGCAAAATTCATTTTTATTACAAAAATTAAAACATACAAATAAGGAGAAAGAAGAATCCATTATGCAACAATCTTCAGTGAGCACCATTAACATTTTGATATGTATTTTTCAATACTATTTTTATGACTGTATCAACCTATAAATATATGGTGCACACTGTGCAAGCCATTCTGAACACTTTTAGGTGGATAATAAACACAGGAATACAGTCTGCCTTGGCATGGCTTTGCCTCCTAACTCCCAGTAAAACCAACCCTCCCTCCCAAAGAGTATTTTCCTTACCCCCAACAGATGGGCCACGGGTACTCCCAACTTCTTTATTTTTACCACTCATTTCTCTCTTTTCGTCCCTAGACTTGGTGAGGTTCCACCTCCTTCCTGAAGTCCTCAATGATTCTCCAAACCACACCTTGCCCCTTCTGAACTTATTGAAATATGAATATCTGTCAATATCTGTCATTGGGTTAAAGAAAATAGAGGGAATGAGAGATGTACAAAGAAGAAGAGGACTGAAAATAAATTTAGTAGTAAAAGAAAAACTTTTGAACAGAATATTATAGAAGAGTGTGTTAAACTCATCTCATTTAATGTTAATGTCATCTTAGCAATTGGGTGTAAAAACATAAATTCGCTTAAAACGTATATGCATTATAGAATATTTTGATGTCATCTCCCATATTAGTTATTTTTAGGTTGATTTAAATCAACATATAATAAGAGTGTATTTCAGATCCCTGTGGAAAGAATGCATTGTTGAATAAATGGAATTGAGACAAATCCATCTCATAAATATCAGCATAGATCAAAATAAATTCTAGACACTACAATTTAAGTTTAAAAAGTATGAAACTAGAAAACTTTGGTATATAATGTTTAGAGGGGGATAGAACTTTCTAAATTTCTTGTATAGACACTAGTACATAGTGGACACTTAATATTTATTGAATGAATGAATGAAATGGAAAAGCAAAGAGACCATAAAGAAAAGATCAATAGGTTTGCCATTATGTGCTTAACATAAATATCTTAATGTTCTGTATTTTAATTACAAAATTTGAAAGGCACATGACACACTTGGAAAATATTTATAGTGTGTAATAGAGAGCTAATTTTTTTTCTAAACAACTGTTGCAAGTCACTAAGAAAAGCTATGCATTTCAATAGAAAAATTAGTTAAACTGTACAAATATGTCACGGAAGAATAAATAGAAATAATCACTAAACATAAAAAACTGTTCTAGTTTTATTGGTTAATTAAAATAATGCAAACTTAAAAAATTCCATTTGTCATTAATCAAAGTGACACACTTTAAAACACATAATAATTCCATTGTTTTAAAAAAATTAGAAATGGAAAGTTTATGATACTGTTGCTGGTTATATTCCTGTACCTTACAAGAATGCAGTTTGGAATACATTTTTAAATGTAGACAGTTTTAGCTAATACAAATTTTAATTTAAAAATTTTTACCTAAAAATGTGCTTAACTTGTGGTCAAGTCATTCAGTTTCTAGAGATTTCTCTAAGGAAAGTACAGATTTGCACAAATAGTAGCTACAAAGGTGTCCACAGTATTTTTAATTTTTAAAATATAAATGACCGAGTATCACCACTTAGAGATTACTAGTACTAGTGTAGTGGCTGTGGAGCTGGCCTGGCTGGGCTCGAGTCCAGCCTCTGACACTCCCAGCTGAGTGGCCTCATGCTGTTTCCTAACTTCTCTACATCTCAGTTTATTAATCTCTCAGATGGGGGAAAATGTAGTCCCTGTTTCATAGAGTGAATGGGAGAATTCCATGCCTGACACAGAAAGTGTTTAATAAGTATTAGCTATCATTTTATTAGTATTTAAAAATGTTATATCCAGTCATTGGCTACCACTCAGCCATTAAAATATCATTTTAGAAGGGTATTTAATAACATGAAAAGGTGTTCATTATCTGTTGTCAAGCAAAAAAAAGCAGTATATAAAATGGTATATAAATGATCACATTTAAAAATTATATAAATACATTGCGAAAAGAATGAGAAAGAGATCTATACAAATGTTAGTAGTGGGTATCTTTAGGTGGTAAAATGATGGGTAATTTAAATTTTCTTCTTTGTTCTTGTCTGTCTCCTCTACATTTTCTACAATGATTTTTTTTAAGCAAAAATAAGATCTACCAACCAAATGAAAAATAATAAAAACAACCTCCTACTCTAAATCACACTTTTACACAGTTAAGAGTAGCTTATGTGAAAATAGGATAATTTTAATAGACTAAAGCTGATACACTAAAAACAGCATGAGCCTTATGGTTCACTGGATGTGAACTCTTAGCTGTGTGAACTTAGATATGCTATTTAACACGCCCAGCTCTCAGATTCCTCCTTGTGAAATGGGTATGAATATCTTTGCATATCCAATGCAAATATTGAAGTGCAGTAAAATAGTTCATGTGAGAGCTATTCATAAACTGAGCACAGCTATACAAATATGAGATCTTATAACCATCAAACCCTACTGATGTCATTAGATTTTCTGTCCCAAAGAACAGCATGGATCACGTCGCCAGTAAAATCTTTTCTTTTCATTAGAGAAGCACTCGGGGTTTGAGAGTCTTCCTAGTTGCTGTTAAAAACTCATTGCATAAAAGTATCAAGCTTTTGGCTCCACATTATTTCTTTGGTATACATTTCTTTTTTCCTTTGTTTTGCTTCCAAGATATGAGGGGCAGTGAATCATTCTAAAGACTTAACATGAATTCTTGAAACTTGCCTTTATTTAAAAATTTAAGATGACCATTCCAAAGTAAACATATTTTACAGTCCACTCTGAAGGAGACTCAACCTAATATTCTTTGATAGGAAAAATGTTTGAAGTAGTTGAGGGAAGTTGGGAAAATAATAAGCAAAATTTGGAAATAAACTTTACCACATGTTTGAACCACCACAGAGGACAGATCTTGTTCTGCAGTTCAACTATTTTCTCTTCTCCTTGTATTATCCTTAACTATTCATAATAACAACGTGTGAACCACTATAGATCAGACAGCGATGTCCCAAAATTTGTGAGTTGCATGCTGGTTTTCAAGTTACAAAGAGAAGAAAACTGGCAGCCCACAAAAATAAAACTTTGAAAGAAATTTAAACACTTTTGAAATATTTTTATTATAAATCTGAGAAAGTTAGACATGAGGAATGCTGCTCTTGTAGGAAGCTTTATTTTTTCTGCGAGGACAACCGCAAAATAGTTAAAATATGACCAGCTTTCAGTGTTTTCCTTTACCTTTCCTATGTCATTTCTGTCAAGTGGTCATATCAATGATTATTAAATTTATAATCCTTTTAATGCCTCATCTGAACAGCTTGCTCCTGAGACCAAGGCTGTCATTCATTGGATTATGGATATTCCTTTTGTGCTCTCTGCCAATCTCCATGGAGGAGACCTTGTGGCCAATTATCCATATGATGAGACACGGAGTGGTAGGTATTCTTTCTGCTTCTCTAATTGGTTCAAAGTTTATAATACTGTACAAGGGTTTACAGGATGATTTCTGTAATTTTTTTTTTAAAGAAGTGGACGTTAAGTGATTTTTGCCTGAAGAAAGAACTATGTTTAACAGGAAGCTCTCCTAATCATTTCATGTGGTGTTGGCATATCTATTTGGCAGAAAAGGACTCACTTTTTCAATAGTTTAGGTGAAGAGGAACGTGATCTTGACAGAGTACCTAGACAACAGAAAGGGAGAAAATATACGTCATAAACTTGGGTCACTCCTGGACACTGATAAAGTGGAGAGATTACGGAAGTTTTGTAGATTCATGTAGAAGATGGCTTGAACATGGGGGCAGCCTCTTGGTGCTTGATCAGGTCCCCAGTGGATCTCTACATGTGTCTTATTGTGTTCACACAGTTTTCCTTTTGGAACTATTTCTGGTGGTGTCAGGGAGGGGGAGTGGTGCTTTGGCTTTCTCTAACTAGTTTTAGTTAAGCTTCAGACAAAGCAACCTTTGGCCAGATAGATATTTTCAACTTGATTTTTGTTGCTGCAGGGAATTTCCTGCTTTGGATCTATTTTCAGGGGCCTTTGAAGAGTTAGCTCTTTGTAAAAACAAGATGATTATTTTATTTTATTTTTTAGAATTTTAGATTCAGGGTACTTGTATAGGTTTGCTACATGGATATATTACATAACGGTGAAGTTTGGGTTTCTAGTGTACCCATCACCAAAAGAGTGAAACCAATAGGTGATTTTTCATCCCTCACCTCCTCCCATCCTCCCCACTTTTGGAGCCCCCAGGGCGTATTATTTCCACCTTTTATGTCAATGAACAGGCATTGTTTAGCTTCCACTTATAAGTGAGAGTATATGGTATTTGATTTCTGAATTATTTCACTTTGGATAATGGCTCCTAGCTCCATCCATGTCGTTGCAAAATACATGATTTCATTCTTTTTTATGGCTGCTTAGTATTGCATAGTTTATCCAATCAACCACTGATGAACAATTAGGTTGGAATCAGAATCCATGACTCTGCTTTTGTGAATAGTGCTGCCATAAACATATGAGTGCACATGTCTTCTTTATATAATAATTTCTTTTCCTTTGGATACATGCTCAATAGTGGGATTATTACATTGAATGGTAGTTCTATTTTTAGTTCTTTGAGAAATCTCTGTATTGTTTCCCATAGAAGTTACATTAATTTACAATTCCACCAACACTGGTGGGAATCCATGTCAACATCTGTTGTTTTTTGACTTTTTAATAATAGCCATTTTGAGTCATATATTATGATATTGTGGTTTTAATTTGCATTTCTCCGATGATTAATGATGTTGAGCATTTTTTCAATTATTTTGACTGCTTGTATGTCTTCTTTTGATAAAAGTCTGTTCTTGTCCTTTGCCCAATTTTTATTGGGGTTGTTGGGATGATAATTTTAGATACTGGAAACTGAGTGTTGAAGAACATCTTTGGGGAAATAACATTGTTAAATAAATTTAAAGATTTTGTGGTTTGTTGATAATTGGGAAACTTGTAGGCCTGCATAATTTATAATGCATTAATAAGAATACAGTGTATCAAAATGTGTTATTTATTTCTATAATACATATAGGAGATTAAAAAAATCTAAGACCAGATATTGAATGGTATATATGAGAATGATTCATAGTGGGTATGAGATTAGTATAGGTACGTTTTTTAAATTAATAATTTTAACAATAAAAATCTTCCTCCTATTCTCCCAGGCCTAGTTTCCTATGACTTTATTACCTTTCCTTGCAAAGCTTTCAACTCATAAGTAGAATGTACATTCTACCCAATTTCTACTTTGTAGTATTAGGAATGGAAGTTTTGTAACTTAAAAACTAAGTGTAATCAGTATTTAAACTTTTACCTCCTTCCCATAGTTATGTAGCTAAAAAATACATCAAAAATACAATTACTCAACACTGAATCACTCTTTAGAAAACATGCGGTGCTGCTTGGTCTGTGTCTGTTTCTTTAATCTTGTGGATTTGTTTTCTAGGTAGTGCTCATGAATACAGCTCCTCCCCAGATGACGCCATTTTCCAAAGCTTGGCCCGGGCATACTCTTCTTTCAACCCAGCCATGTCTAACCCCAATCGGCCACCATGTCGCAAGAATGATGATGACAGCAGCTTTGTAGATGGAACCACCAATGGTGGTGCTTGGTACAGTGTACCTGGAGGTGAGTTTCTGTTGTGCTGTCTATGTGATTGTAGCTTATTTACAATGACCATTTAGGTTTAGAGAGTGATTTAGATTTAGAGAATCTTCTACCGTCCTCCATCATTAAAAAGTAGACTGAATCTATAGTTCTTCCATTAAAGTCAACTTTTTGCATGAATGATTACTATGTATAATTTTGTTTTTGTGAATTTTAAAAAGTGTGATGCTAATAGAAGAGATACAGGAAATGAACTGAAGACATTCATTGGGAAAATAATAAATTGAATATTGTTAATTACGCTACTTTTCAAGTTCAAGCCTTAGGGAATGAGATGGCATCCTTAGTATATGCCAGTCATGCTCGTTCACTGTAGGTAAATATACATTTTAGAGGGCTTGCTTTGGCTTTTAGCATAACCTGGTGCACAGTTCTCTTTTATTAAATGATGGGATAATGGGGAGTATTTGACATGGAATATTTAGTTTATGTTCACTACTCTAATAATCCCTATGAGATCAGGTAGCTTTTCGCTGTTTAGTTTGAAAAGGAAGCAGTTGCCATGTGGGACAGTAGCTGGGGGAGGCCCCTTCCTAGGTAGCCAAGGCAGCTCCCTTGGCTTCCTTGTCCCAAGGCGGACTTTACAGAGCTCTTATTTTCACTAACACTCAAGGATGAAGATTGAAATGTGAAGATATTTATATATTTTTTTACTTTTCTCTTTGCCTGAGAAAAATTTTCTGTGGCCCACCTGGAGGAAGAAAATTTGTTAGGGTAATAAGCAGCATTAGCTAATTGTAGGGTATTGGTGTGTTTAATATGCTTAATTTTGTTGAATTACGTGCTGAGAAAAATATTCTTTCTGATTTTTTTCTTTCTGATACATGTTAATTCTGTTTTTATTTATATTTTGCATTTTATCCAGATCAGACTTAGTACTCTTTCCCCCAATAGCTTCAGAAATATGATCTATGTCAAATTTAGGATTTAGAGCATGTCTAGTACATCAGATGGGAAGTAATTTTATACTTTAGTTTTTACAAAAACTTTAATGATTCCTTGGAATTCCTTTTTGAACAAACAGTATATTGTCAACAAAATATAAAGTAATCTATATCAGTAGAATACTGATAATAACATTATTAACGATAATAATAATATTAGTTAACGATTATGTCTCATTTAGCTAAACAGTCAAAGGAAGCTCCGTTAGTCTTCAGTTCTGTATATAGTGAATAACATTCATGTCTTAGGTCAGGTTTTCTAGAAGCAGAGCCTGGACAGGGATTTGGATGCTTGTAATTTATCAAGGGAGCACTTTTTAGGAAACACCCTGTAGGGAAGAGAGGGAAGCAGAGCAAGGAAGGGGATAGAGCTAAACAGGGGTGTGGTCTCAGGCAAAGTCCAGCCTTGGCCTGAGCCATTGGAAGAAGCCTGGAGCATAAATTAGGGGCAGGTTTTTCTTCCCTTGAGGGAAAAGGATGAGCCTTTGGTGGCTCTATATTGGTCAGCCATTGGTTGTGGGGTGCCAGAAGGAATTGGGGGGAGAGATAGGAGGATGTAACTCCCAAGCCAGGTGGAGATTCCGGCTCCCACCAGCAATTCTCTGGAAAAGGGCTGGGGGATAGCTGTGAGATCTAACAGCCAACACCTGTAGCAGTTTGAGTCTGGATGCCCTGGCTCCATAAAAGCAATCTGGTGGACACTAACAGCATCCACTACTAATTTGAGTCAGATTTAAATTAAAATTGCTCTGGATGCAGACTATTCTCTTTGGTGCTATTTGAAGTACTGTTATCATTATATCTTGTATGTAGTAGATACTCAGGGATTGTTGAATTAATATATAGTGTGAAAGGAAATTAAATTCTGGGACCTCAACCTCATTTAGCTAAAGGGAAAAGTCAAGCTGGGAACTGGGTCACACAAACCTGCCACCCCATTTTGGTTCCTAAATAAGATAACTACAAGATGAGAGGATACACGCCTCCCTCATATTTTGCCCACAAGGAAATTCCTGGTGAGCTGTTAAAACTTCACCTTGGCCATGTAAATTGATAGCTTATCTTTACAGGTGCAGTCACCCCAGCCCGCCAGACACAAATGCATATCTGATTGCTCCCCTACCCCATTTTGTCTGTGTTATCTTATGTAAAATGCACATTCCCCACATTTTTCCTCTGCCCCCTTTTGTTTATGTGAAAACTGTGTGCTTATCAATATCCCACCCTCTCCCCTTTAAATTTGGGGTCCTCAAAATCATCTTCGGAGAAAGGCATAGACCTGTCTCTGGGGCGCATCCTTAACTTTGGCAAAGAAATCCCCTAAAACGATTGAGACTTGTCTCATCATTTTTCTTGATTGACAATAGTATATTGCCAAGACTCCCAATCCCTCAGAAATACACTATGATACTGATTGGGCTTAAGGAACAATATAGTATGACAGATCATGTCACATGAAGCTCCAAGTTCTTCTCCAGTAGAAAGGTAGACTTAGAGGGATGTGCATTTCTTTAACAGATCAGTAGGGATGAAGTCTTTTACCCTGTTGTCTTCTCCAAAGCCCACTCCAGCAGTGTGGAGGGTGGGTGATGTCCGCATTAGCACTCTGAAGCAGCAAGTGCTTTTGCTTAGGAACCTGTGAGTTTGTGCTTTTAAGGTCTAACAAGCCCCCACCTTTGTTGTTCAATCCCTTACAGCAGATGATTCCTGTTAAGGTTTCCCACAGGCTCCCCAAATGCCCTGGTTTGTGTACCTTTTACTTGGTTCTTGATTCAGAAGACTAGCCTGCGTAGAGTTTTAGGCTCCTTGTGCATATTTTGACTTTCCATTTGGCATTTTGGCAGGGATGCAAGACTTCAATTACCTTAGCAGCAACTGTTTTGAGATCACCGTGGAGCTTAGCTGTGAGAAGTTCCCACCTGAAGAGACTCTGAAGACCTACTGGGAGGATAACAAAAACTCTCTCATTAGCTACCTTGAGCAGGTAAACACAGTCTCCAGCATAAAATGCAAGGTTGAGAAGCATTCAAACCTGGCATACAATGGTCTTGTTAGAGGAGTCCAGTGGAGTCCATCTGGTGCAGAATGAGGACACCATATTTGGAAGGCAGGTGTCAGCAGTGTTTCAGTTAGGCTTTTATTTGTCGTTTTGTGGCTCGTGACTATTCACCAAGAACTGACTAAACTGGACAGTATAGAGAAAAGATGTAGAATCTTGTTTGTGTTTGTATTATTCTAAGCAAGGGCAATCTTAGGACTCCACCCTGATCACCGTGAGGCATCCCAGGCAGAGTCAGAACAAAAGTAAGGCAAGCGAGGCACCTAGAATGGAAAATTTAAGGAGGATTTTAATCTTAGGGACATGCAAGTACAGGATTAGCACTTGAGAGTGAGTGTCTCCTTAAGTTTTGAGCTATACAGGCATCATCTTTCTCACCCTAGACTCAACTGTATCACAGGTAATAATAATAATAATGAGTTATGTTTATTGGTCATTTACTATTTCCAAGGCATTATACTAAATGCCTTTTATGTAATAACTAGTGCATCTAATCCCCACAACGACCTTATGAGGGAAGTTATCATCATCATCATCATCATCATCATCATTATAATCATCACTAAATTAAAGATGAGGAATCAGAGACACAGAGAGACTAGACAGCTCACCTGAAGTTGCTTAGCAAGAATCCAAATCCAGGCTGTTTCCAGAATCACCATGCTATGCTGACTTTCAGAACAGAAGCCTGGATCTTTACCAGAGAGCCATTTACGTAGCCATTCCAATGGGATCCATATAGAATTTTGGGGGATCTCACCATCTGCCAGAATAAAATCCTTCACCTACTCAGGCCAGTCCCCTGCCAACCCCACCCCCTGCATAGTATGTAGACACTGGCACCAGGGGCAGTGGCGGTGGGAAGACCTAAAGACTCTGTTCGTTCCTGCAGCGCTTTGCCAGTCTTCAAATTTTACTCTAAATGTGGCCATTTACTCCTAAAGTCAAGTAGAGTGATGTTAGTTTCCTGTGCCAACAAATAGTCCAGACCGATCTGTTAAACTAATTTGACATAAACAAATGCTGTTAAATAAACATTTAAGTATTTATATGTATATATGTACATATAAACATATATATATAATCAACACTTTTTTTTAAAGTAAAACGAGGAGTTGAATCCAGTTTCTTTCTCCACCATTGCACGGCCCTGTTGCAGTGGTCTCTATATCTTGCTACGGCCTCCTTTGAATAAAAGCTGCTCTACAAAAAACAACAACAACAAAAAAAGAAGCAAAATCAGCATAGGAATTCTTTTACACATGTCAAATATCCATATATTGTCATACTATCATGGAATACATCCACTGATGTCAGACGGTGATTAAAGAACACATTCCACAGGATTCTTTTTGAATCAATGGATTCCTGCTGCATGTTAGCTTAAAAAGGTATTTTCCAACACAAAAACTAAGGATAAGTAGTCCACGATGACTCTAGAACAACTGTGGTGGGAACCCCTACAGAACGTCTCCTTTGAGGAGAGCTGTATTTGGATGGATCTTCTAAGAGCAAAGTTAACCGAAAAGCATGTTTTTGGATAGAGGAAGTAAGATGGGACTCACTGGGGTGTTCTCCATTTAGATGTCAAATACAGTGCTTTTAATTTTAATAAATATTTAATAATATTTTAATTTTTAATAATATTTGTATTTATACTCCTTAATACAGTGCTTTTAATTTTACATACGTATTTTTCCAACAAAAATGTATTGACTAGTTTCACATCCCAGGCATTCAGTGAGGCACTGGGGATAGTGACCATCCTCAGGAAGGCTTCACATGAGTGCTGTCAGAAACAAGAATACCTCATCACAAGAGAGGAGGAGAGCTGGCTGAAAAACAAAAAAAGCTTAGCCACAAGGAGCAATGGCAGTGCACAGAAGGGGACCTAACCCAATCACGGGAGTTTGGAAAAGGCTTCTTGGAGCTGTGCTATAAGATTTACTAAAGTTGATGCCCATAAGATCATCACTCTGATCAACAATTTAGAAACATCCTTAGCTGCTGTTTAAATCATCTCTTAGTTCTTGAGAAAAAAAATAAAATACAAAACAAATAAAACACGTCTTCTTACCATATTGAAAAAGGAGATTTGTCATATTTATGGTGGCAGGGGGGCATGCATCCAATTCATTTGACAGCGATATCAATTTATATATAAATAAGCTAAAAAGAAGAAGGATAAAGTTATACAATCCTATTTTATGCTACTCGGAATAAGAATTTGCTCTGTCCACAGATCCATGTGATCTACCTTGATATGGCGTTGTCATTATGATGCTAACTGTGTCTAAGCAGTGAGTGGTATTTATAACCAGCTCATCTAGCTTGCATCATAGAACACTCCAGTTTAGGAAAACAAAGGCTGATGAAAAATCAGTGAGGGCTGCCAGAAGTTCTGTGTTGTAATTGTTGTCTTGACAATGGTGGTGATTAGTAATTGAACACCTGGGCCTAAAATCTAAGCTTGGACTAGTTTACAACTCATAGAAAGTAGGTGATTAGGAGATCTATTTCTGTAACTGTTGGAGAGGAAATCCCTTGCAGAGTTTTAAAGAGATGTTTGCAGGGACTAGAATTGTAAAGCTAATTAGACTAAAGAGTTTGCTAAGGAGAAGAGCTCCCTTCCACTCAGTAGCTTTGGAACAGTCTAGTTCTCAAAATTCTCGAAGAATTTCTTAAAGAATGGTTCATGGGCACCTGCGTTAGAATCATCTAGAGTTCTTATTAAAAATGCGTTTCCTCTCCTACCATTAAATCACACTCTCTGCAGGGAAGAACCCAAGAATCTTCAGTTGCAGCAAGCTCTCTGTGTGACATGGAGTACATGAGGGTTTAGGGGGTGTAAACAGTCCTAGCAACAATGGAGAATCTTCTGGATGCTTTTTCAGCCTTCGCTGAAACTGAGAAGTCCTGGAATCTGGGGAGTGATCATCGCAGGCAGCACAAGTGTAGTAAAACAGCTTCTTCCAGGCATGAGTGAAATTTGGACTTTCGTGATTTCTTTTGCAAAAGCCATACAATCTGAATTTTCCAGTCTGAATTCATGGGGAGTTGACACAGTCCATACACTTCTACTGAGATTTATTACTACACTGGAATTTTTCAAACAGAAAAGTTGACATATCACAGACAGACATTTACTTCTTTAACTATTTGTTAAACTGCATACTGAGATATAAGTCTTGGATTGCAGAGGCAGAAAAAAATAAAGCCATGAATATTAACCGAATATATTTGCGCCTAATACAGGCAAATAATCTGTTCTTGTAGTGATTGATTTACTTACTTTACAATGATGTGGAAATTAGAAACTTTCTTTAAGGCTTATAATATTGATAGTTTTAGGATTGTAGTGCCTCAAGGGGAATAAAGTACTTGGGTAAATCCTCTTTTATCAGCTAGCATCTTTCTAAGTTTTATTGAATGGGGCATCATTTTAAGAAATTTAGAGTTTGGGTCTCTACATATAGCCCTTTTCTTCTTCTCTACACTTTTTCTGATTTTTCATCTTTTAATTCAGAAAGTTAAGTTTTCATGTTTCATGTTTTTCAGTGGCTAAATTTCAAACTCTTTTCAATTTTGGTTGTCTGATTCATAAATAAGTTATGGAGAAAAGTTAGAATTGAATAACTCTTAAACTTTTAAAAAATATATTTACTCTCTTTACTATACTGGTTGCCAATAAAATGATCATTATTACTGACAACAGGGATAGCCTTTTCCTATTTGCAACATTAAAAAAATTACACGTTATTTTTATAGGGTGTGAGAGGTTTCTTTTTTAAAGAAAAATGGCACACACAAAAAATATTGCTGGTAACACGGGACATCTTTTTGATAAAACAGTGTACCACTGCCGAATTTATTCTTTGATGACAAAGGGTTACAGGAGACTTATCTCTCTGCTGTAGGGAAATAGTCAAATATCATAAGTAACGAAAGACAATTTATTTTCTATAGCCCAATTGGGTGAGGCACAACCTGAGCATTTGGGAGGTTGGTGCATATTTTGTTAAGTAATCAAGTTTAGTGAATTACCATTTGATACTTTAGATGCAGTACTTTCTTAAAGACCTGAAGTGACTCTGTCACTTCAAACACATATTGACTTTGATGAATTGTCTTTCCAAAATAAAGAGAAAAGCAGTTTTTGTAGTTTGCAGTGTATTAAATAATAGCCAGTTGATGACTACAACTTAATTTAGGGGGATTATTCTCAGTGGCAGCTCTCCCATCTTCTTCCTAATTCAACATCCTATTTTCTGTTATAAGGTTCCCTACTCTATTTTCAGCCAAAATAATGTTAATAGATTTAATGCAAAAGCAGTCACAGTATATATTTTTTAATCTAGAATGAGCTAATATTAAATGGCTTTTATTATGATATCCTTGTTAATTGACAGTAGCCATATAACAGATACATAGATGACCAAAATTAAAAGAGAGTAAGTTATGAAATACGCTAAGACTAGAACTTTACACATATTGTAGCAGGATCAGCTGCAGACAAACCCCTCAGACATGGAGTTAAAGAAGGAAGGGCTTTATTTGACCGGGAGCATTGGCAAGACTCACGTCTCAAAAACCAAGCTCCCCGAGTAAGCAATTCCTGTCCCTCTTAAGAGCTCCCAACTCTAAGGGAGTCCACGTGAGAGGGTCACGATCAAGTAAGCAAGCAGGGGTATGTGACTGGGGGCTGCATGCACCGGTAATTAGAACAGAACAGAACAGGACAGGGATTTTCACAGTGCTTTTCCATACGGTGTCCGTAATGTATAGATAACATAACCAATTAGGTCAGGGGTTGATCTTTATCAGGCCCAGGGTGTGGTGCCGGGCTGTCTTCCTGTGGATTTCATTTCTGCCTTTGAATTTTTATTTCTTCTTTCTTCGGAGGCAGAAATTGGGCATAAGACAATATGAGGGTTGTCTCCTCCCTTAATATGACAGTTTTTTATGATTTGGAAGGTACTAAAGTCTTTTTTTTTTTTTTTGGACACAAATAAGATATTAATTTTCATTTCTCTATTTATGGAAAAGCAGAATAAAATGCACAAAAAATTCAGTGGCCTTTTGTGCGTGTCTTGATTCTTAAACAATGGGGATCCACGGTATTTGCTGGAAAATAAGGAGATGCTTGATATGAAACATATTTAAGGCCATTTCTATAATTTATAGGTCATATTAACTTTTGGTTGTTTTTGACCTTCACAGATACACCGAGGAGTCAAAGGATTTGTCCGAGATCTTCAAGGTAACCCAATTGCCAATGCCACCATCTCCGTGGAAGGAATAGACCACGATGTTACATCCGGTGGGTCTTTGCCACAATCTGGAGGCTCTACGTTATGTACAACAGCATAATTACTAATTATCATAATTATAAGTCTTATGCTCTTCTGAGCAAAACAAATAGCTCGTATCTCTGCAGCATTTCTGAGCTTTGATCTGGTGAAGTTTCATTTGTGGGCTCAGGTCAGGCGGAGTGGAGCCCAGGGCGGCTGCTGCGTTACAAATCCGGGTGCAGCAGGTGGCGCCCTTTCCTCAGCTGTCTCGCCCCAGAGCTGGGAGGTGGTGCCACAGGCTGCCGATTCTTCGCGGTTCTTCAGGCAAAGGAAAAGGAGCTGCCAGAGTTAAAATACCAGTGACTTTCTGGTCTGTGTTAAGAAGTGCTAACGAGCTGCTAATGGGGAGACCGAAGGAGGGAGCGCAAAGAGGAGGAAGGAAGAAAATTGCTGCGGGTTGTGTGTCTAAAAATTCTCACACAGTTTTTCATTTAATCCATAAAATAAATCCGCAGGGATTCAAGGTTAAACAAGAATTTATAGGATTGAGGTGCAATGTTAGTGACTTCTAGGTTTTGAGCTCAATTTCCATTTTCCCAGTTGGAGGAAAATGATTATTTTTCTGGCAAATCTACCTACTCCCATTAATAAACATTGATCCAGGTCATTTTAATTGTCATTTGTTGGGATATTTTCAATAATGACAGCTTTTTCTTTTTAGTTATAAACTCTTTACAACTTTTTTTAGACCTTGTGACAATTAACCTTTAACTTATGTCCCAAACCACTCTGTATCATCAGCTCTTTCTTAACCTTCACATTTATAGCTTGGATAAAAAAAAAAAATCTTTAACATTTGTCCTCTAAAACTCCATTCATTCTTCATTTGTCAGCAGCCCACTAGGTGCCAGCCAGTATGCCAGAATCTGTGCCAAGATGTTACCCCATGTAGCCCCTTAGCCCTTAGCTGGGAGGGTGAAACCCAGCATTAGTATCCCTGCCACAAGAAACCTGTTAGCCCTAATGTGTCATACAAATATTTTATTTTCTCTGCATTCCATGATGTGAACTGTTTAGGAAAATCTAACCAGGGAATAAACAGGTGGAAAGAAATTAAACCAGAGGAGGGGCTCTAGAACACTCCAGCTTTTCAATGGCAAGGTGATAATAAGAAGGAACCAGCAATAGAACTGAAGGTAGAAAGAAAATGCAGTGTGTTGTCCTGGAGGCCTTAAAGTGCTTCAAGAAGGAGGGAGTGAAAAGGCATCAATTAAGATGAACCTTGTGAATGAATCCTTGGATTTAGCAGTTCAGAGGATCTTATCAAAATCTGTTCAATGGAGTGAGTGGTGGGATCCTGATTGGACTGGGTCCAAGGGAGAATAAGAGAAGAATCATTCTGAGATTGAGACATGAACAAACCTTTCCAGAAATTTTGCTATAAAGCAAAGAAGACAATGGAGGCAATAGCTGCAAGGAGATGTGGATTTAGAGGTAGATTTGATGATATGGTGATGGGGGCTTAATTTTTTTGACTGTACCTATTTTTGCAATGAAATAAGATGTAAAGTATCAACTGGGAGGATGAACGGGATGTGTAGGGTGTTAGGAAAAAGAAGAAGGTAAGAAGGTGTGAAGTGTCTACGAAAACCTTGCTCATCAAAGTGTGGCCTCTGCTCGCCACCTTAGCATTGCCCTGGGGCTGGTCAGGAATGCAGAACCCGGGAGCTGGAATCAGATTTTGCATTTTACTGAGTTTCCCAGGTTTGCTCCCAAGTTTGAAAATCACTGATTTAGGCAAATGGGAGATTGAATGGACTAGGGTGCCCAATGTATTCTAAGTCTTTAGAAATCTAAATTTCTAACTAGGGCCTCAGAGATCCTACAGGGGCTACCTTTGGCCCACACTCTGTGAAGATTCTCTGACTGTCAGGTCGTCACCTGGCAAGAGTCAAAACATGATGGTTGTATGTTCTGACGCCACTGCTTGGGGACTTCATCTGTCTTTTTCCCTGTGTTGCTCCTGATGTGATTAGAAGGTCTATGATCGTACGAGGTTTATTAGACACTTTAACATTGATATCTGTAAAGTAGGTATAAGAAATGAAGCCTGTAAAGAGAGTTTCACGCCCTATTCAATAAAATTTCATTAAATTCCCTACATATTTACTTTAAAAATCGAGAATCAAAAAAGTTGAACTGAGCTAGACTGGGTATTCCTTAGATGGCATAATTATGCATTTTGTAATTCTGCATATGTCATGTGCTTTGTGATTTGATATTCTGCTTTCCTACAGCAAAGGATGGTGATTACTGGAGATTGCTTATACCTGGAAACTATAAACTTACAGCCTCAGCTCCAGGCTATCTGGCAATAACAAAGAAAGTGGCAGTTCCTTACAGCCCTGCTGTTGGGGTAAGTAATCATAATAGCCAAGTGCTATAATAATAATTAAACATTTACCATTGTCAGGCATACTTAAGTGACTTATATTTAATCTTCATACTAGCCCTGTGAGGTAGGTAGCATTGTTATCTCCACTTAACAGATGAGAAAACTGAGGCTTAGCAAAGTTAATATGAAGCTCTATTACCATTTCTCAGTTTTTGAAGAGATTTACAAGAAAATGAAATAAAACTTTAAAAAATTAAACTTTTATTTGCTAACCTTGATTTCCATCTAAATGGGATTATATTTCATTTGCCTTTTTATCTTTAGCACCTAGCACATGCCTTTCTCAATAAGTATCTGAAAAAAAATGATACGTAAAAGAAAATTCTAGGTGCTAACCAAACATTTATTTAGCGTATTCTATGTGCAAGGCTGTCTGTGCTAAGTACTATCAAAAACCATATCTTATTTAAGTAGGTCTCATTTGTTTGTTAGGAAGGTGATGGTGATAAGACCAAAATTTCTCTTAGAGAAGAATTTTACTACTACCTTTGTATTATATGCCTGGGCCCGTGGGAATATCTGTAGGATTTCTTGAAAGTCTACAGGGCTTACTTGAAAAGAATTTATTATATTTTTGTTTATCCACCCAAAACTTGAAGTATAAATTCTTGGTTTTTGCAAACAAAATATTTTGAGTTGTTAACTGGTACATGGCTTTGATTGTGTGCATGTCTACACTGGGCTGTATATGTATTAAAATCAAGAGGTATATTTGGGTAACTGAAACCCGGAAGAAATGGCCCCGGGAACAAGTTGTAAAGGTTCAACTATTTGGATCCTTTGTCTTTCTGGCATGTGTTAGTGCAAGGATATAGTGAATGGAATCACGATCCAAAATAATCACGCATTTCAGTGGCCAAATCAAGAAACTCGTAGTTCCATCTGGGATGGGGCCTGAGAGGATTGGGGTTGGGGGCGGCCTACTTTGAACAGCCTTTTACGCGGAGTGTGTGGCTTCTCCATAGACCTGATGAAGATTCCTATTCACAAAGAGAGTGGCTTGGACACATACTTGCTTTTGTCAGTTTCTTTAACAGATTCAAGATTCTGGAAAGCAGAACCATGTAGTTTGGGATACCAGCATGCTGAACTGTACTCTTCCACATTCCCTCCCACATTAGGAGAAGATTCAAGGCTGACAGGAGGTGCTTACTAAATAGCCAAAGGCAGAAAATTAACTATAAGTTAATTTCTTTTCTTTTCTTTTTTTTGAGACAGAGTCTCGCTCCGTCGCCAGGCTGGAGTGCAGTGGCGCGATCTTGTCTCACTGCAAGCTCCGCCTCCCGGGTTCAAGAGATTCTCCTTCCTCAGCCTCCTGAGTAGCTGGGATTACAGGCTTGTGCCACCACGCCCAGCTAATTTCTGTATTTTTAGCAGAGACAGGGTTTCACCATGTTGGTCAGGCTGGCTTTGAACTCCTGACCTTGTGATCTGCCCGCTGGGACCTCCCAAAGTGCTGGGATTACAGACATGAGTCGCCGCGCCCGATCAGTTCTATCTTTTTATGAGGAGAAGAGACTGGGGCAGGAATTTTGTGAATTATATCTGTCTTCAAAGCCATTAAATCAAAGGACATTTCAAACATAAGGCTTTTGAATTTTTTCCCCCTAAAAATATCTTTTATTTATCACAAGAGATTTTTATTTCAGGATTTGCTTTAATTCAGGTGGCTGGATTGAGTTTATGCTGAAACTGCCCTTATTTTTAAATTTCAATTAAAAGAACACATGCAGTTTGATAGTAATATGCTCTTGATTTTCTCTTTTAGGTTGATTTTGAACTGGAGTCATTTTCTGAAAGGAAAGAAGAGGAGAAGGAAGAATTGATGGAATGGTGGAAGATGATGTCAGAAACTTTAAATTTTTAAAAAGGCTTCTAGCTAGCTGCTTTAAATCTATCTATATAATGTAGTATGATGTAATGTGGTCTTTTTTTTAGATTTTGTGCAGTTAATACTTAACATTGATTTATTTTTTAATCATTTAAATATTAATCAACATTACTTAAAATAAATAGCCTCTTAGGTAAAAATATAAGAACTTGATATATTTCATTCTCTTATATAGTATTCATTTTTCCTACCTATATTACACAAAAAATATAGAAAAGATTTAAGTAATTTTGCCACCCTAGGCTTCAATGCAATATTCCTGGTATTATTTACAATGCAGAACTTTTTGGGTAATTCTAGCTTTTAAAAATTAGTGAAGTTCTTTTACTGTAACTGGTGACAATGTCACATAATGGATGCTATTGAAAAGGTTAACAGATACAGCTCGGAGTTGTGAGCACTCTACTGCAAGGCTTAAACAATTCAGTATAAATTGTCGTTTTTTCTTGTGCTGACTAACTATAAGCATGATCTTGTTAATGCATTTTTGATGGGAAGAAAAGGTAAATGTTTACAAAGAGGTTTTATGAAAGGAATAAAAATTGACTTCTTGCTTGTACATATAGGAGCAATACTATTATATTATTTAGTCCGTTAACACCACTTAAAAGTTTAGGGTTTTCTCTTGGTTGTGGAGTGGCCCAGAAATGCATTCTGAATGAATAAAGGTTAAAAAAAAAAATCCCCAGGGTGTGTATTTTAATTCTCTAAGATTTTTGGTCTAGCACTGTGGTCTTGTGATGAAAACATGTATCCTCTTAATAGTGGCTTCTCATGTGTTCATCCTGTACATTTTAAAATTTGTTAGGCGACCGCTGTGTGCCAAGCACTGCATAGCCTCTATGTATGTTATTGTGGCAGGCGAAAGGTTCTGATTTTGGACACAAAAAATAAATAAATAACACACAAATCAATGTTTGGACACAAACTCTGAATCAGTAACACACAGGTTAATATGTAATTATGCGTTGTGATAAGTAAAATGACAAGAAAGAGCAGGGTATAGAGAGAAAGAATGACAGAGCAACTTAAATTAGACTGGATGAGAGGAGTCAGGGATGCATCTTAATGCACAGACCTAGAATATTGAGTGGGTGTGAGCAATGCAGAGTGTCTGAGTGTAGGGGTGTGTGTGTGTGTGCATGGTGGTGGTGGTATGGTTGATCAATGCTGCACGTGTAAGTTTTGGTTACAATCGTGCTGTTATAATAGTAGGCCCCCACATATATCCTGGGTTAAACACAGTGGAAGTGTATGTTTTGCTCGGGTACCTATACTGGAAAGAAGACAGAAAGATGGGGTGACTTTTCTTCACACAGTCTGGGACCACGTTCTGGGATCCATTCTGACAGAAGATCTGCCATCTTCTGCACACGGCCAACAATGCTGCATTGGCGGTCGTCTCTACTGCAGCCAGTGGGAAAGCGGAAAGAGCAAGGGGGAGAATGCAGAGCGTGTTCTTGTGGGCAGGCCTGGGAGTGGTATACATTACTTGTGTTCACATCACACTGCCTGGAATTGTACATTCTTTGGCTACAGTAACTGCAAGGAAGTCTGGGAAATGTAGTCTAGAAGTGCACCCAGGTAGGTGAGGAGACATGGACTTTGGGACAGAATAGCAGATGCAAAAGCATTCAGGTAGGAAACACATGGCTTGATGGAGACTGAAGAAGGACAGATGTACAGTTGCCTAAGAGAAGCTCACAGGGTGAGAAGAAAAATGAGATTGAAACTGAGACTCCGAAGAGCTTCGAAATTTTGCTTCTCGAGGTTTAGATAAGAGAGGATAGACTGCAGTATGCTGCCGTAAGAAGCAACTCCAAATCTTAGTGTTCTAACTTAATAGTAATTTATTTTTCATGCAAAGTCTGTAGGTCTACGTAACTCTCCAGGAACTTTGCCCTGCATGCTGTGACACAATTATGTAGAATGTTTCCACCTGCGGCTCTGCCATCTCAGCACAAGGTTTCTTCACTCTACTGTGTTGGTCACAGAAGAAGATAACTGGGGCCACTTCTGCCCACAGCTCACAGGTCAGAGCTAGTTACATGGCCTTGCCTAACCACAATGTTTGGTGAGCACTGTCACTGCCGCAGTCCTCTCTCTGGTGCCAACACAACTTTGCTCTCCTTTTTCCAAATATAGGACTCACTTTGCAAGGGAGACGACTTAAAGTCACATCAAATCATGGCTTTGAGCTTCAATTTCAGAATCTCTGAGTGATCTCACAATAGTCTCTATGTCAGGTCTGTATATGGCCAATCCTGTTTCAGGGACAAGTAAACTAAGAAGACAGGTAAAATGCATCCCTCACCCCCAGTGTGCAGTGGTAGAACAGGATCAAGACAATATGAGGAAACGCTTCCATTTGAAGTGGTGAGCAATGAGAGGTCCCAGCGTTCAGGCCTGCAGCAACTCAGGAATCTTGCCGAGCAGACACTTTATGGGCCTTCTATTTTGGGGGTAGAAAGTGTTTCTGGTTTCAGAATTCATTCTACACTTTGGCAAGAGCTTTCTTTCTTTTCTTTATTTTGAGACAGAGTCTCACTCTGTCGCCCAGGCTGGAGTGCAGTGGTGCCATCTCGGCTCACTGCAAGCTCCACCTCCTGGGTTCACGCCATTCTCCTGCCTCAGCCTCCCGAGTAGCTGGGACTACAGGTGCCCGCCACCACGCCTGGCTAATTTTTTTTTGTATTTTTAGTAGAGATGGGTTTTCACCGTGTTAGCCAGGATGGTCTTGATGTCCTGACCTCGTGATCCGCCCGCCTCGGCCTCCCAAAGTGCTGGGATTACAGGCGTGAGCCCCGCGCCTGGCCAAGAGCTTTCTTTTCCTATTGTTCTCCATGGCCTTGACTTTGCTCTCTTAAACTTCTGTCTGTTCACTCGGGACCTAAGTTGGTGGAGGTCCTGACCTGCATAGCTGTATCATCTGGAATATGGGACCTCCCCACTTACTGCAGAGGGTGGGGAGGAAAGACTGGAACGGAGGAGTGGACCCTCTCATTGGCTTAGCCTGGAGGTGACACATGTCACTTCTGCTCACATTTTGTTGTCCAGGACTAGTCACGTGACTTTGCCTAACTGAACAGAATGCAGGAAATGTAGGGGAGGACACTGGCTTTATGTCTCCAGTATAGGGCCATATGGGCCAAATGTTGGAAGGAAAGTGTTAGTTCCATGTGGTCTTGTCCTTGCACCCATTTCTCTTGATAGAGGGCTTCAAAGCTCCCTGTCCTGGTCATGCTGTTAACATGCTCCAGTTTTATCTAATGGCATAGGGGACATAGAATTGAGCACTGTTGGGAGGGAAAGTCCTTTCCCTGGTCTTACGTTTTTGTGTTGAAGGACCTCCATTGAAATACAACTCTTGGCCTGTAGTCTCACTCCTCACACACTCCTTCCAGCAGAGAAATCAATTACCTAATGGCGAGGTGGTGACGGGGTGCTAATTGGGTAGAACAACTCTATCAAAGGACCGTAAACTTCCCATTTTCCTCCCTAGAGACAGCTCCAGACTTTCCTTTGGGTGGAGAGGGAGGCTTTGGATGTGTATTCGGACAGAGGAGAGAGTTGGCAGTCATGGAGTATTAATAGGATCTTTGGTTCACAAACCTAATGTCATTTTCTCCAATTAGTTTATCAATAATAAAGCTGACAGTTTAACCTCTGTCTGTCTACTGATCTGTGTTTTACTTTTCAACTGCTTCTGAACTCAGGAGTAGAAGAAATAGGCAACTTATACTGAATGCCTAAAATTTTTAAGAGGCATACATGTGTAGTATTTTAGATTTGTGGCTTTTTTTTTTTTTTTTTTTTGGTGAAAGTAAAGTGGGGCCAGGAGCGGTGGCTCATGCCTGTGATCCCAGCACTTTGGGAGGCCAAGGAAGATGGATTGACTGAGTTTAGGAGTTTGAGACCACCCTGGGTAACACGGTGAAACTCTGTCTCTACTAAAAAAATATAAAAATTAGCTGGGTGTGGTGGCAGGCGCTCAGCTACTCAGGAGGCTGAGGCAGGAGAATTGCTTGAACTCGGGAGGCAGAGATTGCAGTGAGCCAAGATTGCGCCCCTGCACTCCAGCCTGGGTGACAGATGAGACTGTCTCAAAAAAAAAAAAAAAAAAGGTGAAGTGGGCAGCATCTTTCTCTTTTGACTACTCTCCTTCTTCCTCTCCTTCTTTCCCTTCTTCCTCTCCTCCTCCTCCTCTTCGTCCTTGTCTTCGTCGTCGTCTTCTTTTTCTTCTTTCTTGGGATGTCCTCTGTTGTCCAGACTAAATTTCAGTGGCTCCATCATGGCTCACTGCAGCCTTAACCTCCCAGGCACAGGCGATCCTTCCACCTCAGCCTCCTGTAGCTGGGACTATAGGCACACACCACCACACCCAGCTAATTTTTTATATTTTGTAGAGACAGGGTTTCACCATGTTGCCCAGGCTGGTCTCAAATTCCTTGGCTCAAACAATCCATTTTCCTTGGCCTGCCAAAGTGCTGGGATTACAGGCTTGAGCCACCACACTGGGCCTATACTTCTCTTAATTCAGTCTAAGATGATACTGACATTTATTTGAAGTTAAGTCACATTGTTATGTCTATAAACTTAGCATAAATGAAAACTCTGAACTAAGATTTTTCGATCTGGTTTGGAAGTGAAGGTTAGAGCAGTCAAGGATATGGAAGATACATGAGCTGAGGGTTAAACAGATCTGGATTATGCACAAGAGGGTCAAATAGCTCTAGGTAAGAAAAATAAGAACAGAAGGGGACTGAGTCATTGATTTTAATGAAATAATGAACGCATTTTGAACTTCGCTTTTTTTCTCTGTCATTGACAATGAAAATCAGACACGTTACTATGGGAAAATAGCTAATCTTAACTCTTTTTAATTTCCAATTTTTCACATAAACAAAGGTATACATGACTTGCAGAAAGGGAAATATGAACTTTGATATTCATATTTTATTTATACAGGCAACGTCTGAAATCTTTCCATGATTTGGTGTTGTGGGAGGCTGAAAAACCATCATTTGTTCCAACATATTGCTCAACTTGTCTTTTCAAAATTCCCATGACGATTGTCTTCTGTGGTTAGGACTGGATGACATTTGGAGTTTCTGCCTCAAAAATGTCAAAATAGAGTATACCTAAGCTTTTACATCTCACCTTGTAAATACACTACATCCTGGTTTTACTGTTCTTAAGTAAACATCTTTCTAGGCACTTACAAATGGTCTGATTCTTTACTCTTTCATTTCTTTCTCCTAGACAGTCAGCCTATGAATCAACTCAATCATGACTTGAATTTCTAGGGTAGTACATAATTCTAGTTTTAATTTAAATCATTGCAAAATTCCCTGAAGATCAGTGTTTTTAAAAACAAGTCAAAGATTTGGCTTAGCTGGGTTAAGGGTCATCAGTGTGACCCAAGCTGATACTGACTATGGTCTGTACTGATGACTCAGAAAGAAAAATCCCCTTGATGAAGTTTACTGAAAATTTCCATGATGCTAGGGGCCACAAAAGCTGTAATCTTTTGGAGGGTGCTATAGTTTCTTCGACCTCTTATACACATTATCCTGTCTTAGCTCTTTTAGTATTCTATCTCCTTCCCTTTCCTTTCTCCATTCTTTCCTTTTGAAGATTCATTCAGCAATTACTAAGTGCTCACCCTGTGTTCTCTACCAGGGATTCCAGTAGCACTTTGCTATGGTCTATGGTCACCACCGCCATCACTGTTATCATCGTCACCATCACTACCATCCTCACCATGACTGAGTGTATGTCGTATGCTGCACTCAGCTCTAGGCACTTGAAACGCAGTGTTTTGAAACCCAGCTACAATATTTTAAGGTGAGAAGTGATGCAGCTTTCCTATTTAACAGATGAAGAAAGAGATTCAGAATTGAAGTTAAATTCCGCACTTCATATAGCTGAAATGTGGCAGAGCACGATTACAGCCTATGTCTGCCTTACTTCTAGTCCATCCTGTTTCCACCTTACCTCACTTCTTTAGCACGGCCTGGAAAGAATTGTGTACTTCTTCATTAAATGTATCTTTGTTTTATATTCTTTTAACTATTCACATAGGCCGATTGCTATACTTTGGGCTTTAAGGGAGTATTTATTGCCTATTTTGAAAGAAGGCCCTTTAAAGATGATTTTAAAACATTTTTCAAGTAAATGCAATAGCTCTTGTTTATTGCTTCTTGCCATGTGGAATTACTGTAAATCCAATTAGTTTGATCAACTTCCCTGTAGACATGGTGTTGTTTGGCACAGATGTTATGCTTGGTCCTGACGTTATGCAGTAGAGAGACACGTTTCAGGATTCACCAGGGAGGTCAGCAGAATAGGGCAGCTGAGGACAGGGACGCCTGGCATCACCACTGCCTCCTAGTCTCCCACCTTCCCTAAGAGGGAAAGGATTTCCTGGGAAGCCCACCCAGCTGCAGGGTTTGGTTGCTGACGTTCTGTCTGTTTTGAAGTTATAGTCAGGGCAGGCAGCAGCAGGGGTGGAGTTGGAGTGTACAGAATGGAATATCAACAGTTCTGAAGTCAGCAAAAAAATGAATGTAGACAACACTTGAAAACAAAGGAACATAGACCCTTAGCAGGCATAGTGAGGCTTCCTCTCCTGGGCAAAGGTTCCCTGTTAGTGTACAATCTGGAAGGAAGGCTGCAAGGACGGTCCTGTGGTGCACATATTAAATGAGTTAAAGCACTTAGAAAACTGCCTGGCATGTAGCAAGGGCTCAACAAATGCAATCACTATTATTATTACTTAATAATGTGTTATTATTACTCAAAGATGGGTTACCACTGTTGCTCAAAATGTGTTTTTATTTTTATTGTTACTGCTCTTATTCCAAGGTAAGTTGTGAGACTTGGTACTCAGAAACTAGAATCATGGAAGAAACCCAGGTTAAAGATCCACCGGTAAGGCCAGTGCTTGGACATGAGGTGAAAACCTAGTTATCAGAAGAGCGATAGTGTAATACTGCATTAGGGATAAGAATCTTAGAGCTGATAAATATTCCTATGTTAGAGTGAGATGGGTCTAGGGACCTACAGTTGGCTGGAGCCTGCTGATGGGATTCAGTGCAGAGCAAATAGGTAAGGAAACTGGCTTCTCTTTATACAAAAAGCTATTTTTTGTTTTGTTTTTTATTTTATTTTGTGTTGTTTTGAGACAGAGTCTCACTCTGTGGCCCAGTCTGGAGTGCAGTGGCACTATCTTGGCTCACTGCAACCTCCGCCTCCCAGGTTAAGCAGTTATCCTGCCTCAGTCTCCCAAGTAGCTGGGATTACAGGCACCTGCCATCATGCCTGGCTAATTTTTTTGCATTTTTAGTAGAAGCAGTGTTTCACCATGTTGGCCAGGCTGGTTTCGAACTCCTGACCTCAAGTGATCCGCCCGCCTCAGCCTCCAAAAGTGCTAGGGTTACAGGCGTGAGCCACTGTGCCCAGCTAAAGCTATTGTTTTTTTTTTTTTAAATTTATTTATTATTATTATACTTTAAGTTGTAGGGTACATGTGCATAACGTGCAGGTTTGTTACATATGTATATTTGTGCCATGTTGGTGTGCTGCAATAGTTTTAATATCAACTATAGAAGTATTTGAATAAGTTAAAATCATTTAAATAATTATATTTTATCTCATGGCTGTTTAATTGACAACTATTTAATATTAAGGCCAGAATGATAAGGTGAGAAAAGAGAAAAAACCACAATGCATTTATATTTCAAGAATTGTGAGCTTAGTGTCTACGCTGCATTGTTAGAAGCTGCTTGGGACAGTTGGTGTCCCTGAAATGTTATCACCTAAAGTTCCATGTGGAGATGACAGTGATAGAAGATGAAGAAACTTTGTCCAGATGTTCTGGGTAACTGGAATGTGAATATCCACAGGTATTTGTTGAAAGAATGAATGCATGCCAAGAGAAGGGGAGGCACAGTGGGAGGTGAGTGGCACATACCTGAACAAAGATGGCCCAAAGTTCAGAGCCTCAGCAGCATGCAATTGGACACTTACTGGGCAAAAAAACACTTGCTGATGAAATAGCCATAACATTTTACTTTATAAACACTTAAATTATCCCTGTTGCAATTGCTACAAAACTGGGAGAAATGTGTTTTTTTCCTCATATTTCTTTTTTATATAATTTTTCAGAATTAAACAATGACTAGCACTTTGTCTTGAAACTGATGTGGCTGAAATTCTTCTCATGAACTTAGGAATCAACTGACTAAGGAATAGGATATGTAATGAATGATTGAGAAATCACTAGTTGATTATCATAAACCAAAACTCAATACCTGCACAAAGTATGTAAACCGGAAAATGATCCAATGTCTTTTTCTTTTTTTTTGGAACAGCTGAATCAGTGGTTGAGTTTGTCAAGTTGCATGAGTTTGACTGTCATCACAATGCAGCGTTTGCATAGTCCTGATTACATGACTTACAGTTTTCCAGTGAACCCTCTGGCTAAAACTGCTCTTTCTTCCTACCCACATTTACACTAATATTTATTCTAGAAATTCCTGAAAATTCAGCCCTGACACTACCAGAGCGACTTCTGTTCTCTGCCTTGTCATGGAGCTATCTAAAAGCAGCTGGCCATAGTCATTCACCTATAGTTATCCTTTGCTGCAGAAACTCCACCGCAGCTTCCCCTGTGTTTATTTTAAACCTTAAATTTGAAGAGCAAAATGATGAGAAAAATAGCATTGAGTCTAACCAGGGCTTCATAAATATGTTGCCATGGCTTATCTCGCTACATGAACCACTGCTGTGGGATTTGGGGTCTGGTTAGGAAAGATTAAAGCAGTGGGTGGTGCAGCATTCTTTGCTTAAAACCTAAAATACACCTCCTTGTGCATTAAATACACAGAGGTATTTCAAAGCCAAGTATGTGTGTAATTAAAGTAAGAAAGCGCCAGCTTTCTGTGTGCACCTCGAGCTTCAGGCCGCCACATGTGCTCTTTGTCAAGCCTTGGGAAGGCCAACAAATACACTGAGCTGCCAGGCAGATGTGAAAAGAAGCATTAGATGCTGGAATTCCAGTTGAATCCTTTGGCAGTGAACGGTCCTGCAGGCTCATGCCCGCACAAACTTGGTTATGTATCTCCTTCCTTTTATTCACAGACACGGAGTGAGGATACAGCTCCTGCTAATTTCAGCACAAGGCGCTCACTTCTTCAATGGGGCAGCGGGGAGCCGGTATCTGCATAAGCTGGATATGGCTTATTTGAGTGAATGGATCGCATGCCCGGTATCGACATCCCAGATTCTTCAGGGTTGTACCTAAACAAAAAGATTGAAAAGGGGAAAGTCATTTTTTTTTTTTCCATGCAGGACTCACTTTCAAACCCAGTGTCATTATTCATGAGTTTTCGCAATGTAAGCATGGCGCCGCTTTCGCTTGCGTTCCTGCTTTCTGTTTTCCTATTCACCTGTCTCTTGGGTAACATTTTATTTGTCCCAAGCATCCTTTCCTTCCCTTTGCCTGTCTTCTTTCCTTCTCTTCTGTCTCCCGTGTCTCTAACTTCTTTGCACGCTCTCTGTCTGCCTCTCTGGACCTCTCTGGGTCACGACGGCATTTAGCGAGGAAAGCGTCTGAGGTCAACCTGCACGGATTTCTTCTTCCTCCTCCTCCCCACAGGTTCTTCCTCTGGAAAGGGGCTTCAGAGGAGAGGATCTTCTTTAGCTCCACCCTCTTGCTGGGCAGCTTGCTCTCCAGACAACTCCCTTGACCTTGTCCACAGCCCTAGCCTTCATAACTCCCCAGTCCCAGCCCTGACCCCAAGATTCCAGGTCCTAACTCTGGGCTCTGCCCTGGCCTGTCTGAAATCAGGTGTCCTGGATGAAACACAAAGTCAGTCAAGAGTTAGGCTGCTTCCCTCACCACTGACAGATATGTGAAATTTCAACCAACTAATTGGAACTCAGAAGATCAGGCAGTATGGTAGGATTGAAAGAGCCTGGGACTGGACTCGGAAGATCTGAGCAGTGGCTGCAGTTTGTCTAATAAAGGAGCTTGGCACCTGTTGGAATCTCAGTCTCCTCATATTGAACTAGCAGATGGTGGAGCTGCTATTCAAATATTGATTAAAGTCGTTTTCCTGATAACCTCATAGGTCTACAAAGGAAATTTCCTATGGAATGTAAGAGAGAGTCAAAAGGGGAGGCAAACTAAAATCTTTATGTTGTGACATTGAGTATGTTTTGTTTAAAATGTGTCATGACTCAGAAATAGCTTTGTACTGCTCAGCAAAGCCTGGCCATAAAAGAGTTGTGACTCCTAAATATTAGTGATGTTGACCCCTTGAGCAAGACAAGCAATCAAGTCCTTGGACGTGTCCCCTCCACCGCCACACTCCTGCAGAGTGGGTCTTAGAAATGCAAAGAAGCCTCTAGGTTTGACGCAACAGCTATGGGCAGAGGAATCAGTGAAAACTGGCACTGATATTGGAGGGCGGGAGCAAGGTAGTGGGGGCAGGGAGGTGACAGGCTGCCCTTGGTGTCAAATCCAAACTGTGGGGTGACGCTCTGAGTCCTTTAGATATAGGAGGTATACCTATACCTGTCTATATCTATGTCCGTGTCTGTGGCTAGCCCTAAATCTCTATCTATCTATCTATCTATCTATCATCTGTCTATCTATCTATCTATCTATCTATCTATCTATCTATCTATCTCCATCCATGCAGCTATATCCAGGACCTGTTAGCACCTTAGTCATTAGCAACCACATCGACTGGGGACTGGGGAGTGCCAGAACGCTGAGGGGACCCTGTTCTGGAATCAGAGGTGTGAGAGAAGAGGATGGGTAGGCAGATGGAGCTGCTCTACTTTTAAAATTATCTATGTTGAACAGACTTGCTTTTCATTTGTAATAACCTCAAGTTAGAGTGTCTGGTTCTTAGAGTGAGCTGGAATAAGCTATCTTTAAAACTTCACACCATTTAGGAGGCATTTTGAAATAGTTTTTCTGCTTACTGATCAGAATCGTGTCAAAGAACAAATGAGAGTATGTGAAAATGCTACTGCACCATTGACATCTGTGAGATTATGAGGGTGCATATTTCTGTATATTTATGTGTGCCAAGTAATAGCAAAACAGTTAAGAGGCTATTGGGGGAAAATCGTGTATACTTTCTTGGGAAAAAACTTTTCCTGAATTTTAAAAGGATAATTTTATTTTCTTGCAGTGGGTTGTTTTGCCCAGTGCCAAAAACAAGTATGTAACAGTGTCCAAGCAGGGAAAAGCCACTCCGCCTCAGGCTGTTCTGTCCTAACATGTAACCACAAATATTTCTCATGTTGTAAATACCCTTTGTAGAATTCAGATCATGTAACCTTTTAATTTTGAAATATTGCCACTTATGTGAACTTCTGATAATCTTTGAATGTCAGATTTTGTCCTGGCCTTGCAAATCTTTTCTCCCTGCTTTTTAAAAAGACCATCATTTAGGAGACAAGAACTCAGCCTAGGGATGCTGGTTAGTCAGTGACTAAATACTCCAGGATGCCAACATAAACCTCAACCAACAGCGGGCCTCTGCTAATGTTAGGCAGCTTTTGACTCTTCACATTTACTGAAAGTCAGACTCCAAAAGGAATGTCTTTCATTCTTCGTTTTCTTTCCTTGTGTTTGTATACTGATGGACAGAAAGAACTTAGCACAGGGCCTGGGTCATAGTAAAAGCTACCTCTTAAGTCTGTCTCTTGTTTATTACAGGCATTGGCATCCTTTTAACAGTGAAGTACTATATCTGTGAAAGTATTACAGAATGGTAAGAAACTAAACTTTGGCTGTATATCCAAGGCTTAGAAGAAATTATAACGGGACAGACGGAACTCAGGTTGCTGCCATCTGAGAGCAGAAGGGAAAGAAGAGGAACATTCCCCTGTTCTTCCCCATCCTGCTTGGGTTTGGTTTGGTTCGATTTCCTTTGGAATCTGCATTTGCCCCAGCAGGCATTTAAGCCCTCTGAGTCCTAAGACACACAGTAATGGGATTAAGGTGCATGACATACGAAAGAAAAGGGCAAAAGCATTTTAGATGTGGTACCAGGGCAAGGATTGGGGCACTTCAGAGTTTCTTTTTAAAGCTGTTAGAGATAGAGACTTTTGTGTGAGAGAAACAAGTGCTCTTCGTTGGATTTTAGCTACAGAAGTGCTAGGCGAAATCACCCTCGCAAGAGCAGCACAGTGCAGTGGGTAATGCTCACTACCATTACCGTTCAGAGAGCACTGGAGCAGTTTCTTGACGCCCCCCTCCACGCTGAGAGTGAGGTGCCAGAGGGCAGACTGCTGGCTGGTGGCACAAGGAGTCATGGGAAGGTCATGGGCTTTGAGGTGGGACATACCTGGCTTCAAATCCACTTATAAACTGTGTGATGTTTGACAAGTTAATGTCTCAGAAACTCAGTTTTATAGCCCTGAGCCAAAAACAAAAACACCTTCCTTGCCTGGTTGTTATGAGAATTCTTTGCGATAAGGTACACAAAACCTCTACAGATAGGCACCAACCAGTGCCGTTTTCCTGGACAGATTCATGACTTAGGGAAAGCAGTCTTTTGCCTTTTAAAAAGACCTACCATAAGCTAAACAGACTTAAATATGTTTACGGAGCCATGCAACCAGCTTAATTTGCATAAAATAGAAATATTTCTCAGATACACAGCTGGATACTGAAAACTTCAGAACTGTCCTGGCCAAACCCAGAGAAAACCGAATATAGGGTAGGGTTTTTTTTTTTTTTCTTTTTCGTCACTAAATTAGGAAATGGAGAACAGAAGCCTGTCCATCCTGGCAATAATGTTTCATAATTCAAGGAAAATAAGACTTCTATTTTGCATTTAGTTCCAGTTTGATACATTTTTGTAGCAGTAGATTTTGGGTAGGTTGGTTTTAGAATTGTTGTCCAAGACCAGCAATTCATTTTTCCAGAGGTTTCATGGAATCAGGTAATGTCAAAACAGAGAAAACTCAGCAATAAGATGAGAAAGTTATTTCGAGGCAAAGTAGTGGTGGGATGAATCCCGCCCCCCACCATGACCCACTCCCAAGACTCAGTTGGTAGTAATCATAGTAATAAGTATGATGATAATAGTGAGGATAACAATAGTTAACGTTACTGGAGAAGTTACTGTGCAAGAGGGAATGTGTTAAGTGCATTTCCTATATTTTCTTTTATCTTTCTTTTTTGCCACAATTACACTTTTATTTTTAATTTTTTAAAATTACACTTTAAGTTCTGGGGTACATGTGCAGAACTTGCAGTTTTGTTACATAGGTATACTTGAGACAAGAATCTTGCTCTGTTTCCCAGGCTGGAGCATAGTGGCGCGATCTCAGCTCGCTGCATCCTCCGCCACCTGGGTTCAAGTGATTCTCCTGCCTTAGCCTCCCAAGTAGCTGGGACTACAGGCACCACCCACATCTGGCTAATTTTTGTATTTTAGTAGAGACAGGGATCTTGCCATGTTGGCCAGGCTGGTCTTGAATTCCTGACCTCAAGTGATCTGCCCGCCTCAGCCTCCCAAAGTGCTGGAATTACAGGTGTGAGCCACCGCACCTGGCCCACTTCCTGTATTTTTCCATTTACTCTCCCTAACAAATCTATGCACTATTTTTAATCCCTGTTCCAAAGTTGGGGAAACCAAAGCATGCTTAAAAACACTGTTAATTAGCTAGTGAGATGCAGACCATGAGGCCTAAGTTTGCAGTCCCTTGTGAGAAACAGGCACCTAGCGTCTCTGAGAAGTGCCCATGTAAGCCTTCTACGAATAACCTTTTTCAGAATTAATATGAATTTGCTAATTACTTCTACCATTGTAAATTATTTTCCCAGCCCACATTGCTGGCGTATTCTTTTAGATTGGGATTTTTCAACCTTGATCCAATTGACATTTTGGGATTGATCACTTTTTCTTGTATAGGCTGTATTGTATTGCCTGGGTTCAGGCTCTGCTGTTACCAGCCTCAGCACCACACTTTCCTTGTTGGCATCCCTCAGGCCTATCCATCCGTTTGTGGCCCTGTCCTCATTAGCCGGATGGAGGGTGCCCTCTGCTCTCTGCCAAGCCCTGACTGATTACAATACTAAACAAAGCAATAGTTTGTTTGGAAATAATGTCTGTGCCTGCCTCTTTAAATTACAGACCCAAGCTCTGTTCCAAAGCCATATTTTTCCTACCTCTTAAATGAGCAGATGAAGTTTCCGACAGGCTGGCTCTGGGCCACATCAGATGAAGACATGCAGTCACCTCCTGTTTAGTCTTCTGGATTGATCCTGGTAAAGCAGCACCGGCCTTCAGGAAGAACAGCCTTCCTGTTCAGGAAAAATCCACGTTTGCCTCTGTCCCCTCTTTTTGGTTTATGAAATCTCGTTTGCCCTCCTCCACAGCACAGCACAGGTGAGGAAAATAGACCTCTTTGTAATTTGGGGCCAAACCATTCAGAACGTATAAAATCATTCATTAAAATAGAAATAATTCACATTTCTTGATTGGTCTATAGCAGTTTGAAGGAAATTAGGTTGTCATGAAGCAGCTGTCTTGGAGGTTTATGCCAGGGCTCTGAGGCTCCCTCTGTCCCCCTGAGAATGTAAAGGACTCCTTGAGTACCAGGGCCAGGCTACATCCGACTTCACTCACTGGAGCCTCTCGGGGGGAAGTACTGGGGAGCACGAAAAAATGCCAGCCTTATTGATGGTAAAGGCAGCACATAATAAATATTCACTTTCATCTTCCTTCCTTCCCTCTCTAACTTCCCTAATATGAAAGGTAAAAAACGGGGCTAGGGGAAAGGAACTCTCAAAGGAAGAGAGAAACAGTATAGATCTTGGAGACTGGAGGTGAAGTGGTGGAGTTTGTGGAGTCTCTGTAGCTCCGTTGGCCTTTTTGGCGGTGTTTGGGTTCTGGGTGCCTTTGAGTGCACCCTTCCCCTCTCTCTGCCTTCTCATGTCTGTTTGGCTGTGTGGAGGTAGTGAGGTAGTGGTTAGCGCCTGGTGGAAAAGAAGCAGAAGCTGCTGTGAAGCTCAAGGGAAATCATTTCTTCCTTTCTGCCAAGACAGATCATGAGTGCAGGGAAGGAAGCTGCACCCGAAGGCGCTGCCCACTGGATGGGGCTAGGCTGTTCCTCTCAACGGGTGAGGAAAGGGAGAGGAGGCCCACTTCAGGCTTCATAAACAAGGAGTGTCTGAGTTCCTGAGAATACGAAAGGCACATGGGAGGATGGAACCTCAACCTTAGCAAGGTATTGCATATTCTAAAAAAATCCTTGATATCCCCACCTCCCGACTGGGTGTATTGATGACTGAATAAATGCTAAAGAAAGACTATAGGACTAAAGTGTCTTAAATGTTCCTTAACCAAAAAATGGAAAACACTGCAAAGTATGTGGGGAGATGAAGGAGAGAAATTAATAATCCATTGTCTTAGTCCTTTTGGGCTGCTAAAACAAAATGCCATGGACTGTGTGGCTTATAAACAACAGAAATTTATTTCTGACAATTCTAGGCACTGAAAAGTCCAAGATCAAAGCACCAGTAGACTCAGTGTCTGGTGAGTGCCTGTGTTCCCACACACAGTGCCTCTTTGCTGTGTCCTCACTCAGCGGAAAGGTGAGGCTCTCTCTGGGGCCTCTTTTATGAGGTCACTAATCCCAATCATGAGGGCTCTGCCTTTATGATCTAATCACCAGTCCAAAGGCCCCATCTCTTAATGGGATCACCTTGGGGGTTAGGATTTCCAAACATGAACTTTAGGAGACAGAAACACTCAGACCATAGGATTTATTTAGAAACGGTTTCATTTACTTAAATGTGACCCATAGGACACTTTATAGTGGCACGTCAGCCACTTTCTTTAGCACTTTACAGAAGTCCACTCCCCTGGGGTGCAGAAGTTCCGGCACCTGGCCAGGTGCCGTGGTTCACGCCTGTAATCCCAGCACTTTGGGAGGCCGAGGCAGGCGGATCACTTGAGGTCGGGAGTTCAAGACCAGCCTGGCCAACATGGTGAAACCCATTCTCCACAAAAACAAAAAACAAAAACAAAAATTAGCCAGGTGTGGTGGCACGTACCTATAATCCCAGCTACCGAGGTGGCACGCACCTATAATCCCAGCTACAGGAGAATATCTTGAACTCAGGAGGCAGAGGTTGCAGTAAGCCAAGATGGTGCCACTGTACTCCAGCTTGTGTAACAGAGAGGGACTCTGTCTCCAAAAAATTCCAGCACTGGGGGCTTAACCATTGCATTATCTTCAATAATGATTTATTAATGAGCATTTTCATATAAATATATACATTCATTTTGATTTTAAGATTCAGTAAAAGTCATTTGAATTTACAACAATGTTGTGATAACATATATGGCAAGTATGTTATCTCCGTAAGGAAATTGGTGCTTCGAGAAGTTAATGACTTCTTAGTTAATTATACAGCCAATAAGTGCTAGAAGCCGGCTCCTCTGCCACTGGTTGGTCCTGTGCACTTCCCCCCATTGTGTACTATTTCCCCTGAAAACGGGAGAATGGGTCTGCTTCTAAGGACATTGTGCAATCAGAATTATCTTTGAAAAGTGGGGTTTCGGCCGGGCGCGGTGGCTCAAGCCTGTAATCCCAGCACTTTGGGAGGCCGAGATGGGTGGATCACAAGGTCAGGAGATCGAGACCATCCTGGCTAACCCGGTGAAATCCGGTCTCTACTAAAAAATACAAAAAACTAGCTGGGCGAGATGGCGGGCGCCTGTAGTCCCAGCTACTCGGGAGGCTGAGGCAGGAGAATGGTGTGAACCCGGGAGGCGGAGCTTGCAGTGAGCTGAGATCCGGCCACTGCACTCCAGCCTGGGTGGCAGAGTGAGACTCCGTCTCAAAAAAAAAAAAAAAAAAAAAAAAAAGAAAAGTGGGGTTTGGAGGCAGGAGCCACTGGACAATATTTGAGTCTGACACAGAAATTACAGAAACTACTTAATTTTAGCAGGAATCTCAAAGTTTATTTTATTAGCTGAAATTTTCTCAATCCAGAGAATTGTTGCATCTCTTCATGAGCTTGAGAGCCATGGGGCATGTGTGATTATCCTTATTTTATCAATGAAAACCTTGAGGCTCAGAGAAATTAAGTAATGTGTAGTGATAAATTTGGCATTGTCCAAAGAGAGGGCTGGACTTGGCCCTCAGCTTCTGGAAGGTAATCTGTGTCATACCTAATAGGAAGGAGAGTCTTTGGGGAGGGGTCCATTGATGCCTGACTGTCTGAGGCTGATCGTACCAGAAGGACCAACCATGCGATTTAAGGGTTGAGCCTTCGGAGAAGTTAACCTGGAGGCTGAGTGTCAACTCTGTAGACAGTCAATCCACGAAGAAATCAGTCATGCCTACCTAATGAAGCCCCAGTAAAACCTCTGCTCATGGAGACTTGGGTCATCTTCTCTGGTTAGCAGTACTCCATGTATGTTGTCCTACACCAAGGCTGAGAACGTAACATGTTCTGGGGACAGCAGAAGCTTCACAGGTGCAGCCCTTTGTATGCTTTCCTTATAATAAACCATAACCCCATGAGTATAACAAACAGCCTTCAGTGAGCATCCTTTTAGTGAATTATCAAGTGTGAGGGTGATTTGGGGAACCTCTTGACCTTGGGGTTAGTGTCAGAAGTGTGGGAGATTTTGTGTTGACTTTCTTTTTAGCTTTGTAGTTGGGCTGTAACTCCTTGCAGTTGGTGTCAGAAAGTCTTGAGTGGACTTGGCAGTCTGAAGGACCATGTCCTCCAACTTTGCAGTTTGGCTAACTGTAAGTCAGTCACCTGTTCACAATCACCGGAGTCTGAGCCAAGAATAGAACTCATATGATTGTAACACAAATACATGTAAGTACATTTGTAACACAAAATACTCTCACCAGGCATGTCCCAACCAGTACTCCAACCTGCTGGAGCATCTCTCATGCAAACAATGGCAATCAGAGCATCTGGAAAGTGGGATGCCCGCGGTGGGAGGAAATATGGAAGGGGCCGCCAGTGGGATGAAGACCAGGTGGGAGTAATTGGGAGGTCTTGGGATTGGATCAGTTGGCATGTGGCGGGACGGAGATCTGTAACCTTTACACATCTGCAGGGAAGCCCTCAGCTCCACTGAAGTAGTGCTTCCATCCATCAAAAGCACAGGTGATGAGGCTCTCTCTAGCATTTCATCCAAGAGCTCTTGGGCTGACATATGGCAGTCCAAGACTTCAGCTTGGATTCAGTCCCATTTCCGTAGGTTTTCTGGCCTATGCCAACCCAGTAGGATGAGCTAAGAGATTACAGGATCATACCTACCTTTGCTCCACAGATCTGAAATTGTTATTTTCCTCTTGAAATTTCAAAATTCCAGGAAAAGGAGTACAGCTGTAAAAATAATAGAGCGCTCACCTTGAAGCTGATGGCAGATGTATTATAACACAGTGAAGCAATCACCCAACACGTTTCATATTGCAAAGTGCCCAGGAGCACCAAGAGGATTTGTTTTCAGTCACGCCATCCATTCTCTTCAAAGAGAACAACAGAAGCAATCTTAATCCTCCATAAAATCTGCTATAATGTTCTGTTTGACATTAAGGCATTTTCATAAAACTGTCAGTTTAACTGTTTCAACTAACTTGAAGAGTCAATTTAGTCGAGCAGACTGGCTCCATGAAAAGCAATTGAAATAAGTTATTTGGGTACATTATCAGGTCAAGGGCATCTTGAAACTATCAAGTTGGCTGTGTATATAGTTAGGGGGCTTGGGGAAAGCATGGAGGAAAGTGGATAATTAGGCACCCACTATATACCAGGTACTTTTTCTACTTCATTTAATCTGCACAACAACATACTGTATAATCTCAATTTTATAGATGACAAAACTGAGGCTCAGGGAGATTAAGTAATTCTCTCAAGGTTATAAAAATGGCAGAGACAGCAGTGAAACCCAGACCTTTCTGCTACCAAGTCTCTCTCTCTCTCTATCTTTTTTTGTAGGGCAATAATTTATTAAAGCAAGAAATTGAAACCTTTGCATTCTGCAATGAAGATCAGGGTATCACTGAAAGACAGTGGAAACCAGGATAAAAGAGTTTTTACATCTCAGAGATTAAATTTCACCAATATTTTCCCCAATATTTTTAAAATTAAGAGTCTGTTCCCAAGGGACATCTTGTCTGTGCATTTCTTCACCGCCATCTTGGCGGCAATAGCTTCTAGAGGTGCGTTAAGATTGGCAAGTTGTAACTTGAACAAAGGATCCTGAGTGAATAAGAAGCCTGTGATTTTAGTAGCAAGGGCCGGACAGAGCACTGCATTGGCCTCTTAGCAGCTAAAGGCCAGAGTGAGTAGTAGGAGGCACACTGACAGCCTTGTGGCATCTTATTTAGCTTTGTCTGTTACCAAGTCTTGATCTGCCCAGTATTCTGCACTATCTACCTGTTAGAAATATAATTCAGAGGCCAGATGCGGTGGCTTACACCTGTAATCCCAGCACTTTGGGAAGCTGAGATAGGTGGATCACCTGAGGTCAGAAGTTTGAGACTAGCTTGGCAAAACTGGTGAAACCCTGTCTCTACTAAATATGCAAAAATTAGCTGGGCATGATGGCAGGCACCTGTAATCCCAGCTACTTGGGAGGCTGAGGTGGGAGAATTGCTTGAACCCAGGAGACGGAGGTTGCAGTGAGCTGAGATAGCGCCACTGCACTCCAGCCTGGGTGGCAGAGAGAGAGTCTGTCTCAAAAAAAAAAAAAAAAAAAAAAAAGAAATGTAATTCAGAAATATATTACACCATCACATTATCCTAGGAGAATGTTAGCTTAAGAATCTAAGTATGAAATTCTGAGGTATGACCTACACTGTAGCTCTGATTTATGGTGAGGAGTGTGTGTATTTTTTTCTAAGGGGTTGGTTAATTTTTCCCTGATCTTGTTGAAATGGCTAAGACTCAAATAAGTTTAACAAATATTCATGAAACACAGTTTGTTTAACCATTCTCCTTTTCATGGGAAAAGATTGATTTGTGTGTTGTGTGTGTGTGTGTGTGTGTCTGTGTGTGTGAGACAGGGTCTTACCCTGTTGCCCAGGCTGGAGTACAAAGGTCTGATCACAGCTCACTGCATCCTTCTACTCCTGGGCTTAAGGGCTCCTTTCACCTCAGCCTCTCCAGTAGCTAGAACTACAGGCACACACCACCATGTCCAGCTAATTAATTTTTTTTGTGTGTATGGAGATGGAGTCTCATTATGGTGCCCAGGCTGGTCTCAAACTCCTGACTTCAAACCATCCTCTCACCTTGGCCTCTCAAAGCACTGGGATTACAGGTATTAGCCACTGAAACTGGCCTGGAAAGACTGATTTTATAACCAGTGTTTTTGTAATCAATATTTTTTTTTTTGTAGGAAAGATTCCAATTTATAAACTGCAATGAAAGTCATCAATTAGTTTACTCGTATTTCCTTTATCTCTTATACAGTTACACCCAGAATTGTGTTGTACTATCTCTTAAATATATACACATTATATTATAATATGCTCAGTATTTTACTTTGAAATGGTCTCTGCTATATGATGTTTGTGTTGTGTATTATTAATTGTCAACTAGAGTGGCATGCTAGATTTGGCACCAATTAATTCTACTACTTAGATCTCAAGTTAGATTTTACCTTTTCATCTCTGTTTCTGATCTTCACCTAACCCTTTCTCTTGCCTAATTGGCACCTAATGCCTAATACCTGCATATTATCCTTTGCCTTTCCCTCAAGTGATTGAGACTTCAGACACCCAACTACTGCATGTCCCAGGAACGGCTCCAGGTGCTGAAGATACAACAGTGAACAAACAGTCCCAAATCCTGTCTTTGGAGAGTCTCTGTTCTAGCAAGAACCTTCCTCATCAAAATTCCAACCCTTCAGTATCTTAGCTGGGTATGAGGCAATTTGATTATCATGTTACAGTATGCCAGGGCATGGTGTGATTGATTTATAAGAAGTCTTTGTGTTTTTTGTTTTTTTTTGAGACGGAGTCTCGCTCTATCGCTCAGGCTGGAGTGCAGTGGCGCGATCTCAGCTCACTGCAAGCTCAGCCTCCCAGGTTCACACCAATCTCCAGTTAGGTATTAACAGTTCTCAAGTCAAAGAGCAAGTCAGACAGGCCTGATGCTGTTACTTAGAAAAGAGGGAGGGTTCCCTTTGAAAACAACTCTTTTCTGGTTATGTCAGCATTTGGCATAAAAACCATCTGTGCTACTTAAACTTTTTACTGAATTGGATAATCAGAGATCGCTTGGCATGCAGATCTTATGATTCCAGATACAAATCTTTGCAGAGCTGTAAGATTTCAAAGAAAAGTTAAAGCCTTTGGGACAACAATAAATTTCTATCAATTTGTCTCTGTAAGTATCTGATCTCTAATCTTATTAAGAAGTGAAACAGACTCTGGAAAATTACTGTTGGCAAATTTGCACAATCAATGGAACATATTAAGTGAGCATAGGTATATTTCCTCTTGCTGAAGTGGTATTAAACTCTCTGATTGTTCCTTTATTGAGTTCAGATGTTTTTAGCAGATCATGGTCAATCATATGATCTATTTCTAAATATTTTAATTGGAGGATCACTCTGTCTCAACTTGTCTAAACAATTATAAATTGAAAAAAGAAGCGTGGCAACATATCCTATATTTCTTAGGCAAGAAATACTCATACAGGTGTTCACATAAAGAGAATTTGGCATGGTTATCAAATGGCTGTGGGTGAAACGAGCCAGAATTTCAACTGCAGCCTAGGATTTCCATCTTACATTACTGCTTTTACACTGAGTAACACGTGGGTTGACAACATGATTCTCTAGTTTTTGTTAGCACCATAAACTAATGGTTTTATTGGATAGACCCACTGCTATGAGGTCTGAACATAGTTGTATCGTTTAATGCAAAAATCAAATGAAACCTATGATTAAAATATTATGTTTATGATTTACAATTAAGCTGTGTAATAATTATTACTAGTTGCCAATTTTTAGAAATGATAAAATTTTTTGGTAATTGGTAATTATTACTAGTTACCAATTTTTAGAAATGATAAAATTTGTGTTAACTTACTGAGACCAACTCCATTCCCACTCTTTTTACTTTTTACATTTTAAGATTCACTGTATTTATAATTACTGTCATACTTTCTATTTGGTCTGTTTGGTAATATTTTGCATCATTATGATCCTTAATCATAATTTTCATCACCCTCAAAACACATAGCTGACATACATATGAGAAGAAAGACATTTTGAACTTTACATGTGGAAAGGCAGAAGAAATTGGTTGATGTTATGCTATGGGGTCAGTAAGGACTCTCTGTGGTGCCCCTTAGTGTTTCCATATCCCTTTGTAAAAGTAAATGGATCACTACAGCACCTAGAGCAGAATACTGAGGATTGTGATCCTTCAGGCACGGTGGTTTGGTCACTCTGTCAGTTACCTCAAACTTCTAAGGTTGAATGTTTATGTCACCCCCAAGTTCATATGGTGATATTTGAACTTATAAGGTAAGGGTATTAGGAGGTTGGACCTTTAGGAGGTGATTAGATCATGAGAGTGGAACTCCTTTTCAAAATTCTTTTGAGATGGAGTCCTGCTGTTGTCACCCAGGCTGGAGTGCAATGGCATGATCTTGGCTCACTGCAATCTCTGCCTCTCAGGTTAAAGTGATTCTCTTGCCTCAGCCTCCCAAGCAGCTAGAATTACAGGTGCCCACCACCACACCCCGCTAATTTTTGTATTTTTAGTATAGACAGGGTTTCATCATGTTGGCCAGGCTGGTCTCGGACTCCTGACTCGTGATCTGCCTGCCTTGGCCTCCCAAAGTGCTGGGATTACAGGCGTGAGCCACCATGCCTGGTCGCGTGGAACCCTTATACATGGGATTTGTGACTTCATAAAGAGGCCCCACAGAGCTGCCTTGCTCCTTCCACCACCTAAGGACATAATAAGAAGGCAGTGCCATCTGTGAACAGGGAAACAGGTTGATATAGTTTGGATTTGTGTCCCCATCGAAATGTCATGTTGAATTGTGTATTAGGATTCTCTAGATGGACAGAACTAATGGAATATATATACACATGTATACATATATATACACACATATATACATATATACACACACACATATATATACACACACATACACACACACACGAAAAGGGGAGTTTATTGAGTATTAACTCACAAGATCACGAGGTCCCATGATAGGCCATCTGCAGGTTGGGGAGGAAGGAGAGCCAGTCCGGGTTCCAAAACTGAAGAACTTGGAGTCCGATGTTTGAGGGCAGGAAGCATCCAGCACCGGAGAAAGATATAGGCTGGGAGGCTAGGCCAGTCCCTCTTTTCGCGTTTTTCTGCCTGGTTATATTCCAGCCGTGCTGACAGCTGATTAGATTGTGTCCACCCAGATTACGGGTGGGTCTACCTTTCCCAGTCCACTGAGTCACATGTTAATCTCCTTTGGCAACACCCTCACAGACACACCCAGGATCAATATTTTGTATCCATCAATCCAATCAAGTTGACACTCAGTATTATCCATCACAAATTATAATCCCCAATGTTGGAGGTGGGGCCTGGTGATTGGATCACGGGGACAGATTTCCCTGTTGGTGCTGTTCTCCTGACAGTGAGTGAGTTCTCCAGAGATCTGGTTGTTTGAAAGTGTGTAGCACCTCCCCCTTCTCTGTCTTCCTCCCGCTCTGGCCATGTGATGTTCCAGTTCCCCATTCACCTTCCACCATGACTGGAGGTTTCCTGAGACCTTCCCAGAAGCAGAAGTGGCTATGCTTCCTGTACAGTTAGTGGAACCGTGAGCCAATTCAACCTCTTTTCTTTACGAATTATCCAGTATCAGCAGTCTTGGGTATTTATTATTTATTTATTTATTTATTTATTTATTTATTTATTTTATTTTTTGAGACAGAGTCTCACTCTGCTGCTCAGGCTGGAGTACAATGGTGTGATCTTGGCTCACTGCAACATCCACCTCCCGGGTTCAAGCGATTCTCCTGTCTCAGCCACCTAAGTAGCTGGGATTACAGGCATGCACCACCACGTCTGGCTAATTTTTTTTTATATTTTTAGTAGAGATGGCATTTTGCCATATTGGTCAAGCTGGTCTGGAACTCCTGACCTCAGGTGATGTGCCCATCTTGGCCTCCCAAAGTGTTGGGATTGCAGGCGTGAGCCACCGCGCCTGGCCAGTCTCAGGTATTTATAGTAGTTGGGGACGTACTAATACACGGACCCCTGTGCAGACACTGAATCTGCCAGCACCTTGATCTTGGGCTTCCCAGCCTCCAGAACTGTGAGAAATAAATTTCTGTTGTTTATAAGCTACTCTGACTATGATATTTTGTTATAGCTTCCCAAACAGATGAAGATACAAATCAACTGAGGTTCTGGTTAAGACAAAAAAAATCATGGAATGAGAAATGGAGGAAGGAAATTGTGACCATCAACCATAGGGTCAGCCCCTCCTTCAAGTTTGAATAATTTCAATTTTTCCCTTTGTTACCTCAGTCTTAGGGAGAGTAACTGTTTCCTGTCGTTGCTTCTTCGAGGTCCATTTTTACTCTTTTCATTATCTATTTAACAACTTTATTTATTTATTTATTTATTTATTTATTTATTTATTTATTTTTGAGACGGAGTCTCGCTCTGTCACCCAGGCTGGAGTGCAGTGGCCAGATTTCAGCTCACTGCAAGCTCCGCCTCCCGGGTTCACACCATTCTCCTGCCTCAGCCTCCGGAGTAGCTGGGACTACAGGCGCCCGCCACCTCGCCCGGCTAGTTTTTTGTATTTTTTAGTAGAGACGGGGTTTCACCGGGTTAGCCAGGATGGTCTCGATCTCCTGACCTTGTGATCCGCCTGTCTGGGCCTCCCAAAGTGCTGGGATTACAGGCTTGAGCCACCGCGCCCGGCCTATTTAACAACTTTATATCTAGCTATCTATTTTTTGTGTTAAATTATCTCTGTTCCAACTTGCAGTGTAGTTTCTGCCTGCCTTCTGACTGGCCCGTGGCTGATGGAGTTCTCTCACACAATACTTGCCAAATGTTACTCCATGGGCCTCAATCTTGCAATTCTTTCCTGTTTATTGAAACTTGAGGAGGCCTGGAGCATTGATTTCCCATCTTGCTAGCTATCTTGCTAGGTCTCATGGTACTATTTCACAGATCAGCCTGTCTTCATTTGTGCCTTCAACATCAGGATGTAGGACTTCGGGAGCTATCAGATATTCTTGCACAACAGGTGGCATGAGAAAAGCAGAGTTTAAGAAAGACTTATCAAAGGATTTCCTTTATTGAGACAGAGCCTCACTCTGTTGTCCAGTCTGGGTGATCCCCCTGCCTTAGCCTCCCGAGTAGCTGGAACTATAGGTATGTGCCATCAAGCCTGGCTAATTTTTGTATTTTTTGTAGAGACAAGGTTCCTCCATCTTGCCTAGGCTGGTTTCAAACTCCCAGGCTTAAGCCATCCACCTGACTTGGCCTCCTAAAGTGCTAGGATTATAGGCGTGAGTCTCTGAGCCCAGTCAATAAAAGATTTTATGGAAGCAAGAAGTAAGAAGAGGGAAATATCACAAATAGTCAGACTTGTTAGGAGTCTGCTGAAAGTTAGGTACAATGTGATTACCATTTGTACTGGGGTAGTAGCAGTGAGAATAAAAATCAAGAGCCATTGTGGGCTGAGTGTGGTGGCTCATGCCTGTAATCCCAGCACTTTGGAAGGTCGAGGTGGGCAGATCACTTGAGGTCAGGAGTCCCAGACCAGTCTGGCCAACATGGTGAAACCCCATCTCTACTAAAAATACTAAAAAATAAAAAATAAAAAAATTAAAAAATTAGAAGGATGTGGTGCAGGCACCTCTAAACCCAGCTACTTGGGAGGCTGAGGCAGGAATGTCGCTTGAACACAGGAGGTGGAGGTTGCAGTGCACTGAGATCATCCTGCCACTGTACTCCAGCCTGGGCAACAGAGTAAGACACTGTCTTAAAAAAAATTAAAAAGAGCCATTGTGAAGGGAGAATCTCTGTGACAAGGGACGTTAGGACAGGGCCCTGGGTCCCACCTGTCAACCTGCTACAGCAGGGTAAATGAGAGTCAGGTCCCGTCCCGGCTCAAACACACCCTTACTGCTGTCTGCACACAGGAATATCTCCTGAATAGAGTGCGAAATTCAGTAAAGTCAGAACTAGAGTCAAATTTCTAGGTTCTCATGGGAAGTCAATTCATGAGATTCATACTGTAGGCTGTGGCATGGGTAGCCCACTAAAAGCACAAATAGACATTCAGTTGAATTAATTTAGCGGGGAGGCTAAAGTCAAGACTCAAGGAGGCAGGAAGGATAAGAAAAGTATCAGAGTGAAGGCGCATATATCAGAACACTCAGGGCTGCAAAGACATCTCATTTGTCTGGCGTCAAATACTTGGGAGTATTCATTAATGCTTGGAGTACTTAACAGTATTTCCTGCCCCTTTCTCTACCTAAGTAGGTTATAGGTTAACGGAGTTAAAGTTAAGGCCCTTCAGAGTGTGTTTAAATGACAGCTTGCATTCTTCCCTCAAGAGCATGAGTTTGTGGTAATAAACGCCCTCCGTAGATGTGTATCTGCCTCCCATCATTAGCCTCCTTCTTGTCTTTGCCTTGTAGGCTTCATTATCACCTTACTGATAAATACAGGAAAAAGAGAGATAAAGATGACCTTTATTACATCATTTGTGCTCAATATTGGAAGCAGAGTCCTCCGGTTACATAACTTCTGGTCAGGGGTGTGTTGGGGGTGGAGGTCTTGACATCATGCTCCGGGAGCTGAGTGGGGCTGTAAAGTCCCCTCCACCCATGACTTATTAAGTCAAGCATTTTATTCACTCAGATTTGGAGGCTTCTCAGCGTATTTCTGTTGTCAGAACTTAGATTTCAGCAGCCTCGCATGATATGTCACAGTGGAGGAAAGAGCCTAGAGCTCTGCAAAGCAACCGTTCTTTTCAGGAGCTCTCACATGCGTCAGGAATACGGAAGTGCTGTGAAGAATGCAAAGCTCTAAAAGTATCAGTAGTTACCCCAGAGACATGGGCAGAAGCTAGGGAGTCGGGAGGATCTGTCCTCAAGTTGCTGCTTAATAATTTGCTTTGTTCCACAAGGCACTGGTGATCCTCTGCAGGGCCAGGCCTCCTAGTCAGTCATTCTTCTCATGGCTTGCTGCATTGAAGCCATTCTTTCTCCTGTTCGTTGGAGGATATTTGGGATTCATTCCTTTGGCTGGAAGCCAGGCTGTCCCTTTCCCCACTAGCCACTTTTGTCTTCACATGGTGGTTTTTCCTTGTCCTCTAGCTTTCAGTTTTATGTTACTTTCCCAGAGATGCCATGCCTGGCACGAAAAGTAGGCATTTGATAAATATTTATAGGACGAATAAATGATTTGTGGTGGTTGAAAGAGGTGAGTATATGAAGAATGTGGCAGAATGTCTGGTAAACCATAGGGGTTCCTGAATTATTAGTTTTCTTACTCTAATGTTCAGAGTGATTCTGAAATGGTCTTTAACCACACGTGAAAAGTCAGCTTTGGTTGTACCCCCAATGATATGCACAGCCATTTAAAAGTTTTTGAATATGTTAAAAAATATTATTATGCTTTAAGACAAACCACACATACAGACACACACACACACACACACACACACCACACCACACCACAAAGAGAGAGAGAGAGAGAGAGAGAGAGAGAGAGAGAGAGAGAGAGAGTCTTTTCTATATTTTTAAATGGAGATTTTTTTTTGTATTATCCTGCGTGGAGTTCTCTGAGCTTCCTCTGTGGCCTGTTTGTTTTTATTAATATTGAAAACTTATTAGCCATTATCTTTTCAAATAATTCTTCTACCCTGATTTTCTCTCTTCCTCTTCAGGGGCTCCAATTACATGCTTTTTTTCCCCCCCAAATATTTAATATCGTTTCACAAACCTTAGATACTCTTTTCATTTCAATTTTTTCCCTCCTCTTTGTGGTTTAGTACATGCAATTTTTATGACCTATCTTCAAGTTCGTTTCTTTTTTTCTCTGCTATGTCTGGCCCATCGAAGGAATTGTTCATCTTTGATACGGTGTTTTTCACCTGTTGCTTTTTCCTTTGGTTCTTTTTTAAAGAGTTTCAGTCTCTTTACTGAAATTCTTCCTCTGCTTACACATACTGTACAACTTTTCTACTAGATCATTTAACATATTAATCACAGTTATTTTAAAGTCTGGGTCTGATAATGCCAACAACTTAGGCCATTTTTGGGTGTGATTCTGTTGGCTCTTTTACCTTTTGACTATATATCATTATTTTATATCTTAACAATGGGTCCTTTTTATTCGTGCTCTTTTGGAAGTTATATAATTTTTTTATTATGCTGGTCATATGTGTAACAGAACAGCAGAGATGGAGGTAAATACTTTTTATGTACAGAAATGAGTATGCCTTTTCTCCTATAAAGCCGTGTGTGTGTGCGTGCGTGTGTTTGGTGGGGAGAGGAAGAGGGTGATTCAGTCTAGACTGCAGGTGAGCTGGGTTTGGGCTTTATTGTTGCTTTAGTACAATGAAGTCTTTAAATTCTTTAGTATGGTACTGCTACTGCCCTGTGCTTAACACAAGACATGGAACAACAGAATTTCTCTCAGTATTTTTGTCCTACCTCAGATTTCAGTAGTACCTGCATGACTTTGCTATGGAGGGAGTCTTTCTTTATGCCCTTCTGTTAATAGCAGACGTCTGTTCTTCGGTATTTGGGGTAAGACTTTCAGTGAGGAGAAAAAAGTTTCTTGGTTTTCCTGTCCCGGTTTCAGTCTTAGGGAGGTCCTATGTACCTAAATCTTAGGGATAGGACTTTTTTCAAACTTCTTGATTCTCTCCAATAGCAAACATCCTCTGCTTTTATTCTTGGTAGGGTCTGGAATACAACTGGGTTTCCTGTGTCTTCTCAGGGGCAGAGAAACACTGTCTGGTAGCAGTGCAGAGTCTTGGATAAGTGGATTTCTTGCCTATATTCCTCCCGTAACAGCAGCAGATAGCTTCTGCCAGCCGTCAGTGAAGTACGTAGGACAGGTGGATTTTGTGCCCTTCCTTCATTGGCAGATGGATTTTACTTGTGATAATATGAGTAATTTGTAGTGACAAATTGTTGTTGTTTTTTCATAAACTTGTGCGTACTCTCCCAAGAGTTCCTCAAAGTAAATACTAAGATTTGTGGGCTGATTTCAAACTTTTGGAAAAGCAAACAATTCATCCAGATTTTCCCCACAGCTGTCGACAACTAGATTGTCTCTGTAGAATAGTTACAGTTTATTTCATCTCTAGTTCTCATGGTTCTGGTTTATCTTAATCTTGCCCTATGCTACCAGGTGCAAAGAGTCTTAACCAACTTTTCACTTAAAAGCGGTGAAAATTACTCAAAGACGTATGAATGGATGGCACTATTCTTCATTTATGGACATCTGAAAGTTGGATTATATATTGGGTACATTTAAGTCAATACAAAAATAATCGATTTAATATTTTTGTAGTTTCAAAATTAGATTTGTGGAATAGGAAGAAGTAGGTAACATGGGAGATTTTTCGAAGTGTCGTGGTTGGTTGTTCTGGGGAAGTTAGGTAGATGAGGATAAAAAATTCTTCTGTGCTTCTTAGAAGGGCAAGGCAGTTCTTCTGTCATGAAGGAAGACACATTAAAAATTGCTTTACCACAGGCTCAACTCCACGTGATGCAGACAAATTCACATTTGCATATTTCTGGGGCAACCAAGGTTAAGATTTTTAAGATCATTTAATATTTTAACTGACACAATCTTGTTCTTTTTTATGGCTGCATAGTACTCCATAGTGTATACGTACCAAATTTTCTTTATCTGCTCTACTGTTTTTAACTGATTTCCTTCTGAAAGGCAAACTGAGTCCAATGGTGCACTTGTATTCTGTTATCCTTTCTCACTCTCCATCATTTGTCTTTACAAGGATGTGCATTTTCCAAGGGTAGGCACGCACATAAGTGGCCAACCGCCAGGCCATTCCTCCAAGCCATCCCTGCTCTCCTCTTCCCGAATTACTCCAAATTTTTGTATTCTCACAACCTTGTAACTGTCTCATTGAACATATCACACTTCATTACATTTTTTAAAACATTTTTACATCTCCAATCTAAGCTCGATGGCAGAGACCATGCCCTATTCTTTTTTACTGACAAAGCCTAGCATAGTGGTTTCTCAAGAAATGTTTGATTTACTTAAGCACGTATAGAGGGCATTATCTGTTGGAGGTAGTAGTGTAGGGGTTAAGAAATCACAGATTTCTTGGGCACTCTACTATCAGTTCCGGATCTTTCATTTACTGTGTTTCCTTTTCTAAATCTGATATGTAAAATAGCAATTTGTTACCTGCAGAGCAAAGAGTTAGAGCAGTTGCCATATAACCCATTTCTACTCCTGACTGTGAGAGAAACACACCCAGAGAAACAAGAGAAGCCTGGCCATCCAGTTCCATCTCCTTAGAAACAAGGTATTTGAGGTTGGGCATGGTCGCTCATGCCTGTAATTCCTGTACTTTGGGAGGTCGAGGCAGGCGGATCACCTGTGGTCAGAAGTTCAAGACCAGCCTGGCCAACATGGTGAAACCCCGTCTCTACTAAAAATACAAAAATTGGCTGGGCGTGGTGGTGCGCACCTGTAATCCCAGCTACTCAGGAGGCTGAGGCAGGGGAATTGCTTGAACCTGGGAGACGGAGGTTGCAGTGAGCTGAGATCACACCACTGCACTCCAGCCTGGGTGGGTGACAGAGCAAGAGTGTCTCAGGGAAAAAAAAAAAAAAAAAAAAAAAAAAAAAGGAAACAAGGTATTTGATGTTTCAGTCAGTTTGGGCTGCTGTCATAGATGACCACAGACTGGGCGGCTTAAGCGACAAACTTTATCTTTCAGTTTTGGAAGCTAGGAAGTCCAAAATCTAGGCATAGGAAGATTCAGTGTCTGTGAGGGCCTCTTTCTGTCTCATAGATGGCTATCTTTTTGCTGTGTCTTTGGATGGCAGAAAGAGGGCCAGAGAGCTCTCTGGAGTGTCTTTTATAAGAGCACTAATCCTATTTATGTGGGTTCCACCTTCATGACTTAATTATTTCTCAATTAATAGCAGCCCAGACTGACTGAAACATCTAGACACCTTGTTCCAAAGACTCCACTTCCTAATGCGATCAAATTGAAGTTTAGATTTTCAATGTATACATTTGCGGGAACACAAAAACTTTTCTTCCGTATCTCCAGACCTGCAGGCAAATAGACTAGTGATACTTGCTAAGAGGGAGATCTTTTGTCTATGACGTGCATTGAGCAGAATGTCTCTGGTTTAGGGCTGCTTAGGTAAACTATCTTATATACAATCTATACATTTATGAGGCATAACTCATAACTCGTAACTCATGAATAATGTTGCACACGTTGCAAAAACACTCTGGGTTAAAATGAAGATGTTTCATAGCTTAAATTCTCCCTACAATATGAGGTGACCTGCAAACTTCATTAGAGAACTCACTTATTACTCTGCGCCTGAAAGTGTAGACCACTATGAAAAAGAAAGAGCCAGGACATGTGGGATGTCTCGTACCTGTCACTGCTTTGCTTGCACCTTGATTGCTTGTATCCGTGAAATTATTAATAAAGTTTGACATTGGATAAGTTCTTTGAGTCACATGATTCTGATTCAATAGTAGGACCTTTTATGTCAGCTCACTACCTAGTGGAATTCTTGTGAGGATTGACTTATTTCATGCAGATCAAGTTCTTAGTACAATACCTGGCACATATTAAGTGCTTACAGGTTTGTTATTATTATGGGCACTCATTAGTAAGAATAGTAGTAATAGTATAGGTAGTAGTAGTTGCAGCAGTAGTAGCAATGGCAATAGGCATGGGCTGAAATGACTGCTGGTTCTTTATACTGTACACACATATACAGCTATTCTATATCAGCAACGGTAGCTGCTAGCTGTAACTCAATGTTTATCAGCTCAAAGCTATACCTCAGCATCATTTAGTGGCTCAATTATTATTTATTACAAGCTTATGGTTTGTCAGACACTGTTCTAAGCTCTTGAGGCCACATACTGGAGGGGGAAAAATGAAAATTTAAAAATGAGCATATAATATACCTTTTCAGGTAGTGATAGGTGATATGAAGAAAATAATGCGTAGCAAAGATATAGAAGATGAGGGGAGAGTTTGGAGCTAGGGAGGGGCGTGATCTAAGCTGTGGGTGGAAATGATGGCTCTGATTGTATCTAATATTCCACCCTTAATATATATTTTCAAGTGTCTGTCTTACTATCCTGAATCCTTACCATATCTTATTATTTAACAGCCAGCAAAAGACCCAACAGTCACCCATTCTTCAGCTACAAGTTAAATCCTGCTTCTATACGCCTTATTTCTAAGGTCTCACAATAACAGCATCTCAGGTCTTTTTTTGTTATTATTTTTGATACACATAGAGGAGGAACTTCTGAAGAAATGAAACATTACATACATACTTTCTGATGCATTCTATTTCTTTTCTTTCTTCTTTCTTTCTTTCTTTCTTTCTTTCTTTCTTCCTTCCTTCCTTCCTTCCTTCCTTCCTTCCTTCCTTCCTTCCTTCCTTCCTTCCTTCCTTCTCTTTCTTTCTTTCTTTCTTTCTTTCTTTCTTTCTTTCTTTCTTTCTTTCTTTCTTTCTTTCTTTCTTTCTTTCTTTCTCTCTTTCTTTCTTTCTCTCTTTCTCTCTTTCTCTCTTTCTCTCTTTCTCTCTTTCTGTCTCACTCTGTCACCCAGGCTGGAGTACAGTGATGTGATCTCTGCTCACTGCAACCTCCACCTCCTGGGTTCAAGCGATTCTCCCGTATCAGCCTCCTGAATAGCTAGGATTACAGGTGTGCACCACCACATCTGGTTAACTTTTGTATTTTTAGTAGAGATGCGGTTTTACCATTTTGACCAGGCTGGTCTCGAACTCCTGACTCCAGGGGATCCGCCTGCCTCGGCCTCCCAAAGTGCTGGGATTACAGGCATGAACCATTGCGCCTGACCTGATGCATTTTATTTCGAAGGCTCATTGATTCGAAGGTTCAGGTTCATTCTGTGGAGTCTTTCATCAGTTTCTTTTCCAGTTATACGATCCAGGCTTCCTGCATCACAATCGCACTGTCTCACTAGGCTGGCATTATCTGTTTTAACAGTCTTCTTTCTTGGAGTGATCCTCTTTAGGTAAAAACTAAGTCATTTCAGTTGATTTTAATCTCTCTCTCTTTATTGTTTCAGATTTTAGATTCAGGAGTACATGTGCTTGTTTGTTACACGGGTATTACATGAGTAATGGTGGGTGTTGGGCTTCTAGTGTATCCATCCCCCAAATATTGGACATTGTACCCAGTAGGTAGGTTTTCAACCCTCACTCTCCTCCCACCCTCCTCTGTGTGGAGTTCCCAGAGTCTATTTCCCCATCTTTTTGTCCATGTGTACCATTTATTTAGCTCCCACTTATAAGTGGGGACATGAGATATTTGATTTTCTGCTTCTGTGTAGTTTATACTAGAAACATTGATTAGCTATTCACCCAGTGCTAGGTACAGTGCTAGACAACAGACTCCCTAGGAGATCACGGGGCACACGGGCCCCAAATTATAGTCCCAAATAATACAAGATAGTAGTTTCTGTAACTGAGATTTGTGCAAAGTGCTATGGGAGCCCAGAGGAGTGGGCTGTTAACCAGGCTGGGGAATAGCAGAAGCCCTGAAGGAAGTAATTATGCTCAGGCTGCAGGACAACCACTGCTCTCTTGAAAGTGGAGACAGAGCTATTATGTTCTCCACTGTCAGAGGTGAAGTGATTAGGTTTCTATGGGTGGGGAAGCTAGTCATCTGCTTGCTTCTCATCTATCCTAGTTTTCTATACCCATGTGAACTTTTAACATGGCTGTAAAGATATGGTTAGAAAAAAGCTCTATACGATATTGTGCTCAGTGCAATAATGGGATTAATCCTTGCTTGTATTTGGACCTGAAGAAACAAAGTAAAATGCCTAATCTTTGATTGTATCTTTGCTTTTCACAATCCTCTCTCGTTTCTGTGGAAACAGTTGTAGAGCAGTGTTTTTGGAGATGCATATTGAAAACAGACATTTAACACTTTAAGACAGTGTTTCCCAAACTTATTTGATCTTGTACCTATTTTTTTGGCCTAACTGATTAACATCCACAGCACCATTTGAGGAGTGCTGATCTGGAGTAATAAACAGACTTTTCTCTTTGGGATTGGGACACTTCCTTTTGTGTGTCTATGTCTGCGTGTATCCAGGTGCACATACTGAGTAGCGATGGTTCGGTGTGTGCTTCGTTGCTTTAGTGGGTGTGTGCATGTGGGTCCAAGCATCAATCTTTTATCACTAGAGGCCATATACTTAGGTGTGCAAACATGTCAAGACAGACGTGCTCATTCACACTGGTGACTGTGTGTATGCACATGTGCATGTAGCATGTACATGTGGCTGTTTTTGCAACTACCACAGCATGTTTACCAAAGATTCCAGGAACCAATACGTGATAGGAGCTAAATATGCACTTTGATAAATGAACCTTGAAGACTCCATTTTCCTATGAAATGGAAAACTTCTTTTTGAGAAACAGTTCAATTCAAGGTTCTTGGAAATAGCTAATAAGTTATTGGTAAGTTTAGGGTTACAAAATTTATCTCTGAAGGTTTACCAGTTCCTGAAGTTATTTCTTTTAAGAGGTATTTGTGCTGTTTTCCACAATGAGTATGGTTCATTTTTGTGTATTACGTATTTAATTCAGCAACAGATATTATTGGATACTATAGTAGTTATCTATTGTGAGATAATACATTATCCCCAAACTTAGTGGCTTAAACAACACACATTTATTATCTCATAGTTTTTATGGGTCAGGATTTGGCCACAGCTTACCTGTGTCTTCTGCTTCAAGAACTCTTACAAGGCTGCAGTCAAGGCGTCAGCAGGGCTGTGGTCTTATCTGAGTGCACAGCTGGAAGGATCTGCTTCTGAGCTTGAGCGGTAATTCTTAGCAGGAACAGATTTCTCAGCTCAGAAGGTGGGTTGAGAGTCTCAGTTCCTCACAGGCGATTGGTGAGACCCCATCACTCTTTCTGTGTTCTGTTCTTGAGAAGCAAGTTACTAGGCCTAATCCCAACACACACACACGGGATTACACAAGGCATGATGACCAGGAGGTGGGGGTCATTGGAGGTCATTTTGGAATCTACCTAATTCTACAGATACTTACTCTGCTGGCTTCTGTAAATGCCTCATATAGTATAGTGTTCATCAAGAAAATGCACCTTAAAAAAAAAAATCAATTCTGGCTGGGTGTGGTGGCTCATGCCTGTAATCCCAGCACTTTGTGAGGCCAAGGTGGGTGAATCACGAGGTCAGGAGATGGAGACCATCCTGGTCAACATGGTGAAATCCTGTCTCTACTACAAATACAAAAATTAGCTAGGCGTGGTGGCGCGTGCCTGTAATCCCAGCTATTTGGGAGTCTGAGGCAGAAGAATTACTTGAACCAGGGAGGTAGAAGTTGCAGTTAGCTAAGATGGCACCACTGGACTCCAGTCTGGCAACAGAGCAAGACTCAAAAAAAAAAAAAAATCAATTCTTAAAAACATCTCCAATTTCTTCCATTTAACTACCACCACTCAGGCCTGGTCCTTTTGCCTTTTGTATCTGAACTTTGTCAGTGGCCCCCTAATTAGACTCCCTGACTTCAGCCTTGTCTTTCTTCTTGCTGACAAAATAATTTTCTTAAGACCTGCCCTTTTCAACCTTAAGTGGCTGCCTCTTTCTGAGTATGCACTGTTTTTCAACTTAAAAAAATCACGTACTCTTTGACAAATATAAAAATTGCATCTTTTCCTTTATTATGAATTGAAATTTCAAAATCAATATCATGAGAAAAAGAAATAAAAACAATGATCTTTTGCTCCAATTAAGCTGTTAAATTGAATTTCACTCATTTTGAGCATCAAGTCCCTGCTGTTTAGCCTGGTCTGCAAAGTCCACCACAATCTCCATCAGTCCTTCCTTCTTAATACAAGCCTTCCATTCCAGTCCACTGGTTTTTCATTATTTTGAGGATATGTTTTTGATATTTTGTGCTTTTGAACTTCTACTCCTTTATTGTAAAATATTTAAAGTTATACATAGAAATGGAAAAGAAAAACCCTCGTGTTAGTTCCATCTGATTAGGATGACTTTTTGGAGGTAATCTATGGTTAAAGGACACACAACGGATGGAGAAAAGATGCTCTGAAATGCACACAAAGGCTGTAGGTATTTAGAAATCTCCTTATTGCTTTATGCATAGAACGGGGTGAAACACGAGGGAAACCATTTTAAAACAATCTTTCCCTCAAACACTGTAAAAAAAAGACATATTAGTATGTAATGACACATGCAATGATAATCTCCTTAGCTAACATTTAAGATCAACTTTATTTTAACATTTTGCAACAAAGACAAAGTAAAATAAAATTAGTATTACTTATTACTTACTAAAGAATTATGTAAGTAGTGAAGGTTCAGTCTCTGATTTTGGAATTTGTATGCCCACCTTGCCTACTGTTCCTTCTTAGAAATCTATGTTATGAACATGCACTACTCATAATTCTAGTTATCCTACTCATGAGAAGCACTCATTTTATTCCCTTGAGTAAAAGAAGAAGAAAAGTTCTTGCTTCTTTGATGGGAACAGATTTCTAGATGATAAGACCCGCACTGCCATTCTGCATTTGCTCTTGTAAATGTGCATCCATTCTTCTGATGAGGTTTCCTTTGGAAGTTGGAGCACTTCTTGTTTTTCAGATCTGTCCATTTCAGATGTTAGCCAGACACGGTGATCTTACAATTCCACACCACCATTTCCTCTGTGTTTATATAAGAGGCAAGTAAGGGAATGTATCCCAATTTCTGTATCATATGGTGTTTTTCTTTCTCTGTTATCCTTAGAAATAAATGTGGAAATTATTGAGGAAAAGATAAAACCAACCAACCAGACAAGTCACTTTTTTAAAAACACAAATGAAGTGTGATGAGAAATGAAGGCATATAAGCTAGACGTTTCTGCTTATTTGGCAGGAAGAGTTTAGTTCATTTTAGATTTTATTGGCTTGTTGGGTGTGCTTGAGCATACTGTAATCCTGAAGACGTTTTTTTTCATTTTCCACAAAAGGTAAATAGCCATTTCCAGGGACTTAAGGGTCAGTTGAGTGTAATCATATATATTTATTAGAAGATGAATAATTTTATAAAACGCAGTCATTTTGTGATTATAGTCAATGTCAGGAAATAGCAGAGGTATTTGTGTTCATACACATCTGGATGGAAAGAAGTTGCTCTATGCCTCCCTTTTACTACGGTGTTCTCACAGCTCCTCTGCATTGAAGAAAATGGGAAAGTTTTTGAGGTCCATCGGACCTGAGAAATCCCCTGATCACTGTGAAGTCAGAAGTAGTGGAGAGATGAATGGTTTATAACTCCCAATAAGGCATTTCCTTCATAAGTCTGATTAAAGTGATTTATTAGCAAAACCTTGCTTATAAAAGTTGCGCGTTTGATAGACAAACACAAAAATTCAGTTTTTCATGCTGCGACATGTCAAGAACAAACATTCGTCTATTAGGGTGCCCCTCTCAACTAAGGGAAAGGACCTTGACAGGCCAGATCAGCTACTTGGGGATTTTTGCCTTGACAGCCTGTGTTTGTCTTTCAGCTGTGCAGGTAAGTCATACATTTTGCGGTCACTAGATGGCAGTACAACACCAATGAAAAATCTAGGAAACCTATTTTTCCCAATTTCAAAGCAAGTTTAATGTATTTTTATGCTAAGGCAGTTTTAAAAAGACTCTCCAGAGTATGCTAGGAGTGAAAATATATAAACCTATTTTTTAAAGTATCAAACCAAATTATTCTTAAGAGTGAAAAATTCTCTTAGTTCTCTTTTAGCCTTCAGACAATTCAGATTTGTAACTTGGTTTATGTATTTGGAGTATTCTGAGATAATCTTGTAACATTCTTCCTTGTTATTGCTTGAAGAAGCTTTGATACCTCCCAGATGCAAACAAGTAAGTGAAGAAAGATGATACTATTGTAGTCACACGAAAGAAAAAAGAAAAGAAAAAAACGCACCTCAAAACCCAAACAAATCACGCCTTCGCATAAACGACCCTGCTCACCTATACTCAGGCATAACCATCTACATATTTGCTTTAAGTACCTTGTCACTTCTGTGGTTCTTATTTAGGTTTTCTCTCTCTTTCTAATGTATCTAGCAACGCTTTATTGTCTCATCAGGGTACTTCTTCCAGAATATGATCTCTTTGTAATACTGTCAGAAATACGGAGCCTGCACTAGAATCCAATGCTCACTGCTTCTTGGTGCAGTTTATTCATTCAACAAATATTGGTAAGCATCTTCTGAGTAATTGCACTGACATGGTTAGACTTTGTGTCTCCACCCAAATCTCATCTTGAATTGTGATCCCCAGGTATTGCGGGAAAGACCTGGTGGGAAGTGATTGAATTATGAGGGCAGTTTCCTCCATGCTACTTTTGTGTGAGTGAGTGAATTCTCACAAGATTTGATGGCTTTATAAAGGATTCTTCCCTCTTCTTTTGCTATGCACTCTTTCCAGCCTGCTGCCGTGTGAGACGTACCTCTTCCCTTTCTGCCATGATTGTAAGTTTCCTGAGGCCTCCCAAACCATGTGGAACTGTAAATCAATTAAATGTATTTTCTTTATAAATTACCCAGCCTTGGATATGCCTGTACAGCAGTGTGAAAACAGACTAGTACAGGCACTATGCAAGTTGCTAGGGATTTAGTGGTATGATGACTCAGTCTCAGTTCTTGTGCTACTTATAATCTAGCAGAAGAGAGACATTAAGTAATCTCATAATTAACAAATTGATCAATTACAATGATGAGAAAGGCTACAAAGAGATATGTTAAGTGATTTTATAATGGGTGGTCTGATTTGATTCACTCGACAAATACTTATTGACTGTCTACTCTGTGCTTGGTACTATTCTAGGTGCTAGGGATTCACCAGTGAGCTAAACAGATAATGATCCCTGTCCATGTGGAAATGTATTTGAGTTGGGGGACACAGAGAACCCACAAAATAAGTGCTATGGAAAAATATGAAGAAGGGATGTGAGAGAAGTGGCCTTGAGGAGGAGCCTGAGACTTTGCCTAGTGTAGTCACAGAGGGTCTTACTGAGAGGATGTCATATGGCTTAAAGCTTTAAATAAATGAGGGAAAGAGCCATGCGGATATTGGAGGAAGAGCTACTCCAGTCAGAGAATAGCAAATGCAAAGACCCTAGAGCAGAACCATATCTGGTGAGTTCAAGGAGCTGCAAGGAGGTTAGCATAACTGAAGGAATGAATACAGGTCTAGGGGACTTGGCCAAATCCCCTAGAGCCTAGACTTTTAGCCGAAGTCCCAGGCTCCTCCTCAATGCCACTTCTCTCACGTCCCTTCTTCACATTTTTCCATCGCACTTATTTTGTGGGTTGCCTGTGTCCCCCGAGGTAGTGGGAGGCAGATCATGTAGGACCTTATGGCCATTGAAATATCTGCTTGGACTGAGCCAGAGTCATGGAAGGTTTAGAGCAGAGATGTGACACCGTTTTATTTATGGCAGAATCACTCTGAGTCTTGTGATTAAAAAAAATATTTTAGGGTCAAAGAGGGAAACCAGCAGACCAAGATTCCAGGAGAAAGAGGTAAGTAGCTTGGACCTCGTGGCAGCTATCGGGCTGAGAAGTGGTAGAATTCAGGATGTCTTTTGAAGCCATCCTGAAGGATCTCCTGATGGGCTGGACGGGGCTTAGGAGACAGACAGAGGAGGTGTAAGTGACTGCCAAACATTTGTCCTGACCAACAGAAGGCTGAAACAACCATTAATAGGAATGAAGAAGACTGAGGGTAGAGCAGGTTTTTGGGACAAAAATCAGGAGTTCAGTGTTGGGAATAAGTTTAAATTATGTGTTATCATCAGGCCGGGCGCAGTGGCTCACACATGTAATCCCAGCACTTTGGGATGCTGAGGCAGGTGGATCACAAGGTCCGGAGTTCGAGACCAGACTGATCAAGATGGTGAAACCCTGTCTCTACTAAAAATACCAAAAAAAAAAAAAAAAAAAAAGAAAATTAGCCGAGTGTGGCAGCAGGCACCTGTAGTCCCAGCTACTAGGGAGGCTGAGGCAGGAGAATCGTTTGAACCCAGATGGCAGAGGTTTCAGTGAGCTGAGATCATGCCACTGGACTCCAGCCTGGGCGACAGAGTGAGACTTCACCTCAAAAAAAAAAAAAAAAAAAAATTATGTGTTATCTGTCCAAACAGAACGATCTCATTTCAAGTGCAGGAGAGAGGTCTGGGTCGAAGGTATACATTTGGGAACTGGCATCATTTAGATGGTATTGAAAACTACAAAGCTGGACAAGTGAGTGACTTCGGGGTATGTGAGGGGGAGCAGGAAGTCTTCTCAGAAACGACGTTCCAGCAGGATCTGAAGGATGAGTAAGTTCACTAGGTGGAGAGTGCAAGGCAGAGCTCTCTCCTCTCATGGCACTGTGACAGATGCTCCATGTTCCATGGACACAGTGAAGCACGGAGGAGCAGTCTAACCACAGAGATTCTTTATTCGTTTCCCGGAGTAACAAAGTAGCTTTCCTAGAATAAGAAAGTTTGAAAGTTCTACAAACTTTCAAATACAGTATCAATGTAGGTGGCAGCCTGGAATATGTCCCTATAGTTCCTAAGGAATTTCATATAAAAATAAGGTGTCATTTTTATCTTTGAAAATGACTTTGTGATACCCGTATGTTGAAGCAGTAGAGGACTTAGGGCAGTTGTCCCCAAGTGGTGACATACCTGTCTCTGCCCCTCAGAAGGAGCGGAAGCATTTTGGGAACTTGCTCTGTGCTCCTCACGGCAGCTGAGCAGGGACACAATTGTGTCTGAGAGCTGTCAGGCAGGGCTTTGAGCCCCACGGCTGCCACTTACCACCTGTGTAACTTTGGGCAGGTTGTTTAAACTTCCTGTGTGTTCATTTGTTTCTTAGCAAAACAAGCATAAAGCTAGTTTTGCCATGAGGAACAAGCAAGGATATGATTTTACTAAAATTGCTTATAACGTAGGAAGGCTTCAGTCAATAGCAGGCATTACTCTCTTTTATTGCTGTGAATCACCATGGACTTTGTTTTTAAGATGGAGAATACAAAAGAAGTCAGATGTATTTCTGGTTGAGAAAAAAAGACCAGATTGGACAATAAAATACCGATTTTTCCATTTATCACAGTTTTATCTAGACTCTCAAACAGCAAAACTGAAAAATAATAATAGATATGGACCTCGTAGTACTAGAAAAGCACTGTACATGTATTCTGTTACTGTATCTTTAGCACTCTGTGTGGCCAGTAGAATTTCCCCTGTTTCGTAGATCAGGAATCTGAGGCTTGCAGTCTTGACTGAGGGTACAAAGCTAGTCAGTGGCAGATCCAGGATTTCAAAGAAGTTGTCCTCTTTCAAGTTCTTCAAACCAATGTTCCAACTTTCTCCTAATACAGAACCTATTTATTTTAGCAGGTCACATCTGAGATGTGCTGCTTATAATGGAAGCATTTAACATAACAATGTACTTTTTAGGAGTATGGAGAAGAAAACCAGGAGAGTATCCCTGATATTTCAAAGGCTTATATATATATATTTTATATTATATATAAATACATATATTTTCATATATAAATATATGTATCATTTTTAAATATATATATATTTTTTGGAAGAAAACAAGGTAATTATATTTTCATACAGGTACTGGATCCTATAAAAATTTTGAAACTTGGGCAATATCCACCTGGACTTCTCAACATGGCCAAACTTCTAAGACATGTGAGCTTAGCTGACAACACGCAACTTGGCTGTAGCCATTGATTATCCCACTGATTGCTGGAGAAGCCAAGCCAAGTTGCTCCTTCTTTGCTTCACGTATCCAATCAGTTCAGTCATCCTTAGACTACGAGGCACTGCATAACGGCAATAAGACACCTTCAATGCCCTTATCTTCCAGAAAAATCGGCTTAGGATCCCATCTATAGAGCTCCATTGGACTTTTATGTTATCATTTTCCACAAATGCCATTAGCTCCCATCTGAAAGCCACATTTTCCCGGCGTTGCTGGAAACTGCCTTAAGCTAGGCTCTGCTGATGTCACCATCATGTGGAAGCAAAGTGTAGTCTGTATACTATTTAGCTGTTTCTCTTTGCTTTAGATGTGTGCCGAATGCTTAAAGCTTATAGAGCTTAGAGAGGCACGAGTTTTTGGTAGAATATGTCGGTGTTCTATTGTAAAGGCAAAGTATCAAACTGTTTATTGACTGTGAGATTAGAAATTCTGGGTGGATATTTAGTTAACTCTGTGTGTTCTCCAGACAGGTTTCCAAGAACCAGATCTAGGGCAAAGGGGGGCATTATTCTCTTCACATTTTTCATGTAGAATTACATGTTTTGGGGGTCCCAAAAGGCCATATTTTGGAATATATCCAAATCACTGTGTGCATGTTCCTTTCTTGACCACAATTCCTCCAACACAAATCAAATTTAGAAGCTTCCTATAGTTCCAGATGGTCAGAATCTGAACATATCTAATTACCATTTCCCATTGGGATTAATGCCAACGAGGGGCTGAGCTTCTGTCCAAATGACATCTACTTTCTCCTTAGTTACTTCTGATTCTTGCATCTTGCCTATTGCCAATTATGAAAATGAAATAAAAATGTTCAGTTTGTTTACAGAATTCCTGTCTTCATTTAGTTTATGCAATTCAAAATGAGAAGCAGCAAAGTTTCTTTTAATTTAAACCATCCAAAATGGAGGAATCTTTAAATAAAGAGAAAACAGTTGGAGCTTTAAAATATCTATTATTTTAAAATTTCTTCTTCGTCTTTTCTTTCTTCTATTTTGAATCAAAGTTGCTGTGGGCACAGATCTGGTACAGTTTATTACTTCCCCCACATTTATTTAGCATGTACTATGTTTATCGAACTTTGTTAGCTATGATGAGAGATGTAAAAATGGACAAGATTTCATTCTGCCTTCTAGGAATTTAGGGTCTTGTAGAAAAACAGATGTGTTAAAAATGTTCTGTGTCACACAAGGAATTAAACAACGCTTTTAGGGAAGAGAGGAAGATCAGTGGTGGACAAGAGACTCTCTGTAACTTGAATGTGCTTTTCATCTTAGGTAGTTACAAATTATCCAAGTAAATTATTTTTGAAACCTAGAAATAAAAGCTCATAACACAAGAAAGAATGTCGTGTGTTTTCTTAGAATTTTAAAACACTTAGGGGAGCACGGATGGGAAAATTAATTCTACCTGGGAGAATCTGGGTGGCCTTTGTAGAGGCAGTGCCATGTGAGCTGGGTTTGATGGGTGGAGAGGGGAGGAAAATCCCTGCAGGGGTATATGGCACAGAGCTCATGGAAATATTAGGGTTAAACTGGGAGGTAGCAGAGTTTGAAGTTTGCCCAAAGACATTTCAGGGAATGAAAGCAGGGGACTGTGAGACTGATGGGTGGGTAGTAGAAGCCCTTCAAAAACAAGTGAAGGAGTTTAGATTTCATCATCTAGCTCAGCATTTCCCTAAGACTGATCTTCAAAGTACTGGCCCCATGAGAGGCACTGAATGTGAGATCCACATATTTGAAGATTCATCATAGACTTTAGAATATTAAAAGCTCTGATCAGTCCTGCAGTTAAAGATTCTTGCCAGCTGGGCACGGTGGCTCACGCCTGTAATCCCAGCACTTTGGGAGGCCGAGGCAGGGGGATCGCGAGGTGGATATCGAGACCATCCTGGCCAACATGGTGAAACCCCATCTCTACTAAAAATACAAAAATTAGCTGGGCGTGGTGGCATGTGCCTGTAATCCCAGCTACTTGGGAGGCTGAGGAAAAAGGAGAATCATTTGAACCCGGGAGGCAGAGGTTGCTGTGAGCCGAGGTGGCGCCACTGCACTCCAGCCTGGTGAAAGAGCCAGACTCCGTCTAAAAAACAAACAAACAAACAAACAAACAAACAAAATGGTTCTAGCCTTTCTTTATTTAACCCAACATTTCCTAAAGGTGTCTGACTACAGAATTCTTTAAAAAATAATACTGTGGAAGGAAGTACTTTGAGTCTACACAGAGCTAACACTTACATAGTATAACTATGTGTTAGACACTGTTTTATGTGTGTTATGTGTATTTGCTCGTTTATTTATATTTATTTATTTATTTATATTTTTGAGAAGGAGTCTCGCTCTGTTGCCCAGGTTGGAGTGCAGTGTCATGATCTCGGCTCACTGCAACCTCCACCTCCTGTGTTCAAGGGATTCTCCTGCCTCAGCCTCCTGAGTAGCTGGGACTACAGGTGCGCACCACCACGGCTGGCTAATTTTTTGTATTTTTAGTAGAGACGGGGTTTCACCGTGTTAGCCAGGATGGTCTCGATCTCCTGACTTGTATGATCTGCCAGTGTCAGCCTCCCAAAGAGCTGGGATTACAGGTGTGAGCCGCCGCGCCCGGCCTGTTTGCTCATTTAATCCTTACCACACTTTGTGAAGTAGGTACCATTATTATCCTCATTCATATATGTGGAAGCTGAGGTGCAGGGGGGCTAAGAAACCTTCCTGAGTCCAGGGTCACAAGCTAATAAGTGATAACTCTGGGGTTTGAACCCAAGTGGTCTGACTGCAAAGTCTATTTTTTAATCCACATAATACACAGCTCCCTAAATGCTGTTTCTGAACCGAAGAGTAATGTGATCATCGTTAGGTTTGAGAAAGAAAATGTTGATGGCTTTGCAAAAACTTAGAGGATGAATCAGTTGACTCCATTCGGCAGTTCTTTTTCCTTGTTTTATTGTGAAAAATTTCAAACACACAGAAGAGACAAAAGAACAATACGATGAATACCTGTATACTCAGAACCTAGATTCGATTGTTAACATTGTGCCATATTTGTTTTACATACTTTTTTTTTTTTTTTTTTTTTTTTTTTACCTCCTGAGCCAGTTGAGAGTAAATTTCAGGCTTCATGACTTGTCACTGCTAAATACTCCAGTATGTGTATCTTAAACATAAGAACAGTTTAGAACTTTATGCTAACATCCAAGTGAGAGGTAATGAGTGCCTCAGCTAGGGCTGCAGCAATTCAAAGAAGGGGGTGAAGTGGGAGAAGTGTGGATTACTCATTTGTCAGCTACTTTCAGAAGATATTCTCTTAAGGTGGTTTTTCGTATATCGTGATAGGGGCCTGGCACACTTTGTTTCATACTGGTCAATGTGAACCCCAAGAAGGAGCCTAATTTATAATGGGCTTAAGCAAAATATAACTTGGGTGTAAAGTTAGTGTCAAAATGTAAGCACATACTCTATGTTCTTGTCTGATAAAACTTACACTGATATTGATGCTTCTTTTTATTAACAAGAATAATGTATAGTTTTCAGTTACTGGACACATATAATGTCTTGAGTATTGTTGTAGACACATTATACATATCAGTACCACTACTGATAATAATAATAAAGGGAGAGTTCATTGTTAATTCTATTGCTTCAGAAATTTGGACCAGTCATCACCTTCTTTTAAATTTTGACACTTTTCGACCTGCTGGTGGAGAGAATTATCTTTTGTTTTTTCAGTTCAAATTAGACATCTCCTAAGTGTGAGCATATCCAGTGCTCATTACCACCCAGATGAATTAGCCTTGTTTGGAGAAATGGCTGATTCCAGATTTTGAGGAAGAAAAGTCTCGGTTTAACCTGAAATATTTTATTGACTAGGTAACTATGAAAATGCTCAAATAATGATAGAGCTATCAAAAAACCAAGGAGCTGACTGAAAAGGGCTCCTATTAACCTAATTAGGTATAATTTGAACTTCAAAAACAATAGTAATTATACTGAAATATAACAAATATAAACAATTCTTGATTGCAAAGTGATATTAGGAAGAAAGAAAGAGAGGGAGGAAGATAAAGGAGAAAAGAAAAGCTTTTCTTTAAAGCAGAATGCCAGCTAATAAGTACAGAAAGAATTATAGAATTAGAAAATCTGTTTTGCAAACTTCCCGGTATAATAATTGATTTAGGTGAGAACCATCTCTGAATGCTAAAAACCATTCAGAGGTTTTTAGCAAGATTGTTGAAGGATGGGGTATTCACACAGTTTTGAAAAATCACACCATGTATTATTTATTAATTACGATGTGATAGGGTATGCCTTTGCAATGGAGAGATCTGGCAGTCACCATTGTCCCAAATCGTCAAACTCCCCATTGCGACCATGGGTCAGGCTATTAGGTGCCTCTGGATGTGATGGAGTGGGAGGTACGCAGCATAACCTAAGTAGAGTCCTTGCCAGAAATGTCTTGTCTAAATCCAATCATGAGGAAACTGTCAAATAAATTCAGGAGATGGAACATTCTGTAGAACAATTGGCTTGGACTTGTCAAAGGATTTGGTGTCAGGAAGATCAGAGGGTCACAATGGAAGACTAAAGAAATACAGCATCCAAACATAATGTGTGAACTTGGCTGGATGCTGAATTTTAAACAGCTGTAAGAGACATTTTGAGGACAAGTGGGGCAATTTGAGTATGGCTAAGATTTTAATGATGTTATTGAATTCACTTTTTTTTCCTTTTTAAGAAGTTGAATTTAACTTTCTGAAATAATTACTTAGGAAGAAATGCAGAGGAGCTCCACAGAAAAAGGTGACAACCAGAATGATATTCCATCAGCCAGATTTTTAAAATTCCTCCACTCTGAAATTTCTTTTTGTCAGCTAAAACTATTTTCCGGGTCCGTTTCCTTAGGTGAGCCTTGTTCACATTCGGCATCATACTCAATGCTGATATTTATTATTTTGGTTTCATTTTCCTTTTTGCATCTTTATGTTTCTTCCGACAATCCATAGGCAGGTTGTCTGTTCCGGCGTCCCAAGAGTTCCTGCTAATATTACTTCCTGCTCCTCTCTAGAATAAATCAGAACCTGCTTGAAGTCCTTCATTATTCTTAGAGAAAAAGAAAAATCTAGTGGTCTCTTTCTCAGGTAATGATGCTTCTCCGGGACTGGACTTTCTGTGATCTGTTCCTTCAGTAACATCTTCCTCTTTGGAACTGCTGTCTTGGAAACACGGGTCTTTCTCGTCCCCAGAACCCGTCTGTTTCACCTCTGTGAGTCTCTTCCTTTATGTCTTTAGTGTCTGAATCAAAAAAGGAGAATGTGAACCTGCTGGGCTGCTCAGCCCCACTGCTCAGAGCTGCAGGGTCCTGGATTTCCTCAGGTTTCTCTTTGCCACACTCCTCATTCCAGGGTGTGTCCTCTTCTTTTTCACTGGTATATTTTGAAGTTCGAAATATTTCTTTCAGATCCATAGCAATGTTATGATACCTTTCTTTGGACACCTCAGATAGCTTTTCAGCTTCCTCCCTTTTCTTTTTTTGTTTTTCTTTACTTTCTTTTGGTTTATCGTGTCTTTTTCTTTCGTAAGTGGCACGGTCTTTCTTCGTTGGATCATAATGTATGCTGTCCTTAAATTTCTTAGCAGCTACTGATTCTTTGTAGAATTGCTTAAGTTGATTTGCAAAACACTTTGTACAACATTCAGGGCTTTCTTTTCTTCTTCAGCAGGCTCTCTTCTTCCTAGTAGTTTTCTTTTCATTTAACTCTTCCTGTTCCTCTTCACTGTCACTTTCTTGAAATCAAGAGTTCATGCAGAATCTGTCATCAGTGCCAAAGTGCGACTGTAAATCCATGAGCTTCTGTCCAGCTCTGCCCTCAAACTAAGGTTTAATTTTGAGCCTGTTACTGTTATCTTCAGAATCAGATTCCTCATCATCACTGCTATCAGGCAGCTTCCTCGATGTTTCACCCATAGACTCTTTCACCCATTCCTCTCCTGGACGGCTGTCCTCCTGAGTAGATATCTCCTCTGTTTCACATTCACTGTCAGAACTGAAGATGATGTGGGTTAGCTTATCCTCTGGATGACCATCCACATTTGTCAGAGCATTGTGCACCAGCTTCTTCTGCACTTCTTTTGCTTTTTGCCTCGTTTCCAAGGCTGCCAAGTGCTTATCATCATCTTCAGCATGCTTATCCTTACCACTCAGATCAGACGAATTACTAATAGAAAGTGAGAAATCAGTTTTGATTTCCTCGGTGTCCTTGGATAAGACCTTTGGTGATTTCTCAAGAGATGTGAGGCTACTTGAGTCAGACCTCTCTTCCTCTGAAGCTTCTGTCTTTGTGGGACTATGGCAGCTGTCTTTGTCAAAGCCTATGTTGTGAGTCTTTGCACGAAGACTTAAGGACTTCTTACCTTCTAATGGCAATAAACTAGAAATAGAATTCTTACTTCTCTTTTCAGAACTCCTAGTGGACACTGCCTTGCGATCCTGGCTCTCAAAAGTGTTCTTTTCTTTTTTTTTGAGACGGAGTCTTGCTCTGTCACCCAGGCTGGAGTGTGCAGTGGTGGTTCCTCAGTTCACTGCAAGCTCCGGCTCCCAGGTTTACGCCATTCTCCTGCCTCAGCCTCCCGAGTAGCTGGGACTACAGGTGCCCGCCACCTCGCCCGGCTAGTTTTTTTGTATTTTTAGTAGAGATGGGGTTTCACTGTGTTAGCCAGGATAGTCTCGATCTCCTGACCTCGTGATCTGCCCGCCTCGGCCTCCCAAAGTGCTGGGATTACAGTGTTCTGTCTTTTTTGAGGCTGAATATAATTTAGGCCATTCACCTTCTTTGCATGTTGGCATGGAGGCAGTTCACCTGAAAAGCCATTAACATATGGGGACCCATCTTCCATGGATATGATACTGGGATCCACATGTTTCATGGAATTCTGATCTTTATTAATATTGTTAGAGGCAACATTGTCTTTCAATGATTTTTTTTTTAACTGACTCCTTTTCATATAAACAGCCTCCTCCCTTGAAAACCTGGAATTTTGGCTTTAAGTTGTTTTTCTTTGGTTTCTGTTTGCCACAGGTGCTCTCCTCTCCTTCTAACAGGGAAGCCACAATGTCCTCAGGACAAATACACTGTCTGCGTCTGTGGAGGCCAGTGGGAGTGTTGGGGCTCTTGAAGCCTCTGTTAAACTTGCATTGTGTCATGGTTTCTGGTCCATCACTCTCAGTATCTTCATTTGGAACTTTCTGATCAGTGCCAGCCAATTGTTCCAAATCAGCTAAAGTAAGATTCACACGAAGGCAGTTTTTTTTTTTTTTTAAATCATGGCATTATACTCCTTGTCTCCTTCAGAGTCAGCTAATTCTGATGCAGAATCAGCATCGTCACCGCTACTGCACTGAGAGGGAGATTTGTGATTAAGAGGCTTTAATCCATGACCGAGGGCTGACTCTACATTGCTTTTCCTTTTTTGTACTTTAATACAGTGATCAGAAAGCTCACAGATTTCTCTATTTTTGAAGGAAGTTTTCTTGTCTGTAGATTTTTCCAATTGTGAAAATGCTGTACTGTTTTTGACCTTAGCAACATTTTTTTTCATCGCAATGATTTCATCTGTATCTCCTGAGTCATACTCACAATCGTTTCTAATAATATCATCACTGTCATGGTAAGAGACATTAGTTTTGATACCTAAACCTATTGAAGAATGCAATTTGTGAACTCCTGATTTGAAATCATCCCTTACAACTCCAAAGGGATCATTTTCAGATTCATTTATTGAGGGCTGTATGGTTCTCTATAAGTTTTCCTCTTTTGCAATCATCATTCTTAATTCATCTTCAGAATCAATATCATCATTAGAAATGCTATTTCTCTTCTTGGCAGTTTCCAAGCCAGAAGTCTTAAAAGGTAGATTTTTAAGTTTCTGAGTATCAGAAACAGGTACAGGAGGTGATTTAGAAGAAGTAATGCGATTACAAGTTCTTTTCTGTGCAGCCTGTTGCTGTGGTAAGGGTGGTCTCTCTATTACCCACTTGGGCCTTGGACTCATGGTCAGAGACCCAGTGGAACTCTCATCCCTCTGCACTTTTATCGTCTTCTTGGGAGGGCTGTGGAAGTCGAGAAGTCTCCTCACCGTTTCTTACTCATAGGGTCATTCCCTCCTTCCAATTCCCAAGTCAAGCTGGATATAGGAACGGTGTTTGTGAAATCCTCCCCTATCTTCTTTAGGTTGTGGCAGGATTTTGAGGGATCATATTTTATAATTTTATATTTATGATAATTTTTAAGGTGAAGAACAAGTAACACTCTTCCAAATTTGCTCACAACCCAATTCTTATACCCTGGCACTTCTGTCCCTGGCACAGCTTTCATATGGAATTCCACTCCTATCTTTTCTAACAAGTTGGTGTTACCTGTTGTTGATTTTCCTTTCTTAGCTTTTGCTTCTTCTTTCTCTTGGGCCAATCTGTGCAAAAAGCTTTCTTTTTCTAGTTGAATTTGTAATGCTCCACCTTTCCATTTTGTTTTATTTAGAACAGACATACATTTTTTCAGGTCTGCTTCTGCTACACTGATGTTGATATATGCAAAGATTTTCTGCGGGTTTCCTTGGTCATCTTTCTGTGTAATCTCCACATCCGAAACCTCTGCAAATCTGCTGAACTGATTTTGTAGGTCTGTCTCAGAAATTTCCTGGCCAAGGCCACCCACATAAAGGTGCTTCATTTCTCTGTTCACTTTCATGAAGGCTGGGCATATACTTGGTATGTTTTAGTGGGAAAAGTAATTTTTTCAGCCTTGTTTCTCCGAGAAGACCCAGAGACGTAAAGAGAGAGGCTTGGAAACTGCCTTGTGATTCTCATGCCCCAAACCCACTCCTCACCATGTCATCACCTACAGCCAGCACTGCTGCAGCCCCTGAGTTCACTTTTTAAAAGGCCTGGTAGGCCGGGCGTGGTGGCTCATGCGTGTAATCCCAGCACTTTTGGAGGCCGAGGCGGGTGAATCACCTGAGGTCAGGAGTCTGAGAACAGCCTGACCAACGTGGTGAAGCCCCATGTCTACTAAAAATACAAAAATTAGCCAGGCGTGATCGTGGGCGCCTGTAATCCCAGCTACTCAGGAGGCTAAGGCAGGAGAATTGCTTGAACCCAGGAGGCAGAGGTTGCAGTGAGCCGAGATCACACCACTGCACTCCAGCCTGAGCGATAAGAGTGAAACTCCATCTCAAACAAACAAACAAACAAACAAACAAACAAATGCCTGGTAATGATGTTAGGTTGTGTGAGAGAATGTCCTTGTTTGTGAGAGTTATGTGCTAAAATATTTAGGGATAAACTGTCATGTTGTTTCCAACGTACTTTAGGATGGCTTGACAGAAAGAGGTGTGTGTAGGTTCCTGTATTAGTCCTTTTGGGATGTTATAACAAAATACCATAGACTGGAGTGCTTATAAACAGCAGAAATCTATTTCTCACAGTTCAAGAGTCTGGGAAGTCCAAGATCAAGGCATCAGCAGATTTGGTGTCTGGTGAGAACCTACTTTCTGGTTCACAGATGCCACCTTTTCACTGTGTCCCTATGGGGTAAAAGAGAGGAAGGGTCTTTCTCAGACCTCTTTTATAAGGGCGATAATTCCATTCATGTGGGTTCTACCTCCCCAAAGTTCTAACTACTAATATCATCATGCTGGGGGTTAGATATTTCAACATATGAATTTCAGGGGGACACAAACATTCCGACCATAGCAATACCTATATAGAGAGATGAAGTAGGAGCCACAAGATTATTAACAGTTGGTGTGTATAGGCAAGCGTATACCAATATTCACTAGACATTTCTTTAATTTTTGTGTAGATTTGAAATTTTTCAAAGTAAGAAAAATAGTATCTATGGGAATCAAGAGAAAATATTTTTCCCTCCACTTTTTATGCCTGTTGTCCTCTACACTTAGTAATTATTTCATGACATGAAAGCCCTGCTCTGATTTGTTAGTTTTGTCTGACGTATGGAGTTTAGTTCTGAGGACTTAGACTCACCCTATATCTCTGCAGGTGATCAGGATGTTGTAGAAACAGTGAATTTAGATTTCTTGGACACATTTTCTTTTGGGACTTTTCTTTGATTAATACGTGAAGTGACAGCAAGGGACCTTGTGAAGGTCTTGGTTCTTGTTATTCCCTGCAGCTGCAAGAGTGGGTTCCAGAAGGCCAGTGAAGAAATGTGGTAAATACATGGTACATTCCTTATGGTTCAGCAGAAGGCTTGAAAGATCCCTGGAACGATTTGGAAAGAAATACCTTGAGACTTTTTACATGCAAGTCTGTAAAAGCCATCATGTCAGTGCATTTTATAGCATTTTGTCTGCCTCCTTTCAGTGGCAGATGTTGGAAGTCTTGGCATGGTAGTCATGCATTTTGAACCACCTGCATGGGGCATCTTGAGTTCCACATAAGAAAAGATGGTAGAGAGAAAAAATTGGGGGGGTGGGGCAGGGGCGGGGAGGATCATTTTCTATAAATTTTATTTCTCCAAAGATAAGATAAAACTCAAATCATAACTTTGTAGTTATATACCTTTTGAAAAACTGATCAGTAAGTAACAATTTTATTAAACAATTGTTGAATAAAAGAGGAGAAGGTGTGGTGCTATAAGATTCTTTGCTAAATGGAGTTTTTATATTAAAATTACAGATACAAATATTAGGTGATTTTTATTAATTGAATTCCTGCTATGTGCTTCCTTTTAATATAATAACTTGACATTAAGAAACTTCTGTCCTTAAGAAACTCAAGAATACATTAGTGACTATCTTAATCATTTTAATGTTTCTATAAAGGGAGAATATCTGACTTTTATGTTTTTACTGAGTTTGAGAAGTATTTGGGGGATTCTAATTCTCATAAGGGTCTTTGACTTCCAGTTTTCCTTCTCCTAAGAGCAAGGACACAGCAGATTGAAGATTAATGATGGTCTGGAGGGAGCTGGGATATGCAGATTGTATTCAATGTCATTGAAGAAATGTGCTTTGAGTATCCACCATGTACCAGGCATGGTGCCAATGCAGATAAAAATGCAAGAGAGGCCATTTCACAGAATCTATTTGTTGACTGTCAATGACACAAGAACATGTGTTTGGAGGCGCTTGGCTATTTTTGCTGGGATGGTCTTCATGGATGGACATTACTATTCTCTTTCTGTTTTAAATCCATAGACAAGAAAGCCCTGACCAACCCCTTCTTGGACTATTCCAATTTTGTCTCACATAATTTATTGGGGAAAATGAGTTCCATATGTTTAGTAAAGTTGTTCCAGAACTACCTCCTTTCTGGCTCATGTTTAGTATTTTGGGATTTGGTGGCTGTGTTTATGGTCAACAAAAGCATGATCTTCATCACTTTTATGTCTTCTTTAAAACACACCTCTTCAACTATTCTGTCTTTCAGATGTAAAAATCTTTGCCTTCTTACTTCATCATCGTTTTCTCTTTAAACTTATATGAGAGGGGTAGACAATCCTGAATACCATTAGGATTTACCCTAACCCTGTTTTTCATGGAAAAGAATATGTAAACTTCCATTAGGAAGTATGTGAAAGAAACTTTCCTTTAAATAAAAATGCGTAAGTCTTTAGAATTGCCCTTGCAAAGTTCTAAATCAATCAGCCAGGGCTAATACATCACTTGAGGAGATGGGCTAGTGGCATTCTCATGAACGATCACCTGTGATTACAGAGCTCCGGCTGGCCCAAGATTTTACTTTCCTGTGGGATTTGACACCACTGATCATTTTAGTTTCCTGCATCAGCCATGCACAGAAAGTCTTAATGGGACAGTATGCAAAATGCATTCTCATTACATTTGTTCTCTTTTTGTTATCAATAACCCAAGGTCATTTTAAGATTTTTAATCATTTCTGTCTGAAGAGTATGCTTTTAGAGACACATGGCTTATCTTTCATAAAATACGATTCAGAACAAGAAGTTAGGTTTTGAGATATTTAGACAAGGATGAACTTAGGCAATTGTGGAGGCTTTCACACTTCTTTGTCAGCAGGTTTCACATCCATTTTTCCTTCCCACTCCCTCTTTTGAAACCTTTATTTCAAGCCAACAATAGAGTTTTATGTATGAAGTTTAAAAATTATTTTTCCATTTAACATATTTTAATTTTTTGATGTTACTTTCTGTTTTTTTTGCTATCGTTTAAGCAGTTTTATTCCATTCAATAAATGTGCCCTCATTTAATCCCGTGTGGTTGGACATTACTTTTCACTGTTCACTTCTATAATAGCATTGAAATGAACATTCCTGTAGTGAAAACTTTCAAGATATTCATGATAATTTCCTTAGGTCAAATTCTTGGATATGAAATTATTATGTCAAAAATAGGCACATCATTAAGTCTTCTTATACAAGTTATGAAGCATTATGATGTGAGAATGTACCTTTTCTCTCACCTTCTGCAAAATTAGATATTATAATAATCTGCTTGAATATGATGTATTGAAGTCTCATTGATCATATCCATATTTCTTTGATTATTGTAAGTTTGGAATTTTTAATAGATTTTTGGTTTCTAGTGTTTTATCTTGAAAAATACCCAATACGGTGATAAATCAGGGCCTGACATGTCATACTTTATAAGTTTACTTGCTGATGTCCAAGGAATAGCTTTTTACAGCGCATAGAATTATAAGAACGTAAAATGTTCAAATAAATGCTTTCTAGGAGCACACTAATTCCTATCTCCCTCCCAGGGTGAGATTGATTGATATGCTGAAGTTAATATCAGTGTAAATGCATCTATTTAAACCCATGCCTTGATGTCTTTGGATTTTCTTTTTGCATTTGATGTCAAATGAATATATCCCTTAATTATTGATGAATAGTGACTGAGGTGGCTAAAGTTAAGGTAGAAATCAATCATTTGATGTTCATTGGGCACCCTGGATAGTTGGATGTATATTAGACCTCTCCCAGCAGGCAACAACAGTGGACCATATCCAAGAGTCTAAAGCCATAAAGTGAATTCTTTTCAGCATTTCATAGATAAACCATGCAGTGTACTCAGAAAAACACGCGCTAATCTTTCTTTCCTTTGTCTCTCTCTGGTGTCACCTTATCTCCAGCTCTATCTTTCATTTCTACTCTTTTCCTCTTACCTTATCAATTTTTTTTCTCCTCAATCATATTTCCTTCCTCTGCCATTGTATAATGTGTTTCGAAAAGAGTGGATTTTAAACGTTCTCATCACAAAGAAATGATAAATATGTGAGGTCATGTGGAGTGTGATCATTCTACAATGTATACATGTACCAAAACATCACATTGTACATCACATACAATTATTATTTGTCAATTAAAAATAAAAGATAATAAAAATAAGTATTCATTAATCTTTCCTCCATATTTTGTTTTGTTTTGTTTTTTTCCTATCTTAATTTATGGACAAGATCACACCAAATCACTTCTACAGGGAAGGGGTGTGATAAGAAAGAAGTCTTCTGCTGGCTTTGATTTTCTTTCTTTCTTTTTTTTTTACTTTTTTTTTTGTTATTATACTTTAAGTTCTAGGGTACATGTGCACAATGTGCAGATTTGTTACATATGTATACTTGTGCCATGTTGGTGTGCTGCACCCATCACCTCGTCAGCACCCATCAACTCGTCCTTTACATCAAGTATAACTCCCAATGCCACCCCTCTCCCCTCCCCCCTCCCCATAATAGGCCCCGGTGTGTGATGTTCCCCTTCCCAAGTCCAAGTGATCTCATTGTTCAGTTCCCACCTATGAGTGAGAACATGCGGTGTTTGGTTTTCTGTTCTTGTGATAGTTTGCTAAGAATGATGGTTTCCAGCTGCATCCATGTCCCTACAAAGGACACAAACTCATCCCTTTTTATGGCTGCATAGTATTCCATGGTGTATATGCTGGCTTTGATTTTCAAAGAGTAGAAGAGTTGCTGCATACCCTTGCCAACATTTGGTGTTGTTTTACCAATCTTGTGGGTGTGAAATGAGATATTTTTATTTTCAATTGTATTTATTTGATTATAAGTGAAGTCGAGTCATAGGAGTTGTTTACATAGTCTAGATATTTTATTAATCCTTTCTTAGTTACTATTATAGACTGCACATTTGTGTTAAGGACAAATCTTGCTTAGATCTGAGAGCAAAGTAGATGATAAAGAGAAAAGCATATATGACAATAGCATGAAGTGTGTTCACATACTATATACATATATATATATATCTCCAGTGCATAGGTAAAGATTAAATAATTATAATAAACTGAACAACCATATGCCCATCATTCAGTCTAAGAAATAAAATAATTCTGGTAATTTGAAAATTATTAAATTGTCCTCCCCCTCAATTGCACTCAGAGGAATAATCTGTAAATGATTCCCATAGTTTTCTTCATATCATAATGAACATGTATGTGTGTATTCTCAAATACAGTGCTTGGTTATGCCAATTTTTGAATATGCCTCACTTCACCCAATGGACTCTGTATTCAAATTTTCTGGGCTTGAGATCCCACTTCATCACCTCGGTGGGAAGCTGTATCAACTTGGGAAAGTTATTTCATCTGTTCAGTCATAATTTCCACATCCATAAAATGCTAACAGTAACTGTACACGCCTCATAGCATTCTTGTGGGATTAAATTATATATATGGCACTTAGCCAAGAGTTTGGTAATAGTAAGAAATTTACATATTCACTGTTATCGTTATCATTACTATTATGATTACATTCTTCAGTGACTCATGTCTCATATTGTGATGTATGTGACTACAGTTTGTCACTGCCATGTAATATTTCACTATATGTATATGCCATAATTGATGTATTCATTTTAATGCTGATGGGCATTTGGACTGTTTCCAGAATTTGGCTACTATAAATATTACTGGTAAGAATATTTTTGTACAGGTCTTGTCACACAAGGATAAGAGTTGCTCTAAGATTTTAGGTTATATGCCCAAGAGTAGACCTGCTGGGTCACAATATGTGCACGTTCATCTTTACTAGGTAGTGCCAAATAATTTTCTAAAGCAATTATACCAATTTATCTCCCAACTGGCATGTAGAAAAGTTGCTCCATAGTTTTACCAACATTTGATGTTGTCTTACTAATCTTTTTGAAATGGCCACCTTGTCTGGGGTATATACCCTGGAGTTTGCTGTCTCGTGCCGAGAAAGAATTTAGGACATGGACACATGTGGGTGGGTTAAGGAGTGGAAAGTTTAATAGACAGAAGAAAGGAGAGAGGAGAGCAACCCCTTGCAATAGAAAGAGAGAGAGAGAGAGAGAGAGAGAGAGAGATGTTGGAAAAATGAGGAAGGTGGCAGACCACAGCAGATTTTATATGCAAGCTGAAGGCAGTGTCTGATTTATGTACATTGGTTCCATCAAGTATGACATTTACATGGCATGTGGGGAAGGCTGGTTGCCTCATCCTAATCTTATTATGCAAATGGGCTTTCCAGTTGATCAGGCCATCTTGTCTGCTCTTTACTCTACAGGTGGCTGACAAAGAGAAGGGAAGATGGAGCCTCCATCTTGAATATGTCTAGTCCCTAGTTCCTGTCAGCACTTACCTGTGCAAGCTCCCAGCTTGCTTATCAATGTTACTCGACTTTACAGGCTGCTCTTTGTTAGAAAATGATTTGGGGCTGTTTTTCATTAAGAGAAAAGCCTTACCAAGGACTCCCATGCCCTTACTATATGCCTAAGTGATTTCTTCTTAACTCCTATATCATTTTGGGTGTGAAATGTGATCTCTTTTTTATTTTAATCTTATTTCTTTGATTATAAGTCAGGTTGATTTATAGGAGCTGTTTACATAGTCTAGATATTAATCCTTTCTTAGTTACTGTTACAAACTGCATGTTCATGTCTCCCTAAATTTATGTTTTGAAGCCCTAGCTGCCAGTGGGATGGTATTCGGAAGTGGGGACTAGGTGTAGGTGAGACCATGAGAGTCAAGCCCCCATGATGGATTAGTGTCTTTATAGGAAGAGAAAGAGACTAGAGCACATTCTTTTCATCATGTGCAGATACAAGAGTAAGAATAAGGTGCCTGTTTGAAAACCAAGATGGGGGCCCTCATTGGAGACTGGATCTGCTGGCACCTTGCTCTTGGGCATCGCAGCGTCTGGAACTGCGTGAAATCAATGTTTGTGGATGAGGCCACTCATTCTATGGTATTCTACTGTAGTAGCCCACACTGACTAAGACAGTTACTTATGTTGCAGTTGTTCTTTCCTCCTTTGTGGCTTGTTTTTAAATTGTCAGTGGTAACTTTGGATGAACAGAAGTTCTTAATTTCAATGTGGTTGAACTTATCAAATATTTCCCTTATGGTGAGTGTCATGGCTAATTTTATATGTCAATGTGAGGGTCACAAAGTGCCCAGACATTTGGTCAAGTATTCCGGGTGTGTCTGTGAGGGTGTTTCTGGATGAGGTTAGCATTTGAATTGGAAGATCAGCAAAACAACTGTACTCTCTAATGTGGATGGGACTCATCCAGTCAGTTGAGAGCCTGAACTGAACTAAAAGGCTGATCCTCCCTTGCATAAGAGAGAATTCCTCCAGCCTACCTGCCATGAGCTGGGACATTGGCTCTTTCCTTCCCTGGACTTGAACTGAAACATGAGCTCTTTCTGAGTTCTAAGCCTGCTGGAATTTGGACTGAAACTACACCATTAGCTCTTCTGAGACTTCAGTGTGTAGACTGCAGATATTGGGATATTTCAGTTTCCATAATTGTGTGAGGCAATTCCTTATATCATTTTCCGTATATACATACATTCTATTGCTTCTGTTTCCCTGGAGAATCCTAACAGTTAGCCTTTGTTTGGTCTTCTTTAGGAAATCATTTACTTTCCTAGGGTCCTACAGATAGTTTTCTATATTACCTTCTAAAAGTTTTGTAGTTTTACCTTTCAAATAAAATATTTTAGTCTACCATAAATTAACTTTTGTACATGTTGGGAAGTATAGATTAAATTTTATTCTCTTCTCTGTAATAACCAATTAATCTAGAACTTTTATTGAACTTTTATCCTTTCTACACTAATCTGAAGTGTATAATCTTCCATAAATTAAGTATATTTCTCTTTATAGGACTGTTTCTGCTTTCCATATTCCTTTAACCTAGTTTGTTTGCCTATCCTTGAACTATCTTAATTAATACAATTTTATAACAGAACTTGATATCTAGCAGGGCAAGTCCACCTACCTTCTTGTTATTTAACAAGTGTTTTGGCTTTTCCTGTTCCTTTACTATTTGAGATAAATTTTAGAATCAGCTTGCTTAACTTGCTGGAAAACTCTCTTGAGGTTTTAATCAGTATCACATGAAATCTACAGATGAATTTAGGTAAAATTTACTCTATTTGAATATTGAATCTTCTTATTAAAAAATGTTGTATTGCTCCCTATCTATCGATTTAGGTTTTCTTTAATATCTTTCAACAACATTTTCTAATTTCCTTTATAATGGGCATATGTGTGCTTTGTGAGGTTTGTTCTCAAGTACTTAATATTTTTTCTTGCGGTTGTAAATTATATCATTAAAAATTATATTTTCTAACCAATTTTTGCTGGTATATTAAAACCAGTTATATTTTCAATACAATTTTCTATCGTATATCCTAAAATCTTGGTAAACTTAAAACTATTCTAATAATCTATTAAATATTACTTTGTCTTCTTCCGTACCATCTCCAAATAAAGGCAATATTTTGTTCAGATTTTTAAGAACTTTTTCTTGCCTTACTGTACTGGTTGACACTCCAGTAAAATGATGAATAGGAATGGTGAGAGCTGGCATCCTTATCTTTACCTGACCTTAAAGGAAATGTTTTCAGCTTTTCACCATGGATTTTAGGATTTTTGGAGCTGTTTTTATTAGGAAAATATTCTTCTATCTTGGTATAGCAGATTCAAAAGGACTGAAAGTTCTTTGACAGTCCTCCCACAAAGAGATGGGGTCGGTTTCTCCTACCCTAGAATCTGGGTTGGTCTGTGACTGATCAACAGAGCACAAGAAAGGTGACCCAAAGCTGGTTCCAGGCTTTGCCTTTAAGAAGGCTGGAAAACTTCCCCCCAGGTCTCTTGGAGTTTTGACCTTCCATGTAAAAATCCACATATCCTGCTTGAAAGACCAAATGAGAGAGAAGAGAGCTCCAGCTGAGTCCAGCCTCCATGTCATTTCTGCCAAGTGAGTGAAGTTGTCTTGTATCCTCTGGCTCTGCTCACTGGCATCACCAGCTGAAAACCACTGAGTGACTCCAGTCAATGCCACATGGAGTAGAAGAGCCATACAGTGAGTTCTGTCTGAATTCCTGATGTACAAAAATGTGAGATGTAATGAAGTGGTTGTTTATTAAGCCATCAATTTTTTGGGGAGTTTATATAGCAATAAAAAGCTGGCTGAGAATTTGGTAATGGGAAGGGCGTATCCCCATAAAAAGAAGTTAAAGCATGGCCTTTGCATGTAGGTGGTAAGTAAAAGCAGGAAAAAGCCTCCATGAAACTGTAAAACTGGAAAGGCCTCAAAGAGATTATTGTGAGGACTTGAAGGACAGTGAAAAATATGAGAAGCCAGGGGTCTTATTTTGTAATGGTGGAAAGTTGGGTAACGTTGTCACCTGCCACAGGATGGAAGTAGAAGGAGTTCCCAATGAACTCCTAGATCTTTTTGGGGAGATTTGCATGAAAAATTTAAAAAGTGGCAACTTGGGGTTTTATTTGCCACTGATGAAGTAGGAGAAGAGGGAAGTAAACCAAAGAATGAACTGTTCATATTCTAAAGTTTTTTGGGTGTGTCTCATAGACCCTCTCTGATAAACAATAGGATTTTTAATTGTCTTGACAGCATTGACCCAAGATAGAGAGTAGCATGTCTCAAAAAGATCATGAGTGCTCTTTTATCTAATAGGTGAATCCCAATGACATTCATAGAAAATCCACAAAGTTTTTAATGGAGATTATATTGATGGAACTGACAAAGAGGACTAGAAGAGACAGAGCTAGTGCAAAGTAAAAACAGACCTTTGGTTCCCCAACTTTCTGTGTGCAGGAAGCAGACTCTCAGTCTGCTTCTTAAGTTGCAAACTCAGGCCATTTCTTATGGAAAAGAAAGGATGACTCAGAGGGCAGAACCCAGCACTTAGCTCAGAGGACAGAGCCAAAGGAAACATTCTGAAGGAGAAGGGTTGATGGGAGTGGTGAATAACTGGTCCTTTTAGTTTGCAGGTCTTTAGGTCCAGAGGAACTATATTGAAAAAATGTACTGAAGAAGTCTCATCTACTGATTTAGCTCTATCATTTTGTTATTTATTCCTATTTGTTTGCTTTGTTTTTTGCCTCTGTTTCTCTTTGGCTGTTTATCATCTTCATTATTCTGTTTGGATCACCTTGTGAATGCTTTAATATAGATATTTTAAATTTAATTTAGGTCTATTATTTCCATTTGTTTACTTTTTATATTTTCTACTTTTTAACTGAGATTTCCTTTATTTTATTTCATTGTGAGTATATTTTCTTTTTTTTAGTTTTTATTTTTATTTCAATAGTTTTTGGGATAAAGGTGGTTTCGGTTACATGGAAAAGTGTTTTAGTGGTGATTTCTGGGATTTTGGTGCACTCAACCCCTGAGCAGTGTACACTATACTCAAATATGTAGTACCATAAAGTAGTACCCAAAGTCACTTGTATCACTCTTATACGTTTGTATCCTCATAGCTTAGTTTCCACTTATAAATGAAAACATATGAAATTTTGTTTTCCATTCCTGAATTACTTCACCTAGAATAATGGCCTCTAGCTCCTTTCAAGTTGCTTCAGAAGACTTTATTTCATTCCTTTTTATGGCTGAGTAGTATTCCATAGTGTATATATACCACATTTTCTTTATTCACTTGTTGGTTGATGAGCACTTAGGTTGGTTCCATACTTGTGCAATTGTGAATTGCACTGCTATAAACATGTGTGTGCATGTGTTTTCTTCATATAATGACTTTTCTTCTTCTGGGTGGATACCCAGTAGTGGAATTGCTGGATCGGATGGTAGACCTTCTTTTAGTTCTTTAAGGAAAATCTCCGCACTGCTTTCCATAGAGCTAGTACCAGTTTACATTCCCACCAGCAGTGTAAAAGTGTTGCATTTTCACCACACCCATGCCAACATCTATTGTTTTTTAATTTAATTATGGCTATCCTTGCAGGAAAAATATGGTATCTCATTGTGGTTTTGATTTGCATTTCCCTGATCACTAGTGATGTTGAGCTTTTTTTCATATGTTTGCTGGTTGTTTGTATGTCTTCTTTTGAGAATTGTCTATTCATGTCCTTAGCCCACTTTTTGATGGGATTGTTTGCTTTTTTTTCTTGCTGATTTGTTTGAGTTTCTTATAGATTCTGGATATTAGTTCTCTGTTGGTTGCATAGTTTGTGAATATTTTGTCCCATCCTTGTGTTGTCTGTTTACTTTGCTGATTATTATTATTTTACTGTGCAGAAGCTTTTTCATTTAATTGGGTCATTATGAGTATATTTTCTTTTGCCTCATTGAGATAGTTATGGTAGTTGCTTAAAACACTTGTTTATTAAATCCTATATTTGGATCTTATGTCTCAGAATTGGTCTCCATTGATTGCCTTTTCCCTTGATACTGAGTCACATTTTACTGTTTTTGAAATAATATTTTGAATAATTTTGGATTATATCCTGGAAAATTTGAATATTATGAAGTGAAGATTGTTAATTTTTTTGTCATGTTCCTTTAAAGAAGAGAGTAAATATATATATTTTTGGTAGGCAATTAATTTGTTCAGACTAAAATTGCATATTGTGTTATTTGGAAGCAGCTAAAATATCATTTTAATTTTTTCCCCTCTTAGCTGGAATGTTCACAGTCTTCCCTACACACATGGTACAAGGGGTAGACAGATACTTGAACAGAAAGTTTATACACAGAATTTGGAATTCCTAATCCTTGGCTTTCATCTTTTCTGTCTTTCTACATTATTTTTCAGTGACTTTGTTTCCCTTTGCTCTTTTCTCTGGATCTTCCTGTTGTATATAATGCAGGATTTCATCATTTGAGCTGCCCAGTGACTGCAGCTTTCCACAGGCTGAAAGAAAAATACATCAGTAATCTCACGCTATTCTGATCCCTTCTATCCTCCAGAATATTCTTGCTTCTGTTTATTCTCCAAATACTTCAGGTCATTGGTTTGTTTGTTTGTTTTTGACAGATTCTTGCTCTGTGGCCCAGGGTGGAGTGCAGTGGTGCAATCTCAGCTTACTGAAGCCTCTGCCTGTTGGGTTCAAGCAATTCTAGTGCCTCAGCCTCCCGAGTAGCTGGGACTACAGGTATGTGCCACCACACCCAGCTAATTTTTGTATTTTTAGTAGAGATGGGATTTCACCATGTTGACCAGGCTGGTCTCAATTGCTGGCCTCACATGATCTGCCCGCCTCAGTCTCCTAAAGTGCTGGGATTACAGAAGTGAGCCACCACGTCCAGCCAGGTCGTTGAGTATTATATTTTGTCCAGGATATATAAGTGCTATCTGCAGGAGGTCAATTTGTTAACAGTTTATTCAGTTATACTAGAAGCAGAACTCCCAAAAGTACTTTTTTTTTCTACTGGTTAATCAATGTAGTTGCCAATTTTAATTTTAATTACTCTCTTCTTTTCTTCGTTTCTAGAAATTCTAGTTGGTTCATTTTTTGAATCTGCTTTTTCCTTGATAGTATTTTTTAAGTTTCAATTTTATTTTTTTCAAAAAATGTTTAAAATATTTTATAATTTGTCAACAATTCTTTAAATATAATCAAATATGAAGAATGATTAATAAAAAATGAAGTACAAGCATAAACCAAGTTATGGAAAAAGGCAATATTGTTAATGAGAATTGAAAATTCCCCAGAGAGATTTAATGGAACAAAATTCCTGCACTATTTACTGACTTTAGTTTCCTGGAGAGCTTGCAAAAATATCTCCTGGGGAAATTAGTGAACAAGGCTTTGGGAATAGGGCCTACCAAAATTGGGGCATTTGGTAGGGATGTCGTATGAGTCAGGTGTTGTTCATCCAGCAAGAATATAGTTAAGGAACTGGGCTGCTCTGAAGTTTCTCTTTTAAGTTCACATTGGTTAACCTTCAGCTCTCAGAAGTAGCTCAAAGTAGAATATTTCTATGGGATGAAATAAGTGTGGTCAGCTGAATCAACATCTCACTATAAAGAGGAGCATAAAACTTTCATCAGGACATGGTCCGGGCAAGTCATAGGCAGATAAAAATTAGGCAGACTCACCTAATTATTGTCCATTTAAAGAAGGTTTAACAAGAGGTCGTCTTGTTGATGGCAACCCTCAACATTTCTGTCTTTTGAAGTCAATGAGGACAGATCACCTCTGGAGTGGTGCATAGTTTTTATCCTGGCAATCTCCTCCACCTCTTATGCTCATCTAGTTTCTGGAAGATTGCTTCAGTTTTAGCTTCCAAACCTTCTACTGATTTTTAAAAATGTCTATCATGTTACATTATCTAACAGCTCTCTTTTTAATCTCTGAATGACACTTTTTATAATATCTCTTTTGTTAGCATTCAGAGAATATTAATGGTAGGTTTCTGTCTTTGAAATTTTATTCTCCTTGCATGGTCTCTATTTGTCTTAATCGTCTTTTTCTGTTTGGTTTTTTATTTGCTTATTTGTTGTGGTCTCTGTCATTTGTATCAGAAGATTAGCATGCTCTTCTCTGCTCTCCCCTACTCGAACACTGTACTTGCCAATTTCTCTCTTTAGCTTTTCCAGCCAATATCCGCAGATTTCTATTCATATGTGCCCTTTAGATTAGGCTTTTCCAGATGGCCCTTTGTAAAATTTTCACTCCTCCTCCCCTACTGCATCGGCCTGCACTCCTCACTCCTCCTCTTTGTTTTTCTCCATTTTATTTACCCCATTGAATACATTCCATATTTTATTATTTATTTGTTAATCGCTCATCTCTTTCATTAGAATTTAAGCTCAGTGAGGGCAGTAGTCAAGCAGAAAGTCTATGCTTTATTGATTTTTATGTTCCCATAACCTAGAAGAGTACCTGAAACATAATAGGAACTCCCTAAATATTTGTTGAATTCTGTCAGACACTGTGCTAAAGACTTGACATATATTTTATCACTTAATTTTCTTAAAAGTGCTTTATTTATTTATTCAATTAAAATTAATTATTGTTATACCCATCTCTCATCCAGAAAATGTGAGCATTGGAGATAGTAAATAATTTATCTAAAGTCAATAAACTAGTAGAATAATATATTTGAATATATGTTACATCAGAGAGTTATTACTAAATATTTGACATATTGTCATCTCATGGAAATAAACTTTTATAATGGTTAATTTATCAAGTTGAGTGTTTCCACTTTACAGGTGCTCACTCAAGTTCATTGGAATGGGAAGATCTCTCAAAGTTATGCATAGTTTATATTCAGAAACTATCAAATGTGTTGAAGAATACAGCTTGCCAGAGAAGGACCTGAAATATAACCAGAGAAACACAAAATATAAGAGCTGGAGAAAGTCTAAGGAATCTTCCAGTCTAATTCCCATTGCAAGTTTTTAAGTTTGTCCTTACATAGGGAGGGTTTACTGGTATAGCACAAATTCTGCTAGGATGTTGAATTTCTATGCAGGATGTAAAATGGAGTAAACGATATGAAGAGTAAGCTTTTGAGAAAAGTAATAGATTGTGATAACGATTAAGAGAAACAGAAAAATGGAGGCAGGTGGATCACTTGAGGTCAGGAGTTTGAGATCAGTGTGGCCAACATGGTGAAACCCCATCTCTACTAAAAATACAACAGTTTAGCTGGGTGTGGTGGCATGGGCTTGTAGTCTCAGCTATTTGGGAGAATTGCTTTAACTCCAAAGGCAAAGGTTGCAGTGAGCCAAGATCACACCACTGCATTCCAGCACTCCAGCCTGGGCGACAGAGCTATCTAAAAAAAAAAAAAAAAAGAAGCACAAAAATGTTCCCATACCAGTGGTGGAGTAGTAGCAGAGTATAGTAAATGCCAAATGCAAATAAAGTATTATTTACGCTGAAAGGAACATAATGTCTCTTCTGGTGGGAGTGATTAGAAGAGGCACAATGACAGTTGATTCACAAAAGAAGAAATAAACATGTCAAACACACATATAGAAAGATTTTTGAACATTAAAAATGAGTTAAAATGAGATGCCATTTTTCATCTATCAAAATGTCAGCTATTTTAACAGATAAAGAAAGCAATGTGTTGGTGAGAGCATAGAGGATAGAGGAATATATATCCTCATTCATGGTTGGTGGAGTTTAAATTGTCATAACTTCTCAGAAAGAAAATTTGATATCCAAAATTTAAAAAAAAATTTCATCTTTCAGCCTCATAATTTCACTTCTAAGAATTCATTCTAAGGAAGAAGCTGAGATGTGGGCAAACATTTGCATATATGGATGTTTATCATGGAATTATATGTAATAGCAAAATGTTCGAAATAACCAAGATGGTGGACTGAATAAATAAATTATGGTGCATACATACGATAGAAGATTTAGTCATTGAAAATTTAGGTGATTACAAACATGTTTGTTATAACCCAATATATGCATTTTTGAAGAACCTGTGTTCAACAATATCTTCCACTAAAATAAGAGACCTTAGGAAAAAATGGCAGTAGGGCAGACTATTTAAAATGTATTGCAGTGGCCAGAGTCAAGTCATGAATATAGAAACTACATCAATTATATTTCAGAAGGAAATTAATATAAGAAATTGATTAAACAAGCATTGGAGTACTTGTATGTTTTACTGAAAAAGTAAAAAAGAAACACTGAGATAATCCAAACGGAGTAACAAAAGAACATTGTTCCCAACCTAGGTTTTGGGGAAAAAGGAACAAAAATGGGGTTCTTAGAAACTAGAAGGGACCAAAAGAAGTGCTTGGAGATGTCTCATAGAACACGGTTTTAGAGCTTTGAGGGGACATAATGAGGTTGTTTTGGGGATTGCCAATAAACTACAGACTGAAACCAACCACTCTTACCAGAGGGAAGGGCTGTTGCTGAAGCAGTGCTGACAGGAACAGCATAACCAGGAAGGAATGACCCTTCTCTTCTCCAGTCTTTCTACCTCTCTTTATGCCCAACACTGACAGAACCTCCAAGGAAGCTGGTGGTCAAGAAGAAACATGGTTAGCCGAGTTTCAACCCCAACATCATAAAACAGAGTCCAGAGTGCAGTGTGGTAGGTAGAATTGTAAGAGGACCTTAGAGATTTTCACTTCCTGGGTACCTGCCTTGTAGACAACTGCTAGCCTTGAGTGTGGGCGGAACCTGTGAATATGATGGTACGGTCACTTCTTTAATTAGGTTACATAATACAGCAAATAGTGCTGGGATAGTCACTCTAGTGGTTATGTCGCAATTATCTAAGACTCAGTCACAGCCAACAGGAGAGAGACTGGAAGTCAGTGAGGCACTCTCCTGTTGACCTGGAAGAAAGCAAGCAACAATGTTGCAAACTGCCTAAAGGGGCCACATAGCAGGGAACTGCAGGAAGCCTACAGGAGCTGAGTGATCCCTGCCTAAAAAAATTAGAGAAAAAATTAGAGACCTCAGGTGTACAGCTGCCACCTGCCAACAACATGAATGAACTCTGAAGACTCTTGAGCTCCAAATAAGAATCACAGTATTCTTATACCAAGATTGCAGCCCTGCGAGATCCTGAGCAGAGGATTCACCTAAGCCCTGTCCAAACTCCTGACCCATGGAAAATGTGAAATAATCAAAGGATGACATTTTATGCCACAGAATTTGTGGTCATTTGTTACATAGCTTTTGGTCATTTGTTAGGAAACCAATGCAGGCCAGTTTGGAGCTGAAAGACAATAGCTTAATAAACCTGCATACCTATTCAATTTGTAACCATAGAACCAAAAAAATTGGTATCTTAAACAACCTGAACAGAGAGGTCAATTCAGTGTGGTTGGAAATTGCTATAGGGACACTCAAAATGCAAAAACCAGCAGAGTGTAAATGTGAATTGTGGGTGCCAACATGTTAGAGATAGAAGTGGAGTTCAAGGGAGTCGATTTGCTGTACGGGTGGACCCAGGAGGAAGAATAAATCTGCCTTAAATGTGGAGGGCAAAGATAGGGTGAGCCTCTTTGGGGAGGAACTTTGCATATAGTTATCTCATTTTTAGTTTTCTTAAAGTAGAGCTGTAAAAGGCTTTGAGTACTAGCAGAGCTGAGGGATCCAACTGAAGATTATCCAGTCTACTAGAAAAAATGGTGTGTAAATCACTGTTTATAAACCATGTCCACGTAACCAACCTCATTGCCCAATTTACAAAGTGCTTATGAGCTGATCAGTGCTATAGGATGAAGGGAAGAGGAGCAGGAGGAGGAGGACAGGAAGACTTCAGACCATTATGCTGCTGTGACTCCTGTGATAGAAGAGAAGGAAGGAAAGAGGCTTGGGTAGGCTGAGTTTCATACTGCATTGAGGCTCTGAGAAAGTCTTGACTAGGCTGTTGGCAAGCAAAAGTTGTCAGAGGAGTCTTGAATTTAGTGCCCCAGTGCTCAATCACTGCTCTCCACTCAACCTGTGGAGAGCATGGCCTCAGGTGAATATTCCTGCAGATTGGAAGGGGCGGCACCTGGAAGCTGCTTGCCCAAGTGCCTCTATCATAGCAGGTAGGGAGATCAGAGCAGAGGATCTCTATGGCTAACACAAATACCATTTCCATCTTTGTGAAAATAACTTAACATCAATTTCCTGTAAAAGGGAAGGAGAGCTGAGCAACCACAATTCCTGAAACTAACGCCCATAATTTGAGACAAAGGATCATATAGAAAAGAAATATAGCACTGACTTTGGTGGAATTTTCTGGAAAGAAGAGCAGGTAGATTCCATATTGATGATTCAAACCATGCAGTGGGAGCAACAGAACAGGAATCCTAATCCTCGTGGTAAAAGCAAATTAAAAATTAGAGCCAAGAGTAAATGTATGTTTTTAGTTAGGTCGAATAAATAGAAATGCTTTTGATACTGCTTGGGTCTCTAACAAGCTGAAGCAGAAGAGCATGCTGATACAGTACATTTTCATCACCAAGCTAAAATGCAATTTCCCTGAGCCAGAAATTATAGTCCTTTCTGACCTTAAGAAGAAAGACACAACACTTCTTAGATTGGTGAACTAGTCGGAGGAAAATTAAGCAATGATCGAGAATAGCTATGGTATAGAGTGAGTCATTGTAAATCTCCAAAATGGAAATAATTACCATTTCTCAAATTTTACCTTTATCAAAATAATTTTCTATGCAGTCTCTAACCTTGCAAAGTGCTTGAAAATGTCTGTTTTCTTCTCATAACTTCAAATGGACTTTCCCCTTAATTATCCTAATCTACGGTGTTTATTCAGTAAGTGACTTTAGATGATGTGTGGGTGCATGCATACGCAGGGGTGTGTGTAGGTCAGCCCGTCAAATTCATTGCAACAGTGTTATAAATTTTCTTTAATATTTTCCCTTATTCATACAATACAGAAGTATACATCTAAAATGTTAAGGCTTCCTTCTCAATCCCTACCTCCAGTACTTTTCAAGACATGAAGTTTAAAACGTAAACAAAACTGTTAAGGAAAATCTGGGTATAGTTTTACATCTTTAAATCTAATTCCATGTTGTTTATTTAGTTTGTAAAACAAAGGTAAAAACTTTAAAAATTATTATTATTCTAAAATAATGCGTTACATTTTCACAAATCAATTGTTACCTGTATAGATGCCTTACTTCACACATTAATGTTATCCTTACCTGATTATACTGCAGTCTTGGAATCAACTGTAAACCAAGGTACCCTAATTTATATGACAAAGCTATATAATGAGCTCATATGTTATATTCAAGAAATAGTGAAAAAGCCAGGGTGGTTGGATGGGATAACAAGAGTAGTAGGAGGAGATGATATTGAGGAGGTAGTGAGGGTTAAATGCTGTAGGAATCTACAGGTCATGATAAGATACTGGCTTTTACTCTAAGATGCAAGGCCATGAAGGATTTTGAGTGGAGGAGTGACATGATCTGATTCACATTTTCCAGGATTTTCATGGGTTCCTTGTACAGAATATACTTTAGGGTGTCAAAGGCTGAAGCAGGGAGACCAATCACATTGTTACAATAATCCAGATGTAAATAAAGAAAAACGACTCCTATGTGGATCTTCCAGTTAAATATGATGGGCTGTTTGTATTCATTTATCTCTGCTTCCTTCTGAAAGCCCATTAAAATGACAGCAGAGCAAAATAAGTAGAAATTCACCAAAGGAAAAAAAGAACCACACACAACATATGAGAGATGTCAACCAAATTCAGGAAGTTGCAAAGCAGGTGTGGCAACATCAAGATTGGAGAGGATGAAGAACACTAAGAAGCGAATGTATTTTGGGGGAATGTAAATTGGTACAACCCCTGGACAACAATTTGGAATTGCCTAGTCAAGCTGAAGGTACAAATTCACACAGTCTGGTAATATTATGTCGAATTCTTCAGAAAAATAATTGCAAGTGTGAACCAGAAGACATGCCAGCAAATACTGGATCAACTAAATTCTGCATCAACAGTCAAAAGAACAAATAAAATTGTGGGATATTTATATAAGGAAAATTATATAGCAATATTAAAAATAAATAGCCTAGATCTAAAAGCAACAAAATGAAAATATTAAAAATGAAATGAAAATATAAAATGAAATGAAAATATAAAACTCCATATATATATAAATAACATTAATTCCATTTATGTACATATATTTATATATAAATAACATAATTCCATTTTTATATATATGAATAACAGACTTTTTTTTTTTTTTTGAGACAAAGTTTAGCTCTTGTTGCCCAGGCTGGAGTGCAACAGTGTCATCTCAGCTCACTGCAACCTCTGCCTCCTAGGCTTAAGAGATTCTCCTGCCTCAGCCCCACCTAGTACCTGGGATTACAGGCATGTGCCACCATGCCTGGCTAATATTTGTAATTTCAGTAGAGACAGAGTTTCACCATGTTGGCCAGGCTAGTCTCGAACTCCTGATCTCAGGCGACTGCCTTGGCCTCCCAAAGTGCCTCCCACAGGCATGAGCCACCATGCCTGGCCAACACTATACATATAATATTATACATATAAGCACAGCATATATAATATTATATATAAACACTATGTTATTATATATAAACACTATATAATGTTTATATATTATATATATATATACACACACTGTTAAAAATCAAGTAGAATAAAAAAGTATGTTATTTAGCAGTAACATATATAGTGTATGCAGAGACACTATATGAAGAAGTAAGGTCATGATGAGTACAAGCCATTGACATGACGGTTATACTCAGAACAGAAGAAGGGGATGTGACTGGGGAGGGACACTCCAAGGAAAGCTTCGAAAAGCAGCAGGAATGCTCTGTTTATTAGGCTGAGAGGCAGGTACATGTTTATTTTTTAAAAAAATAATAGTTCCTATATCCATAATTTTCTGTGTGTGTGCTGTATTCACCCTGCCTGCTCCAAGAAAGTTGTGTGGTAAATGGCTTGGGGCAACCAACAAGAAACAGAATGATTTACATATCAGGACCCCAGAAGAAGCTCTGGAATTTCAGGGAACAGATTCCTCTGAAAGCATGGGTTTGATAGGTAAGAAGGAAAATGAGAAGATTAAGAGTCTATATAAAGAACAAGTAAATCTGGGTTTTTAAAAATGCTTTTTAATTTTTGCAGGTACATAGTAGGTGTATACATCTATGGGGCACATGAGATCTAAATCTGAAAATTTTCCCCAGTATCTGGCACAACCAGCAATGATCATGCCCAGTGAACCTCCACTTGCCCCCTGACCTTTCCACATACATATATTTTTCTGGCAGGAGAATAGAGATTTATTTTCCAGAAAAATAATGAGTAAGACAGGGTCTAGAATGAGGAGACACTAGGCACAGCTGAGGACAATTGTGAGTATGGAAAGGGCCAGCAGAAAAAAAAAAAAAAAAAAAAGAATTAGAAAAACATTACACAGAGCCACCTGCCAACCCTTTACCTACTCCAATCCCATCCCTTAGGCAGGAGATGGGGTAATATTTCTCTGGAGAGTTAGATTAACCTAAGGAAAAAGACTTGATGATACTGATATTTCAGAGTCCCTACTGAGAGTGAGATTTTAATCTGATAACACTTTTGTGAAACCTACTTATTGACAAGCCAAAGAACTTTCAATTGAGTTTTATCATCTCACTATGAAATGCAAATTGTGAATAGTCAGTGAAACCAGGAATCTGGAGAGAGGCTCTTATTGGAAAACTGGGAATCAGAACAATCAGAAAGATGAGCCTTAAGAAGAAGAAAGATAATACAAGTAGCAGAATGAAACTAAAAGTGAAAGCAAAAAAAAGGTGACTTTTAAAGCGATAAAAGATATTGCATTCATGAATGAGAACAATGAATAGAAAGTCTAAAAGCAAAAATTGAGAAAATCTTCTACAATATAGACTATAAAGGCAAGGAGTTGAAAAACAGGAGGAGGAAGCGAAGAATATTAGAGAATGAGCCTATAAGGCTGAATGTTTAAATGGGAACACTTTTAAATGAAAGAATGAACACAATGGAAAGGAGAGAAATTATCCAGGAAATACTATAAGAAAACTTCCTAGAATTGAAGAACATGTTTTTCATTTTGAAATGGTCTGTGGAGTGCCGTTTCAAAACGACCCACACAGAGTGACACCTTCGTAAAGTTTAAAAATCCTGGGGAAAAAAGGAATACCATAAAAAACTTTCATAGAACAAGGGAGAGAGAGAGAGAGAGAAAGAGAATAAGAAAGAGATACAGAAAAGAAAAATATGAAACCTCAGAAGTGAGAATGGTATTGAACTTCTCAATAGCAATACTGGAAGTTCACATATCATGAGATGTGTTTTACATGGTAGAAAATCAGTAGATGATGTCAGGAATAGAAAAAAGTGATAAAATAGCATCAGAAACATAGAAATAGTGCAAAAACAGAACAACTAAATGATTTTCAAGTGGTCACCTGAGTGGTCTCAGAGGTAGGAAAGGAGAAGGCAGCTCTGAGAATTGCCTTGTTTTCTTACAACATTGTTCAAATTATAGTTATCTATTGTTTTGTTAAATGTCAAAATATAAAAAAAGAAAACTTTCTTTCCAAATTGGTTTCTTTTAAAAAATATCTTACTAAGTTTAATTTTAAAATTAAATTTCAATTTAAACTATTTTAAAAGAAATAAATGGACACATTTAAAATATTTTCTGCCATATACCTCCTTATTAATCAAACATTACACCATCCATCCAAGCATCTATTAAATTGCTGCAAAATTATTACATAATAACAATATGGATAACTTAAAAACTATTGACTTCAAAAATCACTCTTTTTCTCGAAATCACTTCTTTTTCTTTTAGGGCATTATAACATAGTGGTTGGGTGGGAACACTGGACTCAGACCGGCTAGGTGAGATTCTTACTCAGCTACATGTTAGCTGTGTGACTTGAACAAGCTACCTCATCTCCTATACTTTTGTTTCTTCATTGATAAAGATTTGAAAGGCACTTAATTCATAAGGTTTTTATAGCACAATGAGTTAATAAATGTAAAGCTTTAGAATACTACCAGGTATGTTCTAAAGTCTCTCATAAATGCAAGTTTTGATTGTTACTAGCAGGCTACTTTTTAATTCAAGCTTAATAGTGATTTCTGTGTCTTCATGAAACATAGGCATATATTTAAAGTAGTAATACTAATCACACATACTCTCACAAACATACACACAGCTCTGAAATGTATTTATTAGAAACATAATGTAATTTTCTTGGCATAAATAATCTTTTGCTTAGGTAATACAGATGTACAAACTTTTCGCTTTTACAATCTAATTTTAATACTGTTTGTATCACTGGCAGGATTCTTTATGCCCCATTACAAATCTTCTTAGTTTTGCTTTGGGGTCTAGTGTTAAAATATTTGAAATAGTCTGGCATCCTTTTGATTTAAAAACCATTTTCTTTTATGCTAAGATTCAAAATGAAGGTGTAAAGATATCTGTTATTCTCAGTGCTTTTCTGTCCTTTCTGGCTAGAAAGCTGGTTTCCAACTTTAGGCTCTGAATAAAACCTATTATGGTTATCTCATATGTCTTTTAAATCTACAATAATTCATTTATTGCTTGTTGTTTGTAAGAAATTTTATTATGCACATGAGAAATATAAAGACTGAGTTGATGGTCTAACAGAAGAGAGACAAATACATCAAATTATAAGCAATTATAGATCTACCATAGAAGGATTGTGCTTCAATGTTAGTTGAAAAGTTAGACAGAAATGAGATAGAAGTCTAGTTCTGTACTGCCACTTTATAGTTATGTCAAAGAAAAAAGCACTCAGTATATAAGATCATATCTTAAGATGGAGGATTTAAAAAATGTTTAATATTTTGCAAAACTTTAGAATGACTGGATTTTGGAAAGTTGGAAAATCTTGTGCATGTTGGTGGCGGTTGGGGGTGGGCAGAGGAAGCCAATATCGTGGACTCTGCCAATAATGCATTGCTTTAGAAACTGAACTTCAATTTAACCAAGGTTTCCTTACCTGCTGTCCAGTGGGATGTAACACATCAAATAATTAAAAAGACGCATTTCTCCAATGGAGCTCGAGGGGATGTGCATCAGGATAATGCCAAAACAAGGCTCCAGAGTGGGTATATATGGCAGTTGACTTTATTTTATTTATTTTTTTAAGACATATTTTCACTCCATCGCCCAGGCTGGAGTGACGTGATCTTGGCTCACTGCAATCTCCACCTCCCGGGTTCAAGCAATTCTCCTGCCTCAACCTCTTGAGTAGCTGGGATTACAGGAGCCCACCACCACGTCTGGCTAATCTTTTGTGTTTTTTAGTAGAGATGGGGTTTCATCATGTTGGCTAGGCTGGCCTCAAACTCCTGACCTCAAGTGATCTGCCTGCCTTGGCCTCCCAATGTGGTGGGATTACAGGCCTGAGCCAGCGTGGCTGGTGGGCAGTTAATTTTAGCCATGAATATTCAGACTAAATCCAAATTATAACAGTTATACATACTGTCCCCTCTCCGCTATATAATTGACCATTATAATTAGTGGACATTTTTCAACCCTATTTGAGAAACTTGGGCATATCAGGCTCAAAACACAGTCTTTTAGGCCTCTAGGCATGGCATGGGCTTTTTTCCTGACATTTTCACCCTTACAGTCCTCTTTATCTTGTAGTCTTGAGTTAGACATCACTTCCTTTAAATAGCGTTTACTAACTTATCTATCTCCTAGCCATAACTCCCATAGCACCTTTTACTTACCTCTCTGTTAGGACACTTGATACACTCTCTTATAGTTGCTGCTTTACCTTGGGAGTGTGCTCTCTCCAGACTCATTTAAGTGAGGTACCATTTAAGTCAGACATTTGGAGACATTTGAGAAACACTGTTATTACTAAATAACAAAGGACCTGTTTGTCATACAATAGTTGGCCTACTAGGCTCTACAATAATTTTCTTGAAGGAAATTATTGTCATAAGCTCTATATATGCATTTTCAACTTATAGATTGTGTTAGTTTAATAAATATTCAGAATCTTCCCATTTTCTTCTTTCTTTACTCTCTCATCACCTATCTGGCAAAAGATACGCTGCCTTGACTGAAGCTGTGAGAAGACAGAAAATCAACTGTCAACTCTGACCAGTTGGAGACATGCTTATGAAGAAAAAATTACTGGTCAGCAACATTTAGGTGTTGTTTGGACTACCACTTTCTGAGTTGGTTATGTTTAGTACTCTTTAATAGACATGATGAATTAACGTAATGGGTTGGTTGCGAGTCCAGGCACAAATCTCAAGGGGCCACACATTTGGTAGATATGGCAGGTCTTTTCCCTGACTCAAAACTAGCACAAGGCAATCATTCTCACATCAGGTATAACGGCTTTGCAACTGATTTCCCCCATTTCTTACAGCTCATTTAGAGCCCACAAGTTTGTGTATGTGTGTGTGTGTGTGTGTGTGTGTCTCAATGGTCCTTGGTGAGTTGTCTATGAATGTGCCTGGACATTTGCAGCCTCTGAGTCATGTCTGAAGACCCAGGAACATCTGACTGTAATGCCCATGCAGTAAGAAGTAAATGCAGCAATTTACCAGTGGAGTTTTATTAGCCATCTGACTAACCTACTGTTTTTCCTAGAACAGTCTGCTGTGCATGTTGAAACAAGGCAATGATTAAAAATATGATTAATTAAGTTTTGGTGGAAAATGCTCACGATGTTCTGTTCAAAAAGTGAAATGACTCAAGGCTGACTTTTTGGTGTTGATAAAATCAATGACATTGCCCTAATCATGTGCTGAACCAGAGGTAGACTCACAGCCAGGGCTTTATCAAGCTGTTAAGAAGTGAAGCCTGGAATTAGTGACAGCAGCCTGAGCTATGATTAGCTTCAAGATGACGTGTTTCACAAACTCTTGTTCCAAAACAGGGTGACATTATTTATGGGTATTTGTAACAGTGAAATTTTAAGAGCACAGGAAAAGTTATTAACAGCTATTGTCCAAGTTAATGTAATGCAAACCCACTGCACATAAACTAGCTTTAACAAGCTTGTGCAGCTCACATTTAATTAAGGAAATGAGAAATACAAGTGTGGAAGGGAATGATCAGTTTTTCTTGCTTGGGAGTCTCAAAGGCAACAAACAATTTTAGAACTGTTAAAAACACAAGAATTGACTTTCCTTTGAATTTTCTATAATTAATAAATGTAACTATTCAATTTTTTTGCTGCATTAAAATGTATTTTGAAAAATGATTGTTGACATTTATTATTCTAAGAATAAGAAAAAAACCATTAAAATAACTGATCTTTCCCACTTAATTTTGTTCCTCAGTGTACGTCGTAAGCTTCTAAAAGTCAATACCATTTACTCTGTAAAAGTATCATTTTACTTTATCTGATCTTATTCTTCTATCTTTTGTATAATGATGTGTGGTATAACATAAACACTTTATCCATTATTTAATAAGCGGTTACTAAACACCTACTACATGTCAACCTGATGATAAGTAATAGGTATTTACTGCTCTACACAACATAGTGCATGACTAAATGAGCCAAGGAACATCCAGGTAAGGTAAAGAGGCAAGGGAAAGAAGGTTCAGGAAATGTCCTCATAGAGCCCAGTAGAGTGTGCAGGGAGATGTGTTGGGGGATGGAAGAGTGAGGAAAGGCTCTTTGAAGGAAGTGATGTCTGACTTGAGACCAGCAGGTTAAGAGGATAATGAGGCTGAAGCTTTCATGGGACAGGAACAGCCATACAACATCTGAGGCCCAAGCCATTGTTTTGAGCCCGGCGAGCCCCACATTGAAGATTGTGTGACGTGAGACTGGAGAGGTGATCCACTGGACTTCTTTTCACAGACAATAGAGAAGTTAATATTGATGTGCTATAAAGGAAAGTATTGCTCAACAGGCGTATTTGATTTAGCCATGGTTACTTTTAAATTATTCAAATTATTTGAATGTGTATTTGAAGTACTCAAAGGTTTTTATTCACATTAGGTAAGATGAAACTTTAGTCATGGTAAAATTAATTTTTTCTTGATCACATAAATTAGTTTTTGTGCTTCAACCTCCAACAAATAAGCCCCTTGAATGAATCTCAGCACTCTCGTAAGAGTGTAGTGTGGCCAAGACATAGGACATGCTAGTAGTGGAGGAGACTGGTCATGAGGATCAGGATGGAGAGTTAGACAGGACACACATAATGGAAGCTGCTACCCTGAGAAGTTCAGACTTTACCCAAAAGGGATGTGACACGGGTTTTTGTTGTTGTTGTTGTTTTAGAATGATAACCCCAATAGCAGTTGGAGAATGAGAAGATGGGGAAAAGTTGCTGGTAGGGCAAAAGTATGGGAGGTTGTTAGGCCTGAGCTCTGAGGAAAGACCACAAATAAGGACATAGAAAGGTAAATAGGGGAGAACAGGAAGAATTACAGAGCATATAAGGGAGATAGAACTGAATGTGTGAGTTGAACAAAAGAAATATGTCAAGGAAAGCTCTTGGGTTTTGGCTTCGGAGACAAGATGAAAGGCAAAGTCACTGAGGCTGGAAATAAAGAGGATCATAGTTGGAACAAAGATATACGTTCAGTTTTGGACAGTGTTTGAGATACCAGGACAGGTCTGCCCCAGAAGCGGATATGCAGGTGTGTCATTGAATGAGAGAGGGAATTTGAGGAGGCAGATTGCGCATGCAGAAGCAAGGATAGTATTGGGGTACATGTGAATGCTGAGGTCCTAGAAGGTCAGTGTGAAACACTCCTCTTCCCCTGCAAAGTTTGTAACCAGTGTGGAACTAGACACAAGAGTCAAAGTTGGAAATATTATTTTTTCTACTGGTAAAGCTAAATGGAAAACATGGCTCTATTTATTTTTTTTCCCTTTTTGGACTTCTACAATGACTTGAAAATGGCTCTATTTCTGAGGCTAAAAGATAATATTAGCCTTTTACCCAGTAATTAGACATATTTATTTGCCCCTGGCTTAGAGGGAGAATGAATCAGAGCATAAGTTGCTGGCATACATGCAGTTTAGAAAAAAGAGGTTCTCTCTTCCAAGCTTGCCAATGAAATAACCACTCTTCCCTCCCTGGGGGAGAGAAACTAGAAGTGTTGCTCTAAGTAAAGTGCCTTCACATGGAAATATGAGGCCAGAATCAATAGTCTTCCAGTAGCCTACATTTGAAAGGAGGGCAAAGGAAAAGAACGCAGAGCAGCAACTCGATGATGACGATATAGACTGTGATGAAAATTGCTAACATACTGAACACTTACCATGTGCCATGTATGCTTCCCAGTCCTTTATAATCATGGGCCTCTTTAATCCTCATAGCAAGCATGAGCTATAGGTAGAGAAATGGAAGCACAACAAAGTGGCAGAAGCAGGATTTGAATACAAGTAGTGTGGTTCAGAAACTGTCTCTTGAGAAATAATATTCAGAGAAGCAGGAAAAGAATAATAAAGAAGAGCATGGTGACACAAGACTGAGAAAGGAGGGAGTCACCCGGTCAACACAAAGCATAAATAAGGATGTAACTACAGATCTCCAGCTCCATGCTGTGACTTAATATATTGTTGACACTATGAGTCACAAAGTATAAAGAAAAAAAAGCAGTTGTTTACCCTAACTTTTTAACATGGAGACCAAATTAATGGAAATTATTTTAATTAATTAATAATTAGTAGAATTAATTCATGGAAAATTAAGGTAAACATCTTAAGATCATGAATCAATGAAATTTCTATGTTTTAATTTTTTTATTATTAAGGTTTAAGTACAGTGGCTTTTTATTGTATAAATATAGTCTTTAACCATTAATTCAACATAAGGTGTGCTAAATAGACTGAATGAGCAAAAACCAAAATTATTAGTTGTCTACAAAGATCAAATTAATTATATAACTTTAATATTTCCATTGCACTTTGCACAACCAATGTGAGTTGAGCCTTAGATATCAAGAGATTTGGATTTGGGTATTGCCTTTGCCTTAAAGAATTAAATTAACCTTTCTAACCCCACCCCTTGCAAAATGGGGCTAAAACATATATATTCTACACATAGTATCCTACAGTGATAGTTACAAAACACTATCAATCACGAATCTTTGAACTTGGATTGGAGGCTCACTGAGTTTCATTTTTACTGTCATTGTCAACTACAGATGCCAGGAAAAACACCATCACAGAAACTAGGTTTCTTGGATCTTTCTGCTGTGAAAAATGGGAAATCAGTCGGGCGTCCCTATTGCTTTTGTGAAATATCTGTTTCGAGGAACCCTGCAGCTTAAATTACATGACTTCAGTGCAAGACAGAGAATCTTCACATTGAACTGTGTGCTAGAGCAAACATATTTAAACCTTTTGACTTATTGAAAAACACAGCTCCAAATGGTACTCCATGAGGTAATATTTTCCTTAATTGCAAAGCAGCATATACAGCTCTTTAGGGCGCTGCACCTGGGCCATCTGTCTGCAGTTTCCTCGGCTATTCTCAGCTGGAAATATCAAGATGGTATATATCTCCTTAATTGTGTCCTGACAGACAAGTTAAGAATACCACAGCAGGCTGTTGTCTTCCAGAACAAGCAAAAATGGTTTTGTAAGCATTTGTAGTTTACAGCATCCTGTGTCTCTGAAGATCTTTGGTACAAATATCTGTAAATTTTGAAATTTCTTACCTGCTAGATTTTAATTTACAAACAGTAGGTGCTTCTGACTGTATAGAAAACTAGCAATAGTATAAAATCTAGGTTTTCAAAAACGTATTTGAAAAAGTGCTGATAGTAATAAAATCTGGCAACAAAACCAAAGTTAAAAACTGCTTGTTCACTTGTTTTATGTTGTCTATGCAACTCTGTGCTCTCAAGTAAACACAACACAGCACTCAGCTTTTATTAGATACATTTGGTTTGCCATTAAGTGCATGGTATCATTAAGCATTCACTCACTAGACAATCCAATCCAATCCAATCCAATCCAATCCAATCCAATCCAATCCAATCCAATCCAAAATGCAATAGCCCTCATGAACAAGCAATAGTGTTTGACCATATGTACATTTACAAAACTACATTGCTTCTGAATACGAAGACCCCTTAAAATATAGCAGTGTCAAATCTTAAATGACTAACTGTAAACAAAATGCTAATTATCATTATGATAATGATGAGCTTGATTCTGGCTCTTAAGCCTGGTAGAATATTCATATGCACATATATCTCTCTCCTCCACCACTTCCACAGATCACATAAGTTGGTTCATAGGCAGAGTTTCTGGAGAGAAAAGCCAGAAGTACAGAGCTTTGTCCCTCTCTCAAGCTCATCAGTCAAATAAGCCACATTTCTTACCATGGAGGAGAATAAGGAGGAGCTGGAGAGAAACTGGAACAATTGCTCTAGGTGAAGTACCTTTTCATAGAAAAGTGAGACCAGAACAAGTGTTTCCCCCAAAATAACCAACATTTCAGAGCAGGTCAGAGGAAGACAAGACAGAGTAAGACAATAATGATGATGATGGTGATGATGATGATGATGATGATGATGATGATGATGATATGTTCTGCAGCTAACTCTGTCCAAATGGAGGAGCAACCAGGACTTTTTCTTAGTGTCTCCATCCTCCCCTTTGTGGGCCTACCCCTATCTTGGTAGTTGATATAGGGCAATTTCCCCATCTTCTGACATGAGATTCACAAACCCATCTGAGAGTCTCTATCTATTCTTTGAAATTTTAATCCCGATTTGGAGGAAGGGAACAGGCTCTGTACTAATGTCTCAATCCTTTCCAGCTCCTCCCCAGCATCTTTCCCTAATCCAAGAAGGGCTTTTTCTCCTCCCAGCTGGGTGGTGAAATTCTATTTTGTCCTCCCTGGCATTCTACCACGTGCTCTTGTTATATTTCGTAGTCTCTATGTTCTAGTTCTTCACATTGGCTCCTCAGGCTACATCAATTCTTTCATTTTGGAACAAAGATGGACTCTCCCAAGTGCAAGTCTGTTTCTGAGATGGGCTTTTAGAGCTTCTTTTGTAACGCTAAAGATGAACATTTCTCTTTTGGTTCTGGGTTCTGTCCTCCTCTTAAAGGATGGAAGACCCAGCCCTATTAGGAGACTAGGTATTAGCAAGAATTACCAGGTATGAAATCATCAGGTGATATTTCACAGTGTATGACTGATAGAACCATGTGAAAAACAATATCCCCTTCTTCCCATCCCCTATATAGAAAACATTGACTCTTATTTGTTGATTGTGATGTGATGATGTATCACGTCATTGCATCACTGCTTTCTCCAAGCTCTAACCCCTTCTTTAGTCCCCACCAAGCATGTAGTGCATAGTGCTTGGTAATACACATATACAGAACTGTGGAGCTGCAGGAAGAACAGATTATCTTGTCCACAGTAGGACAAGGGAATACATCTGCAGGTGATACATCCCAAGACTCCCAGTGGATGCCTGAAGACACAGATAGTATTGAATCCTACTATATGTTAATACTATGTTTTTTTCCTATACCTGTGATAAAGCTTAATCTAAAAGCAAAGTTAAAAATTAGCAACAATTAATAATAAAATAAAAATAACTATAACAACATATCATAAGAAAAGTTACGTGAATGTGGTCTCTTGCTCTCTCTCTCTCCCAAAATACTGCAATAGCTTTCTACTGCAGTTGACTGTGGTTAACTGTGGGTAACTGATGCCATGGAAAGCAAAACCGAAAAGAAGTGGGGACTATTGTGCAAAACTAAAGGAAGTCCAGTAGCCTCATGTCTACTGGTAATTTCTGTTCTAGTTCCTCTATCTCAACCATATTATGTAAGACTCTTGACACATCTTCAGAAAGATAAAGGATTATTCTTTATTTAGGCTTATCTTCTTCAGTGCCTTTTGGGACTAAATAGAATGGGCCCAAGACCTGACCACTTGGCAGAGCCCAAAAGCCCACTAGTAAAATTATTATAAATTAAACTCTTTAATGGTTCAAGGAGGACTTTAGAGACTCTCTTTGATTTTCAGAAACTTTCAAGATCACATGCTGGCTATGTGATCAAGAGGAGTTAATGGAGACAGTGATTATGCACCTGAAAGCTGCATTAGGAAAGGAATTTCAGGAGTGAAGTGTGAATCTCAAGCCGAACAGGACTTCCCCTCGTTCTTCTGAACACACACCTGTCAGCTGTAAGCCTGGGCTCTGTGCCAGTTTAAAATGCTGGATCACACATCTGCGGGGCCCAGACAGGGGCACTCCAGATCCAAAGGCCACCCCCTCATTCTCCTATTCAGCCTTCCCTGAAGAGCTGAGGAGACAAAAGCTATTTCTGTTTAGTTGAAGGAAAGTTTTGATCTTTTAATATTGTGTTTCTATTCCTCATGCCCCTCTTTGCCTTTGATAATCTCATTCCTTCATAATCTTTCTCCAAAATCCCCAGAATACAGACCCCAGCTATGTGCTCTCATAGCATCATGTATATGTCTTCACAGATTTTGGTTACTTTTAAGTACTTGTTTCATGTTTGTCTTCTCCCCCAGCTCAAGCTCCTCAGTCCTCAGCCTAGTGTTGGGCACCATTTGCAGATGGAGCTGAGAAGATAACAGGCTTTCCTCTGTTTACCCTCCCTAACACCCTTGGAAATGGCCTACTGTCATAACTCACAATAATTGGATATTAAAATGTCACCTCTCTCCCCAACTAGCTATGACCTTGGATTGCCATCTATCCTTTGTTTATTAACCTACAATATATTTAAGATACCTTCTGGCTTTAAAAGCCTGATAGTCTAAGCTTCTAATACATCCTTTCATATGTTTTGATACCAGTCAAATGGAACTGTTCTCCAGTTGGTTTAATAGGCAAAAAATACACTGCTCTTCATAATCCTTTAGGAAGACATAAATGAACAGTCTCTCTGGTACCTACTCCCTTAGGAAACAAAAGAAGTGATTTTACTCTGTGGGATTAGCAGCTTATAATTATTAAGGATACTAATGACTACTACAAGAACACTCTCAACAGTCCTTTAGTAAAGGATTTTCATCTAGAAATCTCTCAACTGGTGTCTCAGAGAATTATCCACATAACTGTGGAGTGTCGATCTGACTTTGCTGAATTCCTTCTTAGATAGGCATCCCTTCTTGGCATTATCTTCATCTTTTTCTCCTTTCCCCTTTTCCTCTCTATTTTTCCCCTCCGGTCTCTTATTATCACTAAATATGAGAGCCCGTATTTCCTCAATTCATTGCAAAGTCACACTTCAGTTACTTCTTGGCACACCTGTGCACAGCACCCGTGGGCTGCTTGCAGCCTTGCTCATGTTTCCATTTTTCCCTTTGTAAGCAATAGTATCCCTTGTCCTTTACAGAGGGCTTCATTGCTTGCAGAAACCTCATCCCGGTAATTCTAGGAGCCTTCGACTTCCCTGGGTATTTCTGACCTGAATTTTGGCCAACTGTGTCTTACCAAGTCAGCAGGTTTCCTCCAAATATTATCATTAAGTGTTTCCTGTGCAAAATCCTGTCCTTTTCAATGTACTTGGAAGAAGGAAATAGAAAAAACAACGTGAGTATTTATATAGGATCTTTTCTTTTTACAGCCAACTGCTTGTGAATTCTTAGACAATTTCAAGGAGAGTGAAAGAGTTGATAGGAGCTGGGCAAACAAAGGTTAAAATGGGTTGAAGTCTTTTCCAATATTCCACAGGGAGTGATCAGGCTTGTGTGACCTTCACAAAGCTGTTAGAGTTAATTCCCTCGATGTCAGGGAATCAGATTAAGTTTCTAGAATTCAAGGCATTGCTGTGCCCTTTGCACAGTGGAGAAATACAAAGCACGCAGACTACCCCTAAGTCTTTGGGCAGGGAGCCAGTAGTTCTGTAGAGCTTAGTCCTGGAAACACTGAGATGGGGATGAAACTGACAACTGATACTTTACAGATCGTAGGCATCTGAAATGGGGTGGGTGGGGTAGTTCCTGGCGATGGAACAATAATTTTTAAGTTGGCATGATGGGTAAGAAAGGGCCAGGAAAAATTCAAAATGAAATTTTGAATTCAAACTATAATTAGAAAATAAGAAATGTTGAACATGGGACACAAAAGTAATGTCGAATCTTGTTGAAATTTAACTCTTGGAAGCCTCAAGAAAAAAAGTCTTTGGGTTCATTGTATTTCTACAAAGAGGTTATATAATTTTCTTTCATTTTCTAAAAATTTTATATAAGTTGAGAGGATATATTTATAAGGTATATTTATTAGTTTTTTTGCCTTATCTCTGAAAGTTTATTTATATTGGAAATAATTTTGAAAACTATTAATTTGAAATTTTTTTCTGGTATGAGGACACGATTTTTGCCATAATATCTTCAAATAGCTATTTTCCTAAGTGGAAATTAGGATTTGTTATGGAACAAATGTAAACAGAAAGAATGTGAAATCATTAAGCTTTTGATATGCAAAATAACATTCTATACTAACGTAATTTTCTTTCCAATTAGATCATTTTCTTGAGAAAATTTTCTGAACTTCTTTATTTTCTCCTTTTCTAGAATCAACAGCCAGTCCTGGAAGAATTACTTTATAGAGTTCTCCAACTGTGTAGAGAAAATCCCTCTTTGGGCTAGGAGGTTAGATTCAAGAAGAGGAGAATGCAACAAGTGGAAAGCTCATCTCTTCCAGGCCATGGGCATGATAAAAATAGGAGGGGAGGAGGGAAGGAATAATATATAGTTTTAAGGTTTGTGTGTCTAGATTTTCCTTCCCCTGCTTAGCAACATTAACGGAAAAGTCAAACTCTGGAAAGTATTTTTAAAAGGTTTATTCTGAGCCAGTATGAGTGACCATGGCTCAGGGAACAGTCTAAAGAGGTCCTGAGAAAGTGTACCCCAGGTGGTGAGGTTATAATTTGGTTTTATACATTTTAGGGAGACAGGAGTTACAGACAAAGACATAAACCAATACATGGAAGGTATACATTGGATTGGACCCAAAAGGTGTGATATATCTAAGGGGGGCTTACAAGTCATAGGTAGGTTTTAGGGATTATTTAGTGGACCACTGGTTGAGAGAGTTAAGCTACTATCTACTGTCTTAAGACTTGAAAACAGTAGAAAGGAATGCTTCAGTTAAGATAAGGAAGTTGTGGAAGCCAAAGTTCTTGTTACATAAGATGAAGCCTTACAGGTAGCAGTCCATTGAGAGAATAGATGGTAAATGTCACTTTCAGACCTTAAAGATGTCAGGCTCTCAATTAACCTCTCCCATATCCAGGGAAAGACCTAGAAAGGGAAGGTTTGGCGACATTCATAGAGATTTTCTACAGGTGCAAATTTCCCCCACAAGAGATGACTTTGTAGAGCCATTTCAATCCATTGGCCTGCAGCAACTATTTCAAAATATGTCAAGGAAATACATCTTATGGTAAAATATTTTGATTTCCTTTAGAGTCTGCTATCTATCATGTGATGCTAAACCAGAGTCAGGTTAGAAAGTAAGCCACATTATACTGGGTTAAAACAACTTATTTAATCAGATTTTATGGTTCATAGGGTGTGATTTAATCTTTGCCTTGTATAGCTTTAGGTCTTGTTTATAATTTGGTGTTTTATTGCCGCAAAGAGCCTGTTTTGTCAGTCTTAGGATCCCTATTTTAACATCAATGCTGGCCAGTTGTATCTAAACTCCAAAAGGCAGGGGTATAACGAGGTGTGTCTAACCTCCCTTCCCATGATGGCTGGGATTTCAGTTTTTCAGGTTTCTTTGGAATCCTCTTGGCCAAGAGGGTGTCCATTCAGTTGGTTGTGGGGCTTAGGATTTTATTTTTGGTTTACAGTATTGTGTTAGTCCGTTTTCACGCTGCTGATAAAGACATACCTGAGACTGGGCAATTTACAAAGAAAGAGGTTTAATTGGACTTACAGTTCCACGTGGCTGGGAAGTCTCACAATCATGGTGGAAGGCAAGGAGGAGCAAGTCCTATCTTATATGGATGGCAGCAGGCAAAGAGAGAATGAGGAAGACGCAAAAGTGGAAAGCCCGGATAAAACCTTTAGATCTCGTGAGACTTATTCACTACCATGAGAACAGTATGGGGGAGATTGCCCCCATGATTCAAATTATCTCCCATTGGGTCCCTCCCACAACACATGGGAATTATGGGAGTACAATTCAAGATGAGATTTGGGTGGGGACACAGCCAAACCATATCATGCATGTTATGAGAAATTCAAAGGAAAAGAAGTGGCTGTGGCCATCTTTCATGAGGACTCTGAAGAAGAGACTGCTTCTTGTGGGATATCCACCCACCTACATCGTGATTCCTGAGTGACATACATGGGCCTTAGAAGTAGCTGAAGGTATGGACGTGAAGCTTTTCATGGGGGTTGTTCTTCTTGGGTGAAGTAGTTTCAAATTAGGGCTGCAAAGCAGACTGTGCTTGCCTGGTCTGAATGCAAGACTCTCCTAAATGAGTGAAAGCCCAGATGCGCATTAGTGCAGGAGCTCTTTCGGAGCAGTTCATGAGCAAAAAGAGCGACTCTCGTGATGGCTGTGACTGAAGACCAGCTGGTGCCAGGGAATATTGCTGTGGAGACCAGTGAAGCCAGAGGATGCTAGTGTCCAAAGACTCTGAAGGACACTGGTTACTTGAGAGACTCAGAGAGACAGCGAGAGAGAGAGAGAGAGAGAGAGAGAGAGAGAAAGTGTGTGTGTGTGTGTGTGTGTGTGTGTGTGTGTGTGTTCCCAAGAGACAATGAAAACTACCAAAAGTTCTAATACAATTATTAGGTGAATTTAGTTGAAATTATATTGGATCTTTTCCCCTTCTTTCCTCCCTCTCTTTGTTCATTCCCTTCACCCCTCCATTCCTTCTCTCCTCCCTCTCTCCCTTGAATTAACCAATGGTGGGGGCTTTCGAGGAAGACTGGGTTGATTTTTTGCAGTTCCTTTTTCCCCTTTCTGGGCCAGCACTTCTACTGTCCCTTTTCAATCATAAAGTACTCTCCCCTAAGGCACCCTAATGCAGCCTCTATACCTTCTGCCCATGAAAACATCTGATAAACTAGCAAGAATGTGTTATTCACAACATTTTACTTTCCTCAGAAATATTTACACTTAGCATAAGCCCAGGAAGGGCTCAATGCTAAAATCAAAGAAAGGGAGGCAATAGTAGACTTTCAGGCTTCTCCAGTCAATAGAACAAAGATTTTAGGAAGTGGTTTTCCTCTCAAAGTTCAGCACATACACATATGCTAGGATGGGGAATACAAAATTACTGTTATTTGTGCCAGACCACAGGAATCCCCATTATTTGAAAAGTTTTCTCTTTCCAGAAAATGGAAGGTATTTGTCCGGGCAATTGCATTCAGGAGTGTATCAGCGTTAGCCAACTGCCAAGGAACAGTTGCCAAATGTGAAGCAGGGAAGAAAAGGATCTGATCAGAAGGGACAGAACTGGCCCTGATATTCACCATGGTGGTTTTCAGTGCATCCCAGATGGAGTGTCAGCAAGATTTTCTATTGCTGCCTCCCTGCTGAGAAGCAAACATCAATGTCATCAATCTGGCAGTGAGTAAAGGGAGGTGAGGGGATTGAAATATTTTGGGGACACATCTTTAGATGTCTTTAGCTATTGCCCAAATAAAGTCTGGAGAAATTTATGAGGGTATGAATCATAGTTCATTCTCATAGTGAGCAAATCTGTGTCTAAGATAAATTTGAGCCTAAATTAATATAATGAAATTATGAGTATTTTCAATGAAAAGAGTCAAACTCTGTAAAATATTTGAAGAGATTTACTCTGAGCCAAGTATGAGTGATCATGGCCCACGACACAGTCCTCAGGAGGTCCTGAGAACATGTGTCCAAGGTGGTTTGGGTGCAGGTTGGTCTTATATATTTTATGGAGACATGAGACATCAATCAAATACAGTTAAGAAATACTTTGGTTTGGTCCAGAAAGGCAGGAAAACTCAAAGTAGGGCAGGGGAGGGGGCTTCCGGGCTATAGATAGATTTAAACTTTTTCTGGTTGACAATTGGTTGAGTTTGTCCAAAGACCTGGGATGGATAGAAAGAAAGAAAATATTCAGGTTAAGATAAAAGATTGTGGAGACCAAGATTCTTTTGAAGTCTTATAGTGCCTGCCCTCAGACAACAGATGACCAATGTTTCATATTCAGATCTTTAAAAAGTGCTAGACTTTTAGTTAATTTCTTTAGGATTTGGAGGGCCTGGAAAAAAAAAGATCTAGCTATGTTAATAAAGATTCTTTACAGACACAAATTTTCCCCTACAAAGAACAGCTTTGCAGGGCCATTTCAAGATATGGCAAATAAACATGTTTTGGGGTACAATATTTTGATTTTCTTCCTTGTCTCATAATGTTATGCCAGAGATAGGTTGGAAAGTAAGTCAGGAGATACAAGGTTAAATAAAACCCATCTGATGAGAATTTATGGTTTGTAGGGCATGACTCTCCAGACCCCTTAGATAGGAATTTGGGCAAGATAAAAAAAATCAGAGCTTGGTCCTCAGTATAATAAACAGAGTAAAAACAGTAATGTGGGATGTTAAGATAAATACATATTTGTTGTACTGACTATATATAAAAAGCTTTTCTCTCTAGAATGGATGAAATTTCCAGATTATGATCACAAAGAATTACACACAAAAAAAGGACAAAGAGATTATAACATGTATTTAAGAAGTGTTAGGTAAACTTATTTTTCAGCAATTAGTATATTACAAAAGAAAGTGCCTTTCTGTGAACTACCATATCACATACTTAACACGGCTTTAGGGCAGAGCAGTCTAGAAAAGTGACTACATGTAGGAGCTTTGGGGCCATGAAGTCCTGGATTTAAATTCTGGCTCAGGCTCTTCTACTGGTTGCATAACCTTAGGCAAGTCACCTAAAATCTCTGTGAGACATTCTCATCTTTGAAAATTGTGATAGCAATGATTATTACCAAAGCATTGCTTAGAATCTCAGATTGTAATTTATGACATTGACTAGGAAACCATAGAAGATCTACTGTAGTCTGTCTGGATTTAGATTAGAGACCCAGGTCTCTTATGGTCTGCTCCCTTAAAATACACACACACACACACACACACACACACACACACACACACACGCACGCACACGGGCTGAAGAAATTCCGGAGAAACTAATTTTGAAATGACTGAAGTTGATAAGTTCTACGGAGAAAAACAGTGCAGAAAAAAGGTATAGGAAGTGTTGGTGTGGGCAAGGAGTTTATAATTTTAAATAGTGGCACTTAAGAACATTCCTGAAAGAGATAAAGGATTGAGTCACATGAATAGTCAGGGAAAGTGTGATGTAGGAAGGGGAATTGCAAGTATGGAAGTCCTACGATGGGCGTATGCTTGACGTGTTCCAGGAGCAGTAAGACCCAGGTATTGGAATGGAGCGGAAAAGGTGAACATTGGATGTAGTAGGATATGAGGTCAGTAGAGGAGGCCAGATCATTTAAGGCCTTGCAGATCATTCTAAGGAGTTTGCTTTTTATTTCTATTACAAATATGTGAAGATATTAGAGGGTTTTAATAGGATAATTTATGTTTTAACAGGGTTACTTTGCTGCATTGAGAAAAGACTATAAAGAGACAAATATAAAGACAAGGAGACCTGTTAGGAGACTATTACAATAATCAATACAGGAGGTGATGGTGATTTGTAGAGAAACAGGAAGCCTAGTTTGTACTAGGGTGGTAGCAGTGCGGTGTGCTGACAGACTGGATGTGTGGTATGATAAGAGAGATTTCAGTCCAGGTCTCTGGGAAGATGGAGTTGATATGTACTGAAATAGGGAAGACTAGGAGAAGAAGGATTCAGAGGGAAAAATCAAGAGCTCAGGTTTGGACATGTTAAGTTTTAAATGCCTACTAGATATCCAAGTGAAGTTATAGAGTAGGTGTTTGGGTATATGAACTTGTAGTTCAGGGGAGATGTCCAGGCTAGGATCATTAATTTGGGAATTATCAGCATATAGATGATACATAAGACTGTGATGCTGAATGAGGTCATCGAGGGAGCAAGTGTAGAAAGAGAAGAGAAATTGTCTGAAGACTCAGCCCCAGAGAACATCAATATTAGCAAGTTGATTAGGAGGAACCAGTGATGGAGACTGAAAACGAGTGGCCTCTGAGATAAGAGGAGAAGCAGGAGAGTGTAGTTTGCTGGACATTAAGTGAATAAAATGTTAATTAGGAAGGAGTAAGAAATTGTCTCAACTTCTACTGGATGTCACGTGAAAGACAGCTGGGGATGGAGCACTGGTTTTAATAATTTGGAAGCAATTTGTGACCTAGGTAAGGGTAGTTTTGCATTAAGGATAGTTATAAAGGTTGATAAAGTGGACTCAAGAAAATGAAAAGTAATATTGAAGACAAAGTGCTTTTTAGACATGTTGTAAAAAGTAGAGAAATGGAGCAGTAGCTAGAGTAGTATGTGAGATCAAGTAAAATTTTTGTTTAAAATGACAAAGTGATAATATATTTATGTGCAATAGGAAAAGGGCTAGTACAGAAGAAAAATTTAATGATACAGGGATGAAATAGAATAATGATGAAGAAATGCTTTCAAGTAGAAGAGGGAAAGTAGGAACTAATGCATACAATGGTTTGGGTTTTTCTAGGATAATGGACAGCTTATTCACAGTTTCAAGAGTAGCAGGGTATATGGGCACAGAGGTGGGTTGCTTGGTAGATATAATGGAGGTTTATGAAGATTCTCTTCTAATTGCTTCTGTGCTCTCAGAGGAATATGAAACCTGGTTCTGTGTTGAGAGATTAGAATACTGGGAAAGACAATGGACCAGAGAAACACAGAAGGATTCCCAGACAGCACTATGGCACCCTTGATACTAGAGGAACCCTCAGTATCAGTGCGTGCTTTTTTTCTGGCTATTTCATGTATGTGGATGCAGGCATGGTACACAGTTGAATTGGGTTTAACCAAGATTAGAAGTTTGTCAAGTAAGTATGAAGTAGTAAGGGAGGAGCAAGAGATTTAAAGATACATGCATAGGACTGATTACACTTATTGACATGGATTTCAAACTCTCCAAGGATGTGAATGAGGAGGTGACGGAGGTGAAGGACAGTGAGAGATGGTAGGATCTATGGATTGTAGACCACAGTGGCTCAAAAATTTGCCAGCTGGAAAGTAGAGAAGGTTAGTTAGAAATAGAGTGGTGAAAGTGATTTTAATGCCTGCTATGAGGGTCAGAGTAAGGAGTTTAGATTTTATACTTAATTGAATGGAAGGCTTTTGGAAGGTTTAAAGAGGGAAATGGCAAGATCTGATTTTTAAAAAATGTATTCTACCTGCTCTGTGGAGAATGAGTTACAGTGGAGTTGGGGAACAAGAGGAACAGTGGGAGGTAATGAAAACTGGAGAGATTTGGGGTATATTTTAGAATGAAGTTGACAGAACTGGCTAATGAATCGGGTGTGGGGGAAGGCAACAATGGAGAATCTATTGTTGCTAATTTTTTTGGTCAGGCCACTGGGTGAGCTGTGACTTCCTTTAGGAGAAAAACAAGAGACCTCTTTTGAAGATACAAAGTTTGAGATACGTATTAGATGCCCAGAAGGAAATATCAAATACTGTGTATTCAAGGATAGAGCATAAGAGAAAGGGAAGAGCTGTTGTCCGAGGCTGAGTGAAAGGACGGTGTTTAAGTTAGTGGGTCTGCATGGGCTCACTTGAGGAGTGAGATTAGAAAGAGGGAAAAAGTGCCACATGTTCATTAGTGAGTACAGGGATGAACATAAGGAAGAAGAATGAATACCTTTGAACACATAAAAAGCAAAGTTAACAAGCACTGAAGTGGACTCTTAAAGAAGACAGCTGGCCTGGCGTGGTGGCTCACGCCTGTAATCCCAGCACTTTGGGAGGCCGAGGCGGGTGGATCACGAGGTCAGGAGATCGAGACCATCCTGGCTAACACGGTGAAACCCCGTCTCTACTAAAAATACAAAAAATTAGCCGGGCGTGGTGGCGGGCGCCTGTAGTCCCAGCTACTTGGAGGCTGAGGCAGGAGAATGGCGTGAATCCGGGAGGCGGAGCTTGCAGACTCCAGCCTGGGCGACAAAGTGAGACTCCGTCTCAAAAAAAAAAAAAAAAAAAAAAAAGAAGACAGCTGATTTCTCCTTTAATTCCCACAGGAAGAGAAAACAAATCTGCCTTCCTGGATGTGGGGCTGCTGGAACAAAAAAACTACCTTTCTACTTCTACGCACTTCTTCAGTCTTCTATGCAACACCCTCCTTAGCCAGCTCAAGCCGTGATCAAAGTCACTCAGGAAGCTGTTTTTTCCCCCATAGTTTTAATAATACAACGGTCAGCAAATCCTCCCAACATATTCTAATATTTGATTAGTCTGTTGACATTTGTTCTCATATTGGTGTGTTTAATATTTAGGGCAACTACATCAAACCATGAAGACAAGGGTCAAAGTGTTAGATTATCAAAAGAGGTAAATAATATATAAATAATGTATAAGTAGTGCTGTAGGGTAATAAATCTATTTTGAATTTTTATTTATGATTGAAGAATATCTTCATGAATGAAGACTTTAGCTTGTCTAGAATTTTTTCTTGGCCCCAAATTTTTTTATTTAAATGTGTTGCTTCTTTTCCACACAGCAAATTTATAGCTAAAAATTTTTTTTGATCTTCCTTTAGCAATAGCCTGTAAGTATAGCAATCAAATATTCTTTTGTGGTTAGATAATATTTTTACCCCAAGGATCTCTAAGTATTTTAGTGATCAATCAGCATTTAATCCCCTATTTGGTGCAAAACAGAGAGATACTGAAAGGCCAGATGGATTTTGCAATATTCCAAAGTAAATTAAATGCAGAACAAGGAAAAAAAATCTCAGGGTTCCTGAATCACAGAGACTAAGCGGTTCAGGACACCAAATCATAGCTAAAGACAGTGAAAAATGATAGTTTCTAAAAAAGTGGGAATAGAAAAAAAATGTGCATTTACTGTAGCTATTTGCTTTGAGAAATCCTTCCTTCCTTCCTTCCTTCCTTCCTTCCTTCCTTCCTTCCTTCCTTCCTTCCTTCCTTCCTTCCTTCCTTCCTTCCTTCCCTTTTTTTCTTTCTTCCTCCCCCTCCCTTTCTCTCTCCCTCCCTTCCTTCCCTTTGTATTTTTTTGCCCCAAACCTTACTTGCCCAGAAACATCATCTACTTGTGGATTCAATAGAAGTTATCCCCTCTGTTCTTTTACAAGAGGTTCCCTTTTATTTCATGGTTTTAGCTATACAGAGAATTCAATTCAACAAATAACTGCTTTGCACTTACTATATATGTTAAGTCTTGTGTATGTGCTATTACAGAAGGGAACACATAGAAATGCAAATCCTTCTTAGTATGGTAAGTTCTGTAACAGAGAAAGGAAGGGATTATAGTGTAACGGTTAAGAGCATGGGCTTCAGAGTCAGACTGTATGGCACTAGTGTATGATGTTGAACGAGTTACTTAACTCTGTGTGTCTCAGTTTACTCATTGATAAAAAAGTAATAATAGTAGTATTTATTTCATAGGAGTTTAGTGAAGTTTAAATAAGATATATATTAGAACCGTACCTGGCGTATAGTAGGCATTATATAGGTATAACTATTGTTTATAATTATGTAAATATTAAAATTTACACAATTATAATTGTAGTGTTTCCTAGATTTATCATTTATCATATCATATATCATCCTAGATTCTCATTTATCAGCATATTGGAAATGGCAACAGTCATGAAAATCCTTCCTTCCCCAGTTTCCCCGTCTTCCTTCATTTGTTCTCTGCCTGATTGTCCCTTCCCATTGGCCTGTGTCTCCTCAACCAGTGTCTCCTGTGCTCCGTGTCTAATTGTTGGCGTCCTCCATTTTGGCTTTCTCTTTTTCTCATTCTACATACTTTGCCTGAGCAATCTTGCCACTCCTGGGGCTTATGTAATCACCTGCACACGAATGACTGCAATTCTACATCTAAAGTATAGCTGTCTGCTCTAAGCACTAGTCCGCATCTCTATCTATGGGACTAAGAAAAATGTTTGGTGGACTAAGGAACCCTAAAAGCAACATGTTTAGAGTGTTTCTTGTCACTGTTTGCCTACACTCCAACCTGATTCCTGCCTTGACTTTCCATTGTAATTAAAGGTACCACTGTTATACCATAATCCGCGTTGGAAACCTGGAAGTCACCTATGACCACATTCAACCAGGTAATCAACTCTGTCAGTTACACCTCTTACATTTCTCTTGACTCCTCCCATCCCTTCTCTACCTTTGTTGCTGCTATTGAATTCAGGTTTTCTTCTCAGTCACCTGACCTATAGTAACAGTCTCTTACCTGGTCTGTCTGCTTCCAATTTCAGCATCTCTTCCTTAAGATCAACCTTTACGTTGCCAGCAGACATTTTCTATAGTGAAAATTAGATCACATTTCTTTTCTGCAGAGTTTCTACAAGTATAGCATTGATACTTTCACTAAACTCACCTGGGATTGTTTTTTTTTAAAGTGAAAATTTCTGGAGCTAAACTCAGATTTGAGAATTAGAATTCTCACAAGAGAATTCACATTCACACAGGGCCCAGGAATTTACGCTTTAGTTCATTTTACCCAAACGAGAGTCTGAGAAGTGTTGGCCTATAGTATGAATTCTAAACACCTACCCTTTCATGAGGCTTCTTCATCCCGCACTGCTCCTTCTTTGCAATCTCTGCTCTAGGCCCATAGAATTATTGGATTCTCCAAACGCAAAACAGTATTTCATACTTTCTTGATCTTCTATACTTCAAAAAGTACCCTGATAGTTCTTTTTCTCCTTTCTGTAACTAACTTGGCATATCACAAATAACATCTCCTTTCTCACCAGTTCCTGGAGATTTACTATAAAAATATCACTAAATCATCAAAGGAGGAGGTTTCATCTTCTCCTTGCTCCTTCATACCCCTTGTTTTACAATCTAAATAAAGACTGGCATCCTAGATATGACCTCTAGGGTGTGCGTCAGCTGGGCTCATGTACCTCGTTGTATTTCAACCTTCTCCTCACTTGTGTTGCTTCACATTCTGCCTTCTTTCCATTCATGTGAGCCATGTTACTAACTCAAGGTTTCCACACTGGCTGTTATCTCTGCGTAGAATTCCATTTCTACACTGCCTCACCCAGTAAATTAGTACAAATGTTTCAGAAGTTGGTTCAAGGGATCTTTCCATGACCTTACAGATCAGCGTTTCTACAGGTCACAGTTTCTCAACAGTGGCAAGATGGCATTTTGGACCAAAGAGCTGTTTGTTGTGGAGAGCTGTCCTGTGCATTGTAGGATGTTTAGCGGATGCTGGCAGTACTTCTAATTTGTGACAATAAAAAATGTCTTCAGACACTGCCATATGTCTCCTGTAGCAACATTACCTCCAGTCTTGAGAACCGCTGGACTGCGGTAAGTACCTCTGTTAAATGCTCTTCATACTTTTTATTCTCCAAGTTGTGCTTGTAATTATTCAGGTGTGATTGCTGTTTGCCTGCTAGAATGTAAGTGCCATGGTAGCGGGGACCATGACTGTCCCATGTACTGTTCCATCCCTGGTGTCTCACACTGTGCCAGTACTAAGCATTTCAGACTGAACTTTGACCCGCCTGAAATCCATGCATTGCAATCCTAAACTTTAGTACCTCAGAATGTGACTATCTGGACATGTGGCTTTAAAAAGGTAATTGAGTAGAATGTGGTCATACAGATGAGCACAATCCAGCGTGACGATTATCTTTGTAAGAAGGACAACATGTGTGCACAAAGAAGGAAGACCCTGTGCAGACACCAGAAGAAGATGGCCATCCGCAAGTTAAGGAGACTCCTCGAAATAAACCAACCTTGCCAACACCTTGTTGTTGAACTTCCAGCTTCCAGAACTGCAAGAAAACAAATCTGCTTTTTAAGCCACCCAGTCTGTGGTATTTCATAATGGCAGTCCTAGCAAACAGATACACTAAGTAAGAACTCAACAAATATTTACTTGACTAAGTCTCTTTTGCACAGTCTATACCATGTGAGTCATTCCTTTCTTTTTGTCTGACCTTCCAGATAGTCTCTTAACACATTGATTTTTTTCCTTCACTGAACTGATGGGTTTCATGTCTACATTGATGAATAATATCATACCTCAATCTTGGAGTTTCTTCTACAAATTTAATCTACTGCATGGAATAGCCACAATTTAGCCCATTATCTCTTTGAACATCTGCACCATCACTGCTCCAGTTACTCTGCTTGTGGCTTGTCTTACGTGTCTATGCCTTTGATTCTCCCATATTTTCTCAAGTTGACAGTCCAGAGCTTTTACCGTCTCCATTCAACCAGATCACGTTATCCTGCTTTCTTCACTTGCCTCTTATTCATGCAGGCTTCCTGACAAGTTATCTTGATGTTACTCTTTCTAGCCTCCCGAATCATTTAGCCCCTTGAATTTTCTCTCAGCTTTTTATGCCAATCTTCAATTCTGTCACTCCTAGCTATGAAACATTTATAGATGAGTCATAAAAACCTCATAATGGAGTCAGATGACCTAATTTCAATGGGCCTGTCACTCTTCCTGAACTACCCTCTTTAGTCTCATGAACTCCATGTTATACTTTCTATAACAAGGAATTAACACTTTTTACGTACTCCTAAAGTCTCAGTCACATTCCTCCTATTTTTCCCAAGAGATAACTTTGCCTCCTACTTAATTTGATAGAGTTTTTACTAAATACTAGTCCCATGAGTTGCCCAGAGTAAACAGAATATGGTATCAGATATGGCTGGGAAATGCTGGGCTAAACAAAAGTAAACAAAGGTCTTTGACATCGATATATTGATGCACATTCAGAATATCCAGGAAGGAGATCATAGTGGACATCTTTAATTTTTTGGTCCATATTCATGACTCTTCATTCTTGTACTGGTACTCAAATATCCTTTGAGGAAACCACTTCCTGTCTTGTCTGTTTGACATAACTTTAGTGAATATTCCTAGCCACAGGGATGGATTCAAGGTAGTCACATGACGTAAGTGTGATCAGGTACTGCAATTTCATTTTCCTGGACAATGTTTTGCTCAAGAACGGGCATATAATTGCAGGTTGGAGAGTGAATCCACTCTTTTCCTCCACATTTAATCTAGGAGGCTTTAGGCTTAGGTATCTGGTTGCTATCCTGAAGCCATGTGGAACCTGAGCAAGGAAGCTATTATGGAGGGAATCAGAGCAGAGGAGAGCCTGAATACTGGTAACATTGGTTGAACTCCTGGGTCAACTCCTCTGAATCCATACATCCTTTGACTTTTCTGTTACTTGAGTCAATATGTTCTGTTTTTGCTAGGTCAGTTTAGGTAGGGTTTTCTGACACAACAGGAAGAGTCCCAGTTGATCTAGAAATTGATACAAGAGTAGGGATGACAAGTGAGTATGGGCTTGTGAGATTGATAGAGTTCCAGGGTTGAGTGAAGTCTCCCTGAGGTCTGCTCTACTCAAGATTGACATTAGAAGTCTTTGTTATACCTCATGTAAGGTAAAACATACATTATGTAACAATATAAATATCTCACGTATACCTCAGTAAGCCTTTATAAAAGACAAGCTAGTCTGAATCTATGGCTAAAATAAAAGTTGTAAAATAATGAAGTTTTACTAAAAGACAAATTTCTTTCTGCTTTTCATAATCCAATAAGCTAAAAGCCCAACAACATGGAGTCATAGGGTTGGAAAAGTTGAATTCTCTTTTCAATGAAAGATTAGTGCAAGTATTGGTGAGGACACAGGAAATACAATAGGAGACAACATAGCTTTATCTCACTAGTCCTCCTAAGTGCTTCCTGTTCTATACTTACTATCCAACAACGGGTGTGGTTGTGTTTGTTGTATAGGTTGCCAGATCACAAGGATCCATGTCCAGACAAAACTTGGAAAGATGCTTGTCACCCAGAGATCCTGGAGTTAGCACGAATGTAATGTAATGTAATGTAATGTAATGTAATGTAATGTAATGTAATGTAATGTAATGTAATGTAATGTAATGTAAAACTTGATGATCTTTGGGTTGCCTTCTTCTGGAAAGCACATGTGGGCTTTTGGGTAGTCAAAATGAAAATATCATGTTTTTGCCTGCCCGACACCCATTACTCCTTCTTCAGTAAACAGTTCCATGCATTTCTTCTAGGTAATTACTCCTGCAGCCCCTCCATCTGCTCCATCTTAGTCCTTACATTCTGTTATGGTTCCACTCCTGACTCCAGGTGTGGTCATATAAAACAGTGGTCCCCAACCTTTTGGCACCAGGGACTGGTTTCGTGGAAGACAATTTTTCCATGCACAGTGGGGTCGGGGGGTGGGAGGATGCTTTTGGCATGAAACTGTTCCACCTCAGACCATCAGACATTAGAATCTCATAAGGAGCATGCAGCCTACATCCCTCATATGCACAGTTGACAATAGGGTTAGTGCTTCTGTGAGAACCTAATGTGGCAGCTGATCTGACAGGAGGTGGAACTCAGGCAGTGATGCTCACTCACCCGCCGCTCACCTCCTGCTATATGGTCAGGTTCCTACCAGGCCATGGACTGGTACCAGTCCCTGGCCTGGGGGTTGGGGACCCTTGACATAAGCAAGCTGTACTATAATTCCATTCCTCCGGCCACAGTTCAGATATGAGCAAGCACAAGTATGTGCACTTAAAGTGAATTCAGGGATTTATGTCAGACCTGCTAAGAAAAACAACCCCTAAAAATGTAGCCTTGGAACTGCTGGCAGCTGTCTTGACACTATGTGGAGCCTGAGGAGGAGGCTAACATGAAGAGCTGAGACATAAAAGCTATGTATCATTTTAGCCTGGGCTAAGCCATGTCTGAAGCCAGAACTATCTCTTCAATTTAATTTGAAAGGAAATAAATGTTCTTTTAAAATTTCTGTTATTTGCCAATAACAAATTTCCAAATGGTATAAAAATATTTTACACATGATATTCCACACTTTTGACCATGAACTATTTTTCATGTCATACTTTTTAACCTACTATGTAGTTGGTATTTTTAATAAGTCAATGAGTATGTCATTAACTGAAAATTAAAAGACAAACTCAATAACAAAATATTATGAGGTAAGTGTTTACAGGTTTGGTTAATTCTACACTATTTCTGCTTATCCATTCTGCCATCCCCAGTTAACTGGGTCCTTCGACTAGCCTCTCTCAAAGTCATAAGATGTCCTCGTTACAGGCATTGCACCCTGACACAGCAAGACTGAACAGAAAGAGGAAGTGCTGTATTGTGTGCTAGTTTAAGAATGAGAAAACGTCTCTCAGGCTGTCTTCTACTCTTGAGATTCCGCTTATGTCTGTCTTGTTGCCTCAAACTGGGTTATATGCCTGTTGCTAAGCCACCCATTGTCAAGATAATAGGATAACCACAATTGGTGGAGACTAACCAGGATTAATCTGTGGTTTGTGGATAGGACTTCTTTCCCTGGAGGCTGGAAACCTGAATACAATTGGTGTTCTGGTTGTAAGGAAGAAGGGGAGAACAGGTGTTGAGAGGGTAATTAAGAGAGTCTACCAGACCATGGAATACATGGGATAAAATCATGTAGGAGATTAAGTTACTCAGGTTCCAGCATTTGAATTCCCACTCGTCTTCAGTTTCTTTTCAGTGATTCAAAATGTCTTTTTTGTATAAACCATGTTGTATATACAGTCCATTCCTGTCTTAGAGGAAAAGATGGCTCTCCCATGTTCCTAGTACTAAATCCTCCGTGCTACCCTTAATCATAACAGTTTTTGCCTGTGTTTGATTTGGTTATTTTATCCTGTCATTCCTTGTCTGTATTCCAAATGTAAGCCTTTCTAGTTAACAGTTCTTCCTGTAATGGTATTCAAATATTGAATTTGAATATTCAAATATTGCCACGCAATTCTCTCCCTAAATACATCTTCCGCTGGTCTCATTCTTCCACCTAACAATTTCCTCTGTTCCTGTGGGAATTCATGCTCCTTGGCATGTTCATATGCTTTTCAAACACTCTGTCTAGGTCTGTGCCTTACCTGATGCCTGCCCTTGGCTTCTGTACGAAGCCCTCTTTCACAGAAGATGCTCCTGCTCCATTTCCAGTACATCATGGGTCAGGAGTGGGAGTTGGCATTTTCTCAGCACTGTTTCTAAGCCATTATACTTGACTCTTGTTCTAAACCACTCCTCTTTAAGACTTGAGTATTCCAACTAGATAAACTTCTAACTTCCCTTCCAAAAACTGGACAATGACATATTTATTAAGAACATTAGCAGGCATATCATATTCTTCCTTTCCATCCTTATTCTTTCCATGGTCTTGGGGACTTCATCATCATAAATGATTGTTCTTACAGCTACCCTTAAAGTTTCTTCTTTTGCCCATCCCCCTTTTCTGTCTGTCTCCCTCCTTCCCTCTAGTCAATTCTTTCTCCATCTCTGCCTCACACCTCCTTCCCTCTCTCTTTTCCTCCTTCCCCTCTCCCTTCTTTTCTTTATTATCTTTCTTTCTTTACAGCTTTATTGAAGCTTACGTGATGTGAAAGACATTTTGTAGGTATATTATCTATTGCCTCATTTAAAAAATAGTCCGAAACTTGGTGGCTTAAAACAACAAACATTTTTCTCTCTCACCATGTCTGTGAATTGGGAATCTGGGCTTAGCTGAGTACTCTGGCTCATGGTCTCTCACAAGGCTGAAGCCATAGTGCTGGCCAGAGTCACAGTATTTCCGTGTGCAACTGAGGGTGGATCCACGTTGAAACTCAGTCACACGGCTGTTGGCAGGCCTCAGAGATCCACTTCCAAGCTCACTCATGAGGGCCCTTCTTGCCGTATGAACCTCTCCAGGACAACTTGCTTCCCTTAGACCAATATTTTCATGAAAAAGAGACAGAATAGGGAGAAGGAGGAAGGAAGTCCTGGAGGGAAGAAGACAGAAAGAGAGAGAGAAGAATGAATTCAAGGTGAAAGCATACATCATTTCTGTAACCTAATCCTGGAAGTGACATCATTACTTCTACTACATTATTTTCACTATAAGGAAGTCACTAAATGCAGCCAGTACTTAAAAAAAGGGATTCTACAAGGGCATGAATACCAGGAAGTGGGGATCACTGGGGGTCATTTTACAGGCTGCCTACCACAATGTATTATGACACGTGTGTACATGACACTATCACCACAATCAAAGTAACTGACATTACCATCGTCTTCCAAAATATTTTCATGCTCCTTTAGAACTCATTCCTCCTTCCACCTCCTCTCTCTGGTAAGCACTGCTCTCCTTCTGTCACCATAGATGTGTTTGAATATTCTCAAATTTCATTTAAATGGAACAATACGTATTTTTTTGTTTGGCTTTTCACTGATCATAACAATTTTGAGATCCATCTATGTTGCTTGTATCAATAGCTTGTCCTTGTTATTACTGAGACATATTTCAATGTATGGATCTATCATAATTTGTTTATCCATTTGACTGCTGATGGACATTTGAAATATTTCCTGTTTAGGGTTATTATGAATAAGGCTGATATAAACATTTGTGTTCAAGTCTTTGTGTGGAGGTGATGGTTAGTTTTATGTGTCAACTTGGCAAGTTTATGTTTGAACAGCAGCCTAGATGTTGCTGTGAAGGTGTTTTTTAGATGTAATTACCATTTAAATCAGTAGACTTTGAGTAAGCAGATTGCCCCAGTTCAGACTAAAGACTGCAATGTCAACTCTTGCCTGCATTTCCAGCCTGCCAGACTGCCATGCAGATTGCAGATTTGCCAGCTTTTACAGTTGTGTGAGACAATTTCTTAAAATACATCTCTCTCTCCTTTTCTGTTTGTTCTGTTTCTCTGGAGAGCCTTGACTGGTACAGATTTTGGCACTGAGAGTGGTTCTAGAGGAATGAAGTCTTTTTTTTTTTTTTTCTTTTAACTTTTAGGTTCAGGGGTACATATGTGGGACGTGCAGGTTTGTTAAATAGGTAAACATGTGCCATGGTGGTTTACTGCACAGATAGTCCCATCACCCAGGTGTTAAGCCCAGCATCCATTAGCTATTCTTCCTGCCCCTCAATCTCCTCCTCACAACAGGTGCCCAGAGTGTGTTGTTTCCTGCCATGTGTCCATGTGTGCTCATCAATCAGCTCCCACTTACAAGTGAGAACATTTAGTGTTTGTTTTTCTGTTCCTGTGTTAGTTTCCTGAGAATAATGGCTCCAATTCCACCCATGTCCTTGCAAAGGACATGATCTCACTTCTTTTTATGGCTGCATAATATTCCATGGTGTATATGTACCATAGTTTCTTTATCTGGTCTGTCATTGGTGGGCATTTGAGTTGATGCCATGTCTTTGCTATAGTGAATAGTGCAGCAATGAACATACGTTTGTATGTGTCTTTGTAATAGAATGATTTATAATCCTTTGGGTATATACCCAGTGATGGTATTGCTGGGTCAAATGGTATTTCTGGTTCTAGATCTTTGAGGAATTTCCACACTGTCTTCCACAATGATTACACTAATTTACACTCCCACCAACACAGTAAAAGTGTTACTTTTTCTCCACAACCTTGTCAGCATCTGCTATTTTTTGACTGTAGTAATAGCCATTCTGATTGGCATGAGATGGTATCTCATTGTGGTTTTGATCTGCATTTCTCTAATGATCAGTGATGTTGAGCTTTTTCTCATATGTTTTTTGGCTGCATGAATATCTTCTTTTGATAAGTGTCTGTTCAAGTCTTTTGCCCACTTTTTAATGGGGCTGCTTTTCTCTTGTAAAGTTGTTCAAGTTCCTTGTAGACTCTGGATATTAAACCTTTGTTAGATGGATAGATTGCAAAAATTTTCTCCCATTTTGTAGGTTGTCTGTTCACTCTGATGATAGTTTATTTTTTTTCTGTGTAGAAGCTCTTTAGTTTAATGAGATCCCATTGGTCAATTTTTGTGTTTGTTGCAATTGCTTTTGGTGTTTTTGTAATGAGATCTTTGCCCACATCTATATCCTGAATGGCATTGCCTAGATTTTCTTCTTGGGTTTTATAGTTTTGGTTTTTACATTTAAGCCTTTAATGTATCTTGAGTTAATTTTTGTATATGGTATAAGGAAGGGGTCCAGTTTCAGTTTTTCTGCATATGGCTAGTCGGTTCTCTTGCACCATTTGTTAAATAGGGAATCCTTTCTCCATTGCTTGTTTTTTGTCAGGTTTGTCTAAGGTCAGATGGCTGCAGGTGTGCAGTCTTAGTTTTGGGTTCTCTATTCAGAACAGAATCTTAAGGATAAGTTTTCCTGATTGGTTCTGGGGTTTCTGGAATTGGTTCTTTAATTTTACTAGATCTAAAGGTGCCAATGACTATTTCCATTAGGAAAGAGAGCACTGATTTCCATGGCATAATGTGGCAATAGTACCACATAAATACTACCATTAGGTACTGCTAATCAAATACTTGTAAGAGGCAAGTTTCTGAAGGACCTCGTGTTTGGTATATTTTTATCAGACTAGTGTGTATAATGGCATGGGCTGGTTGCCTCTGGTTATGCTGAACAAAGTCTTAGGAGGTCTTAGAAATATTAAAAATGTTTTGGAAGTCTGTCTGTTAAATAATATTTCTTCCTCTTCTTTTGTCTACTCTTTATTCCTCTTGGATGACTTCATTATCAGGCAGGCTCTGGCTTTATGTTGGCAAAGGGACTCCAGCAGCCAAGGCTTGCTTGGCTCTGGTATATTATCTTTAAAAGAGAGAGTGGCTCTTTCCTGATAGTTGAGAGTTAAAAGTTTCAGGGAGGATTTCATTTGGCCTAGCCTGGGTCTCATGTCCATCCTTGGATGTCCCTGAAGGATGCGTTACTCTGACTGGGTGGCCCAGGGCCAGGTGCCTATCCTGATGCTGGAGATCATGGTCAATTGTACCAAACCATGCAGACTTGGTAGAGTGGGGATGATTCTGCAAAAACAATGTAATAATTCAATTAACAGGAAAAAAGAATTCTTGGTACCTTCTATAACTCCCCCAGGCACTCTTTGGCTTTTCCTTTGCTCTTACTACAGTTGGTACACACCTTAAATAAAGCCAGTATTGCATTATATTTGTGTGTTCATCTTATCTGATTCTCCCTGTGATTATAAATTCTGTGAGGGCAGAAATCATTTATTTTCATCTTCATATTTCCATTGCTTAGCATACTTCCCAGTTTATAATAGTGCTTAACAAACATCCATTCCTGGATTTTTTCTATTTAATTTTATTTAATTAATTGCTCTCTTGCTGGAGCCTTTGTTGTCCCTGAACACTGGGTTTTCTTCCATCACCTAAGTCTTTCTCAGGTATGTGTCTTTGTTGAAATACAAAGCTCTTTTTAAAAATTTGTTATTTACCTTTTACCAAAGAGTGTCTTTTTTTCTTGCCTTTCTCCTTCAAGTTTCTTAAAATAGCAGTCAAGTCTTCCGCCTCTCCTCTTCCCTCAACCCACTGACTAACTCCTTCCTTTTTTCTTCATTGTCTCTAGTGATCTTCTTGTAAAATCCACTGGCCATCTACCAGCTTGGTTCTTCTTAGCCATGCCACAGCACCTGGCGCTGATTATCCCTTGGCTTTCATTTTTTCCGTGGATGCTCCTGATCCCTCTCCTAACTCTCTGATTACCCGTTAGCGAAACACTGTGTCTTCTTCACAGAACATGTTAGGCTCCGTGGATACAAAAAGTAATGCTCTTGCCATCAGCAACTTTTAAAGTAGTTGTGTGCTTCTTGTTTCCAATAAAACTTGATATTTGAATTGCTAGAATGGTCCAATAACTGAATTTTGTACCTACAGATGTCCTTGCCAGTCCATTCAAAATACTGTTTAAAAAGTATCCTACTGAAGTCACTCCTTTGCTCAGGAGCTTTCACTGGCTCTTCATCGCCTGCTAAATAAAATTCAAACTGTTGAGGGGGGCTTGGTCTCTTTTGTTAACCACTCCCCGATGCCCACCCCCATGCTGTGTCTCTTCTGCTGTCCCCACAGTATCCTGCTTTCTAGGCAACCTTGAATGGCTCCTACCTAAACACTTGCTTTCTAAACTTTGCACTTCTGATTATTACATTATTTCAGCATGTAATACACAAACATTAGTACATGCCTTTTGAGACACATCTAACCAATTCCACCTCTGTTTCTTCTATGATGCCTTCCTAGACTTCCCATTTAGAAGCGATTACATCTCCCTCTGAATGTCAATAGCATATAGATTATGTTAATCTGTAGTTTTAGGAACCTTACAGGAGCTGCATTTAGACTATGAGCCCAGATCCTGGGTGGGCAGAAAATACTACTCAGTGTCTGCCAGATCCTAGGTTTTAACTCAATAAATATGAGAGGAGTGACTAAATAAATACCTGTTGTAAAACCAGCCCCGCACGAATATAAAATATTTGCCCAATAATACTTTCATTGGCCATAAAGAACTCAATGGAACTTTCCATGTTGTTCTGTGTTGTGCCACAAATAATATACACATCGTCAGTCACTGCTAAGCAATTTCTGACTCTAATCAACAAGATAAGGAAAATCCGGAGCAGGGTAATGTGGGGAGAAGTAAATCAGTTCAGTTTCTCTGACTGCTTGAGGACCTATCACCTTCCACAGAAGGGAGGTTATCAAGTTAAAAACAATTTCGTGTAACCATTTTGGGTTGCTATGTATTTAATCTGTCCTTTTTAATAGATAGCTAAGAGTGTGAACAAAATCAGTCGAAGTAGCACCATTATCTGTCATCACTGGTATCACTTATTCAAAGGAGTCCACTCAAGTACTTCTACCTTAGATGCTAAACGAATTAGAGATTTAGATGGCAACTTTAATGAAAATGGATAATTTGACAATAATCAAATTGACTGCAATAATGAAACTGGTAAGAACATCACTTAAATAGAAGAATACATTAGAAGTATATTATAGAGGTTTCAGTTTCGTTTGACATCATTAATCCCTTCTCATCAGGGAGTTTATAGTAGTTCCGTATCTACTATTATTAAGGGAATAACCCTGTTGGTGATGCCAGCATTTCAAAGCTGCTTTTATGACCTGTGTATCTTTACCCATTGTTGTTGTCTTTTCTGTGTTAGAGAGGGCGCTCCGACCCCTTTTCAGGTTCATTCAATCTCTATTCGATTCCAATTCCTCTAACGAGGCTTTGCTGCCTTTGCTGTGAATCCTCAGACATTCACGAGCTCTTTGTCCAGTACTTTTTATTTCTGGTTGACTTTCTTCTTTGGAGCTGTCCTTTTCTTGCAGACTGTTCATGCTCTGTGTCCTGCACGACAATAAAATCTTTGTATATTTCTTTTCCCTGCAGGCTGCCCTTTCCAAGCTTTACACTACGAACTGTTGTCTTTTTATTCTCTCATTCTCTTTTCAGTTCTAAGCCTGCACATAACTCTTTCTGGTGCTACTGCTATTTCTCTATTCCTAACCACACCTAATTTATGCTGACAGCATTTATATGAAAGCTTACACACTCCATGCATCTCTGTCATCCTTTAGTTTACTTCTCACTCTGTGATGGTGAAAGGATTTACTTATTTTCCCCGAGGAAACACTGTTTTTTTGGGAATAAGACTGGTGTATTTGACAGGAGTCCTGAGGAGCTCATGCTCCCAAGAGACAAGCAAACAAATAAGTAAACAGCAGACACATACCAACGTTTTTCTAGGTAGCACTTAAAATTTCTTCTTTTCTTTTATTTACAGCATTTCAAAGCTGCAGTGAAAGCACTATAAAAAACATACCAAACAAAAAGACTTGGACCACCTACCTCCGGGAGTTGAAAACTTTCTTCATTCCATTTACGCTTGTTGCATGGCTTATAAAATCCTTCCAACAGCATAATATTCAACTAAAAATGTGACATGGGGTCATCATATCTTGAGTTAATGCAACAGTTTTGTTGTATATAATACAGGTGTTTGCTCTTTAATTTAAAAAATGTACCCAACTTCTTTTGTCTGCAATAAATTATTAACTTGTAAACTTGAAGAGTTTAAATATTAAACTCTTCAACTTAGAGTTATTGTTAATTAGGTCAATGGCTCTAAAACATTTATGTGGAAGAAAATGGTCCCCTTTCATAGGCAGCAGGAGCTGTTGACAGATTCCTCTCAGACAAATATATTATAAAATTGTAGGGTAAATAAATGAGTAAACGCTAACAGCATGGAAGAAACTTGTCGATGCATTTTATTCTGATCTGCGGGTTATTTAGGACCCAATCTTTTTTCTTTTTAAGAAAAACTGTCCATCAGATTCAAATATACAATGGCCAATGTGGATAAAAGACCGTCAGGCATTTATATGAAACCACATGACATCTTTTCACCAGTCATCTCAATTTGAAATTTGAATCTAAACTCATCAAAGGAAAGAAAAAAAACCCCTATTAACACTTTACACGTTATCTAAGGAAAGATTCAGTATTTAACTTTTTCTGACAGTGGAACAAAAACATTTAAATATATGTCAGATGGATTTGCAGTATTTCAAAAGGACGAACAAAAGCTTTAGTCCCTTTATGAACTAGGAAGGCAGATACACTGTACGAGGAAGACTGCACAGGAGACCAGGAGAGAGACCACCAAATATGTGGTCTCAATTCAGTCTGTTAGAACATAGCGGGCAGCTTGTCTGTTAATTTCTTTTCTCTGAGCCTGGGTCACCTCCCACAAGGTTTACAATAACAGGAAATCCAAAACCAGCTTCTGAACAGTTACTTTCTTCAGACACATGCTAATTTATTACAGAGGATTTAGAAGTTATTTCATGGAAGGAGTGATATGTTACTTTAAATTGCAAAACTGAAACAGAATAATGAACGTCACCTTAGTTAAATAAACAGGGTGCAGTAAGCAAACGGGCATGACACTGGCAGAAGAATCACTTTTTGTAGCATATGGCATCTCACATTGCCATTGTTCATGACATTTAAGTGAATATATATTTTAATAAATGTCTTTTTTATGTGCACACGAAATATAGTAGGCACTCAACTGTTTGTTGAATGAAAACAGCAATTCATTATGTATAAAGAAAAAATTGGTCTGATATCATCAGAAACTGAGTTTATCAATGAGTACTTTGCTGTGAGGGGCTGATTTGTGCCTTGTAGGTTGTGTAACAGCAACCCTGGCCTCTAGACCCACCAGTTGCTAGTAGCAACTCCCCCTGCTGTGACAACCAATAATGTCTCCAGACTTTGCCAAATATCCCCTGGGTGGCCTATCTCCTCTGGCTGAGAACCACTGATGAGAAAGGAAGCTACAATTAGCATAATTGAGTTTTGCCTACATAGCTTTCTGTTTTCTAGTCTAGTTTAGGAACTGAATGAGAAGGATGGGTTCAATTTCATTTTAACTATAGTAAATAAATATATGTGTATTAATTTTCGAGGGCTGCTGGAATAGAGTATTAATACCACAATTTGGGTGACTTAAAGAACAGAAATTTATTGACTCACAGTTCTAGGGGAAACAAGTCCGAAATCAAGGTGTTTGCAGCATTGGTTCCTTTGAAAGCTGTGAGAAAGAATCTGCTCCAGGTTTCTTTCCTAGCTTCTGGTGGCTTCAGGAATCCTTGGCTTGTAAATTATGTTCTCCCTGGTTCTTCGTATCTTCTTCCCTCTATGTGTGTCTGTCTTGTGTCCACGTTCCCCCTTTTATAAAGACATGAATTATTTTGGATAAGGGCCCCCTCCAATCTCCTCATTTTAACTTGATTACTCTGTAAAGATCCACGATCTCCAATTAAGGTCACATTCTGAGGTCCCCGGGGGTTATGACTCCAGCACAACTTTTTTGGAGGGAGTAGACACAGTTCAACCCATAAGACTGTGATTCTAACAATTCTGCACTGAGTGCCAAAGTGAGACTCTGGCATTTAACCATTAACTGCTTTATGTTCTACTCATTTGTTCATGTGCCTGTCACATCTCTGCTTCCTGGAGGCCAAAAATGGAAACATAGTGTTCATTAGAATCTTCATAGCACTCAGAAGAGTATTTGGCAAGGATTTATTTGAATGAAGAAATGCTCCTTGCTGAAGAAGAGGTTGTTTGTCACTTTAGCCCTAGTTACCATAGATGTACATCAGTGAACTTGTCTAGTTTCCTCTTAAATCAAACAACACTGGACTCCTTTTGATTATTCAATATTTTTAAATTTCATTTTCATTTTAATGGAAAAATTAAATGTACAAATATTTATTAAATAAATGAATAGAACACGTTCAAATAGAATGAGTATATAAAAAAGAATATTTTTTCTTTAAAAAGAATAATTTTTAAATTCTCTGGCATTCCTCTCCAAAGGCAACAACTATTTGCAGTTTTTTATATATTTTCCCAGAATAGTTTTGTGCATAGAAAAATCCGCTTATGTTATTTTTTTATGTCCTCTGACATTGGGTATGGATTACACATCCCAAGGCAGAGATTCAGAATCTGTGATTTGTATAGGTGTAGAATAAAAGACATGTACTTAGGATTACCACAGAACCAAACAGCAAGAGCAATCTAAACTCAATTTTGGGATCTGCCACCACGCAAAGAGCTATAGATATTAAAGAATGCTGAGAATAGAGTGAGAGCAGTCAAACCGGCTGCGTAAACCCTCAGGAGGCCTGGATAGGGCTGGATACTGCTGGAGAAGCCTGGACACTGTTGAGAGGTTCCTGAAGAGCCAAGAACAATGCCAGCAAGCCAAGTCCTTCATGGAGCTGTGGCCAGCAACATCTCTGGCTCTTGAGTCCCTACAGACTTTGCATGGAATGAGATGATTGATGGTGAAAGATTCCATGGTACAAAAAAGCCTCCCAAACCTAAGCAGACAAGGAGAAAAACTGCCGGAATTTTCAGCTATAACCGAATTGGTACAAATTGCACAAACTAGAAAATACCAATAAAAACCTGCAGCATTTTACTTAAGGTTGAAATATGAAGATGATCCTTTATTTTCAAAGATAAAGCTACTGCTCCAGTATCTATTGATTAGATGCATTGAGCCGTTTCTTGGTAGTACTTGGGTGGGTTTTTGTTGAATCATCATATTCCTACTGAGTTCCCTGAGCAAATAATGGCAGGCATAGATTGGCAGTGGTAGAAAGAGAATTTGCATCAGTACGCTGGGGAAGGCTGATGACCATTTAACAGTATACAATCTCACAACCTAGGGAGGTATTAGCTTGCTGCTTTAATTGATTTAGCTGGCACTGTTTAAATCACACATATTGAAACCTCAAAACACACATATTGTGGGAAGAAAATGTCTTTTATTCTAGTACAGTTTGTGGAAAGTTTTATCCAATAACATAAAAAAATTAAACAACAACAAAAAATGCTGCATTTTACTTAATGTGACCCTAGCACTGCAAATTGGATATGTTTCCCTGGCTTTTTTTTTTTCTTTTTCTTTTTTTTTTTTTTTGACAGAGTCTTGCTTTGTCACTTAGGCTGGAGTGCAGTGGTGCAATCTCAACTCACTGCAACCTCTGCCTCCCAGGTTCAAGCGATTCTCATGCCTCAGCTTCCTGAGTAGCTGGGATTACAGGCACCCGCCACCACGCCTGGCTAATTTTTGTAGTTTTAGTAGAGGTAGGGTTTCGCCATGTTGCCCAGGCTGGTCTTGAACTCCTGACCTCAGGTGATCCACCATCTTGGCCTCCCAAAATGCTGGGATTACAGGTGTGAGCCACTGCACCTGGTCTCTCTAGAATATTTTAATCATTTTTTCTCTATGTATGCAATGCATACACAGAGTAGTTGTAAGCTTTGCTAGCCTGAGCTTTTAAATACCAATGAGGAGGACTATTAGGATTTTGCTCTCTTTCAAACACCACAATTTTTCAGGCTTAGCCTAAAATTTTAGTAGAGAAAAGTTTATGATAGGCTGTTGTTACTTCATGACTCAAAGAGCCTTAAAAGTGATAGACTATTTGGAGGATTATCTTTTGAATTTTCTCCTCAAAGCTTAGCTAGAACTACCAGCAAAAAGAATCACCCTTGCTCAAAAACTTTAAGGCAATTGCTTTTTCAATCCTTATCAGGTTTAGGCCAAAAATGAAAATACTTGGTGCCCATGCATAAATTATTGAATTTTCTTTCTCTCGAAGACTTTCAAAATAGCATTCAGTTTATGAACAACAGTTCCTACAGGCCTCTCACGACCAATTTGAATATCCCATTAGGTTCACAGTGTTGGAAAAACGTCCACTGATAAAAGCGATTGCTGCATTTGTGATTTGCTTAATTTAATTAATTGTCCACTGTGATAACCTTAGAAAAATGGATGACTTGTGTCTCTTCTGGAAGAAACTTCTGCCCAATGGTTCCATTGAGGTAGGCAGAATTCTGAGACGGTCCCTGAGGCATTACCTCTTCCCACCAAGTGCACCTGTCCTGTACCATCCCCTCTGCTTGATTATTGGTGGGACCTGTGCCTCTGATGAACTTGTCCTAAGATTACATTATGGTATAGAAGACCTCATCTTAGCGGGAGGGAGGGAGAGACAGCAAGAGAATTGCTGTCCTTGTGGCCTTGAAGAGGCAACGAGCCATGCTGTAGAGGCCATGCAGGAAACCATGAGTGGGCTCCAGGAAATCAAAAGCAGGTTCCAGGTGACGCCAGCAAGAAAGAGAGTACCTCAGTCCTTTAGCCAAAGGAACCAAATTCTGCCAACAACCCAAGAGCCTGGAAGAAGAACTTAAGCCTTAGAACTTTAAGCCAAACTTAAAGTGCAGTCCTGGCTGACATTTTGATCGCAGCTTTGTGAGACTGTGAGTAGAGGACTCGGCAGAAATGTGCTGGAATCCTGACCCACAGAATCTGTGATAACATAATACATTTGTCTTGTTTTAAGCTACTAGGCTTGTGATAATTTGCTGGGCAGCAATAGAAAACTAATCAAAGTGTTCTTACCTAGGAATTTGTGTTCTATCACGGGTCCTAAAACTTGCCCAAGTTATGTCTGGACATTGTGGGACATTGTCAGATAGAATATCTGAGACTTGTTTAAGAAACATGCCATTGACTGCCACTCATCATTTTATCTGAGGGAGTGTGAAGTTGAATATCTAAAGCAGAGCAACGAAAGGCATGGCTTAGTACTTTGCAAAGCAGGACACCGAAACTCTCTCCACCTACAGGCACATTTCACTTTATTGTGCTTCACAGATACTGTATTTTTACAAATTGAAGGTTTGTGGCAACCCTGTGTCGAGCAAGTCTACCTGCACCATTTTTCTAATGGCATGCTCACTTCATGTCTCTGTATCACGTTTTAGTAATTATTACAATATTTCAAATTTTTCATCATTATTATTTATGTTACAGTGATCTGCCATCTGTGATCTTTGATGTTACTATTTAATTGTTCTGGGGCACTGAGAACCACACCCACATAAGATGGTAAACCTAACTGATAAATGTGTGTGTTCTGGCTACTCCATCAAGTAGCCCCTCTGCCATCTTTTTCCCTGTACTCAGGCCTTCCTGTTGCCTAAGACACAGCATTGGTGAAACTAAACCAAATAATAAATAATAATTCCGCAATCGCTTCTATGTGTTCAAGTGAAAGGAAGAGTTGCATGTCTCCCACTTTAAATCAAAAACTAGAAATGACTAAATGAGGAAGAAAGGTCAAAAGCTGAAATAGGTTGAAAGTTGGGCCTCTTGTGCCAGCAGTTAGCCAAACTGTGATTGCATAGAAAACGTTCTTGAAGGAAATTAAGAGTGCACCTCTAGAGAACACACAAATAATAAGAAAGTAAAACAGGCTTCTTGTTGATGTGGAAAAAGCTCAGGGTTCTGCATGAAAGATCAAGCCAGCCACAACATTCTCTTAAGTCAAAGCCTAATCCAGAGCAAGTCCCTAACTCTTCAATTCTATGAAGGCTGAGAGAAGTGAGGAAGTTGCAGAAGTAAAGTTGGAAGCTAGCAGAAGTTGGTTCATGTGATTTAAGGAAACAAGCTGTCTCCATAACATAAAAGTACAAAGTGAAGCAGCAAGTGCTGATGGAGAAGCTGCAGCAAGCTATCTAAAAGATCTAGTGAAGCTCATTGATGAAGGTGGCTACACTAAACAACAGATTTTCAATGTAGATAAAATGGCCTTCTATTGGAAGGAGATGCCATCCAGGATTTTCATAGCTAGAGAGAAGAAATCAACAACTAGCTTCAAAGCTTCAAAGGACAGGTTGACTCTCTTGTTAGGTGATAATGCAGCTGGTGACTTCAAGTTGAATGAATTATGCTGAACTACTTTGTGCTCTCTAAATGAAATAATGAAGCCCAGATGAAAGCAAGTCTGTTTACGGCATAGTTCCTGAATATTTTAAGCTCACTGTTGAGACCTACTGCTTAGAAAAAAAGATTCTTTTCAAAATATTACTGCTCATTGACAATGCACCTGGTTACCCCAGAGCTCTTATGGATATATAAAAAAAGATTAATGTTGTTTTCACATTTGCTAACACAACATCCATTCTGCAGCCCACAGATCAAGCAGTAATTTCAAATTTCATGTCTTATTAGTTAAGAAATACATTTTGTAAGTCTACAGCTGCCATAGATAATGGTTCCTTTGTTGAATCTGGGCAAAGTAAATTGATGACCTTCTGGAAAAAATTCACCATTCCAGATGCCCTTAAGAACATTTGAAATTCACGGGAGGAGATCAAAATATGAACATTAACAGGAATTTGGGAGAAATTGATCCCATCGTCCATAGATGACTTTAAGAGGTTCAATACTGGTGGATGAAGTGACTGTGGATGTGGTTTTAATAGCTAAGGAGCTAGAATTAGAAGTGGAGCAAATGAAGGAAGAGTTGTTTCTTATGGCTGAGCAAAGAAAGTGTTTTTTTGAGATGGAACCTACTCTGTGAAGATGCTGCTGACATTGTTGAAATGACAACAAACAGTTCAGAATATTACATAAACTAGTTGATAAAGCAATGACAGGGTTTGAGAAGATTAACTTCAAGTTTGAAAGAAATTCTATTGTGCTCTCATTCACAATTGCTACAAAATGCCTAGGAATATATCTAACAAGGGTAGCGAAGCACCTCTTCAAGGATAACTACAAACCACTTCTCAAGGAAAAAATGGAGGACACAAACAAATGGAAAAACATTCCATGCTTGTGGATAGGAAGAATCAATATCATGATTCAATGCTATTCCCATTAAACTACCGTCGACATTCTTCACAGAATTAGAAAAAACTACTTTAAAATTAAAATGGAATCAATAAAAGAGCCCATATAGCCAAAACAATGCTACGCAAAAAGAATAAAGCTGGAAACATCATGCTACCTGACTTCAAACTATACCACAAGGCACAATAACCAAAACAGTATGGTACTGGTACAAAAACAGACACATAGACCAATGGAACAGAATAGAGATCTCAGAAATAAGACCACACATCTACAGCCATCTGATCTTCAACAAACCTGACAAAAGCAAGCAATGGGAAACGTATTCCCTATTTAATAAATAGTGCTGGGAAAACTGGCCAGCCATAAGCAGAAAATTGAAACCAGACCCCTTCCTTATACCTTATACAAGAATTAAGATGGATTAAAGACTTAAATGTAAAACCCAAAACTATAAATACCCTAGAAGAAAATCTAGGCAATACCCTTCAGGACATAGGTAGAGGCAAAGATTTCATGAAAAAAAAAAAATTGCAACAAAAGAAAAAATTGACAAATGGGATCTAATTAAACTAAAGAGCTTCTGTACAGCAAAAGGAACTATCACCAGAGTGAACAGACAACCTACAGAATGGAGGAAAATTTTTGCAATCTATCCATCTGACGAAGGTCTAATATCCAGAATCTATAAGGAACTTAAACAAATTTACAAGAAAAAAAAACCCATTAAAAAGTCGGCAAAGGACATGAACAACACTTCTCAAAAGAAAACATTTATGCAGCCAAGAAACATATGAAAAAAAGCTCAACATCACTGATCATTAGAGAAATGTGAATCAAAACAATGAGATACCATCTCACACCAGTCAAAATGATGATTATTAAAAAGTCAAGAAACAACAGATACTGGCAAGGTTGTGGAGAAAAAGGAATACTTTTACACTTTTGTGGGGGTGTAAATTAGTTCAACCATTGTGGAAGACAGGGTGATGATTCTTCAAAGACCTAGTGGCAGAAATACTATTTGACCCAGCAATCCCATTACTGGATCAAAGGAATATAAACCATTTTATTAATGGATATACATGCACACGTATGTTTATTACAGCACTGTTCACAATCAACCAAAATGTCCATCAATGATAGACTGAATAAAGAAAATGTGGTATGTATATAACATGGAATACTATGCAGCCATAAAAAAGAACAAGATCATGCCCTTTGCAGGGATATGATGGAGCTGGAAGTCATTATCCTCAGCAATCTAACACAGGAACAGGAAACTAAACACCATATGTTCTCACTTTTAAGTGGGAGCTGAACAATGAGAACACATGGACACAGGGAGGGAAACAACACACACCAGGGCCTTTTGGGGGGATGGGAGGAGGAGAGCATGAGGATAAATAGCTAATGCATGCAGGGCTTAATCCCTAGGTGATGGGTTAGTAGGTGCAGCAAACCACCATGGCACATGTTTAGCTATGTAACAAACCCGCACATCCTACTCATGTATCCTGGAAGTTTAAACGGAAATAAAAGAGAGAAGTTCTACTGTGTGTAAAATGCTATCAAACAGCAGTACATGCTACAAGATAAGTCTTTCATGAAAGGGAAAGTCTGTCAATGTGGCAAACTTTATTATTGCTTTATTTTAAGAAATTGCCACAGCCACCTCAACCCTCAGCAACCCTGATCAGTCAGCAGCCATCGACATTGAGGCAAGACCCTCCACTAACAAAAAGATTATGACTCTCTGAAGGCTCAGATGATCCTTAGCATTTTTCAGCAATGATGTAATTTTTAATTAAGGCATATACATTGCTTTTTTTAGACCTAGTGCTATTGCACACTTAATACAATACAACATAGTATAATTGTGGCTTTTATATGCACTGGGAAACAAAAGTATTTATATGACTCACTTTATTGTGATACTTTATTGCAGAGGTCTGGAACCGAACACACAGTATCTCTGAGGTATGCCAGAATTTGAGATATCTCTAAATGAAATACTAGGCTTCATTCCTCACTTTGCTGCAAGTTGTTTTATTAGAAAAGAGAGAATTGGACATTAAGCTGAGGAAACCTGTTGAGGATGAAATAATGAGGAAGATGCATCTGTCAAGCAGCTCTAAGAAATATGATTCTTCTCACTCACCAAGACCTTGGGGCAGGCTGGATGTTTGAATTCTAGGAGAGAAGGCCCGAGGGAGCCAAGCAAATGTGCCATTGAGTTTTATCATGCTCTGGTCTGCACCCTTTGGAATGGGACCGATGCTGTATACACTTCTGAACTCAGGTGGGGCAGGAGTAGTAGAGAATCAGCCAAGTGTTCGCTGTTCTCTGTTTGCCTAAAGTCTTAATAAAACATGTTCACAAGAGGTTGTCCAACAGTTTTTGTTTCCAAAACATCAATGCTACTTTAATGACTGCAGAGAGTCACTACCACCCTACCACCTAGAGTAGATTAACACTTGACTGGTCTATAATTTAACTACCTTGTCAGGGTGGTTTTTTTTTTTGTGTGTGTGGAGTCTCCCTGTGTTGCCCAAGATGGAGTGCTGGAGTGCATTGGCATGATCTTGGCTCACCGCAACCTCTGCCTCCTGAGTTCGAGCAGCTCTCCTGCCTCAGCCTCCCAAGAAGCTGGGATTACAGGCACCCACCACCACGCCCAGCTAAGTTTTGTATTTTTAGTAGAGATGGGGTTTCACCAGGATGGCCAGGCTGGTCTCAAACTCCTGACCTCAGGTAATCTGCCCTCCTCGGCCTCCCAAAGTGCTGGGATTACAGAAGTGAGCCGCCGCACCTGGCCCAGGGCGTCTATTTTTTTAACTGGAAAGTTTGGGACAGTCATGCTTCCTTATGTAGCTCCCAGGTAACTGTAGAAAATAGGAAAGGAGTGAGTAAGTAGGTGGAGAAAGAATGTGGATGAGATAAATGGCCAGTGAGAATTTGAAAGAAGGGCCCATGATGTAAAAGGTGAGATTCAGTTTTGGCTAAGGAAGCCTTGAAGAGCTGCATGAGGATCCGCACTGTATGTAGTATGTGGTGCAAAAAGTAAAAAAAAAAAAAAGAGTTGGATGATCATAGCAGGGTAATGGTTAGATGTGACTCAGCAAACTGCAGACAGGAAACCAGTTTCCTCCAGGTAACAATGACTTTATCTGGTGGAAGATAGTATTGGCAGGGGAAAGAAGTCTCACTGGGAACTTGAAGAGGAAGGAATTGTGGCTGCCATCTGTAAATATTTGGATGACAGGGGCTTCATGTGAGTGTTTGTGAGTAAGGAGAGGTAACAAAGCCTGGGCCACAGCCTCGTCATTAATGAAGTGCTCATTGTTTTAGAAAAAGAAAAATGATAATGAAAAATAGAGAACTGCAAAGAGGTCGAGGATTAGAAACAGGCAGAAAAAAAAAAAAGTGCTATGATAAATTTGAGACCCCAGTGCTGGACCAGTTTTCCAAAGAGAAGATAGAGGCTGGGCACGGTGGCTCACATCTGTAATCCTAACACTTAGGTGGGCCGAGGCAGGCGGATTACCCACGGTCAAGATTTCGACACCAGCCTGGCCAACATGTTGAAACCCCGTCTCTACTAAAAATGCAAAATTAGCCGGGCATGGTGGTGTATGCCTGTAATCCTAGCTGCTCGGGAGGCTGAGGCAGGATAATCACTCGAACAGGGGAGGTGGAGGTTGCTGTGAGCCAAGATCGTGCCACTGCACTCCAGCCTGGGCAAAAAGAGAGAAACCCCATCTCAAAAAACAAACAAACAAACAAAACTAAACAAAAAACAGAGAAGATGGAGATAATTTAATGAGAATATTAAGAATGTAAATGAAAATAACTTGGTGAGTGTGCTGAAGGCTGCTTGATTAATCGTGGCAGTTGACATTCTGAAGGAAAAGAAAGTGGATGGAACTTTCTCAGGAGGGAAGAGAGTAGCACACAGGAGAGCCCAGTGGACGCCGTCACTGAACATAGGATAGACTCTGTGGCAGAATATCCACACTTAGCCCTTACCTAGCCCTCATTGCCTGCTTTTCTGGGAATCAAATGAGACTGAAAACCAAACAATTTTGCTCCTGCTGGGAAGTCTGGTAAATATCTGTCAAAGAGAACCTTCAAACTATTGACTATAATGAGGTTTGTGTATCTAATTTATCCATACTAGTCTCCTCTTCCATTATCATTGATTATTGAGAATATGCTATACTTCCTTTAGTAAAAAAGCTATATGAAAATGTTTAAAAAGCTGAGTTATACATGCCAAGCATACAGGATAATATGCAACAACCCAATTTTAGTCATTTTCATGACACTCATTGAATCTGAATAAAAAATAGAGAAAATTTTCCAAATACAGAATTATTCTAAAGCAGAATAAGAGTTAAGATGCCTCAAAGAAGAATAAGATTTTAGAAATAATTATAATACACAAGCATTTAAGATACTTTGAGAGACAGCACTGATTATAAAGAGGAAAGGAGTAAAGAACAGACATACATCATAGGTATCCATCAGTGTAAATAGTTGGAGGGCATATTCTAGCTTCCTGCCGTGTATGTTATTGTTGAAATAAAATGTTCATTTACTCTCCCTGTCTCATTTCTCTCAATCTGACTAATTCATTAATCTATTTCTGGCTGCACTTTCTCTCTCAAGATGTACCCATGACCAGAATACCACTCTCATGGTTACGTTAGAACCTCATGGCCTCTGCTTTGCCCAGTCTCAGGCTTGAGTCACTTGCATGATACGCTCTCTGCCCTCTCCTCCTGGTCTAGATAGCATCAGCAAACACCCCAAACTGTGAAATGTTGGTCTACTCCAATTCTGTACCTCTAAAAGGATTCTCCATGGATGCTTAATATTTTCTTTATCATTATTATTGCTATTATTATTATTATCTTTCAAGTTCCTCATGCAGTTCCAGAGCTTTTATGTCCCTCAGATCATCAGCCAGCTCTTCATCTCCAATCTCAGCAGAATACTGTGTCCCTTATGGGATGACTTATTCACTAGGTGGACATTGGTTATAAACATAATTTCAAAGCTGTAAGAAATTTGAAGATAATCTTGTCTATCTCCTCAATTTACAGATAAAGAAACTAGGGTTAGATGTTAATTCCCCGTGTAAAACAGAAAACTGTTGCCAAGAAAAAATTAGCATTGAGGCTATTCTTTCAACGTGTTGAAATTTATATTACTCTGTCAAAGAGCTGTAGTATCGGGTTAGCAATTCATTTTCCCTTTATAACATTCTTTAAATAAGAGAAACAGCAACAGTCTGGATTCCTTCCCTGTTGCCCAGTTCCATCTTCTAACCCCAGATCATAGTACTTTCTTTAACATCCGTAAGTCCCTACTCTTGATCCCTAAATTCAGTTCTCTGGTTGTTTGCTTTGATGTGAAAAAACCGTATTTTAATATCATACTCCTGAAAATGCTCTCTATTGCCTGATGTATGATTGATAGTTCTGAAAGAAAAGGGTTTGAAAGCTGTTTACAAATATTTGGGTGTTGGCTGTTATATGGAAGAATGTTCACTCTCATGTGATTCTAAAAAGCAGAACTTGGATCAGTGGATGAAAGTTACAGGGTTGCCCCTTTCAGCTCAACATTCCATCAGTCAGCAAATATTCCTGGTATTCCCTATATACCAGGCATTTCTGGGGGCTGGGGATACAATGATGACAGAACTCAGCTCCTGCTCTCTTAGAGCTTCAGCTTATATTCTCTGTGGCATCTAGTAACTGGCTAATAATATGATACGCTATGACATGATATAATATAATTAATATGATAATAATTAGTAGACCTAGAGTGTAATGTCAGGTAATAGCATTATAAAGAAAAATTAAGATAGGTAAGAGAATAGAGAATAACTGGCAAGTCTCTCTGACAATGTGACATGTAAACCAATAACTGAATGTATCTAGAGACCAAGCCATGCAGAGACCTGGAGTAAGTTTGTTCTCATCAGGCATAGGGAATTGCACATAATAAGTCTTGCTTTGGGAATATAAGAAATTGGCTTCGTTGTGATTTCATGAGTTCTCTGTTCTGGAGCTGTTCATAGTCTGGATTACCTGCCAGGGAATTTTAAAAGGTATCCCTACATTTGTTAGGAGGTCAAACTGGTCAACCTATCTTGAGGTTCCTCTCCAGGTTTAAGATGGCTTAGAAGACAAAAAGCCAGAAATTTAGCAGAAGAAAAGAGGCGAAACTTTATTTGAGGAAGTAAACAATAAAGCTATAGTTTAAAGACTTTTCATGAGTATCCTCGCGCTATGTTGACATTGAAACTTGGGAAGAAAATAGACCTCAATATAAAAATGAAATAGGGTCGTGTTGAATCAGAAGTTAAAGTAATTTAGGTCACTCAGTTATGCACAGATGCATAACTATTCATCAAATGATTCAGAAATCATAGGAAATGACTTATAAGAGCTGATACTAAACTTTGTACGGGAAGTAATTTTATAAGAAACAATTGTTTGTCAGTCTTGCATGATGGAACATTTTAAATTAGAATACCAGAAATGGTTGAAGGAGTATTTATAGATTTCTTTGAGCTCTGCTGAAGAAAAGCATTGCCACAGATTTTTGTTTTAATTTTATTATTTTTTTCCTTTTTAAAAAACCAGGCAGCAAATGAAGGTAATTAAAATCAGAATTTATTTACTGTTGGAACTAAAAAAAGTCTACTGATTTATGTTTTTGTGTCTTATTCTTAGCAGAGGAAATTTATTTTAAAATTTCAATTGAAGAATGTAGATATTTCCTAGCAAAACTTCCAGCATTATAACATGGTATTTTATCTTTTGGAGTATACAGTAAATGCCATGAGTGATGGGTAAAAATGTGGGCATATTTCAGCATCAGATTTTGGCAATCAAAATTGGCTTACATGGACTATATATATACCTCATATCCTGATTTTAATCAAGTAGTTTTACAAACCAAAAAGAGCTGTGCTTTTTCCTCATATACATGTACTTCCATGTACTTTCCTCATATACATGAACACCTATCAAAATCAGTGTAAACTATACACAGAAATTGGGAAGTAAACACAATGTGAGAATGGAGACCAGGAAGCCATTATTGCCACTTAAGAGAGGAAGACAACTGAGTGCCAAAAAGGATAAAATATTTGTGAAACATAACGTTGCAAGTCAAAAGAAAGTGCCAAGAATTGAACATACAAGAGTTTCTAGTCTCTGGACCAACTCCAAGCTCATTCTCCTGCTTAACTGACATTTATGGAGACCAGATATGGTGCCACTCTGGTATATGTGAAATCAGTTGTGCCTACTTATTTTCTGAACATATATGTGTATTACACATGTATATTTAGCCAAAGAAGGGCCGTATTTTGCCAAGTTCTCCTCCAACGTATTTTTCCAGTAGCATAGGGGATGTCTAGAGGAACTTGAGACGAGGCCAAGGTATGACAAATGAGAAGGGTCAGGCCAATATAGAGGTGGGGAAATGTCATGTTTTAGCACGCATGGTTGATAACATTGTTTCTGCTTTACTTCTGTATTTTGAAGGAGGATATTGTCAGGGAGACCAATGAAGCTGAGCTGTATGAAATATAAAAAGTTACAGAAGAGAAACAGCTGTTCAAAGCTAAGTTTGCATTCAGGACTCGTCATTTATGGAGATCACAGGTTTTCAATCTAATGAAGAGTGAGAACAATTTGAAAAGTGAGTGAAATAAAACAATTAACAGAGCAATGTAGGCCCAGGCATTATTGTTTAGGGAAGAATATTGTACTTGGGGCATTCACAATTCACAAAATAGTACCTACAGCATTCCAGTCTTACATCTGTAGGTGTGTTTCTTGTTTTCGTAAAACTGGTTTGAGCATAGGAAACTGATGAAACTTAAGAGAACCTACAGGGGAGAACACTCATATTGAGAACTCACTTTAAATTCACCCACGTTAACTGGCACTTAGAAACCATGGACAAATTAAACTGTGGATAAACTAAAGAATGTTTGTGATGTTTATAAGGAACTTCCGATGGCCGAGGATTTGTACAGGCTGTTTTCTATGTACAGAATACTTGTCCATACAACCTCAATCGCCTAACCCTTGGTTATTGTTCAGATGTTGCTATAGATATTTTCCCTAGAAAGCCTTCTACGACTCCAAGACTAGATTAGGTGTCCTGTGCTCCTGTATAGGGATGGTTATTGTATTTATAAGTCTTCTTACTTTCCTGAAGGCAAGAATGGTGTGTGGTCAAGTGCTGTAATCTTACACTTAGCACAACTCTTCCTAATATGAAAGAGCTTCAGGTTTGCTGGAGCCAGAAGTCAAGGGGAGGAATTGGGAAAGAATTAAAGCTGTAAGAAGGGGTCATATTATGAAAGATCTTAAACACCACATTAAGGAGTTTGGTTATAGTTCAAACCTCTACTCAGTATAAAGTAGAGCTCATAAACATCCTAAAATGCAGTAATTATTTACATTGCTAACCTGTCACAGAAGAAGGAAAATCAAGTGATTAAGATATATTTTATACTAGGTGTCAGGAACCCATGGGGTGCCGTTTAATTCTGCTGATATTTCATCTTTCCAGGCACATACTTTGACATATTACAGGACGGGAACCAACTATTGTTCTTATAAAATGGATCCTTAGATGCTGGGAGATATGAGTGTAGTGAGGAAGAGAGCACTCGTTCTGCATGGCGTCGTTCTCCATGTCGTTTTTGTTCTGCACTGCATGTTCCAGGAGCCGAAGGCAGGGGCTGCTTTTTTTTGTTTTTGTTTTTTGTTTTTTTTTTTAAATGTTTCCTTAGCCTTGCCTTTGTCAACACATTAATTTGATCTCATCCACCTGAACTCAGAGGCTCACTGATAAGAAACCCTACTCCTGTGGAATGAGGATGACACTCTCTGTCCTCATGAGATTGAAGAAAATATTACTGAGAAGTTCCCTGTTTTAGACCCTCATGTGAGACTAACGATATGAGTGCCTTCTCAAAACTTAAGACATGTCTCCATTTTAAAGAACAAAGCATTTGTTTGACTTCAAGTATTCTAATACATGATTGGCAAGGAGTATCACTTTGATTTTATTTTAATAGGACCTGTAATTTGGCCTGGTAGCTTTTGTAGGCAGCAATTTATAACCAGCCCTATTTTTTTTTTTTTGAGATGGAGCCTCACTCTGTCACCTAGGCTGGAGTGCAGTGGTGCAATCTTGGCTCACTGCAACCTCTGCCTCCCGGGTTGAAGGGATTCTCCTGCCTCAATCTCCTGAGTAGCTGGGATTAGAGGTGCACACCACCATGCCAGGTTAATTTTTGTATTTTTATTAGAGATGGGGTTTCCCCATGTTGGTCAGTCTGGTCTTGAACTCCTGACCTTGTGATCTGCCCGCCTTGGCCTCCGAAAGTGTTGGGATTACAGGCGTGAGCCACCGTGCCTGGCCAACCAGACCTATGATTTTTAAAGACATATTCTCTTAAAGGCTCCTGCAATTGCGGCTTAGAACCATTGAATTAGCTGTAAGTCTCACATGCCCTTTAAGTGAGAACCTAAAAGAATAATACAGTTGGTAGGAACAAGATCCCATAAAGGGTAAGTGATACTGAACTCCTGCAGGCCTTGACACTCTGACAGGCAAGAGACCTAGAGGAAGCCCAGATGGAAAGCCAGATTTTACCGGTTCCTGGGCAAGAAACAAACGCTGGAATGGCAAAGCCTGAATGAGTCATTTTATACACCACAGGAAATATTAGGGAGGATTAAATAAAGTCCCCCTTAGGTACAGCCTGTAAAGTGACAGTTGAGATCACCTTGCCTATGGCAAGTGTAGAGCTTGCTCTTTATTCTTTGATAGTTTTCAAGAGATGAAATATCATTTACATAAAAAAACAATTTGATTACTGCATCTTGTAAAATGTAAAGACTAAGTTGAGATTAACAAACATAGTATATTGAAAAATATTAATTCATTAAGTCTGCCACTTTAAAATTAACTTTAAAAGTATTTAAAGAGGAGGAAACATGAAGAATACCAGTAAGTAACGAGATCTATGATATATCTTATTAGTAAACTAACTTTTCCTCAAATTAAGGACCTTTGGAAAAAGAATTGATTCTTGAGCACCATTGTTACACATTATTTACAACCAATTCAGTAATGTGTTAAATTGAGATCTAATAGTAAAGGGAACAGATTTGTCTGCTTACAAGCGAAACTTACATCAAAGAAAGACTTCGACACTGGAATGGATTATGCCCATTGCATTCATTTCCTATGGCTACCATAACAAATTGGGATAACCATGGCTTAAAACAACAGGAACTTATTCTCTCACAGTTCTGGAAGCCAGAAAGCCACTTATCCTTTGAAAGCTGTAGGGAAGAGTCCTTCTTTGCCTCTTTCAGCTCTTGATGGCTACTAATGTTCTTTGGCTTGTGGCAGCATAACTCCAATCTCTTCCTCCCTCTTCATATGGCCTTCTCGCTCTGTCTGTGTGTCCTTTTTCTGTTTCTCAGAAAGACACTTCATTGGATTTGGGACCCACTCTAATTTAGTATAATCTCATGTCAATCCTTAACTAATTACATCTGCAAAGACCCTATTTCCAAATAAGCTTACTTTCTGAAGTTCTCAATAGACAAGAAGTTTTGGGGAGACATTATTCAACCCACCACAGTAATTATAAATTAAATCAATCAAAAGATAACTGAGAATCTTTTGGAGTGCTCTAGGCTTTTAGTACTCTAGGTCTCTGCTAAATAAACATTTACCCTATCATACTTAAAGGATCCTAGTGATTGGGGGAAAATATTTCATAGTGTAAAAATTAAAAACAAACATTCCCTAAAGTAATACACTCCCCATCTAAAATTAGATGGGAATTTGTTTCTAAAGAAATCACATATACATATTTTCCTTTCTTCCACTTTTTGCTGAATCTTCACATAAATTTTTAATTTTAGGGAGAATTAGAAGCAGGCATTTGTCGCCTTTTCCTGTATTAAAATAAATACAATAAAAGAGTTACCCAGTGGGAATTTTAGCTGCTTCTTATATCTATGTCGGACTACCTGAATGTTTTCAACACAATTATCAAAGTAGACAAGACTATTTGTACGTTTCATATATACTATGTTTTATTCATTACTACAGTCTGATATCATGTCAACATTTCCTTATGTTGATGTTTGAAAAAATATTTAGAATTCTTTATTGTTAATGTGGTGCACAGTGTTCAAAGCCATAGGTTTAGTTTTCAAGGAGGACTGTTGGTAATTTCAGCATTGTCATTTGTCAATGCCAGTCTGTCCCTGCCATTTGAACCTTTGGGATGCCTGATCTAAGGGTTTGCTTTTTCATTCATGTATAATTTTTATCTCTTCACTTACCTATTGCTCACACTTGTTTTCATTGAACTAGTACTGACCCACATGAATGGTCTTAAAAAATTGATAATTACTCAATTTAAAAAAAAAGCCAAAAAATTAAAAATTCTATTTTGATGGATATTGATAGATTTTTTTTTGTTTGGTAAGAATGTGCATAAGGATGGATCATTATATTGTGTTTCTCAGATTGTCAGAATATTTCTCTTAGATCAGAATTCAGTACATTAATTATTCTTAAGTATTGACTTCCTCAGGCCTCTACCTAAAACAAATTTGTATAAACCCTTCAAACTGCTTTGCTAACTATTCTTATATATATGACAAAAGGAGATGGTAAGCTCTCTGTCTTGCCTAGATTCTGGTGTCTGCACAGAGCCTAGCATCAGCAGAAATTTGTGCCAGGTGCGCATTCTTTTAGTACGTGATGAATGAATGATTCCAGGACTACTGATTAGACATAGTATTTTAGACAGACACTTCAAGATCTCTGATAGCAGCATCCAGATTCCCATCATCAGGGAGAAATCACCACTTGTGGGGGATGTGCATCAGCTGCCTCTAAGGCATCTCAGGCATCAAAGGGCAGTGACAATTTTCAAATCTCTGAGACAGGAAGCCTCTCAGTCAGTTTCCTAAATTGAAGCAGTGAGGAAAAAGCCAATTGCCTGGTCAGAGCCCTGTTTTAGTGGTATGGTTGTTATTAGGATCTACGTCTAGCTTGAGGACAATATTTTGGACTTTCACAAAAAGCACCTAATAATCTGGGTTGGGCGATTTCTGGCCACAGATGAACTTTCTCTTGACATTCTCTCTGCGGGGAGAGACCACTTTGAGGGACATGCAGCCCACTCCTGCTATTGAGGCTTGTCAGGACAGCCCTCTTGTACTCACCAAAAACCTGAACATGACACACAGTCCTTGGTATTTCTAGAGTGTAGCAGATCATGCTATTCCCTGGGTGCAGCCAAAACTTTTTACACATACTGGGGAAAGTGATGATGACTCTTAGATGCTAGCTATGTTCCTAGGAAATGGCATAAAGGTTGGGGCCTTGCTCATCAGGGTATTGTTTGGCGGTAGACGCGTGAGTGTGGGCGTGGCATGATGGGAACCAGGGGCCAGGCAACTTGTCCCACAGCCATTACCAGAGGGGCTCAAGGAAGGTATATTTACAAGGTAAGGCACACTCTTAAAAGCCCTGACCAGGGTATTGGAAGACCTATGACGGCTACTGTTCTGATCCTTCTATTTAGTAGCTGTGATTTTTGACAAGTTATGCTTAAACATTCTGGGTTTCAGGTTTCTGCTCTGAAAGTCAAGTATTTCTGCCCTGGGTTTCTTCTAGGCTTAAGAGATGGGTTCTGCATGTCTGAGATTCTACATTTAGAATATTAAAGCACCTATGTCGCCTCAAAAGAGACGGATTTGCCCACCTGGCAAGAAATAGGTAATTATTTCTTAATGACAGGCTCTCTTGTGTAATAAAAATAGAAACAGGCCTTGTTCAAATTACATTCTCTTGGCAAGAGATTTGCTTGCCTGATCTCTGATAGCAGACTCCAGATCCTAATCAACAGAGACAATTCACCACTTGAAAAGGATCTGTTTCAGCCGCCTTTTTTGCACCACTTGGCGTCCTTTGACCTTCTCCGTCTCTGGAGCCTGTGACTGGTAGTTTTGTTCTAGCCACGACCATGGCAACCAGCTCTGTGTGGGCTTGTAGGACTTCGTGCAACCCAGTTAATATCATCCTCTTGCTGCCTGCTGAGGTTCAGCTGTTGCAGACCCATGGATGTATGGGACTAGTTTATATCCATTCGAGCACAGCATATTAAAGGATTATAAGTAGCAATGACAAAGCTGAATTCTCTAGACATCATGATCTTAAGCCATGGAGAAACAAAGATTCTAACCTCACCATTTCTAATAGCGTAGTATTTTAGCTTTATTTAGTAACATGTTCCCTTGATTACAGCATTTATTTATATATACTTAGAATAATGGCAGGGTCAGCAACCTGATTCCACTTTAAGTTTGTGTACTTGAGGTTAATATTGTTATCTGTTATGTTATTAAAATTAATATGATAATTTTATTTAACTAGTTGTGTTCGTAAATGGTTCCTTTGGGCTTTGTATGCAGTTGGAGGAAGTTGAAATAGCTGAAGACAAGGCTTGGTAGTGACTCTTGAAGCAGGTTGGTGAACACAGTCATCACTGCCACAAGAGACAGCATCAACATGTCGATAAAGAACAAATACAAATCTAGAGAGAGAGAGAAATGATGATAGCAAGGGGACAGATATTTATGAAGAGACAGAAACGAAAATAATGTATTATATTGAAATAAACTTGTGCTTAACATCAAAAAATTAAAAATGATATGACAATTTTTTTTTCTTTAATCTATACTATATGCTGTCTTAGGACAAGGATTATTACTAAACTCATAAAACAGAGTAAATAAAAAATACCTAAAGACTTAGAAAAGACTAGGTGAGGCTCTCTGAGACCAGGTCCCTACCCACTCATGATTCAGCATAATTCAAGAAATACTTAATGAGCTTCTACTTTATGCTACATTATGTTATCTTAGGTAAAAAGAGAATGCAGATTAAAGAAATAATTTCACACCACGAAGAATTTACATGCTGAAGATAAGACAAGCACAAAAATATTTTAAATAGTAAGTCAAGTATGATAAGTGTCAAAAGAGGTACAAATAAAATTCTATTTAACTTCCAAGTAAATTAAATCATTTTTGGTTGGGGATCAAAAAAGACTTCATGATAGACAATTCACACACACACACACACACACACACACACACAAACACACACACATACACATAAATGATAATGGCCAATAAATATGTGGAAACATATTTAGCCTCAATAATAATTGAAAGAATTTGAATTAAAATAAATGCATCAGGAAGAAGCAATAATTCTGTCTATGTCAGTGTTCTATCTCTTTATAACTCCTTCTTAGCTCTTTTTTCTTAAAAGAAAAAAGTGGCTAAACTTATTGGTCAAATCCAAACAAACTGATTAGAATATATTGACAAGTAGGAAGAACGACTATAAAATGGCGTATGATCTGCCAGCTCCTGTAAAATTGTAATATTCTGCTCAGGAAGGTTTTCCTTTATCGCACCACCTAAGAAAGCTTTTCATATCACTTTCGATTATTTTACTTTGAATTACTTTGCTTAAAACCTTGAGATGGTAGGAAATTGCATTTTATATGAGGAGGCTTCAAAAAATTCATGGAAAATTGAATTAAAAAATTAAATTAAATTAAATTAAAATTAAAATATGTATTTTATTTCTCAGCATAAGCTTCATCAAGTTAAAGAGCCATTTACTCCATCCCTAAATAACTGAGTCTTGGGAATTTAACCATGTCAATGTACTCATACACACACACACACACACACACACACACACACACACATATATACATGAATGACTTCTACCTTTGTTTGTATGTATATATAAAAGACTACAGCTCTGACTTCAGAGCTCAAAGACAAGCCTTTCTAAAAACCCAACATTTAGGTTCAGAACTCAAAGAGCAAGCTTTCTAAATAACACAATATATTATTATTATATATTGGCACCTTTTACAGATGTTTTAAAATTAAGAAAGAAAACAAAGGTAGAAACAGCCAAATCAGAATTGTAAGGTGGATGCTTAATGATTTCTTGTCAGAACTCTCATAGAAACAGATAGCATAAATAAAAAATAATCACAACTCCTGGAAATGAAGAAATGCAAAATACACTGGGAAGTCTTAGCAAAAGAATCGAACAGGTAGAAGAAAGAACTTCAGAGCTCAAAGACAAGGCTTTCTAATCCCAAATTATTTATGTATTTATATATACACACACACATATATGTATATGTGTGTATATATACACAAATACATATATATACACATACTGTATATATATGTGTATATACATACATATACATATATATACACATACTGTTAACTAAAAAAAATGGGCACCTTTTACAGATGTTTTAAAATTAGGAAAGAAAACAAAGGTAGAAGGAGCCAAGCCAAATCAGGATTGTAAGGTGGATGCTTAATGATTTCTCATCAGAACTCTCATAACATTGTCCTGGCATGATGAGGGAATGAGCAGGAACACTGTCATGGTGGAGAAAGACTCCTGGTGAAGTTTTCTGGGGTTTTTTTTGGCTAAAACGTTGACTAATTTTCTAAAAACACTTTCATAATAAGCAAATGTTGTTGTCCTTTGGCTCTCTGGAAAGTCAATAAGCAAAATACCTCAAGTATCTGAAAAGCTGTTGCCATTATCTTTGCTCCTGACTGATCTGCTTTTGGTTGGACAGGACTATTTTCATCTCTTTGTAGCCATTGCTTTGATTGTGCTTTGTCTTCAGGATCATACTGGTAAAACCATGTTGCAATTCTTCATCTCCTGTTACAATTATTTGAGGAAATGCTTTAGTATCTTGATCCCACTTGTTTAAAATTTCCATTGCAATGGCAGCTATTGTTGGCAGTTGATCTGGGTGCAATGGTTTTGGCACCTGTTGAGTGGAAAGCTTGTTCAAATTTAATTTTTAGTCAGAATTGTGTAAGCTGAACAATTGAGATGTCTGTAGTGTTGGCTATTGTTTGTGCTGTTAATTGTTGGTCTTCTTCAATTAGCGGACAAATAAGACTAACTTTTTCCTCCCAAATTTAATGTGGATGGTCTAGTGCTGCAGGCTTCATTTTCAACAACATCTTGTTCTATCTTAAAATGGGTCAATTAGTTGGAAAGACCACTGGTAGATGAGAACTTCCAGCTGAACTTTGTAACAGTTTTTACCATACATGAAGTTTCCTGGACAGAATCCAGGAGAGGCGGCAAACAGGGAATGCAGATATAAGCACAGAAGCTGTGGCAGATGGGGAGGTACGAAACTTGAAAGCCCTCCTTGCTTTCTCAGTGGGGAGGCTGGTAGCCTGGGGCAAGTTCTCAACCCTGTTCACTGACTGCCTGGAAATAAACTTGGTGCTGTTATGGGGGCATGGCGGGAGTGAGACTGGCCTTTCTGGCTGTGTGGAAGCTGGGTGAGGCCTGTCACTGGTGGCTTTCCCCAACTTCCCTGGAGCCATGTACAACACAACAAAGGCAGCCATAATCCCCCTGGGAATATAACTCCATTGGCCTGAGAGCCACACCCTAATCTCCCACAGCAGCTGCAGCAAGCCCTGCACAAGGAGAGTCTGAGCTCAGACATGCCTAACCCTCCCCCACCTTATGGTTTTTCTCTACCTACCCTGGCAGCCAAAGACAAAGGACATAATCTCTTGGGAGTTCCATGGCACTGCCCACCATCTGAGAAACCCTAATACTTATCCAGGTAACCCTAGGGCAAGCTTACATCCACCCTATACTATGGCAGCTGATGCTCTCTTGAAAGCCTCACCTCCTGGCTGGAGGTCAACAAACAAAAAACTAGCACACTAAATAAAACTACAACCAATGACCCTCACAGAGTCTACTTCACTCCCCTGCTACCTCCAATGGAGCAGGAGCTAGTATCCATGGCTGAGAGACCTGATTGTATCACAGGACTCTTTGCAGACATTCCCCAGTACCAGACTGGAGCCCCGTAGCTCTTCTGTATGGCTAGATCCAGAAGAGTGATAACAATCACTGCAGCTCAGTTCTCAGGAGGCCCTATCCCTAGGGGAACGGGGAGGACACCACATAAAGGCAGCATCATGTGGAACAAAAGAATCCGAGCAGCAGTCCTTCAGTCCAGGATCTTCCCTCTGGCATAGCCTACTCAAATGAGAAGGAACCAGAAAAACAATTCTGGTGATATGACAAAACAAGGTTCTTTAATGTCCCCCAAAAGATCACACTAGCTCACCACCAATGGATCCAAACCAAGATGAAATCTCTGAAATGCCAGAAAAAGAATTCAGAAAGTCAATTATTAAGCTATTCAAGGAGGCACCAGAGAAAGGTGAATACCAACTTAAAGAAATAAAAAAAAAATTATACAGAATACGCCTGGGAAAATCTCCAGAAAAATAGATAGCATAAATAAAAATAATCACAACTTCTGGAAATGAAGGACACATTTAGAGAAATGCAAAACACACTGGCAATTCTCAGCAAAAGAAACAAACACGTAGAAGAAAGAACTTCAGAGCTCAAAGACAAGGCTGTCTAAATAACCCAATCCAACAAAGACAAAGAAAAAAGAATTAAAAAATGAACAAAGCATCCAGGAAATTTGGGAATACATTAAACGACCAAACCTAAGAATAATTGGCATTCCCAAGGAAGAAGAGAAATCTAAAAGTTTGGAAAACATATTTGAAGAAAACTTCCCTGGTCTCGCTGGAGATCTAGACATCCAAATACAAGAAGCTCAAAGAAAACCTGGGAAATTCATCACAAAAAGACATAGGTAGGCACATAGTCATCAGGTTATCTAAAGTCCAGATGAAGGAAAGACTGTTAAGAGCTATGAGGGAAAGGCATCAGGTAACCTATAAAGGAAAACTTATCAGACTAATGGTAGATTTCTCAGCAGAAACTCTACGAAGTAGAAGGGATTGGGGTCCTGTCTTTAGTCTCCTTAAACCAAACAATTATCAGCCAACAGTTTTGTATCAAGCCAAACTAACTTTCGTAAATGAAGGAAAGATACAGTTTTTTCAGACAAACAGCCACTGAGAGAATTTGCCACTACCAAGCCAACACTGCAAGAACCGCAAAAGTTAGCTCTTGAAACAAATCCTCAGAATACACCAAAATAGAACCTCCTTAAAGCATAAATCTCACAGGACCTATAAAACAATAACACAATAATAAAAAAAACCCACAAGGTATTCAGGCAACAAATAGCATGATGAGTAGAATAGTACCTCACATCTCAATACTAACTTTGAATGTAAATGGCCTAAATGATCCACTTAAAAGATACAGAATTGCAGAATGAGTAAGAATTCACCAACCACATATCTGCTGTCTTCAAGAGACTCACCTGACACATAAGGACTCATATAAACTTAAGGTAAAGGGGTAGAAAAAAATATTCCATGCAAAGGGATACCAAAAGCAAGCAGGAATAGCTATTCTTATATCAGACAAAACAGACTTTAGAGCATCAAAGTTAAAAAAGACAAAGAGGGACATTACATAATGATAAAAGGACTAGCTTAACAGGAAAACATCACAGCTCTAAACATACATGCACCTAACACTGGAGCTTTCAAATGTATAAAACAATTGCTACCAGACCTAAGAAATGAGATAGATAGCAACAAAATAATAATGAGGGACTTAAATATTGCACTGGCGGCACTAGAGAGGTCATCAAGACAGAAAGTTAACAAAGAAAAAATGAGCTTTAAACTATACCCTCGAACAAACGGACTTCACAGATATTTACAGAACATCCTACCCAACGACTGCAGAATATACATTCTATTCATCAGCACATGGAACATTCTCCAAGAAGAACATGTCATAGGCCATGAAACAAGTCTCAGTAAGTTTACCAAAATCGAAATTATAACAAGTACTCTCTCAAACCACAGTAGAATAAAATTGGGAATCAACTCCAAAAGGAATCCTCAAAACCATGCAAATACATGAAAATTAAATAATCTGCTTCCTCTTTTTTTTTTTTTTTTTTTTTTTGAGATGGAGTCTTGCTCTCTCTCCCAGGCTAGAGTGCAGTGGCATGATCTCAGCTCACTGGAACTTCTGCCTCCTGGGTTCAAGCGATTCTCGTGTCTCAGTACTCTGAATAGCTGAGGTTACAGGTGTGCACCACCACTCCTGGCTAATTTTTGTATTTCCTTTAGTAAAGACAGGGTTTCACCATGTTGGCCCGGCTTGTCTTAAACTCCTGACCTCAGGTGATCTGCCCGCCCAGCCTCCCAAAGTGCTGGGATTATAGGCATGAGCCACTGTGCCTGGTCTCAATAACCTGCTTCTGAATGATCATTGTGTCAACAATGAAATCAAGATAGAAACTAAAAAGTTCTTTGAACTGAATGATAATAGTGATACAACCTATCAAAACTGCGGGGATGCAGCAAAAGCAGTGCTAAGAGGAAAGTTCATATCATCAAATGCCTACATCAAACAATCTGAAAGAGCACAGATAGACAATCTAAGGTCACACCTCAAGGAACTAGAGAAACAAGAATAAACCAAACCCAAACCCAGCAGAAGAAAAGAAATAACCAAGATCAGAGCAGAACTAAATGAAATGGAAACAACAGCAAAAAAATAGAGAATGTAAATGAAACAAAATGCTGATTCTTTGAAAAGATAAATAAAATTGATAGAATATTAGTGAGATTAACCAAGAAAAGAAGAGAGAAGACCCAAATAAATTCAATTAGAAATGAAATGAGAGATATTACAACTGACACCACAGAAATGCAAAAGATTATTCAAGGCTACTGTGAACACCTTTACATGCACAAACTAGAAAACCTAGAGGTGATGAATAAATTCCTGGAAATATACTACCCTCCTAGATTAAACCAGGAAGAAATAGACACTCTCAACAGACCAATAACAAGCAGTGAGATTGAAACGGTAGTAAAAAAAACTGCCAACAAAAAATGTTCAGGACCAGACAGATTCACAGCTGAATTCTATCAGACATTCAAAGAAGAATTTGCACCAATCCTACTGACACTGTTCCACAAGATATAGAGAGAATCCTCCCAAAGTCTTTCTATGAACCCTGTATCATCCTAATACCAAAACCAGGAAAGGATATAGTCAAAAAAGAAAACTACAGACCAATATCCCTTATGAACATAGATGCAAAAGTCCTCCAGAAAATACTAGATAACCCAATCCAACAGAATATCAAAAAGATAATGTACCATTATCAAATGGGTTTCATATCAGGGATGCAGGGATAGTTTAACTTATGCAAGTCAAAAAATGTGACACACCACATAAACAGAATTAAAAACAAAAATCACATGATCATCTTAATAGACACAGAAAAAGCATTTGACAAAATCCAGCATCACTTTATGATTAAAACCCTCAGCAAAATAGACATAGAAGTGACATACCTTAAGATAATAAAAGCCATCTATGACAAACTCACAGCCAACATAATACTGAACAGGGAAAAGCTGAGAGCATTCCTGCCGAGGACTGAAACAAGACAAGGATGCTCACTTTCATCACTTTTATTCAACATAGTACTGGAAGTACTAGCCAGAGCAATCGGACAAGGGAAAGAAAGAGCATCCAAATCAGTAAATAGGAAGCCAAATAGTTGCTGTTCACCAATGATGTGACTGTATACCTAGAAATCCCTAAAGACTCATTCAAAAAGCTCCTAGAATTGATAAATGAATTCAGTGAAGTTTCAGGATACAAATTCAGTGTTCACAAATCAGTAGCACTGCTATACACCAACAGCAACCAAGCTGAGAATCAAATCAAAACACAACCCCTTTTACAATAGCTGCAACAGAGAAAAACATATTTAGGAATATATATATAACCAAGGAGATAAAAGTCCTCCACAAAACACTGTTGAAAGAAATCATAGATGACACAAACAAATGGAAGCACATCCCATGGATGGGTAGAATCAGTATTGCAAAAATGACCATGCTGCCAAAAGCAATCTATAAATTCAATGCCGTTCCCATCAAAATACCATCATTCTTCACAGAGTTAGAAAAAACAATCTTAAAATTCATATGGAATGAGAAAATTGTCTGCATAGCGAAAGCAAGACTAAGTAAAAAAAAAAAAAAAAAAATCTGGAGGCATCACATTACCCAACTTCAAACTATATATACCATAAGGCTGTAGTCACCAAAACAGCATGATACTGGTATAGAAATAGGCACATAGCCCAATGAAACAGAATAGAGATCCCAGAATAAAGCTAAATACTTACAGCCAACTGATTTTTGACAAAGCAAACAAAAACACGAAGTAGGGAAAGGACACCCTATTCCACAAATGGTGCTGGGATAATTGGCAAACCACATGCAGAAGAATGAAACTGGATCTTCATCTCTCACCTCATATAAAAATCAACTCGAGGTGGATCAAATACTTAAATCTAAGACCTGAAAGCATAAAAATTCTAGAAGATAACATTGGAGAAACCCTTCTAGACATTGGCTTAGACAAAGTCTTCATGACCAAAAACCCAAAAGCAAATGCAACAAAAACCAAGATAAAGATATGGGACTTATTTAAACTAAAAAGCTTCTGCATAGCAAAAGAAATAATGAGCAGAGTAAACAGACAACTCACAGAGCGGGAGAAAATCTTTGCAAACTATGCATCCAATAAAGGACTAATATCCAGAATCTACAAGAAACTCCAACAAATAGCAAGAAGAAAACAAACAACACCATCAAAAAGTGGGTCAAGGACATGAATAAACAATCCACAAAAGGAGATATACAAATGGCCAATAAATATATGAAAAACTGCTCAACATCACTGATTATCAAGGAAATGCAAATCAAAACCACAGTGCGATACCACCTTACCCCTGCAAGAATGGCCATAATAAAAAAATCCAAAACAATAAGTGTTGGCGTGAATATGGTGAAAAGGGAACAGTTTTACACTGCTGGTAGGGAGTAAACTATTACAACCACTACGGAAAACGGCGTTGAGATTCCTTAAAGAACTAAAAGTATATCTACAATTTGATACAGCAATCCCACTACTGGGTATCTACCTAGAGAAAGGCATTATACAAAAAAGATACTTGCACACACATGTTTGTAGCAGCACAATTTGCAATTGCAAAAATATGGAACAAATACAGAATGAGTGGATAAAGGAAATGTAATATATATATATATATATATATATATATATATATATGTACACACACACACACACACACACACACACCATGGAATACTACTCAGCTATAAAAGGAACAAATTAATGGCATTTGCAGCAACGTTGATGGAACTGAAGACTATTATTCTAAGTGAAGTAACTCAGGAATGGAAAACCAAACATTGTATATTCTCACGCGTAAGAGGGAGCTAAGGTATGGGAACGTAAAGGCATAAGAATGATACAGTGGACTTTGGGGATTCCGGGGGAAAAGGTGGGAGGGAGGTGAGGGATAAAAGACTACACATTAGGTAGAGTGTATACTGCTTGGGTGAAGAGTGCACCACAATCTCAGAAATCACCACAAAATAACTTACTCATGTAAGCAAACACCACCTTTCTCCCAAAACCTATTGAAATAATTTTTTTTTTTTTTTTTAAAGAACAGTGACCTTGAAAAACATTAGTCCATTTGTAAACTGCTGATTTCTTTGGCGACATTGTCCCCATGAATTTTTCATAAAGCATCAATAATTTCACGATTTTCCACCCAAGCTTCATCATAAATTTGGTGTTTGTTCCTGCTTCAATTTTAGCAGAATTCATACTGTTTTGATTGGGACTCTTTTCAAAGTGGTGCCTTTTCCTTATTAGTGCCTCAAGTAGATCTTGTTCAGAGATCTTGTAACAAGTTAGCATGAACATATCTCGGTGCAAAAATTTTTAAATCCATGTATAGTTTTTATATTTATGTTCCCTGAACTTTATATTTTCTAAAGTTTATATAATAAGTATTTATTAGGTTCTTGTTTTTCTTTGAGACGGAGTCCTGCTCTGTCGCCCAGGCTGGAGTGCAGTGGCGCAATCTCAGCTCACGAAACCTCTGCTTCCTGGGTTCAAGTGGTTCTCCTGCCTCAGCCTCCTGAGTAGCTGGGATTACAGGCACCCACCAACACGCCCAACTAATTTTTGTAATTAGTAATTTAGTAGAGACGGAGTTTCACCATGTTGGCCAGGCTGGTCTCAAACTCCTGACTGTAGGTGATCTGCCTGCCTCGGTCTCCCAAAGTGCTGGGATTACAGGCATGAGCCACTGCGCCCGGCCTATGTTAGTTTTAATAAAAGAAAAAAATATTTTTAATAGATCAAAATAATAGGAAAGCTCTTATAAAGGAGGTGGTGTGAAGATCAGTCTTCAGGGACTAAAGAGAGTGAAAATGGAAAATGCAGAGAATTCCAGGTACACCTGGTTTCTCAGAGGAGCCCTGCGTTAATAAGGGTGTTAGTAGAGGAAAAGTGGCCTTGAGTTTCTTAATCAAGTTTATGCATAAGCATTTAAGTTAGCAAATGTTTTCAAAGAGAAGAATAACCTGGTCTGATGTTAATCTGACATAAGTCAGAGAAAGATGACTTTAATTTTGCCTATGTAGAGTTTACATGGTATTTAGAAGTAGAGAGACAATTACTTTTGAGAAAAATTAAGTTATTGTGAAAATATAGTGAGTGCAACCTCTGTGATTGAGAAAAAAAAAATCAGTCTTAGGGAAAAAAATCAGCATTTAAGGAGAAGTTAAAAAAATGATTTGGAGAAGGAAACACAAAAGCATCTCTTTTAAGTACAAGGAATATATTGCATTCCAGAAAATAAAAGAAAACTTAACATGTTGCTGAGAGGTCAAGGCAGATGAATAGTGAGAAAAACTATATTGGATTTGGTGTTTAGGATTTATCCATGATTTTACTAAGTTGGCAGCAGAAGCCAGTTGTAAACTGTTAATACTGTGTAGATGTGAATCAAGGTTAAGAGAGAACTACCTTTTAAGACATTTGATCATCCAGAAGTGTCAGTTTTAAGATAAAGGGACAAGAGCATTAGGTATAAGGAAATAAATCAGTATCAAGGAACATACTGAAGTTGTAAGGAAGAGAAAGGAAAAAACTGGAAAAAAAAAAATCCCAAAGGGGTGTTAGTAGTGAATGGGATTAAAAATGAGTGGAGTGGATTAGTTTTGGCAAAGAAAAAAGTCTTTTCCCCCTCAGCATAGAAAAGTATCCAGTGAAATTTTATAGACATAGTAAAGGATAGCAAAGTTGAGGGATTTTATTACATATGATCCAAATTTGCTTGGTCAGATGGGAAATGAGGACATCTGCTTAGAATAAAGATATTGAGTGAGGTTGGGTATGTAAGGAAAGTGAAAAGGATTTGTAACAACCATTGTGGAAAGATGATGTAGAGCATTATACAAATATGGATGAAATAGTTTCCAAGTAGCAGTGTTACCCATCTGATCTTGAAGAACATGGTTTTGCAGTTCAGGATTGGCAGCTTCTCCAGCAGCACTTGGGATTCTGGGAGCATGATCAAGAAATAAAATGAATAGGTGGCGTGTATGTGGTAATCTATAGTTTATAATATACAGTTACATATTGGGATAAACTGGCAGTTGGAATTAACTAGAATTAGAAATGAACTGAGTGGCAATTATGCTGTACCTTTAGTGGGTACCATCTTAAAATTATTGCCTCAAATGCACAGAGAGGCCAATGACACCATGCCAAGGGTGTGGGATGAGGAGCTTCAGGGTCATAATGAAGGTCAAGGGCACATTCTGCAGCAAGACTGTGAAGCGTGTATGAAGTTAGGATTTTGTGGTCAAAGAGAAGAATCACACTTTGTTTTACCACATATGCTATGGGAAAAAAAAATCCCCAAAACTTTTATTGGGTTATCTCAATTCTTGAAAAAAAAGTAAGATTTATTTTTACCGTTTATTTCTGCAAATATTTTATCATATATTAAATTATTATATTTAGTTAGGTTTATTGATAGTCTTTGAAATGTTAAATAGTTTACATTAATCACCTGATATTTCTGACTTCTCTTTGATCAAATAATTATATCTATAGTTATATCTTTGTCCATGTCCATAGTTATCCTGGCAACTATATCTATTTATCTATTTTTGATTGGTCTTGCACTAAATCTGTACCATTCGTTTACCATAATTGATTTGATTACATATAGAATTCATATTGGAAATATAGTACGCATTCTTTGTTTCGCTAAATAAAAATGCAAAATTCCTTAACATTTTAGGCTGTATTAATCATGCTTGATATGTGTATGTTTATTTTATTTTGGACTTTATTAAATTAAAAAATAACTCTAATGGTTTGTCTTAATTGATTTTTTTATTTTATAGGTAGAAGTCATAGTAAAAATGATGGTTTTTCTCTCTTCTTTTCCAATATTATTTTATTTCTTTTATAACCAATACTTTCGTCATTTATTGTAGATGCAGAATTTTCAAAACAAACGAATAATTTTGAGTTTATGCTTTTATTTAAAGGAAATGTCTTTAAAATGCTGATTCTGTATTTAGAATAGGTGTTCTTTATCTTATCAAATTAAAGAATTTTACAAAGGATGTATTGGGGTTTATTAGGTAACTCTTCCAGCCTAATTCAGCCATTTTGGGAATCCACTCCTTACCACGACCAGAAGGAAGGAGCACGTTATAGACCCAGGCCTGTGTTTACAGATCAAGTTCCTAACTTTCAGTTTGCCCACGCTTGCTTCGGTTTTGTCCATATCATAAATAGCAATCCCTATCTTCTGGTTCCTTTTGGTACCCAGTCCCTTTAGCACAATCTATGGTTGGCTGTTCTCCCTGCTCTGACCAGCTGCCTTTATTTGCTGACTCTGGCAAGTGCCTCTCTTTGGTTGCATGCATTCAAAACTAAACAGAGCTCAGCATCCTCTTTATAATGGCCCTAGGAACCCTCCTTTCAGTTTATGGCTCTCTAGGGCTTCTGGATGGGGCATAGTCGAGTCTCACAATCTGTTCCTAAATCTTTTCAGCATCTGCTATGATTATTACATTTTTTGTTACTTAACTAAAATGTTATTTAAAATGACCTCTTTATATTGGAAAATTTTTGCATTTCTTAGATGACCCAAGCTTAGTTGCAGTGGGTTATTTTATCAAGTATTAATTCTATATATTTTTTAAAAAATATTTTCATACCTATATTCATATATTCATAAGTAAGATAGAGTGTTTTTGCATGACATAACCAGATTTGGGTGGAAAAAACACGTTTGACTCATGATATAATTTCGTAATTTTTTTTCTAGTCTTTGAAATATGTATTACAAGGAAATCATCAATTTGAATGCTTGAAGGGTTTCTTTAAATGGCTCGTCATATTTAATTGACCTCCCCTCCCCAACTGTGTTTGACAGCAGTTCTTGGATGATTTTCACATGGTCACATGAATAGTTCTCTGGTTTTCTAGTTTACTTTTGTCATTTCATATTAAAATTGATCAGAAGCATCACATTTATTTTGATTTTCAAATTTATTGAATTTATGTGTGGTATTGTTTAAATTTTAAATCAGAAAATTTTCTTATTACTCCAGCCAATTTTACTTGTGTTGGTTGATTAAATAATAAAAGAATGTACATTTAAAAAATTTTTAGTAAAAATACTTTAGCTGTACCCTATTATAATTATATTCAGTATTTTCAACTTTTTCTAAATATTTTTTAGAAATATTTTTCTAAATATTTTTTCAATTCAGTTACTTTATTAGGAAATATTTCTTTTTTTGCTAAAAAATAAATATACAATAATTTTATAATTCATTTAATAGCAACTGGTACTATAAAATTTCTCTACTTTGGTTATCTGTTCTTTAGACAATAGTCTGCAAATTAGCACTGTATTTTTTGCAAAAGTTATCACATTAGCTGTACTGTCAATTTTTCTTAAGGTTGACCAAAGATAACCTAGAATCACAGCCTTTTTATGATCACACAAAATGATATTAGGAAATATTTCAAAACATTTACAAGTGTTTTAATTTATAAATAAGTATAAATGAATATATTGTTATCAGAACACTAAAAGTAGAAATTAATATGTCCATATATGGTATTTTGTGTGGCTTAGTAAATGATCATTTCACTAATATTGCCACTGAAAATTATATATATTTCTTGTTTGAAGTTGAAATGTAATACACAGCAATTTTTTATTTTATTAATTATAGTTTCAATTTTTTTTTTTTCTGTTTGTAAGGTTGTCAGTTATGGACAAAACTATAATTACATTTCTGTATATTTCTCCTCTTATTGCTAAAAGATTTTAGTTAATAAATTTTCTGCACTATTTGCCATATATTATTTTCATGTATTTGCCTTACTATTTATCATACTTCTACAATTATACCCTGATTCTATCTTCCATAAGACTTTTGGTCCTATTATTATTGTTGTTGTTGCCAGTTCTGCTTTCCTCTTATTCAAGACCAATTTAGCTTCACATCAACTCTTGTTTGTAGCTTTTGCCTTATCAGAATATTGTTGGATTTGGTTTTTTTAGCCTCCGTGAAATCATGGGACTTTCAGTGTTAGAATTTATAAATGTATAGTCATAACCATTATGTGCTGCCTAATGTGTGACATTTTGCAATAGGTGAGCTCCAAGTGTATGAAAGAAAAAGTGTAATTTATGAGGCAGAAGCGAGTCTGTGGAATCTTCCAAACATGACATGAATTGTCAATGGAAAAATAGGGTCTCACTGATGTCTAAGAAAAATTAAATGTAAATTGTAATAAGGTGTATTTTTATAAGTATGTATGGTATACTTTTAATAAAGTATAAAATAGTAAAGTAGTATTAATTAAAAATACTACATATTTTCTTCTTTGATGGGAATTATCCAAAAATTGTGTAAAATGTTTCAGAATTCCTGGGTTGTAGAACAAAAACCTGTAGCTATACTACAAACAGTGAATATGTCAGTATGTGAAGGTTCGTGTTTTATGCATCACAACTATCACTAATAAAATAAAAGTTTTTTTTTCATCATCTGTGCTGGAGGAAATACTGAATAATCTTTTTCTTCTCTCTGTAGAAAATGATAGTTAAAAAACATTGTTATACCAGAAGAATTCTATATCTACTGAAGAAATTGAATTCATAGTTAACCATCTCCAACAAAGAAAGCTTCAGACCTAGATAGCCTCAACAGCAAATTTTATCAAACAATTTAAAAAGAAATAATGTCAATCATATACACCACCACTTCTAGAAAACATAAAAGAACCAACTCATTTTATGAGGCCAGTATTATCCTGGTTATAAAACCTTACAAAGACATTATAAGAAAAACACAACTACAGACCAGTGTCTTTCATAATCACAGAAACAAAAATCTTCAGCAAAATATTAGCAAATCAAATTTAACAGTATAAAATAATGATAATACAGTATGGCCAATAGGTTTATGTTGAGATACAGGATTGTTTAAACATTTGAAAAATCCATCAATAAAATGTATATCAAAAAAAGAAAAAAGAAAAAATCATAAGATCTTTTTTTAAATGCAGGAAAATATTTGACAAAAGTTAACAACTATTTATGAGAAACCTCCCAGAAAACTAGAAATAGAAACTTACTTCATCTGATAAAAGGCATTTACAAAACACCTACAACTAATAGCATACTTAAAGGTGAGAGATGGATTTCTGTCTTACTAAGATTGGGAACAAGGTAAAGACTCTCACTATTCCTATTTAATATCACAGTAAGTCCTGGGCAGTGCAACAATACAAGAAAAAGAAATAGGTAGCATACAAATTGGAAAGGGAGAAGTAGCATTATCTCTATTTACATATGCTGTGTAATTATCTATGTAATTGTAAGAAATCTACCAAAAAAACCAAAAAAAAACTCCTGTAAGTAGTAAGTGAGTTTGGGAAGGTTGCAGGATGCATGGTCAATATACAAAAATAATTATGTTTCACTATAATGGCAATGAATAATTAAGACTTGAAATAAAAAATACCATTTGCAATAACACCAAGAATACTTAGGTATAAATTTATCAAAATATATACAGATTCTATATGCTCTGGGCTGGGGCAGAGTACATCTGTCAGTGTCTCAGTGAACACATATTACTTAATGGTCTGTCGATCATGAAACAAAGATTTATCATGATAAACTGAAAATTGAAAGGAACTATGAATATGTAACAGGCTGGTTACAAAGATTTGAGAAAAAACATAGCAATAAATTTTTAAAAATTTGTGGTGATAAAGCATCTGCTGATCATGAAGCAACAGAGAAATTCATTGATGAGTTCACTAAGATGATCACTGATGAAAATCTGGCACCAGAACAAGTCTATGATGCTGATAAAACATTACTATTTTGGTGTTATCACTCCAGAAAGACAATAACTACAGCTGATGAGACAGCTCCTATAGGAATTAAGGATTCCAAGGACAGAATAACGCTGCTGGGATGTGCTAATGCAACAGGCATGCCTAAGTGTAAACTTGTTGTGATAGGCAAAAGTTTGTATCTTCGCTGTTCTCAAGAAGTGAATTTTTTACCAGTTCATTATTATGCTAATAAAAAGGTATAGATCACCAGAGATACCTTTTCTGATTGGTTTCATAAACATTTTGTACCAGTGGTGCATGCTCACTGCAGGGAAGTTGGACTAGATGCCAACTGCAAGATTCTGTTAATCCTTAACAAATGTTCTGCTCATCTTTCAGCTGAAACATCATAAAAAATAATGTTTATGCCATGTACTTTCCACCAAATGTGACTTCATTAATTCAGCCCTGTGACCAGAGTATTCTTAGAATAATAAAAGGTAAATATAAAACACTTTCTTGACCAGCATGGTAGCAGCAGTGAACAGAGGCCTGGGTGTGTAAGGTTTTCAAGAGAAGTTTAGCATGAAGGATGCCACACATGCTTTTGCCAATGCTTGGCACAGAGTGATTGTAACTGTATTCGGAAATGATGGGGCACAAGGTAATGACTTTGAAGAATTCCTTAAGTCAAGTGAGAAGAAAAAGTCTTACCTCCTTACATGTGCAAAAAATCTCCCTTCAAAGTCTGTCAGTAAATGGAAAGAAATGAGGTTCTAGTTATTCATTCATTGACGGATGGTCAAGTAGCCAAAATGGCTCTGAATCAAGGTAATCATATTAATGAAGACAAAGAAGATGTTGCTAACACTGCAGAAAAAGTACCTACGTATGGCATGGTGAAAATGGGCTTATTGAAGGACTAGAGCAGCATGCATGTATAACAGAGATCACGTCAGTTTATAAAATCAAAGAGAGGCTTCTAGGACAAAAACTGTTGTTAATGAGACAGAAGACTCTGAAGGAAATGTTTTAAAAAGCCATCCAGCTGAATACCTCCTCATCCCTAGAGGACTCACTTCCTGGTTCCGGATCCTGATATTTCTTCTCACCTAAAAAAATAAAATACAGTGTACAGTAACCTTTTAATCAAAATACGGCATTGTAGGTGGAGACTGGAAGCCTGCCCTTGTTTGTTTTTGCATCACATATTTTATTATTCTTATTGATTAATAGCCAACAGGCATTCTGGTGATAATACTGTGCCGTTTAGTTAACCTGAGCACATTATTTTTTCTCTGAATTAATAGTATGTCAATTTTTTTTGACTGTTAAATGCTTATGTGTGAATATGCACATAAAATGCTTGCTTTTTTACATACATAAAAATAGCATACAAAAAACATACATATAAATAGCATATAAAAATTCAGATTCAGGAATGATGATGATGCCAAACAACCACTGATTGTCCACATGGGTGGCTGAGGTAGATACATGTTTGCTTTCCGATAGTTTGATGTACACAAACTATGTCTCATGCATAAGATTATTTTTAAGTATTGTATAAAATTATTTTCAGGCTATAAGTATAAGATATGTGTGAAACAAATGAATTTAGTGTTTAGACTTGGGCCCCTTCACCAAGATTTCACATTATCTATATGTAAATATTTCAAAATCTGAACAAATTTCAAAATCTGAAACACTTCTGATCCTAAGCATTTTGGATAAGGAATACCCACCCTCTACAGAAAATAAGAAATTATGTATTTTATTTGGCTTTTTCTCTTTTTATCTATTTATTTTATCCCTGACTCTTCTTCTTGTATATATAAATGTAATTTAATATTCTGCAGCTGTTCTTTTATGACTTCATTTTAGCAAAAAACTTTGATAATCGCATTTATTAACAATGATATTTTCCTCTTGATGTCTGTTTTCTCATCTCTGCAAAGGCACGATATCAATTCAACGATCATTATACATCTTTTCAATAGTACTATCTTCATGTCTTTTTTTTTCTTAAATTCAATTGTTAATTCTCTTGAGTTCATATTCAAAATTTTTGTACAAGTTACTTGTTTAATACATTTTTCAAAGCTTTGGTGAAACCTAAGAATGTCTTTCTGTTGTGCAATCAGATGAATAATAAACTTGTTCATATTCAGTCAATAGGAATAATACATTATTCACAGACATTTCTAGGAACAACCTAGTCAAATCTATTACAATAATGCCTAAAATATGAGTTCTGAGAAGAACTTGAAGGCCTGCTCTAAAAAGGGTGTATGTCACTTTTAGCAAATTGATATTGTGATACTTGGTGCTTTTGTTTAGGGAAATTTTTGGTTATTTTCCTATTGTTTGTTACGTCTTAGGTGATTGAGATATCCAGATAAGTGTAGTTTTACTGTAATATTTTCCAAATGTATCCTCTTAGGCCTATACATGACTACTTTGTTGATTTCACTGCATAAAAAGTGGAATCTTTGGCATAGAAACTGAACCTTCTTTCTCACCTCTCTAAAGTTGAAGAGATAATGAATATAGCATTTAATGCTAATTCATTCTGACAGTCTTGGTGAAATCTTGAAGATGAATGTTTCTCAGGGAGCAAGGGTTCTGAGCCCCATGAAACATGCTGGGGCTTCTAGAAGTTCAAATGATATCTCAACATGGCTCAACTAACTGTTCACAAAAAATATTGTTCATCTTCTGGATAAAAATCATGAGTCTCACATTTAAAGTGGAAAAAATTTTATGTAAGGCTCAAAAAAAAAAAAAAAAGAATAACTATCATGAGACAGTTTTACATGGAAAAAGAAAATAGTGAAACTCAAGGTCACTTAGAAAAGATTCTAGTGCCAAGGCAAAGAACGTCACAGACGGTTTCTCCTAAGGGAGTGCCTTCCTATGGAGGCACTTTTTTTCCCTGGGCTATGTTTAGCATATAAAAAAGTTCTAGTTGAATAAAAAGCTGCAGCTGTTCCAGTAACTACTAGTTAATGAGGTCATTAAAGATCAGTGATGTAGTTTGTCTAAGACAAAAATAAATGAAAAATATTAGTGAATAAGGAAAAATAGAGAATAGTTGCATACTGTATAACTTATCAGTTTAACTGATTTTACCTACTGTCATTAATATAAAAAAATTGAAGGCACAAAAGGTAGATAAAGGAAAAAAGGGTAACAAGATCCTGAGCCAGCTCAAGAATTTGGGATGGTGGGAAACATGAATAAAGGTGAGAGCATAGCCTCCCAGGGCTTGTCAAGGAACCCATGTATAGAAATCAAGGAAGATGAAAACATTTTAACTGTATGTATCAATGTATCACTAACCACTCATTTAGCATGATATTTTAATGGGTGTTGGAGTCAGACAAAGCAATATTTGAATCACAGCTCTACAACTTACAATTTCGTATGCTAGGGGTATTGGGAAGAGTAAAACGGAGTCTTTTTCTGTATCAGTCAAGTTTTTTAAATGAATATATTATGAAAATTCAGCCATGAGTGCCTGAAACATCAAGGAAACTCTTACATAACAAGAATATTGGACATAGGGTCATTCCAGAGTTGATTAATTCAGCGACTTCACTGTGCCATCAAATCCTCTGCTTCTTTCCATCTTTCTCCTCTGCCATTCTCATTGTTTGGCTTTTTTTTTCCTTCAAAAACTGACTGTCACCAAGAGGTTCTTGCAGATCTTAGATGCATATGAAGGTGAAAAATGTGCTGAAAAGGAAACGTTTCTTACTAAGCTCATAATATCAGTGAGGAAAACCTTCCCCAGAATCCCCACAACAGATGTCCCCACTGGTCTCATTGTCCAGGACTGTGTCAAATGCCAATCCCTGGCAAGGGGAATGAGATTATCTCAGTGAGCTGGAACTAGTCATGATACTGTCCCCATATCTGGAGCAGAGTCCAGCACCAGAAGGTACATGGTGGGCCAATACTCAAACACATTCTGTTTTTATGGAAGAAGACGGCTTCTCAGACAGGCAACAAAGGGTTTCTATTGGTATGTGATACTCTAGTCAAGTGCTTGACATAATCAGCACGAGATAATTACTAGATATCATTACAACTTTAGAAAACAAATGTTTAATGAATGTTTGGTGTATTATCTAAAAAATTCAAATTTGCTATAAATAATAAGATAAACAGATAAATACAATTTAGTGATATGATCTAAATATTTTCATCTCCCCCTCTCAAATTCATGTGTTGAAATCCTAACCATAAGGTGATGCTATTACAAGGTCAGGTCTTTGGAAGTAACTAGGTCATGGGTGATTAGGACAGAGCCCTCATGAATGGGAACAGGGACCTTATAAAGGAGGCATGCGGGAGTTCAATCACCCCGTGTGCCATGTGAGCTTATAGTGAGGACATGGTCTTCTATGGACTAGGAGGAGTCTCTCACTAGAGGCCAAATCTGCTGGTGACTTGATCTTAGACTTCCCATCGTACAGAACTGTGGGAAATAAATTTCTGTTTTTCATAGACCACCTAATCTATGGCATTCTGTGATAGCAGCTCAAATGGAGTAAAATACTCAGCGTTGATTGTAAGTAAAAATAGCCTCTGAGGCATGCTAGACATAGATTAAATGAAGTAGGTACTCTCTAATGTTCCTTTAGTAAACATCACAGGAATTAATAAAGAGAGCATATGTGTTGAAGATAGGTACAAAGAGGGGAAGAACCAAATAAAGTCATTGAATATTTATGATTTTCAGGTTATATCACTTTGTGCACCTGTTGGTGGCATTCATTCGGGCCCTATATATGCTTTCCCAAAAAAACGGATCAAAGTTATGGCTGCTCAGCTAGTTATTGGTGAGTTTGAGCTATGGCAAGTATACTTGCTCTTGTGTCTTCTGAATAGAAAAAGAGCGTTTACTCCCAGCACCTTGTTATCTGCTAAGCCAACTTGTTCAATCTCAATTATGGCCTTTATAATCACACTGGTTGCTGTGCTGAGGTTGTGGGGAGGCAAGAGGCCGGGAAGAGAGAGAGAAAAAGAGAGAAGACAGGATACATAAACATTGGCCTGACAAAGGACTCATGTAGTGTGGCCATTCTACTCCACTTGAATGATGTCCTAAGTGCTTTAAGTTGATTCAATAAGCTGTGTGATTTGAGTGTCTTAATTTGTTCAGTGAATCTTTCTCGAATAGTTTGTCTAATAGTAATAAACTAAGAGGCTATAATATCATGTCAATTTTCTATTGAGATAATAAGTTTACATAGAGAATAAAAGAGAGATGGAAGGAACATTAGAGAGTACCTACTTCAATTCTAGTATTTTATACCATAGAAATATATAACCATGGAGGGATTTAAAAATTTGTGGTTAATCATGTCTGAAGCATATGTAATATGACAGTAATTTTAACACTTTATTTTAAAACTGATATTAGTTCATTATGAGTACAGAATAAAAGGAGACAAGTTGGAGTTTTAAAAACATTTTAGTTACAATTCATATGATAATTCTGTTCCTTCTATAATATAGGGTATTACTTTCTGATGAGGGTATGCTATCTGATGATTTATCATTTTTTCTGACATCCTTATGTAATGCTTTTACTCCATAAAATCAGAACTGTTTGGTCTGTCTTATATTCAAATTGTGGAAACTTCAGGGAAAGAAATCTGATTTGTAGTTAGAGATGTATTTTGGTCCAGACAGCTCAGTAATTTCATGCATTGCTCTAAACACATAGCAATGATAGATAAATTTTAAAAAAGTTAACCCAAAACTGAACAGATAAATCTTATTATTGACCAATGACAAGAGGGCTGACCTACTGGGCTTTGGATACACAAACCTGTAGGAGTAGCTTTGAACTCTGTTCCCACAGGGTAAAGTGAACAGGTATGAGGGCTTTATACGCTATTTGAATTCTGCAAATAGGTGGACTCTAAGTGCATGAAAGAAGCCTTTGAAAACAATCATGGTTTCTGATAGCTTCTATGGCTACAGATTTTAGTAAGCCATAGACTTAGAGGACTCACAGAGACCCTGTGATCATGAACAAACCAAGATGCCCACATGCTCTGTGTCCAGATCTCACAAATGGCTGTAGGATAGATGACCCAAAATGCCACTACAAGACCTGCTACTGGAGAGACAACCCTTGGGTTGGGTGGAAGAAGCATAGACAAAACACGTATAAGTTCAAAGTTATAGAAATTCTCTGATGCAAGCTAAGCTCATAAACAGAATTCTAAAATTCATGAAGAAACTTAATAATAAGCAAGATAGTAAACAAAATATGTAGTAAGCACATAAACTCATTGTAGATAAAATTAATTTTAAGAAACAAGTTAATAATATGTATATTTAGATGTTCTCTGCAATAGGCCGACTGGTCCAAAACTAGCCACTCAGCTTAAATGACTATAAAATAGGACAAAATATACAAAATTACTGCTTTCAGCCTTGTGATTAAAGGTGTAAGACAGTGATTCCCAGTGGTGGGCAGTATATGATGCAAGCTGTGTGGTGTCCCTGACTTTCTGTTTGGAGGTACTTTCTAATCTACTGTACAAGCATGTGGAACTCAAATAAAGCACAGAGGGTTTGCTGAGTTGAAGTGCAGAGATCAAAGTTTGGGCTAGTGAAACAGCTGGGATGTATGAAGAAAGTTATCAGAGAGGAGAACACAGCAAAAAGAAGGAATTTGTGAAATCTAACTTACACATTCTCAGGGCAAGGCTCCACAGGAATAGGCTATATATATATATATATATATATATATATATATATATGTAGAGAGAGAGAGAGAGAGAGAGAGAGAGAGAGAGAACCTACCAGGGAGCTAAGAACACAGCAATTTCAATAGCTTGCAAAGGGCCGGAAGCTGTTGCAAACTTTAATTTTGACTAACTGGATGGAGGAATATCAGGAGACACTTGGGATTTCAGTAGAACCATCACTTAGGAATAGGGCTAACATATCCCTAGAGTAAAGGCAACTCTAGACCATGCTAACAATGTTTGAAAACAAGCCTTGAAAGGATTGAGCAGAGCTACACGTGAATGAACTGCCTACCAGAACAAAACAAAAGTTAAAGAAGACAACAAAATTCAGACATGCCATGCAGCAAGGCAGTACTCATAATGTCCAGCATACAATAGAAATTACTAGATATGTGAAGAAGAAGAGGAGGAAGAAAAGGAAAAAATCAGTGGTCCATAGCCAGGAGAAAAAATAGTAAAAAAACAGAGATTTAGCATTATGGAAATGATGAAGTTAGCACACAAGGACTACAGAATAGCTATGCAAAATGAATATAATAAGGAAATACAAAGGTAATCTCAGCAGAGAAAATGAAACCATATAAAAGAACCAAATGGAAATCTTTGAATTGAAAAGTACAAAATACAAAATGAAAAATACTATTACTTCTACAGCCGTAAACCTTGGTGTCTGTTTGGTTATAAATAAACAATTACATAATCCCTTCTAAGTGAGCATAGAAATGAAAAGTAAATATGAAAATTTACGGGTTATTCATAACACTAAGTCCTTGGAATCAAGAACAAGAAAACAGACAGAAGTTAAGCTAACTATTCTCTCAGCCCCTCTAACTCTGACCACAGGGCTTTGTGTCTCTGTTTTCATCTACATATGTGCTTCAAACTCTCTCTCTCCCTGTAGCATGATTTTCTCTGCAAACATGGTTGTCCCATATCATCCAAGTTTAAAGACTCAGTTGCAATATAAGCTAAGGAAATTATTTTCTCTCAATTTCAATTCCAAATTCCTATGGAAAAGAATCTAAGTGATTAAACCGAGATCAGATATTTATATCTGTCTTAATTTTCTACAGCTCTGGGGACCAGTTAGTGCTATCTGAACAAACATGACCACCAATGCCACTTTCAAAGATTTTTTTCTGAAAGAAAAAATACTCATTGAGTGAGTCTACCCTACAAGTCAGCATTACATGGACATCAATATACTTTGGTAGTTAGTTCTAAAAAGCAAAATATGCATTTCATGCCTTTTTAAAAATTAGATACAGTAAATACCATATTATCTGTATTGGCAAGCTTTAAACCTTTTATAAAGTACAGGAAATTACCATGTTCTTATAGAAGTTAAAAAAATAAGTTATGCAATAAAATGGAAAATCAATCTTTGTGTATTTTTTTTTATTAAGAAGATAAAGATAATGCTTCCTTTCCTTGGGCATAATAACTATATAAACCACTTAATACATCTTCATGTCAAGTGATCCTGCCTTCTAGGGTCTGATTGTCAAATGTAGATAAAAGCAACAGAAAACTAAGGGTCATAAATTCTAGTCACACAAGGCTGGAGCTATGGACTTTTCTCAAGCTGGTACATTTGTCCACACTTTGTCTGCAGGGCAGACTGCAATCCCTTGCTGTATGGCTTTTGAACCTAATCAGAAGCTAGTAAATACCCTGGGTTACCAAAGAAAGCGTTATTCTAAAGCGTGGGGGAATAAAGGAGACATACTGCTGACTTCCTGATTCTCCTCTTTGTTCTTGTTTCATTGATCTGAAAAAAAAAAATAGAGGATGTCAGAAAAAGTTGAAACCTATTCACGGTTGTGAAACTCTCTAAGAGCAACCTTCAAAAAAGAAATAATAGGAATTAGGGTTTAGAGATAATATGTAGACATTTAAGAAACTAATAAGAAGGGTGGAGGATGGGTATGATGAACAGTGCATACCAGCAGGATTAATTTAAGTAAAGCCCTACTAGTTTAGATGAGAAAAGAACATATTCTTAAGATCTTTGCTGGTTGGAAAGATGGACTGTGCAGAGTAAGAAGAGAATTGACATAATTCAATTGTTTTTATGGGTTCAGATGCCCAGAGGAGTGGAGACTTGGGGCTACAATTTTAAAGGACGGGTGAGATTCAATCATTTTGGCCTCACTATTTTGCCATGCTTACCATCTGAGATCACTTCCCCTTTTAAAATTTTTTTGTTTTGTTTAGCTTTGCTTTGTTTGCATGTTCAGCAATGCTGGGTATTATGGCTTCATTTGGCACTAACAGTGACCCTCAACTGTAAACGGAATGTAACACTGCCCTTTTGTGAATCACTTTGGACTCCCCTTATTTTGCAAATGGAGAGTCTTGACTTCTAATAAAACTTAGGAAATCCTTAGCAAGGGCTTTATTGTCTTATTAAAACTCCAGTAATTAGGGAAATCGGTCAGCCATCATCTCACTTTTGTGTGTGTGCTCTCCCACTATGCCAATTTGTCCATTCACCCATGGATTTGACATGTTCACAGGAATTTCTGCCTAGAGCAGTGAGAAAGTTGAAGCATGGATTCTTATTAGACTGATAAAATTAGACAGGACAAACCACTTAGAAAAATTCATTAGGAAATAACACTGAGTAAGAAAAGAAATGAGTAATTATTCTATAATCGTTCTGTTATTCTATAGCAGACTTTTAAGAAAACAACTGACTTGTTAAGTGTCAAAGCATTTATTTTTGAATAAATTATTCTCTCCACTCAGTGAAACTTACTCATATGTCAATGTAAAAATGGCCATCTTTATAGAACAAAGGATGATATCCAAGTTGCATTATAATCTGCCTGTTACTGTTACAGTGGTTATCATGATAATTTCTATTTCTGTACTTGTACATAATACACGGTTTTCAAAGCATTATCAAATAACACAAATAGCTAACAACAAAGGAAAAGTTTTAAAATTATGATGCATGAAGTTAAATATTTTCAAAAATGTTAATTGATCAAAAAGTGCTTTTTATAAAATTATGATTAAAAATAAGTACACAACCCTAAATACAGCATGATGCTAATTATATATGTGTGTGTATATATATATCTCTATTACTATCTTGTTTTAGTTTTTATATATATCTATTTCTCCACCTATAAATACATCTATATAGTCTAGAAAGTTATACAGTTGACCCTTGTATAACACAGGGGTCAGGAGCACTGGCTCCAGTACAGTAAAAAAATCCACATATAACTTTCGACTTCCCAGAAACTTAACTACTAATAGCCTCCTGTTAGCCAGAAACCTTACCAATGACTTAAACAGTCAATTAACATATATTCTGTATGTCGTATATACGGTGTACTGTGTTCTTTCCATAACATAAGCTTCACAAAAGCTTAAGAAGATTATAAGGAAAAGAAAATATATTTACTATTCATTAAGTGGAAGTGGATCATCATAAAGGTCTTCATCCTTATGGTCTTCAAGTTGAGTAGACTGAGTAAGATGAGGAAAAAGAGGTGCTGCTCTTGCTGTCTCAGGTGTGGCAGAGGAGGAAGAGGTGGAGGAGGTGGAAGGGGAGGCAGGAGAGGCAGGCACACTCAGTGTAACCTTTATTTAAACAACTCCACGTATAAGTGGACCCAAGCAGTTCTAACCTGTGTTGTTCAAGGTTCAACTGTATACCAAATGTTGAAGGTAAACAGTAGAATTTTTATTTTTTTATACTCTTTCTAAATTTTTTATCATCTATTAATATAACCAATGAACATTTATTTTGTTAAAAAATTGTTATTTATAACTTAACTATAATAACTTCTGTACATTTGCTAATACGATGGTTGAAAAGAATGAATCTTAAGAAAGTTGAGTTGAATCCCAGTGGCAATCTATTGCTATGTGAGGATAGCTCAGAACTCTGCCTCCAATGTTTGGCAAAAATAGTCTCCCCTGACTTTTTACAATGACTTGCTCTCAGATTTAAACCAATACAGTATTATCAACTTTGGATTTGGCAAATGTAGAGCTCATTTTCCTAATGGTTGATGACGGCTGTTGGTTTTGAGTCTTAGGAAATAGAAATTTGAAAGTGGCCACTCAGGTTCCAATCAAATTCAGACTTATTACAAAATTCTTATTACCCTGGAAAAATTATGGATAATAACTTTGAGTAAGAAGACCTGGGCTGACGTGCTGGCTCACGCCTGTAATCCCAGCACTTTGGGAGGCTGAGGGGGTGGATCCCTTGAGATCAGGAGTTCAAGACCAGCCTGGCCAACATGGTGAAACCTCATCTCTACTAAAAATACAAAAAAATTAGCCAAGCGTGGTGGTGCACGCCTGAAATCCCAGCTACTCAGGAGGCTGAGACAGGATAATCATTTGAACCCGGGAGGCGGAGTTTGCAGTGAGCCAAAATTGCTAATACATATATATTATTAACCAGGTTTCACCATATTGGCCAGACTGGTCTCGAATTCCTGAACTTGTGATCCACCCGCCTCAGCTTCCCAAAGTGCTGGGATTACAGGCGTGAGCCACTGTTCCCGGCCACTTTTTTTCTGATATACCAAAAAGTTGCTTCTGTCAACCTATGATTTGGCGTTGTAATCCTTATGTAAGATGATAGTAAGATTCATGACAATAAACAGCTCTGTGTAATTCATCATGTTATGGGGTCTAAAGAAATAGTTGGAAGGACATTGTAATTTTTATTTATACAGAGTACACTTTTTTGAGCTCCCATTAGAGAAATTTCTCTGAAATTTCAGAATCAGAAAATATTGGGTCTCCCCTTAGTAAGTGATTTGTTTTTATAGATACCACAAATCCTACAATTTTTCCTGTTTCTGTCTCGGCTTTGGTTTCTTGGAATCTTACCATCTTATTGTTTGCCCCTTCTAGTCATTGTTTTGCATATATTTTGGCATACATTTCCACATGCTGACCTTCTGACTTTTTCTGACTTGACACTGTCACATTGTCACAAGTTCTAGATTTATTTTCCACACACACATATACACACAAATGTTTTGGAGGCGAGGTATACATGCATATGCAGATAAGTATGCCTGAGGCTTTCATTGGGTTTCCACAGTTGTTCCTGCTTTGCTGATGAAGACTCTGAGGACTGATTCATTTAGCCAAGGTCACCTGGCTTGTAAAAATAGCTAGAGTTAGAACAGATTCTAGCTTTTTTCAAAGCAATCACACTACCCCTTTCTGTAGCTACTTTCAAAGGAAGCATCAAAAGAAACCCCTTAACTCCTTAATATGAGTAAGGAGCCTTCTCCATCATGAAATGCACACTAGTGGCTCAACAGACTTAAAATTCTCTAAGTTACCAAAACTTGAAGAATGGGAAATACCAACATTTTGCGGGTTTTACTGTGATTGCATCTATTCAGTATTAGAAAAATCCTAAATTTCATATGTATTTTATAATTATGAAAATAATGACACAATAATTCTTTTAAAAGTCCCTTGAAAATTTTAATTATCCAGAAACATAGTGGTTAAAAGTAAGTTCCTTTCATGATATCAGTCCTGTTCTGTATCAACTATGACTTGCTCTCTGGCAGATTGAAATATAGGGTCTAAGACATGCTTTAGCAGCAAAAAATGTAAAGGAGGCAATGCATAGCTTTCTTTTATTTAGAATGAATATTTGCTTAAGGTAGATAACTTTTCTTTTCCCATTACATTTTGCCTTAACATGTACTAGCATACTTACTGAAAAGATATGTTTCCTATACTATAACCTGCTAAGCATATAAATAATTTGTTGTCAACAATATTAAAACTCTTCTCTGTTGGTAGCAACACATGGGAAGAAGAGAAGGGTGAAGCACTCTAAAATCAAATTAGCAAAGAGAAGGAAAGTGAGCTCACTGCAGAAGGCCATGTGGTAGCCTTTCTACTACTGCAGTGGTAGATGGTCTCATATCTTTCCTACAATGGCAATACACGATGGTTTTTCCTGGAGCTCTTAGGCAACATCCATTGAACACATAGTTTACATTTCAAAAAATAAAGACTTATTTTTTGATGGAGTTTGGGCCATTTCAAACCTTCACAAGGAATTCCTAATTCTTTTTTCTTGTCTTTTCTTTTTTCTTTTTTTTTTTTGAGACGGAGTCTCATTCTGTTGTGCCCAGGCTGGAGTGTATTGGCACGATCTCAGCTCACTGCAACCCCACCTCCCAGGTTCACACGACTCTCGTGCCTTAGCCTCCTGAGTAGTTAGGATTACAGGCGCATGCCACCACACTCAGCTAATTTTTGTATTTTTAGTAGACACGGGGTTTCATCACGTTGACCAGGCTGGTCTTGAACTCCCAACATCAGGTGATCCACCCACCTCGGCCTCCCAAAGGGCTGGGATTATAGGCGTGAGCCACCGTTCCCGACCAGGAATTCATAATTCTTATCACAGAATCCAAATGGCTCAGTTTGAATTCTGAATATCGTACGGGAGTGAGAATGGTTTACAAGCCAGAGGCCATGTATTGAGTTTAGATACCCACTGATAAATTTGTGTTTGAGGAGGTCAGCAAAATATATCAAACTCTGACACTATTGGGTTACTCTGTAGAAACGTTTCCATGAAGTTTAAAGACCAATTTCTAGAAGGTCAGTTGGGGTTGTCCAGCACATAACATTTTCCGTATTTGCATTACTTTGGCTTTGTCACTTGAATATTCGCATGGGAGCCTGTGCTTTGTGGTTTAAGAGTTTTTTAGTTGCTTATTTCTCAACTTAAGCAATAATCCTCTTTTGCTGACAGCTCTTTAGTTACTGTAGAAATGATTGTGTTGTCATAAACACAGCTTTAGGACTTCAGGTGGGAGGGGGAGAATCAGAGGGTGTTCAACAAAAAGCTCATGTTTCCACCCAAACACGCCCACCTAAGTACTTGCAGAAGGCTCAGGGAAAACAGAAGCAGAATTCTTTTCCCTGCTCCACTTTTCAAAGTTCCTTATGTGGAATCAGATGCTTTTAATACATTTCAAAAGAGTCTTCCATTTAACCTCCAAAAATAAACAAACCACAATTCTGCTCCCCATTTCTCCCTCAATTTAATCATTTGTTCCAATTTTCCTACCTTTGAAATCAGATGATTCAGCTCCTCTTTCTGTCTTAACAGTTTGGAATAATTCAAATTTCAGAAGCTCATGCTTGATTCTTCTACTTTCCTTACTTTTATATTGTAATAGTCTTCATCTGTTTTCTATCACTTAATTTCTTTTCTGATTTGGATCTCTTTCCTTTAATTTTCCTTGAGGGTTATTCTCTTTTGTCTGTTTTCTCTTTTGTATAATTCTCACTCTCCATTCATGCTCCAAGCAAATGGACCTTTTCTGCCATGATTTCACACTCCTTTTGAAACTTTCCTCACCCATGTTCCACTTTCTGCTTTTAAGTCAGTAATAAGATATTATTTGAAGCATGGCTCAGATCTCATATTTTAAAAGAATTTCTTTACCTACACTGACTTCTAGCAGACTCTACGTCAGCTATGTCCCTAACTGCTTCTCTGACAGAACTTCGCATGGCTTCCCTTCTCTTCTGTCTGTTTTTTTTATGGCTTCCCAATGCAGTATTGACAAAAGAGAAAGGGCTTTGGGTCCACACCTGTATGGGTTCGAGTCTCAACTCTGTCACAGCTGCATGATCATGAGTAGATTACTTTGCATCTGGATTTCCTTATGTGTAAAATGGTAGTAATTTTACACAAGATTTTAGAAATGATTACAAGAGAGCATTAGAGCATAGACTGTGAGTCATACTGAGTGTTCAGTGTTACACATTTTTTTTTTAGTCTTCAGATAATTTTGGCATTGTTTTGCTGCTAAAGAGATTGCCAGAAGATCAGAGTGGTATGTAGCACATGAACAGTTTCCAAGAGAAAAGACTTACATTGCATGGTCTCTTCTTTGTCTTTTTTTCACCTATCAGGCACACATCTATTTGGCTTTTTTTTTGGTATTAAAATTATGAAATATTCAAACATAAAGTATAACAAAACAATATATGTCTACGATCATCCACATATAGCTTGAACAAATCTTAGCATTCTGTCATAATCATATCAAATGTTCATGTTAAAGAAATAAACTATTTTAGATTTGGTTAAAACCTTCTGTGTCTCTTCCCTAATGTCATTTTTCTCTCTCCCTTTCCAGAGATGGAACCATCCTGAACTTGCTCTTGATCATTCTTATTTATATATTTTTACTTTTACTATACATATGTGTATCTATATAAAACATAAGACTCTATTCTGCATATTTTAAACTACATATGTGTAATATACTGTATATATTTTACAACTTGCCATTTTGTTTAACATTTTTTGTTGGATTTACCACACGTGCCGTATCATGTTGTTCCGTTTTGCGCATTTCTATTGCAGCCCAGTATGCCATTGTATGAATGTGTTGCAGTCATAGTGCAATTGGAAGACTAAGTGGAATGGATGATTCTAATGTAACCCAAGGACAAAATCTGTTTCAACTCCAGTAATGAACTCAGCACAGCGGCTTGCTTCAGTGATACCTTGGGATACCAGGAACAGCTCCACCTGTTCTGTGAAGATGAGGGGCAGCTCATCTGCTGGCACAGTGAGCAGGCACCATAGCACGAAGGGCATACCACAGCTCTTGTTGAAGATGAATGCCGGGGCTACAAGGAAAAGCTCCAGAAAGTTGTGACAAAATTGAGGCAACTTGAAGAGGAGTGTGCAGAGCAGAAGTTGTTCACAGCAATGCACATAACTAAATGGAAAATAAGTACAGAGTTTATTTGGGCCAAGTTTGAGGACTGCAACTCAAAAGCATAGATTTAAGTTGTCCAGATTATACACACTCACTGCATGAATTTAGACAGCAATAATGGAAATTGCAATTTTATGTCTCCTCATGAGAAGACACAAATGCAGAGATAAAAAAATCGAGTTTGACTTTGAGAATCTCCAGAGTTTCCTACATGAGGAGGAGAAGTCTTATCTCTGGAGACAGGAGAAAGAAGAACAATAGACTCTGAGTAGACTGAGGGACCATAGGACCAGTCTGGGCTGAATTCAAGAGCCACATGCTGGAACTGGAGGAAAAATGTCAGAACTCACTCCAAAAATTGCTGCAGAATGTGAATGACACTGTGAGTAGGAGTTGGGTTGTGAAGCTGGAAACATCAGAGGTCTTCTCCTTGGAGCTTCATACTATGTGCAACATTTTTGAGCTTTATTTCCTGTAATGTGAAGAAAATGTTAAGGAGCCATCAAGAGATGGGGTTTTGCCATGTTGCCCAGGCTGGTTTTGAACTCTTGCACTCAAGTGATCCACCTGCCTTAGCCTCCTACAGTACTGGAATTACAGTCAAGGTGACTCTGGATCCAGATACAGCTCATGGTGAACTAATTCTGCCTGAGGATCGGAGACAAGTGACTTGTGGATATCCCCAGGACCATCACAGCACTCCTTCCAGTAGATTCAGTGCCTTCCCCTGTGTCCTGGGTTGTGAGGGCTTCACCTCTCAGGAAGATGTTCCTTCGAAATGGATGTTGGAGAAGGAACCGGGTGGGATTTAGGAGTTTCTATGGAAATGTGCAGAGAGGCACTGGCATGAAGCAAGAACCTCAGTTTGGATTGTGGACCCTCAGACTATGCAAAAAGAAATGCTATGTAGCCCTTACATCTCCCTTAACTTCCCTTCATCTGTGTGAACAGCCGTTGGTTGTGGGAGTGTTTCTGGACTCTGAGGCTGGAGTTGTATCCTTTTACAACATGAGTGCTGGCTACCACATCTTCACCTTCCCAAAGGCTTCCTTCTCTGACACTCACCGGCCCTGTTTCCATATTTGTCAATATTCTCCTTTGTTCCTGCCTCCCTCAGATGGTTAAGGAAAAGAGCAAAGTCTCATTGGTTTAACCAGCACAGAGAATATAATGTAAATCCCATAATGACCTATATATATATATATATATAGAGAGAGAGAGAGAGAGAGAGCATGCAAAATAGCCTGTATCTGGCTTTTTAGAATATGACTAATAAATAGCTCTTGTGAGTTTTTCATTAAAGAATTTAAAGATGAATCTACCAAAGTTCACTACTTAAAGGAAATGTATAAATGTGATTCTTTACATCTATTTTTTGTTTTTTCTCTTGATTTGCAATAGATTAAAAGTGAATAATGTTATCATTTTATGTTGTTTCATGGGTTCAGCAACCTTTCATATATCTTTATTGGGCCAGTAGTAAGTTGAAAGTAAATGTTTGTTAAAATGAAATTTGACTCATACAATAACTCTAGGAGCTAAGAGATATTATCTCTGCTTTTTAAGGTATTATATTCAAAGTAGGCAAAGTTAGTTATAAATGCACAAAAGCCTCAGTTTCGTCTTTTAGTTAGATTCTAAGAATGTAGATACAGCAGTTGAACAACTGGGAAAATGGTGAGAATTTTTCACCATTTTCTTCAGTAGAAGAGTCTGTCCCATTTAGGCATTAGAATTGGATTTAGAGAGACCCTGGGATATGATCGATTGTCATTATGTTGAAAGGAATACTTAGCTTTTTGCTCCAATAGTTTTTTTTTTTTTTTCCCTGTAAGATTTGGACCAAACATAAGTTACTTTCTTAGGGAATTCATGGGGAATGCTTTGAAGATTTTCATCTCTTCAGTGTAAAACATTATTTAACAAGAATTTGGCTTTGATCAATACTCTTTGAATAAGGATAGGGTATTACTCCAGTTCATTTTTTTTTCTTTTATCGGTCCTGGTATTAAATTAGAAATTACACTGAAAATCTCATTTTCTTGGGGAGGGGATTCCTTGGAAAATGTCAAAGTGAGGTTTAACTGTGTATTGTTTAGTTATTCATTTTAAGAGTGGTTTATAAAAGATTTGTAAAAGTTTTTTCATTTTTTCTATTATAAGTGGTAATAAGAGAAAACCTTGATAGTCACAATTATGGCAACAATTATAGTGACACAATTAGACTGGCTGACATTTACTGGCTAATTTAATTCAATTATTATCTTTTTAAATGTATGTGTGATAGCTGCTAAGTATGGCTATGGAAAGGCTACAATTTTTGCTTGGGGTGATAAACAATTTATATAGCAACAAAAAATTATAATTTTAGAAATCTTACTGATCCTTGGACCAGGGAAAGGAATTGTATTTTACGTGAGTACTACCCAAATTATCTTGTCACGTAGCATTGTGCTTTATAAGTAAAATGCCCTTGTTAGTTATTCGTTGAAAGAAAGAGAAGGGAGGAAGGAAAGGAGGGAGGAAGGGCAGGAGGAAAGAAGGAAGGAAAGAAGGAAGGAAGGAAGGGAGGAAGGAAGGAAGAAAGGAAGGAAGGAAGGAAGAAAGGAAGGAAGGAGGGAAGGAAGGAAAATATTATCCTCTCAAGTTTAAAATTGGGTAATAATAATACTCTAATATAATGATTGAAAATACACACTGGCCGGGTGCGGTGGCTCATGTCTATAATCCCAGCACTTTGGGAGGCCTAGGCAGGTGGACCACTTGAGGTCAGGAGTGCATGACCAGCCTCGCCAACATGGTGAAACCCTGTCTCTATTAAACAATACAAGAATTAGCCGGGCGTGGTGGTGCATGCCTGTAATCCGAGCTACTAGGGAGGCTGAGGCAGGAGAATCACTTTAACCTGGGAGTTGGAGGTTGCAGTAAGTCGAGATCACATCACTACATTTTGGTCTGGGCAACAGCAAGACTCCATCTCAAAAAAGAAAAAAAAAAAAAAAAAAAAAGAAAAAAGAAAATACAAGCTTAATTCTTACTGTATGCCAGATATAGTGCTAAGTATTCTACATATACAGGACTACAATTCCTCATCCATGATTCTAAAATTCAAGAAAAGTTTGTTTTAAGCTCAATTAGCAGCAAGACCACACATGACCTGAACTCACTTGGTATCAAAAACTATCCCTAATGGACCTAATATGGTAATGTACTGTATTATCTCTCTAAAAGAGAAATAACTTCACATTCTGAGACACTTCTGTCTATGTGAGTTTGTAGCTGTGTACTAACTCATTTAGTCTTTGCCAAGACCTTATGAGGTTGGCACTATTATTATCTCCATTTTACAGAGAAACAATTGAAACACAGAGGTTGGGAAAGGAATATTTACCAATAATGACTGTTTTAAAGTCTGCAATCCTCTGGTTAGAAAATACCTTGAAAAGACATTTTTAAGAAAGTTTTGATATCTCACCAATCTTCAAGACATCTTTCAGATTCACCAGAGGGAAAAGGGGATTGCCATGACTACTTACACATCAAAACTTCTGGGATTTATTATAATATTTCTGCTACTATTTCTAGAAAGTTCCAAATGTATTATGCTAAAAACTTAGAAATATGTTTTTTTGGGTGGTTCTCACTGCCAAAGTGTAATTATTCCCTCCCATATGGAGCTCCAAAACATAGTAACAGGGAGCATTTTACTGACATCTGGCTTTATTTTTGCTTGTTACGTCTTCCAGACTCCACCCTTGGTGACTTCACATATTATACATTACACATATCTTAGTATACTGTGAGAAGATTCAGAAAAATTGCTGTGACAACTAATTAGTATTTACTTAGCGGATAGTACAACATTAGCATTTACTTAATTCAAGAGTAGTCTTGTTTAATTTAAGGCTACACATCCTATAATTATTATGGGCTTTTAAATTTAGGTACTTACTGAAATTTAAGTTTAAATTGCAATGTACTCATGTTTTCACATCAATTTTAAACATCTTTCTATGTGTAATGAATACCACATTTAACAGTTTTACCCAGTTTTTTTTTTTTTCAGATTTTAAAGTTTGTGGTTAAATAAACATAATCCAGTAATTTATTTCCAATAAACTCTTAGGATTTGTTGCATGATTTGGTGGTCTATGTGCACTGATATGTTTCATAGATGATGGCAGAGCACTCGTAACTATATTGAAGAGAAACTATCAACGCAAACTTATGCTTGTAGTATGGTCCTTGTCAAAGTTGTTGCCTTTGGCATTTTTGCTAATCGTTAATGCAAAAGGATCCTGTTTTTGCCTTCAGAGATCAGTGCAAAGTTAATGCAGACCATCTTACAGGCTGTGGGAGCAGAGGGTGGTTTTAAACTACTGCAGGGGAAGAAGCCAGTTGCCTAGCTGAAGGGTAACACTGTTTACAATGCATGTGGTTGCTGTTGTGATAAGCCTCCGAGGAATGTGGGGAGGAAGGGATAATGCAGGCCAACTCTGATTGCTTTTGGAATGTGGCAATTTGTCCTTGGTTATCGTTGGTATTTAACATGTTTTGATAGAATCGCTTTAGATCTATCTGAAAACTGCCAGTGATCTGAGAAAACCCTATGGCCTACCACAGTTGGTTAGCCAACCCTTTCAGTGTAGACTGCTACTCACTTCCTCCCTGCCTGTCTACACTCATTCTATCAAAGTCACATTGTCACATGTTCATGTTCACATACCTTTCAGGAATGTGAATCTTTATCTTTCTCCTCTTTATCTCTCTCTCTGTCATGAGTGCATGATAGAGGCAGACATACAGGCACACGCAAACATACACACATACACACACACACACACACACACACACACTCTTAGCTTTTCTTCCGAGGCATCCAAGATTCTTCTCTAGTTAGATGACACCTCTTGTATGTTTGTGAAGAACCATAGTTCTATAAAAATATTCTAATTAAATTATTTTTTCAAGGGCCTAACTTGATGGAGAACACAAGGCTATAAAGAAACCGTTCTCTCCGCCTACAAGTGAGAGTTGAAATCTTACAGTATGTGTTAAAACCTGTGATCAAACTACAGGTGAATGACAAGCTTCTTGTGTGGTAAGAGATTATTAATTTAGAATTATCCTAATTAATCAAGGATGGTCATGAGATTTTTTCAGTCAAGAAATCTAGTCAGAATGTAGGAAATATTCTTCATCTGTTTTCTTTAGCTTTGCTTCTGGGGAAAAATGAAGACTATTAATTGTGACCTTACAAAGGACAACTGCATATTTTCCTCGATAAGTTATGTGAAGGCCACTGAGACCTTCCCACTGAAGAAGAAGGAGGCTTAAACAGATAGTACTGAGAACCATTGATTCTCTTTGAAGCCTCAAAGTAAAATCAATTTCAAGTTTTGTTTTGTTCACTGAAGTTAAGAGAACGATCAATTTTAGACTGAGCCAAGAATGAAAACATTAAAATACTAGCTATTGTGTAACTTAACTGGGATGGGAGAGTAGACACAGAATAGTTCCCAGATTTGTCTTAATCCAGTGATTTCTGAACTGTGCGCCAAGGCACCCTGGGGTGCTACAGCAAACTCACGGGAGGGCTGCAGGACGTTTTACATTTTCCAGCAAAAGACAGCGACTCTCGATACCTGTTGGTCACAATGAAGCTTGAGATAGTTTGCAGTTTCCTCATTGATCATGCTATGTTCTTTTTGCTGATATCATATCTTTATAAAGCTGAGTATTTTATTATTTCTAATTAGTTAATAAATATAATTATTAGACATTTCTTTTGGTCTAGGAGTGCTGTGAAAAAATTACTAAAACAATAAGGGTACCATAGACAGAAAAGTTGGGAACTTTTGCTTTTACTCTGTGTGTATATGTGTGTGTATGCAAACACATTTTGTTAGTGGTAATTAATATTTATGTATTTATTCTAATACATAGTTTTATGGAAACATTATTGGTAATTTAGGATATTAGACTGTGTTTTCTTTGAATCTGTAAGTTATGTTTATAGGAAATCATTCTGATTAGATTACAAGAATTTAAATAAGTAATACCATTCACCTGGTGGCAGCTTAGCCAAAGTACATACTATATCCAGTGCTTTGGTTGTAGAGCATTTCTCAGGATCATGGCTCAGAAGTGAGACCATATCTGCATTCCTCTGATTTTCTCACCCAGTTCTTGAGATTAAAAGAAGCTTACCTTTCCCCATTTGAATAGAATGCTCTGTTTTTAGTAAACCCCATTGAGGAACTACTCTGCCTTGGGATCTCATATCTTTATTGCCTCTGTGAAGTAGACAAGAGTTAAGTTAATGGACTAAAACCCAAAGATGAAGAGAGAACTTAGAGGATGAAATTTACGGAGATCACAAAATGGTGTTTACTCAGAAATTTTGTAATTCTTTTCCAAAATTTCTGAGTCCTAGGGCTGGCCAGTGAGTTAACAATTTCACATGTTGTAATCTTTAATTAAAGTATCTTGTTTGCTCCCAGTTTTGCCAGCTCTTCCAATTCCTTTGGTATGCCTAAAAGGGGAAATTTGTAACCTAATTTCTAGTTCTCTCTGTGTTATGGCATTTGGACAGTGGCCATGGTTTGCAGACCTGTCAAAATGATAATAACTTCCATCTCTGGATTAGGAGAATGTTTGGAGCTCAGTGTACACCCACCAGTTTCACATTGCTGTCAGTGAGAATCACCACTAAGTATTTGCTCAGCTCTTCTATCTGCATGGCCCATTACCGGCTTCTCAGCACCCCCTTTGCTTACTCAGTTATGGCTGTCACATGTGATCTGAGCACTGCTGAAAAGCTGCATCCTTTTCTCCATGATGCCTATTAAGTCTGTATCAGTGGGGAGCAGCTTCTGAAAACCTCAAAGTGGGATACTCCCCACAAGCCAGCAATCGCAAGCACCGGTGTAACTGTGTTCTTGCCTTGAGATGGCTAACGTCTGTATCCAGTTGTCATTCCTCAACTCTCCAGAATTCTCTACAAAGACATTTATTGCATTTAAAATATATATATTTTTTCTCCTTGAATTTCCTATACACCAGACTCATGCTACATTTGAGGCATCCCTTTCTGTGATATGATCTTAATTGACAACTTGACAACTAGGGCTAGATGTGACTTATGCAAATAACTTACAGAAGTTACCCAATCCTTCCAAAGTGAATCTTTTTTAAATGAGATTTTGTACAGCTCAAACATATAAAGTAGACAAATGCAAGGGAGCATGAGCCTAAAGCTTCCCTCACTGACAATCCCCCTCATTTTCTTTTCCAAAAATCTCTCTCCTTCACCTAACAAAGCTAGGCCTTAGGGAACACCTTCAAAAGGAATTGATTAACATGATATTGGTCAATTCAGAAAGATAACTCATCTTTTGATTTTCAGGAAAATGTTCCATTTATTAAATGCATACACCATCCCATTCTTAGCAGCTCAAATGGTAATTCAGAATTTGGCATAGAGAAGAGGTTGACAAACCATAACAGTGGGCCAAACCCAGTCTCCGACTTGATTTTGTCAATAAAGTTTTATCAGAACATGCACATTTATTTATGTAACATTTATGGATGCTTTCATGCTACAAAGGCAGAGTTTAGAAGAGACTAGATACCCCACAGAGCCTAAAACATTTATTTTCTGGCAATTCAAACAAAATGTTTGCCAGAAAAATATTCCCTGGGAGCCATGTGTTCAGCATTCTACAAGCAAACAGTTTATGATAACCTACAACTTATGAATCACAAATCAGTAATTTAAGATATACAGATAACTTGTATGGTTTAAATCCAGTTTTTCACTATTTACTCTTTTAGAATACATTGACCTTTAAAGTTGATATTAAACTTTATTTTAATTTTATTCCTTTTTTGATCTGATAAAATTTCCACATTTTCAGTTTACACTTCAAAAACGGTGAAATTTTTCTACTGACATTCTCAATTTAATAAGGATTTTCAGAGTTTGAATGCATTGATATGATGTGAAAGCTACTCTGTACCAAGGAAGGAAATTCTCTCTTCCCCAACTCAGGCTTTGAATAACTTCAGATCATTGTATGAGCAATGTCCTTGCTTTTATCTAATATGAAGAAAGCCAGTGGGCTGATGGCCTCTGAAAAGCTTTCCGAGTTGGCCCAACATGAAATGAGGTCTCCTTAAAGTAAAATAAATGGTACCCCACAAAGCTATTATACAACACATGCCATCAACAGTGTCTTCCCATTTTTAATAATACATCATAGCAGAGAAAGAAGATAGTAGAAGAATCAGCTTTTTCTAGTGAGAAAGATCTGAAAGTGATTTTATTCCTTGTATTTCCCATTTAAAGGAGTTCTCCCCTTGGGCCCTATTCTTTAAGAAATACAAGTAATAATAATCTAAGAAAAGGTGAAATCATTTTTTGGCCTTCAGAGAATAGTGCTTATTTAGTTGACGTAGCAAAATATTTTAAATTGACTAAGGTCTTGAACAAATGTTTGATTTTTTTTGGTGTGGGGGGAGGATGTCAATGATAATTTCCATTCCCTGATCTTCAGCATGTAAAAACTGTCAAGTCATAAAATATTATAAAAACCCAGACTTATCTTTTTTTAACATTGTGTGGCCCAAAAGAAACTATATGGGACAATAAGAAATTAGAAGTCAGGAAAATAAAAGAATGCTGCCAAAATAGAAATAAATATGTTATTTGGTGGATAGGTATTATTAGAGAAAATTTGAGCATTATGTTATTGTTAGTCAGTTATGCTTGTTGAATAAACAACTCTGCATAGTACTCTGTTAGCTATGTTAGGGCAATATTCAGAGGGGTGTGTTTGTGTGTGTGCACGTACATGTATGTGTGAATTAAGAGACATGTAATGTATGTTCACATGTTTGACACACTCAGTGACTATAGCCACAGCCATGATTTTAGGCTATTTGGAGATTTACCTTTATACCACTCAAGAAAATATATCTAGAAAGTAAGAGTGACTTTATTATAACAGTAGCCTGGATGTATTCTAGCATATCATTCCTGTGGTAAGAGAACTTTTCTCAGTTGCACCTGGTGGAAATCTAATGCTAAGAGAAAGTTTATTGCCTCCATATAATATTAAGTTGGTGCAAAAGTAATTGTGGTTTTCCCATCAAAATGGAAAAACTGCAATTACTTTTGCATCAACCTAATAGAAAAGCATAGACATAAAACTGAGTACCTTCTATTTCCCTTCCTCTGTCAACTCTTCTTTCCTCCATGTTGGTTTTATTCTGAAGTACGCTTTTTCCACTTCGTGGCAAAAAATGGCTCTGGTAGCACCAGTCTTTGGTACCAATTATCTAAAAGGAAAATAAGTCCCTCCCACTCCCCCAATCACATCATTTTAGTTTAATACTGAAAATGACTCTAATTGACCTTGTGTAGCCAATTTCTTACCCTTGGACTGATGAATGTGCCTAGGGGTCTGAAGTGGCCCATCACATGCCCACCCCTGTAGGTGTGGAGGACAAGTCCTTTTATTGACAGCAGACTCAAAAAAACAGGAGGAGTTTACAAGATGAAAAGGATTTTGTACTAGAAGAGCAGGGAGGGATGGTGGCATGCAGAAAGCACAGATTATTCCTTCAATTTTTATACTCTAACTACTATTAGAAACAAAATGTTCATGGCACCTCTCGTAAATGACCATGGCACATCAGTTTATCTTGACGTGACAGCCGGGCATAGTTATTTTAGTGAGCTTTAAAACAAGGGCAAGACAGTCCCTGCCCATAAAGGTCATTGGTCAATTCTTAGAACAAATCTCTAGGTAGTTCACATGCTTCTTCAGTGACTTAAAATTGTCAGCGAGGGAAAGAGAATTTAGATAGTAAATGGAATCCAAAAATCCCTGAGATTTAGACTGCAATATTTAAATTGCAGGATGTCTCCTATGTAGCTTTAGTAAATACTGATTTTTTTTTTATGAAGACTGAAGAAATCACTAACTTGACCTCATTTGTTTTTTGTTTTCTCTATACTATCTAAACTGCAAGAATGACTGGGGTATAATTTCTTAATGTTCTTCATGTTTATGGAAGAGATTTTCCTAGAGATGTAATATGTTGGACACTTTTATGTAAATGTCATCTTTTTGAACTGTTTGTACAAGCATGTGGACCAGTTTAGCCTACAATGACTCAAAAAATTTTCAAGATCTTACATATAATTTATACTTATATTGAAATGAGTATAATTTATATTATATAATTTATATCCTCATAAAATTCAGAAATCCAAAAAACTATGCAGATCCGTGCTTCACAGGGAAAGAAGAAAGTGATTAAATTATTTCCAATTTGGTTAAATCAGGAGCCTCCAATTCACTTTAATCATGTATCTATGTAAGTAAAAATATTACACATCTAAATGAGTAAAAACATTATGGCTATGTATCTCAATATAAGCATTTTAAAATTTATGAATTATAGAAATACATTTTAAATATAAGTAAAACTTGATTTCTTTCTTATGTTTTCAGATTAAAAATAAATATAAATATAAACAGATGTTCTTTTTCACCCTTGTAGATGATCACGCATACTCTGTTTTAGACATTACTGATTTGAACAACTATGACATAAGAAAAGAAATAGATGCTATATACTTTCACGTGAATTTTGGCAACATGGTAAATTTACTTTGCTTTGGCAGGAAAATTATAGATTTTGATGGGCTGACTTGGTTTCTGGGCTCAGTGTGGTTACTTCATGGAAATAGCCTTCAAAGACTTGTCAATACAGGACATGACACTATGTGTGTACCTACATGAGTTTGTTCTTTTTTTCTTGGTTTTCCTGATTTTAATCCTGAAATTGGGAATTTTTTAGGAAAATTTTGAGTAACTCACCCTCAGAAATATTTCTGAATACTCCAAATATTAGAAAGCACGTACTAAGGCTTGGTCCTAAGAAGTCTGAAGAAACTGACTTCATTCTCTGTCATGTCGGCAGTCCTCTTCTCTTAGGCGGTTCCCGTTTGAAACTCACTACTGTTGAGTCCTTCAATCAGTTGGCTGCCTATTAGAGTATTTTGGAAACACAGTTTACCTTCCAGATTATGTCACACTTAAAATATAAAACCTAGAATGCCTGAGTAACTTCAAGATTTAAAAACAATGATGATGAGAATTGATATATTTCATCGCAATCATCTTCTATTTTTCCTTAAGTCTTCACTAGAATTAAGTCATTTGGAACACGTGAGAAGTTTTCAAACTTTGGGCTAGGGATAAGAGAGGGCATTTGTACAGACACAGAAAGGACAAAATGTCCCCTCCGAGACTTGGTTTTAGCACATATTGTGTCTTTTAAATCTTCTCACTGCCCAGGTCTGACCTATATGTCACAAATGATTTGAGAGATTAATGCTGAATAAATATCTATTCAAGCTGTAACTTGGCCTGTCTTTCAAGATAAACATCGTTTTTTAAGTTCCTAAATGTTAAAAAAAATCTTCCTTATTCAGAGTTAAGTATGAACATACATTGTCCTTCTGAAGAAATCATTTTCGTGAACTTAAACCTATTGAAAATAGAATACTTTGTGTCTGACTTACTCATAATAGATTTGCCTAGAATTTTTTTCTCTGCTTTAACTAAGGTCTCGATAACACAAATTCTCATAAGATTATAAAATTAGAGAATTAAATAAGTTAGGAATGACCTTGAAGAGTAATTTTATCTGCTCTAGGCAAGAATATACTCAAACCATTTCAGAAAAGGTGAAGATATAGTCTGTTTTTAAATTCCACCACCTCATAATTCCAGCAAATTGGGAGGCCAAGGCAGGAGAATTATCTGAGACCAGAAGTTTGAGATGAGCCTGGGCCGCATAGGGAAACCTCATCTCTACAAAAAAAAAAAAAAAAAAAAAAAGTTTTTATCACCTTATAGTGGGTTAAATGGTGGCCCTCAAAAGGATATGTCCACATCCTAATCCCTGAAATGTGTTACTGTTGCCTTACTCAAAAAAAGAACCTTTTCAGATAAACTTATTAAGGACCTCCAGAAGAGGTCGTTATCCCAGGTTATCTGGGTGGGCCTAAATCCCATGACAAGTGTCCTCATAAGAGACAGAACAGAAAACGGTATAGACACACAGAGAAGAAGGCAATATGAAATAAAAACAACACAACTCCAGTTCTGTCTCCCAGCATCCATTTAACATTCACTAAGTGTACTGGGTAGAATTGGATACTCCAAAAAGACATGTTTAATTCCTAACTCCTAGTCCCTGTAAATGTGACATTATGCTTATGTGGAAATAGGATAGGATTTTACAGATGTCATCAAGTTAAGATGAGGTCGTATTGCATTGGGGTGGGCCTTAATCCAATGACTAATATTTCTTTTTTTTTGAGACTGAGTCTTGCTCTGTCATTCCAAGCTGGAGTGCAGTGGCTCAATCTTGGCTCACTGCAACCTCCGCCTCCTGGGTTCAAGTGATCCTTAAACATCAACCTCCCAAATAGCTGGGATTACAGGCATGTACCACTGTGCCTGGCCCAGTGACTAAAGTTCTTATAAGAAGGAGGAAATTTGGACAGAGAGAGGAGGATGATATGTGAAGATGAGACACACCCAGGAGAGTGCCACATGAAGAGGGAGGCAGAGATTGAGTGGTGCATCCTCAAGCCAGAGAACACCAACGATGGCTGGCAACCAGCAGGAACTAGCAAGATCCATGGAACGTATTCTTCCCCAGAGCCTCTGGAGAGGGCACCGCCCTGTCGACATTGTGATTTTGGACTCCTGGCCTTCTGAACTGCGAGATGATGAAGTTCCGTTGTCTTAACCCACCCAGTTTGTGGTGATTTGTTATGGCAGGCACAGGACACTAACGCAACCTCTCAATTACTTATTTAGGAAAACTTGTTATTTCACAGTTTTGCCCACAAGTAGCTCAGGGTTATTGTCAGTTTTAAAGTTGTCCCAACATGAAAAAGAACAGATAAGCAAAGTGACTTTGTGGAAGAATCTTGGTAAAATGAGATAATATTCTGTTAACAAATGAGTCAACCTCTTTTACTTCCTGCCTCTCCTTTATGTTCTAAGATAGAATGAAGAAAGGGACGTTAGAAAAGAGAAACTTCGTTCTAGCTTCCTTCTTTATTTTTCAACAGTTTTTGTTTGTTTCTTTGCTAAATTTGCCTTCTGTTTTCTAAAAGTTAAGCTAGTTCTTCCTTTATTCTTGTGCTCAAAATTAATCATGGCCTTGCACTTCACATTTCTCTAAAATATTAGTTACCACAAAATGCTATTCACGTCACAAGGATTTCAAACTATGGTGTAAATAAGAATCACTTGGGTATTATTATAAAATGTGAATTGTTTGAGCCCAGCATCCAGGAATAGTTATTCATTGAGTCTAATGTGAGGCTCAGAAATTGGTTTCTTTTTTTTTTTTTCACTATGTTTTTTAAAAAATCAACTCCCTCTATGATTGTAATGCTGGGGGATGGGTCACACTTTGTAAAACACATTTTAGTCCATCCTGGCTCAACTGATGGCAGGAGTGCTAATGAAAAATCAAAGCATCCATGTTTTATGTCTCAATTTGTAATTCATTTTTTCCTCAATTTCATTTCTATGGGAATGAACCTTTCTTCTTCTGTGACTCTGAAAAGCAATGTTTATTTCTAAAGTTTTCAAGGTTCCTTAGCCTTTTGTTCTGTTTGCTTGACAGTTTTATTTGTGTGCTCTTTTAAAGAGTTTAGGGGGAGTGGGTGGAGAATGCCTCTCCCTGTCCCTAGATCTCCTAATGATCTGCACAACTCCCAATTCCTCTATCGCCTCTCCTCTCTCTTGCATTTCCCACAGCTCATTCTTCCAAGCAACCCATGACCATAGTATGTGAAACTCACAAGTAATAACTAAATAAATACTAGGCACTTTTACTATTGTTAGCTCAATTTATGGTAATCAGAAAGTCAGCTATTATATCCAGCATTTTATTTACTTTTTAATTCTCAGTGTTCTAGGAACTGTAGAGATACCTTCTGGCAATAGGCAGAATCAGAGATTCATAACTACTTGCAGTTTCTTGACCCTTATTGGGAATCCTAAACCCCATTTTTGACTTGCAATTTTTAAATGAAGATGAATTTTTTATTTAGATGCGCTAGGATGTATTGTTTCAGCTGGCTAACATCTGGATGCTTTCTCAGCACATGCTGAAGCCGGCATTTCTAGCATTGAGTCGTTTGTTCCAGGAACACGAAGAGCTCGTTATTTACCATTGTTATTTTCTTTGACTCTCGAGAAAAATCAGTGCTACAAAAGTATAAACTTAAAGGGAAAAATGAATTAAAGCTGATAGAGTTCAAAATGTTGATATTCTGATTGTTATCTCCTGGATTCACCCTAAAATAATACTTTCTTTTTTGGAAAAGCATAAAAGAAAGATGAAGTTAGATTAATTTTATTTCTATTTACATAGACTGTATATATTTTAAATTTTCCATTTTTCAAAAACCTCTTGGAGTCATAGAATGCATCACTTGACCTTGAAGAGACCTTGGAGGTTATGGAGTTCTGCCTCCCACGCAGCTCAGAAACATCCTCTGCTCAATCTTTGGCAGGTGGTCCTTCAGGCTGTCTGCTTAATGGCTGCTACTTGCAGAATGCTCTCCCTGGACAAAAACCAGTCCTTCCTTGAGTTAGTTTGAAATCAGGTTATTAAACACCATTAATAAGATGAAAAAAATGGATGCAATTAATCATTCATCCATTTGTTCATTCACTTTTCCACCTGGTTCCAAAGGAGATTTAATGTACTTTATGCTGGAAATGGTAAAGCATGGCGGGCTTTGGAGTCAGACAGACCTGGGCTTGATTCCTGACTCACAAACTTGTTTCGTGACATTAAGTTAGTTGGTTATATTGCTAAGCCAAATTTTCCTCTTCTGTTAATGGAGTTTTTAATAACAGTACCTACTTCATTGAGTGATTGTGAGGATTGAATGCATGTTGGGAAATAATTCATGTTAATCACTATTATGATTTAACAGTTTTTAATAACTTACTGTAGCAGAAAGAAAAAGTGCCAGACCTTAACAATATGCAGGGTCTGTGCGTGGTGGCTCACGCCTGTAATCCTAGCATTTTGGGAGGACAAGATGAGGGATCACTTGAGGCCAAGAGTTTGAGACCCATCTGGACAACATAGCAGGACTCAGACTCTACAAAAACAAAAATATTAACCGGGTGTGTTGGCCTACACCATCATCCTAGCTACTCTGGAGGCTGAGGCAAGAGGATTGCTTTAACCCTGGAATTTGAGGTTATAGTGTGCCATGGCTGCTTCACTGCACTCCAATGTGGTGGAAAGAGCAAGACCCTGTCTCTAAAACAACAACAACAAGACACGCACACAAAATATACAGAGATGGTAGCAAGATTCATTTGCTAATTTGGGTGCCATATTAAATTTTACTTTGTTCATGCAAAGAAAATCTATAACACTAGTCCACCTTTGGTGAGGAAGCAGATTTCAGAGAATGAGCATGCCCAAGAGGTGTGGCCTACGGGATAGACAGGCATTACTGAAGGAAAGCCTGGAGCAGCAGCTTCCTGTAAGAAGAAGAAACAACACAAAAGAGGCCAAGTAACTCCTTCCTCCCCACATTCCTTCACCTTTTGGATTTTATTAAAATACTCATTGATTACTCATATTTATGCTGCAGTGAGGGAAAGAAAATGATAATCCCAGAGTACTAGAGAACATGTGAATATTAAAATTTATCATCATTATTTATTATTATTATTTTGAAACGGAGTCTCCTCGGTCACCCAGGCTGGAATGCAATGGCGCCATCTTGGCTCACTGCAACCTCCACCTCCCGGGTTCAAGACATTCTCCCACATCATCCTCCCGAGTAGCTGGGATTACAGGAACCCATTATGCCCAGCTAATTTTTGTATTTTTGTTGAAATGAGGTTTCACCATGTTGGCCAGGCTGGTCTTGAACTCCTGACCTCAGGTGATTTGCCCACCTTGGCTACCAAAGTGCTGGGATTACAGGTGTGAGCCACCATGCCCGGCCTAATTTATTATTATATATTATATATGATACAGAATAATAAAATGAAACATAATTTATCTATTCATCCAGCAAATATTTATTGAGCTCCCATCTGTTGTAGTTTCTGGAGATGCTCTGGAAAAGAAAAATAAAGGAAAGAAAATCTATTTTTCATAAAGTTTACATTCTAGCAAGAGAGTAACAAGAAATAAATAAATACGTCATAGGTACGTAGTATATGCAGTGGCAGGGGATAGTGATGAAAGGTGGGACAGGACAGAGCTCTTTTTACTGAAGTGAGCAGAAACCTGACAGTTGTAGGAGTGAGCTAGAGAAGATGAAGGGACGTGCATTCCGGGCAGAGGGATAAGGAAGTCCACAAGCCCCAGGGCAGGATTCCACCAGAATGACTGGAGTTGGGCAAGAGGCTAGGAGTATGGAGGAAAGGAGTTCAAAGAGGCAGCCTGAGGCAGCTGAGAAAGATAAGGGAAAATAAGGCTAGGAACAGAAATTGAAGCAGAAAATGATGCATTGTATATGATGAAGAGACATTTTAAAAAGTGAGATGGACTAAAGTCTGTGAGACTTCTCTTAGGGAACTCCCGTGACATAGTATCCAGATGTCAGATGATGAGGGTCAGGCCTGGGTGCCATCAGTGAGAATGAAGACAAGGTAATAATGGATCAGAAACTATTCAGACAAAGAATGAAGGGCTTGGAAAATGGGACCTAGAGGATGAAGGAGAGGACTAGTCCAAAGACTATCCGAAAGTCTCAAGTCTTAGTGATTGGGAGAATTCTGTCATAGTACTACTAACCAAGAGAAGAAAGCTAGGAAGGCAACCAGAATATTGAGCATCAGAGTGGATGTGATTGGCATAAGCTGGTGGCAGCATATTCCTGGGGAAATTTCCAATTAAAAGTTAGGCCTGTTATGTGGAGAAAAGGGAATGCTTATACACTGCTGGTAGAAATGCAAATTAGTTTAACCTCTATGGAAAACAGTAGGAGATTTCTTTAAGAACTAAAAGTAGATCTACTATTCAATTCAGCAACCCCACTACTGAATATCTACCCAAAGGGAAAGAAGTCATTATATAAAAAAGACACCTATATGCATCTGTTTATTGCAGCACAATTGCAAAGGTAGGGAACCAATCTAAGTGCCCACCGACCAACAAGTGGATAAAGAAAACATGCTATATATACTACACGGCATTCTTCTCAGTCATAAAAAAGAACGATAATGTCCTTTACAGTAGCTTGGATGGAACTGGAGGCCATTATTCTAAGTGAAGTAACTCAGGAATGGAAAACCAAATATCGTATGTTCTCACTTACAAGTGGGAGCTAAGCTATGGGTATGTGGAGGCAGACAGAATGATATAATGGACTTTGTAGACTCAGACAGGGGGCAGTGGGAGGGAGGGATGAAAAACTACATATTGGGTGCAATGTACACTACTCCGACTTCACCAATAAACAATTCATCCTCGTAATCAAAAAACGCTTGTACCTCAAAAGCTATTGAAACAAAAAATATATTTTAAAAAGTTAGGGCACCTATTTAAAGATCCTGGCAATGAAAGGAGAGAAGGCACATGGTACCCAGACAAGGCAGTAGAATCACACTTCTCAGGTTGGGGTGGATGCAGTAGAGGGTCATGTAAAGGACTTAGAGGTGCTATTAGAGGTGGATAAATGTATGGCTGGGCACAGTGGCTTACGTCTCTCATCCCTACACTTTGGAAGGCTGAAGTGGTTGGACCACTTGAGGTCAAGAGTTCGAGACTATCCTGGCCAACATGGTGAAACTCTGTCTCTACTAGAAACACAAAAAATTAGCCGGGCATGGTGGTGCAGGCCTGTAGTCTCAGCTACTCCAGAGACTGAGGCATGAGAAACCCTTGAACCTGGGAGTCAGAGGTTGCAGTGAGCTGAGATCACATCATTACATTCCAGTCTGGGCTGGGTGACAGAGCAAGACTCTAACTAAAAAAAAAAAAAAAAAAAAAAAAAAAAAAATTTGTAAGTGCAAATTCTTTTGGAATTTGGCAAAGAATAAAATATAGAATTCTGTAATGTGAATGGGTGGTGCAGTCATTTTAAACAAGGTCAATTTTGCTAAGGGGACCTGGGTTTTTTAGATGAGTTCATTATTTTGAATAGTTGACAAATATTAATCCAAAACCACAAATTCCTTGGTGTTGAATTTCAGGAGCTCAGGGAAGTAGAAATAGTATTTGTTGATAATTAGTTATATTTCCATAAATATGAGTCAGAGAACAAATAATCTTATAACACCAAACTGAAAGGTAGAGGTGGTGAAAGGACTGGAGTAATATAGAGAAGATAAAGGAGATGACAGGCTACACAAGGCTCTGTGAGTTTCTGAGATCCAACTTCATTTACTTCTTTGCTCAACAAATACTTGTTTATCATGTTATGATGTAATGGTCACTGTGCAGGGTTTTAAAGATTCTGAGAAAAAGTAGAGAAATATGGCCCTGCTCTCATGAAGCTTCAGTCTAAAGAGGAGAGCAGATGTTAAACAAATAATTACACAATTAAGACTGAATATGTTAGCACGTGGAGAAGTACAGCCTGAAAAAGGCAATCCCTATGTTCAGTTTCATAACCTTTCTACATAAGAAAGGTTATGGTGAGAGTGAGTTCCTCATGTACATTATCTGAGATTGTAATTTTTTTTAAAGGAAGTTACCAACCCCATCAGTGTTTTACACTTAAGGTAACTATATACGTCATCATTCAAACCAGTTCACTGGTGCTAATCATTATGCCAGATAATGGCACAAAACAGGACCAATGCTCACTCTCTTTAAAGGGGCAATGAGGAGAGGACTCAAAGCAAATAAAATAATGAGAGAGACAATGACAATTTGTTCAGCAAGTAACCAGTAGTTTTCGTATGATGAAGTAAATAAATCAAGGAGTAAAGGAAATAACTATTTAGAGAAGTCTAACAGAATGTAATTAAGACTAGTAGCACAAACCTAAACAGAGGAAAAATTGAGCTAAGTAAAGTACCAGCAACAATTTTCTAACAGCTAAGACAGATTATAAAAATCCTCTCAAGGGAAGGCACTTCAGCTAATGTGAACTGAAATATTAAAAATTAAAATGGAGTACATCCATGATATACAGACCAGAAGAACTATGCCTTCACCATTAAAAGATAATTGAACAAAGACATCTTTTCTATCTCTAATTCTTAATATTCTTGAAAACTTTCAAAGTTTTCATTTTTTTTTATTCTTAAGGCAAAGAGTCCTTCTTTGTGATTGTGGTCTCTCATCTCACTTGAGGTACTTAAAATCCCAAGACCAAGCATTGCACAGCTCAGATCATATCCTGGTTTTAATCTGTTCACTTAGTTTCTGTCTTAAAACAACAACAACAACAACAACAACAACAACAACAACAACAACAGCAGCAGCAGCAGCAGCAACGTCCATGGCTGAAAGGTCCAAGAGTTCTTTCCTAAAAGATTCATTTACAAAAGACACAACTTAAATGAATGTCTTCACTGGGCGCCACAAAGGGCCAATCCAAGATACCCTATCTCCAAGTGTCTACTTTAAAAAGTCAAGGGAAACTGGCTCTATCTGGGATAGGAAAGAGGGCAAGGCAGAATTCTAGCTTCTATAAATATTATATGATTCTTTTAATTTGGAAAGAATCAAAATTCATTTGGCCTAAAATATTTGGATACATGTCTCAATTACTCTGCTGGTGTAAGCCCGACCTCCTCTCTGCTAGCAGAAAGAATTGGCAGACAAAGTGCATGCTGGTGACTCAGTGTGAGGTGCTCTCTCCACCTTGGGGGGACGAAGGGGGAGCAGAGAACACTGAAGCCAGAAACACTGACTTAAAATGGAGCATCTGATCCTTAAAGATCCCCTGGTATTTGTTGTCAGAGATGTCAGCTGGATTTCAGTTCAGATAATTACATTTTGCTTGTCTAATGCCCCTAGCAGTTTCCAGTGGGATCTTCATTTCCCATCAGAAATCGCTCTGTATGTGATGCTGTGCTTAATTAAACAACTGCCGTGTGCTAGCTCACAGGTGCTGTTTGTTTCAGCGGTCACCGAAGTGATCTCTCCCTAGGCCCGTGCCAGCCATACTGCCCGGACTTGAATTCTCTCCAGAGAAGTTTCTCATTCAAGATCCCCAGTAAAGAAAGTAAGTCAATCTTTAAGAAAGCAGAGTTTAGAAGAGAGTGACTACAGCGTGGGTTTTAAGAGGCTGTGCTTTAAGAGGCTGAATTTCGACATGGCTCTTCAATAGGTACTCCAGTGGACCAATTTAATCTGGGCTGTCTAAGTTGTCTCCTTTTTATAGGGATCTTGGGATCGATGTGTCCTGATAGAAAAAGAGAAATGATGGTAAGGTCTATGGCAATTAACTTTCATTTCAAGGATTTGAGAGAAGTTGGATAATTAAACCGTCAGGGAATCCTTACACATGTTTTCTTTGTTTTACATTTTCTCAAAATAGACTCAGCTAAATCATTTAATTCAATGGGAATTAAGGTGGAGAATCCAGATATAAACTACCCAAGGAAAGCACTGTACTGAACCAAAGACTGATGGCACACCTCAGGACTCTTCTATTGTTCTTGTAAATGCGTTTTAACTATAAAGTTTCCACGGGCATGTTATAATCCAACCATAGAAGAAATTATAATTAAAAAAATAAAAATTATTCTCATATTCTTTAACACAAGTAGCATGAATTCTTTATAGGGGATATACAATGAGGAACCCCACTGATGTGATGGACACAACATATTGTTCAACTCTATGTTAAAATGCCAACTTTTTATAAATTCAAATTACAGAGAAGACACTAATTCTGATTGTCAAGAAGGTGGAACATTACAATTTTATAATTTCACCTGTTTTTAGAAATACAATAAATATGGTAAAGAGGCAAAAATCTGGCAAATTATGGAGTTTATTTCTGTACTGGTTCATGCAGACATATTATCCTTTCATGATTTTAATAACAGTATTATAGTGTATATGGAAGACAAGCCTGTAATCATTGGTAATTTGTGTTGTCTTGTTGTAATATGAATATTGACAATTATAGTAAGTTCATATTATATTGAATATTTAAAAAATTAAATGATTTTTTTTATTGAATACACCAGTACATCAGTTGTTTTTACACAGGAGAAATCCTTCTTTCTTCTTATTTGCCAGGGACTACTGAAGGAAAAAGGAAAGAAAATAGAGCTTCTTTCATCTTTATTCTGGGGTTTTCTGCAATTTTTTTTTAAGAGAAAGGTAATGCATGTATTCAACTACAGGTCTAGCTAAAAATACACTCTAATATAAAGTTTTAGAAGAGAAAAAAGAAACATACATTATTTATCTGTTTTATGAACTGAAAGAAAAAAATCAGAAAATAGTAGCAGCAACATGTTCTCTTATCAGCTACCCAAATCCCCACCACCTAGAGATCTCTATTTTTATGCTTTCCAGACAACTCTAGAAGAAAAGTCAAAGTCTGTATTTCCAACATATTGCTGATATGGTGAAGCTCTTTAGTGAAAAACCAAAATCCTACTGTCTGAGAAAAGCATATCAGCAATGTCATAGGTCAGTCTCTCGGAATAAGTTATCACTTTGACACTTGTGATTTACCCACCATGCGAGTTATCTGAAACAATTTTTCACCAAAAGGTGATGTCTTTTCTGGAATATCATTCACATTTCTAAATGCTTATCATCCAGTTTTGCTTATTCTTTCATACATTTATCTCCTTTTAGCCCTAGAGAACCATTAAGATGGCTTATATGGATACAGAAAATAACCCAAGATTAAATGAAAACCAAATTACATGAATAAAGAAAATGGGCTCACAGAATGAGAATAGGAACAAAATCATTAAGTCAGGAATATGCTGCTAGGTAAATGCTTAAGGTTTCTTCCCTGCTGAAAGGGGCTCATGAATTTCATTTACACTTTTAGTAAACAATATAAGGATAAAAGGAATCATTTGCTCAAGAGAAGCCCAATTATTCTTGGTACTGAAACTGACAGTGGCCTCTCCCATGAGCCCTCATAAAGGGGAAACTGCGATTTAATGAGTAATATCCTTGTGGCCTCCTTACATTTTTTTTTTTTTTTTTGAGACGGAGTCTGGCTCTGTCGCCCGGGCTGGAGTGCAGTGGCCGGATCTCAGCTCACTGCAAGCTCCGACCCCCGGGTTTACGCCATTCTCCTGCCTCAGCCTCCCGAGTAGCTGGGACTACAGGCGCCTGCCGCCTCGCCCGGCTAGTTTTTTGTATTTTTTTTAGTAGAGACGGGGTTTCACCGTGTTCGCCAGGATGGTCTCGATCTCCTGACCTCGTGATCCGCCCGTCTCGGCCTCCCAAAGTGCTGGGATTACAGGCTTGAGCCACCGCGCCCGGCCGGCCTCCTTACATTTTATGGAGACAGTGTGGTCCAGTTTATGAGCTACCTAGTAAGATCTAGATTTGAACAGGCTCTGTACTTTCATCACTAGCTCTGTAACCTCAGGAAATTAATTTAACTATGAAGTCCCAGTTTGCGTATTTGTAAAGTGTGTCCACCTCATATGAGGCGAGGATTAAATAAGACAATGCACATGAAATGCCCAGCAAAACCCCTGGCACCTGGTGAGTGCTGGATAAGTGTTAGTTTTTACTAATCTGTGGTTACTTGGGGAGTGCAAAGTCACTTCAGTGTTAGCTCCAATCACTATGCATACAGAGGTAATTGATGTGAAAACAAATAATGTGAAGCAGTGCAAAGTCTTGAATGTATATATTTGAGCTTACCCACGCGTGTGTACACATACACAATGTTAATTTTTGTCTATTCCTTGGCTCTCTATTTTATATATATATAGTAACTTTAACCTAAGCATCTAGTGTATGTTGAAGAAAGTTTAGCATTTATGTTTTACCAACTCCCAGCTTGGTTATGAGAACAAAGTTTTGCAAAAATAGGTGCCTTTGTCAAGTGCTGAGAATGGACTTGAGTTCCTAGAGTCAGCAAAGATGTGGATTAGGAGATAATTCAGACCAGCTAAGTAGACAATAAATGAATCCTATTATTGTTTTTTTTCCCCTTTCTACAAATCATTTCCTCATTTTAAGTAAAGAAGGAAATAGAAGGCTGAGAACTTTGGCTGGACATGGCTTTTTCAAAGCATTTCTCACAAGTGAGAAAAGGAACCGGGGTTGCCAGCTTCTGTAGGAAGAACTAAGCATCCACCACACAGAGATGAAAGAGGTACATTTTCCTAAGTATTTTTCTGTGATTGGAGTTTCAAAGAGGGATGAATTTGAAAGGTCAGCAGTTGATGCTTGTTTTTTCGTGTAGTTCTGACTGGGAAATGGTATGATCAGAGAATGGAACTCTGGCAAGTGAATTCTAAGTCTTCCACAGAAAGAACTTCAATAATAGCAAAAAATGTGGGCAAACGAGATGGTAGATCCATTAAATTTACTGAACGATCAATTTAATATGCCAAAATCTGCCAATCTATTTTTGGTTTTAAGTCCTGAAACAGTATAACATGAGAAATTTTGTTAATATTCTTTGTTTTTTTAGAGCATGAAGTAGCATAAAGATTATTCTGTATATTTCTCTTCTCTTTATCTTGCTTATGCCAGAAGTTTTACTGGACATGTTATTTACTTCAGGCATTTCCTTTAGGCCTTCGTTGCACAGTTTTAATAGTTTTTTGCTTTCAGAGGTTCCTATCCCGATTTCCTTCCTTTTGTATAAAGAAGAGAACATGATAGAGTGAAAAACCACTGTCTTGTGTTAGGGGACCTTAGATTCTTATTCTAGCTGTGCCTCTAGCTGCTGGTATGATATTATTCTCTTCGAATAACTTGTCTTTGATTGTTTCATATTTCTGCTTCTAGACAAACTTAGTGGTTATGCTTCTTAAAGTCTTTTTTTTCAAATCAGCAGAAACATTTTTTGAAGTAAAAATTTTCCTCAGAAACCCAATATGTGAATTAGATGAAATCCTAATCCCCGTGTTGAAATGAGATGTCTTACTGTTCTGAGAGCATCTCCATCCAGCCATAATAACCTAGGGCAATAATCCTTAGGGCAATTTCTCAAGGCATAGTCCATGGAATACCGGTGGCCCCTGATGATCTGTGGGTGGTTCATAGGCGTTTTAGTCATTTTAGACTGAAATGTTTTCTCACATTTCTTAAATTTGAAGTAAAGCAATAATAATGATTTTTTGCAGAAATGTCTTTATGTTCTGAATAATTATGTTTTCAAGGATTGTGTATGTGCTACAAGCTCTTATTCATCAATTTCTTTAAATAACTTATGTTCGCATATTTGTGTATTATTGTTTTTGCTTATCGATAATCCTATTTTTGTTGTTGCTGTGATCATAGTGCTGTTTATATCCCAAATTTGCAAAGTGGCTCAAGGACTCAAAATACAGTTCACCAAAACACTAAAATAATAGTAAAATATTAGTAAAAATGCTGAATACAAAGTAGTTTTTTAAGCACTAAGAATAAAGAAGATTTCAATTTGATTATGCAATATGAATCTTTTGCTGCAGGGACAAGTGGAAATGTAAGTATGATAACTTTATGAGAATAATCAGAAAGCAAAAGCTTGAGTCAGACACAGGTTGATGAACGTTTACAAACCAAGTTTTATTAGAGCCGTGGGCTATTTGAACCTTGTCCTTAGTGTGTTGTGTGTTACAGAACTTTTTCAAATAGTGAAAGGAAACCATAGAAGGTTTTATGTTGTTCTCATAATTATGCAGTAAAATCTGACAGATCAGTTGTTTTCATAATGAGAAAAAAAGTAACAAAGAGTATTGGTATTGTCACCAAAATGAAGACTAAAGATAGATTCAAATTTTTCAGTTCTTATATTAAAACCACATACAAGTTACATTCCAGCCAAAAGGTTTATGAAATCATTCTCAGAATTAGTGACAATATCATACTTGGAAAGAAGGCATAATATACATTTTAAATATTATTTTATCTCATAAGGTCACGGCATGCTCTGAAAGAGAAAGTACTACTATATGTGCATGAAAAGTAGGTATTTAAATTCGATACAATCATTAAAATGCAGATTAAGAATCCTTGTTTGCTCTATATGTGGCATGTGTATGAGGGAGAAATGTTTGATTATCTTTTTTTTTGTTTATCATTAAAACTTCTAGGTACTCAAAAACAATTCTTTTTCTTCAGTTGGCTAACAGCATTTTTCAATCAGTGACTCTCTTGATTCTTCATTTTCTTCCTGACACAGCAGCCAGAGTAATCCTCTTTTTAAAATTTATTTTATTTATTTATTTTTTTGATACAGAGTCTCGCTCTGTCGCCCAGGCTGGAGTGCAGTGGCGAGATCTCGGCTCACTGCAAGCTCCGCCTCCTGGGTTCCCGCCATTCTCCTGCCTCAGCCTCCCAAGTAGCTGGGACTACAGGCGTCCACCACCACGCCCGGCTAATTTTTTGTATTTTTAGTGGAGAGGGGGTTTCATCGTGTTAGCCAGGATGGTCTCAATCTCCTGACCTTGTGACCTGCCCGCCTCAGCCTCCCAAAGTGCTGGGATTACAGGATTGAGCCACTGCGCCCAGCCTCAGAGTAATCCTCTTAAAAGGGGATTCAGATTGTGGCATGCCTGTGCTCAAAACCCATCAGTGGCTCTCATGTCACTCAGAGTAAAAGCCAAAGTCCTTTTTGTGACCCACAAGGCCCTACAGAATCTTCTTCCCACCCTGCTCTGTTTCCTTTCTCGCCACAGCTCCTCTTAGTCTCCCTTTCTCCACTCTGCTCCAGCTGCATGGATTCGTGTCATACTTTTTTTTTTTTTTTTTTTTTTTGAGATGGAGTCTCTCTCTGTCACCCAGGCTGGAGTGCAGTGGCACGATCTTGGCTCCCTGAAAGCTCTGCCTCCCGGGTTCAAGAGATTCTTCTGCCTCAGCCTCCCACGTAGCTGGGACTACAGGCGGGCACCACCACACCTGGCTAATTTTTGTATTTTTTTTTTTTTTTTTTTTTTTTTTTGTAGAGACGGGGTTTCACCATATTGGCCAGGCTTGTCTGGTCTCAAACTCCTGACCTTGTGATCCACCTGCCTCAGTCTCCCAAAGTGCTGGGATTATAGGCGTGAGCCATTGCGCCCTGCGTGTGTCATCCTTAACCTGCTTCCTCCTCATTCAGCACCTCTGGCCTTGTTCTCTGTGACAGTGATCTTCCCCAAATCCGTGTGGTTTCTTCTCCACTTCTTTGCTGGTTTTTAACCAATGTCCTTCAGGCTTCGAGTCAAGTAAAGTTTTTCTTGGCTGCACTATCTAAAAATTGCAAAATCCACCGGCAAAACAGCTCTTCCCTGCTTTGTTTTTATATTTTTTCTTCCCCGCTCAGACTTAGCATTTATCACTATCTAATAGACAACTCATTTTAATTGATCTTGTTGAGTGTCTGTCTCTCACACTAGAATGTAATATGGGAACACAGAGTTTATGTATCCCAGCACCAAAATAAGGCCTAAGACATTGAAGATGTTCAATACGTATTTATTAAACAGATGAATTAACAAATGCTTTCAAAATTCAAAAAGAAAACTTTGTAAGCTGCTTTCTACTTTTATATGCTAGATTCTGTGGGTTCTGGTCTCAAAGCCTTGTCACTATTGTCTTGATTCTGCCAGTCAGTATGTAACGTGGGCTCTACTTATGAATACGTATCACATCACTTTACACACAGAGAAACCTTTACTTCTCCAGAGAGGGAAATAAAAGGTGTTCTAGATATGCTTCAAAGGGCTATCATTTCATATACATTTTAGCTTAATTATTTGATCTTTTCATTTAATATACATTTAATGTACATTTTAGCTTAATTATTTGATCTTTTCAAATTCTGTCTCTGTGAAAATGGTATAATTGATATGAAATCTAAAAAATTAAGCTAAATTTCTAGACAGTACTTAGTAGTGTTCTATGTTAAGCAGAAGTTGAATATGGCTTATTAAACTAAGAGAAAGGAGCAGAGAGGTGGAATAAAAAGTGTAGTTTCCATATGTGGTTAACCTATTTCTCATTTACATTTCAACAGCTGCATGTGTCATTACGATTCTCCACATAAGGTCCAAGCCAAAAATAATGTTATTCCCAGATAGCCAAGTTTTTCTGTACATGAGAAGTAATAAAAAAAAACATCGCAATGATACCACCTAGATCTTTGAGCATAACACATTTTTTAAAAAAAGAGAACCTAAAGTTACTATATTAGCTTACAGTTAGCCAAATTCTACCTTAATAACAGATGTAGATATATTAGTTTTCAGGCTAAAGTGGTAAATTAAGAGTTGCAGGTGTTTTATTCTTTTAAAGTGTATTTTAGTTCTTAATCTAGCTACTCAGTTTCTGTTGTCTTTAATAACATACTTATTGAGTGAAACTCAATGCAGTTGTTTCATTATTTTCCTATTCTTTATTTTAGGCCAAGTGTATTTGATAGCAGTAGTTTGAGTCATTATATATTAAGAGAATAATGAACGTTAGTGAGATATTTTTCTGTTGAATTTCAAGGTAGACCTTTGCACAGTCAGGGTAGCACCAAAAAAGCTACTCTGGCTATTCATAGATGCCTTGTGGGGTGGGAATACCTGGGTAATTTGTGATGATCCAGACCTTGACCTCTAGCCTTCTAAGCTCAGTGGCCTGGTTTTCTAACTCTCTAAAAGTGTTTTTTCCTCTCAGAAAAAGATTTAAACTGCAAGCTGAAAACCCTGATGTGTAAATAGGAATGGCCAATTTATTAACCTGCAGCAGCACATAAAAACACCAAATGCACAATGCATTGTTTACATCTGATCAGTATTTATCTCCTTACAGGGAAGCTACATAAAAAGGAGTTGGCTTGGTGAGTAATGGTGGAGTGAGGCTCATGATTCGAGTGTTTCAAGATGTCAACTAAGGGCGCCTCAACGAAATGCACCTCATGCCCATTGACTTAACAGGTCAAGACCTTAAGGAAACGCAGCATTCCTTTGCATAATGCTTCAGTAAGTACTCACTACTTTTGTCTTTCAAAATCTCTCTTTTTTTCTTTTTTTTCTTTGTGGCTACTATTTTCTTTCTTTACATATGTTATTACATTTAAATATGATTTTTACACTCTTCACTTTAAATCATAATGGTTTAAACTTAACACTTATTGTCCATAGGGCACTATTATTTCTCTCATTTTCAAGTTCTTGTAGGCAGAGGGTGTATATCTATAGTAAATAACATATTTTTGCTATATCCAATTTTTAAAAATATAAGCCAGAAACATTGCTTCTCTATTAATTAACTGATGGGTCTGGTTTATTATCAGGCTAGTATCCTGAAGGGTTTTAGAGATGTTGCCTTCTAGATTGTTTGTCAAAAATAGGTGATTTGTGGGTGTGGGGGTCTTAGATGATCATTCATTTCTATTTTCCTAGAGATGACCTTGCTGCTCTTTTAGAGTTTATTTTTATCTGGAAGTGGGCTGAGAGAAGAGGTAGCTGTATACAGTCACACCCTGCATAATGACATTTTGGTCATCAACAGAGCACATATACAACAGTGGTCCCATCTATTATAAGGGAGCTGAAAAATTCCTATCACCTAGTGACAGCAAAGCCATTGTTGTATCTTAGTGCAACTTATTACTCATGTGTTTGTGGTGACACTGGTGTAAACGAACCTACTATGCTGCCAGTCATATAAAAGGGTAGCCTATACAATTATGTACAGTATGTAATACTTGATAATAAATGCATTTATTACTGGTTTATGTATTTAATATACTACACTTTCATTGTTCTTTTTACTCCTCCTACTTATAAAAAAAATTAACTGTAAAACAGCCTCAGACAGGTCCTTCAGGAAGTATTCCAGAAAAAGGCATAGTTATCATAGGAGATGATAGCACCATGCATGTTATTGGCCCTAAAGACCTTCCAGTGGGACAAGATGTGGAGGTGGAAGACAGTGATATCGATGGTCCTCACCTTGTGTAGACCTAGGCTAATGTATGTGTTTGTGTCTTCCTTTTTAACAAAGCACATTTCAAAAGTAAAAAACAAAACAAAAGAATTAAAAATAGGAAAAAAGCTTATAGAATAAGAATGTATAAAAAGAAATTATTTTTGTACAGCTATACAATGTGTTTGTGTTGCAACCTAAATGGTATTATAAAAGAGTCAAAAAGTTTTAAGAAATTAAAAAGCTTATAAAGTAAAAAGGCTATGGTAAGCTATGGTTAATTTATTAATGAGGAAAGATAAATTTTTAAAAATAAATTTAGTGTAGCTTGAGTGTGCAGAGTTTACAAACTCTGCAGTAGCATACAGCAATGTCCTAGGCCTTCACACTCACTCACCACTCACTCACAGACTCACCCAGAGCAACTTCCAGTCCTGCAAGCTCTGTTCATGGTTCGTGCCCTATATAGGCATAGCATTTTTTATCTTTATACTATATATACATTTTTTGAGATGGAGTCTGGTTCTTGTCGCCCAGGCTGGAGTACAGTGGCACGATCTCGGCTCACTGCAACCTCCGCCTTCTGGGTTCAGGTGATTCTCCTGCCTCAGACTCCCAAGTAGCTGGGATTACAGGTGCCCGCCACCACACCTGGCTAATTTGTTTGTATTTTTAGTAGAGGAAGGGTTTCACTATATTTTCACTGTACCTTTTCTATGTTTAGATGTATTTAGGTGCACAAACACCACTGTGTTACAGTTTCCCACAGTATTCAAAGCAGTACCATGCTGTACAGGTTTGCAGCCTGGGAGCAATCGGCTCTACCATACAGCCTAAGTGTGTAGTCGGCTCTACCATCTAAACATCTAGGTTTGTGCCTGTGCACTCTATGATGAAATCACCAGCAACGCATTTACAGAAAAGCATCACCGTCATTAAGTGATATGAGACTGTACTCTTATGGTGAACATTACTAAAGTAGCTCCAGAAAAATGGCTCCATGCACCCACTTTATGGCTCCCTTTTGACTTACTGAATGCTAACCGGACTCAGCACCCATGCCAATTACTTTATATGTAGGCCCTCTGCCAACTGCCTGGACTTCTTCTAGTCTCAGCCTGTGGAGGGCATATGGTCCTTTGATCTTTAAATAAAAATGGCTTGAAGTTCCAACGTGTGCCCACAAAATATGTGGCACCTTCTCCTGGTCACTTTTTCTTCTAAATTCCTTTTACCATTCAAGTTTCTATTTTTCTTGAGCCTTTCCACTACCAACTGGGGACTCCTTTCTTCTCCAGGTCAATGGAATCCAGCCACTTTTTTATTTCCTCAAATGCCACTCATATACTTTAGTAACAGGTTTATTAGGAATGATTTGTAGGTCATTGGACAGGGTTGGGGGAGCTACATTGAAGAACAGTTATCATCTCCTTAGATGTTTAAGTCGTAGAGCCTAGCCCAACATCAAGAAGAAAAAAATCTTATTTAAAAAAATCTTACAGTAAATACTAAACATTTGGTTCCTAGGATTCCACCAGTCATTCCTTCTTCCAGGCACTGCTCTCAGACTGCTCTTTTTCCTTAGGTCCTAGGCCCCTGCCCTTGTGCTCTGTCTGGGCTGGCTTCTCCCCAACTCTCTCCCACTGCACTCCTCTGTCCTCTCTATTCCTGCCTGTAATACCTTCCCTCTTGGGCCGCTGTTGGAAACCCAAATTTATGTTAGGATGTAAAATTTAATTAATTTCTCAATTGTCAACTACCCTATCCATGTGCCAAGGGTTTTCTTTTTACAACCAAAGTCAGCAGTCAAGTTGATTTGCTTATAAAAGATAATTCTCTTTCAGAATAATTCTCCTATCAGCTTTTATTTTTTGTGCCCTTCATGTGCCCCAAATCATGACTACAGGTATGTTAAACCCAAAACTGGAGATGTTCAACCATGGTGCTTGTTAATCCATCCCGATGTGCCTTGATTCCTAGGCTTGTGGATATCTGGGACTCCTAATTGAATGAGTAAATTTGCCCAGCCTTCTTAATAAACACATGCAAAAACATTCACACTTTTTTTTTTTCTCTTTGCTTTACAGAACAGTCTGTAGCATATTGTTCTTGAAAGGCTTACTTGATATACTCTTACTTATTTCTATAAGATCCATATAGGGTTTTTGATATGTTTGTAAAGATGGTTGAAAACCAGAAAACAGCCCTAAACGGCTGTTTGTTCCTATTCTTTAAAGCCTCTGGTTATTTTTTGACCTAATTTTCTGCCAAGAAATAAAATAATTTGAATAATAAAAAAAGTCTTAAGTACACAATGATCACCGTCTTTAAATAGTGGGGCCAAAGATCTAGAAACACTATTTATGTTTCTGAGCTAAGGGGAAAATAAAGAAAAAAAGAATTATTTTTCTCCTGGTTTTTTATGGCATGAAAACTGAAAAAAGAAAATGTTGTTCTCTAAAGCTGGATAGTACTTGCTAGCAAAGCATGCATTTCATTACTGGTGGGAGTTTCATAGTGTTCAGCAGAAGGTTGCTGGTTATCCAGTGGAGTATACATGGGCTCTATTCTCAAATTGCTGGACAGCTTAATTGTGAACCTCAGGGAGGTAAGGGGTTAGGATACCATGATGTGATTGCGGAAATAGACACCATCAGAGCTTGAACATATTATACAACGAAATAATATGATTCCTAGGAAAAGATCTAGGGAAAAATTAAGTTTTTATTTTGGGCCAGAATAATCGCACATTCAAAGGAAACCTCCCTGCATTCATTCAGATGTTGGTCTCTGGGAGCCACTTAGATAAAAAGGGGGTTGGAACAGAAAAAGTAATTTCAACATTGGCAACCAAAAACTGTTAATTTTTGTTGTTGGGTTTTGGCTATAATTTTGCGGGGTAGGGGGGGCCGTTGAGGGCCCTCTGTAATGAGTCAGATTATAAAACTTTTAGAGAAAATGTTTGCAAAGTACTTAGAAAAATTGAGTTATTATTTTCCAAGAGATTTTCTTGCACATTTCAGTCATGCACATTTGGTTCATTGACATACCCTGGGTTAGATCACAAACCGTTTTTATTAAAAACTAATTTTCAGGCTTTTATCAATCCAGCATCTAGAACATTGTGCATTTGAACTTGTATTTTTCCATAGGTAGATAACCCAATTATAATAATGATATAGAAAATTTATGACCTTCTCCTTTGCTACTCATAATTTATTTTACCTGCTCAGAGTAAATTGTTGAGAATCAGAGAATCACAACCATCGTTGAGAGTGGCCGGAAAGTATTTTCCAATCCCATTGCTATGTGGGTATGGGATGCATCGGAATGTAAATTGTCATCCATTTTAAAATCATCTAGCCAACACGCCAAATTCTACAAAGGCATTATTAGAATGCAAAAATTATAAATACTTAAAACAGAAAAATAAGAAGAGGGCTTTTTTGGCATCTATTTCTTTGTTGTTCACTTAAGTCATTTTTCTTATTGTCAGCTGAAGTCCCCTTTCTTTATTTCTGTCTAAAAGTGAGTTATTAGTAAGATAAAAAAGTAAAAACTGGGACATAAACCATATTCAGGTATAAAATATTCCAATAAGAAAGTAAAAGTTTACTACTCCCTAGAAGTAAAAGATGGCCAGGGTTGTTGAATTATGGAATGTTAAGTGTCCCCAGGTGACTTTGCAACAGTCAAGAAGGGTGAATGCGCGACTCTGGCTCATCTTCACAAGAAACATTTTGTTCAATATTTGTTCATATCAAATACGCTTCATTCTGCAAAATTAAGTTCATTTGGAGGGATTAGTCGCAGTTAGTCGTGATGCTTAGAAGAAAACTAAACTGTCAAAAGCAGCTGTGGTCTCAGTTTTATTATCATTTGAATAGTTTTCTAAACACATAAAAGCCCTAACATCTTAAAACTAAAGTTAAATCCTAATGCCTGTTATTATTGAAGAGATGACTTCCATTGCATACCTTGGGTATCTGTGAGTCCTTTACATTTCATAAAATTAGCAGCTCATAATGATGAGCTGGAAATATTCTATTTAGTCTTTACAACTGTAGAAAAGTGAATTCATAAACTTAGCACTGTGGAGATCTGTGCTTGTGGGAGAGAAAAGATCATTTACTCAGTTGGCATGCATCAAATGCTATACCACATTGGTAAATAATTATTTTAACTCTAAACATCTCTGTTTGTTGTCTGTGATTAATTCATTCTATACATGTGTATCTATTCTCCCCCTCTATCTCTCTATCATTGTCTGTATCTATATGTGTCAACACATATATGTGTAGCTTATGCGTGTATCCACACATAAAGATGTATACATATATGCCTATATATACATGTGTGTATGTGTTCCTTTCCTTCTTTAACATTTAACATATTTCACCAGCTTAAAAGAGACTATTGCGTACCACTAAGAAAATTATGTGATCCATTCACTGAAATTATTTTTAATAGTGTGAGGCACAGAAGTTGTCCAATTTATTATGAGCACGATTGATTGATTCATACCCCAAATGGATACTGTGCAGAATATTATAGGCTTCACTGTCTCCCCTTGGGCTATGATTTATAACTTTCTGACAAGTTTATTTAAATCTGTGAAAAAATGATTGAATGATTTCAGCCTATATTTAAGTATTATTGGAGGTAATAAATCATACTTTGAAAGACTTATGGTACTAGAGAATTGCTCTTCACAAGTTGACAGAATTCACTTTTAAGTGGCTTCATCCAGCACTGTGGTGGTCCTTGTAGATAAAGGAACTAATCTGTACTCACTCATGGAGTTTCATAGTGTATAATTGGACCACTGGCCTTCATATCTCAACACACAGTTACCAGAGACTTTTTTTTTTCTTTATTTAGCGTGGCTCTTGGAATGTCACCTGCTTTTCCTTACCTTCCATTTAGGAAGAAAATGGGGTGTCTATCTGACATCTCTATTTGAGTGCCTTAGAATTATGGGAAGCAGGCCACGAAGTTAAAAAAAAATGTGCTTCATAGTCGTGTAAATGAAGTGTGCATTTCTATGAATAGAAAGTGGGAAAACTTCGGAGAGAAACAGAACGAAAGCATACTTAGAAAGCGAAGAGATTTTCCAATATCGATGAGGGATTTAAATGATGACCAATACTAAGAGATTTCATGGTTTTTGGAGAGTAAGAGAAGTACAGGAATTAATGGGCAGAACACAGCCGTCAGAATGTGCACTGCAGTAATGCCTTGTATCAATATCTATATTGTTTTATATCATAATTGAATAACGACAACATAATGCTAGAAATTGGAAATGAGTTGAAAGAAAAGCTCAAAGCGTACGTAATTCTGGCAAGCAGAATTACCTTAAAATAATTTCTGCTTTTTTCTTTTTACACTTTCAGTGTGTCCAGTACTCAGCCGATGCATTCCTTTCAGTTTTAATCCGAAAGTAACTGCTCTGAACAAGTCGGGATAGAATGGCCGTTGTGGAGAATAAACATAGCCGGTAACTGCCCCAGTCCTCTCCCCATGATTCCAAGGAAAGACTGATTTATGGCTTCATCTCTGCTGTTGGACAGAGGCCTCAGCCCATTGGAAATCTCCAGAGCCGTGGGAGAGGGGCGAGGTTGTGGTCCACCACAGTTGTGGAGTTTCAAGGCCTCGTTCTCTTTCAGCCAAGTCCAAATGGTAACAGTGTGTTACGGCCTGACTTACTGACTCTAGCTGGGCTAGGAAACTATAGATTCTAAATGGCATCTCTGTGATTTAAGACTGTATACATAATCAGGCTTTCTTTTTTAAAATTTGCCAGTTACATGTGAATGTTTCATGGAAAATAAGTCAATTGTAGCGTTCCCCGTTTTTAAAAAAAGCAAAGGATTTTTTTCTTTTACAGTATGAGTAGAAAATGGAGCATAATGGGAAGCCAAATTGATCAATTGTTGTTTCTAAGTAGAGTGATTTTAAGATTTGATTTGGACAGAACTGTTTCAATTTACTCTGCTGTCCAGCTGTATTTTTAATAATGCCCCCCTTTCAATCTCAAAAGTGTTCAAGCTTAGGCAACAAATTCTAAGATCATCCTATTTTTACATATATAGATACCTTTTGATTTTCAGGTAGGCATAATATTTTTAAATGGTAGCATACAGAAAATAGGTTAGGATTTTAAAAGATGTAGACATTTGTTTTTTGAAACTCTTCCCACCAAATGAAAATCATCCCCAGTACCCTAGAAAATCTCACCCAGACACTTCTACAGTTTTAGGAACTAATTTATGAAATAAAGACTCTACCAAGGAAATTCTTGTGTTCTCATATTTTATTCTTAAATTATTTCAATGAGAATGCTTAATTTTTTTTTCCTACAAGAGCAGGACAAGGGAATTTCCCTTTTCTATACCTTTTTTATCCATATATGAATTGAGGAGCATCTTGAAAACATGATTTTCAATGTGCAGTAAGAGGTCGTTTCAACCTACTGAAACACAGAAGTGGTTAAAGTAGAAGAGGAAGGATGATCAGAAGAGGTGAGATTAAGAGCACTCTGACTACAGAGCTGACCTGCAGGTGGGATCAGCAGCCTTTTTGTCTCAGATCTATGCTTTTTTCCATTTGATCTTCACGCAAAGTTGGGATCATGGTTTCCAGATTTCACTGTTAGTTTTTAGTTTAAAAGCAATTGTAAGCCAGTTTTACCTTCAAATAAAAGGAGAAGGTCGAGCATGGTTCATGCCTGTAATCCCAGTGCTTTGGGAGGCAAAGGCATAAGGATTGCTTTAGGCCAGGAGATCAAGACCAACCTGGGAACCATAGTGAAGCCCTATCTCTTCAACAATAAAAACAAAAACAAAAACAAAACAACAACCAAAAAATCATCTTAGGTGTGTCATGCTCTTGCAGTCCTAGCTACTTGGGAGGCTGAGGTGAGAGAATTGCTTGAGCCCAGTAGTTTGAGGTTACAGTGAACTATAATCACGCTACTGCACTCCATCCTGGGCAACACAGAGAGAAAGACCTGATCTCTAAAAATAATAATTTTAAAAAGCAGATTTTCAGTTACAGCAGAAGTATAGCTGTATAAAACCCACTGTAATCTAACTTACTTGATTAAACTATACTACAGTTACCGTACTCAACATCTTAATTTTAAGAACTAAAACCAGATTAAACTACATCAGTATTTTGGGGTAGGTCTATAGTGGCCATCTATAGTTTTGTCTGTTCACCTTGCCGTCCTTCCATCTGTGGGACCAGCCCTGCCACCTGGAGGCTAGAGGAAGACCTGCCCCAAGTGCCAGCAAGATATCCTCCTTTCTGTCCTAGTTGGTTGGTTGAACATCTGACCCAAACTGAGCCAACCTGAGACCTCCCTTGGAATTCCTCATACTGTAATTGAAAAAGAATTCGTATCTATCAGGTGGAGAGGTCTATGAGATGTGAAATGTGTGAGCTGCCACTGTCATGTGACAGCAATTGTCTATAGGTCTCAAGAATGAAACTAGAACACAGAAAGAAATAGAATCAAACTGGAGGGAGGAAAAAACAGGATTTTCTCACCGGTTCCAGGTTTTCTGAGGAACAGTTGTTCCTCTGTCCATGCCACTTTCTCATTATTATTATTATTATTATTATTATTTTGAGATGGAGTTTCACCCTGTCGTCCAGGCTGGAGTGTCATGGCGTGATCTTGGCTCACTGTAACCTCTGCCTCTGGGGCATGGTGGCTCACACCTGTAATCCCAGCACTTTGGAAGGTCGAGGTGGGCAGATCACTTGAGGTCAGGAACTTGAGACCAGCCTGGCCAGCATGGTGAAACACCTTCTCATTCTTTAGCTCTTTCTCGAACTCGTTGATCCAGTAAAGTCCCTCCCTTGGCCTAAATGAGTTTGACTTTGAGTCCTGAAGAATAAAGTACCAGTATGTTCTCAGCTGCAGTTGTAATCTCTTTAAAAAATACCTACTATTAGACAGAATAGTGGCAGAGGCAACTTTTTAATGTTAGTATCTGGTAGCTACAGAACAGCCAAGTGTAAGTTCTAGAGAAGGGAAAAGATGATAGTAAGAGAGAAAGAATGAAAATTCAGGAACAGTCATTGACTGTCAGCACGAAGACAAAAGATTGCTATTTTGAGATTTGGTTCTAAGAGGAAGCCTCTTAAAAACAAATGGAGGTAAATTGATTTGTTATAAAAAATAGCAGGGAATGTAATTAGAGAAGGAATTTCAGAGAATTTGTTTTGAGTGCACCAAAGCACCCATCAAACATTTTTAATATTATAGTAATTAAAAGAAAAGGCTGCATTTTAAGTGTGTGATAAAATTGGGGCCCAGTTAGGTTTAAAATACAGTCATGTATCCCTTAATGATGGGGATACTTTCTGAGAACTGCGTTGCATTGGACAGTTTCATCATGAAAACATCACAGAGTGTACTTACACAAACCCATCTAGGTTTTACACACCTGTGCTAATTAGTATAGCCTAGTGCTCCTAAGCTGCAAACTTGTTCAGCATGCTACTGTATTGAATACTGTGGGCAATTGTAACACAGTCATAAGAAGCTGTGTATCTAAACATATCTACACATAGAAAAGGAATAGTAAAAATACAGTATTATAAACTTTTGGGACCACTCTCATATATGTGGTCTGTCATTGACTGAAGAGTTGTTATGCAGCATGACTGTGCAAAATGTTTTGGCCAGGATAGGTTAGATCTGGCTCCGTAATATACAATTACAATGTCTCAGAGACTCAAGAAAATAAACATTTAGTTCTTTCTGTGGGTCCAGGACAGATGCATATCAACATGTGCTGGAGAAGGGAAGGCTAGAGAGTCTTGTGCTGTCAATTAAATGCTTTTGCTAAGACGTGACATCACCACCATGGACATATAGTTGCTGAAACAAGTGACATGGCCATGCCAGGCTTTGAAAGCGATGGGAAGTATAAACTTTCCATGTCCCTGAAGGAGATAGCCATTAGTGGCACGAATGTCTACCACAATTGAATTATGAACAGAAAACCTGGAACACTAGGTCACAACACCAAATTTTCCACTTCTTAGCTCTCAATCCACTGGGCTCCCCACTGGGAAAGTTTTGCTTTGATTTGAAAGTGGCTTAACACCTCAAGTCTATGTGGATTCTCTAAGCCCTGTTCCTCCACCTGTAGGAAGGATGTAATCATGCATCTCAAATATTACTGTTTTAAGGATTAAAAGCAACTTGAAAACACTATTCAAATATACAATAGGTAATAGTGTTAATATTTGGGTTTTTTAATCCCCCAACCTCCAATTTCTCATGAAACACTATTTTTTGATCGATTATTTGTATGGTGCTACTTTCACGTGTAAAAATATCCTGTTTGTTACATTAAGTAACAAATGACCCTAAATAATTTTTAAAGCCATAAAATTTCTTCATTACTTATGATGTCTTACATCAAATATGTTTCTGCTTCCCACTCAAGCAGCTTTGAAATTGTGACCTTCTTCAAAACTTGGGTTATTAAAGAGGCTCACTTCCATTAATTAAAAAGCATTAACTACATCATTAGAGTTTTTGTGTGCTGGGTTACCTTTTCTAAATGCACACATTTCTTTTGTAATCCCAATTTCACAATAAGAAGAAAGTTAGTTCATTTTCTTAGAAAGATATTTTGCTGGTTTCTTTAAGATACTTAAGTGTACATTCCTCAGTGCCGCAAATGTCAAAATACAAAATTTAAATATTGTTTACCTAAGATATATATAAATCTTAGATTGTTCCTTCAGAGTTTATTTTAATTATGATAGAGATATAAATGAGGCAAACTATTATGTCTTCTTTGAATTCTCAGTAGGAAACTTTTGCTCAGTTTCAGGCAGTTGTATTTCGCTGTGAATCATTAAGAAAATTTCCACTGATCTGTGACACCATATTTTAATCCCCTGGGGCTTTATAACTTGATTTATAACGTTGAGGTTTGAAAGACTAATTTCAATAAGGCATTAAAATTACACATAAATGTTCTTTTAATTAAAAAAATAAGCAGACTAATTTATAGCAAGCACTTTGTCATACAAAAGAAATTGGGTAAAGGAAGTGGGCTCCTTGTAGATGATTTAGATAAATCCAGAGAATTAGATTATGTGGATAATGGCCTCAGAAAAGATGTCTTCTATATCCCCAGAGTATTTCTCCTTTTCTATCATTTTCACTTAAAAAAAAAATCCCTCCTGATGCTTGACTAAAGTGTATTTTTTCATTGCCGCTTTTCTTCTAACTTTTAACTCAGATTACCCATCTTAACCATTTTGCTTTTTCCTTTTTTTCTGAAATGAAGTCTAGCTTTGTCACCCAGGCTGGAGTGCAGTGGAGCAAAATTTCTTTGAGTGAAATTTTGATTGCTTACTGCAATCTCCAACTCCCAGGGTCAAGTGATTCTCCTGCCTCAGTCTCCCGAGTAGCTGGGATTACAGGTGCCAGCTACCTCGCCCGGCTAATATTTTGTGTTTTTAGTAGAGACAAAATTTCACCATGTTGGCCAACCTGGTCTGGAACTCCTGACCTCAGGTGAACTCCTGACCTCGGGTGATCCGCCGGCCTCAGCCTCCCAAAATGCTGGGATTATAGGCGTGAGCCACTGCACCTGGCATCCTTAAGCATTTCTGATCTTTTTCTTGTGACTCCTCCTGCTTGACTACTGCTGTGTTTAATTGATTTTCCTCTCTCCAAATGTTTTCAATGGTAAGTATCTTAAGGCATTTTAAAATTCAAATAATTTCATTTTTAACCATTTAAAATTATATCTATAATGTGATCACTGTCACATTATAGATTTTTCTAGTCCTCCATCATCTTTTGGTGGCATTTATATCTAATTTCAATATAATTTATGGCAGGTCACAATTATTCAGTGGAAGTACCTGGAAATCACAGTGGTAAAGTACAGTCTTCTTAATTTTGATATTAAATCCTTTGGTGCTGGCCTGTAGAACTTTCTGCAATGACATAAATATTCTATATCTGCTCTGTCCAATATGGTAGCCATTGGCCATACATGGCTATTGAACACTTGAAATTTAGCTAGTGCAACTGAAACACTGAATTTTTAACTTATTTTTATTTTAATTACTTTGAATACAAGTAGCCATATGCTGCTAGTGGACCCCATATTGGACATCGCCACTAGATGATTAGGAAGGATTCACGTGCTTTCCTGCTTAAGCATAACTTGACCCCTATCAAGTAGCGTTGATTTTGTTACCTAATGTTGTGCTACATTGATGGAGGCCACATTCTGTTTTCATCCATCTTTCCATGAGGAAACCTCCAGAAGGACCTGAAAAAGAAAGTGAAAAGGTTTATGAATAGGTCAATTAGTGAATTACCGAATTTAAAAAGTGCCATCTCCTCCGTGAAGCCACCAGCGACCCTTCCAGAATTGCCTCCTCTGGGCCTCCTGCAGGGATCTCTTTCCTTTTCTCAATCCCATGGCAGTTGATGCCACTCTCATAGTTCTTGTCAAATTCTACCCTGTATTATTGTTATTTGTGTACCTGGCTTATCCTTTTCTAGACACTTGGAGGGTAGAATTCAGAACAGAAGCCTGGCTGATCTGGGCATTCCTCAGAGCACCTAGCGTAGTAGCTTAAACAATAAATACTGGCTGGATGCATGAAATGTCTGTCTTCCTGTGGAGGTGAACATTCTAAAGGTAACCATCAGTTGGAGGTCTCCCAAAGTCTCCACTGTGTGGCCAGAGCTCAGATAAAATGCATGGCCTCAACCTGGAAAGGTTACCTTTGATTTCTATCCACAAGTGGCTTTGGTGAACTCTGACTTCATACTCATTTGACACGGCCTTCCTCTGTGACCAGCTTGAATATTTCCTTTACTTTGTTCTACTTCCTCCTTTTGCCATTTTGCCTCTGAAACTCACAGCACTGTAATGAGTCTTTGGCTTCTAAAGCAAATCACTTTTGTTGCAAAGGCCGTTGTCTTTTAATTCATATTTTTACAAAGTGTTACAGTAAGCTAGCAGTGACCACTAGGACTTATTAGAGGAAACACTGTTATATTCTCTTTATTATTCAATCTTCAGTGACTTTCTTTCCAGATTGAATCTTCAGTGGTGTAGTTAGAAAAACAATGACATGGCGAACTGAAATGTTGCAGGCCAGAGTAGACAGGTGAACACACGTTGTTGCACTGCTTCTCTTTGTTAATGGCCACAGCACACTGGGGTTACAAATGCAGTAATATTTCCATGCTGGTCTCCGCATTGTCTCTGTTGAACATCTGTGTGCTGAGAATTATCCATGCTGTCCCTTTGACCTGTGTCATGTGAACTGTTCTGGGTATAAATTTTTTTTTAGTCACTAAATCTAAGTGCACGGTGTGAATCACAGCTGGGCGATGATAGGTAATTGGACAGGGAACTTACCAGGGGCATGAGAACATCAGAGATCTCAAGTTCTCAAAGGAAAGACTTTTTTCAATAAAAGCAACGTAATATTGGGAGGGGATTTTTTTTTATTGTCCTGGAGAAAGCAAGTAGATTTTTCAAAGAAATTTAGTTTCAAAAACAGGCCAAAGGTTTTAACAAAGTGCCTAAGATTATGAAGCCAAATAGTAAATCTTAATATTTTCTCAACACCTAAATTAATGGATCTTTTAAAAACTTATATTATAGGAATTGGATACATATATATATAAACCATTTAAAACTATATCTATAATGTGATCAGTGTCACATTATAGATTTTTCTAGTCCTCCGTCATCTTCTGAGTGGCATTTATATCTAATTTTCATATAATTTATGGCAGTTCACAATTATTCATGTGGAAGTACCTGGAAATCATAGTGGCAAAGTACAGTATTCTTAATTTTGATATTAATTCCTTTGGTGCTGGCCTGTAGAACTTTCTGCAATGACATAAATGTTATATATATATATATGTCCCTCACTATGGGATACTTTGCTATACTTTGCTGTAATGGAGACCACAGCACTTAGTAGCTACAGGTCTTTCATGTATAATAACTCAATACAATTTTTGAAACTGAAATTGGGAAACTGATTTTCCAACACCACAGCACTGTCTTTTAGAGCTAATACTTTTATGTTTATAGGTGTAATATACAATCTCCTTTGTGAAAAGATAATATTTTGGTCCAATTATAGAAAGAAGTTTCTTTTCCCATGCATATTAACAAAGTGTTTGCATTTGAAAAACAGAACACAGGTAAAATATATAATTGCCCCACAAGGAGCACTCTCCAAACACGAAACAAAGTGAAAAGAAATTAGAGATTGAGGCTGGGCACGGTGGCTCCCACCTGTAATCCCAGCACTTTGGGAGGCCGAGGCGGGCAGATCACGAGGTCAGGAGTTCGAGACCAGCCTGGCCAACATGGTGAAACCTCGTCTCAACTAAAAATACAAAAAATAGCTGGGCATGGTGGCATGTGCCTGTAATCCCAGCTATTCAGGAGGTTGAGGCAGAAAAATTGCTTGAACCTGGGAGGCAGAGGTAGCAGTGAGCCGAGATCACACCATTGCACTCCAGCCTGGGCAAGAGTGAAACTTCATCTCAAAAAAAAAAAAAAAAAGAAAGAAATTAGAGATTGCTAATGGAATTTTAATACACAGTAGACAGAAAGTACTATCTTAGATTTATTCAACAACTTGTCCATTCTTGGCCCTGGTCCTGGTATAACAGTGTTGAACCAAACAAAATAAACACTGAATTGGTAAATGGAAGATACCAAAGTGCTTCACATATATTTCAGTTCTCCTAGTAAGCATTTGTGTAACTTTTAAATAAGATTGTTGATACAAATTATTTAGAAAGTAAATATTTCTAGCACTATTAGCAATCAATTTATCACACATACTGTAATGTCAGACAGAATTCAAATTACCCCAGAGAATACCATATCACTCAGCTTTATGATGTTTTCAAATGAAAAAAATAATAAATTACCTTACAAACAGAGAATTTCAAATGGAAATGTGTTTCTTCAAAATTTTCTGAGACTTGCCTAGACTAGCTAATTCCTTCTCAGTCCTTACACCTCCTTCTCTATTGGTTTGCTAGTAGAAGAAATAGTTAGCATTTGGTTTAAAAGCAAATAGTTTGGTAAATAATTGACCTAAGGATTTCATTTGGCTCCAAGCTTAAAATGAATCAACAGTGACACAGATGTTGAAAAAAAAATGGAATCTTACATAGCATTAACAGAAGTATCATCTCCAGATGTTCTTACAATACTCTAGAAATACCAAAATAACCTTGACAAAATGATGAGTTTCCACAGGAGGGGTGACCAAAAGGGTGAGGGATTTGTAAGACTCACACAAGTAATGATTGATAGACCTGGGAATACAGAGCTCAGGAAAATATAAATCTAGGTGATTACAGTTCCTTTCTTCATCTCTCTCTATCTTATGAATGAGAGCATAGACTTACTTTATGTGGTCTCAACAGGCAAAATAAGACCAATGGTTGGAAGACAGAGGTAAGCAGATTCCAACTTTATATACGGTTGACCTTTGAATAAAGGTTTAACTGTGAGGGTCCCCTTATATGCAGATTTTCTTCTGCCTCTGCCACTCCTGAGACAGCAAGACTAACCCCTCTTCTTCCTCATCCTACTCAATGTGAAGATGAAGAGGATGAAGATCTTTCCAACGATTCATTTTCACTTGATGAACATATTCATTAATACATGTTCTCTTCTTTATGATTTTTTAAAAATTTAACTTTTAAGTTCAGCAGTACAAATTTAACTTTTAAGTGCACGTTTGTTATACAGGTGAACTTGAGTCATGGGGATTTCCTGTGCAGATCATTTCATCACCTGGTACCCATTAGTATTTTTCCTAATCCTCTCCTTCCTCCCACCCTCTGATAGGCCCTAGTGTCTGTTGTTCCTCTCTTTGTGTCCATGTGTTCTCATCGTTTGTCTCCCACTAACAAGTGAGAATCTGTGGTATTTGAGTTTCTGCTCCTGCATTCGTCTGCTAAAGATAATGGCCTTCATTTTCTTTTCTCTAGCTTCCTTTATTGTAAGAATACAGTATATAATATATATACCACCTACAAAATATGTGTTAATTGACTGTTTATGTCATCCGCAAGGCTTCCAGTTAACAGAAGGCAATTAAGTAGTTAAGTTTTTAGGAAGTCAAAAGTTATACTTGTATTTCTAACATTGCAGGGAGTCGGTTCCCTTAACTCCTGCACTGTTCAAGGGTCAACTGTAGCTGAAGTTATCTATATATCAAAGGTGATAAATGGATAAAAGGTGATACAAATGTTTTTGTTTGTTCATTTTTGTTTGTTTGTTTTATAGTTTAGCTGTCCGTGAGAGTGTCTTGGTGAAAATTGTCCGTGATTTCATAGAAGATGTTCATAAATTGGGAGACAGGTCATATTTTATAGCCCCCATTCTCCTAATTCTAATAATCTATTAGATTTTTACATAGTTTTATATTTATGATTAACTTCAGAAAATATTTTTTGTTCATTTTATTAAGCTGAAAGACAGAAAAAAAATCTAGGCAGATATCATTAAAATAGAGGCAGAGAATATTTGGCAAAACATTCTAAAACAATTGGAATCATTTCTAAGTATGAATAGGAAAAAGAAGTTAAAAGCCAACCATATTTCTGTCTTTAAGTGGTCATAATTCAAATCATACCATTAAAAATTTACTTTATATAAGTATATTTGTATCTCAGAGCCATTTTAGTTATTTGTACCAGATCCTTGAAGAGCTCTAGGTTTGGGGTGCGGGCTAAGAAATTACAGATGACAGAGCCAGATGTGAGCAAAGCAGGGGTCTTGGTTAAATGTGGTCAGAAGTATGCAGAAGTCAGGCAGGCAAGCAGAGGCTAAGCAAAACTATCAGAGACTGGTACGAGGAGATGGCCTCGATGTCCCCAAGCCACAAAGCCTCGATGTCCCCTTTGCCTCAGTGAAGAACATTTCTGTGGGACCCACACGTGGAAGCAGGGAGCTCAAGAGCAGGGCGGCAGCAACCCTGGGGCTCCAGTCCCACCGCTGCTCCAGCTGTGCTGGCTGCCAGGTACTTGGCACATTGTTTAATACCAAGAATTCATAGGCCTGTATTATTATTAAAATATTTCACAATACCAAAGTCCTGCTGAGGATAGTTTTCCACAAGCAGCTGAGGATCATGTCTTCTTCTGGTTTCCTATGACTGATTTTTCCCTCAAATTCCCCACATTGCAATTGACGCCAGGCTTTGAACATGAACCCTGCAGATAACTATAGTGCCAGGATGTCAAAGGAGGCAACCTCTGCTCTTAAATAGGGTGCCGTGCTGCACTTTTACTTGAACCTCGGGTAACTTTTCACCCAGTGTTTTCTCAGTATGTAGAATGAGACAGAAAACAAAAATCTTGGGATTAAGGAAAAGGAAACTTAAGACTTCACTGGCCTCTCGTTAACTGATTTCATTCAGTGCTCCAATTTAGAACTCATCAGTACTTCCATAGTTTGCTTGCCGCTGACAATGTTCAGAGCCTCTTCCTCAATCTTCTTTCAATCACCCTTTATGCTACCCTAAGTTGCTAAAACTCATCCGAGGTTACTCCCTATTGGGGATCAGCTTAGGCTTCTTATTAAAGTAGTCAAACAGCATTTTTCTGCCACCCACCTACATTTCAGTCACTGCAGACTTTACTCATGTTACACAAATACAGCACACAGGCTAACACCTGTGTGTTTGTTTATTTTGTTCTTGCTGGTTTCTATTCTTGGAATACCTTTTCCTTCTGGCGTTCTTCCCCCTATCATTCTCCCCCACCTTTCTGCTGGATGACATATTCCTTCTCCTTCCCAACAGAACAAAAATTTACATTTTCCAGGAAACTGTCACTAACTTTGAAAACATTAATTATTAACTCCTTCATGCTCCTGTGTCTGTATCTCTGTTGGTGAGCTTGCTCATATTGTAGTTTAATATTGTTCTGTATGAATTTTTCTTCTTTCCATACTGTGAGCTCTCTAAGGGTGGGGCCAATTATGTCAATTTTTGTAGTTGCAAGATCTGGGACTTAGTAGACATACAACAATGCAATACAATTCTGGCACATAATACTAAGTAATTTTTGAATATTACTGAATTTTATCGGTTGGATATTATCTCCTCCCAGGTCCCTTTTGGCTCTAAAATTCTGTGATTCTTAGTGGTACTATGGGGATTATAAATATTATTATACAGTTCAGATGGAAGTGGCTTCTCTGAACTCTTCTAAGTGGCGAGTTAAATTGTCTTGTGGCTAGCTAAATAGGAAAGCCAAGTCCAGAAACTACATAATTCTGGGTCAGCTTAACATTTATCGGCTTTTCAAAGTCTATGTGGCTTTTGGTTGTTTAAAGGAACTACTGGTTCGTCCATCTAGGATTCAGTTATGGTTTTTGTGAGGCATCTTTATAGAAACAGCCATGGGAGCATATAAGGAGAGAGAGTAGGCATGTGTTTTGTGAGATTTTCCTGCTTGCAGCTTCCCTGCCACATACTAGTGATGATAAAAACTCAGTATAAGCATGGGAAGCCTAGGTGATTATTTGTCCCCTCTAGCAAAATGAGTTTCCCCTGAGTGGATATAGTGTCACAATTACACTAATTGAGCTTGGCTAATGTTTATAAACATCTGCTTGATGTTTTATTATTTCATATATTGATTATTTTAAAAAGTGTTCTTAACACTAGAATAACTCTGGAGAGCAGCCTGGAAATGAATGTCACCACTTAAGTAAATATCAGCAAAAGATGATCTCGTGTCAGTTTTGAACGGCCAAGGAAAATAAGATCCAGTCTGATAGTCAAGGTATATACGTTGACTCTCAAACACACAGGCATTTACTCTTTCCTCCATCCATGTTCCCTCAAAACAATGGCAAACTCATATCTGACATCGAGTGTTTCCTCTTGGGTTTTGCCTAAGCTCCAGCTTATTATTTCTGGCACCTCTCTCATCAGTGCCTAGCGGTTTTAGCAGCAGGATTTGGCCAATAATGGCTCTGGCCAATGGGTGTAACTGGAATTTAGGCACATATGGAAGGGTTCATCTGTTTATCAGAGCAGCACCCAGCGGTGGGTCTGTGAGCATTTCCTTTCAAAACTATTTTCCTGAGAGGTTTGAAGTTTGATCTTCAATTTCCTATTGGCTTAAAATTCATCAACAGAGACATTTGGCTTTTTAATTAAAACCTTGACTGGTCCAGACTTTTGGAAATACTGTGTAGTGAATATAGTTTTTTTCATTGGTTTCAGGGAAAAAAAGAAATAAGATTTACTTAGACTTCATATTTCTTCTTAGTCTTGTGTGATTCAAGTTATTAAATTCACAAGCATTTAGTCATTGTGTCACTTGGAGGGGATGAGCAGTGATCCAAAGGCTCTTGTAAGTTTTCTTAAAAGTTTTTTATACCAAAGCCACTCTGCGCTTTGCTGAATAAGCATTTTCTAACATACTCCTATTTATAATCTTGACTACACAACCCTAAATTGACAACAGATCCATTCCTCATTGCCTAAGGACCAGGACTTTTAGGAGGCCAACTGTTCTCATTGACCTGAAAAAAGATTCGTATCAATATTTCCCATTAAATACTATAGGAATTTGGCAGAGACATCCCACTGCATGAGAGTGTAAGAGTCCTGATGTGTTCATCTCCACCAAAATTCACCACTGTGGCTTTAGTTCCACAAAAAGAATGTAAGATCCTTTAAAAAAAAAAAGCAGCCTCACCACTCTTATTCAACGTAGTGTTGGAAGTTCTGGCTAGGGTGATCAGGCAAGAGAAAGAAATCAAGGGTATTCAGTTAGGAAAAGAAGAAGGCAAATTGTCCCTGTTTGCAGATGACATGATTGTATATTTAGAAAACCCCATTGTCTCAGACCCAAATCTCCTTAAGCTGATAAGCAACTTCAGCAAAGTCTCAGGATACAAAATCAATGTGCAAAAATCACAAGCATTCTTACACACCAGTAACAGACAAACAGAGAGCCAAATCATGAATGAACTCCCATTCACAACAGCTTCAAAGAGAATAAAATACCTAGGAATCCAACTTACAAGGGATGTAAAGGACCTCTTCAAGGAGAACTACAAACCACTGCTCAGTGAAATAAAAGAGGACACAAACAAATGGAAGAATATACCATGCCCTTGGATAGGAAGAATCAATATTGTGAAAATGGCCATACTGCCGAAGGTAATTTATAGATTCAATGCCATCCCCATTAAGCTACCAATGACTTTCTTCACAGAATTGGAAAAAACTGCTTTAAAGTTCATATGGAGCCAAAAAAGAGCCCGCATCTCCAAGACAATCCTAAGCAAAAAGAACAAAGCTGGAGGCATCATGCTACCTGACTTCAAACTATACTACAGGGCTACAGTAACCAAAACAGCATGGTACTGGTACCAAAACAGAGATATAGACCAATGGAACAGAGCAGAGCCCTCAGAAATAATACCACACATCTACAGCCATCTGATCTTTGACAAACCTGACAAAAACAAGAAATGGGGAAAGGATTCTCTATTTAATAAATGGTGCTGGGAAAATTGGCTAGCCATAAGTAGAAAGCTGAAACTGGATCCTTTCCTTACTTCTTATAGAAAATTAATTCAAGATGGATTAGAGACTTAAATGTTAGACCTAAAACCATAAAAACCCTAGAAGAAAACCTAGGTAATACCATTCAGGACATAGGCTTGGGCAAGGACTTCATGTCTAAAACACCAAAAGCAATGGCAATAACAGCCAGAATTGACAAATAGGATCTAATTAAACCAAAGAGCTTCTGCACATCAAAAGAAACTACCATCAGAGTGAACAGGCAATCTACAGAATGGGAGAAAATTTTTGCAATCTAGTCATCTGACAAGGGGCTAATATCCAGAACCTATATAGAACTCAATCAAATTTACAAGAAAAAAACAAACAACCCCATCAAAAAGTGGGCAAAGGATATGAACAGACATTTCTCAAAAGAAGACATTCATACAGCCAACAGACACATGAAAAAAGGCTCATCATCACTTGCCATCAGAGAAATGCAAATCAAAACCACAATGAAATACCATCTCACACCAGTTAGAAGGTCAATCATTAAAAAATCAGGAAACAACAGGTGCTGAAGAGGATGTGGAGAAATAGGAACAAATTTACACTGTTGGTGGAACTGTAAACTAGTTCAACCACTGTGGAAAACAGTGTGGCAATTCCTCAAGGATCTAGAACTAGAAATACCATTTGACCCAGCCATCCCATTACTGGGGATATACCGAAATGGTTATAAGTCATGCTGCTATAAAGACACATGCACACGTATGTTTACTGCGGCACTATTCAAAATAGCAAAGACTTGGAATCAACCCAAATGTCCACCAGTGACAGACTGGATTAAGAAAATGTGGCACATATACACCATGGAATACTATGCAGCCATAAAAAAGGATGAGTTCGTGTTCTTTGTAGGGACATGGATGCAGCTGGAAACCATCATTCTCAGCAAACTATCACAAGAACAGAAAACCAAACAACGCATATTCTCACTCATAGGTGGGAACTGAACAATGAGATCACTTGGACACAGAAAGGGGAACATCACACACCGGGGCTATTGTGAGGAGGGGGTGGGGGGGATAGCATTAGGAGATATACCTAATGTAAATGACGAGTTAATGGGTGCAGCACACCAACATGGCACATGTATACATACATAACAAACCTGCACGTTGTGCACATGTACCCTAGAACTTAAAGTATAATTTAAAAAAAAAAAAAAAAGCAGCCTATATTCTAAATACCTAGGCCTGCCAAGGAGTTCCTGGGCCTCCTGGAAGACTCTAAAAATCCTCCTTTTTTTAATCACCGAGATCTTATATTTCCTTATGACCTTTTATAAGAATAGCCTACTTGTGTATCTCACATCATGAAATAAAAAAGTTCCTAAAATAATTAAATTTTAAAAAATGAGAGCTACCATATATTGAACACTCACATTCTCACTGCACTTAGAAAAATTTAAATTTTAAGTTTATTTAATTTAAATGGACAAATAATATTGTATGTTTTCATCACATACAACATGAGTATACATACACTGTGGAGTGTTAAATCTAGCTAATTAGCAAATGAATTACCTCACATAGTTATCACGTTTGTGGTGAGAGTACATAACATCCACTCCAAATTTTTCAAAAATGTACTATATTATCATTAACTATAGTCTCCTTGCTGTAAGGTATAAATTTTGCCTTGTTGTAAATAAATTTCTCTTGAAATTTATTCCTCCCTTCTAACAGTAGTTATGTATCCTTTGACCAACGTCTCCCCATCCTCTCTAAGCCTTAATCATTTGAGCCCCTGTTAACTACCATTCAACTCTCTCCTTCTATTTGATCAGCTTTTGTAGATTCCACATATGTGTGAGATCAGGCAGTATTAACCTGTGTGAAAAACAGTATGGAGTTTCCTCAAAAAACTAAAAATAGAACAACCAAATGTTTCAGCAACCTCACTACTGGGTATATCTGCAAGGAAATTGCAATCAATTTGTTAAAAGAGATATCTGCATGCCCATGTTTATTGCAGCAGTATTCGCAATAACCGAGATAAGGACTCAACATTAAATGTGGTATATACACATAGTGAAATATTATTCAGACATAAAAATGAATGAAATCCTGCTATTTGTGACAGCATAGATGAACCTAGAGAACATTATGTTATGTGAAGTGAGGCAAGAACATTTTCTTTTTATTACTTCATTTCATCCCCACATCAGCCCTACATGATGGGGATATTATCCACTTATCTAGCAGATAAGTAATGTGAAAGAATCAGAAACTTCATAAATGATCCGAGGTCACAGAGGCAGGATGCTGAGTGACTAAAATCGGAGTGTATGACTCCAGGTCCTATTTTGCATCTGCAGCATGCAGCTTCCACACATTTCACACATCAAGGACCATTTTTGAGATCCAAATCACTATGTGATTTTTGGCCTGTAACTAAGAAGGACTTTCGAGATTTGAGGGACATTCATATAACTAAACTATTTTAATTTCTATTTATTAACAACTGTTTTTCAGTAGAGCCTGTCTCATGCTAGCAATAGATAATATTTATCCTTGCATATATAACTAATTTTAATAGGCCATTCATTGTATCAAAAGATGCATTTCCAAAAAATGCTTTATATAATGAATAATCCTTTTTACCTTGCTAATACATTTATGTTGTTGGATCAATTGTCTAATCACAGTACTAATAACTCAATCCAGAAAAAAGATTTTTAAAACTTAGACCATTATGATCACAGAAAATTTTAAAACTCTCTAATTTCAATTTTTGTACCTCCTCTATTACAGAGAAATGTAATTAGATGAACAAAAGCAGGTTTTCAAGCTTACAATGTTATATCTGAATAAAATCCTATGATGGATTGTCAAAAGGAAGTATGAACTCAGAAAGAAAGTGGGATAATGTAAATTTTGAGTCTATGAAAGAAGAGATTGTTTTGCATTTTTAAAGTGGATAATGGTTGGTGGGTATCAAATATTTTTGGTATTAGTTTCAATTGAATACATTTAAAAGAGTGACAGAATAGTACTACGTAAAATGTTCATGTTTATAATACACTGTTCCATACATCCTCTAGAGCCAGTGGGTTGGATGGTAAATTTACAACAAACTCCCCAGGTGGTTAATGCCCTAATTTGTAGCATTTCCTGATTTCCAGAATGTGAATACTTTCATCCCAGCTGATTTCAAGCTACCAATAGTTTAACAAATGAATGACAAAATCTCCGAAAATTTAACAACTGGCTCTCACAATCTCTATAAGCCAGTACCAGTGCATTACTTATTATAGCATGTAATATTGAATGTCAAAATAAAATTATGTGAAGGCTACATTATTTTCAAGTTCCTTCGTTTGAAAGCCCTTGCCAAAATTTTATGAGAACTTCTTTGAAATATAGATGAATCTTCAGTCCTATGTGCACCCTAAACCTCTACTTGAAGCATTCACAGTGATCTTGTCTTTTCCTTCCATCATGATTTCTCAAATTAGCTATTCCTAAGAATTACATATGAAATTTTGGGAAAACATGTGGATGTTAGGGCCCCACCTCACACCTATTAAATAAGAATTCCAGCCAGGCCCGGTGGCTCACACCTGTAATTCCAGCACTTTGGAAGTCCAAGGCAGGCGGATCACCTGAGGTAGGGAGTTTGAGACCGGCCTGATCAACATGACAAAACCCCATCTCTACTAAAAATACAAAGTTAGCCAGGTGTGGTGGCGTGCTCCTGTAATCCCATCTACTCCGGAGGCTGAGGCAGGAGAATCACTTCAACCTGGGAGGCGGAGATTGCCATGAGCCGAGATCGCGCCATTGTACTCCAGCCTGGGCAACAAGAGCCAAACTCTGTCTCAAAACAAAAAAACAAACAAAAAAACAAATCCCTAGCAATAGGACCCATCCATGTTTATTTTAACAAGCATCATAGACTATCCTGAGACAGACAGCCAGCCTAGCACTTCTGCTGTCTTGGAAGATACTGCTCTATAAGACTGAATTGAGAATAGGAATTGAGATAGAAGCCTTTTCTCACTCTTTCAATGTGAAACAACTAGAAAACCTCAATGGGCTGGTTTTGTGCTTTTTTTTACTAGAGAGCTGGAAAAAAGTTGTGAGACTGTTTTTTCTGTACTAGATGAATAATTAGTTCCTGAGTTAAGTTTTGAAGCAACACTTGGTTGTGGACAAAGGAACAAGACAGGCCTTTTTCTGGGATGACTGTGGGGAAAGAATGGTAGTGCCTGAGATCTTGACCTGAAGCCAAGGAATGTGCCTGTGAAGCATTCCAGCCCCTAAAAATTCTGTTTCTCCACCTTATCCTAGAGCCTGTGCTATGGACTAAATGTGTCCCCCAAAATTCATGTGTCAGCAACTTAATCCCCAATGCAACAGTGTTGAGAGATGTCTAGGTCATGAAGACAGCGCTTTCATGAATGAATTAATGCTGTTTATTATTAAAAGGGCTTACAGGAATGACTTCTCTCTTTTCTGCTCTTATGCCATGTGAGGACGCAGCATTCATCCTCTCTTGCCCTTCTTCCTTCCACCCCATGAGGACGCAGGAAGAAGAACCGCACCAGGTGGAAGCACTTTGATCTTGGACTTCCCAGCCTCCAGAACTATGAGAAAATGGATTTCTGTTCCTTTTAAATTACCCAGTCTCAGGTATTCTGTTATAGCAGCAAAAACAGGCTAAGAATGCCACTATTTCTGCCTCTTATCAACTTTTTTGACTTTCCCCAACAATCCAAAATCAGCGAAACTAGGAGGTTGTAAGCATCTAATGAATCGTGTATTTGAAAGTGCTTTATAAAAGTTAAGAGTTCTAGTTTACATATTTAGAGAACAAAGCCCTGTTTTAACCCCAAACTGATATAAAAGAACAGCAGCCAATGTCCTCCCATGGAAGTGTATCTCTGAGTTCCAGGCTCAGCATTCTTTGGGACCCACAGTGTGGTCATTCGTTGTTTGGCAAGAGCAGAGCTGTTCTGTGGGAAAGTTAGCTCTGAAGATGACTAACCATGAGGTCCTTGGGATTCTTTTTCCATGGCTGCACAGAGCTCCACCACTGTAACTAGATGTCAAGGTTCAGTCCTGGGCTGTCCTGGGCTTTTCTAGGTCTTAGGACCTCACGTATGGTGTCCACCCATCATATAGGACCTTAGCTGTGTGTTCTCACTATTGTCTATGTCTGTGGATGATAACGACTCCCTCAAACTTACTATTATTAGAAGAGAAATGTATCAAATTTTGAAGAAGTGCACTGCCTTCTCCCACTCCCACTCTTTTCAGTTATCCCTGGTCCCTAGAGTAGGCTTTCCAGTAGGCAGTCCCAATAATGAATCCAAATACAGGACCAAAGATGGTCTAAATCCTCCCTGAGAGTGTGAGAATTGTTCCTCCACTACTGCTCAGAGTAGCAGATTGCCTCAGGGGACCAGGAGCTGCCAGTTGGATGGGGCTTTCCACTTGAATTTCCTTTGTTACTCCCAAGAGGCCCTTGGAATATAAAGTGTGCACTCAAAATCATTATAGGAGGTTATATTCTTGTTCAGGGCATATTAAAGCGTTTGTGTGAGCAATTACTATTAGACATTTCCTGCTGAGACATTCCCAGGTGCTGGAGAAGTTGACTTATTTGCTATGAGAAAACACATTATTCACTTTAATAAGTCCAGTGTCTTTTGTCAAGCTAAATTTCTCATGAAGTGTTAAAAACATATAGAAAATCACAGATAATATAATATAACTAACATCCACTATGGTACAGATACAATAAAATGTTGCAGATACAATAAAGCATTTCAGATTTAATTGAAAGGCCTGGATAGCTCTTCTTGGTCCTGTTTACTTTTCACTCTCTCAGAAGGAGCCATTCCTCTAAAGTTGGTCTGTTTCTTTGTTATGCATTAATTTGTATTTTTACTATATGCATGTATTTCCATAAATAATATGAAATGATGCATGTTTTGAAATTTCATATATAAGGGATCTGCACTTCTAAAACATGTGTCAGTCTGCACTTTTTCCATGATGCTTTGTTTGTTTGTTTGTTTGTTTGTTTTTGAGACAGAGTCTCACCCTGTCACCCAGGCTGGAGTGCAGTGTTGTGATCTTGGCTCACTGCAACCTCCGCCTCCTGGGTTCAAGTGATTCTCCTGCCTCAGCCTCCCGAGTAGCTGGGATTACAGGTGCATGCCACCACATCCAGCTAATTTTTGTATTTTTTTTTTTTTTTTTAGTAGAGACAGAGTTTCACCATGTTGGCCAGGATGGTATTGTTCTCTTGACCTCGTGATCCGCCCGCCTTGACCGGCCTCCCAAAGTGTTGGGATTACATGAGTGAGCCACCGCACCCAGCTCCATGATGTTTTTAAAAATATTTATATGTACAGTATATGCTTTCATGTAATTCAATTGTATTTATTTTTCTTTTCACTGTAAGTATGTATATACCTCAATTTCTTTATTTTAGATTTTTTCCTAGTTTTTTACTGTCATAAGAAATTGTAAAATGAGCCTTTTTGGTACATACCTTCTTGTATATGCAGGGTGGAAATTCCTCCCTTTTTTTTTTTTTTTTTAACCTGAAAATGAAATTTCTTGGTCAAAGCTCATCGTTGTCAGGTCAGCTTTACTCGCATGATCTTACAGTGTGTTGCCTTCCAAAAGCTTCAAAGTCAACCTTGCACAGTTAGAGTTTTAAACCATCTAAAATTAATTTTCTGTTTTGTGTGAGGTAAGAATCATTATTGACATGCAAAATCATTTGTCCTAACAAAACTGATTGACTAGCTCTTCCTTTTCCCACTGATTTTACTCCACTTCTGTTGTATACTAAATTTTCAAATTTCTGAGTTCCCTATTCTTTTCCACTGTTCATTTGCTTCTGTGCCAATACTATGTGGTGTTAATTACTCTGATTGTATAACAAGATTGAATATATTATAGGTAACTTATTCTTCTTCAGCACTCTCTTAATTATTCTTGGCTCTTTATTCTTCCATGTGAATTTTATCATCATCTTTTGAAATTTTACAGATTTCCTACTAAGATTTTTATTGGAATTTCAGTGAGCTATAGATCAATTTAAGGAGACTTAATACCTTCAAATAGTGGAATTTCCTATGTATGTAGGGCTTCTATTATGTATTTCAATGTTATGTTGTTATATCTTGCACAGTAGTTTGTGGATTTATTCTCATGTACCTCAAAGTTATTGTTTCTTTCTCCATCACCGGAATTTATTTCACTACTCAGAATTCAATGAATCCTTTCAATCTGAGCCTTGTGTCATTCTTCAGTTTAGAGAAATTTTATTTTACTATTCCTTATTTTTTTGTCTTTGTTCTCTCTTTGGAAATTTCTTTTAGACAGAAAAAATTTTGAAATTCCTTTTTTTTTTTTCTTTTTTCTGAGACAGTCTTGCTCTGTGGTCTGGGCTGGAGTGCAGTGGCACGATCAATCTCTGCTCACTGCACCCTCCGCCTCCCGGGTTAAAGCAGTTCTCTTGCCTCAGCTTCCAGAATAGCTGGGACTACAAGCACGAGCCCCCATGCCTGGCTAATTTTGTATTTTGGTTAGAGACAGGGGTTTCACCATGTTGGGTAGGCTGATCTTGAACTCCTGACCTCGAGTGATACCGCCTGCCTCAACCTCACAAAACGCTGAGATTACAAGTGTGAGCCACCACGCCCGGAGCAGATGTTGAACTTCTTATGCTAACACTTCATGTCTCAGTTTTTCAAGCTTTTTGTAATTTTTGTTCTATGTTTTAGAAGACTTTCTTGACTTCATTTTCCAAATTATGAATCTAATCCTCAGCTATGTCCTTTCTAGAATTTGGTCCATCTTTGGATGTTTTTATTCCAGTAATTATACATTTCATTTCAGAGAACTCCTCCTACTCTGATTGCAGACTTTTCTCCTTTTATGGATTAAATCTTCTCTTCTATTCCTGAGGGTACTATTCAGAATATTTTAAAAGTTCTCTTATGTTCTTTATATAATTTATTTTTCTCATCATCAGATATTGTTTATTAATCTTGGTTTTTGTTCCTTCCTGATTAATTTTTCTCAAATACCTGTTGTCCCTTTGTATGAAAAGCTAGCCTGATTGGGATAGGTAGTGACTATGGATTTTTCCCATTGTCGAAATATAGGACTGGACTAACCAATACCTCATCCAATTTCCAAAATAGAAAGGTCCATGCAGTACAGCATTTCATGCACTTTCTTCCTGTGTCCAGTTGTGTTTTTCCCCATCTTTCTATGATTGTTATTGAGATCTAAGTGGCACACTGGCTAAAAACACAGACTTACACAGCTCCCTGGGCATATATCACAGCTACACTGTGCATATATGGTATGTGGCTGTGTGACCTTGGGCAAGTCACTTGACATCTCTGTTTCTCATTAAAACAGGGAAAGTAGCAGAGTCCACACTATAGGGTTATCATGAAGATTAAATAAATCAGTGCTTGGAAACTGCTTGAAACAGGGCCTAACACATAATAGGTGCTTTATAAGTATTAGTACTGCTTGTAAGCTATGTTATTATCTTCATAATAGCATAAATTAGAACTCAGCATTCTTTCTTTTTTTTTTGGACAGAGTCTCACTCTGTTGCCAGGCTGGAGTGCAATGGCACAATCTCGGCTCACTGCAACCTCTGCCTCCCGGGTTTAAGTGATTCTCCTGCCTCAGCCTCCCAAGTAGCTGGGACTACAGGCACCCACCACCACGCCCAGCTAATTTTTGTATTTTTGGTAGAGACAGGGTTTCACCATGTTGGCCAGGCTGGTCTCAATCTCTTGACCTCATAATCCGCCAGCCTCGGCCTCCCAAAGTGTGGAGATTACAGGCGTGAGCCACTGCACCAGGCCAGAACTCAGCATTCTTAAAAGAAGACTTCCCTAGGAGGATTACCTCCTCTTTCTAGAGAGCAATTTTAAGGTTATTGACCTATTTGAAGATAGTGCCGTTCAGCTCAGTGGGAGAGTGGAAAGTAGCAATGGAGGCAAAACTGTTAGGAACATCTTTAATTCTTTACTTTGAAGTATCACTGAAACCTGTGGTAGTTTTCTTCTGTGTGGTGTTGTGGTCCTCAGTTTCTCCATTCTTATTCTTTCTCAATCTATCAATTTGCTGTTAATATTTTAGTAATTTTTCAAATGTTCTGCTATTTTGATTTTAACCTTTCTCATTTCTTAGTGAAATTGTAGATTTATCCTTTATTAAAAATCTTTATATCATCTCGAAAATGATGCCGCAGAAAGTGAGATCCAAAATTATGTTTGCTCCATAACCTTGATCCAAATGGCACCTTTTGGATTTTGCAAAAAGAAAATTGTTAGTGAACTTGGCGATAGCAGGTTTAATGGATTGGTGGAAAGAATGTAAATTTTAGCGGGTTGAAGAGTAAGTAGTAGATGTTGAAGCCACTGTAGCAAGTACAGACAATGGCCTGGACAATAGGAACATTTCCAAATTCTACTATCATTTGAGATATTTGGCATGATATATGAATATCTATATAATAGATGTAGTGGGAGTATCATATAATATTTCAGAGGAACTGATCTCGTGGAATGCAGCATGTGTTTCATAACTGTGAAACTGCAGACCTCATATACAGAGAGCATAGGACTCAAGAAGCCGGAGGCTCTAGTTCCAACAGCTGTTCAAACAGATTTGTTAACTTGCCTTGAGTAAATTACTTAACCTTGCCGATAGATTATTATTTCCTGTCCCATCCCTTGCTCACTGGAGTTACTCTGTGAGGACTTATAAGCAAAGCACTCACATGTTTTATAGATAAATGTGTATATATATATATACACACACACACACATATGCATACATACACACATATAAAATCTTTCAAGGCTATATACACTGCTAGATCTCCAACTGCTCATTTCCCCTCTAAAGACATATTCTCTACTGCAGTGTTTCTGCAAGATCCATGGCCCACCTACTTTACAATAACTTGGGTTTCACTGTTAAAAAGATTTCTGAGGTGCAGCCCAAACTTACTGAGTCACAATTTCTAGGGGTGGGCCTAATAATCGGCATTTTTCAAGTTTAGGAGTGAATATTATCCACAGCAAGGTTGAAGGACCACCACTTTAGTGTGGCATGCCCTCTATATGACTGCCAACAAAAAAGCAGACTCATGTTCCTGTCAGGTTACACGTATTTCTATATCAAAGGACAACTACTGTTTAAAATAGGAAACTGATATTTTAAAGAGCATAATTAGGATGCTCTTCAATGACAGCAACCAAAATTTGAGGAGGAAAATTGGCTTGGTCTATAGCATACATTTGTGGATGATCACCTCAAAATTTGGGAGATTGTTTTACATTTCTTTCACCTCCATTTTGGAATTTGTTGCTATCTCCTCAAACAGACTTCTCAAGGCAAAACTACAGAGTTTGGGGCATTATTAAGCCCTCTTGTTTTCCCTGACCTACCTTTGCAGAGGGGACTGAGAAGTAACTCAAGAAGGTCTCCAGATCCTTCCATATATCATTGTAGACAAATGATAGAAAAGTGCAAAACCACTCTGGCCAAGCAAAACTTGTGTAAGAGGGCCAGCCTTGGAAACCTTTTCAGGAACTGCCAACAATTCGAATGGGGCTTTTTAGTTAAAGAAGCCTGGAGACTGTAACTATGTAGACACAGAGGAAATCTTGTTAACTGTCACCAGGATAATCATTCAGCCCAGCGTTCTTTATCTGAGAGCTGCTTTGCCACCCTTCTCTTCTGCGTGCTACAGTGCCTGAGTCCACTCCCAGCTGAGTGCCCTCCCAGGGACGACTAGAAGCACCAGCAGATGCTCCAAGGTCCTCCTTTCCCTATTCCCTGCCCCTACTCCCTAAGTGATGTGTGAAACACTCTAACTACCTGACCCATGGTATGACGGTTTTTCAGTCTTAACATTGAAGGAAAAGCAATAAATTGAATATCTATATGTCTTGGTGAAAACTTTCTCTGTCATTGATGTCCCAATTTTAGTTCTAAAACAATTGATTTTACTCTATCAAATAACTGAAAAGTCTCATTTTTACTAAATGAGAAGTGTCTTTGAAATAATTATACTTTTTTGTTTTTTTCTTTTTGAAATTCTCATTGAATTTGCATTCCTCTAAATGTTGTACTTAAATTTTCTTTCAATAGAAGAATTAATACAGTCTTGATAGGAGATAACTTTGTACCTCTTACCTCTTTAGCCTCTTGTCAAAATCCTTAAGGAAAATGCTAATGAGATAATGAATATGTTAAAAATCCCTGTCTGAATCAAAGTCAAACAGTTCCCTCATATCATTATAATAGGAAATAATCACCAAGCATGTTAAACTGTGGAACACTGCAGGTCTTATTCCTTTAAGGCATCTGCTAGAGAGAGATAAGGAAAATACCTAAACACACTGAAAATATTTCTGAGGGTGACTGTTATTATAGACAAATGTCAAATGAATTTCTCAGTCATCTGGAGCTTCTATACTAGGTCTTAATCTGAGAACACATCATTTAGCTGAAGAGCTAAATGTCCATTAAGTATGATCTTTGATTTTGTTTCCAACAGTTATAACAAGTATTAGCTAACAGGGACTCGATTTCAGCATTTTCCCAGGAGTTATTCAGAAGAAGTAATGAAGAAAGCAGGTACTTTTATTCAAAGCAAAGCATAGAGTTGAAGAGTCGGTTATTTCAGTGCTGAATACTAACCTGTAATAACTAGCAAAATTTAACGTCTGAATGAATCACATCTTTGTTTTTACTTTTTGGTAAAGGCAATGAGACCTTAATGAGTCTGTGTGTATAAATGAGGTATTTAGTCAGTCCCTCCACCTCTCCTTAACTTTTACTCTCCTCTTCAACTTTTCAGTAAAGGTTTTGGGTTTTTCCACTGTTCATGTGTAATGTCTATCAGATAATGGGCAACTGAGGGGGAAAAAGGCACAAATTCAATAAAATTATCAGGATGCTTGCCAAGTCAGTGGGGAAACACCCAGTGTTTACCTGGCTATTTCTTTGACAAATTGCATTACAGTGTATGTATTTCACAACAACACTGCTAACATTTTAACTCCTTCATGAGTTTATGAACTGTGAGCACCTTCAAGATGCAAACCAAATTACATTTTCCACTATTTCCATACAGACTTGCTTTATGCCTGGTACAGAGAAATTATTTCATTAACACCTTCTTAATTAAATGAGGTTTTGCCACCCCTTGTTTTGTAACTCACTCAAGTACACAATTTGCAAGTTTAAATCCTACAGATGAGAGTGGATGTAACCTTTGTGAAACAGTAATTTAAAAATGAGTTTTCTTCATGAATCAATTATTCTTGGTCTGAGTTCCCAGTGACTCAGAGAGTGCCGTCTTTCAATGCTTTAATACACTAAGGAGAGAAAGTCAGTAGATGATTGCTAATTCTAAGAATCTTTAGACCCCAGACCAGGAATTTGAGGCTATACGGCTTGAGATAATGCACAGATAAAATATATGTTTTGCTGAAAACAAAATATTTTTATAATGGGGAATTTTGCATTAAAAATATCTAGAGTTCCAACTTCTCTGGATTTCAGGAGGTTGAGCAACCCTTGGCAATAATTCTCTGGAGCTGATGAGAGGTTGCTTTCTTATAATCTCAGTTCTCCTGTGTCATATGTTTCCCTTAACTTGTATTGTTTTACTTTGGACCTTTAGATATTTTAATTTGTAACCTCTTCCCTCCCATTCCCCCATTATAGAGGCTTAAGAATTAAAATTAACCAGGATATGTTGAATAGTTTTTGGCAATTTTGAAACTCTGCAGAAAATTTGCTGGGAATTAAATTTCTAGTTTTGTGTTCTGTCTATTTCTGGAAATTGCTAGAACTCCATCAGGAGTTCCACGCATCTCTCAAAGTCCTACTAGGACATCCATTTCTAACAGTTAACTGGACTGTCACTCAAGAGCATATAGTAAATGGTCCTCATGATAATAGAAGAGGCAATGAATAATTCAACATTGTGTGATAAGCCCTGGGAGCCCACCTTCTAACATCCCTAGCTTAGAAGATCCTGGTCCTTGGTCTCAACTGATATCATGAAGGATATTGGTAAGGCATGATGAGAGCGCTGGATGACATGACTCTCTGCCATCCTAACCCACACCAGGTCTTTGTCTGCTTCTGTGTCCCATATTGAGGCAATTCTTAAAAAATGACCAAATTATCTTTATGTTAATTTTAATTGTGGGGTTAACATTTTAGCATTGTTTGTGACTCATTCTAAAGATCCTTGGAATAGAGTAATTCATAATTGGGCTGAGTCAAGTATTGGATCAAACATGGTGGGAAACTGGTAGTTAGAACATTAATGACTTCACTAGTTAGTGAGGCTCACAGACCACACACACCCACATCTCCATGTGGCATTGTCTGTATTTTATGGTAGCGTATATATGTAACACTGTAATTGTAGTCTCAAAATAGGAAAATGTCATGGATCTACTCTAATTATAACTATGCAATTTAAATAGGCCCTCCGTTTACTCCAAGTGCAGATTTAAAATATTTTTTTCAGATTTGGAAATGATTTTCAGTAATAAATCATAGGACATGTTGGCAGAAACATTTCTCTAGGCTCTGTCTTTAATTTTGGATGTTGCTAGTATATTTCTTTTGCTCCATCACAGGCCTGCTTCTCTAAGTTGTATGAGGTTAGTAATATCTTTATGCAGAATCACAATAGCCCTATGTCATTCATCCCAGTAATGTGCATGAGCTGAAAAGTTGGCTTGTCTTACAAATGCTAAGAAAAATGCTTCATGCCAAACTTCTTAACAGTGGCCCCTTCTTAGAGAATAAATCATTCTATGTTTTCTTTAAGATTCATTGCCAACGTTTAAATATTTATAACTTCAGATGAAGCAGGAATCCTGGTTTTGAAGTCCTGGTGCATGAGCTAAAGTCTTAAGCTCTATAATTAATAATAAACTACATGTTTGTACAGATACAACAAGTGTGTAGAAGATCTATGTTACCTATTTGACGAGGAGAAGTGAAAATTGAATTTTCAACATGCAGGCTGATTTTTCTGTTAGCAGAATAGAAAAGGGGGCTATTTTTTATCAGTTGAACAATTTAATCTCACCATGCAGTGGTGTCTGTCACAATGATTTGAGGGGAAAAAGTCAAGAGGCAGGCCAAGAAAAGCAGAGCAGACCAAATACAAGCATCAGAACAGTCATGCTGCAATGGCCTGGTAAATGACAAAGTCTGAGAAGTCACGAAGAGTGTGGAGCAAGACCAAAGGTCCAAAGTCCCTGCAAGAGGTTTCTAACCATGGCATCTATGGGAAAGGGGTGAGCTAGGGCAAGCAACACAATTGAAGAACATGGATGCAACACCAAAAGTTGAGAAAGGGCTCGGAACAATTAGTTTTCCTAACCTCAACTTCGTTTCGTCATTCTCCCTGGTTATTGTCAACTCCAGTAGAAGTTGACAATAGGAGTACAGGTGATGCTAACTAAAAACAACTGGAGGAGAGTGTGGACAGGGTCAGGAAAAGTCACTGTTCTTTATAACAATTCAGAAAAAAAAAAAAGAAAGAAAGGGAAGCATGAACTTAGTACCATTCTTGAATTCCTCCCTTAAGTCAAGTTTATTTCCAGTCTAGGAGGCAATATGTCTCTGTGCTTTATGGCCAATAGCCAAGAATCTCTCTTTTATTGTAAAGAAACTTTCATAAGGATGCAGAATGGGAATCAGAGAGCAAATGGAGAATGAAAACGTTGTGGGGCTAGCAACCACTCCTGGCCTAGCATTAAACCAGTCCCAAAGTCCCACCCTGCTCCCCAAGTTTAGCCTCCCCAATCCCCTCCATGTGAGCCTGGCAGCCTTTAGAGAAGAAGGAGTTCCTTCTCTTTGACAACTCTGGTTATAATCCAGTCATCTCTTCTACTCTCCTCGTTCCCTTGAAATGTTAGCTTTCTTTGCTCGTGCTCTCAAATACAGTTTAAGTTTGGAATCTTCATTCTTAAAGGATCAGCATTGGTTCTTCACAAGAATAGTAGTTAGAATGATTTTGATCTCTTCCATCAACTCTATCCAGACCTGTCAGCTCAGATTGCCCTGAGAGACTAACAGAAATGAGATGTGCTGATTTTTAACCCTGATGTCTGGTCGAAAGCCAGAGTGAATTCTAAAGATTTAAAGCAAATGTCTCTATTATTTAGAAGGAAATCATGGCCTGTTTAGAAACTCCTGACATAGTCTGGTAGGTATTATATTAACTACCACTGTCTCTTCAGTAAAAAGCTCTCAATTAGTTAACTCCTTCTGGGCCATAATGAGCAAATAATGTAGATTGGTGTTGTCTAATTGACATATAATGTGAGCCACAAATGTGAACTGCACATATAATGTTAAATTTTCTACTAGCCACATTGAAAACAAAGGAAAAAACAGAAAAACAACCCCCCACAGGTGAAATTAATTTTAATAATACAATATATTTATCCCAATATATCCAAAGCATAATCATTTCAACATGTAATCAATATAAACCTTATTCATGAAATATCTTACATGTTTTTATACTAAATATTTGAAATTCATACACTTACAGCATATTTCTATTTGGACCAGCTACATTCCAAGTGTTTAATGATCACTTTCACCAGTGGCTACCAGCCTTAAATAGAGGGCCTGGTTAGGTGGCTTTTCTTTCTCAGATTTACTGAGATTCCTTTGAGCCACTGTATGAGTCGGGTTCTCTAAAGGAACAGAACTAATAGGACAGACGAATATATAAAGGGGAATCTATTAGGAGAATTGACTCACAGGATCACAAGGTGAAGTCCCACAATAGGCATCTGCAAGCTGAGGAGCCAGAAAGCCAGTCTGAGTCTCAGAACCTCAAAAGTAGGGAAGCCAGTAGCACAGCTTTCGGTCTGTGGCCAAAGGCCCCAGAACCCCTAGCAAGTCACTGGTGTAGATGCAAGAGTCCAAAAGCTGAAGAACTTGGAGTCTGATGTTCCAGGGCAGGAAGCATTCAGCATGGGAGAAAGATGGAGACCAGAAGACTTAGCCAGTGTAGCCCTTCCACGTTCCTCTGACTGCTTTTATCCTAGCTGCCCTGGCAGCTGATTAGATGGTGCCCACCCAGATTGAGGGTGAGTCTGCCTCTCCCACTTCACTGACTCAAATGTTAATCTCCTTTGGCAACACCCTCACAGACACACTCAGGAACAATACTTTACATCCTTCAATCCAATCAAATTGGCACTCTGTATTAACCATCACAGCCACACAACTCTCTAAAACAAATTTATTTTCTAAGCCCTATGTAATTTATTTTTGTGACTTTAAAATATATATTGCAGATAAGTTCAGACTCTTTTTCATTGATTGCGATTCAAATTTCTTCCTTTATCCAAGTGGATGGCTATCTTTGTTCCTCTACTCTATTCCATCTCCTCACTCCCACTCTCTCCCAGAGAAGAATTTTTCATAAATTTAAAGGGCCACGCATTTTTCCCAAGGTGCTAAGATTTGCTCCAGATAGATCATTAGGGCTTTCTGCAACTTAACCTACAACTTGACCCCAGCCCACACCATCCTCATTAGAAGGCAGCCTACAGAGCATCAGCATAAAAAGCTGAATTTTTTAAAGGAGAATGCCCTTCCATAGGACAGACACAACAGTGTAAGAATCTAAGGATTATGGGTCACACTTTCTAAAACTCAGCAGATCTGTCTGGAATCAATGCAGTAGACTTGAAAAATCAATTTTTCTAGTTATGCAAATAAGCTTCACTGGCTTTATTTTAAATAGAGAAGATTGACAATGTTGGATCAGTCCTCTTTTTATTCCAATCAAATGCAGAGTAATATAAACACAGTATGAGCAGAAGAAAGTTGGGTAGAAAATTTATCTAATATATACTATATAAGAGTTCTCCTCTGAGTGCAATTCCTTCTGCAGGAGGTTGCCCTATTAGTGTTTTTTTCTTCAGGGTCTGGTGTAGTGCCTGGCACCTACTAGGTCTCAATAAATATTTGTTGGATTAATAAACAAAATACCCAACTTAAAAAATGTCCATTGTGTGTACTATATGATTAATATTGAAAGGTACTCAATTAGTACAGGGTGAAGAATGCATGGTCCAGCTAAATTGTTGTTAGCTGAATAGTTGTTAAATTACTGTGATTTTTAAAAGAAGTTGGAAAACAATTCCCCACCACCAGCAGCCCTGCCCCCACTGCTCAATCCCTCCCTCATTATCCCACCTCCCAAGATCTACTCACTGAAGAACGAGGGCCTGGCGCCTTCACTGGCCATCAGTTCTAATTGGGCACATTCTGGCTGGCAATGTCTGGATGAAAATATTTTGAATATAATTCTCAAGTGTGTGTTGAATAAAACCCTTTGGAAAAGGATGACATAAAGTGCCTTAAGTTATATTTATTGTCCATGAAAAAACACTCCTGATAGAAACTTTAAAAAGTTTTTTGTTGCTGATATGTTTTCGTAAGACTCTGGAATACACTGTGAAACTAATTGTACATAGGGATCCTTTTGTGAAAATAAATTTCATTTTGATTTAATATAAACCCATGAAAACATCTCATTTATCTCTCTTACAATTGATTTTGTTGTATTGTTCAAAGGTTTTCTGTACAAATTTGGCATTGCAGAAGTATGTTTAAAATAGTATGGGAAAAACAAATTATCAGAGTTTATCGGGGTGGGGAATATTTACAAATCCTCAACTAAACTTGTGGTGTTTGGTCACATGAAGACAAAAACATGAAAGAATACCTGGAGAAATACTTGAGACAAAGAGAGAAGAAATAAAGCTATTAGTCATGGACACTTCTGATGCATTTTGTACAGGTGTAACTTTCTGTACTACATTGTGTTATTATTTACCTTGCAGATAAATCCTCCCTTCCATTTTGAGTTTTGAAAGGGGAAAAATAGACACATTATGAAAAGATTAATAAACCAACAAAGATGAAATACATGCAAAGAACTCTCATAACCTGACTATGTGTTCTTAAGCTCTCTCTGAAGTTTTGATATAATCAAGTGAATACATAATTTAAAAAATCTTAGGTAATACAATTGTAAGAATATATCTTATTGCAGATAATTCATTTTGTAAAATTATGCTTCAATACATGACAGGAAATTGAATTTTATTAGACAACTAAAACCACAAATAAACAAGGTGAGACTGTTTTTACCAAATTGGGAGATAGAGATCTTCTAAAGATTTTATTAGCAACTATCAGCTGATCCCAACAAATAATTATGACTAAGCACGGGAAGTCAGTAGTCTGTTTTAACATAGTCAAAAAGCTGTCAATACAAATTAGTGTCAGGATTCAAACAGATACATTCCAAACTGCTTTGCCTTGGGATAAATCCTATCTTCATACCACTAGTCTCATGAATTTCAATCCTCCATAGTAAGTTTACAGGAAGACAAAAGATAAACAAAGACACAGGGCATCCAGTAAAGTCATGGAGCCCTGTGAAGTCTTTACCCTGAGGATTAAAGAAGCAGGTGGTAGGATAATCAGATCTTATTTGTGGACCTGGTTTTCTCAGATGCAGTTTGTGCTTTATCAAATGTTTTCTCCAACTTTTTATACTTTTTCAAATCTCTTTTTTTTCCTCTCTCTTCAAAATCTTTATTAGACTCTCCCTTAAAAATACTGTTTCTTTTAACAACTCAGAGTATTGATGATCCAACAGATTCTTAAAGATGCAACATAAAAATAGTTGGATGTGCCAAATAAACTCCTGTATTAAGGTACTATAATTTTATTTTTCACCATATAAAGAGAGCATCATCTGAGAAAGATATTTGGGAAGAAATTACCAAACAAACTTCCACATAAAAAATGAGGATAGTTGCTAGTCAATCCATTCCTTATTTCAAAACCATTGTGTAATGGACTATAAAACAATTTTTATAGCCTATCTTTAAGAATCACAGTGGACTAATTTACATTCCACCAACAGTGTAAAAGCATTCGTATTTCTGCACAGCCTCACCAGCATCTGTTGTTTCCTGACTTGTTAATAATTGCCATTCTAACTGGTGTGAAATGGTATCTCGTGGTTTTGATTTGCGTTTTTCTAATGACCAGTGATACTGAACTTTTTTTCATATGTTTATTGGCCACATGAATGTCTTCTTCTGAAAAGTGTCTGTTTATATCCTTTGCCCACTTTTTGATGCAGTTTTTTTTTTGCTTGTAAATTTTTTAAAGTTTATTGTAGATTCTGGATATTAGCGCTTGTCAGATGGATAGATTGCAAAAACTTTCTCTCATTCTATAGGTTGCCTGTTTACCCTGATGCTAGTTTATTTTGCTGTGCAGAAGCTCTTTAGTTTATTTGGATCCCATTTGTCAATGTTGGATTTCTTCAAGGATCTAGAACGAGAAATATCATTTGACCCAGCAATCCCATTACTGGGTATATACTCAAAGGATTATAAATCATTCTACTATAAAGACACATGCACACATATGTTTATTGCAGCACTATTCACAATAGCAAAGACTTGGAACCAACCCAAGTGCCCATCAATGATAGACTACTAGATAAAGAAAATGTGGCACTTATACACCATGGAATACTATGCAGCCATATAAAAGAATGAGATCATGTCTTTTGCAGGGACATGGGTGAAGCTGGAAGCTCAGCAAACTAACACAGGAACAGAAAACCAAACACCACATGTTCTCACTCGTAAGTGGGAGTTGAACAATGAGAACACATGGAAATAGGGAGGGGAACATCACACACCGGGGCTTGTCGGTATGTGGGAAGCAAGGAGAGAGAGAACGTTAGGACAAATACCTAATGCATGAAGGGCTTAAAACCTAGATGATGGGTTGATAGATGCAGCAAACCAACTTGGTGCATGTATACCTATGTAACAAACCTGCACATTCCTCACATGTATCCTGGTACTTATAATAAAATAAAAATAAATAAATTAATTAAAAAAAAAGAATCACAGTGGAATGAGGGGGCCTTAATTCTTGGAGCTGGGAAAGACATTAGAAATAATCTAGTCTGTGTTGTTCATTTTCTAAATGAGGGAACTGAGGCCCGCAAAGGTCCAATCACTTTTACAAGATTATACATCTAGGTAATGGCAAAGCTAAAACTCCTCCCTAGGATTCCTGCCCTCTATTCCAGCACTGTGTGCATTATACCATTCTACATCTTCTCTAGTAGTGAAAAGATAGGTATCATTGCAGAACATTCCACTTTTGAATGATACACATTCAAAACCCACTATCCAGTATGCGTATACAGCCTTAAATGAGAGTCTAGCCTAAAACACAGCAACTGGCAATGTGTTGTTTTCTCAGTTACTTCAATTTCTCTCTATGGAGTCTCCATCTGTCCAGAAAAACATACGTATTTTGATGAAAACCTTAAAATTCTAAGGAAAAATCACTTGATGGCTAATGTTAGATACATTTAAAAAGAAAAAACAAATAAACTTTTGTCAATAAGTAAGGGAAAGGATTATAGAGTAAGCTCTCCAAAGAATAGACTATTCGGTTCCAACCCCTCTCTGAGGTCTGTTAGAAACATTTAAAAAAAGCAAATAAATTTTTGTCAAAGTGTAAGGGAAAGAAATATAGAGTAAGCTCTCCAAAGAATAGATTATTCGGTTCCAGTGTCTCTCTGAGGTGTGTTGAGGTTCCTCTGCACTCACGGGAGCATTAGAAGGTTGGTTCTTTTTCTTCTAGTGCATCACGTGCATAGAGTAGTATCAAAAATTGGTTTGGACACAGGAGTCCATCTTAAAGTGGATCATGTGTGACCTCGTACGTTGTTCCCACAGTTAGGTAAACTCCTTCCTATTCTCTTCCAACTCCCGTGCCAAAGCCCTCTGAAAATCCCATATGTTATTGTTTTGCAAAACTCAAATCCTGTACATTTGTCCTTGAATATGACAGTAATGTATAGTTTATTTTCCAGATGGAGAAAGTCTTTGTCATAAAAATCAATAACTTTAAAATATATATATTAGTTAACAGTAACTTGGAAGTGATTCAAAGGAAAAATAAAGCTATTTTCACCATTAGTAAGTCCAAGGGACTCATAAAACTTTCAGTGGTGTTTGAATCAAAATATAGGCTGCTCTCTCTTCAATTAATGGAAGTTGCATAGGAATGTAAGATGGTCTTACTTTATGTAAGTTCTTAAAATTTTTTATATTTTTATTATGTATTGCCTTTAGTTTAAATTTCTACATAAAATTAAATGACTAAGGCATATTTTTAAATCTACATATTCAAACAGTATTTCTCACTAAATATAAGGAGCAAACTATATTAATTTCAGATATCCCAAACTTGACAATATGTTAAGGTTATGAATATTATTAGTTTTTCTATATAAGTCTCATGCTAAACTGATATTTAATTAAAAATATTATTATATTTTAGGTCACAATTTGGCTCCCTAAAATCTAAAAAGAAAAACATTTTTAAAACCTAATAGAAAGATTTCTGAGAATTTTAATGAAAGTTAAAGTGGACTAAAGCCATTAAGCTCTACAGGAAAGTAGATTTCACTGTCTGGATTAAATTAAGAGTTGCCTTAAAAATACATATTTTGATATATAAAATATTTTTTCAGAACGTTAAATACATGTCTATAATAACATTGCTTTAAAAGTGAAACCAATTAATTTTGTTTCATTATTCAAACTGGGAAAAATACTAGAAGAGTAAAAAAAAAGCAATGAAATAAAATACATAGGTGGTGGCTGATTTATGTCTTTTTTAGTCTTTTAGCTATTTTACATGACTTTTAGTTTAATAATTTAGCATAGTATTACAAGCAAAAATTCAACTTTCTCTCTGCATATCCAATTTCTTTCTGACCATGCCACTTCCACGTGTTCTCTCAGATATGAGTTAACAAGGCAAAGGAGCAGAGAAGCTACGACTCTCCTTGCTGCAGAAGGAAAATGCTCCTAGCGAACATCTGCTTTGGGTAAAGTAATTTAATTGCAAAGATCATGGTGGTATGTTGAGATTTATTTCGAGGGAAGAGCAAGGAAGCAAAAGAGGGCAGTGGGAACCCTTGACACCCTCCTTCCTTATGGAATTTTATCATCAGCGGTGAAAGGGCCAAGAAAAATCTGTCTTCTCTTGCTTTCCTTTGTATCAATTTCCTCTCCTGAAATAAGGAAGTCTAAACAAAATAGTCTGGACTTTGAAATATTTTATAAATGTATGAAATATTTTATGTATATCTTTTTCTGTACACACATGTGCAAAACATACACACACACACACACACACACACACACACACACAAACAGTCTAGCCCTTGCCATATTTAGATATGTTCTCTGAACAGTAAAATCCACCTTAGCTTTCAGAGGCTGCTAATTTTCCTGAGATTTCCAAGCCTATTGAAATCTATAGAACGAGTGAATGTCATTAAATGAATCTGTAGGCCCAGGATCAGTGGTTCACCTATATACCTCCAAGACCAATAATAAAAAGCATTCTAACCAAGGCTTATGTTGGGGCAATGCTCATTTAGGAAGTAACATGGACTAGACTGTGATTTATGGAGAAATGGTGGCATGGATACATGTAGAGAGAGAGAGATAAGTTGACTGACTGCAGCAAAAATCTGCTGTTGTACAATCTGTTCAGATATTTGGCATCATTAAAACATTTATGGAATAATGTCTATTGTGTAAGTCACTAGCATAATTTTTTAGAGATTGTGGTTGAGATAGTAAATATTCAGAATTTAGGGCATTCATCAGACCTACTAAGACGGACAGGCAGGGAGCACACAGTGGTGTTATAGATGTCAGTAGATTCCTGGGGTGCCCAGGTTAGTTCTTCTCTTTCTCTTCAACGATTCCAGCTGCCTCTCAGATACATACATGAACTAAGAACAACTCTTTCCACTTAGAGAAGTGGAAGGAAGCAAGGAGAGTCTTATGATACCATTTTGAATGAAATAAAAAACATGGACTCCATGAGAAGTCAAGCAGATTCAAAACATGCAAATGAATAGATTGAAGTAGATGCTAAGTGATGTCTCCCAACACATACTTCAAGGCTGACCAGTGAGTTGTGAGACTCATCCGTGGAGGCTCAAAATGGATCTTGACATGCAGGTCCTTTCCTTCATTCCTACATGTGGGTGGTCTGAATGTTCTTGGACCACTTCTATATTCTTGTATCATTGGAGGTCACTCAATAAATCTGAAGTGCACTGTTAATAGTTGCTAACATTTGGTATACATAAACTAAAATTAGCATGATGCTTAAGTTTGCTAAAGACTTTAATTCCATAATCCTAGTAGATTTCCAGTGATTGAACAATATTATACAGCTCCTCTTGTACAGGAGCTAATAAATGGTAAAAGTCAAGACTAGAAGCATTTCTCACACTAGCACAGTGTTCTTAATAGTCCATTCAGCTAAATAATGGGTTGGATCACAAAAACATAATTTTACATACCTTCATAGTCCAGAATAGGAAGTCAAATCTAAGAAGAGGAAACTTGTATAGGAGTAGAAATTGTACACTTTTAGACTTCATTTTGAAATACCAGATGCAAAGTACAGAATTAGAGAGTCCTTGCTATATATCTATATTATAGATATAGATATAGATATAATATATATATATTCATGATAAACAAAATCACACTTTAGTAGGAACACTGATGAACTTCACTTTGTGCAGGGAAGGATGAATGGTCTGGGAAATATAAAGTTGAAAGAACTGAATATGGAGAAAGGATTTAGGGTAAGTAGTTGTCAGATGGAAAAGGGATTCATTATTCTGTAGGGTTCCGTGGCTTCATTTGTGAAAATACAGAGAAGAGATGTGTTAGACAATTCCATAAAAGGGGATGCTTTCTTCTGCATCTCAGTTTCCTACTCTGAAAGATTATAATTTTATTAATCTTTGGGCCAGAAACAATGAGGGAACATCTACTTAGCATCTAAAATCGTGAGAACATGTAGGGAATGATGTGCTGTTCCCAGTTCTCCTGTTTGAATGAGGGACTAGTTTTACTAATTACTGGAAGTGCTGCTGACTGACAGCTCTCAGGTATCACAAGGCTGTGGATTGGTACATCCAGAATCAGACATGTGTAAGGCTAGGACACACAAATAAGCTGCAGGTAGTCCAGATCTTAGAAACCCCATGATACCTATCACTGATGCCCCAGTGCCTCTCTCTCCGCTTATTCCTATTACAATATCAAGGACGCTCATTTTATAGGGAAGGAAATGGGGCAGTGGGCACAGGTCCATGGAATCTGGTGTCCCATACCACACCCCCAGAAGCTGCAGGCTGACCAACCTAATCATTTAGGATGCTGCATACTCTCTAAATTGATAGTTTTATGATGTTGTGCCCCCAGTGGATAGAATGAATCAGCGTGAGAACCATCATTCTTTTGTCCTCTTGGAGAAACTTTGCTTCCCTTCCCCAAATCTCTGGGGTTCTGTGTGTTTACATGTCTTGGTTCCCAAAAAGGAAGTGTTTCCAGCAAGTGGCCCAGTGTGCATCCCACTGAACCTAAAGCTACACTGCTACCTACACACTTCAGAATCCTCAGGCCAAGGTGCCAGCAGGCAAGATGAAGAGTTGCCATCATGGCAGACATAACTTACCATGATCATCAGAAGGAGGCACAGCTGATGACACGCAACAGGGGCAGGCAGGAATGTGCTTGGCAAGCAGGTGATCCATTTGGGCATTCCTTGCCCAATTTTGATGGCAAATGGATGTGTGCTGCCACCTGAGAGGGACATGATGACAAGACGTTCACATAACTCAGGGATGAAAGTCTAGGCCATGCCACCAGGTAAATTGCCCAGAACAGCAGAAGTTAGAACTGAGGGTGAGCAGTGTCTGGAATGGACAGAAGAAGACAATGAGTATTGGTGGTGGCCTTGAGACCAGTAATGTGGGCTATAGTTTGTCCTGTCCCTTTCCTTTTATCAGCTTTCCTCAGGAAAAGAACTCCATCAGAATCATGGATGAAAAGAATTCCATCAAATCATGCTTTGAGAACTTCAATCCCTCCTCAGGCTCCAACGCCACCTGCTATTCCAAGTCACTAACATCTTTCGCCTAAAACAGTGTCTTGTCTCATAGGCCTGCCATTATCCACCACATCACAGCTAGAGGGAACTGTCAGCAACAGAAGTCAGATCATGTCATTTTTCTGCTAAAAACACCCCCAACGGTTTTCCATTGCCCATAAAATCAACTTGAACTTCATGGCCCCAGGCTGCTACACAGACCTCGTCTCCTACTGCTCTCCTTCCTGCTCACGTGGGCCAGCCATATTGGCTTCACTCTGTCTTGAGCATGCCAAACTCCTTTCATATCAGGAGCTTGCTCTAACCTTCTGTGCCTCGGATGCACTTTCTCCTGATCGTCACATGCCTGATGGTGTCACCTCCTTTATGTTTCTGCCCAGATGTCACTTCCTCAGGGGGGTCTTTCTAGACACTATATCTAAAATACCCTATGTCATCCATTACAACCTAACTGATTAGTTGGCTTTATTTTTTTTCATTGTACATGTAACAATTTCTAATGAGATTGTTATTTTATTATTAATATGTGATTTAGGTATTAACTATTATTTAAGTATTACTATGAGAATTCCCCACTTAGTGTAGGCTACATACATGATAATAAGTCTTTATCTTTCTTGTTTATCTTTATATCTCTAGCACCAAGAATAACACCTGGCATGTGCTAATTCCTCAGTCATTATTTATTGAATAAATGAATGATGCATATATAATATTTATTAAAGATTGACCAATGGGTGCCTTTAGTGAATTTGTTGCCATCATTTGCAGTGTTTTTGGTTGCTTTCCCTTTTAAAGAATAAGCCCAAACTAGAGACCCCTCTTAAGAATATTATGAATGAAAAATCTGTATATTTATCATATTTTTTAAAACTATGCTTATTACATGACTAGGGTATATAGTATATTACCCTGAATAAACTTCTGCTCTCCAGCCATCTCTTAAAAGAAAGATGAGGTACTATCTTTAAAAGAACTGAAGTTACATGGACCAAATCACAGCATGGCTTATCTGCTTCCTCTCTCCCTCAAAGGGAAGATCCTCTCTGAGACTCAGAAGTATCTGGTTAAATTTTATCTGAAGATAGCCTACTTGGGACAACATGCATTCACCTGCTGTGGTAGACAGAATCTTCCTAGAAGATGTCCAAGTCCTTCCTGGAACCTGTGAATATGTTAACTTACATGGCAACAGGCATTCTGCAGATGTGATTAACAACCTTAAGTTATCCTGGGTTATTCAGGCAGGCCCAATGTAATCACAACGGTCCTGGTAGGAGGTCAGAAGAGCTCGTGATGTGACAATAGACACAGGCCAGAGTTATGTGGCCATGAGCCAAGGGGTATCGGCTTCCTCTGGAAGCTAGAAAAGGCAAGGAACAGACTCTCTCTTGAAGCTTCCAGAAAAAACTGGCTGTGCAAATACTCCATAGGACTCATTTTGGCCTTCTTATCTGCAGAGCTGGTAAGAGAATGAATTTGTGTTGTTAAAGCCACTAGGTTTGTGATGATTTATTACAACAGCAATAGAAAATGAATACACCTACATTACCTTGACCACAATTTCGGGTGAGGACACTAGTTAAATATTTGCCTGACGCTCACTCTCTACATTTAGGCATAAGGAAAGCTCTTCAGACTGTGGTTTTGAGGCAAAGTGATCCTTTGCCTCAAAAGAGAGTACAGATCCTCTTCAGCATGTAAGTTTGGTTTAAGCTTAAGCATACTTTATATCTTAAAAATTTTAATGTATCTACTCAAATCTAGTCTAAATCTAGTGTAGTGACTGAGAAAAAGGCATAATTCTAATGAAAGCACAGAAAAAAATCTCAAGGATTATGTGTGTAGTTTGAGAAAGGCATGGCTTTGTTTCAAATGAAATGAAATCATCATGAGATTTAAGATTGAGAAATGCTGGCTTACAGGCACTGAGACTTGTCTACATTTCCTGGGAAATTCCTCTTATATTTTGTTTTTCCTCTTCACTATCATTATGGCAGTTTCCTATTGTATTACATTTATTTAATTCCTCAACTACACCATTGATTCTTCTATGATTAGGATTATACCTTAATCATTTATGTAATTCACACTTAGCACAGGGATAATGATTTAGTTTATGCTCAATATGTGTTTAATAAATTTGAATTATTATTCTGGGATTTTAGGACCTTTTGCTGAATACCTATAATTTTAAGATTCTTTGCTAAATATTGTATAATTTTTACCATGCAGATGCCAGTGAAAGCATTTGGTACATCTGATCAATAAATAATTGTTTGGCTCTATTAAAAACTACACACTTGTATCCTGTGTCCAATTTTTATCTCCCAATTATTTGATAAATCTTCATTGATTGTTTTATTTAAAAATTATTTTTTCTAGAATGTTAATGACAGAGCCTTTAGAAATAGTTAAAATACATTTTAATAAGATTAATTTTTTATTTTGTTGGTTGGCCTCTCAGGGCTTTTTTCCATTTTGGCCTTCAGAAATCAACAAATGAAATTATGAAACTATTTCTTCCCTTATTCTTTCACATCTTTGCTCCCTATTTTTTTCTTTTGCCTTATCCAAGTGGGGATTCTCCCACCTGGATTTTAACTGTTTTGATTTGTAGCTGGCTCTTTTCCATAATGTACTTATGTCTTATTTTATCTGTAAACTATTATGCTAATCTGGACCCTAGAATCTTTTAAGCGACATAATCACTTACAAGGTTATTAATATCTCCTTTGGAAAACACTGTATTGATCTGAGAGTTTCAATCTAATTGGTCCTGGAATCATAAATTTCACTGAGTTACTAACTTTAGCTATCACCACTCTTACTCTCAATGTCCCTGTTCAGACAGAATGGGGGCCAGAAACAGTTCTTAATCTCTTCCTTATATATATCAAAAATAAAAACCAGAAGCTTCACTGGGAAAGGTCACTACCCCATTGGATTTTTAATTCAAGTGATCATAATTTAATAAAACTAAATTTTGTGCATTCTTTATAGACTAAGTTTTGTCTGAAAGTAGGTAACTTTGAGGTAGAGCAACTAACGCTTAAAAAAGGAACTTCCTTTATTACCAGCTGAGGAGTATTTTTGAATATTGATCACAGCTAATAATTCCTGAGAATGCATTTACTTTTTAGAATATTAACTATTTTGATCATACAGAATTTTTTTTTTTTTTTGCATTGAGAAATGGAAATCTCTATTCTTCCTATAGTGAAAGTGCATGGCACATAACAGTCCAGTAATTTTATCACTTTCACTCATAAAATAATTGCAGAGTGGGAAAAGACATCCCACCAAAGGAAAAAAAAAAAGTAAGGAGAAAACCTATGTTAAGTAATGAAATATCTAACTGTAGAAATGTTTTTAAAAGTAGCATTATTCCTTTAAATTTAATGCTGACCACAATGCTTTGTAATTTTCCTTACGAAAACTGGATTTTCCCAGCATGACACCCAGAGCTGGCATCAATATCAGATGCTTAAAAATACTCATGCCAAGGAGTTAACAGGAAATATCTTGGCAAATTCAGAGTCAAAAGGAAAGCACGAAATTGTCAGAACGCATATCGTGTTTCTCAGAATTATCTGTATCATGTTGGAAGTTTTTATACGGAAGTGTGTGTTGACACAAATGATTAAGGCCAGGATTCCTACAATTGACAGGAAAATGACCTATAAATAATGACCTCTGATGGACTTGTCATGCAGTCATTAAGTGAAATATTCTAGTACCAGTTTCCTCTCTTTGGTATCCCAGTTTCCGGCTTCTGTGAAGTACTTTTCCTTTGCGAAGATCACTCATTTTACCTGAGAGACCATCAGATTTTCTCTGGGCTTTATGAAATGATAATTTCATTTACTCTCTTAGCAGATAACAGTACCAATTGAGTTTCACAGCCTCTTTGGAACACATTTTTGCTTACACAAAAATTTTTTTCTGAAGAACCTCTTATTTCTATTGCTACCTAAAATGCAAAGTAAACTGCTTGAAATACTGAAAGTTTAGGATTTTTTCAAGTTTAAGATAAAAGTTAAATTTTAAAGTCATTAAGCAACTAGTTTGCCTATTATTTTATATAATGTATATCGATTTTCATTAAATTAATACATTTCAATATAGTTCCTTGGAAAATGTATTCAGAAATTTGCGAATGAGATAATATTGTAATTCAATTGTCTCACCATATATGTATATCATAAATGAAATGTAAATTTCTAAAAAACTAATTTTATTAAGCAAACTGAGGACAGTGAAAGAAATCATAGTTCACTTCTAATTTTCATAGGATCCATTCAGGTTTTCTTCTCTTTTGTCATTTCTCCTTCTAACCCCAAAACACCCTATGAACCGGTGGTCTATTTTCTTTCCTCCTTCTTTCCCTTCCTTTCTTCAAGTCTGTGGGTAAGAGATTACAGAGGAAAAGTAATAGGTGATAGCCCTGTCTTCTAAACCCACAAGCAAGATGCATGGATTTAAGCACTTAAAGGAAAAGAAAAATAAAGAATTTGAAACCATGTCACAATATCACCACACTATATTACATCAACATATAGTATCGTAGAAGCATACATATAATTGAGCCTGAGAAACATTTACAGGATCAAAAACTGACGGCTGCACCACCAAAGAGATAATCAGTACCCTATAAATTCCACATTTTATGACTTACGTTGTTCATTCTAAATGCTAATCTTGGGATAACATTTTTTAGGAGCACTTTTTTAAAAATTTAAATTTAAATTAAATTTATTTATTTTTTGAGGCAGAATTTCACTCTCGTCCCCCAGGCTGGAGTGCACTGGCGCAATCTCAGCTAACTACAACCTCTCTATCCTGGATTCAAGCAATTCTCCTGCCTCGGCCTCCTGAGTAGCTGGGATTACAGACATGTGCCACCATGCCCAGCTAATTTTTTTGTATTTTTACTAGAAACGGGGTTTCACCATGTTGGTCAGGCTCTCAAACTCCTGACCTCAGGTGATCCTCCGGCCTAGGCCTCCCAAAGTGCTGGGATTATAGCCTGGCCTTAGGAGCACTTTTAAAATAATTGCTTTCAAAACTCACACATAAACAATCTCACATCAAAAGATATGTAAGGAAGAAATAATATACTGATCCTGTAACAAGGTATAGCAGTTCAAAATGAGAAGAACCTTAGAATTATTTCATTTAAACTTCTCATTTTAGAGCCAATGAAAATGAACTTGAGAGAACTTGGGGCCAATGCAACTTGCCTACACCCACAGAATCAAAAATAAAACTTCTCTTCATTCTTGTCTATCGAAATTCTGCCATCATTCATAGCCCAGCTTGAGGGCAGCCTTTGTCATACAGCCTTTCTTGCCCAATCAGGAGTAATCTTCTCATGCCTAGAACAGCTTTGGAAATAAGGCTATATTGGTTTATAGGCACTTAAGACATTTGCCCCTTAACGATACTTCTTCTATTTTTTTTTCTAGTATAGAGTATGTTCATTGAGAACTAGGAATATCAACCTCAGATAAACCATAAAATTTAGAAAAATAGTGGTATAGCTTTCTAACAGAAAATCTCAGGAACTAATTCTTAAAATGCTAGTTAAGAAGGAATGTAACATTTACTTGGCCTAACTTCTCACTCAATAAAGAAAAAAAAAAAAGAGCTCAACATTTTATGAGAGACTAGGTTTCATTTTTAAACAATTATAATTGAAGAAAATCTTTGATGCATTAGAATAAGCCAAAATTTCTTAGGACAATAAAAGCACAAACCATATAAAAATTTTTTTTAGTTGGACTTAATTAAAAGTAAAAAGTTTGACTGCACAAAAGGCACTCCTAAGATAATGAAAAGTAAAGCCACAGAAAAAATAATTCACAATACATATATTTGATAAAGGCATTGAATCTAGAATATAGAAAGAAATCTCATAATTCAACAATAAAAAGGCAAAAAAAAAGGAAAAGATTTGAACACCTCACAAAAAGACATACAAATAGCTAATAAGATTAGAAACAGATGCTGAACTTCATTAGTCATCAGGGAAATGCAAATTAAAACCACCATAAGATACTACTACATATTCACTAGACTAGCTAAACTTGTAAAAACTTGACAGCATCATCTGTATTGAATACATATAGCAAATAGGACTCTCATACACTATTAGTGGGGTATAAAATAGCCAATTTGGAAAACAGGTTAGGCAATTTCTTATAGTTAAATATGTACTTTTAAAAATGGACCCAGTAGCTCACTTTTAGGTATTTACCCAAGAAAATATGAAAACATATACTCACAAAAAGACTTATACATGAATGCTTATAGCAAACTTACTCGACCTGGAAACAGCCGAAATGCTCTTAGGTAAACGATAAATTGTAAGATATCACATAACAAAGTGCTACTCAACAATAAAAAAAAAATTACTACTATACATGCATTAGGATGAATGAATCCACAAATTGTACTGAGTGAAAGAAGCCAGACTGAAAGAAATCCATATTGCACGATTCCATTCCATAGTGGCAGAAATGTTTCCCATGTTGAGGGTGGAAAGGGGATTATCTGCAAAACGACTTCAAGAAGCTTTTGGTGTGATGGGAGTGTGCTGTATCCTGATCATTCAACTCTTATGACTGCACAGTGTAAAAGAGAAAAGATTGTATTTACCTCTACAAAGGGTGAATGTCCCCCTTCCCTGGAAGGCTACTTATTTTTACAGTAATAGATTAATTATGGCATATATCCTATTATTTCAAACTAATTGAAATATATTGATTTAGGGAACTATCACAATCATTTCAAAGTGAATCATACTGAAATTTCACTCATGGTAGCTTTTCTTTAATTGCAACACAGCAGAAAATGAAAGAGAAACATTTCAAAATTTGTTTCCCAAAATTCTTGAGGCTAGATGTGCTTTGGTATTCAGAATTGTTTGGATTTTAGAATAGTAATGTGGTGCATGTATTAAACCCCATCTGTAGCAATCCTTAATTAATATATTAATTTTTTTTGTGAAACATATGAAAATTCATATAAGGTAAGTTAAATTAAGACTATTTATAGCCTCATGTCAGTTCAGAGCATGTTTTTAGCCAAATAAGTTCTAATATCAGTTAGCCAAATCTTTAGCTTGGATTTGGGAATTGTGACTAAGGAACTTTGGACCTGTAGTCCAATTTATCATTGATTATTAAAATGGCTTAATAGAGAACATGCTTGCCGTGTTCCAAGGTTATATACATGGTTGTGATGAACTGGGACTGTTGTCAAGTATAAGAATCTTGGCTCATACTAAATTCATGGCATTATTCTTTGAGTGGGGAAATTTAATCCCAGACGAAGACAGTTTTTGGTTTCAGTGGACTTACAGTTAGGATAAAGTAACATTTCTTTGACTTGAATGAAACGTCCTTTTACTTTTCAGTTTAAAATGTATACCCATAACACAAAACTGTAAAAAATGATGGATCTCTTTCTAAAAAATACAGTTTTCCCATTAAAAATCAAAAAGTTTACCATGGAACTGAAGACTAAATTTTAGTCTTAAATGTTACATTTTTCACTTGAATCATTGCTTGGTTCTCATTCAACCGGGCCTGATATCTTCTGTGTCTTGGCCAGTGCTTATAGGCACAGGTGCGTGTACGGACCTCTGCCTCCATGTCCTAAGGAAACTCTGATAGACATGGTATAAAATGGAGGTAATGTGATACAGTACAAAGAGCATGAATATGGGAGTTAGTCTCAGATTCTAAGTTCTCTCTTAAAAACCTATGATTGCAAATAATTCAGCTGTTCTGAACCTAAGTTTTATCAACTATAATTGAGACCTGTAAATAAAATTTTTAGAATTGTTTTTAAGATTTCATAAGATACTGTCAAGCATTCAATACAGAGTAGGCACTTGATAAGTGATAATTATAGTGCATTTATTTTAGTATTAATAAACTTTAACAGAGAAATCTATGGTTAAAAAGAGAAGTATATAATTGTGTTAGATACTGGCTTAAACATCATCTTGTGAAAATGTTAATCACTTCTACCTATAAAACTATTACAAATTTTCACCACTGGAATTTGGCAAGAGATGTTTGATAGTGTTTGATGAAACCACACATGACCTACTGACTTGCAAAACCCATGGTCAGGAATCATAATCCAACTAGTGTAAAGAAAGCTCAAAATTATAGAAGAAAAAAATTACAGGAGAAAAAAATTCATTCAATAGGAAAGATGTAAATTGTAACCAGTGACACTCAAAAATTGAAGCTCTCATTCAATTTTGACATAACGAATGAAATTGGATTCATTTTATGAAAGCTTGACTATATTATCTGATGAGGCAAATGAGGGAAGAAGGTGTTTTATTGCAAAAACATTAACTGTAAACCATCAACCAGAATCCATTAAACTGTTTATTCTTGAAATCATTCTTTCAGACTGATTACTTAAGTATCAAATACAATAAAGCAATCAACTTGTTCTTCTTTTATTTATTTGTTTTTTTACTGCTTAGTTCTTATGGGAAATTCTATCCAGGTCATCATAACACAATTGAAAACAACTGATAGTGAAAAGAATGCTAATTGGTTTCCTTTCTCTCTTATCACTGATCCGTACACAGTAAGTAATGCTTCCACATTCTTCCTCTTGTTTGTACCTAACCTTTCTATATATCTAGACGTTAACATTTTTTGGAAGAAATCATGAACTAACAAAGCAATGCACAGCATTGATAAGCTATGTTAAATAGTAGACAGTGCAATGGAATAGAAATAGTGTGCTTAAAGTCATTAGATCAAATATTTATTGGGCAAGCACTAACACAAGTGCCAAGGTTAAAAAAAAAAAATGATACCCAGGCTTTGACTTTGGGAAGCCAGAGTCTAGTAGGGGAGATATATAAATACACAAACACAGCACAGAACAATACATGTAATAACAGACTGTAGCCAAAGTAATAAACATTTAGATAAATAATAAACAGGCTGGCCCGCAGAGATGGGGCCATTACACTACTCAAAGCTTTGTGTTCTGCTCTACGACTTCTGTGACTAAATCAAATCATCTTAAGTTGGGTGAGCCAAAAGCTGTCTACCATTCCAGTCCTTCCGTCCCACCTCCTTCAAAGAGACTGCTGGTAGGACTAAATTCCTGAATTCTTGGGCTTTTAATTCCTGTTTAATCCAGTCAATATCCAAAGCCTCAGTGACCTCCTTTTAAAAAAATAGTATTAATATAATCTATGTGTCACATTTTCTTTATCCAGTCTATCATTGATGGGCATGTGGGTTGGTTTCAAGTCTTTGCTATTGTAAAGAGTGCTGCAATAAAGGTACGTGACCATGACCATAATCATGTCCATAACCATGATCATGACTATAACTATAACCGTGACCATAACCAATATCATAACCATGACCATGACCATAACCTTAACCATGACCATAACCATAACCATAACCATAACCATAACCACAATGCTTCTTAACTTTACTGCCCTCCTCTTCATCTTGGATTCCACGGTCCATTTTTTCAATTACTCTTTTCTTCCCTCTGAACTCCAATTTCCTCTGCCTTCTCATTGCCTTTATTAGCAAAACTAAACCCTAAAGGCATCCATTTTCTGTATTTTAGAATGACACTTAAGGAAGTAATAGTAGGACAAAGTAACACTATAAATTTATCATTATCATCTAGGTCATTAGCAGTGCCTGCATAGCCCAGTATATTTCTCACTCACTAGCCTCAATTATTCACACTTTTCTCAACTTTTTCTCACTCTCAATTTACACCATGCCAGAGCCATCATTTTTCAGACCCAAATGAATTCACTTTCTAAAAGAGAGAAATAGAAGGTATCATAGGGATACACTCTTAATTCCCTTAATTGGATAGCATTTGCACTCATCCTATTATTCTCTTGTTCAAAGAGGAGAAACATTGTCCCCCCTCCTGTTTAAGATCAGTCCTTTCACAACTGCCCTAAATTCAATTCCCTCCCACCCTCCCAGGAAGCATGCAAAGTCAATTGTCTCTTTTCTCTCCTGTGTAATTAATCCCCTTCTTTCTTAAGTGGCTCCTTTCTGTGAACATTTAAAGACTTCTTTTCATTTTAAAAACAAAACAGAATAAAAATACAACTTTCATTGAACCCGATTTTACCCCGATCATCTTCTGTTTCTCGACTCTGACAGTCAAATTTCTTGAGTATCCAAAGTACATCTGTCCTCTTTCTAATTCTGCATTCTCTCTTTATCAGACTCTAATCTGCCTTATGTACTTAAGTACTATGTACTTACATGCTCCACTGACAAATCTCTTACTACCATCAACAATGACCTCCCTGCCACTCAATCCGAAAAGCAGTTTTCTATTTCTTGGCCTGGTTTTCTCTGAGTAGTGCTGATCCCTTTGGGTTAGAAGTTAATATAAAATAGTTAAAACTGGACTCTGGAGTCAGATGGCCTAGGATGGCTTGCTGGATCTGACAATTACTAGCTGGGATCTCAAGCAATTAATTAAATTATGCTACTCAAAGCCTTGTGTTCTGCTCTACGACTTCTGTGACTAAATCAAATCATCTTAAGTTAGGTAAGTTTGTTCCTCTGTTTTCTTCCATGTAAAAGAGGAATACCTGTAATAATAGTACCTTTTCCTAGGACTGGCATAAGAATACAATAAATATTTGTGAAGTTCTTTGAACATAGCCTGATACCTACTACATTCTCAATAATGCCACTTTAATTTTATTGACACACTCCCTTCTTCTTGAATAACTCTGTTCTTAGTTTCCCAAACTTCACACTCTATTCGTTTTGGTAGAATGACTATCTATCACTGCACTGGAGACCATACAAAAGGAAAATGATATACTCAGGGGTTTAACAATGTCAACTGAAATAGAAAGCCTCTCTGTGATCCTAAAAAATCTCTTGCTTTTGTACATATGAATTTATTTTTGTTTGTATATACCAGGGTAGATATAGTTAAAAATTCAACTCAACATTTAAGAATCTGGGTTAGTATAGAATTACCATGTAAGAGGTATTCACAGACTTCCCAAGTTTCCTAAGTGGAAAATTAGGGCATTGATTATGAAGGGATAGAAATATTTAAATACACATGAATAAAAGTGAAAATTGTGAATCTACTTTAAGCATTCTTTCAATGGGCTGCTTATTCTCTTTAAGGCCGATTCCTATCACCCTTATTGTGTCTAGACCTATAGCTAGAGAAATCTTAGTCCATTTCAAGAGAGACAAGTGAATAATCCGAGCTAGGAAGAAAGAGGTTATACTCCAAAGATAGCAGTATTATTCAGTAAATAGTATTATTAGAATAGTATTTAGAATTATTAGAATAGTACTATTAGAATAGTATTATTCTAAATTATATTGGCGTAAACCTAGGGGAGCTACATGGGAATAAATTAGTAGGGTGTTAAACCAAGGAACATAAAATACAACATTGGATCAGGCCAAATTAATCAACACAGGTGCACTTATTTCAGATTTAATATGGTAGGCTAAACAGGTAAGAGTGTTCTCTTTGTGACTTATTTCTTTCTGTGCTTCCTATTAGCATCCTAGACAATATTACCAATACTTGGTTTTATATACTATTTATTTTCCAATAATCTCAAATATATATATCCACTGCTGTTTTTTCTCTGAGTCTTACACCTTTAGATTTCAAAGAATCTTCTCAAAGTCTCCATTTGGATATTTGAGAGAGAGAAATTTTAAAATCCATATATCCAAAAATAAACTCATCATTCCTCTCCTAAAGATGGACGCCCTAGAGTGTTCCTGTCCTACAAATGTCTAGAGTATCCACCCATTCACATAAGTGAGAAAACTGAGATTGACTCTCGTCACTTCCTTCATCTTCACTGCCAATAACCAATCACCAAGTCTTGCCATTTTACCCGCTAACAGCTTTCTAAGTCATTCACTGTTCTTATTTTCACATTTCCTCATTCCTCAAATATTTCAGCACTTGAAACACTACCACTCTTTTCAACATGCGATATCTGTGTAGATTATCTGTCAATATCTTGGACTCTAAATTCCTTGGCACTCTCTCTCCCAGTGATCTTTCTTGTACCCTATCCCAGATGCTAACATTCAGGGTCTGCTGTCATCTTTGTCAATAGAAGCCCTGAAGTTCCTCCAAATTTTCAATTTCAAGCGTCACATTCTCCAACTAACACCTCCTCCATTGCCTGCCAGTGCTTACCAGAATGGAGCTCTAACAATTATTTCACCAATCTATCACCCCAGCACATCAATCTTAATAACTCTTTTCTCTCCTTGTGTCTTCTCCTATCTCCTTACCTAGCTTAAATTCATGGCCAGTCCTTCTAATTATTCTTTGAACCTGCTCTGAACCCCTTTGCTTTTCTCTCACTTTTGTGGTACTTTTGACAAAGCAACAACCTTTTAAAATTATTTGCCTAGTCTCTGCTTGCATCAACACAGATTATCTCTCCTTTTCCTAGAGATTGGCTAAAAGAGTTCACCAAACCTATTTTCCTTTCCTTTTTGGCATAAGGCTAAACGATGTTTCCTGGCTTCTGTTCACCTAAGGTGCAGTCATGACATTGAATTTTAGCCAAGAAAATGTGAGTAGAAATGATGCATACTACCTCTAGGACTGGCATAAATAAAATTTATTGAAATCTTTCATTTTCTCCCTTCCTCAATTTTCCAACTGGATATCAATTCCCAGGACAAACTTGAAAAACATATGTTGAGCTTCTATTAGCCAAGATCATTAAAAGACTCAGTTGTATAACCTAGGAGTTTGTCCTCACTATGTCCCATTACCTATTAGGCTTTATGTTACTAGAATAGAAATTTCTGTTATATTAAGTTACTAAGATTTCAGGATTTATCTGTCACAGCATCACCTTAACAAAACCACCGTAGAGCTGTGTCTGTAGGTCTGGCTGTCTGCACACTCAGCTGCCAGTTGGTCTAAACTTTAAATTCATAATCACTGATCTTAATTGTTTCCCAGCATTAATACTAGAGTCCTCTAATCAGTCTCCTACTCTCCTAGACAATAGTTCATACTTTTTACTCTTTCCTTGAAACTCACACCTGATCTGTCTACAAATCCCATCATTAATATGTTCAAAATATATACAGAATGTAACCACTTCTTTACCCCCATCTATTTTGATTGAAATAGCCTCCTAGCTGGTCGGTCCCTCAGTCAATTCCAACACAGCAGCCAGGGTGATGCTATCAGAATGCAAGACAAATCATCTGAGATCTGAAAACCCTCCATGACTTCCTATCAGTTAGATTCTAGCTGGGAAAATAGAAGCCACAATGGATATCTCAAACTAAGAGGTGTTTTCCATAGATGTTGGGTGCCTGAAAGAGAAAAAGCGTAACACAGAGATTTAAAAACTCAGGCAACAACTGACACTGCTCATTGTTGAAACAAAAGGGAAGGGGTGGGGTTACCAGAATCTAGGGGCTTGGAAGAGGGCTCTGCATAGCTAGTTCTATACTTCCAGGAAAAGAGTGGCTGCCCCGGAGCTGCTGATTTCTCTGAGAGTGTGCCACAGCACTGTGCTGGAAATGCCACAACTCATGGGAGGCTGGATCTAGCAGTGCCGTCAAAGACAGGAAAAACAGGAAGGAAGTTCCTTCTGCTCTTCTCTCTATGCATCCTGCAGATGGAATCTAAAAGGAAGCCTGCTGGCAAGGGTAACTGGAAAATGTAATTTTCAGAGTCCTCCCAGCATCGCAGAGTCACCTTCATTGGTTTCTCAGCACTCCTAACCACTCCTCTCCATGTATTTTAACTTCCATGCAACAACAGTTAACAACTTCATGCTTCCACCTAGCAGGATCCAACTCTTTTTTATATACATGAAGTCATTCGTACTTTGTTCCATATAGAAGAGACTCAACGTCCTAACATTTACTATGCCCCATCTGGGAGTGATGATAAATCCTCTTATTCGGTTGCAATCACACCAACAATCCTTACATGAAGTAATAGGGATGAAATAAAGGATGAAAAAAAATCCGTGATTCCTATGGTTTCACAGACTCACTGGTGAGTCCATTGTCAGCGGCTGGGCTGACTGTGCTGGTCTTTGGATCTCTCATGTGTCTGGGGCCTTGGCTGTAACAGCTTGTCTCTATTCCACATGGTTTTTCCTTCTCCAGATGGTGAGTGCAGGCTTTTCTCCATGGAAGTTGCAGGGTTCCAAGAGAGAGAGAAGGAGGATACAAAGTCTTTGAGATGCAAGCTTAGAACTCACACAATGTCACTTATATTCTGCTGGCTAAAGCAAATCACAAAGGCATCCAAATTCAAGACATTGAAAAATAGCTTACACCTCTTGAAGGGAGGCACTGCAAAGATTGTTATTTTGCAACATGCTACATGTATACATAAGCAAGAAAGAAGACATACATAGCTTTCCTTTTTCCACTACATTTTCCCCTTCAATTGATCACTGTGACATGGATTTTTGACTCCATAGGTACCCACTTTTTGAGTAGTAGTCCAAAATGCTTTTTGAGTCCCTAGGATACGAATCAATTTGTTCTAGTGTACAATCACCTATCAAAGGCAGGCAGGCATGTCTCAGGAAAGTCTAGAAAACTTTTACAGTATTCAGTTATGGCAGTGTTTCAGAGTACTTTCTCAAAAGGACCTAGTCTTCCTTTTGATCAAAGAACTCCAATTCTGTGAATGCCTTTAGGTTCGGGAAGTAGGTGAGAAGTTGTGAATACTCAAGTCAGATTTCTGCCCATCAAACAGAGTTCTCCTATTATGCTGATTAAGTAACACTTTAGAAATTTGCTTATATATTTTCCTCCTAAGTCATTTCATTCCTAAGGAATTAAGTAAGCACAGACAAAGGTCTCTGCAGGTCAATTCTGATTTTTAATTCTTCCTAGCTATCTTCACAGAAATTGCATAACTCTTATTTCTTGAAGTGAGTATTGACTTCACTACTCTGCCATCCCATGATATGCATTGAAATTAGGGATCCTTTTTCAAAAATAACATCTGCCCTTGCCATCTTTACCCTTCAGAGGATGGCTGCCATTGAACTTTACAAAGATAGTGGCACATGCCCTAGAAAAACGGATGTCTTCCGGGCCCTCTAAACAAATAGAGAGGGGTGGTGGGTATGCAAATTTCACAAGTAAAGTCCATTCTAACGTTCCTACATCCCTAAGCCATTTTTGACACCAGGCGGAGAAAATTCTCATCCAGCCTTCCTGAAAGAAGGCCACCATTGAATCCAATAAATGAAACAATTGCTAGAACAACTTCAGTCTGCTCAACCTATCATATTAAATCTAGAAGAAGTATAACTATGTTAAGAAATTTTACGTGATACAATGTCACATTCCATCCTCCTTGGTCTAACATATTATTATACATATGCTCTAATCACATATATCCCCTAGGTTCATGTCAATATAATTTAGAAAAATACAGCAATTCTTTTGGAGTATAACTAATTTCTTCTTACATTGGATTTTTCACTTGGCCCTGTTGGAATATACTTAGATTGCTTTAGCTGTACAGGCCTAGACACAGTAGAGGTGGTGAGTCTTGAGGAGAATAAGCATCTCATTGAGAGGAATGCTCAGAGTGGATTCAAGGTTTTCAACTTTATGTTCCATCAGATATCCCTACTTCTTTCCAATCAGAGTCTTAATTTTTACTTAGGACGCTTGCAAAGTCTGTGAATGCCCCTTTCATTGTAATTCCATAACTCACCTAAATAGTTAAATGTTGAATTTGGTTTTCAGATATATTTGCCCTGCTATATACAAACTAAAATAAATACATTTGTACAAAAAAAAAGATTCTTCTAAGATCACAAGAGAAGCATTGAGATTATTAAATTCTTGAGTCATTTTCCTTTTGTATAGTCTCCAGCACTGTCAGAAATAGCCATTCTACCCGAAAGTCATCACAGTCATTATTACCACCATATCCATCACCTGCAGCAGTCATTTTATCCCCCCAAGATACTCATTTACGTAAGCATTTTATTCCAAGCAATTCCAGGTAATAATTTAATTAAATATTGCACGCTATGTCAGTATCCTCATTTTCTACTGACAAAGAACTTCGCGTTAAGTTCAAGGTCAAGGACATATGTTAAACATTTCCATAATCCCATCTTTGAGGGGTTTCTGGCATCAATCCCAGTACCTGACACTGTAACCATGAGGAAAATAGAAATCACCTTAAGGATTTGGAACAGAGGGCATTTAAGCAGAGAATTGGTAACATAGGTGTTTGATAGCAAAAGGACAAAATTGGGATAGTTCAGTAACCCAGATATTAAAAAGTAAAGAAGCTGGCATCTCTACATATATAGGACCAAGGACAGAACCCAGAAGGCTGACAAAGAAGCACCATGGAGATGGTACACAGACCTCTGAGAACGCGTCCCAAATGGCTACTGCTGTTACCTGGCATCTCATCAGACAACTGGTCCTGGAAGCTCTCAAGGAAGGTTGAGGTTTTTAGCTGCTACTGACCCATATAGAAAAAACAGAGATGTGTAAGTCCCTTCTCTTCTTTCCTTGCCTTCTATTGGCAAAACTTAACGGGAAACCATTTGACTAACAGGAAAATGTAGTTTACAGAGTCATCATAGAGAAGAGTCCTGAAGGGTGCTTTAGAACCAAGAGCTAATAGGTCAGTAGCTGGCACACACTTCCCATTTTGCCTAGAATAAAAGCTAAAATCCTACAGTGATCTATAGTTGCTCCATAACCCAGTCCCTTGTCACTCTCAGTTTCATCTCACTCCTCCTGCTCCTGCCACAGAGATGCCTTGACCCTTCTTGAACACACTAGGCATGTTCTCATCTCACACCCTTCACACTCACTGTTCATTTGGCCTGGAACTCTCTTCCCTGAGATCTTCATGGCTCACTCCCTCATTTCCTTCCATTCAAACATTACTTTGTCAGTGAGGCCTTCTTTCGATTTTCCTCCTACAATTTCACCTCATAGTGGCATATTATTTCCCTTTTCCCTGCTTTCTTTTTTCCATATGTACTTATCAGCCTATAATATACTCTATATATGCATATATTTATACTTATTTTATTTTATTATTTTTATGTTATATATATTTTTTTCTTGTTTTTTTTTTTTTAAGACAGTCTTGCTCTGTTGCCCAGGCAGGGGTGCAATGGTGTGATCTTGGCTCACTGCAACCTCTGCCTCCTGGTTCCAAGCCATTCTCCTGTTTCAGCCTCCCGAGCAGCTCGGACTACAGACACCTGCCACCATGGCCGGCTAAGTTTTGTATTTTTGGTAGAGATGGGGTTTCATCATATTGATCAGGCTCATGTCAAACTCCTGACCTCAGGTGATCTGCCCGCCTCAGCTTCCCAAAGTGCTGGCATTACAGGCGTGAGCCATCACGCTTGTCCTAATTTTTGTAATTTTAGTAGAGACAGGGTTTTGCCATGTTGGCCAGGCTGGTCTCGAACTCCTGGCCTCAGGTAATCTGCCCACCTTGGCCTACCAAAGTTCTGGGATTATAGGCATGAGCCACTGCACTGGGCCAGTATACTATATATTTTGTATATTTATCTTATTGTATGTCTTCTCCAGTAGAATGTGAGTTCCACAAGATAGAGACTTTTATTTGTTTTGCTCATGGCTTAATTCCAGTGACAGAACAGTTTCTGGCAAATATTTGACATTCAACAAATATTTTTAAAATTAGTGAATATACTAACACAACCCTTATCCTAGACAACTCTCACCTGGACACATCCAGGAATCTACTAACTGCTCTCCCTTAATTCATTCTTGTCTCTGCCTATCCATTTTCAACACTGCTGCTATAGTGATTTAAATAAAATAATTACACATTAGACTACATTCTATTCCTGCCTCTTCACCTCAGTCATGGCTCTATAGCTAATATTGACTTATTGAAGTAAATTCTATTCATTCAGGGGTTTCGTTAATCATTTAATAATGAAGATTTCTACATATGGCAGTTTTTCAACAGTTTTTCACTTGACTTGTGTTTTTAGTGATCTTTTAAAGAAATCTTTGCATAGTCTCTTATTACCTAATTTGGCTTTTGATACTATAAAAAGTGGATCATTTAAAATCTGATCTTTTGTATGTAGAGACAAGATGAAAATATGTCTATCTTACTTAACACAAAAGTTATGCTTTTAAAATGTTGCCTGTGAATCGATATACATGTTAAAGTCTAGATTTTTATTTCAAAGTTTATAATAAATTGAGTATTCATTCTTTTGGAAAAGTTTTTGGGAATAAGACATAATAAAATCTCACTTAAGCATTCATGAAAACAAACGTTGCCTAAATCATAAAATATAGATGTATATTTTATATTTTGCATAGTAGATTAAAAGTCTAAAAGGGATTATTGTTTAACAAAATTTCCATCAACTCTTGTCTTACCTCTAAAATAGAATAATATGTCTCCTTTTTTGTCTGTCCAAAACCTATTTCTTTGCTCTCTGTAAAAGTTGTATACTTGTAGAAATGAACAGGTTGATCTAGTCTGATGGAACAATAAGATGTAACAAGAATCTGGGCAACAATTGAGCCTGCCTGCCTGTTTGTTTTTCTTTATTCTGAATTACTGTATGGCTTGAGTTTTGCTTATGCCAAGCTAGTGGTTGGATGTGTGTGCCTTCTCTTAGTGAATTGTAACAGCCTGGAGATCAAGATTTTACTTACTTTGTGCCCCACAGAAGGCTTTGCACAGTGTAGGTGCTGAAATTGTTTGTTACAATTAGTTTAAAAATTAGACACAGTAAAAAGTATATGAAGCAACTCTATTAACACATCAATGGAAATTTTAAAGCTAAATGCAAGTCTTCAGATTCAATGCAAAGAATGAACACCCAGAACACCCAGATTTATCAATTATGTAAAATTTGGTGTTCTATACAATGAATTGAGCTGATAGCCATAGACATTTGAGTGTGTGTGTATGTGTGTAATGGTTCAAGCTACATTGAAGGGTTTTGATAATTCTCAAAACAATGCTGGATTTTTTTTTTTTACAATATAGAAATTACTGTTCTGCTTCAAATAATACATTTGAATATAAATGCATGCATCTTCATTTCCTACCTTCAGCTTCTCCCTTGCAGGTCTGGGGTCCTAAAACATTGCACTACTGTGTTTTCCTCCAGCTCAGGCTTCTCTACCTTCCTTCATTTGGAGCATCTGTTATGCAACGTATTGAAAAGCAAATTGCCTGTTTTGGAAAGGGTGATTTCCTTTTGAGTCCATCTTAATCTCCAAGGAAAATGTAGACACACACAAAAATATGCACAAACAGCTGGAGTACAGGTTGACGTTAGTGAAACCAAACCATTTTTTTAATATATTCAGAAATTCGAGTGAAGTTGCTTTTTATAAAACTTCCCTGCTGTTCTCACAGCACAGCATGCAGCCCTATGAGGTGGAATATGCTGTATTTTCACACAAATTTTTCTTAACATGGGTCAGTATTGATAGCGTAATCTTTACAAAATATGCCTCTGATGAAGAAAATAAATCCTCCCTTTCTAATAGCAGGGTTGTAAAAAATACAGCATAAGGCAACTTGTTTGAAATACCATGCTACTGAAACATGTCAGAATATACTTACTCTTTAATCTCAGAATGACTTTCACCAGTTTACCTTTAATGTAATTATTTTTAGCCCTTATGATTTAACTTTGGCTTCATGTGATCCATCTGGTTGGATAAGAGCCAATACTTATGTGTTCCTTTCAGGTTTACTGAGTGCTTACATAAATATTATCTGGCAAAGTAGGTATTTCTCTTATCCCCATTTCACAAACATTTGGTGATTGCTTTTGCAGATGTTACCCAAAGATGTTACGGTAAACTCTAAAAATTCAAAAAGCTTAGTCTATCTGATTGTTCTTTTTTATGAAGTGTCAGACATTTGTTTATTGTAAGTGTATTCCACTGCATTATTGTAAACCAACTAAAGTGGAGTGACAAAATGATAATACATCTAGTTGATGTCTAAACATGTGACAATACTCTTTCATCATTGAAGAGATGTTGTTAAGAATTATATTTGGCTACCAGTAGTTATAGCCTAAACAAGAGACATATAGCTTTGTCTCATGTTAAAGAAATCTGAAAGCAGACAGCTCAGGTTGAGGAAACCATGCTATATATATTGTGTATATACTATTTATTAGGGAACTACATGTTCCTTTATGCTTTGCCATCCCCAGCACACTTGGTTTCCATTTTCAGGGCACAGGGTGGTTATCAGGGCTCCAGCCATTGTGATGTCATTTTCTGTTAGGATGCAGAAGAAAAAGAAATAAAAACCAAAAGGTTTGTTTTCAGAAGTCCCACCCAATAATTGTTCTATCTACATCTCACTGGACATCCTAGTTCCAGGGGACAAGGCAACAGTAGACTCCTGGATGGCTCATCATTGCAGGGCTAAGACTGGGGATTTGTTATTGAAGAAGAAAGGATGAATGGTGTGGGGAACCACAGCTTGCTGTTTTTGTCACTCTTCCATAAACGGTTTCCCTACTTTTAAGAACAGAATCTATTGAACCCTCCAAACTATTACCCCACATACTTTTTTAAAAAGTCCCACTAATGGTTTAAAGAGTATCCTTGGTTGAATAAAAATGTAATCAGATAAAACAAAATTAAGGTAGAGTGAAAGTGACAGTTGAAAATCGACAAGTATCCATCCCAGATCAGAGACTATCTAATAGCAGTAAAAAATGAACTAGAATTTGGTAAAAATCTATGTTATTCCTCTATAGGAATCCCTTCCTGTAAGTATCTTGAGACTGTTAAGGAAGCATGCTTAAATTATGACTATTGCTCTATGGGGTTCTGAGAACTAAAAGGAATGAAAACATCCAGAGTCTTACAATTCCCATCATGAACATGACTTAAAATCTAAAATTCATTAGACTATTGACATTGAACATTAGAATAATAGTGATTTATTGAAAATAAAATTAACTACTAATCTCAAAATTTACATTATTAACATAAAAATGTGCTAGAGCACATTAGTAATTCAGTGCTAGTAAATTAAACAAAAGCAAGATAGGATTTAAAATACAATTTTACTAAGAACTGATTGTGAAAAATCATATAAACATTCCCTTATACTACTTGGAGAAAATAAGAGGCAAAAACATTTAGAAAAGCTAAATAATGTACTTTAGGCATATATGTGTGGTATATAAATATATAGAAAAAGTAATAAAGCTGCCACATTCTTTAACCTAGTAATTCTACTTCTGGGAATCTCTTTTGGAAAAAAGATGGATCCTAAATCCTGAAAAAAAGGTTTGTTGCACAATCTTTATGGCAGCAGGATTTAGAAGTAAAAAACTGAAAATAGCTGGCTGTTCAACACAGGATAATAACTTAGGGAACTGGTGATATGTTCACTTACTGAAAACAGTATTGTCAATCAAGTAACTGAACAGGTAAGAAAAGGTAACAAGAGAACTCTAAGGTATCACAGAGGTACCAACTGCAGGGAGCATCTATGGCTCCTGGGGCTGGGAGAGAAAAAGGAAGACATTGAAGTTGAAACTGAGTACCTTTGTGGAGGATCCCTGTGGACCCGTAGCCCAGACCTCCGACAAGTCAGGACACTGGCTGAGGCTGATGTTTCTGAGGTGGTGTGTGCTGAAGCTGGTTCTGTTAAGCGTGGGAACAACTGCGAACTGCATCCACCCACTGCTCTGGCAGGGCGCTGCCATTTGTAGGGTGAAAGAAGCATCTCCGGAATGATGTTCAGGACACAAGAAGGAGATAGCACAAAGGAAGGAGTTCAGTCCCTCCCTTATCCTGTAGAGCTCCACTCTCCCTGAAGCATCCTCTCTAGGCAGAGCCTAACAGGGAACCAGCTATCATAGCAGAAACTCCTGGCCCCTCCCTGCACTCCTAACAGCAGGTCTTTTCAGGCTGTGCTTGGTCCATCTGGGTGCCTACCTTCTCCGTCATCCGTTCCGAAGGCTTCTGGAAAATCAAGAGTGGGTTAGGTGTGACGGGGAGGCCCCTGCTGCTGCAGGACTGAATAGGAGCCTATGCCTTGCTCAGTGGGCAAGGGCCACTTTGGCTAAGGTGCCACAGAACAGGTACCCAGGACTGGGTAGGGATGGGGAAGAATGTTTCCAGCCCTCCACGGGGCCGATGGGGCTTTGCCCACATGTGCCACTGCCTGCTGCAGGCTGGACAAGACACTGCCCACCATGGGGGCCTCCTGCTCATTGTCGCCATCAACAATGGGCTGTCTCTCTTTTGACTGTGCTGGATCCAGTCGTCTGCAGAGTCCCAGAGCCACCACAGCAAAACTGAGTATCGAAGGCTGGTTTGGAGGTGAGAGACAATAACTTAACTGGCACAGCCTTACTTATTGCCTGTCTCTAGCTAGAAGATAGACTCTTTAGGGACACTAGCTCCAGTTCTTAGAACAGTGCCTGGCCCATGGCAGGTGCTCCATAGGTATTGTTGAATTAATGAAAAGAAACTCTCTGTTATTGAAGGAAGGGGTAGACTGTGAAAAAAATTATGGCATCTTTATTTCTGCCTTTAGAGTTTTCCTAATTCAGAAATTTCTCTAAAAAGTGAAAGGTGCAAACCAAGGGAACACCTCCCCTCTCAGTCTTTCCTATTCTACTTTTTCTTAACTATGTGTGACTTTAACAAGTTACTTACCTGTACGGACCCTGGTTTTATAATCCTGAAGATAGAAATAGCATGTACTTTATTTTTTCTCTTTTGAGATGGTGTCTCACTCTGTCACCCAGGCTGGAGAGCAGTGGTGCAATCTTGGCTCACTGCAGCCTCCGCTGCCGAGGTTCAAACGATCCTCCTGTCTCAGCCTCCCGAGTAGCTGGAACTACAGGCACCTGCCACCATGCCTGGCTAATTTTTGTATTTTTAGTAGAGACAGGGTTTCTCCGTGTTGGCCAGGCTGGTCTCGAACTGCTGACTTCAGGTGATCCACCCACCTCGGCCACCTAAAGTGCTGGGATTTCAGGTGTGAGCCACTGTGTTTGACTGGAAAAAGCATTTACTTTAGAGTGTGATTGTAAAGATTAGTGTGATAATATGTACAGAACACCTTATATTCAGGGAGCGCACACATTTGTTCAATGAATTGTACTGTTGAGATCACAAATCACATTTCCTCACCCTTCAACCACTGTGCATCCAACATCATTTCCAAGTAGGTATGATTTCTGAATAATAATAGAAACCAACACTTCTTGGGTACTTCTATTTCGTGCCAAGCACCACTGTTAGTGTTTTACCTGTATTAATTAATTCTCCCAAGAATTTATGAGGTAAATGCTTTTATTTTTCCAATTTTACTGAAGAGGAAATTAAGGGAGAGAAAGTTAAAACAAAAACAAAAACAAAACACAACAAAAAAACCCTTAGATTACATAGCTAGAAGGTGTCAGGGCTAGAGTTTGAACCCAAGCAATCTGGCTCCACAGTCTTAGCCACTGGTGCAGTGATCCTTTAATAGGACTACTAATAACTATTCTTATTGCTAAGTATTCCATAAGTCTCCCGGGTATTTACAGGAGTGTCTTGTGTAATTATTAATAGGCACTTTGCCCAATTCAGCCAAAATTCCTAAGGAGAATCATTGACTTAGAAAAACCACATCTGATTGAATTGAGCACGCCAAGAATGAGGAGAGATGGTGTCTCCTTTCACGAGGGTATCTGGACAGAGCTTAAAGTGTCAATCTAATTATATACTGTTATTCTCCTATTATGGAAAAACCCTGTAATTGGATACTAGAAAATTCTCTGTAAAAGCTTGTCCCTCAGGCAAGGCTTAATACTGGTCTCAGAAGCCCAGTTAAATATGTTTCAAAAATCAGTTATCCTTAAAAATACTGAAGGGAAATACTTCACATTAATGCAGTTATCTTTGGATGGTAACATAATAGGTAATATTTTTTCTTTTTCTTTTTTACAACTCTTTTATTCAAAATTTTTCTTAAGAGGAAGAATTGTTATAAAAACAATGTATTTCTTAAGTATAAGAAAACATTTCTACAAAAAGTAGAAATTTTAGATAAGTAAAAATAAAATGAATTATACATAATTAATTACACCATTACATGTTAAAAATCTGCCATATTTTCTAAATTTTTCTAATGTAAGGATACTCAAAAATTGTGAGTGTGTATAAAAGATGGAATCATATTCTTCATGTTTCTTTCTATTCTGCTGTGCTTTTCACTTACAAGAATACTGTGAATATACTTCTCTATGAATAAATGCACATGTATTCACATTTTGCCATATATTTACTGTTATTAACATATTATAATTTTTAACCATTCTCTTCTTATCGGATATTTAGGTGGGTTCCATTTTATAGCTATCATAGCCCTAAATTTATACGTTTATTTCTCACTTCTCTTATTAGTCTCTCAGGATAAATTCCAAGAGTGGAATTTCTAGGTCACATTTAAGACTCTAAGTTTTTAAACGTGTATTGACTAATTGTCCTCCAGTAAAGTTGCTGCAAATTATTCTTCTACCAGCAGTGTCTTAGAGTGATTGTTTCCTTAGAGACATGCGATGTTCTTTATTGCCTTTGTCAGTAAGTTAAGCTAAACAAATATTTAAGATTTATTGTTTATTTCTTTGATAACTGCTTCATGTGCTCTTGTCACATGTGCGTCTTCTGTGAATTGCCTGTTTTTGTCTTTTGCCAATTTTATTTATTGAATTGCTTTTTTTAAAGTTGATTTGCTCACGCCTGTAATCCCAGTACTTTGGGAGGCCAAGGCGGATGGATCACGAGGTCAAGAGATGGAGACCATCCTGGCCAACGTGGTGAAATCCCGTCTCTACTAAAAATACAAAAATTAGCTGAGTGTGGCGATGCGCGCCTGTGGTCCCAGCTACTCAGGAGGCTGAGGCAGGAGAATCGCTTGAACCAGGGAGTCGAATGTTGCGGTGAGCCGAGATCGCGCCACTGCACTCCAGCCTGGTGACAGAGTGAGACTCCGTCTCAAGAAAACAAAACCCTGATTTGTAAGAGTTCTTTATCTTCAAATATGTTTAATATGTTTCAAAAGCTTTTACACCAGCTGATGAATTAGTTATATTGAAATTCCTATTCATGTCTATTCCACGCATTACATTTTAAAGGAGAAATCAAAGGCGTGTCCAGTCCTGGAGTGGACTCAATGTCTAAGCAGAGACAAGGGTAACTTGGCACCAACGTTACAGGAAAAGACAGTGCTGGGCTCATGAGAGACTCTCGGGAAGAAATGCCAAGAATTCAATCTGGGCGAGAACTATTCTCTTGGGCACAATGAAAAGTTTTCTCCTAACCATAGTTTCTTCGTGAAACAAAACTAAAGATTAATATCAAACTTCACAGTGTATCCTTCCCAGTTCCTCTCTGCCTAGTTAGGCTTATTCATCCCTTAGATCTCAGCTCAAGCACCATTTCCTCAAGGAAGTTTTCCCTGACCTTGCCTACTAGGTCAAACCTCCTTGTAATGTTCCTGAGACAGTGTAGTTTTTCGCAGTACTTCTCACCGTTGTGATTTTATATTTATTTACCTGATTGTTTGATTCATACCTCTCTTATTATTTGAATGGATTCTCCCTGAGGGCAGAAACTGTTTTTGCAACTCTTCATCTCTCAGCCTGCCACAAAGGAAATGAATGACAAAGATTCGTTAGATAAGTTGTATGTGAAAATGCACTTTAATTATAATTAATATCCAAAAGGAGTGAGTTCAGCCATTCTACATGAATACTTTGGACATTATCATGAAGTGCTAATTTAAAGAGCCCCTTCAGATACTATTACACAGAAAAATCTAAACTCAGGAGATCACAATTTAACAGCAAAATAAACACTCTATTGCCCCGAGTGAACAGAGCACATTTTTCCACCTAAAATTCTCGGCAAACAAGGTCGGTTTAAATAGACCTTTCCATTAAATCCCTCATCATATAACTTTTTAAAATGCCATAGGTTTGATTCATAGGCATATAAGGATTAAAAGAAAAAAAATCCTGTGTATCTGTGGAGTCCAATACAATAGCCACTAGCACCCTTGACTACGGGGCAGTTGAAAGGTTATTAGTCCAAACTGAGATATGCTGTCCTTATAAGCTATACACCAGATTTCAAAGACTTATTATGAAAAAAATGAAAATGTTTCATTGTTTTAAAATATATATGTTTAAATAATACTATTTTGGATTTATTTTTTATTTTTTGTTTTTGAGACTGCGTCTCGCTCTGTTGCCCAGGCTGGAGCGCAGTAGTGCGATCTCTGCTCACCGCAAGCTCCGCCTCCCGGGTTCACGCCACTCTCCCAGCCCAGCCTCCCGAGTAGCTGGGACTACAGGCACCCACCACCACTCCTGGTTACTCTTTTTGTATTTTTAGTAGAGACGGGGTTTCACTGTGTTAGCCAGGATGGTCTCAATATCCTGACCTCCTGATCCGCCTGCCTCGGCATCCCAAAGTGCTGGGATTACAGGTTTGAGCCACCGTGCCGGGCCTTGTTTTGGATTTATTGAATTAAATAAACTGTATCATTAAGATTAATTCCACCTGTTTCTTTTGACCTTTTTATTGTTTCTAGTAGAAAATTTACAGTTAATATTTGACTCACATTATGTTTCCATTGGATAGTGCAGCTCTTTGGTATAACTCAGATGCAAAAACCTCTACCTTGGTACAATTTGTTTTACACCACACTCACCTATTGAAAACTGGGAAAGCTACCAAAGAGATATCTGAGTAACAACAATCTGTTACAAGAATCTGAGTATGAAAACTTACTCAATGAAAGTCCTCAAGTCTCCAGAGCATTCATTGTATCTTATTTCTACCCATAATTTAACACATTCATTTATTAACTTTCTAAGGTCAAAGAAAGAAACGAACAAAGTTGAGAAAGCTGACCAATCGCTTGCACACTTATATCTGAGAATTCAGACTCTTAATCCTTCACTCTTATTTAGCTGGCGACCTTGATAACAAGGTAATACAAACATTATGGAAAGATAAAACAACAAATCTAAGCTATTGGGGGCTGCATAGTGTGTATAGTTTAGGAACAAGAGGGTTTTCCAATGTAGTACAGAATAGTCATTGAAGTTAGAGAGAGTTAAGTGATTGATCATAGGACATACTCCATTTAAAACAACAGAATAGTGGCATCATATCATAGAAAGAGTTCTATCCAAAGTGGTGAAAATAAAATATTGAAATTCAGTAATTTTGTTTACTAAGAGTAACTTATTCCCCCAAGGTAAAGGGGAGAATAGGGATAGATGGAGAGAGGTAACAGCAGATGAGAAAGAGGTTTTTCTCTGGTTAGTCAAGGCTTTATTATTAAAGGAACTCCCTTTAAAAATTAGGCCTCTTTAATTGTACAACATATGCATTTTTAGGACACGCATCTGTTAGATTAACACAGTGCTGTAAAATAATGCCTTCATATTGATAGCAGCTATTGCAACACACTTATTAGTAGGAAAATATTCTGCCCTGCCCCGTGAGTCAAATACCATCTTCCGTGCGCTTTTGTGACAAGATCTTAATGGAGCCTTTGGATTATTATACACTTTGGCCTAAGCGAGTGAATGACCGCTAGGTCTGTTCACTGACTTCAAATCACATGTTATCAGTGAAACCTTCACTGCTGGGTTTCCTTTCATTGTATCTCCAGGCTGACCGTTTCCTGTCAATGTCCTTAGAACGGAGAATATACTGAAAACTAGGGTCAGCCACTCAGCCGCTAACGCTCCACTCTGGCTTTGGAAGATAAAGTCATTTTTATTTTGTTTTGTTTCAAAATATTATTTTTTCTTTTTTTAAAAAAAACCAACATTAGATTTTTCTGTGATTTGTTTCTTGTTAAAAATCAGCAAGATACATTTTAAACAATATATAGTGTTGTCTAAAGATTTATCAATAAAAAATAAATTAATTTCTTATTGTGCACGTTATACCTTATTCAAGAATTTGCATGCTCTGTCCAGCATACAGTCTTTGAGGCTGCACAGAGTAGGAGCAACTAAAATTTGAATATGAACCTTGTAATATGATAACTCATGAAAAGCTAATTTATGTGTGATGATTAGTTAATGGAAACTGACAAATTTTTTAAGTCCAAAGTGTATTTATTAGAACTATAATGCAATATCTTTCAGACTTTGTGTTCATAAGCTTGGTTTTTTTTTTTTTCTTATTTGTCTTTTATTTTTGAAAACATAAGTGAGTTATTATTTTGAGCATGTTGGGGGAAAAGAAGCATATCAATAAATAAAAGAAGGCAAACAAATCCCCACATAAATATCAAGAAAGGAAGACATTAACCGTCCCAGGTGGGGAGAGAACAGTTAGCACAGCTGCTTGGAAGTGTGACGATCACCCTCGCCCTTCAGGCTTATCACACTATTAGAATTATTACAATGGCCAAGGTGTGAAGGATTAGGATAACCAGCTCTCAGTAATTAGCAGTATACAACCTATTTTGATTGGAATGACAGAAGGAAGTAGAAGTTTCTTAGATGTGGGGGGAAACGGGATGAAGTAGGCAGTAGCAGAAATAAGTAACTGCTTATTTCTGAAAAGCCTTGTTATTGAGGTGTTATCATTGCTACCACTTAAGTGAGCTCCAGACTGTGTTTCCTGCTCCATGAGGACAGAGCTGTTCTCACGAGCAAGAAAATGAAGGGATAGCAGCAAAAAATTAAAAAAAAAAAAATCTAGAGGCAAAGGATCCGGTCATCTTATACAGTCACATGGTAAAGAATATCCTTAATCAACAGCTCCAAATTAATTGGCAATAGGCAAAATCACGGTACTGGATTTGAACACAGGTAGATTAAGATAATTTTGACAGGTTCAAGAAAGGGCTCTCCACAGAGAAAGAGTGCCTGGGGTGGGGTCTCTGAACAAGCCTAACCCGAGGAAACTGTACTATAATATAAAAAGAAAAGAGAACAACTCCCACTCAGTGGAGGTCTGAAGAAAACATTCCTACTTTCCGTTTGAGTTCAGAATAAGCCCCTGAGCGGGACTAAGATAGGAGACAAAATGGATCAGTTGAGTGGTTGTCCTCAAATTAGTTTTAATATGATTATTTTGTCTTTTTTGTTTATTTAATGTTTGGTTGGCTGATGTTTTTAAACGGAGCAAGTCATTCTATTTCCTCACTGATTGAATGCCAGTCGAACTACTTTTGGCTTCTGGATGGAAATTTCTGATTCTCTTGCAATTATCCACACCAGTGTGATTTTTCTTTCTCTTTGGAAGTTCCAGGGTCCCTGACTCTCTGTTATATGCACTCCAGGGACAGATGGCAGAGGAAGACGCCACCTGTCTGACAAAAGACATTACCTGGCTGGTGCTCTGAGTGTCATGCTGAGTAGAGTAGCCGCCACTGAGAATGGCTCGGTTGTTATATAATTGTACATTCAGGCACCTAATTTTATTTAGTTTTGCCTTTAATCACTTATATTTTTTGATTTGCCTTATATTTTAAAATTTGATGTCTCTGCAAACTGTCAATTCCTGGAAGACAGAGACAGTGTCATGCTTCTTTCAGAGCCTACAAATAATAAGAATCACAAGACAAATAAATATTTGATAAATTACATTCAACACTGGACTGTCATCTTTATGAGGGCAGGTGCTGTGACCATTTTGTTCAACACGACATTTCTAATGCTTACCATTTATTCCAGGTCCATTGCTAAGTGCTTCATGAGTATTTGTTCAATAGATGAATAAATAACATTTTTGAATTGTAAGTTTTATTTTCAGCTGAGGTTGAGGTCGTGGTGAGGAGAAAGAGGAGTGGAGGGTGGACATTTCCTGTTCCTGGATCACATGAGGGCCATCTTTTCAAAGTTGGTTTTCTCTACCTTATTGGCCTATAGTCAAAAATAAGGGTAGATCCAGGAAGCTTGCATGATATCTAGCTATGTTCTTAAATCCTTAGAGCTGGAATGTGTGCCACCACTCACTGCCCTATTCCCAATTACCAATTATTTCATCAAAGGATGGACTCGAGCTAAACATCTCCCTTTGTTTTGGTTAGGAGGATCAGCTTATATTTTCTGGTCAAGTAATATTGTCCTTTATGAAATTTAAAATGTGCAATTTTGATCATTTTATACTTTCAGCATGAAGAAAAAAATATCCTTTCTCTGTAACATTCTTTGCAAGAATAGTTACCACTCATGAATACATAAAGACTTAGATTCGTATACAAGGCACATAGGTTTCACCCACAATTTGTTAGTTCTACTATTTCCACATATGTTTCATCTTATCCTATTTCCACACATATTAGATTAGAGATCAAAATTAGGTGTCATGCCTTAGACATTTTTACATCTCCTGCCTGACACAACATGTGTTCATTACAATTTGTTAAATGTGTGAAAGATGAATGAACGAATGGCCATTTTATTTTCTCTTACTATTACCATAATTTCCTTACCCCTTCAGAGGAGTTGCTATTTTCCTCTGATTCATGTTCATGTCTTGTATTTTAAGACTTCATGGTGAGAAATTCTAATTGTCTATATCATAAGGCTGATCTGGCTGCTCAGAACCTTCTTAACCTTGGTTTGTTACAGAAAGTTCCCAGATTCATGATCGCCTCATTAAAATCAGAGCAAAATAGAGAGAGAGGACATTTTACATAGACCCCTTGTTTGGATTTATTTATTTTTTCAACTTTTCCTCTCTCTACCAGCAGCACTTGGAAACAAGTACTGTAGCTAGAAAGTTGGGGAAAAAAAAAAAAAAAAAGCAAGCTGTTGAATAGTTATTTCAAATTACAATTTGACTTTTCCTGGAGATGAAAGTGAAAAAGAAAAAACCTTAGTCTGACTATGATCACCTAATATACTTAGAAATATATTTAGGAATTCATTTAGAAACTACAAATAAAAATAATGAATATTGATGCATTAAAAAAATAAATGGCCCTAACCTCTGAGTTTACAACTTAGATCTCTTATCACAATTATTTTTTGTTACCAGAAAGATGACGTTTTAAATAACTGTGCCCTTTAAAACATTTATATTGTTTTTCTTCGTGGTAGTTAAGATAAGGTAGCGCAGGAGTTTCCCCCTAATTTTTAGGAATAATTAGAACCAATTAATTGATTTGGGAAGTTCTCAACAAGGTAGTATTATTCTGATTCTAGTACTTTTCCCTCTGAGACTCCTAGACCCTCCTATGAAATTCTTGGATTTTTTTTTTTTCCAGAAACCTTATACTTTTCATCCTAATCTACAAATCTAACTTTTGGAGGTAGTTTTTGAATACACTCCTTTCTGTTTTCCAGTTATAACAATAGGAGATGAAATAATTCATCTTGGAATAAAAACACTGAGAACTTTCACAGAATTGCCACATAGGTGAAACTTGACCTTGGTGCCATTCCTAGACTCCCAAAGTGCTGAGATTACAGGCATGAGCCACCACTCACCACACACCACACACCACACACCTTTCCATCTGGCCCTGTCCTCTAGGTCTATCTCAAGCCAAAAGGCCTCACTCTCAGAGCTGGTTCTTAAGTGGCATGGAAAAGATGCTGGCTGGTAACTTAAATTGTATCATCCTTAGTAACATTTTGTATCACAAAATTTATAAACCATATTCTTGATAATTCAGAATAAGTGACTGTTCATCATGGAATTTAGGGGGGCAATATTGTAAGCATCCTGCAATGACCACCTGCCCCAGACCCTCAGAACAAATACTTTAGGAAGTATTGGGCAGGTGACAAGGTTGTCTTAAGCTTTCAGTGATGAAAAATACAAGTTCTGGGAATCTCATGTACAGCATGGTGACTACACTTACTATCTTGTGTATTTGAAATTTCTAAGGGAGTAGATCTTAAGCATTCTAACACATGCAAAAGGTAACTGTGAGGTGATGAATGTGATAAAATTTATTATGGTAATCATTTTTCTCTCTATATATGTATATGGAGATCAAATCATTACATTGCACATATTCATTTATTTATTCATTTTTGAGACAGAGTGTTACTCTGTCTCCCAGACTGGAGTGCAGTGGCATGATCTTTGCTCACTGCAACTTCTGCCTCCCGGATTCAAGCGATTCTCTTGCCTCAACCTCCAGAGTAGCTGGGATTATAGGCGTGAACCACCACACTCGGCTAATTTTTGTATTTTTTGTGGAGATGAAATTTCGCCATGTTGGCCAGGCTGGTCTAGAAGTCCTGACCTCAAGTGATTCACCTGCCTTGGTGATTCACCAGCCTTCCAAAGTGCTGAGATTACAGGCATGAGCCACCACACCTGGCCCTGTACACTTGAAATACACGTTTTTATTTGTCAATTAGACTTCAGTAAAACTGGGAAAAAAATTTTTTCACAGGAGTCACAATGTACAGGGACAACAACAACAGCAAAACACCAAAAATCCTGCAAATTGCTTGCAAATACTTCTCAGGATCTTCACTGAGTAGTTTTGTGTATATATAGGGACAGGGTGGATGGGTCATAAGGAAAGCAAGAATGAGGAAAGGATTTGGTGGTATTTGTATCCATCTACATAAAGAAGTCAGCTGTCAGACTCCAGAAACGCAAACAATTTTCTGATGAAGGAGAGCCGTGGTATGACAATTGGCCCTGAGCTCCGCATAAGCGATCACTAAGATTCGCTGATTCTGCAACTCTAGAATCAACTCCCAGACTAAGTTATCTAAGAATTAAACCTCAAATCTTCCACGCTAAAATCACCTTTAAAAACATAAGCCCTTTAAAAAAATCATATTATTTTAAGGGGTAAGTTTTCTAAAATATTTTGTATAAATATTTTATAATTTGTGTGTATATGCACATTTGTAGATTTTTAATTTGTAGATACTCTTTATTTGCATTTTTTTTTACAAAAAAGCCTTCTTCTAGTATTTATAAATAAATATAGTAAAAAAAAATGGCTATCAGTATGAACAATAAAATACAATTTGTATGCAACTTAACTTTAAAGTATCCAATCTTTGGAATTCTGGATTGTAATGTGGAGAAATAATGACATCTGATTTGCCTCCCCTGTCATTCCATAAAATATACATGAAACCCAAGAAAGAGAAATAGTGACTCAACATTATTTTTATTTCTTCAGTTTAAAATTCTTCTTTAGGCTCCATTTAATCAGCTCTTACTACTTTTGTCTTTCAACTTTTTTCTTTCTGTTTTGAAATAGGGTCTCGCCCTGTTTCCCAAGGTAGAGTGCAGTGGTATGATCACTGCTCACTAGGCTCAAACCCGTAGCTTTGAGCAATCCCCTCACCTCAGCCTCCCAAGTAGTTAGGACTACAGGTGTGCCCCATCACACCTGGCTAATTTTTAAATTTTTTAACATAGAAATGGGATCTCTCTATGTTGCCCAGGCTGGTCTCAAACTCCTAGTCTCAAGCAATGTTCCCGCATAGGCCTCCGAAAGTACTGGGATTACAGGCATGAGCTACCTACCATGCCCAGCTTTCTCCTTTTCATTTTTTTTTCACAATATTTTGTAAGTTCAAAAAATACATGTGAAATAGATTTGATTTACAAGGCATATTGACAAAATGAACGAGCACATATCCAGTACTCTGCACTCTGTTCCTATTCATTTTCTCTGCCCCACCTTCTAGGCATAGCCACTATTCTGAATGTTTGACATCCTCCCTACCAATTTTATTTGTGTTACATATGTGTACTACCCTAAATACCATATTGTGTATTCTTCCATTCTTTAAAAATGTTATTACACAGTCCTCTGGAATTTACTTTTTTCATTCAACATCATATCTTTGAGAGTCATCGTTGTTGTATGTAACGGACTTACAATGATTTGTTGTATGCATACTCTGTAATTTATTTATCCATTCTGCTACTGATAGATATTTGAGATCACCCAGGTTTTCGATACTTGAACTGTGAATATTCTTTTATTTCTGATGCCCATATACAAAATTTCTCTAAAGTAAGTCCCTGGAAGAATTGTGGAGTTATAGTTTATCAACACTTTTTTTTTTTTTTTAAATGGCGTCTGGCTCTGTCACCCAGGCTGGAGTGCAGTGGCGTGGTCTCGGGTCACTGCAGCCTCAGCCTCCAGAGTAGGTGGGACTACAGGCCTGTGCCACCATACCCTGATAATTTTTGTATTTTTACTAGAGACTAGGTTTCACCATGTTGGCCAGGCTGGTCTTGAACTGCTGACCTCAAGTGACCCGCCTCAACCTCCCAAATAGCTGGATTACTGGTGTGAGCCACCGCGCCTGGCCTGAACACTTTCAATTTTAGTGGGAAATCTTCTCATTTTTTTCCTAAATTTGTTACTTTTACATCTTCACCAGTACTTGGTATTATTAAACTTCTTGATTTTTGTCAGTCTAGGGAAATAAAATAAAATATAATTCTGCTTTTCATTTGCATTTTCCTGATTATTAATGATGTTAGATACCTTTTCACTATTCTTGTTTCCTCTTTGCAAAAATGCCTGTCACTATTTTCTTCTTATTTTTTTCTATGGCATTATCTGCATTTTACTGATTTATAGAAAATCAGTACATTTATATATTACTCTTATATTCTGTATACTTTTTGTTAGTAGTGTGTTGTAAATACATTCTTAAGGATTGTGGCTTGTTTTTTTCACTTTACTTATGGTGTCTTTCAGTGAATACAAATTTTTAACATAGTAGTGTAGATTATGAGTCTTTACTTTTATAGTAAGGTTTTTTTGTGTCCTTGAGAAATTCTTTACTACTCTGAGAAGACTGGATTTTCCCACGGCCAGGGTTTCCTTCTTTTTTTCTCTCTCTAAAAGTTTTAAGTTTGATTTTCACAAATTCTTAATTTATCTGGAAATGATTTTCACATGTGTTGTGAGATTGGGATCCAATTTTATTTTTTCCACATGGACACTCAACTGTCCCTGTTTATTGAACAGCCTCCCTTTCCACAGTTATTAAATAGCATCCTTATCCCATATAATACATGTCCAAATAATCATGGATCTCATTCTGGGTCATCTGTTGTTTCACTGACCAATTTATCTATCCCTGCGCCACCCCACAGCTTCCAACTTACTAGAGCTTTAAGTAAAACAGAATAGTTACAAGGCAACTCCTCCCACCTTATTCTTCCTTCAGGACTGTTTTTTTTTTTTTTTTTTTTCTTGGCTATTTGCTTTTCACATAAACTATAGAATCACTTGTTATATTCTACAGAAAGCTCTGGGGACTTTGATGAGAATTATATTAAATGGATAGAGAAATTTGAGTGAGAATTAAAACTGTGATACCATGTTCCTACACAATAAAATGTATCTCCTGCACTTGTTTAGATCAACTTTAAAACCTCTCAAAAAGGTTTTATAATTTTCTCCATGAAAGATTTCCACAACGTTTGCTAGAAGAAGTCTTAGGAAACAATATATTTTGTTTTTATGGTAAATGGTAACATTTTAAAAATCTGCTTTTAAAAAATTAGATATCTGATATTAATATAGAGGAAATAAAGAGTATTTTATTGTTAATTATATCACTAGCCACTTCACTAAATTCTTATAATAGTTTGTAAATTTGTATGCAAGTTTGTGTGTGTGTGTGTGTGTGTGTGTGTAAACAAATTATATCATTTGAGACTAATGACAATTTTGTTTTTTTCTTCTCAGTTTATGTGACTTTTATGTCTTCTTCTTGCTTTACTATGCTGGCTAGGACTTCAGGTACCCTGTTTAATGGAGTAGTTGTATTATGCGTCAATGTGCTCATGATTTAAAAATGAATTTTTCTAATATTTTATTATTAACAATGATGTTTTCTTTAGAATTTTGATGAAAACCTTATCAGGTTAAAAGAATTTCCTTTTATTACTCGTTTGCTAAAAAATTTTATCCTTGGCAGTGCTGAATTGTATGAAATTCTTGTTTTGCGTGTACTTAATCTTTTAATGTGGTGAATGACATTTACAGTCGTTTGAATATTAAACTACTCTTGCATTCCTGGGATAAACTCTTGGTCATTCATTAATTATGCTTTTTATTCACTGATGTTTTCATTTGGGGCCTATTGCATTTATTCAGGACTGAGACAGGACTATAATTTTCTTCTTTTGTATAATCCTTGTCTGATTCTAATATGGAGGTTTTCTTAACTTCAAAAAAAGAGTTGGGAAGTATTTTCTCCTTTTCAACTATCTTTAAAAAGGTATACAAGATCAAAACAATTGGTACTTTGAAAATTTTGTCCAATTTGTCTGTGAAACTAGTTTGGCAGAATGTTTATTAGGTGCATATTTTAACTACTGATTCTCTTAGTAGTTTATATTTAGTGTATTTCTTCTCTTTTGGATCAGTTTTATAAATGCTGATTTTTCTAAGAATTTGCTGATTTTATATATATTGTGAATAACATAAAGATCTTCTTGTTATTTAAAAAATTTCTTTTTATTATAGTTATATTTTTGTGTTGTGCTTAATATCTATGATTTGATAGCTGGTTGTGCCTTCTCTTTTTTTTTTTTTTTTTTGAGACAGAGTCTCGCTCTGTTGCCCAGCCTGGAGTGCAGTGGCGCGATCTCGACTCACTGCAACCTCCACCTTCCTGGGTTCATGCCTTTCTCCTGCCTCAGCCTCCCGAGTAGCTGGGACTACAGGCATCTGCCACCACGTCCAGCTATTTTTTTTCTATTTTTAGTAGAGACGAGGTTTCACCGTGTTAACCAGGATGGTCTGGATCTCCTGACCTCATGATCCGCCTGCCTCGGCCTCCCAAAGTTTCTTTTTTACTCTCTTCAGAGTTTGTGTTTTGGCTTGGTTGATCCTAAAATCCTAACTTCTACATTCTTTGGTTTTATTTTGTTGTTCTTCTGTTATTATGTTAGATAATTAGTTCATTAATTTTATTTTCTTCTGAATATGACCTTTTCAGTTATATACAGATATACTCCAAAGTATTGCTTTCACAGCAATTCACAGTAGTTTGTAATATTTGTATAATTATTCAGTTCTAAGCATTTTTAAAATTCTCATTATTGTCTTTTTAATCTATAAATTATTTAAAACTGTGTTTTAAGATTACAAAATGTATTGTTGTTGTTTTTGTTATTGCATTTTAATTGCACAGTACTTGGAGAACATGGTCTCAGAAAATGATTTTTATACTACCTGAGACCTGATGTTGGCCTAACATTTGGTTAATTCTTATAAATGCTTCATGTATACTTTAGACATTCTATATTCTCTATTTGCTGCACATGGAAACCAAATTACTAATCCTCTTGTTCAAATCTTCTTTATCTTTATTAATTTTTTGTTGTTTGACATGTCAGTAATTGAGTAAAATATGTTTAAATTTCTCCCACGGATGATGGATTGTCAATTCTTCCCTTTTGTGTTCAATATACTTTTGCTTCTTATATTTTAAGACTAATTTTTTCCACAGAGATCTGAGTTTAGATTTGTTAGTTTTTTTATGAATTCAAGCTATTTTCATTATTTAATCATGTTTTTTCTAATCTTTAACAATGATTTTGTCTTAAAATAAACCTCGCCCGGTATTAACATAGCTACCCCAACTTTGTTTTGATAGTATTACCTTGGGGTATTTTGACATAGCCAGTCTTCAAGATGGCCCCCAGTGATCCTCAGCTTCTGGTGATCATATCCTTACATAGTCCTCTTCCGCAATGAATAAGGCTGACGGCCTAATCAATAGAACATTGCATAAATGGCAGTATGGGGGTTTGGGTGCAGACAATAAGACAACTTGGCTTTTTGACTTTGAGGAAAGCCAGATGCCATGTTCTGAGGATACCAAGGCTGTAGACAAATTCTTCAGTTAAGCCTTGAGATCCTGGGCATCTCTTGCAAGACCCGGAGTCAGAATCATTCAGTTAAACCTCTTCCTAATTCCTGATTCACAGAAAATGAAATTTTCAATTCACATTATGTCAATTCACAAACATAATGCGTGTTCATTTTAAGACAAAGTTTTGAACTAACCCGTTATGCAGCAATAAATAGATAGAGATAGACCTTATCTTAAGGTAAGCATGTAATCCAATAATCTATTTATTAATTGGGGACTTTATTGGTTTATTGAAATTATCGATACATTTTGATTTATCTGTACCATCTTATTTTTAAAACTAGTCTGTTTTTGATGCTCCTTTTCTCTTTTTTTGCCATTTTATTTAATTGGTTTGTGTGTTTATTTCATTTTTTCCTTCTATGATATTAACATTTATACTATATTACTTTTCATTCAGTGGTTATTATATCATAATCTGGACTTTATAATGTCTAAAGATATCTGTATCCTAAATATCAGAATACAGAACTCTTCTTCTGACTTACATCCTATTTTGCGCAGTATTTTAGAGTTGACTTTTAAAATAAAACTATAGACAATTTTTTATGCAGACACATATTTATTTTGATTAAAATGTACATTTACCATTTTATTTTTCACTATGTTTTGTATCTCAGTTTATACCTCTGTGATTATTTTCCATCTTGTTGAAATACATCTTTTAGAAGTTCCTGAAGTAAAGAATTGTTGGTGGTAAACTCCATTTTTTTTAATCCAAAAATGACTCCATTTCACTCTGATTTTTGAAAAATAATTTTTCCAGGTTAAAAAAAGTTCAATTATAGTTATATCAGCCCAGGACTTGCTGTTGATAATTCTTCAATTGGTCTTATTTTTAGCCTTTATCAGGTGATAGTTTTTTGTGTGCTTTTAATAGTTTCTCTTTGATTTTGGTGTTCTCCAATTTTACCAAAACACATCCAAGTGTGGATTTTATTAAAAAAAAAAATTATACCACCTAAGATTCATCATGCTTCCTGGATCTGTGAATTCACGTTTTTTAAAATTTTAAAAAAACTTTTCATCTACTATCTTTTCACCTATTTTCTTCCTTCCATTATCTCTATTTTCTCCTTTTAGCTTTCAACTACACATATCCTAGAGCTACTCATTATCTTCTATATGTTTTAACTTCTGTTCTGTATTTTCTATTTATTTCTTTTTGTCCCTCTGCATTACATTCTGGACAATTTTATCAGATACATATTCAGTTCACTAATTATTTCTTCAATGACATCTAAAAATCTATTTGGCTCATTTATGGCGATTTTTTATTTCAAAAGTTGTATATTTTATTTCAAGAAATTCCATCTTGTTTATTTTAAAGTCTTTCTGATCATTACCAATGGTTGTATATTGCTTATTCACATTTGTGTTTCCATATTTTATTTTCTTAAGCATTTAGGATACAGCTTGTAGTAGGCAGAATAATGTCCTCCACAAAGGAATCTCTGTCCTAATTCCCAGAACTTGTGCATGTGTTGGCATATATGGCAAAGGGGAATTAGGCTTGTAGATGGAATTATGATTTTAATCAGCAGATAAGAAGATTATCCTGGATTTTCCATGTGGGTCCCAATATGATCACAAGAATAATTAAAAGTGGGAAAGGGAGACAGAAGAAGTGGGTTGAGAAAGAGGTATGACAAAAAAACAAAAAGGCATGGTCAGGGAGATTGCTAGATTTGAAGACCAATAAAGGGGGACAGATCCAAGGAACATGTGTCCTCAAGAAGCTGGAAAAGGCAAGGAAACAGACCCATTCCTTAAGTTCTAGAAAGGAACATGGCCCCGATTTTAAGATATGTGACTCCAATAACTCTAAGATAATAAAATTATGTTGTTTCAAACCACTAAGTTTGTGGTAATTAGCTACAGAAGCAATAAAAATGAATACATAGATGTATTTTGTATGTTAATATCTGAAGTCTTTAAGGGTCTTTTGGCTATTGCTCTTATGACTTACTTATGCTTGGTAATACTATCTTTAAAATTTTTTAATTGACACAGTAATTACAGATGTGGTATATACAGGGCATAATCATATTGAAATACATATATAGTGATCAGATCAGGGTAATTAGCATATCCCTCATCTCAAACATCATGTCCTTGTGTTCAGAATATTCAACAACCTCCTTCATGCTTTTAAAAACTGTATATTACTGCTAACTCTGGTCATCCCACAGTGCTATAGAACACCAGAATGCATTCCTTCTATCTAGCTATCATTTTGTATACTTTAACAAATCTCACCCTATCTCCCTACCTCATTCCCTTCCCAGACTCTGGCATCCTCCATTTTACTTTGTATTTCTATGATGTCATCTTTTTTTCTTCTTCCACAAATAAGTGAGAACATTTTGAACTTATATTTTTCTTGATCTTAACTTGTAGGACTTTTGTAAGGCCTTATTGGGGATGTTTTCCTCTTAGGGCATGGGAGCAATAAAACCCTGGAAATTAATCAAATTCTCTGAATAATTCACTTTTATATGCAGATACAGCTATGTTTTCTTAATTTAAGGGAAAAATAATACACAATTACATAATTTGGGGAAAAATACTTTTTATTCTTCAATTCCTGCTCCTGATTTCCACATTGTAATGTTCAGAGGTAAAAACAACAATAAAAACCTTTATTTTTAAATTGAAATATACATGCAAATGAGATTTCTGGATTGCATTCTTCATGTTTCATATGCCAAAAGGAAAGCTTGAATGAGTTAGAAAGTCAGAAAATTTTGACTGTATGTATAACCGATTGAGGGAGCTCGTATTTGCTTATAAATCTTTATAGTCAGGGCTTAATTCTATAGGATTTGGTTATCTAAATTATAGACATCTGTTTATTCAACTTTAGACAGTTCTTTTCATTTGTATCTCCATGAGATTTACAGAATGGAACGCAAAAACATGAAACTGAATATGATTCTATAAGTTTTGCCATCATTAACTTGGGTGAAATACTTGGAAGGTAAGACTTGAAAGCCAGTGATGGAAATCTGATTTTATATTACTTGTGTCTTTCACCAATCCAAGTCCAACATACATCTTTTTCTTCACAAATAATATAGAATCCTCTTTCTCTCTCTTCTTTCTTTCTTTCTTTTTCTTTCTTTCTTTCTTTCTTTCTTTCTTTCTTTCTTTCTTTCTTTCTTTCTTTCTTTCTTTCTTTCTTCTTTCTTTCTTTCTTTCTTTCTTTCTTTCTTTCTTTCTTTCTTTCTTTCTTTCTTTCTTTCTTTCTTTCTTTCTTTCTTTCTTTCTTTCTTTCTTTCTTTCTTTCTTTCTTTCTTTCTTTCTTTCTTTCTTTCTTTCTTTCTTTCTTTCTTTCTTTCTTTCTTTCATGGAGTCTCACTCCATTTCTCAGGCTGGAGTGCTCTCTGCAACCTTCACCTCCTAGGTTCAAGCGATTTTCCTGCCTCAGCCTCCCAAGTAGCTGGGACTACAGACCTGTGCCACCAGGCCCGGCTAATTTTTGTATTTTTAGTAGAGACGGGGTTTTGCTGTGTTGGCCAGGCTGGTCTTGAACTCTTGGCCTCAAGTGATCTGCCCACCTCAGCCTCCCAAAGTGCTGGGATGACAGGCATGAGCCACCGTGGAATTATTTGTATATCATATCAACTGATTGTATGTCTGTTATATGTAGCTCTATTAATTGCCCTGTGGGAAATACACTAAAGTTGTCTGCACCATCCTTGTTACCTAGGCTATGATCTGTGGTGATTGCAAATCGTGGACACCTCTGGGATATCATTTGCAAGAGTTTGAGCTAGAATTTATTTTATTTGTTTTAAAGTACATGAATTTATACTTTTGGAATTAAATCATCCTGTCCATCTTCCTTCATTTTAAGACTACATACACAATTTAACTTGCCTCCTATTTTATTCATCACAGTACATGCGAACATGACAGACCTTTCAGTAACTGAGTAAAAGTCGGAGACAAAATGTATGTATAGATTTGTGTTGTGTGTACCTGTTAGTATCAGTGTCAGTATCAGATGGAATTATGTTTTAGATATTCAGTATTGATTTTGATTCATTGATTGATAGTTTTGAGCATATTCTCACATCTCTGCCTGCCTTGCATCAGCTAGAATGCTTTCTCCTGGAAGTATCCTGAAGTCCACTTAAATTGGTTAAACAATAAGAAAATGCACTAACTTTCATATAACAGGACTTCAAAAGGCCAGGCTCATTTCCAGGTTGATTCAGTGCTCCCCAAGGTCGTTAAAGACCCAAGTTCTTTCCACTGCTTGTGTCTGACACCCTCACTTTTAGCTTCTCCTAAAGTGCCGGGAAACTGTCTGTATCTGTACCAGGTATCACTTACGCACATGAAAATGTCAGGAGGAAGGAGAATGACTTTTAATGTGACTCTCTTCTAACAGAGAAAGAATGTCTCTCAGGAATCAGATATTCTTCTTGTCTCATTGGCAGAATGGAGCAAACTGCCCACTCCTGAGTCAATCATTGGCAATGAGGTTGAGGTCACTTTTAGAACAGTCAGTCCTGCTCTTTAGAGCAGGGGGTGTGGTCGGTCTCCACAGAAGCATGCAGATGACTGTGGGAAGATTCTATCAGGAAGAGAAAGGGAGGAATTGATAATGGGTAGGCAAACAAGTGTCAGCCACATCATTAAAATATTTGATTTATTTCTTTAGACTCCAGATTGTTATAGGGAACACATATAATCTCAAAATTAAAACTTCTAATGTATATTCTTAATACATATTTTGAGACAGACAGTACCTGAAGTGCTAACTTTCTTGCTATATGATTGGAAAGGAGTTTTTGGACTTAAAGAAAGCATTATTGGTCACTCAAAGAATTTCACAATAAATCAAATCATGGGAGTGAAACACCAAAAATATATTAGCACTCCTGAGCATTGCTTTCATTTTCCAGGCAAGTGTTCAACCGAAACTAAAAACCTTATTTTGTAAATAGAGTATTAATTCTTCAGGAGGAGAGATAAGGTAGCCATTATTAAAGGTGTGGTCACAGTTGTTTCAGGTCGTTAACATTCCTCAAAGCTTGCATTAGAAAATAGTTTAGAAAATGTGTCCTAAACTTCTGCATGACAATATATTAACAACAACAACAACAGCAAAGCAGAAAAGTCAAGGGAAAGTAAATATACATATCCAGAAAATGGAATAATGTATGTGTATATATACCAACACATTACCTACATACCTCCAGACAGTGGAATAAAGTACAGCTTTTAAAATCACATTTTAAAGAATACCAAATGACGTAGAGGAAAATGTACAATGCAGTATTAATTAAAAAGCAGGATCAAAAGAAAACACATATTATGATCTCATCAGTAAACTAATTAGAAAGATGCAAAAAAATTTAATTTTTTTCTCTGTGCATGATATGGCTTCTAAAATTTTAACAGTTGCGATAGATTGGATTGTTACCATGTGTTCTCTGCCCTCCATGTCACATAATTGTACTTTTCCACTCTATCTCTCAGGTAGGCGACTTGCTTTGCTCAATTGTGAATGAATTAATTTCTGCCATGTCTGAGTAAAAGCTCAAGAACCACCCTGAAGCTCTGTTCTTGCTTCCCTTCTAACTGCTGTGAGCTCAGTGTGTCCAGAAAGGGGCCATTCATGACTACGGACCCCTGAATTAACAACACACATGGAGATCACATGCAATGTAGACAAGAAATAAAGCATGGTTGTTAGAAGCCATTGGCTTTTATTGTTGTTAGAAGCCATTGATTATTTCCTACCTCAGCATAACCTAGCAAAAGTTGCATAATAAGGAAATTTATAAACTTTTGTGTTCAATTCAGAAAAATAACAAATAATATAAATATCACACCATGCAAATCAATTTTATTTAAAAATCACATCACAAACCCTTTCAGGAGGAGGAACACGAATATGTGGTGCCCGCTGGAGCTCAGATAGAGTAAAAGGAAGAGGACTTGTTCTAAGTCCCTTTGCACACTTTTACTGTGCAGTGCCAGAGTTTTCTTTTTGGGATTAGCGTGCTTGATTCATCTGGTTCCGCTCTTCCTTGTGAATGCTTCCACTGCCCACAATCAATTTTAGATAATCCAGCAAAATACTTAGATAACTTCTATATTTACTTCCTCACTTGGCATCCCTCCTTCTTCTCTTCTACCCACTGTAGTGTCTAACCGTCAAAGCTTGTCGATAATGTCCTGTCAGGTCAAATGGTCATATTTAGTCCTCATCTCTTTTTTAGTCCTTGAGTCAGGTGTGCACCCCTGTTTTTACTGAAACTTCTCCTCACTGGGTCCATGTGGCACCATGATATTTTGTCTCTTCCTATGTTGCTGGGACCACTCTTCTTTGTCTGTTCACCTGGCATTTCCTTATTTTCGCTTCCCTTACATTCATGTGTGCTTTAAGCTTTTTTCTTTCTCCTTCTTTTCTTTTATTGTTCTGACAATAGCTTCTTTGCCACACTTATCCATTCATTTCAGAGATGTATAGAGGAATAAGCCATATATTTGTGAGTTGCTTTGATCTATTTTACTGGGAAACTGTGGCATAGCTATTGGTACATAAATCCCTCAGAAGGCTGTATTGCATCTCTAAGATTAGTGTAACATTACACCACTGGAATTAAACCAGTCTTCATTCACTAGTGAACAATCTTCTCATGGGTGAAATTATTCTAAAAATGATCCCATGACAATTTTAATATCAAATCTGATTTTCTGGGTTCTTTTCACCTATGATATATGATTACTATTTCTTATAAACAAACTACTCAACAATAAGAAACATTACTGCTCTTGGCAAGATAGAATAAGTTATGTAACTGCTTGAGATTCCAAATATGAATTCATGGGTTGTTATGTCCACGTAGAAAGAGAGCCAAAATCCAAGCTAATGGTTTTCTAGGGGCCACAACAACAACATATATGCTGAGAGATATTTCTTTTGAGTGAAGCAGTGAAAGCTCCTATAAAATGGCCTTTTCCCAGTCACTATTGGAAACTAATTAATAGTTTTTTCCATTTTAAGCATTTTTGAAGAAATAAAATCTTTACTTACAGTCAGAAAAATTCATATTTTCCTTAAAATTATTTATTGTGATTGTCCATCTTCACATACAGCTCTGTCCTTGAGAGATGAAATGTATCATGCTTTTAAAGACCTCTGGAGAAAAAGATTTCAGAGCTTACTTTTGGTGACTTATTCCAATGACTAAATCCCTTCAGGAAATTATTTTTCATCTAACCTCAATATTTCACAATGTGCTTAAATGTTTCCTTTTACTGTGTCCTCACTGAAAATGTCTATAAAATAACTGGAAACTGGAAACCCATTTTTAAAAATTACTCCTTGCCCACTTTCTTTAATCCAACTCAAGTTTTGAAAAAAAAAAAAATAAAAGTCCTAAATCATTTCTGAGATACTCTGAATGCTTTCCAAATAAGGTGCCCATTTTAGCTTTAATTTAAAAATTTTTGCATTATACAAATTTGTTTTTCTTTTTATAGTTTTATAGTTCAGAGTATTTGATATTGTTTTAAATAGAATATATGCTACTATAAGATATAAGCATTTAATTAGACTTTAAAAATGCTTTTTTAACAACTGAACCTCCCGTCAAGTTTACACCAATAACTGTCAAAACAAAAAGATGGCCTAAGACTCTTTTTGTGTTGTTAATTCTTTTTAACTTCCTGACTTTTTCGGCTGTTGTTACTCTTAGGCAGGATTATCACAGTGTAACATAAATAAGAGATTAACTTTACAGTCACTCTCCATTCACCATAAAACTCCTTGACCTACTCAAGTCCAGTAGGGTCAGCGTTTTCTTTGGCCAGCTTGGGTGGTTGGCTTTGGGACTGTGGGGCTCATGCCATGGAATACTGTCAGCACAAGGGATATCCTTTGGAAAATAACAAAAACTCACTCTCACTTTTTTTTTTTTTTTTTTTTTTTGCCTACAAATCCAGGGAAACTCTCATTCCTCAATTCATTAATGACAAAGCGTCTAAAGAAGTTTGTAAGGACAAAGAAAAGCTCTGCTAATTAACCATTGTAATGTAATCATAATCAAGATTGACTAAGTACTTTTTGTGCCAGGTAGCACATAGATTGCACAAAAGACAGTTTCTGCTGACAAGTTTTCTGCCAGCCCTGGGTCTCAAGTCCCAACAGTTTGATGATTTGTGCCAAAGACTTCTGATTAATTAGGAAAATTCAGCAAGCGTTTATGAAAATACCACCCCCCCACCCAAGTCATTTAGACATAAGGTAGTGTTTTCCTGTTATGTTTCCAGTAAACAAAAGGATATTGGTTGATTGTTGGAGGGGAGTTGATTGTAACCTTTTGGCTCTAAATAAATAATGAGCCTGTGTCTTAATTTCATTTAATGGCTTGGAATTCCTAAGCTATGGAGTTCGTGAGGGAAGCAGAGGAAGTACACACATTAAAAAAAAAAAAAAAAAAAGAAAAAAAAACCACACACACAGGGAAAGAGACCTGTTGAACCCCAAGTGGCTTCCTTTTCCCAGCATTAATTTGCAGGTGGACTAAATCCACAGCCGCTCCTCATGGCAAACAGATGAACTGAATAATTTCCGGTTGTCTCTCATGCTGTCTTTGAGCCTGGGAGCAGGTTGCACATGCCCTCAACTGAATTGATGAGGGAAGCAGTATTGAGGGGCTTTGGACTAAACCAGAGTAGGATTACTGAGAAGTTGATAGAGACGGATGTTTTCAGTTACAATTTTAACTAGACATAATGGCTTCCCCACAGGAAAGCTCATGGATCCATAAACCTACTCCCTTACAGGAAAGGAGCTGTTTATTAGTGCTGTCCATGCCACCTGCTCAGCTATCAAGTGCACATTTGTTCTCTTGGGAACAGTAGGGTGGAGTAGTTCCTAGAAACAGGGCTGGGAGCCAGCAGTATTCCACTTCCAAATTCTGGCTGACTCCTCTAGTGACCTCTGTCTAGTCCCCTCAATAAAGCTAACCACTGCTTATTTCAAACTGAAGCCAGATTGGTAGTGTCTTGGGAAATATCCACACTTCACTGGGATTTCTTTGTCACAGAATTCATTCAAAATTATCCTTGTAATCAACAAATATTTATTGAACATCTTCTATTAACATGCATTGATAAATGAGTCAAAGGGGTATGCTATACCTGGATTTACATGGTGTGCTTCTAAAAACCAATTTCTTTTTAGAAAGATTGTTATGTACACTGGTTTGTAAAGCACGGGATTTTTTGAGGAAGAATTTATGCAAATTCATCGATCTATCTAAGATTTCTATAAATTGAATTAGCCCTGTAGTAGTTGATTATTAGGTGTGGTCTATAGTACACAAAATTGATTTTGAAGATAAACAGCAGTGACAGAACAGAGCACAATTTTTTCCCCTACAAAGAATCAGGATGCTAACATATAAATTCTTTTTTATTGTTGCTATTAGAACAGAGGGAAAAAAAGGTCCCTGACCTTGGAAACCTATGTTTGTGCAATTAGAATCCTGCGGGTGAACAGTAACAAAATACTCTCCCCACCCTTTGACGGGGGTGACAGCTCCTGGGCACAGTGATACTCCACAAAGAGCCCAAGTGGTACAACATCCCTAGCAGCAGAATCCACTGGCCGCTTCCCAATTTGAATGTTTTTGTACTATCCTTGACTTCTACAGTTGGCAGAGAGAGGGAAAAAATGTTTCAGAAAGTAGAGATGTTGAAGGGATGGATGTCCCGAAATGGAAGGTGGGGAAAGAGAAATGTTTCTCTCACACCTTGTGATGCACTGGAAACAATAACATGGTCACTTTAGAGATCCCAAATGTTTTAGAAGTGCAGAAGGTTAACAAAAACCTCCTGATATTTTGAAACGCAAATCACCCAGCTTAGTCTCCTTTTAAGAACCTTCGTGTTACCGCAGGGTACGAGGTAGAGAAACAAGCACAATTACAGACCCAGCGAAACCTACTCAGACTCTCATAAAAACTCCACTAGTGAAAACAGTTACTCTAAAAAGCCAAGTTAATCCTATGCCTGAGTCCTCTGAGTCCTGCTAAGACAGCTCTGGCCTGTGACATTCACCCATAGTGCATTCCTCTCGGCCCACCTGCTGCCATAGGATCCTAGTTTTTCAAGCCCTCAATGAAGTAAAGAGCTAGAGTTGAAGATGGAAGACAACATACAGCTAGAAGCACAAAACATGAGCATATACTGTTGGCCAGAGTCTTTCAGCAGCTGGTTTTTCTATGACTCAGTTCCCCATTCTAAGAATGAGTCTATCAGAAATATTTTCTTATCACAAATATCTTACTGACAGCCTCCGGCAAAGGAAATGAGAAATAAGCCAGAAAGAAATAGGTCTGAATTGATCCCAAAGAGAAACTAGCCTTTTCCAGTCACATATCAGGGATTTGCATGGTAGATGTAGGTCATCTGAGAGGGCTCTAAGCTCTGCCCTATGAACACAGTGCTTTTTTCCCCCGGTTTTGCACATGTAACATCATTGTCCTCAGAAGTCGTCAAGTCCCCATTAGCTTGATGGGGTTGCCATAACAAAATAAAAGCCACCCAAACTGGGTGTCTTTAATGACAGAAATTTACTTTCTCAAAGTTCAGGAAGCTAAAAGTCCAAGATGAAGGTATCAGTACCACGGGGTTCTTGTAAGCTCGCTCTTCTCGGCTTGCAGATGGCTGCTTTCGTGTCTCTGTGGTCTCTGAAAGAAGGATATCTGGTGTCTCTTATTTTTCTTAGAAGGACATCAATCCTATTGGATCAGAGTCCCATTCTTATGACTTAATTTACTCTTTTTTCTTTTTCTTTTCTTTTCTTTTTTAAACTATACTTTAAGTTCTAGGTTAGTGATCTAGTTAAAGGTCTTATCTCCAACCTGGGTGTGATAATGCACATCTCTAATCCCAGAGGCTGAGGCAGAAAGATTGCTTGAGCCTAGGAATTTGAGACCAGCCTGGGCAATAAGCAAGACCCCATCTCAAAAACAAAATGAAAATTTTAAAAGGCCCCATTTTCAAATAGTTCCATGGAAGGTTAGAGCTTCAAAATATGGGTTTTGGGGGGGGCACAATTCAACCCAAAGCAAATGATAAGTATTGATCAGTAATTATTAATCATGCATATGTGCAAGGCACTCATATTGTCCAATTAAACTGCTAATATTAGCTAATAATTGTGTATATTAACTGAATTAATAAAATAAGCCAAGTGAAACTTAGTAGAAAAAAATCTCACTTTATGCCACAGACAAATAAAACAGGAGACACTTTACAGTGTTTTTTTTAGAACCAGATAGATTAGTCTGAAATCCCAGTTCTGCCACTCATTAGTTATAAGGGCTTGGGCAAATAGCTTAACCATTTTGAACCCCAGATCTCCTTTATGGGTTAGTTAAGGATTGAAATAAAGTACTTTATATTAAGTATACAGTGCCTGACATACAATATACACTCAGTAAATGGAAATTAATATTATGAATTATCATTTCTATTATGCTAATGTAAATATCAAAATGGAACTAACTTCATTAGCAAGTGGACATTTGTCAGAATTCTATGGTACATTAAGTGTTTTGTGTTCTTCATACTTCCAAGTAGAAATTTTCCTGGTCTGCATTGGGGTTATAATTCAACGTCAATGTTTTTCTCTCTGGTGATAACCAAAGCTCTCAAAGAGCTTAGTAACTTGCCTCAGGCACAGAGACAGGCAAAGGGCACATTCCCCACATAGTCCCAGGTGCCTTCTTGAGAAAAAAGTACCAGTCAGTGGTTACCACAGAGCAAGTGATTTTGATGGGTCTTTGATTATGATACCTTAGATCATCCTGATTACACACCAGGGGCATGAGTATCATTCTTAGGTCAAAAATACTTCCTCAAACTACAGAGCAGTATTTGCTTGTAAATGTGAGTGAAGATGGAAGTTTGGTTTTCAGATATAAACCTTCCATTTCTTGGCCACACTGGCTTCAGTGTATTTTGGGCCTTCTGAGCAAAGCAGTAGAAGATTTTGTTGTGATTATTTTTTAAAATACTACTCCTTACAGAGCTTTTGACATTTATAAGCAATTCAGTTCTTTCCTAAACCTGATTTTATAGATTTTTCTAGGTTTGGCATTGCCCTTGCTTCTTGGCACAGCAGTATGTTACTATTTTTAAAGATGAGCATGACAGTGTAGATACTGAAGTGGAAACGTAGAGCCAAAACAAAGTTTGGATTCAACTGGAAGAACCAAGAGGTTGACATTCAAATGTCAATGGATTCCCCTAACTCATCTTTCATGTACTTGTTTATTTATTTATTTGCATTTTAAGATTTACTTTAAAGTCTGGGTTGCTATCACATTAAGCAGTATCAATTTAATTTCTATCACAGTGAATATTAACTAGTGCTTTTATTTTAATTCAGTTGCCTCCTAAATATTTTATTCTTGAAAGTATCTTTTATTTTATGCTGTTTGAGTACTTATCTCCAGTCATCCTTCCTCTTCATAAAACACTTAAAACCAGGAGAGATTGTAAAACCTTTTATTAGATAAGAGGGTGGTAGCTGTTATTACGTAAAATGAAAGAAAATATTTTAATTTCTAATTTGCTGTTATAGTCTTGATATGCATATTTGATTTTTCGGAAGTTAAACTTCATCTCAGCTTAATCCCTCCAAGTGGTAGAATTATTTTAATACATTACTGGATAATGCTCACATAGCCATATTTTTCCTTTCCTAAACCTGAAAAGGTTAACAGTTGTATCTGAAGGTTTACGTATTTCACGCTCAATGAATTTAGTTTCTAAAAAGAGAGAATTAAGTATCAGATCCTTTGGAAATGTATGCAGTACAATTTTGGCTGGTCATTTTTTGAGAGACCAAGAAAAATGCTGTCAGCCATAATGCTAAATTTGGAAGTGCAATGTCGTGCCAGCAAGTATTTTAGCAAGGCTGATGCTATACTTGGGAATTTGTCAAGTACATCAATAATATTTCATAGCACATTTGGCTGTGTGCAAAGTAGATACAGAATTTACTCTTCACTCTCACGATGAGAAATACCACACATTTATAAGTGTATTAGGGTGACTTCCTCCATTCTGTTCTTCTGTTTATTTTTAGGGTGCTTAATAAGGAAGTACCTAAGCTTGTTTTAAAATGTCATATCTTCACTAACGTCGTGTGATTTTATTCACCCACAGAAACTTAAGTTGTATTCAGATAACTAATGGAAAAAGAAATAATTTAATCTGGACACTTGAACAGCTAATCTTGTTGGGTAACCCGGCTATAGTCTGGTGCAATGAAGATATTTTCCAGTTGGGTATCTGTGAAACCCACTCAACTCCCTCTCTCCTGTCACCAGCTATTACTCTTCCAGAGCCTTCGGTGAGGACAATGGCAAATGTGCAAGGCTAATTGATTATGTCTGTGGTGAAAATATATCCACTGGGGAAAACCTTCTACTGCTTGTGAAGACTCAAAATTCTGGAACTCAGAAGGACCTTGGAAAAACAATTCTGACTTCTTGGAGAATTTCTTGCAGCAAAAGGCACTGACTCTCAGAAGAGTCAAGACTTGACTTGTCAGACACCACCCTCATCTAGGAACCCCAACAAGTCAAGTCTTAGGCTGACTGAGGCATGAACTAATTGTCATGTGTTACCATTGCATCCTGGTACCTCTTGCCCCAAACGGGTTATTTTTATTCCTACATTGATAAAGTGCTATGATAATTTGTGGGTATTTGTTGATGCTTAGCCTTTTGTGTTCTGACACTAAAGACTGCAAAGAGAGGAATGGTAATCCCAGCTGCCTTCCACAGATGCAGAGACTTCAGTTTTGGAGAGGAGATTTCCTTTTAAGGGGAGGCCATTTAGTTCCGCTTAATAACCAGGAGTCTTAGATCAGAGGCCTCAGACACCACCCTCATCTGGGAACCCCAATAATGCCATCAGAACACTCCCTAACAAGCTCAATTTGGAATCCAGGAAAGCATGGTGGGGGGTCCTGGCTGCCCAGTCCAAGAGTAGCAAGGAGGAAGTGACAGCATTCAGCCGTTGGCCAGGCAGCTAGGCCCTTCCAAGTCACTTTCACTACTAATATTGGTGATTAACATTTTTTTTGGTGCACTTGACACATTTGAAGCCCTAACACAACTCCACGATCATTGTCATTCTTATTTCACAGAGAAGTGAATAACGTGTCCAAAGTCGTACAGCATGTAGAGACAGGCATCAGAAATTGAAATGTGGGAAGCCCAGTTTCTGAGCCCAAGCTTTTAACTGTTTCTTTACCCCTTGCCTCCTCCCTACAGAATTTAGTGGCATCAAAGGTCATGTTCTAAGTAACAGCGATGAGTATCTCTTATGTTTTGGCATCTCTCATAATAGGGAAAGACGTCTTCCATATGTTTATCTCAAAATTATGAGAACATTTTTAACTAAACATACTACTCCTTTTATAACGTTATAAAATTTAGGCAAATCCTCAATTTACAGCACATTATAATCACTGGGCCATGTAGGAATCCATCTTTTACTTAACAAGTTTAAGATTCTATAATGACTGTATGGGGGCCTATCACTCAATTTAAGAACTAGGATGTTACCACTAATTTATAACTACATGGGCCCAGCTAATTTTTACATTTTTTTGTAGAGATGAGGTCTCACTGTGTTGCCAAGGCTGGTCTTGAAATCCCGGGCTCAAGCAATCCTCCTGCCTTGGCCTCCCAAAGTGTGGGAGTACAGGCCTGAGCCACCGGGCCTGGCCAAGAGTAATCCCTACCTCGAATGTTGTTTCCTTGGTTTTTAGAAAGTGTTTTTGTCATATATATGATAAAATATTTTAAATCTTACATCTTTTTGAGGTTTAAATAGTATATTGTGTATAATCTTACAGTAATGGATGTATGGATATAGCTATAGTTCATTCATTTTTACTTCTGAAAAATTTAATTCTAAACATACTAAAATGTATTTATTCACTGTAATGATGGATATCTGGGTTATTTCCAGGTTTTAATGTTTTACTAAAATGGTGGTATAAAAATCCTTGCAGTCTTCTGGTGCACATATGTCTCCTTAGCTATAAACCCAGAAGAGGCACTGCTAGGTTGAGAATATGCAAATATTAACATTTACAAGATAATGCCACATGTCTTTTCAAAGTGGTTGTACCAATTTATACTCACACTAATAATGTATAATTAATACTAATGATTAAATGGTAGCTAATTAAGCTTGATTTAAATTTCTCTAATTTGTAATATTGGTTCTATGCATTTACTTTTAGAACAAATATTCATATCTTTCCCATTCTTCTACTTTTTTTTTTTTTTTTTGCCTTTTTTCTTATTCATTTGTAGGGATTTAGTATATAGTCTACAGCATTTATCCTTTGATGGTTATTTGTATTCCAAAATCATTATAGCTATTGTTGTATTACCTTTTTGAACATTTCCTTTGTTGAACAGATGTTCTTAGTTTTCATGTAGTTTAATTTGTTCATCATTAAAGATGTACTTGAAGTACATTGCAGGTTCAATTTCACACCACCACAATAAAGCAAGTGTCACAATAAAGTGAGTTACATAAATGTTTTCATTTCCTAGTACATTTAAAAGTTATGTTTACACTATTTTGTAGTCCATTAAGTGTGGATAGCATTATGTCTAAAAACCATGTGCTTATGTTAATTAAAAAACATTTTATTGCTAAAAAAATGCTAATGATCATCTGATATTTGGGGGAGTCATAATCTTTTTGCTGATGGAGTGTCTTGTCTTGATAGCTGTTGACTGATAAGGGTGGTAGTTGCTGAAGGTTGGGGGTGGCTGTGGCAATTGCTTAAATTAAGACAACAGTGAAATTTGCTGCATCAATTGACTCTTCCTTTCATGAAAAATTTCTCTGTAGCATGTGATGATATTTAACAACATTTTACTCACAGTAGAACTTCTTTCAAAATTTGAGTCAATTCTTTCGAGCTCTGTGGCTGCTTTTTCAATTAAGTGTAAGTAAAAATCTTGAGGTGTTATTTCAACAGTGTTCACAGCATCTTCACCAGAGGTAGACTCCATTTCAAGAGATCACTTTCTTTTCTCATTTATAGGAAGCCAGTCCTCGTCCACTCAAGTTTTATCATGAGATTGCAGCAATTCAGTCACATCTTCAGGCTTCAATTTCACTTCACACTTGGAGCCTGTCTTTAATTATGATCTTTAATTATGAGCTTTAATTCTAGTTCTCTTGCTATTTCTACTATATCTGCAGTTACTTCCTCCATGAAAAATCTTGAACCCCTTAAAGTAATCCGTTTGGGTTGAAACCAATGTCTTTCAAACTCCTGTTAATATTGATATTTTGATCTGCTCCCATGAATCAGTGTTCTTAGTGGCATCTAGAATGGTAAATTCTTTTCAAAAGGTTTACGATTTACTTTGGTCAGGTCCAAACCCATCAGAAGAATCACTATCTATGGCAGTCATAGCCACACAAAATGTATTTCTTAACTAATAAGACTTGAAAGTTGAAATTATTCCTTGATCCACGGGCTGCAGAGTATTGTGTTAGTCCACGGGCTGCAGAATAAATATTGTGTTAGGAAGCATGGAAACAAAATAAATCACCTTGTACATTTCTTTCAGAGTTCTCCAGTGCCCAGATACATTGTCAATGAGCAGTAATATTTTGAGAAAAAATATTTTTTTCTCAGCAGTAAATCCCAACAGTGGGCTTTAAATAGCTCAAAAACCATGGTGTAGACAGATATGCTGTTAGTGAGATTTGTTTGTTCTACTTATAGAACACAGGCAGAGTAGATTTATCATAATTCCTAAGGGCCTTAGAATTTTTAGAATGGTAAATGAACATGGGCTTCAACTTAAAATCATCAGCTACGTTAGTTCCTAACAAGGGAGTCAGTCTGTCTTTTGAAGATTTGAAGTCAGGCATTGACTTCTCCTCTATAGCTATGAAAATACTGGACGGCGTCTTCTTCCAACAAAAGTCTGCTTCACTGACACTGAAAATCTGTTATTTAGTGTAGTCATCACTGTCAATTGTCTTAGCTAGATTTTTTAGATAACTTACTGCAGCTTCTACATCAGCACTTACTGTTTTCACTTTGTACTTTTATGTTTTAGGGATGCTTTTTTCTCTTAATCCTCATGAACCACCTATCTCGGCTAGCTTCAGATTATTCTTCTGCAGCTTCCTCATCTATCTCAGCTTTCGTAGAATTGAATAAGTTGGGGCTTTTCTCTGTATTTGGAATTTAAAATTTTTTTTTAATTTTTAGTGTATTGGGTTTTGGCTTAAGGAAATGTTGTGGCAGGTTTGATCTTCTATCCAGGCCACTAAAACTTTCTTCAACTCAGCAATAGGGCTACTTTGCTTTCTTATCATTCATGTGTTCACTGGAGTTGCACTTTTAATTTCCTTCAAGAATTTTTCCTTTGCATTCACAAACTATTTGGCACAAGAGTTAGCTTTTGGCCTGTTTCAATTTTGGCATATCTTCCTTACTAAATTTTATCATTTCTAGCTTTTTATTTAATGAGAGATGTGCAACTCTTCTTTTCTCTTGAACATTTAGAGACCGTTGTAGGATTCTTAGTTGGCCTAATTTTAATATTGCTGTGTCTCAAGGAATAGGGAGGCCTGAGGAGAGGGAGAGAGATGGAGGAATGGCCAGTCGATGGAGCAGTTAGGACACACAACATTTATTGGTTAAGTTCACTGTCTATATGGGCGTGGTTCACGATGTCCTAAAGCTGTTACAACAGTAGATCAAAGATTACTGATCACAGATCATCATAACAGATGTAATAATAATGAAAAAGTTTCAAATATTGTGAGAATTACCAAAGTGTGACACAGAGACAGGGAGTGAGCACATGCTGTTAGACAAATGGTGCAGTTAGACTTGTTTGACTCAGGGTTGCCATAAACCTTCAATTTGTAAAAGCCATAATATCTGCAAAACACAATAAAGTGAAATTCAATAAAATGAGGTATGCCTGTATTTTTATTCAGAAATTTTACAGGAATTTTTATAGCTTATTTAAGGTTGGATTTAAGGTCTGATGTGTATTCTTTAAAAAATTTTTAAGGTTTTAGCTTTTGATATATATTTAACTCTTTGATATATATTTAACTCTTTAATCCATCTGGAGTTAATTTTATGTAAGCTATGTGGTAAGGATATAATTTCATTTGTTCCCCCTTACTACTAACTACTTTTCCTAGTTTGTATTTACTATATTGATCTACCATGACACCTCTGACAATATTAATATTCCTTTTGTATGTGGGCCTGTTTGGGGATCTCTAGTCTCTTGCACTGATAAGTTTATCTGTCTCTACATCTATTGTACAGTAATTTAATAACCATCTTTTTACTATAAGGCTTACTGTATTGTAGGAAGTCCCTATTTCTTTTTTTAAATAAACATAGATTGGTAACAATTAGCTATTTGCTTTTCCATATAATTTTAGAAACAACACAGCAAATTTCATGAAAATTACTTTGGTAGAGCGAATTTATGAGTCAACAGGGAAGAACTGACATCTGTTATATTTCACTTTCCTGTGCATGAATATGCATTATCTCTGCACTTATATAGGTCTTAGGTAACTTCTCTTAGTAAAATTTACCATTTTCTTCAAGATTGTGCATCTTTTTTTTCAGATATATTCTTTGATACTTTGTTATTTTTGTTAATAATGTATGTGGCATTATTTTAAATTGTACTATGTGTGTTTTTCTTGTTGTATAAAAATACACTTGATCTTTATATGCTGACTTTATTTCCAGAAATTTTGCTGACATATATTATTATGTGTAAGGACTTCTGAAGTTTCTTTTGAATTTTCTTTTTAAGTAGTATATTATCTTTAAGAAATTATATTTATATTTAAATTTCTTTATCTTTTCATATGCTAAATAGGCTCTATAACAAAATATATATTGGAAGTGATGATAACTGGCCTACTTGTATTCTAACATTTCCCCTAAAAACATGCCCATTGTGATGTGACAGCTGTTTTTTTTTTTTCCCCCAAGAGCACAATTTCAGAGAGCAGTATGCTCATAGAGAATTTTAGTGCACAATCAGCAAAACCACATGTGATAGCCCTATATATTCCTCATGAGGTCAAAGAGTTACCCTTCCATTTTTATTTATTTAAATATATATATGTGTGTGTGTGTGTGTGTGTGTAAGTGGGTGTTAAATTATTTGCATTCATTTAATAAAAATTTCTTTTATTATTTAATCTGTTAATCTGGTGAAGAACATTTACTGATTTTCTAAAATTAAGCTATCCTTGCATTTTGGGGATAAACTAAGTTAGTCCTGGTTTATTATCCTTCTTCCCCCAGCTCTCCATCTCTCCCCACACACATACTGCTGATTTCAGATTGCTAATATTTTGTTAGGCGTTTTATTTTCTTTTTAACCAATTTGTATAAGTAAAATGGGCTTGCAAATTTCCTTTTCAGTTCTCACCTCATAGAATAATTGAGAAATAGTCTAACTTGCTCTCTGGAAAAGCTTATAGAAGATTGGAATAACATGTTTTTGGAAAGTTAGTAAAACAATTTTACAAAACGGTCTTATCTTGGTGTTTCCTTTATAGGAAGATTTTAATTACTGCCTCAAATGCATTAATAATTACAGCATTATTTAGATTTTCTATGTATTCTTGGGTTAGTTTTTGATGTCATATTTTTCCATTAATTTAACCTCTTCATTATTGATTATAATACTGTCTTTTTATTCTCTTATATCAGTGTGTTCCTCTTTTAATCAAAATATTATTCATTTATACTTTCTCTATCTTTCTTGACTGGCCTCATACAGATTTATTTTTTAAATATGTATGTTTTTGTTAAGTCTTTTCTAATTTATTATTGTTGTCTATTTCATTCATTTCTGTTTATATACTTTTCCTTTTATCAAATTCCTTCATATTTATTATTTTTCTCCCCTTCTTCAACTGGGCAGATTATTATTAGTCTTTCTTTTTTGTTTTATTACTACCAGCACTTAAGACTATAATTTTCTTTTGTATCTCAATTTGCATTACATCTCTTGTTTTTATATATAATCTTTTCTTATTCATTCAGTTATAAGTATGTGTAAACATTCATTATGACATTTTCTGTAACACATAGGTTATTTAGAAATGTGTTTTCTAATTTTCAGACATTCAGGAATTTGAGGTTTTTATCTTTTTTATGACTTCCTAACACAATTGCTTTGTGGTAAGAGTATGGAATCTTTCGACATCTATTTTTCTCATATTTATAGAGACTATCCTTGTGTTTGCCTACTTGGTCAATTGCAGGCAATTTCCATGAGTGCTTAAAAAGAATACGTATTTTTACTTAAGTGTATGCAGAATTTTAAATATACCTACTAGATAATTTATTTTATTTGTGTTACTTCTTAAATCTTCCCTATCTTTGTTGACTTGCTTGTATGCTTAACTCATCAATAATTGAGAGTTGTATTGATTTTCTCACTATGCTGGTAGTTCTATTGATTTTTCCCAGTAGTCTTACCAACTTTTGTTTTACATATGTTAAGTCTCTTGTATTAAGTGCAAAAGTGTTTAGAATTGTATTTTTCTGGTGAATGGCATTTCTAGTATAATTAGTAAACATATCCAGAGTTTTTTTGTCCTAAGATCTATTTTGCTCATAACTAAAATGGATATGCCCAGATTTTGTTTTTTCTTAATATTTGCTTAATACATATCTTTTTCAGTTTTTTCATTAAACCATTTTTATACTTATGTCTATTTCTTATAAACAACATATAGTTAGGTTTCTAAAAATGAAATCTGAAAAATACTGCATTTTATCTGGTAAGCTTACATGTATGCTAATTATTGATATATATGTACTTGTTTCTACCTTCTTTTTTCAGATTTACATTTATTCAGATTATTATAATTTTCTTCCCACCTGTTCTTTTATTGTAAGGAATGACTGATTTTTTTGGTTCCCTTTTCTCCCATTTTTTAGTTGCACTAGTTAAAAATTTATAACTCTATTTTTATTCTTTGTTTGTGGTTAATCTTAATTTTATAAAGAGTCTTTAACTTGTCAAAGTCCAAAGTAAAATTTTTAAAAATAGACTTCCCTACATAAACAATAAAATTTTACAAAATTTTAGCTCCAATATTAAGTGCTTAATTATTTAGCCTCACAAATTAAACAGTATTTTTTGATACAGAAAGTGTTATTTATATTTTGCTACCTTAAATGGCTTATTTAGAAGTTTCTTTAGAGCAGCTCTCTTGAGAATTTTCTCCCAGTTCTTATTTAACTGTAATTGTCTTTATTTTGCCTCTGAGGGCTCTGTTGAGAACAAGATTATAAAAGGACAAACATGATAGTTAGCAAATGAATAGTTAAGGTGCTTATGTAATAATGCAGGTAAGGGAAGATGGTGAATTTCATAGGTTGGTAGCAGTGGAGCTGGTGAGGACTACTAGTTGTATTTTCAAGATTTAGCCAACAATATTTCCTGATTGAATGTCGAGAATGAGAGAAAGAGGAGTCAAGTTTGAGAAGGAGTCCAGGGCTTGAAAAACTGGAAAGATGGATCTGCTGTTAACTAAGATGAGGAATCATAAATGAGGCACATTTGGGAATGAATAGGATTTTAGTACGGGATATGTTCATGTCGTACTTATTAGACGTCAAGTGGACATTTCAAATATGTGAGTCCAGAATTCAGGAAAGAACTCTGTATTTGTCAGCCATTTACACATTGATGCTAGTAAAGCAATGAAACTGTATGAAATCTCCATGTGGAATGAGTACATAGAGAGGAAAAGGGTCAAGGGCTGACCCTTGGAATACTCCAATGCTAAGACATGGAGGAGTAAGCAAAAGAAAAGGTGCATCCAGTGAGGTAGGAGGGAAAACAGCAGTGTGGTATTCTTGAGTTCAAGTGAAGAGAGGTTCAAAGGATAAAGAGTTAATTATCTGTGTATCATGCATGTGGAGGACAGAAAAGTAACCACTGATTTGACAACATGAAGATAACTATTGATGACCTTGACCCAAGCAGCTTTGGTTGAAAGATGGCAGTGAGAGACTGATCGAATTAAGTGGTGAAGAGTAACTGGAAACAAGAGCTTTCAAGAAAATTGTATTTAAATGTGAGACAAAATTGGAGATAACTCTTTTAAGCAATTGTCTTGCTAAAGGGGAGAAAAATGGATCAGCACCTGGCAGATAAGGATGGTGGAGACTTAAATTCTGTTGCGAGCTAACCAGTACTGTAATCACCAGCCATAAGTGATTATTGAGCACTTGAAACACGAAATAGTCGAAATTAAGATGTGCTGTAAGTAGAAAATAGACATCAGACTTTAAAGATTTTTACCAAAAACCCATAAAATATCTCAGTACTTTTTAAATGTTGATTACATGTTAATATGACAATAGATCTTTTAGATTAAAATGTATTATTAAAATGATTTTCACCTACTTGTAAATGTTTTTAAAATGTGTATATCAGAAAGTTTAAAATGACATGTGGCTCACCTTATGTTTCTACCAGACAGTGCTTGTTTGGGCAATCATATCTAAGCAACCTTTCCAAGCCCAAGGGTGTGAGGTGGGAGGGACAAAAGTAAGAAACTCATACATACTAAGAATTTAGACATTTAATGATAATTAAGCAATCCTATCTAAAAATCTTCTTTTCTGGGACCCCATAATATTAATTTATAACTGAAAACCTTCAGAATAGTGACGATATTTGAAGTAAAGCTAATAACACAGAAATATCAAAAATAGAAAGGACTACCTTTCAGACCTGGGAATACTTGTTTTGAAACTATGAACAGAATTTCCCAGAGACTGTAATGAGTTAATTTTCTCAATTAGTAGAAATTAGTAGAATTTGGCAGTGTTAGTTGCTATACAATTTTATAAATATTGGGTCTTTTTGAATATATTATTGCATAAATACGCAATAGCTAGTAAGCTTCTATTTTTTCTGTCATTGATATTTTGAAATTAATTTTATATCATGGTACTTCAAGCATGAAAGTGATGCAAGTTTTACTAAAAACTGCTTAATCTAGTTATTATCTGGCTATCTGTATTCTTACAGAATGCTTGCTAAAGTTATGGCTTCATCTCATCCACAGTAATTCTATAATTACAGTATTAAGGATGGAGGAAACCAGCTGTGCTTTGGTTTCATTGAACATCTTGAACTATTATTCAAGCATTTTGGGTTAAATAAAATCTAAAATGCATTTTGGCAAGGACGTTGCCCGTTTATTTTTAGACCCAAGTACATTTCAGAAGAAATTTAATTCATAAGTTTCTGATTTATTTACAATTAACTGATCAAAGTTTTTGCTGAGAAGTATATGATATTAAAGAAGCTAAATCATCATTAATAAGGGATCTTTACTAACTTCTTTTTCCCCCATTCTCCTATAGAAAGTCATTTTTGCAAAACAAACATAATTTTAAGTCATTTGACGTAATACTCAAAATCTTCAGTGTTGTATTTGACGTGAAGAGATTCCATAGTATTGTAAAATCATTTGGAGAGCTGAGTTAACATTATTGATTTTTTAAAAATTAAGAAGCCTAGTAATAAAACCTCTGATTTTGTGTAACACTCCTTTTCATTGACAACATTAAACAGCAATTAACTATTTGCTGACTACATTATCTACTGCTTTCAATTTACCTAAGATACGCAACAGCGATCACAAAGCCTAGCATAGCATAGTTGTTTAATAACTAATTTTCAAAATAGTTAATGAACAAATGATGAACGAATGACTGAAGATATTAAATTTAACTGGAAAATATCATAGATTTTTGCTACTATATTTACTTTAAATTTCATTTAATAGGACACTATGTAGACAAAACAATATGCTAATCCCTTGATAATTTCTTATTTAAAATTGCATGTCTAACACAAAATATATTTATATAAAATAAAAAAGTATATAGGCTTAGTTATTAACTTGAGTGAGATACTAATTAATGTTTTACACGCATAGAAATATTATACATCTGTATGCACTTATATAATCAGCATAATCTATATAGTCACATTATATATTATATGTAATACGTATATTACATATATATGCTACACTATACATAATATGCATATATTATATACACATGGAATGCAATATATACATATTAGCATTGTATATACTATATATTATACACATTGCAGGATATGTTATATAACTATATGTGTACATATATTCTTACACTATTTCATTTAATCTTAAAGATTCAGAAGGAAGAGTGTTACCTTGAATTTGTAAATAATGAAACATATCAACAAAATCTGAAGTCTATTTTCAAGTAGTTTCAAGATGAGATATTATTGTAATGTACTCCTTTTGTTGCTCTCTTTAACTATATTCAAAAATATACATTCTTTTGACCTGATCTAGATTTTACAACAGGATTATACATTAGGAGAATTTACTCAACACAAGGGTTAGGGTAATGGGGCTTTGTGTAAGACTCCAGAAATCTTGCCAGGCCAAATTCTAGAAACCACTCATCTAGAATATTTTCCCTAGCACTCAGCTTTATTGGATATTCTTCCTTCCATCTCGCTTTAGTCTTTCTTCAATTGCAAGAAGTTATAATTATATAACTGTTGTAACAGGTTATTCTGTTCTTCAATTTATTTGTACTCGGAATTAATGTGATGGAAAGAAATTTTAAGGTTATACATAAACAGTTTTCAGAACAGGTGCATTTCATCTTGCTTGTTTGTGTCAACGAATAGGAAATAAGCAATTTTGGGTATTCGTTACATATTTTTACCAAAGACTTGCTATCACGGTTGTCGATGGACTCCCAGAATAGTGGACAGTTGCAGAAATTTGTGCTGTCTGATTTGTTCTATAAGTTGGAAGACATGGAGGTTAGATATTCGCAGAAAAAATTTCCTCCTTTTCCTTCATAATTTGTGAATTATGCACTTAAGGGTGTATTGAAAGGCTCAATTTATCTTTATCAAGTTTTCACTACAATTCATCAAAAGCTCAGCTCTTTTCTTAATTCATTACAACACATTGTTCTTTGTTGAAAATGTGCCCAGAGACATGTGCATTGTATGCCTTTTCTTAAATTAGAGAACAAAGAGTGAATTCTGTGAAGTGAACAGATGCCATAATTCTATATTTATCACCAGACTGTGAAATCATCTCTTTTTGAGAATGGCTAGAACCTCAGTTCTGATTTTAAATGATATTTTACTGGCAGGTTTGCACATGCCATCTGAATTTTATGTACACATGTGAAGCATGGCCTATGGCTCTGCTGTCAAAAATAAATGATTCAGGAACATGATCAGTTTCTGATACTGTCAGCAACCAAATTGGTTTTCTGTGTGCATAGGAGAATAAGTAATGCTGTTGCAATTGACATCTCTCCTTAAGACAGAGATCCTGTTAACTTACTGCAGGCTAAATGTTCAAGACAAATATTCTCCGTTACTTCCATTGGATCCCGATTTAGATTAACTTCCATAGTAGGTAAAATGTGTCTAGGTTTTGTACCGTAAACTGTTCACAATTCCTCTGTCAACCTTTGCAAGTACATAAGCAATGTCTTGTTTTTTTAAGGTTTCCTCAATAGCCCTAAGAGGGAGCCACACCTTTCTCTCAGCCACCTGAGCCTATCCATGTAACAAACTCACCCACATAGGAAATTAATCCGGCTCACACTGGCCACACACACTAATTGTACAATTTTTCTTTTTTTAATAAACATTTCCCTGTGCTGTTTTGGTTTGCAGCTGGGGACTGCCCAACCACACACAGAGCTAAGCTGAAACTAACCTTTCCACTCAACTCAGCAAAAAGGACAACTTTGCCGAGGCAGATGGTGATGTGCACTGCTGTGTGCAATGCATTTCCATGTCATTGGGCATTCTGAACTTCTCAGAAGCAATTTCAAATATACTTTAAAAGAAAATGTGATGTGAAGGGCTGTGAACTAAGTGTGTGCTTTAGGCAGACACACCTCTTTTTTTCCCTGATTTAAGAACTGATTAAGTTAGGTAAATGAAATCAGGTTAATAATATTTTGCACTTTGTGTGTGGAGAGTGGGAAGATACATTTTTGCCCAAGTAGAGGAAGAGTTTTAGTGAGTTTCCACCTATGTCAATGACAATAATTTGTGAAATAAGAAAATGTGTCCAAACTGCCTCCTAAAAATATTAGTTCACCATCATATTATATAAATATCAGTCAGAAAATAAGTTTTTAAAAAATCACTAGACAAAGTCAAGATTTCCTGTTTCTAATTCTGTCTCTGCCGTTTTTCAACCACTTAATTTTTCTGGACTCTAGTTCTGTTGCATAACATAAAGTGCTCAATTTTATTAGCACTTCTGAAAGTAAACTTGGATCCTAGCTCTTCAAGATCTACGGCAGAGAGTTTCCTGATCAACTAAGTTCAGGAAACATCAATGCTATATTCTCTTGATATCACATTTATTAATTCATGAAGAAATTTACATTTGAAAGACTTGGAGAAGTTTAGCAGTAAAGAAACCAAGTAGCCATGTTTAATTCAGTGTTTCTCAATTTTTTTTTTTTTTTTTTTTACCATGAAACAATGACACTAGGAGATATACTTTGGGGATCATTGTTTAAGTAACTCCTAAAGTCCTGTTGTTCTAAATTTTATGGATATTTATACTTCGCTGATAAATGTGTTGATAACATTTATCGAAAATCTAAAGTTTTAAATCATTATAACATTCTTTTTTATATTTTATCATTTTAATTTTGCTATTTCATATATTTAATATCTCATATCTCAGAAATGAATGCAAATGGCACTGAGATAATTAACAAACTCTGGTCTTTAGATTCCATGATCTCATTCTTTATTGCCATAAAACTTATTTTCAGTTTTATTTCAGTTTTTAAAATTAATTTATAATTTTAAACTCTAGACCTTACAACCACTACATATATAGTTAATTTTACTATTTTATCCTTAACTGTCAAAAGAACTTAAAGTCCAGTCAAAGTTAGAACTCAAAGTTCTAATGTGTCAAATTTTATCCTTAAGTGTCAAAAGAACTTGAAGTCCAAAGTTAGAACTCAATGTTCTAACCTGTCAAAGTTAGAACTCAAAGTTCAAATTCATTATTCTCTGGCTCAGCTTACTGGGCTCTATACCATCCAAATCTAAACACCTTAAATGAAAGTAATAGATGACTTCTATTTAGCATTCCAGACAATTCACTATAATGCTTGTGTTCTGGAGCAAAGTTTACAGTAGAGATAATAAAGTTTTGGGGGAGGGTACAATAAATTGATGAAATACTATATGATGCAATTGTGGTGGTTTGAGAACGGTACTCTCTATACTTACATGATAAGAAAAAGAAAAATATTTGGACACTAAGATCACACCAGATGCCTTATAACCTTGTTACTTGAAATGAATCCGGCAATAGTTTGGCAGCTGCCACACTGTGGGTGCCATATGTCCGATGGTCTAATAGAACTGAGATGCTGCCTGCTGAATCAGTTTCATTACTGTAATCCTTACTCTGCTAGAAAGCCTCCCCTACATTTTTTTACCTCTCATGCTATTTCAGCCTCTTTATCCTACTCTGCACCTCATCCCCAGAATTAACACGTAATTATTCCAGAATGAATAATGAGGAGACAGGGAATACCTATAGTATTCTTCATGAATGTTTCAGAAAATACCTATCATCCATTTCAGAGGCAAGAATTGCCTCATCTATTAGTATTTTTAAAAGTAATGCTAATTCTAAGCTGCCCTCAACATCTCAATAATATGAAGAGCTAACATTTGTTGATTACTTACTATGTCCTAAGTAAAATGCTAATCGTGATCATGATTAAATCTGGGTCAAGGGTTCTCAAGTCCATTATACTGTTCTCTATATTTTTCTATATATTCAAACATTTATATAATAGAAATTAAAAATGACATGAGGTCAAATGTTCTCAGGAGAGCATTCGGAGACCTTTATTTTAGAATAAGAAATTCAGGGACTAAATTAAGCATTTATACAAAGAATTTGGAAAAAGAACAGAAACAGAAGGAAGAATTTTTAAAACGAAATCATAAGTCAAAATGGAAACAATTTTGAAAATTAAAAAATTATACGTAAATCTATTAAAAAAGCAATATATTTACATCAATAGTCAAATAATAAGTAAAACATAACTTTAAACACAATGATTAGAAGGAACGTATAATTAGAAGGTTTTGGAAAATTTTGAAAATTATACACACTAGACAATTACATTTGAGAATTTTGTATAAAATATGAATTTCCAAACTTAACAAAAACAAGTTGGAAACTTGAAAAAATCAAAGTTCATCAAAACTATTTAAGAGTGACAAAAAGATCCTCCAAACCGAAAACTGAGAAGGGGCCAGTTTATCTTATATTTTGAAAGTATCGTAAAATTGCATTAAATAAAAATGTGTGGAACAGGAAACAGAAATAAATCAATTAGAACTGAATAAGAAATAGAATAGACATTCACGTTTAAGTAAACATTTATTTATTTATTTATTTTTTACAATAATAGCATTCATTTGTTTTAGGAAAAGATTAGTTGTTTGAAGAATTCTTTAGGTATTCAATTAGGTTGCTAACTCAGTGTTTTCTGAAGTATGTTATTGAACACCAATTCTAGATCGTATTAGGAGGTATTAGGTGAGATAAAAGATTTCCAGGTTCAAACAAGACTGAACGACAGGCTAGATAATGCCAGTTTTATTAACTTTAGATATATGAAAAAAGAGAGCTATAGGTTATAGGACATGCTACCCCAAAATATGGCATTTTAGAAAACTGCAGAAGCAGGAAATTTTCTCTGACCTCTCCTCTCCCATCTCCACAGGTCATCAAATCCTAGGAGGGATTTTCTGATTCTATCCTGAAACAGGTCATGAAACCCTCATTCTAGAGGTGCCCAATATGTGCCTAGAGGAAATGAGCTCAAGATACAAAGACACCAAGAATCTGAACAAATAAACCTTTGTAGTTTTCTCCCCATTTATTACTATTGTGTCATACCTTTTTGTCCGCCAATCATATTTCTCTACAACCGTCCACTCATTATCAAAGCTAGCATAAAAAATACCCAGGTTTATACATTTCTCTGTGGCTTCATTTCCTTATGAAGGCTCCTGTGTGACACAAAACTTATGTTAAATAGATTTTGTATGCTTTTCTTGTGTTAATCTATCTTTTGTTGTAGAGGCCTCAGCCACGAACCTAGGATAAGATGGAAAGATATTTCTTTTCCCTTACAAGAGAATACATATACAAAACAATTTATAATAGAAAGTAAAACAGCCAAAAAATATGTTTAAAAAAGTTAATCCTCTCTGGTCAAAGATGCAAATAAAACAAGAAGCTTTCTTTCAACTCTGCAATTGGTAAATATTAAAAAGTTGTAAAATACAATATTGCTGACAATTTAGATAAATGTCATATACTGCTGATAGGTGCAATTTTTTTCTGGCATGTAAATTGAAGATAGGTACCAAAAGTCTTAAAAAACATTATATTGTTTAATTCAGAAATTCCAATTCTAGGAATTTATACTTAAGGGCACAATATATTTAAAAATGTTTCTCACAGCTTTATCTGCTGAAATATTAGAAACAGCCTCAATGTTTTACAATATGGGATTGTGGCAGCCTTTTATGCTGATATAGTTTATTTTCTTGGAAATCATTTTTTGAGGATATGTTGTTACGTGTAAAGTCTCAGAAAATATGTCTCTTGATAAACCTTTAGAGGAAGTTTGTTTTCAAATACCTCATCTATTCTAGGAAAAAGGGGGTGGGGCTCCTCAGAAATAAATGTTTACATGTGCAAAGATGCAACTGTATGTAGCCATTTTAAAATATCATCATGGAAGAATAGTTTCTCGAGTGTGGTCCTGAGAGCCTCAGTGATTCTATAAGGACACACAGAGGTCACCTAGGAGGAGGGCAACAGAACTGTGGACCTTCCATTTGCCTCCATGTTTCAAAGAGGCATTCTGATGTTTCTGATTTTTATGTTTAATATTTACTTTTTGACATATGTTTAGATGGTTAAAAAAATTTGAGAAAAAACAATAAAAAATGTTCATTAAATGTCAGGAAAAATTTTGAAAGACTTTAAAATGGAGGAAATACAGATGATTGATTGTCCTATCTAGGCACACCTGCCTGCTTGTATCTGCTTTTCATGGTCCTTGAGCTATTTAACAACTCTGGAGGTTGTAGAAAACTGATAATGCATATTATTTTCGTCCCTGGAAATACAAATTAAGTGGGTCTTCACAGAATGCAATTGATTAGGACATTTTGCATCTATTTGAAAGTGCATTTTAACACTCCCGTATCACCTCATTAGTTCCTCATTAATGATTGAGTAAAATAAATTCACTGATGTACTTATTTTATGTACATACAAGTGTCATTATTTTGTATTTTAAAAAACATATGTTTGTATAATTTTCTAGTAAATTTTATTTTGAATATAGATTTGCTTGGCTAAGACACATTTTAAAAAACAGTGGAAAACATTTCATGACTTGCAATTTGTTTACAAAACAAGTTAAATGAAAAAGTAGATCATAAAAGAGAATGTGCAGTATTAACTCATATTTGGCTTACATTTTTTACAAATTTATCTCTCATCTCCGTCTCTTGGATGCTGCTTTGGGCTTTTCCAACAGTTAAACTTCTGTGTTTTTGTAGCAAATTTCCTTGATTGACTTCATACTGAGTGTGCATAGAAGCTTTCCCCTTAAATTTTTGAAAACTCAACTAACACTAAGCTTAGAGTTTAATAAAATGTTATTGAAGGCCTTGAGGAAAACGGAGTGGAATTAAAATGCAAAGAAAAGGAGACAATTCTAAATGCTAAGTATTCTATATCATTCTTGTCCATCAAGAGTGGTGCTCCAGAGATGCCCATCATTCCTCACTGGCCTTTTGTATTCTTAGCGGTGTGCTGATGCAAAGTTGAAGAAGCTACCCTACTTCCAGTAATCTAAAATGAGAAAATGCTGCTGTGTTAGGCTGTTCTTGCATTGCTGGAAAGAACTACCTGAGATTGGGTGAAGTACCTGGTTTGGCTGTGTCCCTACCCAAATCTCAACTTGAATTGTATCACCCAGAATTCCCACTGGTTGTGGGAGGGATCCAGGAGGAGGTAATTGAACCATGGCCGCCAGTCTTTCCCATGCTATTCTTATGATAGTGAATAAGTCTCACGAGATCTGAGGGGTTTATCAGGGGTTTCCATTTTTGCTTCTTCCTCATTTTCTTCTGCGGCCACCATGTAAGAAGTGCCTTTTTCCTCCTGCCAGGATTCTAAGGCCTCCCCAACCATGTGGAACTGTAAGTCCAATTAAACCTCTAGTCTCCAGCATGTCTTTATCAGTAGCATGAAAACAGACTAATACACTGGGTAATTTATACAGAAAAGAGGCTTAATTGGCTCACAGTTCTGCAGACTGCATAAGTAGGAAGCACAGTGCTGGCACATTCCGGGCTTCTGCAGAGGCCTTAGGGAGGTTACAATCATGGCAGAAGGCAAAGTGGGAGCAGGCATGTCACATGGCAGGAGTGAGAGCAAGTGAGAAAGTGACACACACTTTTAAACAACCAGATCTCATGAGAACTCACTATCATGAGGACAGCACCAAACTGTGAGGGATCTGCTGCCATGATCCAATCACCTCCCACCAGGCTCCACCTCTGACATTTGGGATTACATTTTAATGTGAGATTTGGTAGAGACACAGATCAAAACCATATCAGTTGCCTTCATAATAATCTCAGCAAAAATCCAATTTTGTCCCTAAAGAACAAGTCACTTAACATTCACTTAGAAACATCTACATTTAGATTCCTTCATCCCTGCAATATTAGAAAGAGGTCAACCATACATCTTCCTGTCTAATCTGCCCAAGAACTAGGGGAGAGAGAGCCTAAAACACCAAGTCCATCTTTTACCCTTAGAAGAAACAATGTATGGACTCCCAAAATGGAATCCTTTATAATGTCTAATCTCCACATACCACATTTAGCAACAAGGTAGAAATTTTTGACAGTATAAAAAATAGCAGCTTCTCAATGTTACATATATTTTCCCTGTTTTCTTCAAGACAATAATAATAGTAATAGTAATGAATAATAAGAAAGGAACAGCAAGTACTATAATGATAATAATGATTGTAATGGCAACAAATAATTTAATAAAATAAAAGTGAAAAAGATATCTAAATTAAAGGATTTGAGTGATGCTATAAAGGTTTCCATTTTAACAAAACATAATATTTAGTGAAAATTAATAAGTTTTTATTATTTTTTACAGTAATTTTATTACCCATAAAAGTACAAGGCTTGGCCCCAAACCATCTGATGGGCATCTCAACTGAATATATTCACAAATAAAATAAAATCCACATTCATTTATTAGTATTTGGTTTTCTAGACAAATTATTTTCCAAACAGTTTTTGTCGTAGGCCTTGAAGAGAAAACGCGGTGAGACTACCAGGGTGGTGGTTGTTTCTCAGCTCATCAGATTAGATATGGCATAGATAATCTGTGTCCAGCTAAATTTTGCTAACATATTGGAGATTTCATTAAAATCTTTGATGTGTTGAGATCTTAACATATTTTGAAGCCATAAAATCACACATACATACACACAAACACACTCTTTTTTTAAGTGCTTTCCAGCATCTAATTTATTGTTATTATGATCATTATTTATTGTGGCACAGTGGTTTAATCCTTTCAGGTCTGCTTAAGTTCCCTAACTGGCAGTAGACAGTCATTGATTTTCTTGGTCAAGTCCGTAACTCATCTTTCTCAATTCAAATACACAATAATTTAATTATTTTATTCACTGTGTGAGTTTCATGTATAATTTACTTCATGTATGGGTTGGAAATATTTAGGATATCCTACTGAGATGATACAGTCTTTGGGAAACCATTGGTAGTAATGAATGGTTGCCTTTGTTACTTAGAAGTATTGTCCTCCGGAAAAACTGAAGGATCTGGAGTGATGCTGAGAAATACCTTTTAGTTCTAAGCATCACTTTAAATTAATAGAGAGTTAATAAAATTAAATCAGTAGCAGGCTTATCAAGTAAAGAATTTAGCCAGAGGTTTTTTGTTTGTTTGTTTGTTTGTTTGTTTATCTTAAGAAAAAAAGTAATTTGAGTTTTTAAAGAATTATATGAGCAGTTTAAGTTTTGGTCCTTGTCCGGGGAAGGCAAGCATAGTGTCAGGGTTTGTTATTCTTATTTTTAAAATTGAACAATAGCAAATGAGAATTTGGTGCAATAATATAAGATGATTCAGTACATATTAAGTATGTATTAAGACATCCTTATATATTTGATTTCTATTTGTCTTACTTCTTGCCTGGTGAGAGAGTATGTCTGTGTGTGTCTAATACACACACACACACACACACACACACACACACAAGGTTACTGTGATATATGAAATCCAATTCATCATCAGAAAAGTAATAAATCTGAAGAGAATTTAATTGATTTACCCACAAACCATCCTCCGAGTTTACTATGAGACAACCAGTTCTAAGCTTAGTGCTTTTCATCATACTTGTATTTTATTCAGGCAACCTGTTTTTTATTTAATCTCCACTTCAGGAGCAGAAAAGCTTCTCTAACCTTAGACTACTATCCTTTCACTCCAGAAAGATGTCTAAATATTTAGAGTTTAGAAAGTGTTTAACTAAAATGTTAGGTAGTGATTGCAGTTTTATCAAAACCTTTTACAATTTAGAAACTTCTTTGTTGTACAAACAATAAGAATTGTTTGAAGTTTGGCAGAGATAAGAAAAAAGATTACACATTAGGAACACAAAATAATTGAAAGATTTGAGGCATTAAAAATTCTTTGTAATCAAAAACTGCATTTCTTATCTCGATGAACTCCCTGTTCTCTTGTTTTATCACATATTGCTATTAGATTACCTTCTTTTAATTTTAATACATAGAAATGTAAAATAGGGAGTGTAGATTATGCTGATAACTTAATTCAATCGTAAAATACTTTCTCTGCCTTTATTTTGTACCTTTTTCTTTGTAATTATTTACTTGATGAAGCATTTGTAAAGCATTCTTTTTGAAAAATATCGCCAAACTGGGGTAAGAGTATACTCTTGGAAAGTAGTAGGCCTAAGTACTAGTTTTTTTGGGCTGCTATAAAGTGAATCCCTTAGTAGGAAATGCATTTGATTTATTGTTTCCTGCAATGACTTCTTGCATCTAAAAAACAGCCTGTATATAAACAATGCATTCTTTATAGCTGATCCTACCACAGAAATAAAAATGTATGTATTATTCTATCACAGACTTATGAGAGAATGTGCTAACAAACCAATGTGCACTGTATTTATTAGACATTCACATAAGGCTAGCATTGAGGGATTCAGTCTTACTCTCTAACAGTCTGGGTTTAATTTTTTTTTTTTTTTTTTTTAGACAGAGTCTCACTCTGCTGCCCAGGCTGGAGGGCAGTGGCACGATCTCCGTTCACTGCAATATCTGCCTCCCGGGTTCAAGTAATTCTCCTTCCTCAGCCTCCCAAGTAGCTGGGATTACAGGCGCCTGCCACCACGCCCAGCTAATTTTTTTGTATTTCTAGTAGAGACGGGGTTTCATCATGTTGGCCAGGCTGGTCTCGAACTCCTGACCTCAGGTGATTTACCTGCCTTGGCCTCCGAAAGTACTGGGATTACAGTTGTTAGCCACTGTGCCCAGTCCTGGATTTAAAATTGATGTACATGTGTGTTATGTATATTACAGTCACCATATGCATGTATCATCGTCCTTATTTGCTCACTGTTGATAGCAGAACATTGTCCTGAAGAGCAATCTTATTTTTAGCTTATTTAAATCACAGACCTTTTCTATTTAGGTAAACTCTTAGTTCTCCTGACATATTAAACTTGACATTTCACAGATTAAAGTATTAAAGAATGCTAAGCAAATAACTTAGCATTCTTACAGGAAACAACTTTTGTAATTCAAAGATGTTTGGAGTTTTTCACATTCTGAGAACAGAATTACTTGTGTGTAGAATGGTCAAATATTTAATATTATTTAAATGAGTATTTCCAAAAGTTACAATCATTTGAAGTGTATCCAGTATGAAAGTTGTCTGGAAGATTTTATTTTTTCTTATACATTGTCAAATCATATGTTTAAGAATAATTATAATAGTAATAAATAATAATGACTGTTTATAGACTTAAGTCAACTTTCTACAATAGTAAAAGAGTGGGAAAAGATTCAGAAGCTAACATTTTATAGATGAGGGAACTGAAGTCCAGAGAGAGTGGACGGTTTGCCCATGGCCACCAAAGATGTGTGAAGGAGTTAGGATTGGAACCTAGATTTGTTAGATTTTTTTAGATTTTTAGGTTGACACTAAAATCTATGCCCCTGTAAGACTTGCAATAATGACTGAGACAAGTCAGCACTGCAAGTTACTGTGTTTTAATATTCAGATGCAATGTTGTTGACCAAGTCAAGAACTGCATTTAAGAGGCATCTTACCACTTTACAACCTTGATGTACTTAATTTAATTGAAGCATTTAGAGTTCCCTTCTATGTGCTCAGTATCAAGAACACCTTGTCGAACAACTCTAGGGCCCCCATTCCCTTTGTATCCTATGTCATTTAGATCCCCAGAAGCACATTTCTCGGCAGTGCCATAGACCTTATGAGAGACACACAAGAATTAGAGCAATGCTTGTTTGAAAATGCTTGTAACTTTCGTTTGTACACAGTTTTCCTATAAGAGAACGAACAAACAAAAAACAGTGGAGAACAATATGAAAAAAGTGAAAGAATTTAATAATGAGTTAAACATGTGATAAAGTCGTGGCTTTTTAGCAAATTATGGAGCATTCTATTTTTCTTTCCATTTCTCCTTTCCTCTGCTTTTTTTTTTTTTTTTTTTTTTTTTTTTTTTTTTTTTTTTGTGAAGACTCATGTGTCACCATGCTGGCCTTCCTAACAGTTTAGCATTGCAGTCATGTGTCAGCCTTTTGAGTCGTTGTATGGGGACTCCATTAACATTCTCTCTCTTTATCTGGCCTTATGAGGGGAGATGATGTTAGGGAGAGGAGGTGATATCTGACCCAAAAGACAGGAAGACTTCACCCTTTTCAGGAGTATCTGAATGTCAAAAGACATGATCTAGGGATCCAAGAACCAACTTGATTTTTGAAGAACTGGTAGGTCATGTATCTGTGTTGGAAGTGCCTTTCTTGGGTCACTCTTATCAATGTAAGTGATAGCTCACCAAAAGATGTGCTGGCCACTTTGCCAAGAATTAGTTATATATGTAGCTCATGATTTTGATCTGTTCGTTCTCAAGAGGCCAGAGTTAGTGAGCATCTAGCCATGATAAGCTTCATCTGTTTCAACTCAGTAAGCCACAAATGTTCAGTGTGAGCCATGACTGGTAAAATTGCTGGAAAGCACAGGCTCACTCTACTGATGTATAAGGACCAATTTTAAATATGTGCTAATGGTCAGGAGAAAGAAGAGTATGAATTTTAGCTCCAGATGGGCTTCATGAGAAGTACCTTGAGCTTGATCTTGAAGGCTGAGTTGGATCTTGGAGGCAAGGAACAAAAATGCTGTTTGGGACTTACAAAGAAACAAGTTGGCAAACTTTTCTTAAAGGAAAAAAAATAGTAAATATTTTAGGCTTACAGGCAAAACCATCTCTGTTACAACTACTTTCATTTACAAAAACCAATGGCAAGTCGATTGGCTGTAGTTTGTTGAATCTGCTGTGGTTTTTAATGTCATAAATGATCAGTGTTTGCCCTTATTTTTAATATGCGGGTAGAATAGAACTTGAAAATAATAAAAAACTTAAGAAATGGAGTCTATGTCATTCCTGCATATTAATTTCTCTGTGACTCCCAGCTGTTCTTAGAACCTAGAACCTGGCTGAATGTCAGCTTGTCATTATTAAATTACTGAGTACTTGCCATGAGCTGGCACTTAATATGTATGATTTCATTATGTCCTCACCTCATAGTGAGAAGCTGAGTCATAGTAAACTTGGGTCGGTAACATGCTCAAGACTGGGTAGCCAATGAGAAACAGAGTATCTAACCCAAATCATTTGGTCTCGGAAGTCTAACCGTAAATGTCTTTCCTCCAGGTCTCCGTCAAACTCAGCTTAAAGATAGTCTCTCACGTATTAAATATAGATGTCATCAGAAATATTTCTAGAATAATATGAGGCAAAATGATATATCCTCAATCTTTAATTCCAAATATTAAAGTAATACACTCTCCAACCATATCCATGACTTTGCTTTCTGGGTTACTAATTGCTGAATCAGAAAGAGTCACCAGAGGTAGCTCCATTCTCAGTGAGTACAGAACCTTAGTTAATCCTCTTTTATTCTCTTCAAAAAGGCTTGTTAAGACAACAGAAATTAATAGTAAAACTAAGACTGCCAAAATTATGATGTAGTTCAGAAGGCATCTTTCATTTTATTTTTCCATTAATACCTATTAAACACTATTAAAATGGGTCCACCTTCACACACATAAACAGCATGTAAAATCATGAAAACTTAGTGGTTTTCCATATTGGAGATCTGTCACCTAGGACTTAAGTTGTTAATACAAAAGAATATTTTCCACCTTTCTCTTTCTTTCTTTCTTTCTTTTTTTTTTTCTTTCTTTCTTTCTTTCTTTCTTTCTTTCTTTCTTTCTTTCTTTCTTTCTTTCTTTCTTTCTTTCTTTCTTTCTTTCTTTCTTTCTTTTTGTGGGGGGTAGGGGGTGATGGTAATGACGTTAAATATCGAATTCTGTTTTAGTTATTTACAACTTAATTTTCCTTTTCATTAGCCTTCAAGTAGAAAGTTCCTGGGCAAGATAGAGGAGCAAGAAAATCCCAAAACTTGTTGTTTTTCAAGCTTCAAGTCTAGTGATAGAAAAAATGATAACTATAGTTGTCCCCTAGGATTGAGCAAGGGGAGGAGAATAGAAGATTCAGCAAGAGAAAGTTGTTGTCACTCTCGAAGTATCGAGAAAACAGAGAGACAGAGTCAAGCAGGCTAGATGTCACTATTCACAGTTTGACTCTCGGTTAATCTAACCTTTTTCTTTTTCTTTATTTTTTTCCAATACGACAAGATCCTGGTTTGTTAAAGTATTTATTCATAAGATCTCTTTTCCCTTATGTTGACCACTTTTATTTTTCTGGGAGCTGTGTCCAGTTTTCCTCTATGCCTTTAAGTTTTCTGAAGACAAAACACATCCAAAGGAAATTGATATTGGCTACTAGAAATACAAGATAATACTTACCAGGTGTGTGGACTAAGCCCCTCACCTTAACATTGTGTTCTCAGAATTCCAAGGACTATTTTGTTTTGGTTTTGCCCAGATGTTGTATTTCCTTATTCCTCTGATGTGATCTTTGTTAGTTTGCATGGTGTTTTCTTCTTTATTTTTAAAAACTAATTTGGGGTTCTTTTTATAATCTGGATATCCATGCATCTTCCATTATAGGTGTTAAAACTGTCTTCTACCCATTTGTGGGTTGCCTTTCTTTAAATTTTGGGTTTTTTAAAATCATACTTTAAGTTCTGGGGTACATGTGTAGAAGAACATATAGGTTTGTTACCTAGGTATACATGTGCTATAGCGGTTTCCTGCACCCATCACCCCATCATCTATATCAGGTGTTTCTCCTAATGCTATCCCTCCCCAGCCCCCTACCTCTATAAAGACACATGCACGTGTACGTTTATTATGGTACTGTTCACAATAGTGGAAATTTGGGTTTTTTTTTAAGAAATAAGTTTTTGGACACACAGTGGGGAAAGGATTTACTATTTAATAAGTGGTGCTGGAAGAACTGGCTAGTCATATGCAGAAAATTGAAACTGGACCCCTTCCTCATACCTTATACAAATATTAACTCATGATGGATTAAAGACTTAAATATAAAACCCAAGACAATAAAAACCCTAGAAGAAAATCTAACCAATACCATTCAGGACATAGGCATGGGAAAAGATTTCATTACAAAAACGCCAAAAGCAATTGCAACAAAAGCAAAAATTGACAAATGGGATCTAAGTAAACTATAAAGAGTTTCTGCACAGCAAAAGAAAGAAACAATCGTCAGAGCAAACAGACAACCTACAAAATGGGAGAAAAATTGTGCAATCTATCCATTTGACAAAGGTCTAATATTCAGAGTCAATAAGTAACTTAAACAAATTTACAAGAAAACAACAAACAACCCCATTAAGAAATGGGCATAATGGGAGGGGAGCGAGGGATAAAAGACTACAAATACGGCGCAGTGTACACTGCTTTGGTGATGGGTGCACCAAAATCTCACAAATCATCACTAAAGAACTCACTCATGTAACCAAATACCACATGTACCCCAATAACTTATGGAGAAACAAAATAAAAAAGGACATGAACAGACACTTCTCAAAAGAAGACATTTATGTGGCCAGCAAACGTGAACAAAAGCTCAATATCACTGATCATTAGAGAAACTTAAATCAAAACCACAGAGAGATACTATCGCATGCCTGTCAGAATGGCGATTATTAAAAAGCTGAAACAACAGATGCTGGAGAGATTGCAAAGAAGGAACACTTTTACACTCTTGGTGGGAGTGTAAATAAGTTCAACCACTGTGGAAGACTATGGCAATTCCTCAAAGATATACAGGAAGAAATACCATTTGACCCAGCAATCCCATTACTGGGTATCCACCCAAAGGAATAGAAGTCATTCTATTATAAAGATACATGCATATGTATGTTCTTTGCACCGCTATTCACAATAGCAAAGACATGGAATCAAACTAAATGTACACTAATGATAGACTGGGTGAAGAAAATGTGGTACATATACACCATGGAATACTAGGCAGCCATAAAAAGAAATGAGATCTTGGTTTATTCTTTTTCTTTATTGTAAAGGCCTGTTTGTTTTTATTTCAAATTTGTGACAGACTAAAAAAAAAAAAAAAGTGCGAGGAAGTCTGTGAAAAGTTGCTGCTTTTTCGATGTTTTAAAATTATTTTGTCTAGTTTTAGGATAACTAAGTCCTTGAGTGTTTCTTAGTATATTCCTAGAAAACGATGTGGGTCTATGGTTTTTGTTTTTAATGGAAGTATGTTAATAGTTATAGGCCAACATGGGTTTTCTATTCTTGAGTTAATCGAGTTACACTTAATTTTTTTCCATTTTATTTAATATTTCAAATTTATTGGTATAAAAGTATTGATGACATATCTTTTACCTTCTTTGAATCTGTTAGCATCTACAGTTAGATACATTATTTCTTCTTTGTCATAGATCCAACTCTGGGATTTTTTATTTTCTCTATTGTATGTTACTGTTCTACATTACTGTATTATTATCTTCTCATTTTTACCTCTTTAGTTTTATTCTACTGTGCTTTTTCTAACTCAAAAACTGAGTATTTTAATAACTTTTCCACTTTTCTTCTTTTCTAAGGAAAATGTTTAAAGCTATAAATGTTCCTTTAAGAATTGCATCAGCAATTATCTTCCAACTTTTGGTCTGTGTACTTTGAAACTTTTGTTGGGTTTTGAAGTATTCTGTATACATTCTACTTTCAGTGAGTTCTTATTTGACTGTGAGTTGTTTAGGATTTTTCTTTTTTCTTTTTAGTGATTATTTTATTCAACTCAAAGAAGTAACATCTTTAATCAATGATGGAAATTTATTTATCTTTTGATTTACATTAACCATATCTTTATTAGCAGAAGAACCAAGAGGACTGCAGCTCCCAAGAAGTTTCTTAAGTTTTCCAACAACCCAAGAGAATTCCCTGTGATTTCCTATTGTAATCGATGTCCCAGGCCTCTTACAACCTCCCACCGACGCTTCCCTTGAGGTAGAAAAAGTTATGTGACACATGGCTCTGGCTCCAATTACACTTGTTTGCTTGGGAATTTTCTATTCTAATATCTTTAACTTGATAAATCACTGATGTCACTGAGAATGGATATAAACAGATTAATCTAATTGTACCATCAGCTTCCTTATTGTGAACTGCACTAAACACTGCCATCTCTCCTTATCTTTTTCTGTTTTCTTCCAATATTTCTATTTCAGTTACTAATTAAACATACTTTAATTATAATAACTAGATAATAATACATTTCCCTCTTCTAAAAAAGATTTCCTTTTTGAACAATAATTCTTGACTATTTATTGCATTCTTTACCATTTGCTTATTGGTTTTTGGGCTATTTACATATTAGAATTTTCGATTACATGTTATATGGGTTGCCAGATCTTCTTCTTCTTGTTTTCATTGTGACTTCTGTTTTATTATTGAAATTCCAAAAGGTTAAGTAACCATTTTGAGGTCACAGAGTAATAAGCCATCAGTGTATTTTTTTATACCTAAAATATGTGTGTGTGTGTATATATATATATTTATACCTAATATATACAATATATGTATATATAATATATACCTAATATATATAATATATAAATATATAATATATAAATTATAAATATTATATATAAATATATAAATTACATATAATATATATAAATTATATATTTGATACATCCCATCAAAACCTAATTTATTGAGAGTTTTTAGCATGAAGGGCTGTTGAATTTTGTCAAAGTTCTTTTCTGTATCTATTGAGATAATCATGTGGTTTTTGTCTTTGGTTCTGTTTATATGCTGGATTATGTTTATTGATTTGCGCATGTTGAACCAGCCTTGCATCCCAGGGATGAAGCCCAGTTTATCATGGTGGATAAGCTTTTTGATGTGCTGCTGGATTTGGTTTGTCAGTATTTTAATGAGGATTTTTGCATCAATGTTCATCAGGGATATTGGTCTAAAATTCTCTTTTTTTGTTGTGTCTCTTCCAGGCTTTGGTATCAGGATGATGCTGGCCTCATAAAATTAGTTAGGGAGGATTTCCTCTTTTTCTATTGATTGGAATAGTTTCAGAGGGAATGGTATCAGCTCCTCCTTTTACCTCTGGTAGAATTTGACTGTGAATCTGTCTGGTCCTGGACTTTTTTTGGTTGGTAGGCTATTGATTATTGCCTCAACTTCAGAGCCTGTTATTGATCTATTCGGGGATTCAACTTCTTCCTGGTTTAGCCTTGGGAGGGTGAATGTGTCCAGGAATTTATCCATTTCTTCTAGATTTTCTAGTTTATTTTCGTAGAGGTGTTTATAGTATTCTCTGATGGTAGTTTTTATTTCTGTGGGATCGGTGATGATGTCCCCTTTATCATTTTTTATTGCATCTATTTGATTCTTCTCTCTTTTCTTCTTTATTAGTCTTGCTAGTGGTCTGTCACTTTTGTTGATCTTTTCAAAAAACCAGCTCCTGGATTCATTGATTTGTTTGAACGGTTTTGTGTGTCTCTATCTCCTTCAGTTCTGCTCTGATCTTAGTTATTTCTTGCCTTCTGCTAGCTTTTGAATGTGTTTGCTCTTGCTTCTCTAGTTCTTTTAATTGTAATGTTAGGGTGTCATATTTAGATCTTTCCTGCTTTCTCTTGTGGGCATTTAGTGCTATAAATTTCCCTCTACACACTGCTTTAAATGTTTCCCAGAGATTCTGGTATGTTGTATATTTGTTCTCATTGGTTTCAAAGAACATCTTTATTTCTGCCTTCATTTTGTTATGTACCCAGTAGTCATTCAGGAGCAGGTTGTTCAGTTTCCATGTAGTTGAGTGGTTTTGAGTGAGTTTCTTAATCCTGAGTTCTAGTTTGATTGTACTGTGGTCTGAGAGACAGTTTGTTATAATTTCTGTTCTTTTACATTTGCCGAGGAGTGCTTTACTTCCAACTATGTGGTCAATTTTGGAATAAGTGCAATGTGGTGCTGAGAAGAATGTATATTCTGTTGATTTGGGGTGGAGAGTTCTATAGATGTCGATTAGGTCCGCTTGGTGCAGAGCTGAGTTCAATTCCTGGATATCCTTGTTAACTTTCTGTCTCGTTGATCTGTCTAATGTTGACAGTGGGGTGTTAAAGTCTCCCATTATTATTGTGTGGGAGTCTAAGTCTTTTTGTAGGTCTCTAAGGACTTGTTTTATGAATCTGGGTGCTCCTGTATTGGGTGCATATATATTTAGGATAGTTAGCTCTTCTTGTTGAATTGATTGCTTTACCATTATATCATGGCCTTCTTTGTCTCTTTTGATCTTTGTTGGTTTGAGGTCTGTTTTATCAGAGACTAGGATTTTATTCCCTGCCTTTTTTTGTTTTCCATTTGCTTGGGAGATCTTCCTCCATCCCTTTATTCTGAGCCTATGTGTGTCTCTGCATGTGAGATGGGTCTCCTGAATATAGCACGCTTATGGGTCTTGACTCTATCCAATTTGCCAGTCTGTGTCTTTGAATTGGAGCATTTAGCTCATTTACATTTAAGGTTAATATTGTTATGTGTGAATTTGGTCCTGTCATTATGATGTTAGCTAGTTATTTTGCTCATTAGTTGATGCACTTTCTTCCTAGCATTGATGGTCTTTACAATTTGGCATGTTTTTGTAGTGGCTTGTACCGGTTGTTCCTTTCCATGTTTAGTGCTTCCTTCAGGAGGTCTTGGAGGGCAGGCCTGGTGGTGACAAAATCTCTCAGCATTTGCTTGTCTGCAAAGGATTTTATTTCTCCTTCACTTATGACGCTTAGTTTGGCTAGATATGAAATTCTGGGTTGAAAATTCTTTTCTTTAAGAATGTTGAATATTAGCCCCCACTCTCTTCTGGCTTGTAGAGTTTCTGCTGAGAGATCTGCTGTTAGTCTGATGGGCTTCCCTTTGTGTGTGACCCAACCTTTCTCTCTGGTTGCCCTTAACATTTTTTCCTTCATTTCAACTTTGGTGAATCTGACAATTATGTGTCTTAGAGTTGCTATTCTTGAGGAGTATCTTTGTGGCATTCTCTGCATTTCCTGAATTTGAATGTTGGCCTGCCTTGCTAGGTTGGGGAAGTTCTCCTGAATAATATCCTGCAGAGTGTTTTCCAACTTGGTTCCATTCTCCCTGTCATTTTCAGGTACACCAGTCAGATGTAGATTTGGTCTTTTCACATAGTCCCATATTTCTTGAAGGTTTTGTTCGTTTCTTTTTACTCTTTTTTTCCTCTAAACTTCTCTTCTCACTTCATTTTATTCATTTGATCTTCAATCACTGATACCCTTTCTTCCAGTTGATCAAATTGGCTACTGAAGCTTGTGCATGCATCACGTAGTTCTCGTGCCATGGTTTTCAGCTCCATCAGGTCATTTAAGGACTTCTCTACACTGGTTATTCTAGTTAGCCATTCATCTAATCTTTTTTCAAGGTTTTTAGCTTCTTTGCGATGGATTTGAACTTCCTCCTTTAACTCAGAGAAGTTTGATTGTCTGAAGCCTTCTCTCAACTCGTCAAAGTCATTCTCCATCCAACTTTGTTCCATTGCCGATGAGGAGCTGCGTTCCTTTGGAGGTGGGGAGGCACTCTGATTTTTAGAATTTTCAGCTTTTCTGCTCTGTTTTTTCCCCATCTTTGTGGTTTTATCTACCTTTGGTCTTTTATCGTGGTGATGTACAGATGGCGTTTTGGTGTGGATGTCCTTTCTGTTTGTTAGTTTTCCTTCTAACAGTCAGTACCCTCAGCTGCAGGTCTGTTGGAGTTTGCTGGAGGTCCACTCCAGACCCTGCTTGCCTGGGTATCAGCAGCGGAGGCTGCAGAACAGCAAATGTTGCTGAACAGCAAATGTTGCTGTCTGATTGTTCCTCTGGAAGCTTCATCTCAGAGGGGCAGCCGGCCGTGTGAGGTGTCAGTCTGCCCCTACTGGGGGATGCCTCCCAGTCAGGCTACTCAGGGGTCAGGGACCCACTTGAGGAGGCAGTCTGTCCATTCTTAGATCTCAAACTTGGTGCTAGGAGAACCACTGCTCTCTTTAAAGCTGTCAGACAGGGACATTTAAGTCTGCAGAGGTTTCTGCTGCCTTTTCTTTGGCTATGCCCTGCCCCTAGAGATGGAGTGTACAGAGGCGTGCAGGCCTCCTTGAGCTGCGGTGGGCTCCACCCAGTTCGAGCTTCCTGGCCGCTTTGTTTACCTACTCAAGCCTCAGCAGTGGCGGGCACCCCTCCCCCAGCCTCGCTGCTGCCCTGCAATTGGATCTCAGACTGCTGTGCTAGCAATGAGCGAGGCTCCATAGGCATGGGAACCTCTGAGCCAGGCGCGGGATATACTTTCCTGATGTGCCCTTTGCTCAGTTGGAAAGGCAGAAATTACCCGTCTTCTGCGTCACTCACGCTGGGGGCTGTAGACTGGAGCTGTTCCTCTTCTGCCAACTTGGAACTGCCTGGAAATTTAACCACTTAATTTGGTCATGGCCTCTGCTTTATTCTTTCTCTGTGTTACAACTGATTTTGTATATGTTACTGAATTTTCACCTAATTGGATTGTGGCAGATAATATAATATGAAACATTCTAATCCTTTGATATCTGTTGGGATCTGTTGATGGCTTAGTTCATGGTCACTATTTCTGGGCTTAAAATGAATATGATTTTCTACGTACAAGGTTTACATACACACATACACACACACACACACACACACGCACACACCCTTTAGATAAACCATGTTTATTACACTATTGCAGTCTGAGATATCTTCACAAATCATTTTTTCTTGCTTGGTCTACCATTTTTTGAGAGATGCTTCAGGTATCACCACACTGTCTTCAACAATGGTTGAACTTATTTACACTCCCACCAACAATGTGAAAGTGTTCCTTTTTCTTCACAACCTCACCAGCATCTGTTCTTTCAATTTTTTAATAATCGCCATTCAGATAGGCATGAGATGGCATTTCACTGTGGTTTTGACTACAAATATGGTGTAGTGTATACTGCTCAGGTGATGGGTGCACCAAAATCTCACAAACCACTAAAGAACTTACTCACATAACCAAATACCACCTGTACCCCAATACCTTACAGATAAACAAAATAAAAAAATACCGCCGGGCACAGGGGCTTCTGCCTGTAATCCAGCACTTTGGGAGGCCAAGGCAGATGGATCATCTGAGGTCAGGAGTTCAAGACCAGCCTGACCAACAAGGTGAAATCCAGTCTCTACTAAAAATACAAAAACTAGCCAGGCATTGTGGTGTGTGCCTGTAATCCCAGCTACTAGGGAGACTGAGACAGGAGAATTGCTTGAACCAGGAGGCAGAGATTGCAGTGAGCTGAGATTGTACATTGCACTCCAGCCTGGGCGATGGAGCAAGACTCCCTCTCAAAAAAAATTTAATAAAATAAAATAAAAAGATATTGGAAAAGGACATGAGCAGAGACTTCTCAAAACAAGATCACTGATCATTAGGGAAATGCTTCTACCAAGGCTAGACAAACAAGTTTTCTTGCTATATATCTCTCTTCTTAGTTTTATTTTGGGTTTCCCTTATTCCAAAAACACACAGCTGTTTGTGTTCTCCAGTTTAGTTCAGTGTTTCTGTTAGCCTTTTTCATTGGGAAGCCTATAGAAGTTGTTTCCCCAGCCTTTTAACACAAAACAATGCCGAAAGTCTCCAGGAATTGGTGAATGGTCTCAAGTTAGAAGCCACCTTCAGAGCTCGCTTACCTCTCTGGATTCCTGCTCTTGCCTTATTTTTGTCCTCTTACATTTCCTTCCTTTTTGTCAATTTAGCAGTAAATTAAGAATATTTAAAAAATATTCTATCACAAGCATCACTTAAGCAAGCAAGAAAGTAAGTAGAAAAAAAATAAAAGGAAAATACTATAGGTAAACTTCCATTCCAAAGAATGACTGAACTAGGGAGAAGAGAGAAACAATGAAATACAAAAGGAAAATTTGCTTGTCACCTGATATTCCACCTGTGGAATATCAAGTGATATGGTTTGGCTCTGTGACCCCACCCAAATCTCATCTTGTAGTTCCCATAATTCCCACATGTTGTGGAAGGGGCCCAATGAGAAGTAATTGAATCATGGGGTAGGTCTTTCTATGCTGTTCTTATGATAGCAAATAGGTCTCACAAGAGCTACTGGTATTATAAGGGAGAGTTTCCCTGCACAAGCTCTCTCTGTTTGCCTGCCAAGACTTGACTTGCTCCTCCTGCCTTCTGCCATGATTCTGAGGCCTCCTCAGCCACATGGAAGTGTGTGTCCAGTTAAACCTCTTTCTTTTGTAAACTGCCCAGTCTTGGCTGTGTTTTTATCAGCAGCATGAAAATGGAGTAATATATCAAGTATCAGTGTTCTGTAATCTGTCCCATTCCATAGTGGAGAAATACTCCTAATGAGACTGCCATTGATCTGTTTATCCTACAATCTTTATTCCACCACAGAACTCACATAGATTTCCTCTCAGTGTCCTTGTGTCTTGCACTTGAACTGTGGCAAAGCCACAGTGTACCCACAGCTACTCTCTGCTGTCAACCCTGTAATGTTGGACTTAGAAAAACAGAGAAAGGGTACAGTGGGTGGAGGTGGAGGTACTGAAAGAAGAAAATGAGTCACATGTAGGTTTTCTACCTTTGTACTATATTTATTATTTAACCTCAATGTTCCTCCCTTCCTCCCCGCCTACTCTCCCACTTACCCCATGTTCTCTGCGACCTCGAGCTTCAGGGATTATTCTCTTGACTACACCCCAATTTAAGTCTATTTTAGCATCTCTAAACTGACCAGAGGGACACATGTTGCTTTAAAATATTAACACAGTCCTTGTTTCTGTTTTCTTTGATGTCTCATAATTTTTGAGGTCGTAGTTATCTACACTGAAATTGGAAAGAAATGTAGAGGATTTAGTCCAGTGGACATTGCCTCCCCACCTCCTTCCTATTTTCTATTTTATTTTTGTGGGATGTGTAATGTTTAATAAATAAATAAACAATCTACATTGTTTTGTTTTGTTTTTGTATTGTTAATAATTTCTTTAAAATTCTAACTAGCAATTTTACATTGTTTGGGTGGCAAGGTTTTCAGGGACTCTAATTCTCCTTATTATTTGAATCAGAAGTCCCTGCTAAATTTTTCTCAAAGAGTGTTGCCTGTACCCACAGAGAGTATTGACTCTCCCAAATGTGGTTTTGGAGCCCTTGACTTATATTTATAAGGAACGTAGCAACTGGCAAATATAGAAAACACCGACATGGATAATTTAACTGGGTCGTTCTGGTAGTTTTTCCAATTACTTAGAAAGCCATCAGAACTCAGAAAGGCCCTGAGTGGATCCAGTCCGGTGGAAGTGTTACTACATTTCTGAGGTTCCTGTCAGGAACAGGAACACCCTGAAGCCAGTTGGGAGCTCCAAGGATGCAGACCTGTCTAACAGCAAGCACTGAGGACTAAGAAGCTGAGATTTGACCCCAGCTGGGCCTTTTTGGCACTCTGTGTTCATGATCTCATGCAGAAAAGATCAGTTTACCTTTATTTCTTCCTTTGTAACAGACAGCTGTTACAAGAAAACAAATAAAATAATAGATGAAAAACACTTTGGAAAGGGAAAAAGTTCCACAGACATGTAAAATAACACAAGAGCTGTTATAAATACAAATGAAGTCGCTTGAGACCATTTAAGCCAGTGCAGGGGCCTATGGAGTCCAAGCAGCGCTGAGGTGACTTTGGAAACTCAGCCGGGTCAACAGCTCCTCAGAAGCAGGAGCCTGGGGTGCCTCAAATCTTGCTTGCATTTTTGTTGTCCTTCCCTGTGAGCTGGGGGTTGTTAGGCTGGTTAAGAGTTAATTTCTAAAAACCTTAAGAACAATATAACAGTTTATTAAACTACTGTTTATTAACCAGTAGTGTAACACTGTTTAATAAACACTGTTTAATAAAATACTGTTTATTCTTCTGCATTCTAATGTCCTCTGTTCTCCAGTCCTTTGCAATGATCATCTGAAATGATTCTCTAACAAGCACTAAGCAACAAGAGCATTTCCAGGGCACTTCTCAGACTACTCTCTAACGTTATAATTGCTACTCAAATATTCTAGATTTTTGTTAAAAAGGAGTTTCAGCAAAAACTGTGGTTTGCACTGCAAATACATTCAACCTGCCAATTGCCTTGTTTTTCATCTAGTTACTGTGTACACAGATGCAGAGAGAGGCAGAAAGAGCATGGTGCTGAGGAAGGGGATGCCTTCCCAATAGAGAGGAAATTGCCAATAATTCACAAAAGTGGAGCCTTAGAAGTTGAAAAGGTCACTCTCCAGGCTGTGACAATAGGAGGCATTTGTTTTATACAGGAGTTATGCTCAGTGTTATCTGTTATATGCTATGTGTATAAATCATTTTGACCCATGTTACTTCTTGAACAAAATTATCTGCTTTACAGTTGCTTCCTATCCTGATGTCATCAATATTTATAGCTTTTTCTTAAGTTAAAATTGCAGTGTGATTTTAATACACTATTTGTGAAACTACAATTTTTACTCTCAACATTTTCATGTAATGTGTGAATTTTAAGGCAAATTTGGAAGTTTGGTGAAGTTTTATGAACCAGATTTTAGGAGTAGGAGAATTAACCTCTTCTGTGGATAAAATAGAAATAGAAGCTTTCCAAAGCTACTGCAGTTTTTGTTAAGGTATTAAAATATTAATTCAATTAGGAGTCAATTTTAAACTCAGAAGTAGCATAGTGCAGATTTAACACTTAAAAGGCCTTAAAAACTCTTCTACCTAGTAAGTCATTTACCGTGAACAACAGCTTTCCTACCAGATGATGGTATACATAAAGAGGAGTTTATTAACTTAGAATACTTTCTGCTTTTTTTTCAAAGAACCATATTAAAAAGGTATCTAATATGCAAATTTGATTATAATTACCAAAAGTAGAATTGAAAAAGAAGAAAAGAAAACTAGTTATCCTGCAGTAGTCACTTTGTCTGGATGCGTGCAAATTGCTTTTAATACATCTTGTATAAAACATACGTCACAAAAAACTCTTGACAAATTCTTGTCAGAATAGTGTACAACAAAGACAAACAACAAATATATTTTCCTTTCTAGAAGTAGCAAGGCATTGCCAAATTTTTCCTTTTAGAAATAGTTTTATTGCATGTTATCTTCAAGTGTTGTAGAGTAAACACCTCAAAAGTAATGTTTTGTTACACGTCATTTGTCTATTTTTTCCTCTTCTCTATCTTTTCATTGAATGTCAATTAGGCTATTCCCTAGATTGTAAGTGTGAAAAATCTCCCTCGAGGATAGGATTCTGGCCAAGTGCCATCTTCTTGAGCATGCTCTGACATATTCTAAAATGTCTTCTGATCTACCAGGCTTTGAGTTCATTTCACGAGAATTATTGCTCACTTTTATGTTTGTTTCTTAATTTATCTTTTACAGGCCCTTCAGGACATGCTGTTCATTAGAACATGACTGAAAATAATGTGATGTGATTTCTGGTATAATTATATACATTTTTTCACATGCTACTTTTAATGTCTTTTAAAGAGCATAAAGAAGTGCTCCAAGACTCTTTTTGTTTTTTTTTCTTTCTCATCTCTTTATATCTTATGTCTTCTTCCAAGCATAATATAAACAGGCTGAAAATTGAGCCAAGTATTAACGACATCCAATAATAATAAGGTAATTCTATCATTGTTAGAGTTTTTTGTTTTGATCGTGTTCTCAAATGCTCCATCTTTTATAACTAGTTTCTATTGCAAAATTTAACATATGTGTTTGTGTATATGTGTGTAGATATATTTAATGGAGACATGAATAGAAGTGTTAATACCACTCAAATGCCCATTGATGTAATCCGCATAAGATACCCTTATAAGTCTGAGAAAAACAAAATGGGAAGAAAAAAATCCATTTCAGTGTCTCATCAGGATTATCATTTATCTGTTGAACTTAAGGAATTATTTAGGTCATAGCATCTATCTTGTCCTTCCTCATGTCCTTCTCTAAAAGATTTATTCAGTTTACTTTGTGCTTAGCAGAACTTAAAAACACAATTTGAATTGTATCTGCTTGGCAATCAATACCAAAAGGAAGAATTTAGATTACTAATTGCAAACTACCAGCCAAACCCAAACTTAATAGACAGGGTTGTTTCTGTGAGTTTTGTTTGCTCCAAGTTGGTTTGTGGGGACAGGCCAAGTAGAAATGAAATATTCATTGTTGATAAAAATAAAACATTTATCTAAAAATGGAGACAAATAGAAGACTCAAAGAAATGTTATATTTCAAGTGGCTAAACTATCAGACCAAGTTACACTGCACCATGCTGTGATGGGCAAGAAGATAAGGTCTTCACCATCTGTTCTCTGGAGGTCTTGAGTTTAAATCTCAATGGGAGACTACTGCAGGATGCCAGGGGAAAGGAAAAGGTAATTTGGAAACGTTGAACCTTTTATGCCAAAGCAATGAGGATTCTTACATATATTTACTTATAAGAACAGATAGTATTCCATCCCAACACTAATATTAAACAGGCTAGCATTTAATTAAATATGGAGATCCATTTCAACTTACATTGTATGTCTCAATTTTCACTTACAATGTCTGAGATATACCATGTACACACAAAATGTGTGTCAATAGCTATACTTACACTGCGTAGTCTGTCAAACCATTAATGCTGTTGGATTCTAACAACAATGTTCAAACTGGAATTGGCTGATCAAGTATTTTAAAATTCATCAAATGTGATCCTATATTTTTCCTCATGTCTGATGATGAGATAAGAGTTCACAATCAGGTTGAAGTCACTTTAGTATTAAAACAAAGCAAACACGCTTTTAGATGTGATGTGAAATAACCTCAGAGATGTTGGCATCTGGTGCTATCTAGACTATAATACAGCAGAGTGACGCGGTTGCAGTGGTTGTTACAAGCACTCAAGAGAGTGCATACATCAGGTTCTTTGCATCATGTCTATTTTAGTTTTCTATTATTTCCTCTGATTTCCTGGGAGAGACAGCATTTATGTCTCAAAAAAATCTTCAATACTGAAAGCATTTATTGAAAGCATAAATAACATTTTCTTTCTCAAAACAATACATGCCCTCAAAATGCAAAAGCCTATTCCTCTTTTCCTCTTTTTTCACAAATCACGTCCTTCTCCTAGCTCCATGCTACAGGTAGTCATTTCATATCAAATAAAATGATTGTGTCCAGACAACCATGTTGGATATTTTAGAGAAAGTGTTTATTGTCTGTACAACCCAGCACATCATGCAGTCCCTTACACAAAGATCCTAAAGGAAAGGTCTAATCTTTCCTTTGTCGTGAACACTGCAACCAAAACAAGCTTAGTTTGTTAGTTCCTTGGTCAAAGCCTTATTTCTGCACTGCCTACTATATTTAGTACATTCCTCCATATCTTCGGGGGATTGGTTTCAGGCCTCCTCCTTGGATACCTAGGCTTTCACATAAAATGTATTTGCATAGAACCTACACACATTCTCTTGTATACTTTAAATCATCTCTATATTACTTATAATACCTAACACAATGTAAATACTGTACAAGTACTTGTTATACTGTATAGGGTTTTTTCCATTATTTTTTAGGGTCATGTGGTTATTTTTGTTTATTTATTTTTCCAAATATTTTCAATTGGTGGTTGTTTGAATTTGTGAATATAGAACCCAGTGGATACGGAGGCTGACTGCACAGACATTCAAGGCCGTCACAGTCCAGCTTCACTTGATCTCTCCCAGGCTATTTCTAACTTTTTGCAGACGACTCTCTTGCCAGCCACCCATCATTACTGTAACAAGTCATGGCTTATCCTTCCTTTGTGATTTTGCTCAGATCTGTTCTTCCTGGAATGTCCTTAGGACCTTTCTAACAGTTCTGTTGATTGACATTCTAATAAGTTTTCAAGGCCTAGGCCAAATACCACTTCATCCATGAAGACTTACCAAATGCCAAATCAGAAATGATTTCTCCTTTTTAAACATCTTTAACTATCTTTTTTTTTCCTTGTAACTTTCATTTTAGGTCCAGTGGGTACATGAACAGGTTTGCCATGTGGGTAAATTAGGTGTCTTGCAGGCTTGGTGTACAGATTATTTTGTCTCCCAGGTAATGAGTGTAAGTAGTTTTTCAATCCTCACCTTCCTCCCATCCTCCATCCTCAAGTAGGCCCCGGTGTCTATTTTTTCTTTCTTTGAGTCCATGTGCACTCAATGTTTAGCTCCCACTTGTGAATGAGAACATTCAGTATTTGATTTTCTGTTCCTGAGTTAATACACTCAGGATAAGCAAATTTCCATGTTGCTGCAAAGGACATGATTTTGATCTTTTTTTACGGCTGTGTAGTATTCCATTGTGTTGTAACTATCTTTTAGCATTTATCTTGTACAATAATATTACAGTAAACTATACGTAACTAATTTCATTAAAACAAGTTGGCCAGGCGCTGTGACCCATGCCTGTAATCCCAGCACTTTGGGAGGCCGAGGCGGTTGGATCGCGAGGTCGGGAGTTCAAGACATGTCCGGCCAAGATGGTGAAACCCCATTCCAACTAAAAATACAAAAATTAGCAGGGCATGGTCATGGTGGCAGGCACCTGTAATCCCAGCTACTTAGGAGACTGAGGCAGGAAATTACTTGAACCAGGGAGGCGGAGGTTGCTGTGAGCCGAGATCGTGCCACTGCACTCCAGTCCGGGTGACAGAGTGAGACTCCGTCTCAAAAAGAAAAAAAAAAAAAGTTATGCCATTCATCTTAACCAATTGTTTTCTATTACCTTGCATACTCCTTTATGAAAAAGAACTCAATGATTATTAAATGGAGTTTTCTAAAGATGAAATAGATGTTGCTTGTGAAGTTCTAAGTGCTAAAAGTATAGAGGGCAATCCTGGTTTCTTGTCTTAGTTGTTATTCATTCATTCTTTCAGCAAATATTTATCAAGTGCTTGCATGCCACTTTGTGAAGCAATAGGGATATAAGAATCAACAAAATAGATGTAGTCACTCCTTTCATGGAGCAACCCTCTTTGGATTTACAGATTTCAGAGAATTTCAGTTTCTTTATCTATAAAATAAAAGTTTATATAATTTCAAAGACTCCTTCCAATTTGAAAATTATGAAGACTCATAAGCAGGACACACTTTGTAAGATTAAATATCTATATTAGAGACATGAGCTAAGTTATGCATTATATAGACTATGTTATATGTATGTTTTTTTATACTATGTCATAAAACATGATAATTATAAAACTTGGAGTTTGGGGGTGGAAAACTCACTTGCTATTTAGGTATGATAGTCAAAGACATTATCAGACATTTCCTCCATCTTTTTGAGGTTTTGGATAAAAATACTACCCTTCCTTTTAGGAATCAATAATTTAGATGACGTTCAAAGATGGGGAAATTTGCACATTATCATTTTGTTGTTGTTGGGTGTCTGTAATCTTTCTAGTTATCACGTCAACTTCATCATCATGTTAAAGTCCTTTTCTGATATGTGTCTTGCAAATAGCACTGGGAATGTTTCCGGTAGAAAATAGGGTAATGTTCTTGATATAGTGGGGCCTGATTTAGCTCTTAAATGACTTTTTTCAAGTAGAAGTTACATGTCACCAAGACTTCAACTGAGAAGACTTTGTAAATTTTCTTCAGGCTTTCTTTTTTTATCATTATACTTTAAGTTCTAGGGTACATGTGCACAACCTGCAAGTTTGTTACATATGTATACATGTGCCATGTTGGTGTGCTCTACCCATTAACTCATTATTTCTTTTAAAGATGACAGTGCCTACCACCTTGGATGTGGTTAGAAATACCCTGCAGCAATGAGATTTTCTTTAGCCAGTTAATCTTGCTGTATAATATAATGACAGTTAATCCTTTTAAATCTTTTAAAACACTTTACAATGGGAAGACACAATGCCTTTCCAGCTGTGTACTAATGCTGATTTCCCCATTGTTCAAAAACCTTTAGATGACTTCAATGTATTAAAAATGAATAAAATTATTATTTTGCTAACTCTGTATTCTCAGAACTAGGCAAGACGAAGAATGGAGATCCAGAAATGTGATATCCTGATTATTTTATCCTGTATTGGGAGAATGTCTTTGGGGAGAGCTAACTTTGCTTTTGATTGGATAATATGGACATAGCATATTCTCGGTGGAAGCGAGGTAAAGTAGCTAAAGAAAAAAAGTGAAAAGGGTAAAATGGAAGAATTACTTAAAATCAAAATAAGATCAAGATAATAATTACATTGTTATCATTTAAATATAATACTTACACTATTATGAGAAATGACCAGACTGAGTGAAGGGTGAGTATATGTTTATACAGATGTGAATGTGCTGTCCAGGCCCACTATCCCATCGCAATTCAGTAAAACCATACTCTCAAAGGACAGTGATTTGTTGTATTTGTGAACAGGTGGCAGCTTCATCTATTCAGAGACCAATTATGTAAAGCAGCATGAGAATAACCAGGGTGCCAATGCTGGCAGAGAGAGAGAGGGAGGGAGAGGGAAGAGAACAAATCTGTCACATGTTACAAAAGCAATAGTGATTTAACTCTTGAACAAGGAAGATTCTTGAAAATAGATCCAGTGAAATAATTCCCTGCATAAGTGTCTCTCATGTGAAATCCTTCTGAGTACCTGGTAGTGATTCTACTAGTGCAAGTAGTAGGAATGAAGCTTACCTCCATTATATTTCAATGATATTTTGCTTTAAAATATGTTACTGGAACTCATTTCAAAGAATGCTGACCCTTAATATATTAGACTAGATGTTAAAATTAGGAAAATACGGACAAATCAGAGTCCTGACTGCCTTGTACCTTCCTTATTTAGGGTTAAAACGTAGTTCATCAGTAGCCCACCAAAGCTACTATTTATATGCAAGTGTATCTGCTTAATAAATATTCACCTTTTGTTTATTTATTTATATATTTATTTATTTGAGACAGGGTCTGTGTCACCCAGGCTGGAGTGCAGTGGCTCAGTCATAGCTCACTGCAGCTTCAAACTCCTGGGCTGAAGTGATCCTCCTGTCTCAGCCTCCTGAGTAGCTGGGACTACAGGTGCACATGCCACTACACTCAGCTAATTTTTAATAATTTTTTTTGTGGAGACAGAAGTCTCACTATTGTCCAGACTGGTCTCAAACTCCCAGCATCAAGTGATTCTCCTGCCTTGGCCTCTGGAAGTGCTGGGATCACAGATGTGAGCCATCACACCCAGCCAAATTTGCTTATTGAATTAACTACTTATCTCCTGGAAAAGTTGGCAGAAGAGACTTAGAGAAACAAGGAACAAGTTTAGCTTAATGTGTAGATGGTACAATGATCAAAAAAGATGCTGAGAGATTGAGGAATTCCTAGGAAACAGGGGCAGTGTGAACAAATGAGACTTTGAGTGAAGCTGCCTTTAGTTAGAGGCCGAAGTCAACTGTTTCCCAGAGTCAACAATGACCAGATCTGCAGACAATTAAAAAAAATCTTTCTATATTTTTTTCTTGGTAAAGGCTGTTTATATTAAAGTTTGTAAGTTTTGGAGGGATATTATTTATTTCATTGTCTAATAATTTTCCCACAAGTCCAAAGATGAGACGATGAAAAGCTACAAGCTACTATTATTCGTTAAGCCTGAAAATGACTTAGAGAATGGTAAACAAGTTAGAATCATAAAGGTATTTAGATAATTGAGCTTTGACCTAACATTTTTTTTTTCTAGTTGCAAAGCTTTCCTTCAGGAAGCAAAAATATGAGCAATAATCAAAACACTATTTGTTGTGAATGTTGGGTAAATAATGACGTTTCTCCATTTTGAAGAAAGTATTTATTTCAATGTTTGTTTGGGATTCAAATTCTCTACTAAATATATTGATTTCATAGAGCCAGCATCACTGGATTTTGGCCAACATGACACGACCACATAGACTATTTAAAATGTATTAGGAATCCTTCTGAGTGAGTTCACCTTGACTTTCCTGTGATGTTGTGTGTAATGATGAGCTTCTAGGTTTGGGAAAAAATTGAGTTTCTAATGGAAAATTTTTTGTGAAGTGAGGGATATAATTGCAAACTTCTCCGATGACAGTTTCTTCTGGCATTTGGTAATGAGGTACAGCTGAGTCTGGGAATAAACATCCAGGTGCACCTATCTAAACACGTCATTAGCCTACCTGAGAAGTCCTCAGGGTGATCTGCATTAACTGAGTGTCTTTGTGTTGTAGCTAATGTTGACTACATCCTTAAGGTCTTATGTGTCTTTAAGCTTAGGTTAATAGACCACTGGTTAAAGCTCCTTTACTATCCAGATGTTTACACATCATTTAGATTATAGCCTACATTCAAGTTTAATTTGCCTGTCTCTGAATGAATCAAAATTTCTATCTATATTTGGCTTACATTTAGATGTAGTTTTGTAACTTCTGTTGTCTCAGCTTTGTGTTTGCTTTTCCACGATGCTTACCAGAAGTCTCCCCATGTGGCTGTTTCAACATAATTTGGGATAAATCCCTAAGATCTACTAGAGATATAGCAGAGGAAATGTACAGAATTGAGAATGTGAGAATAAAATGTTTTTCAGTTTTTAGAAGTTAGATTAGTCAGGTAGGAATTATTAAAACAGTCTTTTTAATCTGCCTACAAAATTAGTTGGAGGGGAAAGCAAGCTACGAACCTTTGGGGTTTGTAATATCTGTTAATTTAGTATTATTTATACATTTAATTAAAGTGCTGCTTACCTTTTTAGGCAGATTTAAATACAATTAGGCTGTTCTCATCCCTCTGACAGCACCTAATTATTCCCTTATTGTTCATTACCTATCATTAAGTCCTTCGCTCTGGTTGTTTTTACCCATCATTGACAGTTTAGACAATATACCTTCTTTTTTTCAAGTCTCATTTATCTTTTCATTATGTTCCATTTCAAATAATTAATCTTTAGTTACATATGCCAATCTCCAGTCTACTGGTTTGCTAATATGTAGACCACTCATTCATTTGAATTCTGTGCATACTAGAAAACTATTCTAATGCAAACAAACAAACAAAAAACTAGCAGCAAATACCTGTTAGAAATATGTTTTGTTTATTTACTTACTTATTTTGAGACAGTGTTTCGCTCTTTCCCAGGCTGGAGTGCAATGACACGGTCTTGGCTCACTGCAACCTCTGCCTCCTGGGTTCAAGCGATTCTCCTGCTTGAGTAGCTGGAATTACAGTCGCCTGCCATCACGCCTGCCTATTTTTTGTATTTTTGGTAGAGACGGGTTTCACCATGTTGGCCAGGCTGGTCTTGAACTCCTGACATCAGGTGATCCACCCGCCTCGGCCTCCCAAAGTGCTGGGATTACAGGTGTGAGCCACGGCGCCCAGCCAGAATTATGTTTTGTTTACAATACCAGAGCAGGAAACTCAGGCTACGGTGGAATATTTTTTCAAGTAGAGCAGTTGTGAGCTTTAAAGTATTCTTCAAAGTATTTTAAGTTTCTGTAAGTTCTAAATTTTCTTTTGTGGGGAATGGACATAATGTGTCAGGGAATACGGAGGAAAGAAGACTTTCCGGGTACAGCTTTTCTCTCCTGAATCTGTTTGCCTGATTCACCAAACTGTCTTAATGCCTCATGAAACACAATCAAGACCTCTATACAGCTCAGGTCAAGTTTTCCAGTTGGAGTCTGTGACAGGCATAAACATTTAGATTTAACATACTCTCTTTTGTAAATACAAAGAATGACAACAAGTATGTTAATAAGAGAAAACTTTGCTAGGGATTTAAACATATTCAGGATTGCATGGATAATATTTTATATACTAACCCTTTTATCTAGTCAAGTAAGTTTTGTGCATATACAAGTAACATTTTCCTATCATTCCTTACGTGAAAAGTATCTCTTTTCTTATACTATGGATACCCTTTACTATAAAAATTAATTGCATGGAGAATCCAAGACAGTCTTTTTCAACTTATTATACACCAATGGAATATAAAAAGACATATATTGCAGCATTTTTATTAGGAATAAAGGACAATTTCCACATAGTAAAACAACAGTTTTTCTCAAATTGAGGAATCCCAGTTATGAAAGAACCAAGGATCTAGTGAGGCATGAACTAAACATATCAATATCTGAAAATTCAGTAACTAGATCTATTTAAAAACTTACATAGTTACAAAAATTACATTCTAGATGATATCCAGGATTTTTAAGCATACTATGACTTCATACAGATCTGAACTATGGCTCACTTTCATATTCAGTCTCATCTTCAAGTTGCCCTCCAAACACAAAATTTAACTGAATTTCATTATCCATTCATTTCTCATCATTATTTATAGCTTCAGATATGGGACAGCACAAATTTCCAATGTCTGCATTTCCACAATTTATGCTTAGCCTCCTCTCCAACTTTTCATTTTTCTTTATTTTTCCTTTTTTTTTTTTTTTTTTTGAGACAGAGTCTTGCTCTGTCGCCAGGCTGGAGTACAATGGAGTACAATGGTGTGATCTCAGCCCGCTGCAACCTCCGCCTCCTGGGTTCAAGGGATTCTTCTGCCTCAGTCTCCCAAATAGCTGGGACTACACTTGCGCACCACCATGCGCAGCTAATTTTTGTATATTTAGTAAAGATGGGGTTTCACCATGTTGGCCAGGATGATCTCTGTCTCTTGACCTCGTGATCTGCCTGCCTCTGCCTCACAAAGTGCTGGGATTACAGGAATGAGCCACCACGCCCAGCCCATTTTTCTTTCTTAACAGCAGCAACAACAATTATAATAACAATGCCCCTCCATTGTGGGAAAACAGATACATATTGTGGTATGTTTATATGTCTGTGGGGTACACACACAGAGTGTCCTAAGATGTTTCTATTCATAAGCTTTTTTGGGGTATATATATTTCTTGCCCTTTTTTCACCAGACATCTAAAACTCTCATGAAAGCCAAAGACTGATTTAATAAATTATTTTATTTACCGCACTCATAACGAAACACACTTTCAGCTCATTTAAATGAGACAATGCCTTTACTCAGTCTGGAGAGGATATACTACCATGGAAAGCAGCCAATTGATTCTGCCAGAGAATTCTATCTCCACAGTCATTGGAAATTTCTTACATAGAGATACCAGTATCCCTGGTAAGGACAATGATGACCTGGCTTAAAAAAAATGCTAGCCGTGATTGGTCAGATTTGGAGTATATCATGCTGTTTACAAATTGTTCTACTAATATATCTTCCATGAGTATAATTGGGAAGGAAGTTACGCAGGCTAATAGAAGTTTCCAGGATTTCCCTGTTCTCCTTTGTTTGGCCTTTGCCTCCATATTTATTATTTTTTTAGTTGCTCTGACTCCTGCCTAAGACCTTTTTTAAATGAAATTTAAAATTCTCAATGTCAAAACCTTGGGTTGTTAGATTTGCTTCTAATTCCCCTTTTTAATTTACTTCTCTGTGTTAAAATAAAACAAAATTATACATCATTATATTTCTGAAGTCTTTTATATTTTATTTTCTCACCCTACGATTTACCTCCATTCTTCTTTCTGGAGTTTAAGATGATTACACTCTTTTATTTTCCACATTCTCTCCCTTTTCTAGGCCAAAAGAATGATGCTTTTTCTTAAGTTGTTCATGAAATAATCACCCATTCTTTACTATCATTATACTCATAACAATAATTTCTATTTTTGCACCACTTAATATATATGAAGCTAAATGTTTTGTGTTACCTCCGTCAACCTCCAAAGCAACCCTTTCATGTGGACACCGTTTTAAGATGGGAACTGTGAGGCACAGAGCATAAGCCATCCACCTCACATTTTCGGTTGCTCTCCAATTCACCTACTTACTCACTGATTTGATTTTTGCCAAAGCTCTCTTTTAAACAGTGATTCTCAACCTTTGCAGCTGTCTGGAGGTTCTTTTCCTTTGCTGGCTGTCCTCTATCTTTTTCCTGCACTGACTTTTCCTGACATGATTCTGTAGTTATGCTTAGTTCCTTCCAAATCCCCTTTCCACTTAACTGATGAGGTGTGTGGGGTTTTTTTTGTTTTTGTTTTTGTTTTTGTTTTTCATCTCATACATCCTCAGCATTATCTGGGAATCCGTACTAAATCTGGAAGTACACAAGGCCCCATTTACAGGTGTGTTATTAGATCACAAGATAACTGGAAGCTGGGAAATTAGTCATAATGAGTGTTTCTGTCAGTAGAGGGCAAGAAAGCCTGTTCCCTCAGTCATGATCACGTTGATTACGACCGCCTGGAATTCTTGCTGGAACACAAGGCAAAAACAACAAATTGTTATTTGATTCATCCTTTTGGCCAATTAGAGTTGTAATCCATTGAAAATGTCTGTTATACATGAGTCTTCCCTCTTGTTTGGTAAATGGTGGGAATAGGGTGAAGAGAGGGGAAGTAAGTTCATTTTGTTGTCTTTCCCTTCCTCCAAACCTGGTGTGAAATTCCACTTGGCATAGTCTCTAAAGTTTGGCCCGAGCAGCACACACAATGATACATAGTGTATACAGGAAGCAAAATTCAACAGAGCACCTTTGGCTACCACCCATGCTTATACACAAGAGGAAATGGGCCATTATCCCACTCTCTACTTGCTGAACTTTGGCTACCATTGCTGTGAGGACAATATTTATCCTCATCTCACTTCATTCAAACTACTGTATTGTTTTCAAGACACAGTGTGAGGCAACAGGAACAAGGCCCAAGCAAAACAAAAACCTTACCTACCACAGCCAGACAGCAAGTAAGACTAAGAGAAAATAACTTTACTAAATCAGGTATACTTAAAGCTTGCTGGCATTTGGAGACAAGATAGTTTATAATACAGGAGTGGATAAACTACCAAGATTTACTCCCTCGAGGCATTTAAAGTATCTCACATCCTAGCATTTATAAAGGGAAAGGATGTTAGGAGTTGTCTAATTATTAGACAGTTCATCTATTTTACAGATGTTCAGAATACAGAAGTACAGCAATTTAGATTCAAAAGGATGAAATCCATTCCTTGGTGCTATGTAGCTAACAAGAAACAGAAGCAAGACCGGGACCAGGGTCTCTGGATGCTGAGACTAACATCGTTCCCACATCTTCCATGCTTCCATATTGCTCTCCAGAGTAAGTGACAGGCAGTCTGAGTAGCTATGGGATGTAGTCACCTTTTAACATATCCCATTTGTAAATTTTCTACCACAAAATTCTAATCCTGTGCTAATCTCCATGATGGGGCACACATCATACCACCTCCAACTCCAGCTAACATTATTTCATTGTAGCAAAATATTATAATTAATATACTCTTTCAGCAGAAATACAGAAGGATTATTTCAGTCTGGAGTCTGGAGGAAACTGAGGGAGCTCTCTTGGAGTCTTTTCCTCAGGATTCAAGAAGAAAGGAAGTTTAAAAGAATAAGAAACAAGGGAAACATGAACTGAATCAATACTTTGTGTGCTTAAAGTCTAGGATGGTGGCCAGCCCACTGTAGGTGTTAATTGGAAAGAGCCAGGGTTGTAAAAAGCTACCTTACTGGAGGAAGGGAAGAAAGGGGGAGAAATACAGATAGAGGTAGGATTACTCAAGGGGGTGGGGGGAGAGAGATCATATGAGAGAGAGAGAGAGAGAGAGAGAGAGGTGAAGGAGGAGGAGAAGAGATGCAAGGGAGAAGAGAGGGAGGCCGAAATCACTGAAGAACGAAGACAAGAGAAACAACAAAAAATCCAGAATGTTGTGGCAGAGGGAAAAAGCAGCTATTTCAATCATTGGTGATAGAATCACCCTTAGTGAGAAAACCATATGGTTTATTAGTAAATTTGTGTATTATCAAACATTTTCTTGGGTTACTTCGGTGTGAAATTATTGACCCTGTGAGACTAGTTTCTAGAAGGAGCTGGCATAACAGTATATTCAAAAGTAGGTATAATTACACTGCCTTGAAAAAGAGAGAAAAAATCACAAGAAGTATCAGCCAAGAAAAAAAAGTCTTAGAGGAATCTAAAGTTTAATTTACATGATAGAGTCAATGGAGAACAGAGCAATGACAAAAAAAAAAAAAAAAAGTAGTACATTTCAGTTCTGCTTATATGTCTAACAATATTATAAAATACAGCAATGACAATGACATCAGATTAGTATTATTTAAATTCCCATATAACCAAAGACACTCATGGTGAGCTCACATCTAGGACTAGAATGCAGAAAAACTTCATTCACATACTGAATGCTTGTACTTTGAATCATAACTATAGTGTCTCATGTGACCTGTGAGCAGCAAATGCTTGTTTCTGTGGGGCTGTACACTACAGCATGATAGGCAGAACTTTTAAAATCCATCATAATACATTCTAACAGAAGCCCTTTGAATTTAAAACACTGTGACTGCGCAAATAACCTTCTCTGTAACTCTTGGTTTATTTAACCATAAAGTGAAGATTATAATGCTTGCACATTGCTTTTCTGAGAACTAAATCAAATAAATTATGGGAAGCATCTTGTGGAATTCCTGGTATACACAGGGTATGCTCAAGTGTAAGCTCTCTTTTCTCTTGCCTGTCTAATCTAAAAACTGATATTCATTTTTTTTCAAGATGGAGAAAAACATAATTCAAAAGACTCATGAAATTGTTACCTAGTAAATGTAGGTTGGAGAAGTATTCTTCAATCTTTAAGAAAATTCAATTGTATTAAAATATCAATGACAAACATCCAGCTAACTTGGTGCTGCATAAATCCTTAGGTTATTTTTCTGAACGATCCCCTAGTCATTGGACACTAATGTGATTTTCTTTGTGACTAAGATATTTTGCCCTTGAATTCATGCACCTAATCAGTGTAAGCAACTGCCAGGAGGGACAAATATAAGTAGATGTAAAGCAGGTAAAGTACCTGGTAGCCTGATGTCATAGCTTACCTCCCTCTCCAAATGAAACAGATTCTAAATACACGGGCTTATATAGGCCTGTTGCTCATTCTTTGTAAAATCGTGAGCAAGAAGCACTAAAAATAGATTCAGATCCTATTTATGTAGTTTCTCTGTCAAATGAATATTTCACAAAATGTTGGCTCCTCCCCATCTCTACTCCCCACCAAAAAAATAAAAAATAAAAAGAATAAGAAAGCCTCCTCTGCTAATATTTACCTGAGATTTTTTTTTTTTTTCTGACTATTAATTCAGCTTAGGTGAATGGAATGGATCATCAGCAGGTTAATGTCACACAAGGGCACTCTAGATCTCTGAATACACTTCCATCACTGTCAAGGAAGAATAAATGCCCTCATAGAAAGTGACATTTTTGCTGTCTTGACTGTTTTTATTCTAAACTCAATTGTCTGAAGGACAGAAAAAGGGTGTCTGATCTCTCACTACGGGAGAACATGTAATGTTAAATATTTTATTGACAATTTTGTAGATTACATTTCTGGTTAGTTACCATTCTAAGAGAAACTAAACTCATAATATCATGTGTGACCACTGGATCAAGACTCCTATAAAATTCAAACCTCACTTTTTATTTGTGTAAAGGTTTATAGTGAAAGATCAATAATGGTAACAATATCCATATTGAAAATGCTATAAAAACGAATCTAATAGGTTTTCTCCTCTGTATTTTTTCAAGTGTGAGTGATAGTGAGTGAAATTGTGTGTGTGTGTGTGTGTGTGTGTGTTCAAATGCCTTGATTTAGGCTTACTAAACCTCCTCTAAACAAATTAAGTTGGAAAATAAGAGCCACAAGAAATTTGAAAGAAAGAATGAAAGTTATTATTGATGGGATAGAGGAATTCACAATATACCTTTTGGATCATGGTTTAACTTCCTGATATCATTCTCAGAACTACTTAAACAAAGAAATACAGTCTTCCACATCTCACGTACCATATGCCTCACTGCAAACCAAGACTAAACACCTTCTCTGTTAGAACCATTCAACTCAGAACCAATTAGTTCACTTTTCCCCTAGAAGGAATACCCCTCTATTATGGGAAAGCTCCACTCTCATTAGCATGATGCCAGTGCCACTCACAGCATGCATGCTGGCCTCCAGCACCTTCTGCACCTCCGAGTTCCCTTTCCTAGTGCTGCGGTATCCAGGATTACCCAATAAGTAAACTGTGCTATGCCAGGAGTGACAGCAAAGCACGGGTACCATTTTTAAAATTTGATTATTTGCTATTTCAAAAAAAATCAAAATGTTTTATTTTTGGAAACGTAAAATATTTGATGAATATGTTTAAAATTAGTTTGGGGGTGAGTATTCACATTTAGTATTTTCAGGCCTTCATCGAGCCCGGTTCCTGCTCCTGAATGCCAGAGAAGCACTTGACTCCCTCACTTCAATCTTAAGTCCTATTCAGAACGCTGCGTTCTTTTGTTGACACCCCATTGTATCCTCTTCCTAGCATGCAAGCCCTTCTGTCTCCCACTATTGCCTTTTAAAAAATTTACACTGGATTCCAGCTAATTAAAATAGAAAGATTTATTTGTATTATATTTTAATTAATTTTACACACACATTGCTTGAAAAATACTTTCCTTCCTAAATAGACATTTTTGGAACATTTCTCAATCAAATTTTAAAAATTTCCTAATAATGTAAATTCTGTGCATCCTTTTTCTTTAATGTGAAAAGCAGCAAGCCTGTTTTCTGACTTGTGTCTGGTCCAGTGAATAAAACCATGTTTGACTCTGCACTCTAATTAATGGAGTTCATTTTCCGGCCAGGTCTCTATTGGCAGCCCAGGATGGATCAGAGCCAAATTTCTGAGGTTGATTGTTCATTGAGTATCCTACACACACACACACACACACACACACACACACACGCTCACATACTCACACACACTCATATACACAGACACACACACACACACACACACACACACGGCATCAGAAAATCAGTTTTAAGGTGGTCGTATTGTAACAGCTTCGTTGCAAATGGTAATTTCTTCCTTCCTGCTCTTCGAAAGCTCTACTTTAAGTTATATTTAGGAAAAAAACCCTGCTCCCGTGCTCTCATGCACAATCGGAGGAGACACTGAAAACTCGCAGTGTATCTCCTCTCACTTACCCAGATACTTGTTCTGAGTAATTTTGGACTAAACTAAAACCTTTAGATGGCAAAGAACAGGGTGGTGGTGAGGAGTGCAGGCTTAACAATGGACAACATTTGCTCATGATTCAACTATTTTTAGCTATATGATGAGGGCTATTACTCAATCTCTATGAATATTAGCTCTCCTATCTACAAAATGGGAAAACTTTGGTGCCTACCGCATAATGCTGTTACATAGATTAAATGAGATTTAGCAGTATCTAAGTACTCAATAAATAGTAGTTGATATTTTATTATTACTATTATCATTCCTGGTTTTTGGTGTTATCTTTATGATGAAGACAAGGACTATAATTAAGTGTGTATTGTTTTAACCTGACTAAAAGCAATCATCAGTCCCATCTAACGTGAAGATATTTTAGCTCCCAGGATCTCTGAAATATTTATAGCAGCTAAAGAAATTCTACCCAGGCCTTCCAGGAGACAGGAGCACAGCTCCATGCCTCTCTGACAGACACCATAGCCTGGGTTGCTTTTTGTTGTTGTTGTTAATTTGAAAAAAAGGCTATGTCCTATTTAATAATAAAAATATTTAATATTTTTCTCTCAGCAAAAATTATGTTTTGAGTCTACTCAAAACATAATCATGTGAAACTGAATGCTCCTGAAATTTCTTTATTTTCAAAGTAAAGATTTGAAATGAGTCTTTTCTTATTTATTCTCACTGTTTTCCAAAATCCTTCTGTCTCTGGAGTATCAAATTTAAGGTTTTAAAATACCAAAAATATCATAGCATTTAATTACAAAATGATAAAAATAACTTGTTCTATTTCAAGCACAAACAATAGGACAAAAAAGAGAACGACCTAACTAACATTTATCCTAAATTTCAGTGTGTAAACTCAAGAATTTACTTATTTTGAAGTCCTAAGCAACAAAATTTTTTAGTACTTAACTTCTTTCTTCCCTGCTTTCTTACCCATTAGCCAGAGTTCTAAAACTTAAGTGCAATCAAGAGGCATATTTTAAATTGTATTCAAATTTGGAGACATTAGGAACTCCAAATTCTATCTTCCATAATAAGTTTAATTCACTATCTCTTTCAGAAATTCCAGATATTGTAGCTAGAAACTAAATAACACATTGATATATAAACTATTAACTCAGGAATGGTAATTTATAAAAAGTAATAAATAATAAAATGAAAAGTAAGTACTAGTTTTTATATATTTTAAAAATTGGTCAATACTTTCAACCTAAAAGGAAAGGTTTGTACTTTAAAGAACCTGTTACCGATCAATAAAACATTCATACTCTGCATGAATTACTGTCAACATTAATATTTTCATTCTAATAAAAGAGATATTTAAACAAGTTTTATTTTTCTTAAGCAATAAGACATAGAGGTACTTGTCAAATTGTACTGTGAAATAATTAACTCATATCACTAATCTAGGTCAGACTGAAAATCTTTGATAAAACAGTAACAACTCAAGATCATGGATTTGAAGAAGCGACATTTATCATTTGATAAAACTTGACATTTTGGCATAGATAATAAGATTTAAAATACTTTTAAATTAGTTGCTTTTCTTTCCAATAGCAATTGTCCTCCGTGGCGTTGTCTCCATCTGCATCTGGACTTTAGGCCTCCAATCACATTTGGGAAAAAATCCATTTCCTTGATGCAATACTGTTCAGGCCTCAACAATATTAAAGTACAATTTTTTGGAAGGAAAAATGTTTTGTGAGTGGAGGTGAGGAAGAGTGGACATAACTGACATTTAAGATTTTCAAGTGTCGGCCAGGCGCGGTGGCTCACGCCTGTAATCCCAGCACTTTGAGAGACCAAGGCAAGATCACCTGAGGTCAGGAATTCGAGACCAGCCTGATCAACATGGTGAAACCCCATCTCTACTAAAAATACAAAATTAGCCAGGTGTGGTAGTGAATGTCTGTAATCCCAGCTACTCAGGAGGCTGATGCAGGAGAATAGCTTGAACCCGGGAGGCAGAGGTTGTAGTGAGCCGAGATCACACCATTGCACTCCAGCCTGGGTGACAGGGCGACACTCCATCTCAAAAAAAAAAAAAAAAGGATTTTTAAGTGTCAATCTCCATGTTTCTTCTCATTTGCCTTCTCTCGTGCCTGACCTAGGTCTTCTATCAATGGCTGTGTTCACAGCATGAAGTCAGTATTTTCAAAACTAAGTATTTTCATCTGGGGCCAATACGCACTCAGATTTTATCTTCTGGCTTCAATCATTTGTGGGTTTTGACTACTTGAGGAAGGAATAAGAAAGTGAATTTAATACGCTTTGCAAAACATTTTTATAAAGGATGTACATCCATTTTGATCCTGTTTTGTTATCAGATCTTCTTGAGCCAAAATGTAATCATTGATCTTAAAACAATAATACCCTCTTGGAAACTCTAGAAGACTGTAGGCAAGCTAGTGGAAACTGCCTGAAGAATTATCTGGCTGGCTCCTCCACGTGTACCACACATGAGTGTTGATAAGTCTTCTCTTTGTAACTTACAAACGTACACACTCACGTGAACAATCACAAGAGTGCACACACTTGCAAAACCATAGGGATGCCTAGCCATGGGAATCTGTTTGTATGTCCTGTAGATCACACACCACAGCACACACGCACACATGCACACACACACGCATGCACAATCTGCTTCCCTATATGGACATTTGAAAAGTTAGGCTTGCTATTATTCCTTAAAAGGCCTGTAAATTAAGTAGGTTAAATAACAAAATAAAACAGGAAAGAAGTGTACTTGACATTCTTCTTTCAACAGTTCAGCCAAATTCAGTGTGAGGTGCTGGAGTCTTAGTTGTGTTATGATGTGGATTAATCATCATCACTGAGAATTTATCAAGTACCTACTGAGGACATGGCATTATTGCAAATTACTTTTCTTCAGGCTGTGGTTCCTTAAAAGAACCTTTAAAAGTATCATAAACAAACAAAAATAAACAAAATAATATTCACTCAAAAAATCCTACTTAGTCTAAAAAAGTTCATCTCATGGCAGTAGCAAGTAGAATGGTGGTTACCAGAGCCTGGGAAGGGGGCAATGAAGAGAGATTGGTTAATGGTACAAAAATACAGTTAGATAGAAGAAATAATTTCTGGTGTTTGATAGCACAGTAAGGTACCTATAGATATCAACAATGCATTGTATATTTCAAAATAGCTGGAAGAGAAGAAGTAGAATGTTCTCAACACAAGGAAATGATACATGTTTGAGGTGATGGATATTCTAATTACCCTGATTTCATCATTATACATTGTATACATTGTATGCATTTTTCAAATCACATCTACCCCATAAATATAAATATATATGATCATCATTATGCATCAATAGGAAATGTTTTGCCAGAGGATTTTCAACTTAAAATTGTAATACCTTGCCTTTTAAAGAAAATCTCAACTTTTTAAAAATCAATTTATAAATCTTCTGTTCTCATAGGTACAAATAATGTAACAGTTTTGAAAAAATGTTCCTATTATACCACTCTATGAATAAATAAATGTATATAAAGAAAAAATATTTACAATAAATTTGTCATTATCTTTAGGTCAGAAGATTCTGGCTTCAAATTTGCCAACTTTAGAGCAATTATTAGTCTCAGCTTTTCCAACAGATAATTGGCTGATGTTGAAGGCTAGAAAATAGTGTGTTCTCATCGTAGTCTAAAACATTTTATAGATTGTGAAGATGGATTATGATTTGCTATTAGATATTTACATTAATTAGATCTAGAATTTTTTTCTTAGTGAAAATTTAGCCATATATGAGGAAGCAGAGTATGGTTATTGGAAGAGTCCTTGTCTTTCCAGAATGGACTAGCCGGAACTTAAAAGCAGAGAGAAAAACAACTACCTTGTTGAATATTCTAATTTAGTAGGTTTTTGTTTGTTTGCTCGCTTGTGGGTTTTTTTAGAGACAAGGTCTTGTTCTGTCACCCCAGTTGGAGTGCAGTGGTACCAACCCGGCTCTCTGCAGCCTTGGAGTCCTGGGCTCAAGTGATTCTCCTGCTCCAGCTAACTGAATAGCTAGGACTACAAGCACATGCTACCACAGTTGGCTTAATTTTAATTTTTATTTTTTGTAGAGATACTTCTCACTATCTGGCCCAGGCTGGTCTCGAACTCCCAGGCTCAAGTGATCCTCCTGTCTCTGCTTCCCAAAGTGCTGAGATTACAGGTATATGCTATTTTACATAGAAGAGAATAGATTTTTTCCATGTTCATTAAGTTAAATTAAAACAAGATCACTTCTCTTATGTTGGGCTAACTTATAACACATTCTCAAACATAATTTTTCTCAATATATAAATGTACAAATAAATACTATATTGATATATATTTAATATAGTGTGCACATACAATTAATGTAATACATGTTGATATACATATTAATATAATCAAGGTTTATATGATAGGAACATTCCTACTTTGAAATATCAGAAGCTCTCTAATCTTTCCTTACTAGACTTCAAGAAAAAGATAACTGTTCATTTTGTTTGCAGCAGAGTTGTTTGATGTTTATGGACATATGGAATATTACAACTATGATTGCCTAATTTTCTAGAAAACTTAAGCCCAAAGTGTCCACCTTATCAACTCCCAAGTTCATAGTATCTACCTCTCCTTACCTAAGCAGTGAGTTGGAAAGCAGTGGAAGGGAAAAATGATGCCAGACTTTCTCCCTGTGGCCTGGATGAAAGCCTAGGGCCCACTATTGAGAAGCTTCAGAGCCCAGACCAAAAAGGTGTAGAACCTGGGAGCAGGTACACCCACATGCATTTAGGAACTTAAGGTGAAGGCCAATTGTCTTAGTCCATTCTCTCACTGCTATAAAGAGCTACCTGAGACTGAATAATTTATAAAGAAAGGAGGTTTAATTGGCTTACAGTCCCGCAGGCTGTACAGGAAGCATGGCTGAGGAGGCCTCTGGAAACCTCCAGTCATGGTGGAAGGCAAAGAGGAAGCAGGCATGTTTTACATGCCTGGAACAGGAGGAAGAGAGCGAGTGGGGAGGTTCCACACACTTTTAAACAGCTAGATCTCGTGAGAACTCACTCACTATCCTGAGAACAACAAGGGGGAAATCTTCCCCCATGATTTAATCATCTCCCACCAGGCCTTACCTCCAACATTGGGGATTACAATTCAAAATGAGATTTCGATGGGGACACAGAGCCAAACCATATCACCATGTCGGTGACATCCAAGTGTGTCAGGACTCCCTGGCTACCAAGGAGACCGTAAAGAGCTTAAAGGGAAGACCAAGTGTGCACAGATTTTAAAAATAAGTTAAAATAATAATTGAAATCTTAAAGAAGGCATCAGTATAATTTAACTATCTAGTTTCTATTCAGTAATCTCTTGGATATCGCTGTACTTTTCTTTTTCTCATTTTTTTTTTTTGTGTGCTTTACCTAATCTGGATACTTTGGCAGATTAGAATTTTCTCTTTATTAATAGTATTCATTTTCATAATTCAGCTTAGAGTTTTAATAACTTAATGAAGGTTGAAGAATACTGAAAGTCATGCAGGCTCAATATTGGGCAACAATCTGAGAAAAGAATACACTTAAAAGAGACCAGGTCATTTGCCTGATGCCGCAATTTCTGCGCCAAGCAATGAAGGCAGTGTCACAGGCCGTTCAAGTATATAGTTTTGTTTGTTGCTCCTCTCTGCAGTTAGGGAAGCTGAATCCCAGTATTATGTCTTTGAAATGTGAGGTCCTACAAGTGTATCTCCTCATATTAGCCTTAAGTTTAATTAATCGAATGGTCTCTCCAGTGTATGACTTGATTATATTGTAATTCCTTGACAGAGTTGATATTTTATTTATAATTCAGTATTAACTGTAAGGAGTTTAATTTTTTTCAAGTTTCTTATTGAATTCTGAAAAATCATGCCATCCTCTAATTGAGTCTTTTATGTTACGTTGATATGGCACCAGTCAAATGAAATATTTTATCATGAATTTTCTTAAGCAATATGAAAAATTACATATAGATTCCTTTTTTCTTATTTAAGGATATATTATACCAAAACTATTACTGCACATTAACATTTTAACTGTATTCATTTTTTCTGTCATTTGTATCTTCCTCTGTATCTTCCAGTTTAGAAGTGAAATCTTTTTTTCCTCTAAAATCATTTCTTGTGCTGTGAGCTACTATGGTGGTTTGGTTGGCAAGAGCCATTCCAGGGAGGTGAATGTGGTTAAAAGCTATTTTTTCTTTCTGTCTCTTTCCCATATACACACTGTCACATATAGCCATATACCACACACACACACACACACACACACACACATACACACGCACAGAAAGCTGCTATTAATCTGTAATGATCCGGAGGAATTCCAGGTATAAGAATGTTTGGAATGCCCCTAAGATAATGAATTTTTCATTCATGATCTTTCGTGCCAGGACTGCTGTGACTGCTAAGACATGCCACACAGTTTCATGGGAAGAAACAATGCCCCTTTGCCAGAGCCCAGTTAGCAAATTAGTATTATAATCATTATCAGTCATCTTACAACATCCGGCAGCAATCGAGATATCATATTTTTTCTCTTAAACTGCAAGTTAAACTGTATAATTACATATGGTTCTGTGAGTTATCTTTTGCTATCAACTTCGATCATCTCCAAACCTCCAGTTAAATAATTCAAGATTATAAGTTCAAGTAACATAATATATAAAAATTAATGTATTACTAATTTTAAAGTAGTCCTGACAGAGAGGCTGATGTATATGAGCTATTTTTACCATGCTTTTTGCCAACTGTACTGTCTGAAGATGCTGGCCAATGTTTGAAAGCTCTTTTAACTCAGAACTCCCTCAGATGTTCTTTTATGATAAGGAATAAAGGAGAAAGCAGAAAAGCTTTGTATCTATGGTAATGAAGGAAGGTCAGAAACCATAGCATATAGATTTTTGGAAAAGAGTCAGAACTTTTTAGAGAGAAAAGATAAAGATTATTAGCATAACTGACCTTGCAATCCACTGTAATTATTCCTAGGCTAAACTGAAGCTTTTGTGGAACAAATAACATGTTGACCCCCAAAATAACCTCATTATGACTATGAACAATAGTAAAGTACTTAGGCAGAAGTGACAAGAGGTTTTGTTTTAAATTATAGCAGCAACAGCAGACTCACACAAACTCTAAGCAGAACCTCCTCCATATTTTACCTTTTTTGAACATAGGATTGTATATGCTGTACTTTTCTTGTTTGCATTATCACTATAATGATCACGTATTATCATCTTTTGAGGATGACAGTGATCCTATTATTATTATGCAGGAAGAGGAAGAAACCGAGACTGTCTACGGAAAGTGAGACTACATAGTCATGCTAGGAATATACTCATGATGAAAAGATGTTATTACAGCATATGTACCCTCTGGGATTTGAATAGTAGGTTCTAATTTGTGATACAATCTAACAGTAAATAAGTTCAACTGGCAAATTTGGTGAACATAGAGATTTGTTGCCAGGAAAAAAAAAAAAAGTGATCTATTTTCACCCACGTTTCAGCCACAGTGTTTTAAAAGTTGTATTCAACGGACAGTGATAATATGGTCTAACAAGTATCAGAAATGGAGTCTCCTGTATGAATTGAAAGTAAAATGAAACATGTTGGTATAAATGTAGGTCTATCAGTAGAATTATCCTAGGGTGCAGTTTTTGTTTTTAAAGTCCTGCAGAACATTGTGGGAATTCCAATAACATATATGTATGGATCCCCACACTCAAATTCCAGTATGTTTCTGTTTTGTAGAAGGATATTTAACAATCAGTCTAGAGAATTCAGTAGTCATAATTAATACTATTGAGAAATCATTTAGGAAAAAAGAAATATCTGTCAAAAATAGTGTTAAAATACACATAAACACCAAAGATTAGGCCCAATTCAGTTATTCCTCCAATTGCCACCTTAATTTTTAAGGCTGCTTTTATGTGAAACTGTGATATTTCACTAAAATATTCCAAAGGTAGTTTATTCTATCCAAGGGAAAACTAGTAAATACAAACATCCACTTTGAGTTTTAATTGAATAAATTATTTAAAACACCTAAACCTGTTGTATCTAGTGGTACAATCTGACTCTGTCTAGATATTCCAAATCTAAAATTGATCAATAGGTTTCAGGGATCAATGAAAAGAATACCAAAATAACAACCAGGAGGCCTAGTTGGAAGGAACTAGTCTTGTGAAACTGTGGGTGAATGGTTAAGTCTCTTTGAGAGTTAGTTTTCTAACCTATAAGAAGGAAAGAACTGGATTAGATTGTCCCTCAGGTCCTTTCCAGCTCTGACATTGTATACTTTCTGTCCTAGTGATTCAAACTACCAAAACTGTTTTACTGTTATCTGACCATTAGTCTCTAGAAGATGATCCTCTTACCTTGTAAGCATTTATGAGTCAGAAAATGGCTCTCATGGAAATGCATCAAAAGTTAACTGTATTTAAATGAATACTAGAAAAAAAAGTTTTTGGTTTGGATTTCCAACCTAGAATGATCGTACCTTTCTAATAGTTTCCCTCCAAATACCTTCATGTTGGCAATCAGCTGCTCTGAGGGGCATTATCTAAGTACTGTGTTTCAGCATGTCTCATTTTTAAATTTCACTTTTATATGAGAAAATAATCAAATTTGGTTCATATGGATTCACTTTCTGGAGAAATTTGGAGGAAATTTCTATTTTTTTTTTTTCTTTGCAAAAGCATCTCTGCCAGCTACAAGTGAGAGTCCATATGTTGTGTGGTATATAAAGAGAAACTGCTCCTGATTTTTTTTCACACCTGAACTACTCTATTGCAGATGTTCCAAAGAATGTCTACCTCAGAAGGAGCTGCAAAATACATTATAAAATTATTCTGGCATAATTTACTGAAGAAAAAATGGATAGTATTTACTAACATTTTCTCACACCATTACATAGAAGAAGGCAGCTAGTAACTTTGCTGGTTACTAGAGTACCATTTAAAGAAACGGGGTGAACCAAAGGCTTAGTGTCCCTTACTAAAAATGACTTCCACACTGAATAGTTACACCTGGCTATGTGCTTTCTAAGACCTTGATTTTTCGGTGTTACATTTTTAATTACAGTAATCATTTACAATTTATAATATACAATCATTTACAATTATAAGTACCTGCAATCTTAGTTTTGCAAGTTGAGTTTCTTGTAAGCCTTGTACCTCCATAGTAATTCCAACATGCTTGTATTATCCACCATCCTGTAGAGAATGAGAGCCATGGTCAGGTGTGGCAGCCCATGCGTGTCATCCTAGCACTTTGGGAGGGTGAGGCAGGCAGATCACAAAGTCGGAAGTTCAAGACCAGCCTGGCCAACATAGTGAAACCTCATCTCTACTAAAAGTACAAAAAAAAAAAAAAAAAAAAATTAGCCAGGCATGGCAGTGTGCGCCTATAATCCCAGCTAATCGGGAAGCTGAGGCCGGAGAGTTGCTTGAACCTGGGAAGCAGAGTTTTCAGTGAGTAAGCTGAGATCGCGCCATTGCACTCCAGCCTGGGCAACAGTGCAAGACTCTGTCTCAAAAAAAAAAAAAAAAGAGAGAGAATGAGAGCCATGTACACAATGAATACAGGTCTCATGACAGAGGCTGTCCATAGCAGGACTGCTTGCAGGTGCAAGTTCATATGCACAAAGCATTCAGATTCTACCACTTTAGGATTTTATTCATCTCTAAGTCTCTGAATCAGAAAATTGCCCCAAGAATAGATACCCTCCTAGTGTGAACATAAATTTATATGTGACTCTCCTTCTTAAATAAGTACTCCCTAGATTGAATTACAATAACTTTATCCAATAAAAAGTCTGTATAATTAGTTCAAACTGTGAACACAGTGATGCAGTGGCATCTGCAATCTAAATCACTCCATAGAATGCTTTGTTAACTGTTCTCCCAACAATAAATAATGAATGTCATTTCTAAATATGACAAATAGAATTAGGTTCTATGTATGCTGTATTGTATATTTTCAAAGCATCTTATTTTAATATCCAGAGAATGCCATGTAAAACCTTGAAAGTACTTATCCATGCCTAAAGAAAGACAATAAATATCCACTTTTTCCAAGCTGAAATTTAATCATTCAGTCATGTTTGTGATTAAGAAATATAGAATAATCCAGGAGCTGTCTTAGAGACTTAGGGAGGCCCTTCTGGTGTTTAACTAGAATTTAACATGAAAGTTACATCCTATGACATGATGAAAACACAGTTCTGTGCATAAGATTATTACAAAGCAATGCTGACACCTACAGAGAATGTATGCAAATATCCAAGTTTAATTGGTATATGCTTTACTGACTGGTGTTAATACTTTAAATTACAACTACCTCTATATATAAAAACAAGACAAATTAAGTTTGATGTGGTACATTTAAAATGACATTTAATTTGTAATGAAAATACTCATTTTATTATCCTTTCAATAAACTTCACATTGTAACATTATTGTTTGACTGTCAATATTTTAATAGTCAAAGGTGGGGCCTACCTGAACAGCTCCATTGCTGTGGACCCATCTGCTGATGCAGACTGATGACATACGTAAAAGAGATAATGAGAAACAAATATGTTTTTTCCTTTCTCTCCTACATTTGTGTAGTATTTCTAGCGAAGGAGAGCTATCGTCTTGTCACTGGGAGAGCTAAGATAGAATGTTCCAGAATAAGTAACTGGAGGCCGAGGAGAAGCACAAACTACCCTTGTCCAATGTTTTCTCTACTGCCTCTTAATTCAATATTGTAGTAGAACTAGTCTCCAGAAATTTAAGGCAGAGCATGAACTTGGTCCAAGGAATACTTTTTTGTGTGTAAGTAAAACTCACTACCCCTTTAATAAGTATTAACTAAAGGAAGGCAAAAATCATATCTTTTATTATTTATTGAGTGCCTCGTAATCACATGAAGAAATTAGGCTGTGACAATGATGAAAAATCAGAGTCCACAGATTGTAATTTAAAGCTGAATATGCTACCAGCAATTCAGTTAGAAAATATCCCACTTATTTGCAATAAAAATGCCTAAGAATAACTTTAATCAAGAAAGTTCATTGACTCTATGAAAAAAAGTATGAAATTTTGCTGAGAGACAATAAAGCTCACTTAAATGGATAAAATGGATAAAAGAAACATGTTCCTGAATAAAAATATGAGAATAGGGATGTTAATTATCTCCTAATTAACTGTAGTTTTATATAATTAAAAAAAAAATCCATGGATGCTTCAATAGCTTAAACATGTTAGAAGTTCAGGGACAAAACAGCTAAATGCATTTTTAACAAGAAGATTAAAAAGAGAATAGTGCTAGCAAATAACTATATACCGAATAAAATGTATTTTCTATAATATATATGATATACCAGTGGTCCCCAACCTTTTTGGCACCAGAGATTGGTTTATTTTGCCACAGATGGTTTATTTTGCCACAGATGGTGTGGAGATGCTGGTTTCTGGATGAAACTGCTCCACCTAAGATCATCAGGCATTAGTTAGAGTCTCATAAGGAGTGTGCAACCCAGATTCCTCACATGCACAGTTCACAGTGGGGTTCTTATCCCTATAAGAATCTAATACCCCTGCTGATTTGACAGGAGGAGCTCAGGCAATAATGCTCACTTGCTCTCCCCTCACCTCCTGCTGTGCAGCCGGGTTCCTAACAGGTCACAGACAGTTACTGGTTCACAGCCAGGGAATTGGGGACCCCATATATATATATATATATATATATATATATATATATATATACACATATATATATATATTTTTTTTTCCCCGAGGTGGAGTCTTGCTCTGTCACCCAGGCTGCAGTGCAATGGTGTGATCTCAGCCCTCTGCCACTTCCATCGCCTGGGTTCAAGCAGTTCTCCTGCCTAAGCCTCCTGAGTAGCTGGAATTACAGGTGCCTGCCACCACGCCTGACTAATTTTTGTATTTTTAGTAGAGACGGGGTTTTACCATGTTGGCCAGGCTGATCTGGAACTCCTGACCTCAGGTGATCTGCCTGCCTTGGCCTCCCAAAGTGTTGGGATTACAGGCGTGAGTCACCACGCCTGGCCCTATATACCGTATTAAACATATATAATACGAAACCAAAATAATTAGAACAATGTAGATACAGAATTATACGGGCAGGTAATTCCAAAGAACAGGATCTATAGTTGAAAAGTAGACTGTAATGTCACAAACTGTAGTGAAAGGAAGAATATTTAATAAAAATGTGTTAGGAAAATTGATTTCCCAGTTTGTTAAATTAGGAAAAACATAGAGAATGCAGAAAGCAAAGTGCACGTAATATTTAAACTTTAGCAATGAACAGATAATGAAGTAAAATGAAATCACAAAGTAAAGAGCAATTAAATTGAGATCACAAATGAAAATTTCTGCATGTCACAAATATATCACACAAATTAAAAATAAAATAACAAACATGGGGAAAATACTTGCAGTGATTATGTAAAAAGTACAGATCCTTAAGGAAAATCCAAAAAATTCAATTGAAAACTAGTCAAGGATTATAACAAAAGGTCATTTCCAGGAGAACTAATACAAATGTTCAATCAATAAAATAAAACATTGAGCGTGGTGACAGGCACCGGTAATCCCAGCTACTTGGGAGGCTGAAGCAGGAGAATCGCTTGAAACCGGAAGGCAGAGGTTCCGTTGAGCCGAGATCGCGCCGCTGCACTCCTGGGCGAAAGAGTGAAACTCCGTCTCAAAAAAATAAAATAAAATAAATTTTTAAAATAAAAGAAAACATTGTTCAACATTACTGTTTTTCCCAATATACAGTTGTATTCCAGAAAACCTGTATCATTAGATTCGGCAAATATTCACTATATTTTCACAAGCCCATCGTTATTTGTTCTCATGGGCTGTAACTTCTCATTTTCTGTAATCTCAAATCCTCCTCTTTTAAATCACATAAAATATCTTGTCCTATATGGTGCCTTTTTCCAATCCCCACAGATAATTTGTTTTTTACAAAAATTTCTTGTTTCCTATTACCTTTTTAATTAGATTTACCTCATACCAGCCTATATTTTGCTCATATGCTAAATGTTTTACTTTGTTTCCTAATTGTAAGCCATTTTTAGCGAAATTGGAGACGTTTACATATCCCTGTCTTTAAAAGATCTGTCATGCCCAAAACAAAACACAACATAATGAAACAACAACAAAGCAAGACCAAAAGCAAGGGTGCTGACAGTTGGATTAATGTAAATAAAGACATTCACACATACAAATTCAGTTTTTTATGCTACTGCAGGAAAAAATCTGTTCCATTCACATGCCCATGGGGCTTCTGCAAAAGCTGGTTGTATTTTGACTACAAAGAATATGTAAATATATTCCAAACAGAAAAAAAAAAAAATGTGCAAGATTACCTTATTTGATTACAACACAAAAATATAATAAAGTAAGAGTTAATAATGAATTGGTAAAGAAACCTTAAAATTTTAAACGCAGTACTTGGAAGTTAAAAAAATAAACTCTCTGGAAGATTAAAAAATAAGTATTCTAAATAACTTTGGGTAAATAAAATAAAATTACGATAAAACTACATAGTAGCAAAGATCATTGCAATGAGAAAACTAAGTTTTAAACCTCATGAAGTACTGCCTGAACTTTTTCCTAAAAAATACTTCATGTGGACCGGGCGCGGTGGCTCACGCCTGTAATCCCAGCACTTTGGGAGGCCGGGGCGGGCGGATCAACAGGTCAGGAGTCTGAGACCAGCCTGACCAACATAGTGAAACCCCGTATCTACTAAAAAAAATACAAAAAAAAAAAAAAAAAAAAAAAAAAATTAGCTGGGCGTGGTGGCAGGCGCATATAGTCCCAGCAACTCGGGAGGCTGAGGCAGGACAATGGCTTGAATCCAGGAGGCGGAGCTTGTACTCCGCCTCAAAAAAACAAAAAAACAAAAAAACAACAAAAAAAAGCTTTATGTGGAAGATATAGTGGCTTAGCACACTCAATATCTATCAGCTTCCAATTAGGGGGATTTTTCTTAATGACAGAAACTAGAAAGCTAAAATCTACTTTTCCATGACTTTCTTGCACCTAAATTTTTAGGTGTGAAATTGATTTGGCTAACTGATGTGTTCTTATGAGTTCCAGAACAATACTGCCCAATTGAAATACAGTGTGAGCCACCTATGCAATTTTAAATCTTCTGGTGATCACATTACAAAAGGTAAAAAGAAAACAGACACAATTAATTTTAAGAATGCATTCTATTTTACCCAATATATTTAATATTGAATATGTTTCAAAATATTTTCATTTCATTATGTCAAGATTGAAAAATTGGGATATTTTACTTTCTGTCTTTCTTTTTCCCCATTATGTCTTTGAAATCTTGTGTGTATTTTAAACTTAGAGCATGTCTCCATTTGAATTAGTCATATTTCCAGTGCTCAGTAGCCACATGTGGTTAGTGGCTGCTGTGTTGGGCAGCAGAGGTCTAGAAGATGAAAGTCAAGGAGGCGTTTTCCTGGTGCTGAGGCAGTTTCTCAGGGTAGAAACTATTTCTGCAGCCGTACTCTAGAGATCCATCAGAGGAAGATGTGAAGGTAATAACAGCTTCCTGATTTTCTGCATCAAAGCTAAAGGGGTGTGTTCTTGAAGTCAGCCTTTCCAGTGATAGCTTAATTCTTCCTTCTCTGAATCTATCCAATGGGTACCTCCCTTTGCAGGCCAGATTTGTGATCTTATTCTGGGGTCATTCTTGAATCAGAATCAAGTCTATTTCTCCAGGCCTTCCAACATCTTCTTAAGCATACAATTCCATCACATTTCCTTCTGCTTAAAAGAGAAGTTTTTGCTTCCTGAAATTGAACTCCAAATGTATACTACATCATCATAAATCTGCTCATTCCTGAAGAAATGGAAATAAATGAACTGAAGACTTAAGATGTTAAAAAATTTCAATAAAATGAACATAAAATTAAAAAGAATTAAAGAAGAAATAGATAAATTAACTAGAAAAAGAACATTTTTGACTAGTTTAATAAAGTAAAATAGGAAATTTATAAAACTGGGAATGAAAAAGGCATGAGATGTACAAAAACAGAGAAATGATAAAACACTGTACATGTAAGTATTTACAAATTTGAAAACATTGATAAAACGAATGAAATGGGTTCCATACTTTTCTAAGAAAAATAAAATTTTCAAATTTGATTGAAGACATGGGGAAAATCTGAACATCCATGAAAGAACCAAGCATCTCAGATGACAAAGCATCATCTTTCTAAAAAAGAACTTCCACTGGTGGAAAAATCACTCTTCTTAATCACTGTACAAAATGAAAAAATCCAAAAAAATTAAAAAATAGCTGAGATAAGAGTGTTTAAACTGTTTAGATTCCATATTGCTAGCCTTGACACTTAGTACACTTAGCACTCAGAAATATTTATCAAAGGTAGCAAATAAAACCAGAATTTTAAGTGACAAAAAGGATGATCCAAACAATGAAAAAAAAGGCTGAACATTTTATTTTTCTCATAGCTGTTTAATACTTATGAGCAAACACTGTTTGACAGGCCAATAGAAGCAAAATATTTTCTCCAACTTACTGGCATTGTCAAATTGAGTGCAGCTTTCAATTTAGCTAATCAACAAAGTAGATGATGAAATTACTTAAGAAGGGAGATTGGATATCTGCATGTGATTTATGTAGTATAATGCTTACTAACTATTCTTTAATTATGAAGGAAGTGATACAGAGAGTCTATTCTACCTAGTGCTGTGTTCATGAAAGAACGAATTAAAACAGACACAGAAAACATCAAAATTAAAACATACTGTTCCTTTTACTCTTCATTTTACGGTGATGAAGCCATTTTAGATTTCCATGGCACTCAAATAATCAGCTACTAGGTGACTATTTCTATGTTATAAAAGTGTACTTTCCTTTAGGTCAGAAACCATGTCCTTATTATTTTATTGCTTAGAGTACATAACAAAGTGCTGGTTGACTTGAGTTGGAAATAAAATAAACCTGAATTTACTTCACAGTATTGGTTTACTTTATGGGTCAGGTTCTTCATAGAGCAGTAAAATAACTACCGGAACAAATTATGCCATATAATCTTTGAATAGCATTAAACCTGCTATCAATTTCTCTCTGCATAATAGAGAGCTTGCAAGTGACCAATTCTGTTTCAGGCATAAGATGACTTAATAAACATGAGACATAGAGAATACAATGCCATTGCTCAGTTGTCCCTCATCAATTATATAAAAGAAAATATCTTTGTCCATCTCCTTTTATATGTGGAGACATAGCTTAGTAATGCTGCTCCCTATGGCAGGCTGCAATGAGTCTCAAAGTTTCGAATATTCACGTACATTATAAAGAACTTGTGATGAATGAAGACTCAGTCGTCTAGCTCAGATCGTGACTCATAAACTTAAAGGAAAAAATGAAGTCTAAAACCAAAGAAAATGAAAATAGCTAAGATTTTTATTGGCTACCTGCCACTCTTGCAGATCTACAAGGTATTAACAGGATTTCAATCATTTTAGAAATGAGGGAGTTGAACAAGATCATTTTAATTGCTATGATTCCGATGATCCATGCTAAAAAAGTATTAAAAGAGTCAAATAATGAATGTTTTTAAATTTAACATAACTTTTGATTCTATGTCCCCTCATTACATACATTGTGTTTAGTTGAATTATATTGGGTGATTCACTGAAATTACTTTTCAAAATTACTAATTACAAAATTGGAAACTAGCTCAGTACTGCCAAATGTTATAAAGAAAACAAATGCAAATCTCTACTGTTTCTTACAATATTCTTATTTAGTTTAAAACGAATTTTAAAAAATTTTAGGTTGCTAGATCGAAAAGAATATCTCTAGAACTATTTAGACTAGATTCCTTAACAAAAAAAAAAAAAAAAAGAAAGGAAAGAAGGGAGGGAGGGAAGGAAGGAGAAAGGGAGGAAAGAAGAAAGACAATCAAAGCAGGCAAGTCATAATATGGCCAAATTTAATCAATAAATTTTGTATTCTATTGATTGACTAAATGATAAAATATTTTGTCATTAAGTTAGTAGAGTTTATCTAATAGAATCTTTAGGAATTAATGAAATCCCCATGCTCAAATCTCCCATACTGAAATCTAAGAAAAATTACTTTTCCAGTAATAACTACATACCTACATACATATACATATCTATTTTTACTTAGTTATGTAATTATGTCAGAACATTATAAATATATTGTGTCATATGTGTATGTGAGTATAAAATATTACTGCTGTGTATAAATACCTATAGGCATGCTTCCCAAAAAGTGATCACTGGAACAGAAATTTTAAGAGATTGTCAAAAAGTTTGAGATTCAATTAAATTAAATAAATTTAATATATATAACATATATTAAATATAAAATACATATCTTATACATATTAAATATATAATGTATATCTTATGTATATTAAATATATATATCTTACAAATTTCCAGTACAAGGTTTATTTGATTAAGAAATCTTACCTTTTTTTCTGGAAAAATCTTTGTACTCATGGTTTTGGAACACTGTTAAATGTGATAGCACTAAAGAATAGGTATGAAGTGTTCCAGTTTTTCTAAATGAAGATAACATTTATAATTTCCATAGCAACTGTGGTTCGGAAACATTGAAAAACTATTTTTAAGTGTTTAAGTGTAAAATCCATTTTCAATGAGTATTATTTATACCAAATGTCCTGGTGCACAATGCATTAATATGTTCACTGTTATTAACAACAAAAGAAGTGAAAATGCAGAAAGTTGAAAGTCTAGGTAAATTTGGGGAAAAATATATGATTAGTATCCAAGGTATATTTTCCACATTTACCTTACAGATTAAGTGAGGCTAAAATAAGGCAGAAAAGGATGAACAGAATTTAGAGAACATCAAAGAAGGCAGAAAGATATTTACTGCTGCTTCTTTCATTCTCCCTCATTCTCCTTAGTCTCTATTTAGGTCCAAGTCATGTAGCACCTGCTATATAAATCCTTCCCTCATTTCCTAAAGTGAAAATGATCTATCTTTCCTTCCTTCCTTCCTTCCTTCCTTCCTTCCTTCCTTCCTTCCTTCCTTCCTTCCTTCCTTCCTTCCTTCCTTCCTTCCTTCCTTCCTTCCTTCCTTCTTTCCTTCCTTCCTTCCTTCCTTCCTCTCTCTCTCTCTCTTTTTTTTTTTGAGGCAGAGTTTCACTCTTGTCACCCAGGCTGCAGTGACATGGCACAACCTTGGCTCACCGCAACCTCCTCTTCCCGGGTTCAAGTGATTCTCCTGCCTCAGCCTCCCAAGTAACTGGGATTACAGGCGTAAGCCACCATGCACGGCCGACAATGATCTTTCTCATAGAACATATAGAGTTCTTCATTTGTTCCTCGTGTCAGGTATTTACCACATTCTGTGAAGTTATATCTGTCATCTGCCCATTAGATTGTATGTTCAGTTTGGGTGGTGGTCTTGTGTCATTCATCTTTCTGTGCCTATATTTTATTGTTAATAAATACACATTGCCTTTAAGCAATTAGGCATCTTTATAAAAGTTATAGCTATTGCAAGGAAACTTTTCAGAATGAGCAGTGTGCCAGGTACTATGCTATACATGCTTTGGGAGGTAAAGTCAGAACTTGTCTCATTTAACCTTATGTACTTATTTTATGTCGAAATCCACTTGTTTTATATCTTATTTTCAGTGAATAATACTATGCTTTTAGGATTAATCAAAAATATAGTATAATTGAGTCATTCTAAAATTTGAGCATATAATTTGTAAAAATGTTTGCTGAAAAACATACTGTGTGTTAACAGTTTACTTTCACTTATTTGTAATATATAGTTGAGACACTTTTTTTTTTACCCTTGAGACTCATCTCATATTTTCATTGGACTTTTCACCCTTTCTTATTTTTACTAACTTTAGAGTAGTAATTGAAAGTACTGAAATAATAATTGAAGGTACTGAAATAGTAATTGAAGGACTGAAATAAAATTTCTAGAGATTTTGAATAAAAAATTTAAAGGTATTTAAGAAAATAGTTTCACCCTCTCAAACCCGAAAAAAACGCTGTGATCTGAAAAATGCAGAAGTATTGTATGAGCCTAGCTGAGGGGTTTTTCTTTCTCTGCAGCTCCTATAGAAACTCAGACTGGGCAAGGAAATTTATGTTGGCTGACAACTTCTGGTTCTCACTAGAGGTCGCAGGATGTCAAAAAACTGACCAGCCAACAAGGACACAGCTGCCAACATTAGTCTACATAAAGCATCCTTTTTGTACATCTGGGTAATGCCTCGACAGCATGCCAATTAGAACACCATATTCTAAAACACATTAGGGCCAATTAGTGTCCTGACTCCTGAACGGTTTCTTTGAAATTCAGAGTTTCAGTGCCATGCAGCCTTTGAAGGCCTAGTAGAAAAACAGGATCTGAAGGATTGTTATAACATTCTCCAGAGCAAATGCTTCAATCTAGTTAAGGTTATCTGATGACTTAATTATTATCATGTTCTCTCCCTTTTTAGGGAGTGTTAGAGACATTTAATTAGTATCACTATCAATGGTATAAGGTCAACACTTACAAAATCAATAAATACTTCTTTGAGCGTTCTAATCATTTTGTTTGAAGAAGAGGTAATATTGTCCTGTCCTTCACACACTTAGGTTCCATATGCAAATATTAGTATTCCTTTGGTAATCTTAATTTTCCAAGATTCATTTTAGACAGTACTTTCAATATTCAAACTTTAATGTGGAGCTCATACTTTTAGTTTTTTGCTCATCATATTAATTAGAACATTAATGAAATATTGCTTAAAACACATAAAAAACCCCCTCACAATTGTGTTATAGAAGTATAAATTATAAATATGGAAGTTGAAATGATAAATTATAAAAGTACAAAGTAATTTTCAACAGAGAAATCACTTTGAAAACTTACCCTGAGTGACATAGTTAAATAATTAATCTTATGAAAATGTATATTATAAAAATTGAGGAAAAAACAGATTTTAACCTCTGATAGAAATTCAAAAGCCATAGGGAATCTTATAGTTCCAAAATATAACCATTACTTTAGCCTATAGTGCTTGATATTTGAAAGAAGAAGTAACTAATTTTGCAATAAAATAAATTCTATTTCACTAAATTAAAGCGTATCATCCCATTGTTCACTTTGATGTGCATTATTTTGGGAAACTATTTATTAACAATGAGTCAGATACTCATTAGATAGGAGCAATTTTAATTTAATTTAATTTAATTTAATTGGGGTGTTGGAAGAATCGAAGTTAGAGACTGATCTACTGTGTCATGCTTTTTATATAGTTAAGATCATTAACAGATATGTTTGCCAATTTTATGAAGTGCTTCTTATTTCATGATAATTTTATTTATTTTGCTGGGCATGTCCTGTGAAAGGAATCACTTAGTTACTATATTAGAATAAAAATGGTTAATAAAAGATCGCACTACATATTGAATTAATTGCTCTAATAATTGCTTTCCTGTTTTACTAGTAATTAGGAGCAAACAGCTTCAGGTTCTCTGCATGTGGTCTCATGGTTTTAAAAGAGTAAGCCATAAACTTTGCACTGATTTTATAGTCAAACGCATGACAATTTCCATTTCTCATAGCAATTATTACTATAGAGCAAGAAAACAAAGGAGAACCAACTAATTTTTACAGGTTTTCTAGAAATGTTTCAATCTAATTCTTTGAAATTATTAAAGTGTTTTATTTTTAAATGAGAGCTGTAGTAAAAAATTATTCTAGCAAAGCATTTAATTACTTTTAATGTTGATGTTGGAGACCAAATGAACGAGCAGACTTTTAAAATTTCTTCTAAAGAGCAGTGTGCAAGAGAAGAAAAGATAGCAACGCTCTGCTTTTATGTTACAAGCAGAATACTTAATAGTGAGGTGTGAGATATGAGGCTCAGACTCACAGATGAACTGTGACCTCAACTCACAAGTGGTGGTGTTTTTAGAGGAGTGGTAATAATTTACAAAGCACCGGTATAACCTTCTGTCGAATACACGCGAACTAAAGTAGAAAGCTGAGGAAATTATTCAGATATGTCAGCACTTTCTTGCTAGGAAAAATTAAAACACCACACCCGTTTTCATCTGAAATAGCTAGATAATTGAGGATCAAAACCTTGTCTGAGTAATTAGCTCTTGATAAACCAGTCTCCTGTGTACCCTGGTAAAAGCACTGTGGATGTGCTAGTGATCTACTGACTTGTGAGACAGTAGGAATCCACTGTTAAGATGGTTGACATCCCTGCCCCAACTGTGCTCCTCTCTGTTTGCAAGATCTCTTTCTTTCTCTTTCTCCCTCTTTTTTTTTTTTTTTTTGGTTGTCAGACCCAGAGTAAATATGAATGAACTCTTTCCCCAAGAGGTGAGGGAGAAGAGAATTATGAAGGAAATTGTTCGCTCTGAGTTGTAGCCACTTCAGTGTCTCAGGCTTTTAGAGTTGGTGTCGTGAGCCTAGAGAAAACCATCTTCACCTATTTTAGGGACCATTAGTTAATGTCGTTAAAGTGCTTTGAAGATGAAAAACAATAAATATATAAATAAACACACTTCAGATGTTTCATATTGATTGGAGTGGAGTGGTTTTATAGTGCAAAACTATTGCTTTAGTGGTTGGAAAAGCCACCCAAAGTGAGTTATAATGCTGGAAGATGAAGGCCAAGGTCATTAATTATTGCCACCTGAAAGCCCGGTGCAGCTTACAAAATAAATTTTGCTGGGTCCCGGAACTAAGCGCAGAGTATAATGGGGAGTTCAGAAATACAGAAAAACTAGTGTTCAAGTGCAGCTGCATATTATGAATAGAGTTAAATAAGTTATAAAATAACTTGGTGATTTTACAATGCATCATAAAAAATGAAATCACACAAGTTTTAAATTTATGCCAATTACCCAACAACGCATTCAAGAGGTCAGTAAACAATATCAGCCTTTTCAGTTTAACTTATTTCAGCACACTGTGTTTTACTGATTATTAAGATGTTTGTTCTCGTAGATCCAGAACAAAATCTACTTTATCAACTTATTTTCACAAGGTTTATTTTGTGAAGGTGAATTAATAAAGTTAGCATAGGGTATTACTATTATCTGGACATTTAGTTATTTATGGGTGGGAATGGAAAGGACAGATGGAATCCTCAAGTGAGTGAGTCCTGTTAGAAATTTAAAACTTCTACTTTCTTTACTGCTTTCTTCATCATCTTTTATTACCTGCCAAGGAAAAATCTTGCTTTTCTCAACTGTTTCGTAAATACTTATTACAAATTTCCTTTCAGATTGGATTGCTGGTGCTCTAGAATTCCTTGTCAGTGGGCAGAAGAAGAGGTGAGGACTTCATAGCTACAGGGTCCTGTCATGTGCCAGGCTGCATGCGAAGTGATTTAAATACTTGATGTGTTTGCGTTGCAAAATAACCATATGAGATAAGCATTTTATTTTAAAGGTGAGGAAAATTGAGCTAAGAAAGGATAAGCATCCAAGGATATCTAACAAGGAGAGCAACAAGGACTTAAACACGTTTTCCCATCCCAAACCCTGCTTTTATACTGAATGTATAGATTTTTAAAATTAATTTTCACTGGTATTCTAGTGTTCAATGTTTCCAGTGATGGAATCTTTTAGAATACTACTTAGATTATGAAATCTAGATAATTTTATTTTTGTCCATACAAAATTGTTTTGCATCTTGCACATACAAAGTATTTTGTGGGATTTATTTATGGAAAAGATGTGGCTCCTATCCTCTATGAGATGGACAACTTGAATGCAAGGCAGAGTAGAGGGACTTCCTTGGAGACTATCATCTGTGGAGTCAGGAAGGACAATGTAGCCAGGCTGGAAGGAAGAATGGGCTTTAGCTGGGGATGGAGGTCATTGGCCACTGTCAGGCATAGAGTTCTCCATTGCCCAGCACCTGTTTAGCAGGATTAGTAGAACCACAGGCTCCCAAAGAGTGGCCAGCCAAAGGAGCCAGTGGAGGGTCGGGGTTATAAGGTGACCATACTATGTCCATGAATCACTCACTCATTTCAACTCCCATTCCCCATCTTCAAAATAGCTTAAGACCCTAAAACCTTTGGCAAGTGATTGACCTGGATAATGTGCCTTAAGGAGTTGAGTGCATTCCTTTCTTCCAAGAAGCTGATAATACTCCGTTATTATAGTTTTAAAACTAAATTATTCTCATTGCGTTGAAAGTATATAATACGATCCATCAAAGGTTTCAGAGTCTATTTTTTAATCACCTATGAAGCAAATAAAATAAAATACAAACTTCATTTTATAGGGAAACCACTTAGGAAATCTTGGGAGACATATTTTATGTTCATAATATAAAAATATGAAAACAGTACTATATTAGCTAAATAAAGAGGACAGAAAATGGCCAGATGAGAGGCATTCTGATGTCAGTCACTATATCATTGGGGAATTTATAAAGAACACCATTAATGTTTATTTCAGATTGAGGGATTTTGTATTATTGATGGATTTTTTCAAAGAAAATTGTCCTAGTTTTATTTAATCTGTAGCCAGATTTGCGTGTGTGTGTGTGTGTGTGTGTGTGTGTGTGTGTGTGTGTGTGTATGCTGAATTTCTTGCCTGCCAGTGAAAAAACTATGTATAGGTTTTGCCCGATCACTAGAAAAATACCAATTAATAATAATAACCAACTTTTTTTTAATGTTCCTAGCTTACATCTGCTAGGGAGTACATTACATCCCTAATTTTTTCTAATTCTCAGTTTAACCCTATTAGGTATTTCATTTCTGTTTCAAAAACAGGGAGAGTGTAGCTAGGGAAGTAACTTGCTCAAGGCAAGATAGCTACTAAATGGGAAATTTCCATATTAAGTCTGTGTTTTCTGTGGCTGAATTCTGTGCTCTTAACCGATTTGTTCGTAGCTTCTCTCCAGTATCACTTTGAGTAAATTATTCTGCGTTAGGTCAAGTGAAGAAAGAGAAGCCTCTTTTCAAATAACATAGTTAGAGGGACTGGAAATAATTTGATGTTTTAGAATTCACTTAAAATGATAATAATAATAAACAATTACCAAAAGTTCTTACGTACTAGGAACTAGTATACATATAGTTTCTATATACGAGGACTATAAAACATATCACATATATTAATTCACTTATTCCTTGTAACAACTCTATGAAATATCACTATCCCTAAAATTATCTCTTTTTTATGAATGAGAAAACTGAGGACACTTGAGGTTACAAAAGCAGGTCCAAAGTCACCAAGCTAGGAAGTAGAGAGCTGGAAATTGCACTGAGGGACTGTTTTCAAGCTCCATACTCTTGTGACTCCTTAACTAGGTGTTCAGGGGACAACAGTGAGGATTCAGTAAAGGAGCAGAAGTTACATAATTGGAAACCTACTAGTGGACTCAAGCCTTTGAGTGCCATTAGGTTGGAAATGGGAAGACCTCCCTCCTATTCCATTCCATTGCCCCCATTTCACTTTGGCCAAGCCGTTGCCCAAAGGAAGAATGCAATTATTTCCGGATGTCATTAAGCAATTATATATGTTTTTTGAATACACAAGTCAGTGGATATTCTGAAGAGTGATACAGCAAGTAATGCCTAAAACAGCAAACAAATCCGAAGTGCCAACAATAAATACATGCAGCTTCCCCGTCTAGACTCAGACCTTTTGTATTGAAGGACTGGAAGTGAAAATGAGTGATAAACAGGTACGAGAAGGAAGCAACTGTGGGACAGGTGTGATGGAAGAGGCAAATGGCAGGAACCCGCAGGCAGTGTGGTGTAGCAGAGGACAGGAGCCGAACTAGGTCAGTGTTTATCAAACATTAGTCAACCTTCACCTGCTACCTTCATTACTGGCTTAATTTCACGAAGCCAGTGCCTTGTTTTTAAGCTTAAGCATGATTGTAAGAACTATATATGCAATGACAAATTTAGTAACTATTTTTTTCTGATATACATACACATCCATACATAGTTTATTACTATAGTACCTAAAATGACTTCATGTACTCTTAGCAGTTTAAGTACCATTTTGGGACACTGAACTCTAGAATTAGGAGATGCCATGTAGAACTGAAGGAAAGCTCATGAAATAAAGCCATATGTATCCAGTAGAGAGTCACATCAGAATGGGGTGAAAATAAGAGTTGAATGGTCTGGAGTAGCTAAAAGCCATAAAAACAAAGGGCATCTCTGTCCCCCACAGCGAGGGCCAGCGAGGGTATGGTAGAAAGACTAGTACAGTAAACTACTGAAGAATAACCAGAGATTCAGTTTAGGGGCCCCAACTCAGATTAGAATCTGGAATCCATTGCAGAAGGAAAGCTCCCTTTATCCCCCAGGGGAGGTGTATGCCTTTTTCTTAACGAAACCTTCTTCCACACTTTTGTGAATGAAGCAAATATGGCCCTCTGCTTACTTTTTTCATTCTTTCTCAGATACTTTATTTGTTCTTTCGGAAATAGCAATACGGGCAGATTTTGATTACTATAGGGTCATCCTAATTCTGAAGAGTTGGGAGCATTCATCAGTGGTGATACATATATTATTTATATATATATATATATGCAATATAAACATTATATAGTGCAAGATTTAAAAAAAGAAAATGTGGAAATCAAAGTCCATCAAGACTCTAAGATCATCTCTTCACTTAAAAGTATTTGACTGAGTTGCATATAGGTTCAGAATAACAGTAGCATTAACACAAAGAAGGACTTTTTAAAAGTTTAAAGTAGTATGAAATTGCCAATATTTGCTGTTTTTGAGAAGGCAATCGATATACATGCTATTTGCTTAACAAGTTAATGGTTTTTAGGTCAGAGGAGGGAGTGAGACCAGAGAGAAGAGGAAAACTCACATTTTATTTCATATATGTCTGATATTTTTTTCACAAGGGACAAAAGGGAAATATATTCATTCATGTATTATTTGGTTTTATAACACAAAATGATCACATCTAGCTTTGCACAAATCTAGCTTAGAAAGTATACATATCTAATTGATATTTTCTACAAGGGAAATTTGCTTTAATTGGTATTTCCAATGTGACACACCAATTGGCATAGAGCTTGCGTTTTGCAGCACTCTTGAGCGGCTTCATTCCCTGTTATTGCTGAGAGTGATCGGGTCCTGTTGCAGGTGGCAATGTTGATCAACAGCGCTTGCCAGCTAGAAGCCAGGGCAACATCAGCACGTGTCTTACTAAGGAAATCAGTTTCTCCTTTTTGTCTTCCTGAGGAGACTGAATTCACCTACTATGTGTCTGCAGCTATACTATGACACAGCAATCAATCAACTCCTTGCTCACATACATATTCTTGCAAATTTATGTTTCTTTCATGGACAAGGAAAATCTATTTTTAGTTTGTAATCGTAACAACTGCAGAGACAAAATTAGTTTAAAAAATGAATTTTCTTATTACAAACCTAGAGTTAGATGTAATATTTAAAAATAAATCAGGGATTAAGCCTAGGTATTGTGATGTAGGTATTCTCTGCAAGTATATTAGCTGTAAAGAAACATTCCTGTATTTTGACTTGAGGTTCTACTATGATAATCATTCTAACTCTCTGGACTACAAATTTATAAAATTATAAAACCAAGTAATGAAACACATGTAAAAAGTAAGAGGTGTTATTATACATAATGAGGCCATTATCCCTATACAGTACTTTTTTCCCCCAGAACAAATGTATAAAGCATATTTATTCCTGCAAAGTAAGCAATGTTTAGGCAAACTGTAGGTAAAACCTCTTGCAAATTTACACATGATCAAGTAGTCTAAGGAGATGTTTGCAGGCATTTAGAGTAACAAGGGACATTTTTAAGGTTTTGGGGTAGGGAATGGGGACACTGTCAGCAGCTCAAGAGCAGGAATCCTCCAGATGACATTTGCATTCTCTGGGCTTTCAGATGGGCTAAGCAGGATTCATTCTTGTTGAGCTCTGCACTAGGGCAACACTATTATTAATTATGCAAACTTTTTTTTTGGATGGATAAGAGAATTTGAGAATGACTCAGCAAGAGATTTCAAAATCAAACGCCTCTACCTGCTGATTGAACATGTTCTTTTAAAAATCTGGGCATTAGGAGTTTAAGATCTATGGAAGGGAAGCTCCATTATTGCAGTGACCTCTGAGAAAGACCCAGTTTTGTAAAGAACATTTGGTCAGTTCAGTTCCACCTAGCCTTGCTATACTTTAAGTTGAAAATAGTTGGTGCTTTTTCAAGATTGGCTTCTTACTTTTCTCTAACAAACATGAATAAAACCTAGTAAAATCTCCAAACCAAAGATGACTTTATCATCAAAGGGGTGTGGTGTGTGTGTGTGTGTGTGTGTGTGTGTGTGTGTGTGTGTGTTTGTGTGTTTAACTTCATACATTTCTCCAGATGATAACTTGGATCCGGGGAACACTAGTTAAATAAGATGTAAGGCTTTTTTTTTTTTTTTTTTTTTTTTAACAAGTCCTTGCTAAAGTGACAGTTAAAGATTTAGTTGGAAAAGCAAAGCTCCCAATCACTAGTCCCTTCGAAGCTTGTTGGGGGAGAAGTCATCTCACCTATTTTGGAAACTACTTGCAGATGTGGGGAAACCTCGGAATTGCTCACAACAGGGGTTTTGCAGAGATTTCCTCTGATTTTTTTCCTCCCCAATTTCCCACAACCTGTGTTTGTCTTGAGTCTGCTCGGCTGACATGTGGTTTACCTCGCTGACCCTCCTGCCAGGTTTTACACCCTCTCCTCTGAAGAAGTAAAACATTACTGAAGCCGAAGGATACAGAGCAACTCTGCTCACGGGCGCCAGAACTGTCACAGAAAATTTGCTTCCCGAGTATTCCATCCAACTTCCCTTCCTGCGCCCACGTGAGCCATAGCGCCAGCCCATCGGCAAGGTCTCAGCGTTTCCTGCTGCTGCAATCTGTAACTCGATTTTGGATTTTTTTTTTTTAATTGCAGTTCTGAGGATCTTAGTTCTTAGCAAAACTTTTTTGGTTAGGAGACTTTTACAGTAGTCTGTTTATTTTCTTACCAAAATCGTGAAGACTTGCACACTTTTCCTCCATTCCTGCCCTGCTCTAAGGTTAAACAGCAGCAAAGGAAAGAAATACACACTCGCTGTTTATTTGGGGGGAGGGGAAATATGGATTTGCAGCTAAGTTATCACGATCCTTCGCTCCACCCCCGGTCTGGCACTTTCAACTGACACGTACATCATCTATTAATTGTTGTTTACCAACTCAGATACATAATATATTCATTTTTATCTTTGGTAAAATATAAATGGAATTGTCAGCGCGCTCCTGTCTGTTTGTTTGTCTAAGGCTATCAAAAGAAGTCAAGAGAGGAGGCTGTGGCCCGGATCCTGACCCTGATTGTATGAATAAGTAAGCAGGATGCAAGTGATTGGGTTAGATGGTGCGAATATTTTTTTTTTTTTCAAGTTAGGAAGAGGGTAAAAAGACAGGCTGGCGGGGGGAAGGCAAACAGTGCATCCCCAAATCCTCACACTTTTGCTCTCTTGCAGTCAGTTGCTTTGCTGGCTTCTGCAGGCTTTTAAGGTCTCGCGGCGTAGAAATGCCTGGCCCCCACCCCCTTCCTCGGTCTCCCCTTTCAATTCAGATGTGCTGATGTGCAGACCGGATTCATCTTCTCGGAGCGGCGGCGGCGGCTTTGGGCTCAGGCGGCGGCGGCTCGCGCTCGGCCGCGGAGTCCTGGCAGCAGCGGGGACGCGGCGCGGGAGCCCGAGCACTGGTGGCAGCTGAACCCGCGGGGCGCCGCTGGCCGAGCCGCGGCCGCGGGAAGTTCGGCAGCCAGAAGAACGATCTGGCAGGCTACGAGCGCCCGCGCCGCCAGAGCCGAGTTTGCCTGCGCCCTCCCCGCCTCCGAATGCCGAGTTCCTTACCTGCCCTCCGCCCACCCGCGGGCCCCTAGCCAACTTCTCCCTGCGACTGGGGGTAACAGGCAGTGCTTGCCCTCTCTACCGTCCCGGCGGCATCCACATGTCTCCGGACACCTGAGCACCGCGGTCCCGCCGAGGAGCCTCCCGGTGGGGAGAAGAGCACCGGTGCCCCTAGCCCCGCACATCAGCGCGGACCGCGGCTGCCTAACCTCCGGTCCCGTCCCCTCCTTTTCCTCCGGGGGAGGAGGATGGGGTTGGAAAAGCTTTCCCTGAGGATGCTCGTGTGGCTGGTGGCCTCGGGGATTGTTTTCTACGGGGAGCTATGGGTCTGCGCTGGCCTCGATTATGATTACACTTTTGATGGGAACGAAGAGGATAAAACAGAGACTATAGATTACAAGGACCCGTGTAAAGCCGGTAAGTGGCTCTCCAGGTTGGGACAGTGGCTCTCCAGGTTGGGACGGTGGCGCGCCGGGGGCCGCTGCGCTGGGTTTCCGATGGGTGGCGGTGGGAGCTCACCTGTTTCCTTCCCTCCCGCGTCAGCCCCTCCGCCGCCCCTCCTTCTCTCCCCCTCCTTTCTCTTCCCTTCCCCACCCGCGAGTGGCAGCCGCTGCGGCCCCAGTTAACGAGAGTTCTATGCTAGTGGGATCCGCTGCCAAGCTCCCATCTCCCAGTTTGGGAATAACGTCCTGGAGTTTCTGATCCCTCTCTCCTCCCCCACCGAAATGAAACAAGTCGTAAATATAGCTGGCTGCTGTAGGTTTTAAATTCCAACACTCAGCGGGCTTTATGCATCTGGAAGGGACACCGCCTTCTTCCCCCCGCCCCCCACCAGGGCGCGGTTTCCCAGCGCTCGTTCGAGGCCGAGTGGGCAGGGTTTCCCAAAAGACACTGGAGGATGGCATTGCTACCTCCAGACACCTTGGCTCCCTCTTTTACCAGAAATTTCAAGTGTGGATTCCAGGCTAGAAGGGGATTGTGACAATCTCGGAATAACTCACTTCTAGACGGGATTCTGATGCATTTGCCCATTTAAAATAAACTGAAAAAAAATGTTTTTAAGTTGCTACCCCATTCAAACTTGTGTCTTCCTTCCTGCTGACACCCCAGGGAAATGCAGTCGGACCAGCACTGCCTGAAGCTCAGCTTCTCGCCTCGCAGGGTCCCTGAATGTCCCAGGTCCTTCCCCTCCCTTCTACGCCTCTGGCGCCGCTGCCAGCCTCTCTCGCGCGCGGGGCGGCGCTTCCCTCTCGCCGCCTAAGGTCGGAGACGCACGTGCCCGGGGCCGCTACCACGTGAGCGCAGCGCCTGGGGGCGCCCAGCACTGGCGGAGGCTCCTGTCCGGGCTCCGTGAACTCCTCGTTCCTTGCTGTGTTGGGCTGTGGCTGAGGTGATCCGCGCTCAGTGTGGACGCACGAATAACTTCGTAAAGGTTGCACGGTGGTTGGGGCTAACCTAGTGGAGCGGTTTGTAAGCGGAAGGCACGTTGGGTTCCATCCCAAGAGGTGTGGGCTTTAGCGAAGCGTAGAGGAAGGGAGTGGACAAAGTCAAGTATACCTAGGGTTCTCCAGATTCCGTGCTCGGTGACTGGGTTTTCTTCCCTTCCATAACCAGATAAGCATTATTCATCCTCTCTTGGGCCTGGAGGAAGGAGAGGTGTACACAATGAAGAACAATGCTGGAAATTCCCTAGTTAATTTTTACCTTTGATGACACATTGTTCTGACAAAAAGTGTATGTGTGTTCTGTTCACATTATCATGTCTTTCTCGGTGCACCCTTAAGTGCAGATACTTATTCAAAACTCAGAGTAGCTTAGCAGGAGCCTGTCAGGCTGGAACTCAGAATTCTGATTTAATTCGGTTTTGCTGATAAGTTTCCTGCTGTCACTTTTAATAACTGTATCTATTTTCCCACTGAAAGTTTCTTGGGCCACCCCGGATGGTTTGGACAAGGAGATGCTGATTGCTGTGGTGGGTGACCAGTGGCTGGGCATTCAGAATCTGCTCTCTGCAACTCCTTAAATGTACTTTTTGCTAAGAAATTTCTTTTGAATAATGTTGTAACTTGCTGAAAATTGTGCGTTTTCTTGTTTATGGTAGGGTAGAGATGAAGTACATTATTTCAACAGATTGTGTAGGAAAACATCTACTTTGATACCTTGTTGTGTGAAAGATTCAAGCAGATAAGTATTTGCACCATGTGTATTGAAACACACCTCAGACATTAATGTTTAGTTTCTTTAGCAAATAAACATCTAGGTAAAAAACAAACAAACAAACAAACAAAAAAAAACTTTAATAGCATTTACTTTTTGTTTCCCCTTTGATGCTGGTTTATTTTTGAATAAAGCTGCTGAAAGTAAAGCAACAACAAAACCAACGTTGAATGGATTATTACCCTAATCTTATTTCTTCTCTGTTTTTGAGAAGAGGCATACCAGTACACACCTGTGTGTGTGTTCACACGCATGCATGTGTGTGTGTAATGAGAGAGAAATAAGAATGGCTTAAGTGGAGGGCTAAGAAGTATGCACAGAATATGAGTCCCTTTTAAAATTACCACCCTGCTTTTGAATTTAGGCTTCAATTTACCGTCTTGGCTAAAGACGGGCAAAATTTTAGTGCCTCCTTTCTAGCACTGGGAAAGTCAAATCAAAGTTCCAATAACAGGAAAAAAAATGAAATAATACATTGAAATCCCAAGCAAGAGTCAAAAAAAAAAAAAAAAAAAAAAGAAAAAAAAAAGGTCACTGAGATAAGGAAGATGGGGACAGCTCTGTGAAAGACAGCCATGCAAAAGCAAAAGAGAAGGTACTTTCCAGACACTTGGGGCACCTTTGATCTGCCCTTTCCAAATAACAGATTGGAGAGCATGGCCCATGAAATAAAGGGGCCTGTCTGAGCTTCTCTAACAGGGTCTTCATATTCCTTAAAATACACAGTGGCTTGGTATCACAACGACAATCATGGCTTTGTGGTTTTAAAGCACTTTTGAGTGCTGGTGTTCACAACAGCTCAATATGGTAGAGTTTGTTACTCTTCCCATTTTACACGTAGGAAAACAGAGACCCAGTGAGGTTACATGTCTTTGTTAGGATTACTCAGAACTTGATTCCAAGTTTCCTGGCTGCAAAGTCTGGCTGTATCTGACAATTACACTACATTCATTGTGGGCCTTTTGGAGGCTTTCATTGAGAAGATAATAGGTATTAGTCCAGGTTTACCAGGAATCCAGACTAACAGAGATGCGATTACTTGCATATCTGATATAGGTGAAGTGAGGAACATAGCTTCAGATTTTCGAAACTCAAATCCTTGAGGACAGAAATCAGAACTGGTTTTTAATGTTTATCACAGGAATGGATTACTACTGTTAGGAATTTAATATGTTCTGAATACCTTCTTGATATCTATAGACTGGTTGATACTGCCATTTACAAACTTCTTTTCTAAACAAGATCAAATGTGTGTTACCCAATGAGATTTGCTTCTCAATTACAACTTTAAAAATTGTACTATCCTCAACACATTTGTGAAATAGAATGCAATTTGTTTACCTATCAGAACTCTGATTTCAAGTTCATGAAACTATAGGGTAGAAAGGAATCCTTGTCTTAATTTGATAGAATTTTTACTCAGAAAGACATTATAGGTATAAGTGATAGTAGGTAAATATACCCACACAACTGCGGATATATTTATGTAGCCAAATCCATTAGGATAAAATATAGGTATTTTATTTCTCTATATGAGTAGATATACACAAAGATACAGATAATTCAAAAGAATGTCTGGCTGTCTTTCATCAGTGCAGTACACAATCACCTGAATATGTAATCACATTGCTCTTACTCTCTAGGTCAGGAAGGTCCCAAGGGACATTGGGAAGCTGATGCTGCAGGCGCTCATTCCAGAGTAGAGACTGAGGTGTCCTGTTTCATTGTCGTACTATAGAAATAAGTGTTAATCTGAGTATTAATATCTGTGAAGAGCCTGGGCAAATTTAGTTTGTAAATTAATCTTCTGCCAAGTATGTGTACAGATCACATGGAAAAGCAGATACCTGATGAAGTAACTGTGTATTAGCACATACCCTTCCTTCTCTTCTCTCCTTCTCTTCTTCCCTCCCTTCCATTCCTTGCTTTTTTCCTCCCTCCCCTTCTTCCCCTTCTTCTTTCTTCCTTTCCATCTTTTTTTTTATGTATATTTAAGAGAATATTAGGAAAGCTCAGGCAACTGCAAATAGAATATCTAATAGGAGAAATTGAAGAAATTAATGTTTTGAATCTTGGGTAGAGGCATATAGAATTGGTGGAGTAAGATGTGTATGCAGAATGATATCCTTACTCTCTGTAGACATTTGTGAACACCTTGACAAAAGATTTTCTACCTAGAAGCTCCTGAGTAAATGACTCCTAATTTTGGAAAAAAACAAAAAACCCCAAGCATGATTAAAGGTCAGTGCCTTGCAAGGTGAAATTTGCCTGTAGAGGAGCATCTGCAAGCCTGTCTATATAGAAATAGGCTTTTGGTGTTTTAGAAAACTCTTTTTGCTTTTCTTTATAGTCGGTGCTCCAGCGTCCTAGTATGCTAGGCCTTGTGATAATTTTCCTCAGTTTATAATTTCTAGGTTACATTGCCTCGTTCTTTTGGCCCTCAGTGTTGTACTTTCCAGCTGAACTGGCCATTTTCGAATTAGATATCCTATTCCATATCTTTATTCCATCGTAGTTTTAGATGTCCAAACATTTATTTCTTAGTCGGTGCCTCTCTAGACTGCTGCACTCTCATTTACAAATGTGTTTCATAGAGCTGCCTCACCTAATCAGTTTCTTCTGTTTTAATTTTCATTCCTCAGATCTTGATTTTTTTTTTTCTCTTCTTGCCTTGGGTGCCAACTCAGAAGTGGCCAAAATACGCTGTTTGCAAAAGGGATGGATAAGGCATTATATTCTGTACATTTGAATTCTGCTCCTCTTTTGTCAACAGTAATTCCTTAGTCTTTGTCTTGAGGGCCTACATCCATATTTGGTCCACAATGGCAGTTACTGTTATTAGGTATGAAAAAGATAGATTTTTTTTTTCTTAAATATATTCCCTCAGACTGAGCGAGGTCAAAAGCTCTTCTTTTCCATCCTTTTTGTTTGTTTACATAGTCTCCTGAGATCGTCCCACGTTTTGCTTCTGGATAGTTTCATTCACAAATTCAAAACCTAAGTGGAACCCCTTCTCTTAGCTAGTTGGTGTAATAATGCATAGAATTCTTATTTCAAGTAGGTGCCCAGTCAACCCTACTTGACTCAATGTAGGCCTCGTTAGGTCAAGGTGAAACAGTTCATATGGAAAAGTTAACATATAATTCCGCAGCTTTCCCTCTTACCCTGATGATGGCTTCCTTTTTCTCCTCCTCCTCCTCCTCCTCCTCCTCCTCCTCCTCCTCCTCCTCCTCCTCCTCCTCCTCCTCCTCCTCCTCCTCCTCCTCCTCCTCCTTCTTCTTCTTCTTCTTCTTCTTCTTCTTCTTCTTCTTCTTCTTCTTCTTCTTCTTCTTCTTCTTCTTCTTCTTCGTCTTCTTCTTCTTCTTCTTCTTTCTGAGAGAGGATCTCACTCTGTCACCAGGCTGGAGTGCAGTGGCACGATCTTGGCTCACAGCCTCGACCTACTAGGCTCAAGCAATCCTCCTACCTCAGCCTCCGTAGCAGCTGGGACTACAGGTGCATGCCACCATGCCCAGCTAATTTTATTGTTTGTATTTTATTTATTTTTTATTTTTTGCAGAGACAGGGTTTCACCATGTTGCCTAGCCTGGTCTTGAACTCCTGAACCAAGTGATTCACCCGCCTCAACCTCTCAATGTGCTGGCATTACAGGTGTGAGCACCCGACTGACAGTTTCCTTTTCTATGAAAGCCTAGTATAAGCCATGTATGGTTCCTCCTTCAGAAACCATATTGTCTTCCTCTATTGTGTATGCAGGAATCCTATTTTTGAACATCTTAGCATTTTTCTCTCATGTGAAATTGAGACTTACTTGCCAATAGTTAAAACCATATTCTTTACAAACCTTCTTATGGTTATTAGTCACCTTAATCATCCTTCACACCTTTCAATCATTGAGGTCTTGACGTGATCGCTTATAGAAAAGCGATTCTTCTGGAACTCAGGTAGGTAGTATCAAGTGCAGATAATTTGCCATCATTCATTTTAGAATATTATTTATTCTAATAGTGCCTTAGACCCATCTGCTTAAAGTATGTAAAACTAGGACCCTCCTTAAGCTTTTCTAAGAACACTTAGAGAAGACAGAGGCAAATAATCCATTTAAAATGAGGTATTGCACATCCTGCTGAGACCATCTGGTGTCTAGGGAAGTGGTGGGGGTGGGGGAGCCATGTTGCTCCCCTGAACTGTGAGAACTCCCCCCTGCAGCATCTTGAGCTCAGACTTAGGCCAGGACTCAGGGGCCTGGCAAGGTTCCTGAGGATGTAGGATTTCCTCATCCTCAGGATGAGGGGAGTTTGGAAACCTCTTACAGTTCTTTCATATTCCAGGATCTGGAATTAATTGTGGACTTATCCTTCCTAAATTGAGGAGTGCAGAGTCCTCTCCCCAACCCTGGATATGGCAGAATGATTTAGCAATATGGCTTTCGTGGTTTTTGTCTTTAGTTATCTATTGAATACTAACACTTGGGGAGGAAAACTTAAAAATATATATAACCTCAAAGCTATGGAATGAATGACATAGACTGTGTTCTTTTCCAGAAAGCAGGAGGAGGGAATCCCTTGCTTATTTATTTCATTCTTGCCATTGTGAGCCCTAAAAATGGAATGCTGACTATTGGACTTGGAGATATTGTGGACTGGCTAATGGACTGCTAGTTTTGTCAGCTCTTTATAGAATGTGTGCTAATCCTGTCAAGCTATTCTAAAGAGCTCAACTATATATTTTGTATTAAGAAGTCTACTAAATTAGGTGTTAACTGAAATCCAGAAAGTGAAGCAAGGTGGTGTTTATCTTACTCAACTCTTCTCCTGCAACTTACATTTAGAGTTTAAGCTTAAAAAATTGCTATCCACTACATTTTTTTAAAAGAACTTCCTTGAATGATAATTCTAAAAAGTTGAAACCATACATTAAATGGGTCAGAAGTGCTCTAAATATATTATTTTTTCCCAACTCAAATCTAGTTTTATGTATTGGTATGCTACTCGAAACATTCAACTCAGTGTTTAAAAAAGACTTCAACAGTTTTTAACGCACTGTACCATTTTACAAGTCAGGGGAGTTGCTACAGAGGTGGAGATAAAAGGCATATATTTACGCTCAGCGTTTTAAATATTCTGCGTTGTTGAGCTTTCCAATGATGACATTTAATTTGTGTGATGGGTGAGGCAGAGTTGGAGGGGTAGAGGGTGGAATAGTTCCCTCATTCCTTACATTTCTCATCTGTGTTAAACTGTCAGCACATGGATTGTGTACCACACAGTCACCTCGGTAGCTCCTGGACCGGTTGCTGCTGTAAGTGTCTTCTGAGCAATCTTCTTTGGCTCTGAGTGTATTTGAAGAGTTTATTGGAATAATCTCAGTTTATTGTAAAGTGTTGGAAACCACCTTGGCATTAGCTCAGTTGACTGACCATTCAGAAAAGATGGAACTTTGTTCTTCTGCCCTATTCTTTTCAGAGCACAAATACCTAACAGTTGGGGCTTATGGTATTTTGTTTTTCATATTCAGATTAAAGATAATTAAGTATATGCCTCATTGCATGGAAGTTAAAACCTTTCAAATATCCCAGGGAGGAACACCATGAATAATTCAGAAACACCAAATGGAGAATATTAAAGAAGGGAAGGAGTCCTCACCTATCTCAAGTACCCCACATATCTAGGAAGTATCTTCATGGCTCACGTCATCATAACATAGTTTACATTTTTGCATTAAAAAATCTAGTCTCCTGTCTTCACCGTATTCCCATCAATTAACATTATTGCTCCTTCTGGATACATGAGGAAAACGGACAAGTGGTGAGGGCTTGAACTCGAGTTTCTATATTTCTGATGACTTTCCTTTTTCAAATTTCTCACACTTGGCTCTACAGCCAGCACAAATGTAGTGAGACTGTCAGTGTACATGGTGGTGGACATCCATCCATTGTGATTTCTTTGTTGAGATTGCATCTTGCTTTTAGTGTTCTTGCGTTTTTATAAGCCACGTACTGTATTGTCAGAGTAAGACCAGAACTTTATAATCACATGGAGTGTAGTGCATGGCCTCCTCCCTCTCGAGAGCGTTCTCTTAGCGTGAGAAGTTACGAATGAAACACCTACTTATGGATGAAACAAACAAAAATGCAAATGACTAATTTTAACAGGATTAGAGACATGTTTGAGGGTGAACAGTGTAGGGGAGACAATGCTGTGTGTAGCCTCAAGTATATGCATTGTGAAAGCAGGCCTTCCATGTCCATTAAGACAGGGGCTGGGTTGGATGTGGGTAGAATTCAGTCGTGAGTGCCCTGTTGCTGGTACAGGCTCTGACATTTTGTGTGGTAATGTGTTGTTTCACACTCTAAATTTGCTGAGTATTCATTGAATTCATGATTATGAGCCCATACAGAGTGCAAGAACATCCTTTCAAATGCAGTTGAAAAAAATTCAGGAAAGTGGTTTACAGTGTACACTATGTATGTAAATGATGTGTGAATGCTTTTGAGAAAACAAATATGCTGTGTGAAGTTACTTAAATAACTTCACTTTATTCAATCCTAACTTGTCTAAAAGCCTAAGGTCAAATGCTTGAAAACTTTTAGAGATAATAGGATCAAATAAACTTCTTGGAACTCTGGCCTGGTTTCCTAAGAGGAGGAAGTCTGGCAAATTCAAAATGTATATCATATGTAATATTTACTATACGGGTATTATAGGTTTTTTGAAGAAAACATATTATTATTTAGCAAATTATCATATTTTCTAGGATGAAGAATTCCTGCTTGTACTTGTTTCCTAACAAGTGGTAGAACAAAATCTGGTAAAACAGGCTTCTCATTTTTTTCTTGCCTCCTTCTTTTCTACCTAAGACCTAGGGGAAAATTTTCTTTTATATATGTATATTCTTTAGTCCCAAGAGAAGAAATAGTATATCACTAAACCTGAATGCAGTGTAGCTGGCAGGCAGTCACCAGGGTCAGAATAATTGGGTTTTGGTAGCTGGAACGGGTAAAGGAAATAATGACCTAAATCAGGGCCTCTGTGTTGCTTTATGTTTCTTTTTTTTGTTTGTTTGAGGTGGGTTTTGCCCTTATTGCCCAGGTTGGAGTGCAGTGGTGTGATCTCGGCTCACTGCAACCTCTGCCTCCTGGGTTCAAGGGATTCTCCTGCCTCAGCCTCCCGAGAAGCTGGGATTACAGGCAGGCACCGCCAAGCCCGGCTAGTTTTATATTTTCAGTAGAGATGGGGTTTCTCCATATTGGTCAGGCTGGTCTCGAACTGCCGACCTCAGGTGATCCGCCTGCCCCAGCCTTCCAAGTTGCTGTATGTTTCTATTTAGAAAGATGTTTGTGAGCAGTTTGCTGGGTGAACTGATGACCAAGAGTTAACACACAGAAAGAAGATACATGTTCAAGGATGAAAATAGTGCAGTAAGAACAGATGGACTAGTGACCAAGAGTTAACGCACAGAAAGAAGATATTGATTATAGGATATACTTCCAGTTTGTTCCACGATGAAAATAGTTATAGTAAGAACAGATCTCTGGTGTATACAATGGAACTCAGAAATAGCATGGGGCTTCATACACAAAACTGTATGCTTCAAAAACGAGTGTCCTATATTAAATCTTATTCTGGTATTGAATGGCACTTTTAGCTGAGTGTTTTAAGGTAACTTGGTTTATATCTCCCAGTGATAGAATCAGATTTTGAATTCAAAACTCTGGACTCAATGGGCTGCCGAGATCTGCCTTTCATTTTCTTTCTTTTTTATATGGGTACTTTTTTGCAGGTTGGATTTGGTTTAAAAATTATTTTTTTCAGGTTTCAAGGGGACAGAAAAATAATCTATTAAAAATGTGGGCTTTGGAGTGACAGGGCCATGAGTTCCAATACTAAACCCCCCACATAATAACCATGTGTGGCTTTCGGCAAGTTATTTAACCCCATTACATTTCTGTTTTCTGAGCTATAAAATAAAGGTGATATTATAATTCTCATGATGTTGTTATAACAATTAAGTAATTGTAAAGTACATATCAATTTTTCTGGAACATAACAAACACTGTATTATTTTATTCACAGTAGTATAAATGTGTAAGATGTGGAGGATTTTTAATCACAACTACTCATTTGTGGAGAGATGATCTTTATGAAACCATTTGTGGGATAAAGGTCTTTGTTTCTTCCCATGTGTTAAAACACTTTCATATCTCAAGTCCTCTGAACTTTTCAACTGAGAAGATAAATCCCCCAAGTAGACCTTGTTTGAAAAGATACCAGAGGCAACCAATAGAAAGATTTTTCAGATGTTGTTCTCTTGGCTATCTGCTCATATGCCTAATACACTCAAAATATATTGACAATTTTCAATTCACGTTGACTGAAGTGTGAATAGAATCTTGGCTATATATATAGTCTTTCGGTAATTTCTGGTTCAGATTGTGTTTGCCATCTGGATCAATTTGAAGAGCTTAGATATTCACAATCTATGTTTACACAGAGCTAAGTTTGAGCACATGGCTCTAAACTACAAATATTCATTAATTCATTAAACAGTTTTTCAACATTCTTATGAAGGAAACAGATTTATCCTTGGGGTTTACAGAAGCGTGCCTCACCTAGTACAGTCTTCACATTGCCATTTGCAGGTGGATGATTACTCACGTATAAATAGTTGTTTATGTATTAATAACACAATTGCATGCTAAAGTTATTTTAATTTAGCATTAGAAAATAGATACTGTTATAAATTATGATAATCTGAATATGTATTCTTACACATTTTTGCTGGATTTTTCTTTACTCAAGATAAATGAAGATTAATATAATATCAATGTAATGCTTTGTGGAGAGCACTGCAACTTTTAAGTAAGTACTTTGTAGGCTTTGTTATTTGACAGAGGACTAGTATGAGTGTAACCAATAATTACTTATGCAGATATTTGGAAGTAGTCTGTGTAAGCAGCTTGGTTTTAAAATCACACAACTTGATTTTAAAATTTCAATTTGTGGCCGGGTGCGATGGCTCATGCCTGTAATCCCAACACTTTGGGAGGCCAAGGCAGGTGGATCACCTGAGGCCAAGAGTTCGAGACCAGCCTGGCCAACATGATGAAACCCCGTCTCTGCTAAAAGTATAAAATTTAGCCAGGTGCAGTGGCGAGTGTCTGTAATCGCAGCTACTCTGGAGGCTGATACAGGAGAATTGCTTTAACCTGGGAGGTGAAGGTTGCAGTGAACCGAGATTGTACCACTGCACTCCAGTCATGGTGACAGAGTGAGACTCTGTCTCAAAAAAAAAAAAAAATAAAATAAAAAAAATAAAATAAAATAAATAAATGTCAACTTGTTTCTCATGTTCTCCCACATTATTTGGCAGAGCACAATTCTGTTCTTCACACTATATCCTTATTCTTAAATACATTTGAAGTTACCGGGTTCACTTTTTCTACATTTATAGGTCAGTAGAAGCCAAAATAAACAGTAAAATGAATGAAGTGAATGTTTACTCTTTTTATTTCTCCTGTTCTACTGTGATTTTGAAAAGTAAATGTAAGTTTTGCTTTTTAAAAAATAATCTTATCTGGGTAGTGGTATGAAAACTGGAAACAAACTAGACTGGTAGTCAAGAAATGTAAATTCCAGTACTGGTTCTGTAGCTGTATTTGTGTTGCCCTCAGGACATCCCTTGGTTTTACTGGGCCTCAGCCTCTGAGGTTTGGAAGTCTCTAAGGCTGTTCAAGGCCTAAAGCAGTCTGAATCCTGGTGTCTCTGACATTGGAAGCAAGAGCGCCTCTCAAGTGGTACCAAGAAATTGCAGTGCTGGGGGCTTAATGCTGTACACCGAGAGGAAGGGGAAGTTGTTCACATCTCTCCAGGGGTCACTCTTGATAAACCCTCAGGTTTCTGACGGTTTTGTTCATATCATGGCAGCCACCGTAGGCCCTGAAGTAGGCCATGCAATTTCATGACTTGTCTGCCAGAATTAACCCTGAAAGCAATCTATGCCTAAATTTCCCTCCCTCTTCCTACCTCATTACTTCCCCCCCCCAAAAAAAAACTACTAAAAGAGTATCAAGGTGTGTGAGAATAGCAGGTATCTTACATATGTATCAGAACATGTTAGTGTCACATTACCATCAGAATTGAAGGTTGTTCAGTCGGATTGTTTTCACAGGAAAAAATGGATTGGTATATTGGGATGAGGGAAGCCTATTCTGTCGAGTTTGAGGTCAGTGTTCATAATGGAGAGAACAAGAACTACAGGCAATGAAACCGCAGGAAAATTGTTCTGACTGAAAGCATTTTACCAAGTACATGACATGTTAACAGATATATCCTTATATTAATTAATTACTTGAATATATCCTTGAAAATATAATTCTACTTGGCATAATTGGATATTGTTACTTATTTTCGTAAAATTCAGCTCCACAAACCTCTGTTTTTCTTAAAGTGTCTAGTAAGGAACTATTCTTGTTAACTCATTTTACGTATTTTTTTTGATGAGTTTAAATTGTCAAACAAATCATCACCAAAGCAAGTTTCACTTTTGTGGCTTTTATAATAGTAAGAAGGAAGCCCAATAGAAATCGATAACATGAATCTAGGTAGTGTAATTGAATTAGAAGAGCGCTGGATATTCTGTAGGAGACCTAGGTGCAAGTGTTGGCTGTTTTGTTTAAATATATTATCTTGGTCTACCTACATAATGCTTCAGAGCTTACGTTCACACATTTGTAATGTGGGGATAGTGATCCCTGGTCTATGAAACATGGAATGATTACATGTGTAAGGTCTTGGTAAACTATGATGCACTGCACAGACTGAAATTAAGAAAAGCACTATTTTGCACATGGTATGTTTCAGCAATATGCTTGGGGGGTACACAAATAAGATGTGCTCTCTTCCTAAAAGGATTTCAAAATCTACTAGAAAAAAGTAACAAATACTTTAACTATCAAGATAAAAATGCAGTAAACAAAGTACAATCTCCCTTGGTATTCATGGGGGATTAGTTCCAGCACCCCTGCAGATAGCAAAAATCTGAGAATGCTCTAGTCCCATATATAAAATGGCATAGTATTTGAATATAAACCACTCAGTCCTCTCATATGCTTGAAATCGCCCCTAGATTCCATGTAACACTTAATACAATATAAATGCTATGGGAATAATAATACTGTATTTTAAAAATTCATATTTTTTAACCATTGCATTTATTTATTTATTTTTGAATATTTTCCATCTGTAGTTGGTTGAATCTGTGGATATGGAGGGCTGATTGTTCTATGGTAGCACAGAGGAGGGAATGCATTAATTATGCGTCTCAGGGAAGGTGACATTTGAGCTGGATCTTGAAGTCCTGTAATTTTCTTCCTGGAGAAAAGATGGGGCAAAACTTTAGAGTCAAATAACTAAGATAAAAGCTGAAGCTCTGAAAGTTCTTCAATTTTATGAAAATATAGGGAGTGGCAAATGGTCTAATGTGGACAGAGCAAAGGATGTGTAAGGGTTAATGCTTTGGCAAAAAATGATTCTGAAAGATAGTGTAAAGGATCTTTAAAGCCTGGGTTGTGACCTTGATCCTATTGGCGGTGAGAAGTGAACTTACTGAAAATTTAAAGCAGATCATTGGCTTGATTATAGTCATATGTTGTAAAGAGATGTTAGGAGGTAAAGAGTGAGCTGGTGTAGTTGGTGGAAGAAGTAATGAGAAAGTGGGAGGAGGGAGGCTTGTTAGATTATAGTACAAGTACAGGCAAGCACTGGATGAGTGCTTGCATTTGCACCATGTCAGTAGCCACAGAAAAGAGGGATTGGAGGTAAGAGACAAGTGACCAGCTGGATGACCTTGGGATGAAGGTCAAGAAAGTAAAAGAAAAGAAAAGGAAGAGTCAAAGATGACTTTTTGGTTTCATACTTTAGTGACTGGGTAGACAGTGATACAGATGAACAAAGTATAAAACAATAAAAAAACAAGTTTGTGTTTTGTAAAGCAATTGAATTTGGTTTTGAGAACCCTTTGACTTGCATATAATCCTTTATTTGGTATTACAGGTCCCCTCATGTTGTTGTTGTTCAGGCGTATATTGGTTAAATTTGGACTTTGTGATGCCATATTAACTTTGAAATCAACTTGTCGAGTCTCAACATTTACATTTTGATTGCCATGGCATTGAATGTATGGGTTATTTTAAAGAGAATTATTTTTATAATATTGAACCTTCTAATCCATTAACATGGTATATATCTGTATTTGTTTAGGCCTCCTTAAATACTGTTTAATATTTAATACTTTTATCTGTAATTTGTGCATGCTTTTGATGTAGATTTATTCATATATTTTTATTTTTTGATGATATAATGTAGCTTTAAAAATTATTGTTAAGACCATTTGTTGCTATTGTGTAGAAATGTGTTTGATTTTTTATATTTTTACCTTTTATCCAACATTAAAAGTCTTGTGCATTTTAATAATTTATATATATATTCTTCATACAGGTAATGAGATTATCTGCAAATAAACATGTGGTTTTATTTCTTCCGTTATAGTCCCTATGTTTTTAATTTAATTTAATTATTTTTTTGCTGTGCTGACAGCGTCCCAGTGTTGCACAGAAGTGCTGACTGAGGGCTAGTTTGCTCTGTTCTTAATTTTAAAGGGAATGCTTTCAATTATTTACCAGTTATTCTATTTGGTATTTTTTTAAACATAGGCACTTTTTATCAAATTAGGAATTCTGCGTTTACTAAAAATGATATAATTATCCTTAGTTCACCATTTAAATTGTAAATTAGAATAATTAATTTACTAATATTAACCTACCTTGCATTCCTGGGATGAAGACAATTTGGGCATAATCTATTCTTTTTTTTTACGTCTCTAGATTCGAACTCTCCTCATTCTGCTATTCCTGTTGGGTTTTATTCATTCCTTTAGTACATTTCAAAAGATTTTTTTTTTTCCTCCATCACAGCACAAGATCACTTTAAACTAAATTCTCTGCTTGAGTGTATTAGGCTTCTGTCATAATATCAATTCAGAATGCAGACCTATTACCTATTTTAGGTGTGGTTCTTGCTTATGTGGTCTCAGAAGATATTTGTTTTTCTCCCCTCTACTTAGTTTCAAGCTTCCAGAAAATTCTTGTGTGCAAGTACCTGGGGTGGTATGAGTTTAATTTTCATTCTTCCTTATACTTAGAAGCCCCAGATATGGGAATCCCAGATTTTGGGGGGATTATTGTATTACACTTTCCAGCTTGGGTGGACCTTGCACTATGTCTTCTATCCTTAAAGCCCTATGAAACATCAAAATTCAATGGTCATGCCAACAAATTTTGGCAAATGCCCTCAGTTGAAAGCTGGCTTTAGTCTTCTGCTTATCTCTCTGGATTCTCTCATTCTCCCAGCAATGAATGTATTTCACTCTTTTGTCATCTATTGATACATTCAGTGCTTTAAAAAAATACTTCATCTAGCATATTGAGTTATGCAGAAAGCTCGGTACCAGTACCTAGTCTGTCATTGTGACAGAAACAGCAGTCATTAACAAGGACTTTTAAATGTTAAACATCATCAGGGCATTTTCTTACAGAACTTAGATTTTATGATTAAATGGCTTTATTCGAAACTCATTTATCATTATATATCAAATATAACCATAAGGTCCTCTATGAAAATATATCATATATCTAATTTGCTAAACATGGGGATTTTATAATAATCAAACCACCATTTGTTTAAGCTGACTTTTGAGGATACTCATTCAGTCCTGTGTATGTGTGATAAATCCAGAAGTTTCTTGAATTATTTGTAAACATTTCATTGTAAGGGTAAAAATTTTTGTACCTTTCAATTGAAAAGATTCAATTCAAATTTCATGGGAAGAACATCCAAATGTAACTCAAACTACCCATTGTGATTTGCGGAGGAAAGACGGTGTTTGCATAAAGTGGTGTCACAAGTTACCTGTACTGATGTGCTGCCTTCAGGCAGATTTGGTTATTCTTTAACTTTGTAGAACAGCTAGGCAGGATTATGCTTTTCTTTGTCAGTGAGGTGGATTGGGAAATATGTTTCTGCAACTTTTGATGCTTATTTGATACTCATTGCATTCAGTTTTATTGATATTAATAGAGAAGCAGCTCACCATCACTAGTCATTTCAGTTTTTTGTAAACAATTAATAAGGTTTCCATTTTTTCTTTATTTAAAATAAGTTGAATTGATTTAACTTGTTGTATGGTTATTGAAACTTTTAATAATACAACTTTGACCTCAATTAATGTTTACACTCTATTAGTCTGTTCTCATGCTGCCAATAAAGACATACCCGAGACTGGATAATTTATAGAGTAAAGAAGTTTAATTGACTCATGGTTCATTCAGTATGGCTGGGGAGGCCTCAGGACACTAACAATCATGGTGGAAGGGGAAGCAAACACATCCTTCTTCACATGGCAGCAGCAAGGAGAAGTCCAGAGCAAAAGGGAGAAAGCCCCTTATAAAACCATTAGATCTCATGAAAACTCACTATCATGAGAACAGCACGGAGGCAACTGCCCCCATGATTCAATTAACTCTCACCAGATCTCTTCCATGACACATGGGGATTATGAGAACTACAATTCAAGATGAGTTTTGGGTGCGGACACAGCCAAACCATGTCATTCTGCCCCTGGCCCCTCCCAAACCTCTTGTCTTCACATTTCGAAACACAATCATGCTATCTTAATAGTCCCCCAAAGTCTTAACTCATTCCAGAATTAACTCAAAAGTCCACATTCCAAAGTCTTAGCTGAGATAAGTCCCTTCTGCCTATCAGTCTGTAAAATCAAAAGCAAGGTACTTACTTCCTAAATATGGTGAGGGCTCAGGCATTGGGTGATTACACCCCTTCCAACTGGGAGAAATTAGCCAAAACAGATGGGCTACATGTCCCATGCAAGCCTGAAATCAAGTGGGTCAGTCAAATCTTAAAGCTCTGAAATGATCTCCTTTGACCATCTGCCTCACATCCAAGTCACACTGATACAAGAGGTGGGCTTCCATGGCCTTGGGCAGCTCTGCCCCTGTGGCTTTGCTGAGTACAACTTCTCTCCTGGCTGCCTTAATGGGCTGGTGTTGAGTGTCTGCACTTTTTCTAGGCATAAGGTGCAAGCTGTCAGTGGAGTTACCATTCTGGGGTCTGGGGACTCTCTTCTCACAGTTCCACTAGGCAGTGCCCCAATGGGTACTCTGTGTGGGAGGCTCTGACCCCACACTTTCCTTCCACACTGCCCTAGCAGAGGTTCTCCATGAGGGCTCTGCTCCTGTAGTGCACCTCTGCCTGGACATCCAGGCATTTCCATACATCTTCTGAAATCTAGGCAGAGGTTTTTGACCTCAGCTCTTGACTTCTATGCACCCCCAGGCCCACCACCACACATAAGCCACCAAGGCTTGGAGGTTGCACCCTCTGAAGCAATGGCCCGAGCTGCATATTTTTCCCTTTTAGCAATGGTTCAGATGTTAAGTACCAAGTGTTGAGATGCACAAAGCAGCAAGGCCCAGGGCCTGGCCTGTGAAACCATTTTTTCCTCCCAAGCCTTCTGGCTTATGATGGGAGGGGCTGCCATGAAGACCTCTGACATGCCCTGGAGACATTTTCCCCATTGTCTTGGAGACTGACATTTGGCTTCTTGTTACTTATGCAAATTTCTGCAGCTGGCTTGAATTTCTCCTCAGAAAGTGGGTTTTTTTTTCTTTTTCTTTTCATCAGGCTATCATAATTTCTTTTCTTTTTCTTTTTTCTTTTTCATCAGGCTATAAATTCCCCAAACTTTTATGCTCTGCTTTTGTTTAAACATAAGTTCCAATTCCAAGCCATATCTTTGTGAATGAATAAAACTGAATACTTTTAAGAGCACTCAAGTCACTTCTTGAATGTTTTGCTGCTTAGAAATTTCTTCCATCAGATACCCTAAATCATTTCTCTCAGGTTCAAAGTTCCACAGATCTCTAGGCTGGTGGATCAGCCTTCTTGTTATAGCATAGCAACAATCACCCTTGCCCCAGCCCAATAAGTTTCTCATCTCCATCTGAGACCAACTCAGCCTGGACTTCATTGTCCATATGACTATCAGTATTTTGGTCAAAACCATTCAACAAGTCTCTAGGAAGTTCCAAACTTTCCCACATTTTCCTATCTCCTTCTGAGCCTTCCAGCCTCTGCCAGTTATCCAGTTCCAAAGTTGTTTCCACATTTTCAGGTATCTTTACAGCAGTACCCCACTCTACCAGTACCAATTTACTGTATTAGTCCATTCTCATGCAGCTAATAAAGACATACCTGAGACTGGGTAATTTATAAAGGAAAGAGGTTTAATTGACTCACAGTTCAGCATGGCTGAGGAAGCCTCAGGAAGCTTACAATCATGGTGGAATGGGAAGCAAACACATCCTTCTTCAAATGGCAGCAGCACGGAGAAGTGCAGAGTGAAGCAGGGGGGAAAGCCCCTCATAAAACTATCAGAGCTCATGAGAACTCATTATTATGAGAACAGCATGGATGTTACTGCTCCCATAATTCAATTGCTTCCCACTGGTCCCTGCAATGACACATGGGGATTATGAGAACAATTCAAGATGAGATTTGAATGGGGACACAGTCAAACCATATCAACACCCACTCAAAATTTCCTCTAATAACTTTCAGTTACAGGGCCTCAAAGGTAATCTTATGGTTTAATTTATGGCAATGAATCTTTTAATGGACTGCTAGAGATTATAACCCCAAATTCCTCATGTAAGAGGCACCATAATGCTATTCTGAAGTCATAAGCAAATTCCAATTATCATGCTTGACTTGTATGTATGAATAGAGGTTGATTACAATGATCACTCACTGCCCTACAAGGTGCCATTCACTAATTAATTGTGGCTTCCTATAAATATGCCATTAATGATTTTTTTTGAGTTAAGCATTGATCCCTTTATGCCCCTTTTCTTTTAAAATTCAAATACTCTTTTCTGAATAGCTATTAAGTCCTTAACCTGAAAATCAGTAATGTGAAAGATCAGGCCCATTTCATAAATGTGCTAAGAACATATTCATTAGGAAGGTGGGAAAGCAACCCTGATAATTACTCTAGCCTATTTCACATGCTTGTTTTGGGGCAGCTTATATTCTGAGCACCTCAGTGACTCTCTTACCCTTTAAACTCTTGCATTCCTTATATTGGCTGCCTTTGCATTATGTTCATTCTTTGTTAGCCTTTATCTGGTTACAGAGATTTTCTTTTTCTGTAAAGAAATTATTCTGACCTTATATTAGATTTCATTTTCAAGATGGTAGCTATTTCCCTCAATGTCATTCTTTGACATAAATCCAAATTGTGCTTGCACTGAGTCATTAATGACTGCATGTAAGTCAGCACTGAGCATTGAGTGAGACTATCATTATAGGCCAAATTAGCTCCCAAAGAATGATGATAATTGTAAAACTCTATCATTAATAAGGGCTTGTAATTGAGTGTTCGCTACTTAAAGATATTTGGTCCAAATTGAGTTATACTTCTTGATATAGGACTACATAAAATCTTAATAAATTCAAGCAATGTGAACTTCTGTTTCTGTACAGAATAGAGTAACAGGGACTACATTTATCTTTGTGACTGAAACAACTAAGAAACTGGACAAAATATATGAAACAATAGTTCTTAAGACATTGGGCATCAGGCAGCAAAGAACAGTGATTGCTGGGAGATGGAAAAGAAATAAAGTGAGCCCTGTGATTGCCTCAGTTTACTGTCTATACAACAGGGTTGAGGAATCCAGGCAGAAACCAGAGTCTCCTTCTGTTGAAGAGGTGGAGCTGGAAATGCAAAGAATCCAATGCAGCTAGAATTTCCAGGGTGAAGCATCAGAGTAGAGAAAGCTGCATAGAGAAAGAACTCTGGAGACACGTAAAGAATCCCTACCTTGTATTCAGAATTTCCAACCCAAAGATTAACCTCACTGCTGATTAGTACCTGAATGGGAGAACACTCTCTATGGCTGAGGAAATAACTACCAAAAAAAAAAAAAAAAGAGAGAGAGAGAAAAAAATTCCTTGGGGCTCACCCAGAGCAGGTAATGGTACCTATTCTTATGCAATACACTTGTACAACTTCATAATTTATTGAGCATCACATAGAATATTGAGAAGAGTTTGCCACAGTTATGGAGGAAATCTTAGCCCTAATCTAAACACTTGGGTCCTGCCTTAGAAAGCTAGAATAAAAACAAAACAAAACAAAACAAAAAACCCAGAAGGGATCCAAGCAACTTTAATGCTTCCTAGGATAAAACTCAAGAAGATTTATTGAAATATAAATATTTCCTGCAACCAACAAATTGAAATTCAGTCATTGTTGTCTTGCACCCAATTAGTATTGTAGTATTCTTTTAAGAGTCAAAAAATCCTGCAAAGAGTGGAAATGTTTATCATTAGACAAATGGTTGCTAGAATATCTTATATTATAACATTGAAGTAATCAAAGTTGCTGGAGAGGAGATAGTTTGGAGCAGGGGAGGACAAAGTATAGAAAAATGTCTGAAGAGATAATGGCCAAAAATTCCTAAATTTAGTGAAAACAGTAGATCTGTGTGATCTAATGATCTCAACAAATCCCCAAGTACAAGGAACATGAAGAAAACTGCACCATGTCACATTACAATCAAGTTGAATTAAATTCGGTGATAAAGAGAAAATATTAGAAGAAGCCAGAGAGAAGAACACACTACAGAGGAACATACAGAAGAGTTATTCATGGAGAATAAGAATGACAGCAGATTTCTTATTGTAAGCAATGCAAACTGGTACATAGTAGAGTAACATCTTTAAAATAATGAAAGAAAAGCACTATCAACTTAGAATTCACAACCCAGCAGAAATATCTTTCATGAATGAAAGTGAAATAAATACTTTTCAGGATATACAAAAGCTGAAAGACTTCGTTGCCATCCAACTTAACCTATGAGAAATGTTAAAAGAAGTCCCTTAAGTTGTGGCAAATAACAGATTAATGTAGATGTTAAATAGGTTAGAATCAAATTTATTGTTGAATAGAAGTTGTGAGAGCAGACATTCTTATTATTTCCTGATCTTTAGGGAAAAATCATTCAATCTTTCATCACTAAGGGTAGTATTAGCTGGAGATTTTTCATGAGTGACCTTTATCAGGTTGAGGAAGTTCCTTTCACTACCTTTCTAAAGTTTTTAATCAGGAATGCTAGATTTTGTCAAATGATGTGTGTGTGTGTGTGCACATGTGTGACATTAACAGCTTAAATGTAAAATGTGATGTATACATGCACATGCCTACTGTAAAAATTGACAATATAATTTTAAAATTATACAATAAACAGATTGTGTGATCGTTATTCAGTATAACTTACCACATTTACATGTTTTATATGTAATCTATTAATGAGATAAATACACTGATTGCTTTTCACATGTTAATTTGTTAAGGCCTGCTTGCATTCCTGGGAAAAACCACACCTGATCTTGTCAGTGCAATAAGTCAAGTTCTAATTAAGTAAGCCAAGAATAAGAAATCAAAGGAATACAGATTGGAAAGGATAAAGTAAAACTCTGTTTGTCATCAGTGTGATTGTCTATGTGGAAATCCAATGGAATTCCCAATAGAGCAGTTCTTATAAACTGCTATGTGAGTTTAGTAAGATTGCAGGATATATGATCACACACAAAAATTGGTTTCACTTCTATATAATAAGAGTGATTAATCAGAAATTGAAATTGACAAAATTGCCATTGATAATTGCATTAAAATATTTGATTTTAAGGATAAATATTTCAAAGTATGTGCAAGGTCAGTACACTGAAAACTACAAAATATTGCTGAGAGATTTTAAAGAAAACCTAAGTAAATTGGAAGATACACTTTGTTCATCAATTGGAAGACTCAATATTGTTAAGATATTAGAGGCAATGTTCTCTAACTTGATCTATAGATTCAACACAATCCCTCAAAAAACTCAGTAGGACTTTTTGTAAAAAATGACACTGTAATTCTAAAATTCATATAGAAATGCAAGAAACCTAGGATACGCAAAATAATCTTATAAAAGAAGAAGAAGATTAGAGGACTTATAACTCTTACCTTCAAGACTTATTTTACAGCTACAGTACTCGAGACAGGGCATGTTTTGGCATCAAGAGAGACAGATACACAAATTGAATGAAATAGAGAATGCAGAAATAGGTGTATACTTCCATTTCTGTTGCTTTCTGATAAAGTTGCAAAGACAATTCAGCAGAGAAAGTATAGTCTTTTTTTTTGTTTTGTTATTATTATACTTTAAGTTCTGCAATACATGTGCAGAACCTGCAGATTTGTTACATAGGTATGCACGTGCCATGGTGGTTTGCTGCACCCATCAACCCATCATCTACATTAGGTATTTCTCTGAATGCTATCCCTCCTCTAACCCCCTACTCCCAACAGGCCCCGGTGTGTGATGTTCCCCTTCCTGTGTCCATCTGTTGTCATTGTTCAATTCCAACTTATGAGTGAGAACATGTAGTGGTTGGTTTTCTGTTCCTGTGTTAGTTTGCTGAGAATGATGGTTTCCAGCTTCATCCATGTACCTGCAAAGCACATGAACTCATCATTTTTTATGGCTGCATATTATTCCATGGTGTATATGTGCCACATTTTCTTTATCCAGTCAATCATTGATGGGCATTTGGTTTGGTTCCAAGGCTTTGCTGCTGTGAATAGTGCTGCAATAAACATACGTTTGCATGGGTCTTTATAGTAGAATGATTTATAATCCTTTGGGAATATACCTAGTAATGAGATTGCTGGGCCAAATGGTATTTCTTTTTACTTTCTTTCTTTTTATTTTTTCAGACCGAGTCTCGCTCTGTCACCCGGGCTGGAGTGCAGTGGCATGATCTCGGCTCACTGCAAGCTCCACCTCCTGGGTTCATGTCATTCTCCTGCCTCAGCCTCCCGAGTATTTGGGACTACAGGTGCCCACTACCACGCCCAACTAATTTTTTTGCATTTTTAGTAGAGACGGGGTTTCACTGTGTTAGCCAGGATGGTCTTGATCTCCTGACCTCATAATCTTCCTGCCTCGGCCTCCCAAAGTGCTGGGATTACAGGGATGAGTCACCACGCCTGGCCATCAAATGGTATTTCTGGTTCTAGATCCTTGACAAATTGCCACACTGTCTTTCACAATGGTTGAACTAATTTACACTCCCACCAAAAGTGTAAAAGCATCCCTGTTTCTCCACATCCTCTCCAGCATCTGTTGCTTCCTGACTTTTTAATGATCACTATTCTAATTGATGTGAGATAGTATCTCATTGTAGTTTTGATTTGCATCTCTCTAATGACCAGTGATGATGAGCTTTTCATCAGACATTTTTTGGCCACATAAATGTCTTCTTTTGAGAAATTTTTATATCCTTCACCCACTTTTTGATGTTTTTTCTTTTCTTGTAAATTTGTGTAAGTTCCTTGTAGATTCTGAATATTAGCCCTTTGTCAGACGGACAGATTGCAAAAATTTTCTCCCATTCTGTAGCTGGCCTGTTCTCTCTGATGATAGCTTCTTTTGCTGTTCAGAAGCTCTTTAGTTTAATTAGATCACATTTGTCAATTTTGGCTTTTGTTGCCATAGCTTTTGGTGTTTTAGTCATGAAGTCTTTCCCCATGCCTATGTCCTGAATGGTATTGCCTAGGTTTTCTTCTAGGGTTTTTATGGATTTAGGTTTTACATTTAAGTCTTTAATCCATGTTGAGTTAATTTTTGTACAAGGTGTAGGGAAGTGGTCCAGTTTCAGTTTTGTGCATATGGCTAGCCAGTTTTCCCAACACCATTTATTAAATAGGGAATCTTTTCCACAATGCTTGTTTTTGTCAGGTTTGTCAGAGATTAGATGGTGGTAGATGTGTGGCATTATTTCTGAGGCCTCTGTTCTGTTCCATTGGTCTATATATCTGTTTTGGTACCAGCACCATGCTGTTTAGGTTATTGTAGCCTTGTAGTATAGTTTGAAGTCAGGTAGTGTGATGCCTCCAGCTTTGTTTTTTTTTTTTTTCCCCCTTAGGATTGTTTTGGCTATATGGGCTCTTTTTTGATTTCATATGAAATTTAGAGTAGTTTTCTCTAATTCTGTTAAGAAAGTCAGTGGTAGCTGGATGGGGATAGCATTGAATGTGTAAATTACTTTGGGCAGTATAGCCATTTTCACGATGTTGATTTTTCCTACCCATAAGCATGGAATGTTTTTCCATTTGTTTGTGTCCTCTTTTATTTCCTTGAGAAGTGGTTTGTAGTTCTCCTTGAAGAGGTCCTTCACATCCGTTGTAAGTTGTATTCCTAGATATTTTATTCTGCCTGTAGCAACTGTGAATAGGAGTTCACTCATGATTTGGCTCTCTATTTGTCTATTATTGGTGTATACGAATGCTTGTGATTTTTGCACATTGATTTTGTATACTGAGAGTTTACTGAAGTTACTTATCAGCTTAAGGAGATTTTGAGCTGAGACAATGGGGTTTTCTAAATATACAGTCATGTCATCTGCAAACAGAAACAATTTGATTCCCTCTCTTCCTATCTGAATATGCTTTATTTCTTTCTCTTGCCTGATTGCCCTGGTGAGAACTTCCAATACTATGTCGAATAGGAATGGTGAGATAGGGCATTCTTGTCTTATGCTGGTTTTCAAGGGAATGCTTCTAGCTTTTGACCATTCAGTATGAAATTGGCTGTGGGTTTGTCATAAATAGCTCTTATTATATTTAGATATGTTCCATCAATACCTAGTTTATTGAGAGTTTTTAGCATGAAGGGGTGTTGAATTTTATTGAAGACATTTTCTGCATCTATTGAGATAATCATGTGGTTTTTGTCACTGGTTCTGTTTATGTGATGGATTATGTTTATTGATTTGTGTATGTTGAACCAACCTTGCTTCCCAGGGATGAAGCCAACTTGATCATGGTGGATGAGCTTTTTGTGATTCTGATATGCTGCTGAATTTGGTTTGCCAGTATTTTATTAAGGATTTTGCGTCGATGTTCATCAGGGATATTGGCTTGAATTTTTCCATTTTTATTGTGTCTCTGCCAGGTTTTGGTGTCAGGATGATGCCGACCTCATAAAATGAATTATGGAGGAATCCCTCTTTTTCTATTGTTTGGGATAGTTCCAGAAGGAATGGTACCAGCTCCTCTTTGTACCTCTGGTAGAATTCGGCTGTGAATCTGTCTGGTCCTGGGCTTTTTTTGGTTGGCAGGCTATTTATTACTGCCTGAATTTCAGAACTTGTTACTCGTCTATTCAGAGATTCAACTTCTTCCTGGTTTAGTCTTGGGAGGGTGTATGTGTCCAGGAATTTATCCATTTCTTATAGATTTTCTAGTTTATTTGCGTAGAGGTGTTTACAGTATTCTCTGATGGTAGTTTGTATGTCTGTGGGATCAGTGGTAATATCCCTTTTGTCATTTTTTTATTGTGTCTATTTGATTCTTCTGTCTTTTGTCTGGATAGTGGTCTATCTATTTTGTTAATCTTTTCAAACAACGAGCTCCTGGATTCATTGATTTTTTTGAAGGGTTTTTGTGTCTCCGTCTCCTTCAGTTCTGCTTTGATCTTAGTTACTTTTTTGTCTTCTGCTAGTTTTTGATTTTTTTGCTCTTGCTTCTCTAGTTCTTTTAATTGTGATGTTATGGTGTCGATTTTAGATCTTTCCCACTTTCTCCTATGTGCATTTAGTGCTATAAATTTCCCTCTAAACACTGCTTTAGCTGTGTCCCCGAGATTCTAGTATGTTGTGTCTTTGTTCTCATTGGTTTCAAAGAACTTATTTATTTCTGCCCTAATTTTGTAATTTACCCAGTAGTCATTCAGGAGCAGCTTGTTCTGTTTCCATGTAGTTGTGCAGTTTTGAGTGAGTTTCTTAATCCTGGGTTCTAATTTGATTGCACTGTTGTCTGAGAGACTGTTTGTTCTGATTTCCATTCTTTTGCATTTGCTGAGGAGTGCTTTACTTCCAATTCTGTGGTCGATTTTAGAATAAGTGTGATGTAGTGCTTGGAAGAATGCATATTCTGTTGATCTGGGGTGGAGAGTTCTGTAGATGTCTATCAGGTCCACTTGGTCCAGAGCTGAGTTAAAGTCCTGAGTATCCTTGATAATTTTCTGTCTTGTTGATCTGTCTAATATTGGCAGTGGGTGTTAAAGTCTCCCACTGTTATTGTGTAGGAGTCTAAGTCTCTTTGTAGGTCTCTAAAAGCTTGCTTTATGAATCTGGGTGCTTCTGTATTGGGTGCATATATATTTAAGGATAGTTAGCTCTTTTTGTTGCATTGATCCCTTTACCATTATGTAATACCCTTCTTTGTCTCTTTTGATCTTTGTTGGTTTAAAGTCTGTTTTATCAGGGACTAGGATTGTAACTCCTGTTTCCTCTGTATTTTTTTCTTGGTTTTTTTTTTTTTTTTTTTTTTTTTGGTTTCTGTTTGCTTGGTAAATATTCCTCCATCTCTTTCTTTTGAGCCTATGTGTGTCTTCGCTCATGAGATGGGTCTCCAGCACACCGATGTGTCTTGACTCTTTATCTGATTTGCCAGTCTGTGTCTTTTAATTGAGGCATTTAGCCTGTTTACATTTAAAGTTAATATTGTTATGTGTGAATTTGATCCCGTCATTATGGTGCTAGCTGGTTATTTTGCCTGTTAGTTGATGCAGTTTCTTCATAGTGTCAATGGTCTTCACAATTTGGTATGTTTTTGTGGAGGCTGGTACCAGTTTTTCCTTTCCATATTCAGTGCTTCCTTTAGGAGCTTTTGTAAGGCAGGCCCGGTGGTGACAAAATCTCTCAGCATTTGCTTGTCTGTAAAGGATTTTATTTCTCCTTCACCTATGAAGCTTAGTTTGGCTGAATATGAAATTCTGGGTTGAAAATCCTTTCCTTTAGAATGTTAAATATTGGTCCCTACTCTCTTCTGGCTTGTAGGGTTTCCGCAGAGAGATCCTCTGTTATTCTGATGGACTTCTCTTTGCAGATAATGCGATCTTTCTGTCTTGCTGCCCTTAACATTTTTTCCTTCATTTCAGCCTTGGTGAATCTGACAATTATGTGTCTTGGGTTTGCTATTCTCAAGGAGTATCTTTGTGGTGTTCTCTGTATTTCCTGAATTTTAATGTTGGCCTGCCTTGTTAGGTTGGGGAAGTTCTCCTGGATCATATCCTGAAGAGTGTTTTCCAACTTGGTTCCATTCTCCCCATCACTTTCAGGTACACCAATCAAATGTAGGTTTGGTCTTTTCACATAGTCCCATATTTCTTGGAGGCTTTCTTCATACTTTTTCATTATTTTTTCTCTAATCCTGTCTTCACACTTTATTTCATTAAGTTGATCTTCAACCTCTGACATTTGTTCTTCTGCTTGGTTGATTCAGCTATTGATACTTATGTTTTCTTCACGAAGTTCCCATGCTGTGTTTTTTAGCACCTTCAGGTCATTTATGTTCTTCTCTGAATTGGTTAGTCTCATTAACAATTCCTCTAATCTTTTCTTAAGGTTCTTAGCTTCCTTGCATTGGGTCAGAACATGCTCCTTTAGCTCAGAGGAGTTTTTTATTACCCACCTTCTGAAGCCTACTTCTGTCAATTCATCAAACTCATTCTCTGCCCAGTTTTGTTCCCTTGCAGGTGAGGAGTTGTGATCCTTTGGAGGAGGAGAAGAGGTGTTCTTGTTTGGGAATTTTCAATCCTTTTGTGCTGGTTTTTCCTCATCTTCATGAATTTATCTACTTTTGGTCTTTGATATTGGTGACCTTCAGATGAAGTTTTTGTGTGGATGTCGTTTTGGTTGATGTAGATGCTAATCCTTTCTGTTTGTTAGTTTTCCTTCTAACAGTCATGCCCCTCTGCTGAAAGTCTGCTGGATTTTGCTGAAGGTCCACTCCAGACCCTGTTTGCCTGAGTATCACTAGTGGAGGCTGCAGAACAGCAAAGATTGCTTCCTGTTCCTTCTTCTGTAAGCTTCGTCCCAGAGGGGCACCCACCAGATGCCAGCTGGAGCTCTCCTGTATGGTGTCTGTCAACCCCCGCTGGGAGGTGACTCCCAGGTAGCAGGCACTGTGGTCAGGGACCCACTTGAGGAGGCAAGCTGTTCCTTAACAGAGCTGGAGCGCTGTGCTGAGAGATCCATGGCTCTCTTCAGAGCCAGAAGGCAGGAACATTTAAGTCTGCTGAAGCTGTGCCCACAGCCACCCCTTCTCCCAGGTGCTCTGTCCCAGGGAGATGGGAGTTTTATGTATAAGCCACTGACTGGGGCTGTTGCCTTTCTTTCAGAGATGTCCTGCCCAGGAGGAATCTAGAGAGGCAGTCTGGCTGCAGTGGCTTTGCCCAGCAGCAGTGGGCTCTGCCCAGTTTGAACTTCCGGGCGTGTTTATTTAAACTGTGAGGGGAAAACCAACTATTCAAGCCTCAGTAATGGTGGCTCCCCCCCCACCCCACCAAGCTGGAGCATCCCAGTTGACGTTAGACTGCTGTGATGGCAGCAAGAATTTCAAGACAGTGGATTTTAGCTTGCTGTGCTCCATGTGGGTGCGATCCGCTGAGCTAGACAACCTGGCTCCCTGGCTTCAGCCCCCTTTCCAGGGGAGTGAGTGGTTCTGTCTTGCTGGCGTTCCAGGTGCCCCTGGGGTATGAAAAATTAAATAAATAACTTCTGTTGCTAGTTCGGTGTCTGCCCAAATGGCTGCCCAGTTTTGTGCTTAAAACCTAGGGCCCTGGTGCCATAGGAATCCAAGAGAACCTCCTAGTCTGCAGGCAAAGAGGCAAAGACTGTGGGAAAAGCAGTATTTGGGCCGGAATACACCGTTCCTCACCTCATGGTCCTTCATGGCTTCCCTTGGCTAGGGAAGGGAGTTCCCTGACCCCTTCTCCTTCCGGGGTGAGGTGACGCCCCACCCTGCTTTGGCTTGGCCTTCGTGGGCTGCACCCACTGTCTAACCAGTCCCAATGAGATGAGCCGGGTACCTCAGTTGGAACTGCAGAAATCACCCGTCTTCTGCGTTGATCTTGCTAGGAGCTACAGACTGGAGCTGTTCCTATTTGGCCATCTTCCTAGACACACACCAAGTATAGTCTTTTCAACAAATGGGGCTGGAACAATTGGATATCTCTTTGTAAAACCCACCCCCAAAATGTTGATACATACACAGCACCATATAAAACATTAATTGAAAATGAATCAAAGACTTAGATGTAAAAAATAAAGTTTTAAAACATGTTTAAGAAAATATTGGAGAACATTTTTGTGACTTTCAGTTGGGCAAAGATTTAAGATACCAACAACACTGTGCATAAAATAATTGATAAATGATACTTCATCAAAATAAATAAGTTCTGCTCATCAAAAGATAATTTTAAGAAAGTGACAATAGGCCTGGCATAGTAACTCACACCTATAATCCCAGCACTTTGGGAGGCTGAGGCAGGTGGATCACCTGAAGTCAGGAGTTCAAGGCCAGCCTGGCCAACATGGGGAAACCCCATCTCTACTAAAATACAAAAATTAGCAGGGTGTGGTGGTGCATGCCTGTGGTCTCAGCTATTCAGGAGGCTGAGGCAAGATAATAGCTTGAACCCAGGAGGTGGAGGTTGCAGCGAGCCCAGATCGCACCACTGCACTCCAGCCTGGGCAACAGAGCAAGACTCCTTCTCAAAAACAAAACAAAGAAAGTGACAATACTGTATTGGATACTAACATTTTTTCTAAGAGGGTAGATCTTTTTTTTTTTTTTTTTTTCCCCGAGATGGAGTCTTGCTCTGTCACCCAGGCTGGAGTGCAGTGGCGCAATCTTGGCTGACTGCAAGCTCTGCCTCCCGGGTTCAAGCGATTCTTCTGCCTCAGACACCTGAGTAGCTGGGACCACAGGTGTGCGCCAACACGCCCAACTAATTTTTGTATTTTTAGTAGAGACAGAGTTTCACCATATTAATCAGGCTGGTCTCAAACTTCTGACCTTGTGATCTGCCTGCCTCGGCCTCCCAAAGTGCTGGGATTACTGTCGTGAGCCACTGCGCCTGGCAGAGGGTAGATCTTAAGTTCTTATCGCACACACACACACACACACACACACACACACACACACACACACACACAATAATAGTAATAAATAATAGGGCAGAAAGACACTTTTGGTGATGACAAGAAGTTTATGGCATGTATTGTGGTAAAATCTATGGCATAGGTTTCATGGGTGGATGCTTACCTCCAAATTCATCAAGCGGTATACATAAAATATGTAGTTTTTTATATAAAAGTAAATAAAATACATTTACTGCCATTATATTTCAGGAAAAAATCTCATTTAGTCTTTTTATGTTACATGTTTGACAAACACTAGTTTCTTGTTGTTAATATGTTAGAATTTTGCATGTATCTTTCGTTATTTTGTGATTTTTTTTAATATGGCATCTTTTTCAAAAAAGTCTGTATTAATGTTGCAGTCAAGTTTTCCTTCATTCTCTGTGCTCTGAAGTCTAGAACAGTTAAATCCATGAAACATTTCCTAGAAAATGAAATAACTTGCCTATGAGTACAATCTTACATTGATTACTCAGCCGACTGATTGCTCTGAAGTCTAATAAGATTATTACTTCATTATTCCTGGAAAAATGCCATGTTTTCTCATTCACCCATTCCTACCTGTATCCAGGTCTCTTGGTTTCTAATTTGGTTTCTGTCCCTGTTTGTTTGACTAATTCAGTCTTGGTATTACACTAGCTCTCTTGGCATTTGTTCTTAGTTCTGTGAAGGTGAAGTTGATAAACTTTGTCAATATGATGGGCAGGATATTTTGCCCAAAGTGTGTATCCCTTATTAGCAGTCAGGGAAGAAGGAGGAATTAGAGGAGACAGAATGAAGATTTCTGTCTCATTTGAACCCTTATATAATTCTATGATAAATTATAATTTGTAGAATATTTTCTGATATGTAGATTTATCTATCACCAAATCAGTTACTTCTTAATTAATAAAAGCACCATGTTTTGTTTTCCTGTGTAATAGTAAATATTTTCTAATTTCACAAATCATTTCAATAAATGAAAATATAAGCCATGGATTTAGAGAAAATCTTTTCAATTCACATCTCTGATGAAGACTTGCATATGCAACCTATAAAGCATTCTCAAAATCTAATAAGAAAACTAACAACTTAATAAAAAATAAGCAATGTATTTAAATGCTTTACCAAATACACTTTATCAAAAAGATAAATTGATGGAAAATAAGCACGTGGAAATAAGCTTAACATCAGCTATGAGGAAAATGCAAATTAAAGCCACAATGAGATACTTCTTTAACCTATTAGAATGGCTCCAATAGACCATTAGGCAAATGAAGGGCAATTTACAACATACTGGACCAGTACCCCTCAAAATGCTTGATAATAAATACCAAGTGTTGGTGAAGTAACTGCAGTGCTCATACAATACTGTGGAAGTGTAAAACAATAGAATTTTGGAAAACTATTTGGCAATTCCTAAACAATTTAAACTTACACCTGCTATGTGATCCAGCTATCCCATTCACATACATTTACCAAAGAGAAACGAAAGCATATGTCCCTACAAACCTTTATTCACAATAATTTTATACGTAATTGTCCCAAATTGGAAACAACCAAAATGCCCATCCTTAGGTGAATAAGTCAACAAAATGTACACTTTAGAATGTGGATTACTTTATGTTGATTTTATTCAATAAAGTTGTTGAGATTGAAATTCAACTTACGTTGGATTTTAATTGAACAAAAATTTAAATATTTCCCTCATCAGATTAAACTCATATTACACTTTCCTTTAGCCCTATATTATAATGTCTCGATTCACAAATATTTCGTGTACTAAATTCTTCCTGGTTATTGTGACGTTCTGTTGACCCCTGTTTAGATCTTATCTCTTGGGCCTTATTTACCTCGTCATCTTCTCCTCCTGTTGTCTTCCTGTTTACTGCCATGCCCTGCTTGCACCTCTTCCCTGGAATTACACACACTCCTACTTTTATAGAGGTGAAATTTGGTTAAAATTAGCATCACATACAACTTTGAAGTGAGCATAGAACAATTAAGAGTGATAATGTTGGAACTGGTTAGGGTTGGGGTTGAAGTGAAGAGAAAGTGTCTGAGTGTGTTAAAACAAACATTTAGATTCCTAATCTATTTTTGAAAAGCATCATCAGTTGCTTTTCTGACTCACTTCCCAGTCCCTCACCAGTGAGACACCCCCACAAATGTCTGGTGAAGCAGATACCGTCATTACGTTCTAGGAATGACTCTGCTTGCCTTTTGAGAGTCATAATGTCATAGTTCATTTCTAGGACAGGAGCAGTTTTGTACATATAATAATTCAGGAGTCAGCAAACTAAGGCCCGATGCCTGTTTTGGCAAATAAAATTTTCATTCAAAAAGTTTTATTGGAACATAGCCGTGTTCATTCTTTTTTGTATTGCCTATGGCTACTTTTATGCTACAACAGCATATTTGACTAGTTGCAGCCACTATAGATAGTGTGAGCCTCTAGAAAGCCTAAAATATTTATTTTTTGGCCCTTTAAGAAAATGCATGTTAACCTCTATAGTTAATCAAAATTAATAACAGCAAACACATAGTATATACTATGTGCCAGGGTGTTGTCATATATTAAGTAAAAATATTAGTTCTAATACTCATAATAAACTTATAAGGTAGATATTGTTCCAATACCAACTTAACACATGAGGAAACTGAGACACAAAGAGGTTAATCTTCCCTGTCACAAAGTTAAGAAATACGAGGGCTAGGATTTGAACAAAAGTGGCTTGACTCCAAGCCTGGGCTTTTAATAGCTTCTTGTACTGGTGCTCCATTTGGAGAAATAGAGGAAATACAAACTATTTTAATAAGTGGTGAAATTATACAACCAACCAGTTTAGGTGAAAATCTCGGAATTATTTAGATTATAAGAAAGGAGATGAGATATATTTAATTAGCTTTATATTAATTATTGCAGTTTTTCAGGCTCATCCATGAAAGAGTTGTGATTAGGTAATTTTTTTACAATTTGGTATTATTCGCTCTTGGTAAGTCATCTGTTTGAGTTAGGCCCGTATCTTAGTATAGTGATTTTATAGGATAGCAGACTACAGATCCTTTTGTCAGTTTATTTCTCCAGTTTGTTTGTTTGTTTGTTTGTTTGGTTCAGTGTCATATCCAAGGAACTGTTCCACCAAGGAATCAGAATCATTTCCAAAATTTTAGTTTCATAACTTTGAGTTTTCTTGAAACCTGTTTTTTATTTTCTGCATCATTGTAATAGAGATATCAGTCAACATTTATTCCAGTAATTGTTTGCAATGAAAACACGTGAAACAAAACAGGCTCAAGAGATTCTGACAGCTTGCATATTTTTCTTGAAAATTCAGTTTGTGTTTTTGACACAAATATATCAACGGTCTCAAAAAAGTTTAAAAATTAAAAACATACAGTTTTGTGTCTGTCCTCATGAAGAGTACACTTGTGACCCCAGTTTAGCATGAACTAAACTATGTTCATAGTTTAAGAGTATGTCATAGTAATGTTTTTGTTAAAAGACTGTCTTTGGACTCAAGTCTTTTTTTTTTTTTTTTTTTAGGGCTGTAGTAGACATTTCTTTTAACACGGGAAGCATGATTTTGCTCATCATGATACATTGAATCTAAACAACCTGTTCATTGAATCCAAGTACACACAACGGCTATAAAAACGTGTATATTTTATTTCACTAGGTATGTGTGGAATATGTGAGGAATTAAAAGGGTAACTTGTAGAAGGCGTCTTGTCCTGCAAAGAGAGTATGTCTGGTCAGGAGTAACACAATAAGTATACAGATTAGTTTAATAAAATGTAGAGTAAGATTAACTTAATGCAAGACTTTTTTTTTTTTTTTCTTTTTGAGATGGAGTTTTGATCTTGTTACCCAGGCTGGAGCGCAATGGCGCGATCTCGGCTCACTGGGTTCAAGCAATTCTCCTGCCTCAGCCTCCTGAGTAGCTGGGATTACAGGCATGCACCGCTACACCCGGCTAATTTTGTGTTTTTAGTAGAGACAGGGTTTCACCATGTGGGCCAGCTGGTCTCGAACTCCCGACCTCAAGTGATCCACCCGCCTTGGCCTCCCAAAGTGCTGGGATTACAGGCGTGAGCCACCACTCCCGGCCATATAAGACAATTTTATAAACTTCTGATAAGCAGCATTCCAATATTGAAATACATGTTCAGGACAATTATATCAGTTGATACAAAGTATAACAAATGTTTCCAACAAACAGTGCTATAGGCCTGTAAAGGAAGAGATACTCTTTACCAGTTCACCATGGAAGTGCTTCACAATAGTTATGAGCTGGGTTTTGAGTAGATAGGAAGGATAAAATTACAACGAATGCTAAATGTTTCTCTGGCACTTGATGTTTTTCAAAGCAATTTAAAATGTGTAATTTGATTTTACAGCAACTTGATAGAATAAGTAGTAATTGTTATTCTCATTTTAAAAATAATTTGACATTTAGAAGAATTAAATGACTTTCTTACACAGCTGGTAAGTGGTGGAGGTGCTACTTATTCCCAGGTCTTCCAACTCTAAATCATCTAAGTTTTGCATTGTAGCACCCTTTAAATAGAAGGATGGGTCAGGCACGGTGGCTCATGCCTGTAATCCCAGCACTTTGGGAGGACAAGGCAGGAGGATCACTTGAGCCCAGGAGTTCAAGATCAGCCTGGGAAACATGGCAGAAACCCCATCTGTACTAAAAATTATCCAGGTGTGGTGACATGTGCCTGTAGTCCCAGCTACTCAGGAGACTGAGATGAGAGGATCACCTGAGCCTGGGAGGGAAAGGCTGTAGTGAGCCATGGTCGTGCTGTACTCTAACAGCCGGGGTGACAGAGTGAGACCCTGTCTCAAAAAAAAAAAAAAAAAAAAAAAAAAAAAAAAAAAAAAAAGAAAAAGAAAAGAAAAGAAAAGGAAAAGTGGAAAGCACTAAACTAATATCAGTCTGCATGGAATTCAGGTAAAGGAGGCTGGAGATACAGAGGCAGAGAGGGACTCGATATTTAGCTTTTTAAATGGCTGAGAAAATACCTGTGATGGGAAGAGGTAGGTCAAGCACAGAGACAGGAGAGACTGTGATAGACCCTTGCAGTAATCCAGGCCAGGCGCGGTTGTGGCATGGGCCAAAGTGTTAGTTATGGAGTTGGAGGGAAGTGTGTGGATTCTGCATGCATTTTGAAGGTAGAGCCAACTGGATATGTTGATGAACTGATTGTAGGGTTTTAAGAGAAGGGATCAAGAATGGCTCATGCCTGTAATCCCAGCACTTTGGGAGGCCGAGGCAGGCAGATCACTTGAGGTCAGGAGTTTGAGACCAACCTGGCCAACATGGTGAAACCCCATCTCTAATAAAAATACAAAAATTAGCCAGGCATGGTGGCACATGCCTATAATCCCAGCTACTTGGGAGGCGAGGCAGGATAATCACTTGAACCCAGAAGGCAGAGGTTTCAGTGAGCAGAGATTGTGCCACTGCATTCCAGTCTGGGTGACAGAGTAAGACTCCGTCTCAGGAAAAAAAAAAAAAAAGAAAAGAAAAAAGAGAAGAACGGCTGCCAAGTTTAAAACTTGAGCAACTAGAAGCATAAAATTATGGTTGAATGAGATGGGAAACAACTGAGAAAGGAGGAGGTAAGGGTTGAGTTAGACATGTAGAATTGAGATGCCAGTCAAATATTCAAACAGTAAGTTGAAGTAGGCAGGTGGACACAGGTTTAAAGTTCAGAGGAGAGTCATGAATTTAGAAGCCGTCAGAATGCAGGCGATATTCGTAGTGGTAAGATTAGGTGGCATCACTAGGGGAATGATTGTAGGTAAAGAAAAGAGTTCCAAGGACTTAGGTCTGGAACATTTCAGCGTTTTGAGTTCTTGGAAATGAGGAGTAACCAATAAGGAGCCTGATCCTAATGCAATTGCTTTAGAATGAGCTGAAGTGAGGCCACGGAATGTGGGAAAAGCTATGAGAGTTTGATGAAATGTAACTTCAAAGCAACCTAGTGAGTTTTGTCTGTAGACCATGCTGTGGGCCTCATGGTACAATAGGCATTGAATTGTCCAACAAAAGTCTGTAATAAAAGACTATAGTGATCAAACATTTTTATTTATGGGATTAAGCCATTATTTAGTTCTCATAACAAGAGAGTGAGAAGTATGTAACAGGGATCATTATCCTCATTTTTAACATAAAGGAACTGAGACTAGAGGTGAGAGGGTTACATGTAGTTTTGCAAGAATAGTAGCATAGTTTTATTTTCCCTAGATACCTACTTACAAAGATCTTTATAAATTTCTAGGGTGATGTATTTTATAAGCAGGAAACAGAGGCCAGAACAAACTAGAGAAAAGGAGCTGCCATGAAGGAAAATAAGAGAACACTTGGAACCCAAACAGAAGTATGACCTACAAGGACAGGAGGAATCGTGGTGTGGTGAAAAGCACGAGCTGAGAATCAGGAAACTTGGACACCAGTCCTGGCTGTTTCACTTTCGGAAAGCCTGGAAACTAGTTTCTTAAGGCTTAGTTTGTTTCTGAGAACATGACTTTCTTACAGGATGTAAGCTCATTAAAAAGGTCTGGGAGGACGCCTAGATCCAGCAGTAACTTCTTGGGAGCAGATGGGCTTAGAGGGGGCAACAAATGGAGGATATTTTACTTTCCTCTTCGTTATTATTTGAATTATTAATAATATTAATAATGTGTATGTGCTACTTTTTTTAGTTTAATCAAAAATTGAAAATGGGAAAAACTGTAAGACAAAATTCAGTTAAGCAATTTCTAGACACCAGCAGAAAAATGTGGCTGATATCTATTGATTTCTAAGTCTTAGTTTCTTCTGCTATAAAATTAGGGAATTTTCAAGAGTCCCTAAAACCAGTTCCGTCTCTGGCATCTTGTAATCCTACGTAGAGCCACACATTTCAAGATGTGGGGCCCTTTTGTAACTAGTATGTAGAAGACAATCTTTGCACTGATGTTTTCATGAAAATCAATTAACTGAAATGCTCTGGTAACACTATAAGGCTAAAATTGGAATTTGGACCAGTACTAAGTAATTTAATAAAACAATGCATTATGTCAAATAACTATGGCCATCACCTGAATCAGTTAATATTTTTATAGCCCATTATCCAATTTTACACATGAGAACACTGAGGCTTATCAAGATTAAGTAACATGCCCATGATTATATAGCTGCTAACTGATGAAACCCAAGCCTGAGTGCTATGCCTGAAATCTTTTTTTTTGTTGATAGACACATAATATTGGTACATATTTGTGGGGTACATGTGATATTATGTTAAATGAATAGAATGTGTAATGATGAACTTGGGGCATTTAGGATATCCATCACTTGGAGCATTGATCATTTCTACATGTGCAGAGCATTTCAAGTCCTCACTTCTAGCTATTTTGAGATATATAATGTGTTATTATTATCTATAGTCACCCTACTTTACTATCAAACACTGGAACTTACTCCCTCTATCTGTGTTTTGCTACCCATTAGCCAATCTCTATTCATCCCTCCCACACCCATGTTCTTCCCAGTCTCTGATAATTATTATTCTACTCTCTACCTCCATATGATCAACTTTTTTAAGCTCCTGCATGCGAGTGACTACATGCAATATTTGTCTTTCTGTGCTGGACTTATTACACTTAACATAATGATCTCCAGTTCCATCCATGTTGCTGCAAATGATGTGATTTCATTATTTTTTATGGCTGAATAGTATTACATTTTGTGTATACACCACATTTTCCTTATCCATTCATGCATTAAGGAACACTTAGGTTGATTCATATCTTTGATGTGGAGAGTAGTCTGAGCCTGAAATCATAATCACTAAATATATCTGCTGTCTCAGTCTTTTTGGTGGTAAACACCTTCCTTGATATAGGAAAGCAATGATTTATTTTGGTTTACAAAGAGAGAAACCAGAATCTGCTTGATTTTGTCAAGTGCCCTCATTTCTGAACCCCCTCTTTTTAATTTTCAAGTTGACTTTTTAAGTTAACTAAGTAAACTGCTCAATGTTCTTCCAGTGCCTCATATTCATATAACCCTGCCTTCATGTATTTCATTCATAAAATGCATTGCCCCAGCTTGAATGTTCCTGAAACCCAAATGTCTTGTAATTAATGGATCTGTTTAATGTGACAGTATTTCTTCATGCTGCAGGAAAAATTAAGTAAATGGTGTTCTTTTTTTTTTTTTTTTTTGGGCGGAGTCTCGCTCTGTCACCTTGGCTGGAGTGCAGTGGCATGATCTCGGCTCACTGCAAGCTCCGCCTTCCGGGTTCACGCCATTCTCCTGCCTCAGCCTCCCGAGTAGCTGGGACTACAGGCGCCCACCACCACGCCCGGCTAATTTTTTGTATTTTTCAGTAGAGTTGGGGTTTCACCGTGTTAGCCAGGATGGTCTTGATCTCCTGACCTCGTGATCCGCCCGCCTCGGCCTCCCAAAGTAATGGTGTTCTTAAACATGGTGTTGTCTCTGGATCCAGAAAATAAGACAATAGACTTTCTGTTGGAAGCACTGTTGCCTTGTTTAGCAATCTAGGGGCCCATACACCTAGTTTCCTGACTGTGTTCCTGGTCTTAACACACTGTCTTATTCAGATGTCAGAATTCCACTTCTGTCTTCATTGTCAGCCCCGGAGCCCTCTCAGATCTGATCCACTCCTTTGTTGCTTCCTACTTTTCATTCTAAAACTTGATTTGGTTTGCTTACTGTTCTGGTTTCCTACTCAGTGTCTGTGACCCATGTCAACAGCTCTCAAACCTGCCAGAGCATTAGAAGCACCTGGAGACATTTCTTAAAATTAAAAGACTCTAAAGTACAAATCAGAAGTGCAAAACCAGTTGCTTGGGTTGGGATCTGGAAATCTATATTGAAAAGAGAGCTTTCAGGCACAGCCTGATTAGAATCCCTGCCCAGGAGATAGCTTCACTGGAAGCAGGTTGCCAAGTAGATTTCCTCCTCGTTCCATAGTTGTTCAATAGAATGTGAGAAGTTAGGGACTCAGGTATCATTCTGTCAGGGTATCTTGATTAGGGACTTTTTTATTGAGAGATAATTATAACAAGACTGCATTCTATTCCCTTTTTAAAAAAGTATCTGTTTATACTTACTGTTGTGTAAGCACATCATAGAAAATTACATTTGAAATCACATTTCCCATAGAGGTGCTTATCTTACCATAGAATGGAAAAAAAAAAAAAAAGGCTTTTGGATTGAGTTCTTTTCTTTTTCTCGTTTTTCTTCTTTAATCAAATATAAAATACCTTAATTATGCATTGGAGTTCACGAGCAAATATTTGATAAAATCATCACCATGCCACATGAACTATGAAGTAATTACATGTTTATTCCAAGCAGTTTTTGAAATAAGAGATTTCGGCCAATTTCCCAATGGATACTTTTCTTATTTAAGTAACAAGTCCAGATCATTGACTTAAAAAAATACCAACGAAACTCCCTTAGTACATGATAGTTTGTTATGATTAAAGTCTTCTGTGAAAATGAAATTATTTATGCTAATTAACTCAGTGAATCTTTAATATGTGTCTCTGAAATTCTAAGAATCTTAATAGATTCTAGAAAGAAACATAGTTTATATCCTCATGTTGCAGAATGTTGTCTGTTTTGATTGTGAGAGAAAGCCTTTTCAGAGCTGAGTGTTTGTTTGGTATCTCATACTGTTTCTCAGAGATAGCATATAGATGTTACTTTTTGAAATATGGCTTAATTAGAAAGAACTGCTTAAAGCAAATCAATGATATGTAGCTTACTCACCTGAGAAATTCAGGGCAAAGCTGATGCTTTTTAAGTATGAAGGTCTAGTTGAAAATATGCAAGTACTGTGTTGTGAAACAGAATCCTTTATCACTGAGCCTTCCCATTCTGCATCTTGCCCTTAATTTGCAGTCATACAATTTAACAGCTGTCTCATAATAGCCATTTAAACTGAGATACTATGTAAAACACTTATATTTTAGTTTATAATTATTTATAGCATCCACTGGGGAAGTTTGGGTACTATTTATAGCATCCACTGGGGAAGTTTGGCAACGTAGGCTGGGCACGGTGGTTTACATCTGTAATCCCAGCGCTTTGGGAGGCTAACACAGGTGGACTGCTTGAGACCAGGGGTTTGCGACCAGCCTTGGCAACAGGATGAAACCCTATTTCTACAAAAAGTACAAACAATGACCCGAGTGTGGTGGTGTGTGCCTGTGGTCCTAGCTACCCAGGAGGCTGAGGTTAGAGGATCTCTTGAGCTGGAAAGGTCGAGGTTGTAGTGAGCCATGATGGCCCCTGCACTCCAGCCTGGATGCCTGGGTGACAGAGTGAGACCCTGTCTCCAAAAAAAAAAAAAAAAAAAAGAAAAGAAAAAAAAAGAGAGAGAGAAGGCAATGTAGTAAATCTCTGGAATCCTCTCATTCTTTGCCTTCTTTGGTTGCTTCTAGCACCTTCAAGAAATGATGTTTAAACTCTTTCAGGAATGTTTACCTATTTTTTACGATCATTACCTTCATTAGGTAGTATTTCCTGTTTGGCTTTTTTTCTATTCCCATGTGAAAAATATTCATAGGGTTTGTTTATCCATCGCTACCCCAGAAAACAATAGCCTCTACTAAAAATGTTATATTTATATAAATATAAAGAAGTCTTGAACTTACTCATGTTATTCTTTTCCCCCAGAATTTGTTTTCTAAATAAACATTAACAATTTTTTGATTCTATGAACTGCAATTTGTCTGTCAGGAAAGTTATGCAGAGGCATGATGTTTAAGCCAGTTCAGTGTTACCTGAAAGACTGAGTGATTCTTCAGATGAACAGAGGTTGCACCCAGATAACAAGCATGGATAATGACAATGTCCTTGTGAAGAACTGTGACATTTAACTTGTCAGGCTGCCACAATTTCATAGATGCTCACAGTAGCTCTTTCTTCAGAGATGAAGACCTTTATTATGTCTAGCATAGCAAACAGTATGAAATTCATTTTTGTGATGAGTTCCTCTTGTACCCTAAGTCCCTTGGGGGTGATGTGGAGTGGGAAGGTGGATACTGTGAATGCAGAGGACCCTTGTCACAACTGAGGACCCTGAACTTAGGGAACTCTTTTATAATAGGCTGCAAGCAAACCTGTCCAAGATTTTTCCCAGAAAGAGCTGTTATACTGATCAGCGAACAAATCTGTCCTCTGCTGTATCTGGCTAGGTTGTTCCCTATAGAAAAATGTTTAAAAATATAATCTAGAACAAAGGACATCAGATCAGTACTTCTACTGACAAGATGTGCAGAAACCCAAGAGATCCATGGAGAATGTCTGCCAACAGTCCTGAGCAATGAATATGCTCATGGTTCAAACTCTTCCCACCAGAATTGTCTCTCCAGTCTACTAATTCTGATTTACTTGAGTTACTCATGGAGTGTGTCTTTTTATATTACCTTTATCATAGGCATTATTGATGATCAATAGACTGGCTAAAACATAAATAACAAGAAGTACAGAGGAGAGCTCATCATTCATTGGGCCCCGTTTCATACATATGTACTATATTATAAGTAATATTGACCTTTGTGAAGTTCTAGAAAATTCAATAAATACTAATAGCTCAAACTGGAATTCTTTTTAAGGAAGATAATCTGGGGAAAAAAAGAGAAAGTTTTGTGTCGGAGAAACAAGATTGAGCTGTTTAAAAATATCTATGTAAATACTGAGAACAGGATTAAGTCTTCCTGCAGTCTGAGTCAAATCTGTGGTTAGGACTGAATGTTTATGATGATTGAGTGATCTGATGAATTACAGGTTTATAGCTTTCTTTTCCAGGTACTTAATTGTCTGCAGGAAGCTGGCTTTTTTGAAGTGAATTTTGTGTTCACTGTTCATATGATTGAAGTTATTAATGCTGAGGATTATTTAGTCACCCCTCCCTCAGTGTTACCAACCATAAAACTGAAGCCCAGGACAGCTGGGAGACTTGCCTAGAGTTACACGTGAGGGAGGAGCAGGGCTAGCCGCTCACATTTCCCTGGAGGGGCTTTGTTTATTCAAAGGGTACAGCTTATGTTAAGGTCAGAGAGACAGAGGGAGCGTGCATGCTCCCGAGACTGATTGATCTCAGCAGGAATTGTAATTCCTCTATGTATAGAAAACTCCACTCTTGACTGTAAATACCTACCCATAGTAGTATTGTATTTGGTAACTGGCCATAATGTATGAAGGCGTATTCCAGTTTGTGACTAGAGCTTGGCCCTAGTATAGAAAAATATTAATTACTATTCAAAATCACTTAAAAAAAAGATGACTATCCAAGACACAAACCCGGGATTGCCTTAAGCATAATAAACAAACAATTAAACCAATTATAACTTACCAGTGAAACTTGCAAGCTTTGAGAAGTTGGCCTTGTTTCATGTTTGGTGAAAGGCAGAGCAGTTTAATTACTTTCGTCTGTGGTCAGAGGCATTTCCATAGACAGCTGGAAGGGATCTTTGAGAGCATCTGATCAGATGATTTTCCCCATTGTGAAGAACTGGAGCTCTTGGAATCCCTGAGTCAGGGTAGAAGGACCCCCTGAGTCAGGGTAGAAGGACCCCCTGAGTCAAGGTAGAAGGACCCCCTGAGGGTGAAGATCTTCACTTTTACTTACTTCTCATAAAGCCATTTTGCTTATACCTGTTTTATATCTTGGTCTCTGTTACTTAGAAAACAAATTTTAAAACACACTAATACAATATTTCATATTTTGATAGGTGTTGGGTGCATGCATTTATTAAAACTAATTGAGTGCACACTTAAGATTTATAAATTTTATATAAAAAGATGAAAAAACTTACTGAACTCAATTATGGCACGCTGAACTATTTAGGGGAAGGTGTACATCAGTGACTGAATTATTTTGAAGTGAACCAGAAATAAGGTGCAGTGATGGATAGATATAGGGTGAAGCAAGTATAGTAACATAGTAATGGTAGAAGGTAGGTGAAAGATATATGTAGGGGTGCTTATTGTATGATTCTTTCAACTTTGCTTCATGGTTGAAAACTTTCTTAAAATATTATATGGGAAAAAAAAACTCACCAATATTGTTTAACCCTCTCATTTTTATAAATAAGGAACGTGATGCTCAAGGAGAATATGATTAAATCATTGGCAGAGTAAGACCTAGTACCAAAAAATCCTCAGAGAACTGATTCTGCTGCCTTTCTGTACATTCAAATTTGAGCATTTGCCCAAGAATTTTTGCATGAATGCCAGAAAAATCATGTATTTTTGATGAAATAATAGTATTATTAATGATGAAAAAAGGCATTTTGCAGGATTATTGGAACTATTACTTTCATGATGCTATCTTCTCATGCCCACCCCCCACCTTTTTTTGTTAATTTTTATTCTGGTAACATTGAGGCAATTTTTGTGCTTCTTGTAGTTTAATACATTAGAGTTTATTGTGAATTTATATATTATATAGCATTTATGGCTTAAATTTTCATTTTCAATTTGCAAGCACATAAATGCATGATATTTTATGATGAATATCTTCCTTTGAAATCACAGAAATGAAGGTAACATCTTCGAAAAGGTCCATGAACGTTCTGTAGATTCTTTTGATGTCTTTCTGAAATTAAAAAAAAAAAAATGGTCTTGCTTCTAGTGTTTGACTACCATGTTATGATAAAGGACAACCTAAAAGTGATTTCTCCGTTACTCTTGTACTGTTCTAGAACACTTACAGGGTAAGAATTTCTGGAGTCAAGCCTGCCTTAGGTTTGAATTCTGATTATGGTATTTCCAGATGTGAGAACATGGGGAAGTTACTAAACTTCTTTGAGCCTTTTTTCCTTGGGTACAAAATGGGAATAATACTAGTATCCTATGATTCTTAGTATTTAATAGGTATTAGGTGTAACTTTTATTAGAAGTAAACTTAGACTTTGCTAGTGAATGACATATCTTTGTCATATTATATTTGTACTTAAACTTTATATTTTTATATTTTATTATCTAATTTTAATTGTTGATATTCACCTCTACATGGGATTGTGCTTCTGTATATTTACAGGATTTACATCTTGCCTGTGCAGTGTTCGCTCTTACAGTTGTTTACCCCAAAGCATGAGTCATCTACAAAGCACACTTTAGTTAAGATTGGGCGTATTTATTTCCTAATTCTGTTGTCCTTTAAATGACTCTTCTGGCCTTCTTAGATTTTGGCATTGATTACTGCTTTTTCAACTTCCTCTCTAGAATCCAAAATGTAAGAATTATATAATTGTAGCCTTGCATAACTCAAAATGTGAGAAATGTATAAGGCCAAATTAGTGAGTAATTAAATTTTTTTATCATTAGTGTAACTTTAAAAATTTGCAGTACAGATATCCTACTTTTTCTTATTAAGTTGATAAAAATATTGGTGTTATTTGAAGATGTAATTTTAGACAAATGGAAATTTTAGTTGGAAGATTATTGGATACATATCTTACCCACCACAGCATACATATACACATGCGTAAGATGATAGTATAATAAGTAATATACATGTAAGATAATAGTATACCATTTGAAGGAAAAAACGTGAAGGTTATGTTTATTATAGTTCAGTAGTTGTGTAATGCCTTTTTTGGCCCATAATTTTAAATCCTTTTTAAAAATAATGTGGTACTTCTTAGATTTAAGTGTGACAGAATGAGCTTAAGGTACAGCATCATAGAATTCGGAGGCACACAGTCATAGAACACTTACAGGCTAAGAATCTCTGGAGTCAAGGAAGATGCTTTGAGATCATTTGGAATTTCAGATTTGTGGCTTTTAACACTTGCTGCACATTGAAATTATTTGGGGGAGTCTTAAAAATACTAATATTTGCCAGGCGCGGTGGCTCACGCCTGTAATCCCAGCACTTGGGAGGCCGAGGCGGGTGGATCACGAGGTCAGGAGATGGAGACCATCTTGGTTAACACGGTAGAACCTTGTCTCTACTAAAAATACAAAAAATTAGCCAGGCGTGGTGGTGGGCGCCTATAGTCCCAGCTACTTGGGAGGCTGAGGCAGGAGAATGGTGTGAATCCGGGAGGCGGAGCTTGCAGTGAGCTGAGATTGCGCCACTGCACTCCAGCCTGGGCGACAGAGCGAGACTCCGTCTCAAAATAAAATAAAATAAAATAAAATAAATGAATAAATAAATAAATAAACAAACTAATATTTAGATTGTATCCCAGATGCATGAAATAAGAATCTCTGTGAGGGGTCCTGAATATTCCTAGTTTTTGAAAGGCTCATCTGGTGATCCTACCATCATATCAATTATAAAAACCGTTTTCTGGGTTTTTTTTTCTTTGCCACTGTTTCAAGAGGAAACAGATCCCTGCTCCAAATCTTGGTAAAGTCATAGAGCTATTTATCTTTAGAATTGAAATAGTATCTTGGTCTCTTCTTAAACAGTGGTTTCTCCTCTCTCCCACAATGCTTTCATTTTCATTTCTTCCAGTTTGTGTTTTTTATTTTGAGTTTGTGAGGGTCCCCAAAACCATTGGGGTGTAGCTAAGCCTGATTTTGGTGGATGCCCCCAGAGGAATCACCTATTTGCATTTCCTGAAACACTGGAGAGTAAATGAAGATCCTGGTGTAGCTCCAGTGTACCTCAACTGGACTAGTCAAACTGCTGTGTAAATGGAGTTCTTTTGTGGTCGGGAGAAAACCCTGTGGTGTTTCTAGTTGGTTACTCTAAATCTTATGCACTATGTATTAATTAAATTATATTGTACTTTGTTCAGTAATAATGGAATATATGTGTATTAGACTAGTTTTAGTTTCAGGCGTATATTAGGTTTTTTTGAAAAGATGGAAGAATAGACCAGGCACAGTGACTCACACCTGTAATCCCAGCAGTTTGGAAGACCAAAGCAGGAGGATCACTGGAGCCCAGGAGTTTGAAACTAGACTGGGCAACATAGGGAGACCCCACCTCTACAAAAATAATAAAAATTAGCCAAGTGTGTTGGTATGCACCTGTAGTCCCAACTACTTGGGAGGCGGAAGCAGGAGGATCACTTCAGCCTGGGAGGTCAAAGCTGCAGTGAGCGGTGATCACACCACTGCACTCCCGCCTGGGTGACAGAATGAAACCTTGCCTCAAAAAAAAAAAAAAAAAAAAGGAAGAATAAACAAAAATCAACATATTTTGTAATTGCAACTTAATTACTTAATTAAAATAATTTTATCTATTTTATGATATTATTACAATTTTGTTCTTATTTACAGATAATATAATTCAAATAGTATATATATAATTAACTGACTTTCTGTGTATTCCATAATTATTTTGAATATGGAGTTGTAATATTATCACGCCATCAAGGCTAACCTCCAAATAAATGGCAATATGGAGAAATGTGTTTGTAACTCACTTATGATAGATTCTTTGGATAAATACAGCTTATTCTAGGCTTTCATCACCATTTCTTGCTGTGGCGGGATAATGTTGTAGTCTGAAATGGCATGTGGCCAGACGTGGATGCAGTATTAGTGCCTCTTGCAGGCCTTGTTTAAAACACTCACTCTGGGATACTACTGTGCTTCTTTACTTCCAGACTGACCACTGCTCTAAGCAGTGTTGGGGCAATGCCTGGGCTGCCCGAGCCCTTGAAGTTCAAGAAGAAGCACCTGGACTTCTCATGAGGGCAGGTCAGAGTCAATGTAAGTGACTTCCTAATTTGGGGGGCTAAATCCCTTCAGTGATTGAGGTCTGTATGAAGTCAGCCATATAAATAGCTATTTCCAATGTGTTTTATGTCAGCATCATACCCCAAAATGCTGCCATTGACCTAAAATAAAACTTTAGAAGTGTTTCTCAAATAATAAATGCCATGTGTCTCCTGTGAAAAGCATCATTTCCCTAGAGTTATCCATTGATATTTTTAATTCCATGAAAATACTACTTTGAGGACATTGGAGTTGCTTTGAACGTTGGCATCAATTAAGAGAAAACTTAGAAAGTCTAATTTAAAAATGTCTTGGACTTTATAACTAAGTAGAGAGCTGTGTTTGTCAGGCAGAAATGCATATGTGGGCAAAGGTGAAACATTTATAATTTGGAAAATAGTTTTAATTTTGCTAGAGTTAGAGAATTGTTGTTGAGCATTGTTGCTTAATACAGCTTAGTATCATTTCAGTGATGTTCCTTCAGGAACTCCCAATCATGTAATGATTCTCAAAAGTAACACTTCAGTAAATTGTATCAGAAAATACTTACCATGTTCACAAATGGACAATAGAAATGGTGGAAATAATGTTTATTTGGGAGAAATTATAGGGGAATAGAATTAGGTTTCTCCTATAAGGCAACATAATGAAGTAATAATTTGATGCTTGTATTAAGATGGAATTTTCATTAAAAACAGAGATAGATGAGAAAGTGATGAAAGAATAGAAAATATTACAATCCCATCAAGTTTCATTCTCATCAATTCCTGAGGATCTCAATCTCTTTTCAAATATTCTTTTTGTTTATAAGTTATGGTAACAGTGTTTGGAGATCATGTGAAGATCATTTATCTAGTACAGTTCAACTTTAGAACATTTTGCATAAAATTATGATAATTTGAACAGGAGGGAAAACAAAGGTCTACAATAAGTAAAAGTTCAAATTAGCTTATTTTTTTTTTCCTTTTTCATGGCTTAGATCTAGCTTAGATAAATTTGAGCAATGAATATTATACAAACAAATGTTTTACAAATAGTACTTTCCTTAATTGAATCTATCTTGTAAACACATTAAAATCATGTGTATTGGGAAGAGCATGGAACATACAGTTCAAAAGCTTCAGGTTTACTCTAAGTTAAGACTCCCCTATTTACTACGGTGTTATTTAAGTTCTCTCAGCATCAGACCTGATCACCTGTCCTGCCTACCCTCCTGGGTTCTTATGGGGCCCAAATGAGATGACATATGGCATATGCGAAAGTGCCTTGCTAAGTATAACAAGCTATATAAAATTCATCATTCTTTTGGATGCAACATTTAGAACAAAACTTTTACAAAAATCAGGATATTTTATCCAACAGCCTTAGAGATGGTTGTCTTTTTTATATGTGTATTTTGGTTAAAGCAGAAACAAAGTAATTCATATAGAATGGGCTAAAATGCATGACACAGCAACATCAAAATGTAAAGTAGCTTCAGTTACCATCGCATATCCTGGATTCAAACTGTTTTTATTAGTCACACGTCCCCCTTTCTTTAACTTCTCCTCCTTTCTTCTCTTTCTTTCTCAGCATTGTTTCTTCCACCTTTTCCTGCTTTCCAAAGTTGGAAAGATTTTTGTATTTGTCTCCTGACCTTAAGCTTTATACCCTGGGGACCCTTCTTTCAAAGTGTTATACCACTTAGTTATTCTGGCAGGTTTTGTATAAGGCATTTTTGACACCCTTCCCTTGATGTCTTATAGTTAGACAAGGTGACGTTCTAAGCTGCTGGACCAGAAACACGAAAAGCAGTGTTTGGTCCCCAAGGAGTGATGAAACTACAGGTAGTGCCGACAGGTGTGTATAGTCACACTTCAGCTGAGACTGTTCTGTGGTTTGAAACTCTTTAGCTGTATCTGCCATACCATTTACAGTTTTTTTCTTAAAGTTTAAAAATTGCATCACTACATGTTTAGAATAAAGTAACTCAGAGCAGAAACATAGAAAAGTAATGCATACAAAGAAAGGTAAACAGAGCATGAGAAGAATGCAGAGAAAGCTGAATTATAGAATGAAAATAGCAAAGGTGAATTTTTAGCTTGGGAGATGAGGGGAAGACTTGGATGAGAGGGAAAGAAAAGAAAACTGATTTTACCAGGATTGCTCTAGCTTTTCAGGGCTTATTTCAGAAAAGCTGACTGGGGCTCTGGAACCCAGGGAATCAGGGCTCCCCAGTTGACCTCTGCCAAGAACACTGGGAAGGGAGAAAAAGCCAGAGTGAATGGGTAATAGAAGGTAAGAACTCATTTATTCTGGCATTCGTAGTTTAAACAGCATAAACTTAGAAGGAGTATCTGTTTTGAAAATATTGAAACTTATTAGTATCAAATACTTGCTATGATTCTTTGTTATTGGTTGTTTGTTTTTGAAACCTCTAGTTGAAAGAATGGTTTAGAAAGCTCAATATTTCCGTAGCCATGGTTTGCAATCCTGTTATTACCCTAAGGCAGAAAATTGGGGTTGCTTCTTCTCTATTCTTCTTCTTCCTTCATTTCTTTAATGTAATCTTCCCTTTTCTTCCCTGCCTTTCTTCCCATGTCTCTTTGTTCTTCCTTTGCTTACTTGTTTTCTGTTCCCCTACTCCAGAATTTTAGAAAGATTTATTCAGACTTACAAGTCTTTACATGACACTGTAAAATCTCAGAAATATTTTTCTTCAGGCATATGAATCGTAAGTAATATCAACTCAAAGAAGGAAGATTAATGTGTCACTTTGAATTCTCAGATTTTTCCTACTGTGAAAAGAGACTAGTATTTGAGAAAAACATAAAAGTTAAAAACAGAATATTCAGAAATTTTGGCTATTTGTGAGCATTAGCTTATGATTCTCAGAATTTATACGTATGTAAACACTGGAAATTTTGGAGTATGATATTTAGATAGAGCCTAATCTTATGGAAGGTTAGTATCTGGTAGCCAGCACAGGATTTGGGAAGATCAGTCTGTGATTCCTTGAGATTTCTTCGTTTACCTGGTTGCTGCATTTGAGTGGTTATCGAGCTCCTGTAGTGTACTTCTTTCTCTCAAGTAGGGATATCATTAGCTGGCTTGTACTTGTCTTGGAAACATTACAAAAAAAGGGCCTCTTCTGAGCCAAAGAATTATAAACCACTTTTCAGTTTGGCTTGGCATTGAAATTGAGCTGAGTTTAGACCCCCACATGCCACCCAGGAACTTCTGCACATAAATAAACAATATAATCATATGAAGTAATCCCTAGGGAAAAATGTGATTTTTTTTTTCCTCTCAAAATGATGGTGCTTTATAAATTATCAAGTCTTCAAACCACAGCAAAATTTTTTCAGTCTTAGTTAATAATCAGACACTGCTGACTTTTGTAAGTAAGAGATTATCAATATTTTATCTGTCAGATATTCAAAGTTTTAAATAAAGTAATATTGTAGTAATATGATATTAGTAGGAAAGTACATTGGAAATATAGGTATACCTGTTTTTTTTTGTTGTTGTTGTTGTTGTTGTTGTTTTGTTGTTGTTGTTGTTTGAGATGGAGTCTCGCTCTGTCGTCCAGGCTGGAGTGCAGTGGTGGGATCTCGGCTCACTGCAAGCTCCGCTCCCTGGGTTCACGCCATTCTTCTGCCTCAGCCTCCCCAGTAGCTGGGACTACAGGTGCCCGCCACCACGCCCGGCTAATTTTTGTATTTTTAGTAGAGACGGGGTTTCACCGTGTTAGCCAGGATGGTCTCTATCTCCTGACCTCGTGATCTGCCTGCCTCGGCCTCCCAAAGTGCTGAGATTACAGGCGTGAGCCACTGCACCCGACCTATATACCTGGTTTATTGCACTTTGCTTTATGATGCTTCACAGATACTGCATTTTTTTTAACAAAATTTAATGTTTGTGGCAACCTTGTACCAATGCCATTTTTCTAACAGTATGAGCTCATTTCATGTCTCTGTGTCACATTTTGGTAATTGTCACAGTATTTCAAACTTTGTCATCATTATTATATCTGTTATGGTGATCTGGGATCGATGATCTTTGATGCTACTCTTGGAATTTTTTGGGCACCATGAACCATGCCCATATAAGGCAGAGAACTTTATCATTGTTGTGTGTGTCCTCTGACTGTTCCACTTACCAACCATTTTTCAGTCTCTCTCCATTTCCTTGGTTCTATTTCATGAGACACAACAGTATTAAAATTAGGCCAGTTAATAACCCTACGGTGGCCTCTATACGTTCAAGTGAAAACGAGAGTCTCACATCTCTCACTTTAGATCAAAAATGATAAAGCTTACTGAGGATAGTGTGTCCAAAGCTGAGACAGGCCAAGAGCGAGGCTTCTTGGACCACAGAGTTAGCCAAGTTTTGCATGCAAAGGACAAGTACCTAACTCTATTCAAGGCTACAAAGGCTGAGAGAGGTGAGGAAGCTGCAGAGGAAGTGTTGGAGGCTAGCAGAGGTTAGCTCAGAAGGATTAAGGAAAGAAGCCTCCATAACCTAAAAGTGCAAAGTGAAGCAGAAAGCGCTTCTGTAGACGCTGCAGCAAGTTATTCAGAAAATCTAGCTAAGATCATTGGTGAAGGTGGCTACACTAAGCAACAGGTTTTCAGTGTAGATGGAGCACCCTTCTGTTGGAAGAAGATGCCATCTAGGACTTTCATAGTTAGAGAGGAGAAGTCAATGCATGACTTCAAAGCTTCAAAGGACAGGCTGACTCTTTTGTTAGGAACGAATGCAGCTGATGACTTTAAATGAAAGCCAATGCTTATTTACCATTCTGAAAATTCGAAGGCCCTTAGGAATGATACTAAATCTACTCTGCCTGTGTTCTGTATATGGAATAACAAACCCTGTATTACAGAACACCTCTTTACAGCATGTTTTACTGAATATTTAAGTCCACTGTGGAGACCTACTGCTCCAAGCAAAAGATTCTTCTCAAAATATGACTGCTCATTGGCAATGTACCTGGTCACTCAAGAGCTCCGAAAGAAAAGTCCGTGGAGAGAAATGTTGTTTTCACGTCTGTTAACACAACGTCCATTCTACATCTCACAGAGGAGCAATTTTGACTTTCAAGTGTTATTGGTTAAGAAATACATTTTGTATGGCTATAGTTGTCATAGATAGTGATTCTTCTGATGGATTTGGGTCTGAACAAAGTAAATCATAGACCTTCTGAAAAGAATTCACCATTCCAGATGCCATTATGAATAGTGAGATTCATGGGAGGAGATCAAAATATCAACCGTAACAGGATTTGGAAGAAGCTGATTCCCATTCATATGAATTACTTTGAGGGGTTCAGGATTTTTAGTGGAGGAAGTAATTGCAGATGTGGTGGTAATAGTTACAGAACTAGAATTAGAAGTAAAACCCGAATATGTGACTGATTTGCTGCAATCACGTGATAAAACTTGAGTGGATGAAGAGTTGTTTCTTATGGATGAGCAAAGAAAGGGGTTTCTTGAGATAGAACATACCCCAGGTGAAGATGCTTTGATCATTGTCGACATGACAACGATAAATTTAGAATATTACATAAACTTACTTGATAAAGCAGTGGCAGGGTTTGAGAAGATTGACTTCAAGTTTCAAAGAAGTTCTATTGTGGGTAAAATGCTACCAAACAGAATAACATGATACAGAGAAATTCCTTGTGAAAGAGTCAATTGATGCGACAAATTCCATGTCTTATTTTATGAAATTGCCACAACTACCCCAACCTTCAGCAGCCACCACATTGATTAGTCAGCAGCTATAAACACTGAGGCAGGACCCTCTGCCAGCACAGAGATTACTCTTTATCGAAGGCTCAGATGACTGTTAGCCATTTTTAGCAATAAAGCAATTTTAGATGAGGGCATATACATTTTTCTTAGAGATAATACTATTGCCACTTAATAGACTAGAGCACAGTATAAATATCACTTTTATATGCACTGGGAAACAAAAAATTAGTGTGACTCACTTTATTGTGACATTCACTTTATTGTGGTGATCTGGAATCAAACCTGCAACATCTCCAAGGTATGCCTGTATAAGAATTGTTTCTATGGTTTTTGATGAGATTTGGGGCTAGAAAAACAATTCAATTTAAACAAAAGATTGAAAGTTTGGAAAGTATGGATTGAAATGGAAGTTACTATACCAAATAATGTTTCTGCCCATCTGTCTGTATTTGGCACATTCGTTCAGTTTTAAGACAATACAGAGGAGGTAGAAATTAGGATGGGGACGAATTCTGGTTAAAAACTTCACACTTGAAGTCGTGATACTTCTCTTAAATACATTTTAAACACATGAGTGACTGTTAAAACTTCCATGAGAACTGAAATTTGGATATAGTACGATTTTCAGTTTGTTCTCATCTCTGGTTAAAGTTCTTATTTTGTGGGGACAGGAATTCTACAGAGGAGGGTGATGTGGATAGGAAATGGGATCCTACTCTGTCTCAGGAGGCAGAAGGCAGGGGGCAAGTCCTCTGTCTTAAGTACCTTTTGGGTCTAATTTGCAAAGTCTAGTGATAAAATCACTTGAGTTCCATGTAGCCCTGCTGCTGTCTTGGACATCAAAGCTGGCATTAGTGCCAGGTATCGTATTTATTGATATTTAAGCCAGAGTGGACAGTTGCCACCTAGTGGTGCCATACCAAAGACAGGAGCTGGAAGCCAGACTCCAAGAATTCCCAGCTAGCTAGCTTTACTGGTAACTCTGTCATTTCATTAACTTTGCAGTAATGGAACCTCCTGGTTTGTGCAATTCAACAACGGTGGTTTTGGACTGTATCTACTTGTAATGATGAAGTTTATTTGCACTAGGTGGATAAAATATGGTAGGTTAATGTTACTCATTTTTTCAAAAAACAATCTAAGCTTTTTTTTCAAAAATAAAAAGTACTAGCTCTGGTCATTGACTATTCATGTTTGTTCCTATAGACCTGAAATGTGAATTTGATGTTATGCTGCACATTTAGAAGCTAGAGTAGAACTCCGCAAACTATGAAGCAACTTTAAGGGTTAAAGAGAGGAAATCCCAAATTCCTAAAATGCACATGTATGCATAAAAATTTCAATTAAAAAGCTTTATGTACCATAAAAGAAGAGATAGCTTTTGGAAGATATACACTAAAAGCAAGTGAAGGACATTCAATTACTCTCTTAGTAATTTTATTTCCTTAGGCGATGTTGTGTAGTAATACTGAATTGGTGGTTCTTATGTTTAATACTGAGCAAGGAACTTTAAGCAAGTTTAAAGTCAAGCTAAAGTAAAAATTATTAAGATTATCTTCAGAACTTGTTAAATGTGTTTAATTTTTTATGAACTGAAAGTTTTAGTTAGTTTTCTTCCCTTCAGCTGTTGCATTAGCAGCCATAGGCCAAGTGACAACATCGTTGTTTTTAATAAAACAGATTAATAAAAATGTAAGAGGATTAAGCATTTCAGGTTCTGGCTTCTATGCTTAATATGAGAGTATTGGTTTGAAGCCAGTGTACCATACATGCTAATTGATTGCTACTTTACTTGAAGTAATGTAGAAGATTATCTCCTCTAAGATTGTTCATCTGGGGCAGTTATTCCCAACCAGGAGCAATTTTGCCTCCAGGGGACCTAAAGCAATGTCTGGAGACATTTTTGGTTGTCACATTTGGGGGTGGAGTGTGTTGATACTGGCATCTAGGAAGTAGAGGCTGGAAATGTGGCTAAAAAATCCACAATGCAAAGGAAAGCCCTCCATGACAAAGAATTATCTTGTCCAAAATAACATTAGAGCTGAGGTTGAGACCCCTTTGTTCTAGGCATATTTCCAGTGTGGTTTCTTCTTTATCTCTGTTTTCTTTCCTTTCTTTCTTTTTCCCTTCCTCTTGGTTAAATAGGTATGTGTCACTTGGTATGGAGATGAGTAAGTGTCTCTCTGGTTTATGCTAAATGTAATATTTTCAGAGTGATTTCTCAAGGTGTGGTTTTGTACAGAGTGGAAAGGGAGTCGAAAGCCATACATTAGACCTATATAACCTTGGGCATGTCACTCATGCTTTCATTTCTTTGTTTCTAAAAATCAGAATTAAATGAGATCCAAGGTTTCTTTTAGAGCAACAAATTCAAACAAACTTGGCAAAATCATTGACTCAACCGGACTTGAGCCCTATTTTGTCAAACAATATGCTCTAAGACTCATGTGATACAGAAGACATGGTTCCTGATTTCTAAATGCCTGAATCTAGTTGGGGAGATGGCAGGCATGTAAACAGGAGTAACCATATACTGTTATAATAGTTGTAATGAAAGTTCTACAGTAGAACAGGGTAGGATAGTCACTGTCTATAGGAGACTTGGGTAAGTCCTCTGAGAGACGATGGAATTTGAATTGGCTATTGGAGGAGAGTAGGGATTTGCTAGGAGAAAAGGAGGAAGAGCATTTCAGGCAAAAGGAACAGCAAAAGCAAAAGCTTAGAATTACAAAAAGCCCTGTCCCTTGGGACAGTGGATTTGGGTAATTAAACATGCTGATTTAATTCACAAACTCAGGAGAAGCAAGTGTCGGACCATCCCATTGAGCCCTTCTACGCTAAGTGGAGAGGTTGATGGCAGAAATAGTGCCAAGACTTCTGGCACAATCTGATGACAGGCAGCACTAATTTTTGGCTTCAGGCAATCAAATGCTGCTCAGCATTGTTTAACAAGAGGTTCTTAGTGTGAACTAAGCCACCAACACGATTTTCTTTGGTAACCATGAAAGTCAGCTTAGAGAATGTCACAAAAAGAAATGGTGTATTCTGAGGGAAATTCATCTTTCTATTGTTTAAAGAAGTAGAGGGAGGCCAACGTGGGCGGATCACGAGGTCAAGAGATCCAGACCATCCTTGCCACCATGGTGAAACCTCGTCTCTACTAAAAATACAAAGAAAATTAGCCGGGTGTGGTGGCACATGCCTGTAATCCCAGCTACTCAGGAGGCTGACTCAGGAGAATCTCTTTTTTTTTTTTTTTTTTTTTTTTTTTTGAGACGGAGTCTCGCTCTGTCACCCAGACTGGAGTACAGTGGCCGGATCTCAGCTCACTGCAAGCTCCGTCTCCCAGGTTTATGCCATTCTCCTGCCTCAGCCTCCCGAGTAGCTGGGACTACAGGCGCCCGCCACCTCGCCTGGCTAGTTTTTTTGTATTTTTAGTAGAGACTGGGTTTCACCGTGTTAGCCAGGATGGTCTCGATCTCCCGACCTCGTGATCCGCCCGTCTCGGCCTCCCAAAGTGCTGGGATTACAGGCTTGAGCCACCACGCCCGGCCTGGGAGAATCTCTTGAACCCGGGAGGCGGAGGTTGCAGTGAGGCCACTGCACTCCAGCCTGGTGACAGAGCAAGATTTCATCTCAAAAAAAAAAAAAAAATAAATAAAAAAAAGAAAGAAAAGAAAGTAGATAAATTTTGCCTGAGTTTTCCCTCAGCAAATCTGACTTTTCTCAGGAGAAGAGATTTACGTGGAATAACTCTGTGGCTTTCCTTTAGAAACATCCAGATACAAAAAGAAGTTTTGTAGTAGATATCACTGTGACTTAAAGAAAGTTCAGGAAATCTGACTTCTATTTCCAGCCAAGCAGATGATTTTTTGGGATACATTATTCGTTGATGTCTGAGATTCTTTCTAGAAATCAATCTAGTATACCTGCTGTTTGTTGCTCAGGACTTCTGAAGTCATATCTGCAGGCTATGCGGGAAGAAAAAGGTTCTATAACACAAAGTATTTTTCCACTCTTGATATCAGCTCATTCCTTGTTTATATGATTAAATTTGAAGTAGCCTGACATTTCGCAAACTCTTTTTTTTTTTCCCACCAGAAGCTAAAATTCATGATTAACTCACTGCTCGCTATGAATTTGTCACAACTTCACTTAACCTAATAAATATCCCTGAAAGAGCAGACTTGGCTGGAGTTGAATCAGTACAGCTTTACTGATTTGGCCACTAAGTTAAGCCCATACTTTTTAATCTGGATTGAGCTAAGGGGGAATGTTCAGAAATCAAGGTCTGGGTGCATTCTCCCAGAAATCACTGGAGCTCAGCTGGTTTTATTAGCCTGGTGAGAGGAGGGGGAGGTATAAATAAATGCATAGCAGACACCAGTTTTTCCTCTGGTATGTGTATAGACTTTTGGCGGTAGTTGTAGAGGGGTTATAATGAACAATTAATGGATGATCAATCTTAAGTATGATATAGGAGAATTTAAAGTATTCTGAGTTCTTAAAGACTTTTATATAATATGTGATAACTTACATTCTTTTATTCTGTTAGATTTTGCTTTCTAAATGAATAAACATTTACTGCATGCTTTGGAGCAGGGATAGCTGACATTTTACTGAAATACAGTAAAATTTTCTGTGCTTTTGTGTCACAAAGGCAGAGTGAAGTACCTCCAACAGAGAATTTATGGTCCACAAAGACAAAAATAAAATATATACTATCTGGCTCTTTACAGAGAAAGTTTACTGACTCCTGCATTAAATAAACACCTTTTAAAACAAAAATGAATTTCTACAATTGAGATCAATTCTCTCAGGGTCATTATTCACCTAGACAAATGAAATTCTTCTTTTGAAAAAGTGATAACAAATACGTTTTTTGCATCGTATTTGCTTTATAATACTTGAGAAATTCTTTTAAAATGCAATTGTTTAAATAATGTCAAAAGAAACACTTCTTACGATTTATAAGCACTCCAGAAAAAAAAAATGCATATATGTAGTATAGTGACTGTAAAGTGATCTTGAATAGTATGTTATTGGTTGTGTTAAGGAAATGAGTAAATAACAATAACACTAGCAAATGCTTCTAAAGTGCTCCTTGGGTATCAAGCACTAAGAACTTTTACGTTTCTTTTTCAGCAACCATTTAAAGTAGGATAAATTGTTATCTCTCTTTCATAGATTATGCATTTTGTTGTTGTAAATAAAGTTGAAGAATATAATTGGTAAGAAAAACAACTAATAAAATGTCATTTGTAATGTATTTCATAGGTTTATGGACACAAAAATAATTATATTTATTAAGATCATAAAGTCAAGGCATTGACTATATTCCATAATTAAAGCATTAAAATGATAGAGAATAGTTTTAATTGCATAGGAGAGTTATCTTGAATAGTAATTTGATAGTTTTCAGTTCTGAGCTTCATTTAATTTTCTCACGCTTTTTCTATGCCTAATTTAACTTTACACAGGTTTCTTTTGGGTTTACTTTTCTCATTCTTTAAAGTTAAAAACATTCAGATGTGATTAGAAATTGAAATAATTAACTTCAGATACTGCACAGGGTAGTTCTCCACTGAGCAGCTCATTTCAAGATACCGCACTTGCACAAAGAGGAAGTGGCCTGAGGCAAAGACGAATTCTTAGCAGACGGCTTGATCATTGATAAGCAGACAATGGCGTTTAGTAGTAAAGTAGAAGCTATGCTAAGTTGATTAGCAAGGAGGTCAGGCAAGTGACTTGGAGTTTGGCTGTGAGTAGAAGCCCTAGTGGGGACTTTCCTTTGCTGGAAAGCCAGGTGATGGTTGGACATTTGGGAGTAGGTGATGAGCAGATGTTTGCAGTTCCGTATTTCACACCACTTCTTCGCCTACTCTGGAATTTGTCCTGAGAAAGCACAAGGTATACAATAAAAAGAGGTGAGAAGCAAAGGTAAAAAAAAACACCACCAGAGACATTCAAAATCAGAAGATTTCCTAGTTAGGCAGTCCACACTCATGAGATTCACCCTACTCTGCTTTTTTGAACCCATAGCACTGCTGTTTCAGCTATTTGACATGTATTATATGCTTTTAACTGTGAAAACACTGTTTGACTTGTTCCACATAGCACCATCTCTTCTGAGTGATTTCTTTATACTGAGCGTTTCTCAGTTGATTAAAAAATGTTGTGTGAATAGGAAGTATTTCTAATAGAAAGTGTTCCTCATTCCTGATTAATACCATTTTCGCAAAGTTTTACCACTGCAACTGTTTACATCAAGGCCAAAGGCAGGCTAGTGAATAAGGATGACTTATAAATCTTTCAGATCGGTAATGCCCATCAGCGTCTGCAATAACTGTGCATAACTGAGGATGGAGCTCAGCATGGGGCTAGAAGTGAAGACAGAATGGGAAGTTAGTACTGCTTTTAACTGGGCGTTGTGACATTTAAGCTTCAGATTTCCTTCTTATTTTTAGAGTTTATTTGTAATCTGTTGTTATTGAGGAGATTTGGAATTACTTGTCAGAAAAGTATTTTAAAACATCCCTTAAAGTCAGTTGCATTCCTTGTTTTCTTGACTCTGCAAAAAAGGCCTTCTACTTTGTATGCATTGATTTGATCATTTAAACTTCCTCCAAGACAATAAACTTGCTGAACTGTGGAATAAATTGTGATATTCAATAGTTCAATATACAGAAAAGAACTGTTAAAGCTGCAGTGTAAATTCCAGTTGGACATAATACCACTCTCAACAACTATACATAAGACACTTACGTTACCTGGGTACATTTACAGCTTCCGATTAGAAAGTTAAAACATCTTTAAGTATATGAACTTTCTCAAAATATGAGACATCATATTTTGTATGAGACATCACAACTTTATACTGTGCTATATGTGCAAAACCAATACTCTAGCCTATCACAGGTATTTTTCAAGCTTACTTTGTTTGCTGCTGGTGGTGGTGACTGCAGTAACGGGTGCTTAAAGCATCAAGTTATCTCTGCCTCATTCTGCAGAATTGTTCAGTAGGTTCACTTCCCTGTCAGATTAATTTCCCCCATACACTCCCTGAGATGTTATCTGGGTGCATAGAGCGCAGTGTTGTCCTGTGACATCGTGGTCTTGTGGGCAGAGGAAGCCTCGGATCTGAGTGTTGTTCCCCAGGTTCTCTCTGGCCTCCCGTGAGGCCAGTACTGTTCACTATGGAAATCAGGGATGATGGGCGTGTGTCCCAACTGAGGCAGACTGCACAGACTCATCATCATGGCGCATCTTGAGGTCTGCAGTCCGTTCCATCCTGGCAGCCTGTCAGTCAGCTATTAATTTCAGAACCACTTTGACTCTGTTGCAGTGACCATCCTTAGAAATTTTATCTAGCCACATTAGCTACCTTCTGCCTCCTGCACAGGGCTTGGAGAAGAATCCCTAATGTCATCTTTGCCTCATGGGAGATGAGGAAGGCCTGGAGTGCTAACTTGGATCCCTTCTTACCTAGAACAGTAGCCCTGTCTTTTTATTCTGACATGACCACACCACCTCAGAGCAGGTCTGCCCCACAGACACTTCCCTCTCAGATTTTCAAGCGCTCTCCACTTCAGCTGTTCTTCCAGCATGTCCAAACAGCTCCCCTCCGCTGCAACCTTCACCGTTTCATCACTTGATGTGGGAGCTGGGACACATTTGAATGAGTCCTCTGATGCTCCTCTTATCCCTCAAATTGTTATGAGCTCCTTTTAGTTCTCCTTTCTGTTTTACTGGAAATTCCTGTGTGTCTCATCCACCTTCCATTGGTGATGTTCATCCTCCCTTTCTTTTTTTTTTTGAGACGGAGTTTTGTTCTTATTGCCCAGGATGGAGTGTAATGGCACGACCTTGGCTCACTGCAACATCTGCCACCTGGGTTCAAGCACTTATCCTGCCTCAGCCTCCCAAGTAGGTGGGATTACAGGTGCTCACCACCACACCCAGCTAATTTTTTTCTTTTTTTTTTCTTTCTTTTTCTTTTATTTTTTTTTAGTAGAGACGAGGAGGTTGGTCTTGAACTCCTGACCTCAGGTGATCTACCTGCCTCATCCTCCCAAAGTGCTGGGATTACAGGCATGAGCCACCATGCCTGGCCTCATTCTCCCTTCCTAAGTTCTCAGTGCCTGCTGGGATACACTTTTTATGACAGAAGAAATTAAAAAAAAAATACAATGATGTTTTTAAATATTAATCTCCAGCCTTTCATATGTGACTTAAACTGACTTCATTTATCCTGACAACTAGAAGTTGGAAGAGGAGGCCTCTGTGTTAATTGGGGATAAAATACCTTGTAAAGATGACAGAAAGTGGTGTTTACAAATCAGACACAAAGACCTGACATCCCCCTTTAAAGAAATGTCCCAGTGTGCTGATGGCAGTGAGGAAGAGGTTCCCTTAAAGAGAAGGGGGCAGAGGTAAAGGAACAGATTTTCTTCGTATTCTTTACCACGTTCTTTCTTTAACACCTGGGTTGATTTGATTCCAACAGATTCCTTGGATCATTTCTAACCCATCTCCTGGTGGTCTTTGTGGTTCCTTAGTGGCTCCAGGGAACTGATACATTTTAACATGTTTGTCACAACGGCCATAGGATTCCATAATAAAAAGATAGCTGTAATATTTCTTATTGATTAAAAATACCTGCAAGCCAATCATAGAAACTGGAGTAAAAATATTAAGATGAACTAACCTGAACCAAAGATCTGTGTTTTCTCTGTTACAGAATACTGCGGTGGAGAGTCAGTATTTTGGGGTTTGTTATTTTGTTACGGTGAGTACTGGAATGATAAAAGGAATTTCTGTAATCAGAATAGCAGGTAATATTTCTTGAGTGCCTTAACTCTTTCTAGGCACTTTATATAAAATATTTTAAAAATAATAATCATCTGCAGAGTTCCTCTCATTTTTCACATAAGGAGATGGAAAATCAGAAAGGCTCAGTCACAAAACTAAAAGGAAGTGGAGTTGGGATTAAAATGTAGACCTTTTTAAGATCAACATCCATGTCTTTTCAAGTTAATAAGCCTCAGCAAATAAATCATGCTAGAAATACCTCTGTGACAGAAAACCTTGTGAGAAATAAATAATGCTTACTGCTTAGTTACCTTAGGAACACACTTGGGAAGTTATGCTGAAAGAGTCAGTATTACCTGTGTGGCATCTGTGTCTTTTGCTCTAGCAGTATATAAATTTAATGTAGTACTAATTTAATGCACGTGATCTATGTTTAACCTTTTTAGACCTTAGTATTATAAAATAAAACTCAGATGGAGGAAAACAGACAAAAAATAAAAAACATACTGCTTAGCGAATTACAAGCTGAATAACCATGTAACTACCACCCAAGTCAACAAATAGAACATTTCCACTGGCCGCAAAAGCTATCCATGTGCCCTTCATGATCATAGGCCTTTTCCATTTTTCATATGTAACTGCAATCTTGATTTTTATAATACCATTTTTCTCCATGGTTGTATCAGCTAACAGTGCATTCCTACACACTATAGTTTAGTCTGGCCCCTTTTAGAAATCTGATGTCTTTTAAGTCTTTCAATCTACAGGTTCTCCTTCAATCTCTTTCTTTTCCTTATAATCTATCTGAGGGAGAATTTGTACTTGTACCCTTTAACTAGTATAATTTACCTTAATCTAGATGTTGCTGACTTGGATACTTACGATGCGTTCAACCTGTTCCTCTTTTACATTTCCAGCAATTGGCAGTTGGATACAGAGATGTAATCAGATTTGAGTTAATCTCTTGGGTGGTGGTGTGTTCTTTTATCAGAACACACATAATGTCTGGTGTTAACTTTTTTTTTTTTTTTTAATGTCAGCAGCTGTTGATTCTTAATGGTTAGAAAGATTGTTGATTCCTTGAGAGTTGCAAAATGATGATACTCTATCATTGTTTTTCATTTGTATAATTTAAAATGTTTGATGTGTTCTAGCCCACTATAATTAAAATAATTGGAAATTCATTTTGCTTCATATATATATATATATATAGAGAGAGAGAGAGAGAGAGAGAGAGAGATGGAGTCACACTTTGTTGCCCAGGCTGGAATGCAGTGACGTAATCTCGGCTCACTGAAACCTCCACCTCCTGGGTTCAAGTGATTCTCCTGCCTCAGCCTCCCAAGTAGCTGGGATTACAGGCATGCACCACCACATCTGGCTAATTTTTGTATTTTTAGCAGAGACAGAGTTTCGCCATATTGGCCAGGCTGGTCTCGAACTCCTGACCTCAAGTGATCTGCCTGCCTCGCCCTCCTAAAGTGCTAGAATTACAGCTGTGCACAGCCTATTTATATTGTTTTTGATTGTATTTGTTTGTATAATTTGATTGTATTTGTTTGTATAGTTACAATATAATGCCCAGAGCAACTACAGTGTGCATATGTAACTTATCACACTCTACTGGTATCCACGTTTTACAACATTGAATGAAATGTAGAAACCTGCCGGTCGTGGTGGCTCATGCCTGTAATCCCAGCACTTTGAAAGGCCAAAGTGAGTGGATCACCTGAGGTCAGCAGTTCAAGACCAGCCTGACCAATGTGGTGATACCTTGTCTCTACTAAAAATAATAATAATAAAAAAAAATTGACTGGGCGTCGTGGCAGGCACCTGTAATCCCAGCTACTCGGGAGTCTGAAGCAGGAGATAGCTTGAAGATGGGAGGCGGAGGTTGCTGTGAGCCGAGATGTCCCCACTGCACCCCAGCCTGAATGACAGAACGAGACTCCATCTCAAACAAAAAACAAAAAACAAAAAAGACCCAGAAATGTAGAAACCTTATTTCCACTTCAAGATCCCTTCATTTATCATTTATTACTGTTTCTTAGTCTATACTGGAAGAACTAGGACATATCTATTTATTTTGAACAATAAAAATACCTGATGTGTTTGTTCAAATACTTCCAATTCCAATTTTGGATTACTGGGTTTTTAGTTATTCTCTTTACTTCACTTTGGCTCTCAAGGACACAGGGGACGTTAGAATTAGAATATTCCATAATGATTCTATCCCACATTTTGCATACACATTCTCAGAATAACTATACTAGTACTATTACTGCCAATTCTGATTACTGAAAACAGCAAAACAAAATGTCTTCGTATATGCTACATCTATTTCCTACTACTTTTTAATTGTCAGAGCTTGTAGCTGTCACATACAATATTTTCTCTCTCTAATCTTCATTTATTTTTGTTCTGCAAGTGTTTTTTTTTTTTTTTTTTTTTTTTTTTATTGAATGCTCTGCACAGTTTCTTCTGTTGATCTTCCTATAGTCATTTTGATGTTTTTTTATGCAATTTATTTTAATCTTTTGAAATTTGTTCTTCACTAGATTCCTGAAGAAGGACTAACAGAAACCACATTTACTGGTCTACTTAATGTTATGAGCAGTTTTTATCCTTTATATTGAAGGCTGTTTTACTAGGTATAAAATCTTTGACTCACATTTTTATTTTTCTGGTCATCTTAATTATGCTTTCTGATTTGTTTCCCCCCCCCCCCAAAAAAAGCATTGCTCTCAAAGAAAATGATTTCTTTTTTCTTTTATATGTCATATGCTCCTTTTATCTAGCTACCGATGGGATTATTTTTTCTTTAAAGAATTTTCATTTAAATTTAAAGAAAATTTAAATTTTATTTTAAAAATTTTCAGAATTTCCTAGATTATGTATTAATGTTGGCATTATGGGTTGATACTTTCAGGTATACCATGTGCTCTTTGGATACACAATTTGATATATATTTTAGAAAAACACTTTTTGAATTATAATTTTAGTATTTTTTGGTTCCCTTCAGGGCCTAGATAGAATAATAGAGTGGATGCATTTTTCTTTAATTATTTTGAAAGTACCATCCCACTGCTTTTTAGCGTCTTATGTAAAACTTCAGGAGCCATACTGAGTCATGTTTTATTGTATGTTTCTCTTTTATTTCTGATTCTTTTTGGTGAGGCTTCAGTATCTTGATTTTATTCCCTGTGTTCTGAAATTTCTCAAACAGGTGGCTTAGTGCGGGTCTTCATTCTTTCAATGGACTAGGCACTAGGTGAACCATTTTTATCTAGAGTCTGGTGCTTCAGCTTGAGAGATTTTCTTCCATTATTTCTTTGAAATTTTCTCTTCCTTTCCTTCATTTTCTCATTTTACAACTCATTAGTTGAATGCTTGGTCTTCTGGATGAATTTTCTATTATTTTTATCTTTATTTTTCTACTTTCTATCTTGACACCTTTTTTAAAAGTATAATCACCCTTTTTAAGTATACAGTTTGATATGTTGACAAATTACAGTCATTTAACTGCCCCACAGTCATTGCAAAAATTCCCTGTGCTCATTTGCAGCCAAACCCCTTTCCCCACTTTTGGCTCCTGCCAACCACTGTTTTCTGTTCCTAGAATTTCCCCTTAAAATCGTTGTTGTTGTTGTTGTTGTTTTGTATTCCTTTCTGTAGGTTTCCTCAACCTGTAGATAATGTTTTAAAACTACCCCTCTAATAAGTATTTTACTTTAAGTTACATTTAAACCTTTTTAAACATCTATTCTTGCTTCATGATTGCAATGTCATTGTATCTCTTTGTAAATATTAATTATGATTTCCTGGAAGATTTTTTTCTGTATTTCCTCAGAATTCTTTTTCTCTCTTTGTTTTGCCTGTTTTTTTTTTTTTTTTTTAAGTTGGATATGTTTCTCAGCTATCTGATGGTTCTTAACAATACAATCACATTAAGTTTGAAGTGCAGAAAATCTGATCAGAAGCTCTATGTGCATGAGTGGATCTTGCAAACTCTGAAGCTTCATTGTAGAGTGATTGAATAACTAGCTGGTCATTGATTCGTGACTCCAAAATTATCTGTAAATGTTCTTCTTGGTGTGGTTTTCTACTTTCAGAGAAATAGCCACCAATGTCCACCTTGATTATATAAGCTGCCAACCTTATTGATATGAGGCAGGAAAAGGGGGCTTTGAATCTTATTGATGACTATGCAGAATACCACTTAACCCTCTTGTTGTGACTCTTATACCTCATGCAGGTTCATTTATACTTAGTGTTCCTATATCTTGCATCTAACTAGTGCATTTCCTCTGACATCTATAAAACTTCTTTATTCTATGTAGCTTAATAGATCTGAATAGGGTAAAATCTGGGCACACAGACATTTTTTCCAACAGATTTTCAAATGACCCACCGTTTTTGAGAGCCAGCCTCATCCCAGCCTTCCATTACCCTTGGAGCCTCAAGCTATTGAAGCTTTCTAGAGTTATACAGGGCAAATTGGTTTGTTTCTTCTTCATTATTACTATAAGTTTAATTCTTTGCCTCTACTAGGCCACTATATTGTCTATCTACTTTTTCTCTGAGTCACAGGTATTTTTTTAGTTTCATTCAAGATAGTGTCTAGATTTTGGTTTCTTGTTTTATTCATTGCTTAAGGCAGATTTTTGAGAGTAGAAGGGTATGGAAATGTCTTCAATCAGTCTTGAAATGGGAAGTCTACAGCAGCTATTTACTTAAATATTCCTATGGAATTCTTATACATAAACTGCAGTCTTTTGCAGCATTCAACACAACGTATTTTTCTTGCTAGAATTCTTTTTCCTTTGATTTTCATTACTCTCTTTTAAATTTTGCATTCTCTTTTGTCTATTTTTATGGTGCCACTTTTTTTTTTAATCTATTCTACCTCTTATACATGGATACAATTCAGATTTTTATTATTGTCCCTCTTCTGTCTTTTCATCAGTGATCACTTTTACTATCACATCTAGCACTGACCAAACTAAAATTCCACATATCTACCTTCTTTCTGGACATTTTCATTTATGTTAGTTTTCTGTTTTCATGACAGCACATTTTTTCTATGTAATTAGGCTTGACATTTTGGAATTACCTTTAACTATACCTTATATATTTAATTGGCAATTAAATCAATCTGGTTCTTTCTTCAAAATTGTATGTGATTGCTTTCAATGTTTCCATTTCATCACTGCTGCTTGAATCCAATTTGAGCTATTTTTTCTTTATTCTAATAAGAGCTACACAGTACACATTCATATACTAAAGAAATCTACTGAGTGTAAATTTCATAAAACTGATGTAAGGAAGTTGGAATTTCTGAGAACTTAAAAATACATACATGTATTAATATTAAATTCAATACACACACACACCCATATATATATACATTCATTAGGCATAAAATTCATCAAAGAGGTTGGTAATTTTATGGTGGCTGAATTCGTTACATGAAAAGGAGAAATTTATTTCTTAATGGTTCAGAAAAATAAAGTTTCTCATTAATATGCACATATGCAAAGTAGAAATGGTTCCAAGCAAACTACCATGAGATTTTTTCCTCCTAGATATTCCTTCCTATATTATTGTTAGGAAAGATATGATGAGAATATGTGACTTTTTCCTTATACCGTCAATTTTATTAGAGAGCAGAATGCACATGGCCAACCTTTGTTATTTAATTTCTGGACAGAATATGATATTGGGCAGAGCCAGACTTGTTTTCATTTTGTAAGCCTTCACCATTTTGGGGGTTATTTCTTCCTAGGCTGTTCTACATTCTACCATTTAGCTGAAAATGCTATACATTTGCTCAACTCTGTCTCTTAGATGGCTTATTTTATTATTTGTACAGAATAACTCAGACTTTAACATAATTGTGTTACATCAGAGATTTTATGATCTTTTTACATCATTTAGATTTGAGACAGATAGGTTTTCTCTATCTTCAGGTCTTTGTCATTGTGTCAAGCCTATATAAAACTTAAAATGGATACCTTCTTGGTGTGTAAGTTTGAAAGGCATGATTTGTTTATGACTCTTGCACTATTGCCTTTACTTTTGAACACAAAGAATGATGCAGAGATGATTTCTACTCCTTATTTATCAGTTTATAAAAGAGAGACTTTGAGAAGGGGTAATTTTTCTGATGTCTTACAGAACAAATTGAATTCGTTGTAATGATGAGGCAAGAATCCCATTTTAGGGAAGAGTCTAGAGTTAAGTGGAAGAGAAGAAATCATTTGAAAGCATAGATAACATGTACCATGAATGGATGAACCAAAAGTGCAAACCATGATAGCATAGAATAGAATTTATGCAGAAGGTTAGAGAGGGAGGACAAGCTTGTTGAATGGATGGTAAAACTAACATAGTTTGATAATTCATTGTTGCTGAGATTTAGTAATTGATCTAATTTGGCATTACTCCTTAACAAATTGTTTGGATATTTAATGCCCAGTGTCAACATAAAAATGTACCTGATTTGAAGCATATTCATTTGAAAAAAACTTAAAATTAATCTAAATATAGGAAATAATTATCTAAACAAAGCACTCCCACATACAAGGACTAAATTCTATAACCAATAGCTGCTTATTAGTGTTTATTTTTCTAGATTATAAAACATAATTGCTGCATTCATAGGCCACTAGGCTTCAGGTAGTACGATAATCAACAACCGTAGCGTTCCTTCAATCTGACTTTAGGTCCTGGCTACTACACACACTTACTAGCTATATGGTCTGGACCCAGTTACTTTCCTTCTGTTAGTAATAGCAAAGGATTCAATGTATAAGGTGTCCTGGTCATTCTTATGTTTTAATTTTTGGATATTAACTCCTTTATTCCTCACAGAAACTCTAGATATTATTAGCCCATTTTACAGATGGAAATGGGCACTCAGACAAAGATTAAGTTGCTTTCCCAAAAGAACTCAAATCATAGTTTCTTCATCAGGAACATTTTGCTGATATATTTTTATTTATTTATTTATTTATTTATTTATTTATTTATTTATTTATTTTTTTGCCATTTCTCTCCACAAGCATTATGCTCCCAACAACATTGGCATTTGCGGTTGCTAGAAGAAATGACCCATTTCATATCTGCATGGCTTTGTCATACATTTGCCTCCAAGGTACTTCTCACCACCTTTCTTATTTTTTTTTCCTAGCTAACCCTCCATCCTCCCCCAAGACTCAGTTTGAACAACAGCATCACTTACAGCAGGAAGCCTTCCTTCTCTGTCCACCTTAGGCTGAGCTAAGAACAATAATGGGGGCTCCCATGTCATTCTTCATGTTTTATCTTTTCATTTTGCATTGCAATTACTGTTATCTCCATGATTGGGTTGAGGCAAAAGTAACCTCCTATCTGTCTTTGTATCACCAGAATGTAACCTAAGTGAATACCTTCCAGTACAAAGTCGTAGGGAAGTAATAGAGAGCAGAATGTGTGCGTGTTTGTATATGTGTGTATATATTTTACATCATTATGTATATACTCTCTCTCTATATATAAATTATAAGCTGTAGAATTTGAACAAATTATTTTTTTTAGCCTCTGCTTCTTCCATTATAAAAATGGGTTCAATACTATTCCACCCTCATGGGATAACTGTAAGAATAAAGATAATATATGTTAAGTGCATACATGCCATTAGAATGCTTACTTAATAAGTGAGAGCTGTTTTTATGATCATTATTAGTGTCTTAGATTATATGGAGACTTTTCATATAATCGTATGTAGAGGTTTTCGCAGGAAACCAAAATGGGTAGTTTATCACTGGTCCTGGATCATGGGCACCATTTATTTTCACGTTAGATATTTTCACTGAGAATATTTCAGTTAATTATTGAAAAGAGCAGAAAATCATTCTTCAGTTACCAAAGGTGAATAGGATGTTCAAGTTCCCTTTATTCACCTTTAAATCTGCAACATTTGTCTAGGGACCTTAAATCAAAATTAATTGCATTGCAAGATTAACTCCATTATTCATTTCCTTTACTCAGCATATAAGTAAAGATTGCTAGCTCATTCAAATAGAATCATTGCTTAAATGGATTTTTCTTCTTTGCAGGCTAATTATTTAGTGATTTAAAAACCTATATTCAAAACAGAAAATTTTAAGCTTTCATGCAAAAAAAGCAAAATGTTTAATTTCTTAAAAGTCATCTCCACGATAAGATAGAAAAACTCTCTTCGTTATTTGTATGTACTCTAATGTTAATTTTATTTATGCTCTTATAAACCCTCTTAGAGAGCTTTGTGAGTTCCAAATTTTAAAAGACCACAAGTTTTTCCTCTTTGGTAATATTTTATATTTTTGATTTCTTTCTTATACTCTTCAACGTGATTTTTTTAAAGCATAGATTAAATGCATATAAAATAGAATGCTTCCTTGAAATAAAACTGCTTATCTCCTTAAAAATTGAACCTTTAAAATACTCATGCCAGGGAGTATTAAGTAACTCATGAGTCTGAGTTCTAGCTGTGGTTATTTGGAAATTGTTTCCTATCGTCTTCCTAAGCCACATGTACTCTTTGGAAAATGTGAAGCGAAATACTTATTACTGACCTCATCACTTAAGCCATGAAAAAAAAAATGCGTGTACCATATAAATAAAGCTGCTAAATTAGATTGGATTTATTTTTTATTTCTGACTTCTTGCTCTCTATTTTGTTGAGAATTGACCATTTGTAGTTAGGATGTTTTTATTGCTGCTACATGTGCACAGTGTATATTGGCTTCGGCTCGTCATGATATTATTAGGTTCTTCGATTCCACCTTCTTTTTGGGAATTGATCTCTTTTCTTTGTACATACACATTTTTAGTAGTTTCAAATAAAGTCTTGTTTTATGCTTCATGGGCTCAGCTATTTGAGAATAAGCTGTCTTCTGATTTATCTTTATAATGAAATAATGAAATGCCCCTTTTGGGGTACATTTAGCATTTGAAGATGCTTTGATTATTGGTACTCCCAACAGCTGGTTTTAAGCTGTGTCTGATGAAAAGATTTTTAAAAATGTATTGCATTAAGCTTATTTTTATACATCAAATTTTGTCACTCTATTGCTCTTTTAAGCAACAGAGTCGAAATTATTTGTCTTCTCTGCCCTACATGGCAGACTTTGAAGACCTGGAATTTATCTGTACTTTTAACAGCAGTCTATGCATCTAACACAGTGATTAGCACATGATTTATACTCAAATAATGTAAGAAAAAGAAAGAATGAGAGGTTAAGAGTATATTCCTTCATACATAAATAACACCTTATGCAAAGTTCCTGAGGCAGGAAGAAGCGTGATGTGTTCCTGCACCTGAAGGAAGACCAGTGTGTCTGGAGCATAAAGGGTGGCAGGACTATGGCATGAGGTGAGATTATCAACTTTATCAGGGACTTAAGGCCGTACTTTTTAAAAATTGGATTTCTTTCACAGTATAAAGTGAAATAAGTATGGGGTTTTAAGCAGGGGGATGACAAGGTGAGTTTTAGAGTGTTTAAATTTGCTGTTCTTGGAGACTGGTTTAGATGTGGGCAAGAGTGAAACCAGGAAAAACCCAGTAGGAGGCTTGTGCAGTATCCAGGGAAGAAGACGGTGACTCTTGTGGTGGTGGTTAGTGGAATAAAAATAAGATTGAAACCGGGAGAAGATAAAATCTGTGAGATTTCTGCAGATGTGTAATTCTGGCATTAAGGCTACACATTAGGGGTAGGAGATCAAAAGATTTTAGATATGCTATGTGGAAGATGTCTAAGACATCCAAGTAGAGATATCAATTAGGCAGTGCATATGTGAGTTGGTAACTCAGAAAAGAGGTTTTAATTCAAGAAATTAACTTGGCAATCTTTGATATATCACTGTTATTCAAATACACAGACATGGGTATAATAATCTGGGAGGCAGTATTGAGAAGGAAGCAAGTCCAGGGAAAAAGCTTGAGAAATTCAAACATTTAGGAAACAGAATTTTGCAGAGTCAGCAAATATACTGATGAGGAGTAGCTGATGATATAGGAGAAAAAGTAGGATTGTGAGGACTGAGAATGAGTGGTCAGCCTTGCCTGACGCCGCTGAAATATTACTAATCTTGGCAGGAGAAGTTTTAGTGATGTGAATGCAACAAAAATTGTGTAGGATTTATTAAGTAGGAGAGGAGGATCGAATGGCAGCATATCTAGACAATTTTCAAAAATTTATCTGAATGATTAGCAGATAATGGTATAGAAGTATTAGGGACATTTGGAATCAGGGATGACTTTAGAAAGAATGATACATATTGGAGCAATTTATATATTGACAGGAGTTGTCTAATAGAGAATGGTTGTTGATTCATCAGAGAGCAGAGATAATGGTAGGGCTTTCGGTGTGATGTATATGACAACATCATAATGAGAGAAGGTAAGGGAGCTATGTACTTGTCATTTTTAAAAATTTGAAATGATAATGTTATTCTAAATAGATGATATAAAGTATGAATTGTATATTGTAAACACTAGAAAAACAACTAAAAAGATTATATAAAGAACCGCATAAATGATTATAATAAAAAAACCAAGAGAAAAATTAAAAAGCAAATGTAAAATATATATATATATATATATATATATATCTCAAAAAAGGGCAGGGAATGAAAAACAGGAACATAAATGTGTTAGATAGATTCTAAAGATGTCTTCCCATCGCCACTCCAGGATACCTGTCTATAGGCTATTCAGTCAAGTTAATCCAGGTACAGTACTGCTCTGAAGGGACCCTGCAGATGGAACTAAGTTTGCTAAACAGCACACATTAAAATTGAGGGAATAGCCTAGATTTTTCGGGTGAGCCCACTGTAATCACATAAGCTCTTAAAAGCATAAGAAAACAGAAGGGTCCGTTGGAAAGATGTAACAGAAGAGGAGAGAAATCAGAGAGAACTGAAGCCCAAGAAGATCTCAATTTGCTGTTGCTGGAGTGGTAAGGTGAGGAGGAATGCATGTGGCCTTAGGGAGCTGAGAGAGGCTCCCAGATGACAGCCAAAGAACTGGGACTTCACTCTAACTGCAGGGAACTGAATTCTGCCAACACTCTGAATGAGCTTGGGAGCTGATCCTTTTTCAGAGCCTCCAGAAAGGAATGCAGCCCTGCTGACACCTCAAGATCAGCCTTTAAGCAATGAAAGCAGCTGAGCCACACTGTGCCTGGACTTCTGACCTACAGGAATTGTGAGATAAATAATGTGTTAAGTCACTAAATTTGTCATTCCTTTCGTTTTTTTTTTTTCTCACACTGTCGTCCAGGCTTGGGTGCAGTAGTGGCACGATCATAGCTCACTGCAGCCTTGACCTCCCAGGCTCAAGTCCTCCCACCTCAGCCTCCCAAGTAGCTGGGACTACAGGCACATGGCAGCATACCCAGCTAATTATTATTATTATTATTATTATTATTATAGATAAGAGGTTTTCCCATATTGCCCAAGTTGGTCTGGAACTGCTGAGCTCAAGCAATCAGCCCACTTCATTCTACCAAAGTGCTTGAATTATAGATGTGAGCCATGGTGCCCATCAAAATTTGTCATTCTTTATTAAGGAAGTAATAAAAACATATGCAGATTTTCATTTCTGAAATAGGGTGCTTCACCAACAAATACCTAAAAATGCATGAGTGACTTTGGAATCAGACGATGGGAGGAGACTGGAAGAACTTTGAGGAACATTATAGAAAAAGCCTGGATTACCTTGAACAGGACAATAGTAGAAATTTAGAATGCTTCTGATGAGGACTTAAAAGGGAATTAGAAACATGTGATTGCAAACTGGGGAAAGAGGGATTATTGCTATATGATGAAGAGAGACTGGCAAAATTATGTCTTGTAGTTATGTTGCAAGCAGAACTTTTAAGTGATGAACTTGGATATTGAGATTTCCAAGCAAAATATTGAGGGTATTACCTAGTATATTTGTCTGGTTGGGCTGCCATAACAAGATATCACAGACTGGGTGGAATAATAACAAATTTATTCTTCACAGTTCTGGAGGCTGGGAAGTCCAAGATCAAGTAGGCAAAGTAGGTTCATTCTGAGGTTGCTGTCTTGGCATGTGGGTGGCCATCATCTTGCCATGTACACATATGACCTTTTCTTTGTGTGAGCTGGTGGAGATGGGGGGGCTCCTGGATGTGTCTTCTTTTGAGGGTACTAATCCTATCAAATCAGGAACACATCCTTAAGACTTTACTTAATCTTAATTACTTTCTTACTCCAGATACAGCCACATTGGAGGTTAGGGCTTCAACATATCACTTTCCTTGGCTGGGGGCATGGATGAAGAGGCACAAATATTTAGTCTGTAACACCTGGCTTCTTCTTGCAACTTACAGAAATGTGTGAGAGGAAAGAGATAAACTGAGGGGGAAAACTGTCAAACAAAAAGGAGTAAAGACTTAATGATTTTAGAAATTTTCACTTTGCCCAGCAAAAGACTAAAATTAAGAGATTCATTGTCAGCAAAGAACGCACTAGAGAAAAGGCTAATGATGCGATTGTATGATTCTTCTGTGAAATCTCAGAGAGATTAAAAGATCAGAGTATTTAGTTACATAAAAGACTCTTTAAAGAGATTAAGGATGTGACTTACAGAATCCCCTCATTCAAACCAGGGGGCTTCTAGAAATCTAAAGGGTGTTGTCACTTATCCATCTCTGCAGAATACAAACAAGAAAGATTATCTAGGAAAAATCTGTAGGAAGGCATCTTGTCTAAGGGAGTGAACCCCTGTTAATGCCAAACTCACAAGATTGTTGAGAATTTTATGCCAGTAAAACACTGCTAGCATGGACAGAAAGGGAAAGAGGCTATAAAATGAAATAAGGCTGTTTGATCCCTCAAATTCTACTGGTAAATAAAACTACTGATGAAACTCTTAGCTGCCAATATGTGCTACCTTTCAGGAAAAAAAGATGACTCAGAGGGCAGAGTACCTTGCCCAAATCATAGAATTTTGAGCCTAAAGGATGGAGCTGTGAGCCACAGAGGAGTTTTCCCAGGCCTAGAAACCTAATGTATTTTGCTGACCTATACATGGATACTGCTTTGTACCTGTCAGCTTGTTCTACCGTCCATGTTCCCCCTGTTGGAACTGGTGTATTTATAACTGACATCCAATGCCTGTCTCACAATTGTATGTTAGGAGCAGATAACCTGTCTGTTTAATTTCACAGGTCCACAGATGGATAGAAATTGTTCCTCGGAGTTATACCCAATGGATTATTCAACTAAACTAGATTTAGTTGAGAGATTTTGGACTTTTGAGCAAATGAGATTTAAATGAGATTCTTATGGTTTGAGTTGTTGTTGTAATGGAATAAGACTTGTCTTAGTCCACTTTCTTTTTCTTATAACAGAATACCTGAAACTAAGGAATTTATAGAGAAAAAGAATTTGTTTATTACAGTTATGGAGGCTGAGAAACCCAAGGTTGAAGAGCCACAACTGATGAAGGCTTTCTTGCTGATGGAGACTCTACAGAGTCACAGGCGGTGCAGGGCCTCACATGGTGAGGGGCTGATTATGCCAGCCCAGGCTTCTCTTCCTCTTTTTATATATTCTTCAGTCCCACTTTTGTGATAGTCCATTACTGCATTAATCCATGAATGGATTAATCTATTCATAAGGGCTCTACCTCTTAAAGTCCCCACTCTCAATACCACCACATTGGTGATTAAATCTCAAGAAGAGTTTTGGAGGGGACAAACATCCAAAGCATAGCAATACTCTTGGAAACACTGAAAGAAGTATGAAGGTATTTTGCATTTGGGAGGGTCTTGAATCTTTGGGGGCTAGAGGGAAGACCATGGTAGATGCAATTCTAAAGATATTTCCTCAGGCTTCCTCTCTTCTAGTTATTCAATCAAGTGATAATACAGGTATAGCTGTGAAGGGACCTTTCAGATATAATTAAGATGTAATCAACTGATATTAAAATAGGAAGATTATCCTGGATTATCTGAATGGACCCACTGTAATTAAATGACCTGTTAAAAGTAGAAAAGCAAGGCAAAGAATTAGAAAAATTCATCAAAAGGGGAAGTAAGAGAGACTGGGAATGTGAGAAAGACCCAACCCACTGTTACTGGAGGGCAAGGTGAGGAGAAATGCAGGTAATATAAAGAATTGAGAAATGTTCCCAACTACCAGCCAGTGAAGAAACAGGCACCTCATCTCCATTGATGCAAGGAACTGAATTTTTGCAATTCTCTTGAATGAGATTAGAAGCTTATTTTTCCCAGAACCTTCACAAAAAATGCAGCCCTACTAACACCTTGCTTTCAGCCTCATGAAGCTTTAAACAGAGACACTAGCTGAGTCACACTGTCTCCAGACTTCTGACCCACAGAAACTATGAAGTAATAAATGAGTATTGTTTTAAGCCACTCTGCTAATTTGCTACAGCAGTGCTAGAAAACTCATACAACTGTATTAGTCCATTTTCATGCTGCTGATAAAGACATACCCGTGACTGAGCAATTTACAAAAGAAAGAGATTTATTCCCCAGCCAGTTCCACGTGGCTCACAATTATGGCAGAAGGTGAAAGGTACATCTCACATAGTGGCAGACAAGAGAATAGTGAGAATCAATCAAAAGGGGTTTCTTCTTGTGAAACCAATATAGTCTCATGGTACTTATTCACTACCACAAGAACAGCATTGGGGTAACCACTGCCATTCCATTATCTCCCACTGGGTCCCTCCCACAACATGTGGGAATTACAGCAGACACAATTCAAGGTGAGATTTGGGTGGGGACACAGCCAAATTATATCAACAACAAAACATAAATGACAAGTAGAAAAATAATAAAATGACAGGCATAAGTCCAAACATATTAATAACTACATTAAATGTAAATGATGTAACCACACCATTAAAAGGCAGAGATGATCAGGTTGGATACAAAAGAAAGGCCCAATTGTATGCTTTCTACTGGAAACTTAACTATCATTTTACTATTAACTTAAAATAGAAGGATGGAAAAAATATACCAACAAACTCAAATTAAAACAAAAGCTAGAGTGTCAATATTAATATCAAATAAAGAAGACTACAGAACCAGGATAATTACCAGGGAGAAGAAGGAATATTATGTAAAAAGGGTCAACTTAGCAAGTTAGAACTATTTATGTAGGTTTGTTTGTTTGTTTGTTTATTGTTTTATTTATTTATTTTTACCACAAATTATCACAAGATATGAAGCAAGAACTGAAAAGAGAGAGAAATACACAATTACATTTGGAGACTTTAGCATTCCCTTTGTCACTTCTTGGTAGAACAAATAGACAAGAAATGAACAAATGTATTTGGAAAACTTGAGCATCATCATCATTCAACATGACCCAATTGATATTTATAGAACATTTTACCCAACAACAGCAGAACAGACATTCCTTCAAGTATGCATGGAACATTCACCAAGACAGATGGCATTGTTTGCAAAAAAAACTAAATTAAAAATTGAAATTATTCAACTTTTACAATAATAAATTAAAGTAGAAGATGACAACAGAAGGATATGTTCAAAATCTCACACATTTGGAAATATTAAATAATGTATATAACATATCAATAAACACTCAAATGGTCAAAGAATATCAAAGGAAATGAGGAAATATTTTGAACTGAAAGAAAATATATATGCAACATCAATATATTTGAGATGTTGCTAAAACAGTTCTTAGGGGAGAAATTATAGCATTAAATGCTTATATTTAAAAAGTTCTCAGATCAATAATTTTAGCTGCTACCTACAGAATCTGGAAAAAGAACAGGAAACCTAAAGCAAGCACAAGGAAGAAAATCATAAAGATGAGAGCAAAAGTCATTTAAGCTTGAAAGAGACAGACATTAGAGAATAATCAATGAAACCAAAAGCTGATTCTTTGGAAACAAAATCAGTAACATTGATAAAGTTCTAGCCAGATTGACCAAGTGAAAAATAATGCACAAATTACAAATACCAGGAATAAAAAGAGGGGATGTAATTACTGATATTAGCATCACAAAAAATGGAAAACTATGAAAATTCTATGCACATACATTTGACAGACTAGATGAAATAGACAAATTATTTGAAAGATATAAACTACAAAACCTTACCCATAAAGAAATGATAACCTGAATAGCCTACACCTATTAAATAAATTGAATTACTGTTTAAAATCTTTCAAACAGAGAAAATGTCTGATGCAGGAGGGTTGGGATTAGTGTAAGGAATCGGAGTGAGAAAAATAATGGCCAGATGAGGTCTGGGCAGTCTGTGGTATAGTGCTGAAATATAGGGGACTCTTAGATGCAGACTGCTGGCTGGAATGGAATGGAACACCTAACAAAAAGTCTGTCTTGGTCATAATTGGCCCATGTACAGCTAATGCCAGTTATTATCCTCATATAGTCAGTTAATGCCATGGGCAGTGAATGTGGTCAGTGGCTACATTCAAGAAGGTCTAGGTGATCTTTGAAGAAGAGAAGGAGTCTCAAGAGGGCACCATATCATGTTAAAAAGAAAGAACCATATCAGGTGTGTTACCCTAGTGACACAGTACTTACGTGGAGGAGAAGAATTTTGACTAAGCTGTGTATGACTTCAGGTCTTGGTGCTACTGGTAGTGGAGACAGTTCCTGTGGGCCTGAGTAGATACTGGAGTGAAGTTTTCCAGGCAATGAATATAAACATCTTGCTATATTCCAGAACTCTATTGTAATCATTGGTCCATTATTACCAAGTTAATCTAATTCTAGTTGTTGATACATTTTCTTTCTTTTTATAGCAATGTTGTTGATCTTAAAAGAGCACGATGCTAGAGCACTGCTAATCTACTTTGTACCATACTTTATGTGGCATTGTACTTATTTTTACCCTTTTGTTATAAATCTGAAAAACTGTTCTGTTATTTTTACTTTATTTTTTTTGAGACGGAGTCTCGCTCTGTTGCCCAGGCTGGAGTGCAGTGGCCGGATCTCAGCTCACTGCAAGCTCCGCCTCCTGGGTTTACGCCATTCTCCTGCCTCCGCCTCCCAAGTAGCTGGGACTACAGGCGCCCGCCACCACGCCCGGCTAGTTTTTTGTTTTTTTTTTTTAGCAGAGACGGGGTTTCACTGTGTTAGCCAGGATGGTCTCGATCTCCTGACCTCGTGATCCGCCCGTCTCGGCCTCCCAAAGTGCTGGGATTACACGCTTGAGCCACCGGGCCTGGCCTGTTCTGTTATGTTTTATGTTGAGGTAGCTCTTAAGGGATAGAAATAAAAAATTGACTTTTCAAAATTATAAATAGTACTTGTGGTACAAATATTTCCCGTGTGATTAAAAATGGATAATTTCCTGCTCATCAAATTATTCTTACAAACTCCACAATTTTGGCCAAGTCAAGGAAAATGTGAAATGATGCTCTTCTAAATCTGAAAAATACTAAAGGATTATACTAAATTTCTACAGTACTTCATAGTTCCTTGTCCATGTTGTTGACCTATTAAAATTACAAAATATTATGGATTCAATATAACTTTTATACCATTTTGTACAGCTTCCAGAGAGCATTTGGAATATTACATTATATTGTATTGTGGTTTTGAAGAAAACTTGCTTGGGAGTTAATTCTAAATTGTGCATTAACTTGAATATATTAAACAATGGTTTGAATAGTTATGGGATACAGTAGACAGGGAAGGAAATCGTGGGTTTTCACTATTGATTTTCAGTTTATGAACTGGGACCCCTCACTTAATAATTTCCCTTGCATCTCACAGATTTATTTTTAAGACTGATGAGAATGGATGGATTCAAAGTTTTGAAAATATAAATGAAGAAATGAAGTTATAGTCCCAGAATAGTGTACACCTTCTAAGGACACCAATAGGGATTGTTTTCATGATTCTAATGTATTAGCAGTCAGTGGAAGGCATGATAAAATTGGCCTCATTCATTCATTATATTTCATATTATTGGTGGCTGGGGGGGGTAATCAATGTTTTCAGAAGTCAAAAAAATAAAAAATTTTAAAGAAAAAATGTCATTTTTCCTTCAAATTATAATGGACAAAGCATCCCCCACTAAAGAGCAAGAGTGAGTTTAAAAGAAACAGAAAACTTGAGGTGTTATATAGATTTCATTGCTGACATTATTTGCTTCAATTTCCAACATCACTTATGTACATTTACTTACTTGTAATCCTGGTGGATTCAAACTTTTTTTTGGCAGATGTTTTCAAACACAAAACAAGTCTAAAGATATAAAATCAAAATTAAGGTTAAAATAAGATGTTAAAAGCAGTTGTTGTCTTGTTGAAGGCATAGTACAAAAAGTATTAGGTTTGACATTATGAATATCAGAGTGCCATGGTGAAAGGATGAGTGACTTCTACATGTTGAAACTAAATTATGGCTTTAGGTCATTGTGTGGGAGGCGAGTCCAAGTGAGTGTGTATAGTATTTGTCCTTTGGTATTTATTGTTGTTGTTCGGGTTGTTGCCCAACTTGCAGTTTTCAGGAACCGTGAGGTACAGCCAGATGGACAGCCTGTGCTTTCACATGCTGCAGCTCCCCCATGCTTCCCTCTCCATCTGGAGTCTGGTGGACTTTGCCAACACTGCAGCACCAGGAGCTAATTTCTACCTGCCTCTCCTCAGCTATGTTCTCTTGACGGAGCATCTATTTATATATCACCTCATGCTGCAGCACCCAGCTGGTTTTGTTGTTGTTGCTTTCCATTTGCAGAGATGTTAACTGCAGTGGTATTTCTTTTTCATTTAGAAAAAAAAAGAAAGAAAGAAACACCTTCGAGATAGGTCATCCATTTGCTCTGTAATATATATATATATTTTGTACAAATGGAGAGAGTGAATTTCACTCAGTCTAGTCAAGGACAAAATGCCATTTACACACCTCTTAATTTAACACTAGAGTATAATTTTCTTTAAATCTCCTTTTGCAGCTTTTTAAGGGAGAAGGTGTTTCTGAAATGGAATTATGTGAATGTTAGCATTTTATAATTGAAATTATAATTACTTTGGAAACATAAGGTTCTAAGCCCAAGAAGGGATCCGGTGGCAAATTCTCTTGTAATAAAAAGTGATAATATTTTGGTATAATTTTACTTTTCAAAAGTGATCTTTGTTTTCAAACATTGGTACTCACCTAATTTATTTCTTTCTTTTCAATTTTAGTCTGATAGCTGAATTCCTAATTTGGATACTATCTTACTGTTTTTACTTTTAAATTCAAGATTTACTTTTATTATGTATTTTTTGATATCTTTATTTAACTCCTCAAGTAGTGGCTGGCTTCATTCAAATATTCGCTAATTGGCTGGATATCAGAATATTGCCAAGGGCTACACAACGTTACCCAATAATAAGAAGGGAAACAAAAGGATATGGGGAGAGGAGGATTTTAAGAATGTTTTTGGGTGAGATTGACTATAACTATTTGTCTGAAATACCCAGAACACCTACACCCTTGAGAGGTGTGGAAGGGATAAATACACTTAGAAGGAGTAATTTGGTTCTCCAAAAAGAAGATTTTTTATGATTTGAGAAAATATTGATGGACTTATAAAAAGATAACTGGCAAAAATTATGACCAAAAGCTTAATAATAGTACTAGGGGAAAACACAGTAAAGCACAGCATTAGGAGTGTGAGAGCAAAAGAAAGAAAAGAACTGGATTCTGGGTTATTCTTCATGGCTTTGTGTCCTCTGCTTTTGGATGCCTATGTAACTTTGCCAGACCTCTCTTGCCGTGTGACCTGCAGGTATTGGGAGAGTCACAGATAAGATGTCAGGACATCCTGGAAACCAGAAAATGCACACATTGTCTATGAAACCCAAGTCAGAAATCTAGCTGGAAGTAAATATCCCATACAGAGCCTTGGCCCTCTGAAAGCATCCAGAAACAAAGCCAATTGACTATACTCAATATAAACTATGGTCAAACCTCAAAGATGAATAAGGAATATAGAAACAAAAAACTCTATGCAACTGACAGCAACTTCACAAAGATAAAGGAACATCAGCCCTCTCAGATGGGAAATAATGAATGCAAGAACTCTGGCAATGGCAATTCAAAATGTTAGAGTGCCTCCTTACCTCCAAGCTATCACACTAGCTCCCCACCAATTGAAATGACTGAAATGATAGACAGAATTCAGAATCTAGATGACAAGGAAGCTCCATAAGATTCAGAAGAAAGTTGAAATACAATCCATGTAAGCCAGTAAAATGATTCAGGAGTTGAAAGACAACATAGCCATCTTAAGAAAAAACCAGTTGAACTCTGGGATTGAAAATTTCATTGCAGGGATTTCATAATAGAGGTGGAATCAGTAACAACAGAATAGAGCAAGCTGAGAAAAGAATCTCAGAGCTTGCAAACCAGTCCTTCAAATCAACCCAATCAGACCAAAAAATTAAAATAAAAATAAAAAGGAAGAAAAAAATTTTAAAAAGAACAAAATCTCCAAGAAATATAAAATGTAAAGAGCCCAAACCTATGACTTATTGGCATTCCTGAGAGATAAGAGAGTAAGCAGTTTGGAAAATGGTATTTAACGATATAGTCAATGAAAATTTCCCTAGTCTCACTAGAGAGGGCAACATGAAAATTCAGTAAATTCAGAAAACTCTGATATTGCAAAAATGATTAACTTAAGGACACGTAGTCATCAGATTTTCCAAGGTCCATGAGAAATAAAATATTCTTAAAGGAAGCTAGAGAAAAGGGGCAAGCCATTTACAAAAGGAAACCCGTAAAGCTAACAGCAGACTTCTCAGCAGAAAGGCTACAGGCTAGAAGAGACTGAGGACCTATATTCTGCATCTTTATTGAAAGAAATTTCAACCAAGAATTTCATATGCTGCCAAACTAAGTTTCATAAGTGAAGGAAAAATAAAATCTTTTCCAGAAAAGCAATGCTATGGGAAGTTGATACCATTAGACCAGCCTTTCAGGAGGTCTTTAAGGGAGTTCTAAATATGGGAATGAAAGAACACTACTGGGGAACACACTCTCAATATTTCAACGTAAGTTCTCTCTATTTTGCATAAGTGTCGGCCAGCTGAGAAATAAAGAGAAAGAGTACAAAGAGAGGAATTTTTCAGCTAAGTCGCCAGAGGTGACATCACATATTGGTAGGACCATGATGCCCACCTGAGCCTCAAACCAGCAAGTTTTTTATTAAGGGTTTCAAAAGGGGAGGGGTTATAAAACAGGGAGTAGATACAAAGATCATACGCTTCAAAGGACAGAAAGCTGAACAAAGATCACATACTTCTGAGGGAACAGGACAAATGGCAAAAGCAGAACTACTGATAAGGGTCCAACAAAGATTACAAGGCAAAGGGCAAAAGCGGAACTACTGATAAGGGTCTATGTTCAATGGTGCACGTATTGTCTTGATAATCATCTTAAACAACAGAAAACATGGTTGAGAGCAGAGAACCGATCTGACCACAAATTTACTGGGGTGGAGTTTTTCCCCACCCTAATAAGCCTGAGGGTACTGCAGGAGACCAGGGCATATCTCAGTCCTTATCTCAACTGCATAAGACAGACATTCCCAGAGTGGCTGTTTATAGACCTCCCCCCAGGAATGCATTCCTTTCCTAGGGTATTAATATTAATATTCCTTGCTAGGAAAAGAATTTAGTGATATCTCTCCTACTTGCATATCCATTTATAGGCTCTCTGCAAAAAGAAAAATATGGCTCTTTTTGCCCAACCCTGCAGGCAGTCAGACCTTATTGTTGTCTTCCCTTGTTCCCTAAAAATCGCTGTTATTCTGTTCTTTTTCAAGGTGCACTGATTTCATGTTGTTCAAATACATATGTTTTACAATCAATTTGTACAGTTAACACAATTATCACAGTGGTCCTGAGGTCACGTACATCTTCAGCTTACAAACATAACAGGATTAAGAGATTAAAGTGAAGACAGGCATAAGAAATTATAAAAGTATTATTTGGGAACTGATAAATGTCCATGAAATCTACACAATTTATGTTCCTCTGCCACGGCTCAAGCCAGTCCCTCCATTCAGGGTCCCTGACTTCCCACCACACGTGATACCACAAAAACACACTAAAGTACATAGCCCACAGACCCTATAGAGCAGCTACACAATTGCATCTACAAAACAACCAGCTAACAACAGACAGGATCAAAACCTCAAATACCAGTATTAACCTTAAATGTAAACAATCTAAACCCCCCAACTTAAAAGCACAGAGTGGCAAGTTAGACAAAAATATGAGACCCAACCAATTGCTGTCTTCAAGAGACCCATCTCAGATGTAATGATACCCACAGGCTCAAAGTAAAGAGAAGGAGAAAGATCTATCAAGCAAATGGAAATTAAAAAGAGCAGGGGTTGTTGTTCTTACATTAGATAAAACAGACTTTAAACCAACAATAGTCAGTAAGGACAAAGAAGGGCATTACATAGTGATAAAGGATTCAATTCACAAGAAGACTTTACTATCCAAAATATATAGGCATCCAATTTTGGAGTACCCAGATTCATAAAACAAGCACTTATAGATCTATGAAAAAACTTAGCCACACATAATAGTGGGGGAATTTCAGCACTCTACTAACAGCTTTAGACAGATCATTGAGGCAGAATACCAACAAAGAAATTCTGGATTTTAACTCAACACTTGACCAGTTGCACCTAATAGACATCTATAGAATATTCCTCCCAACAACTAAAGAATATACATTCTTCTCATCTCCACATGGAACATACTCAAAGATCAACCACATGCTTGGCCATAGAACAAGTCTCAATAAATTTTAAAAAATTGAAATAATATCTAGCATACTCTTGGACCACAGTGCAATAAAAATAGAAACTAATAACAGGAATATCTTTCAAAACCACACTATTGCATGGAAATTAAACAACTTGCTCCTGAGTGACTTGGATGAAACACACAATTAAGGCAGAAATTAAAAAGTTATTTGAAATTAATGAAAACAGAGACACAATGTATCTAAATCTTTAGGATGCAGCAAAAGCTGTGTTAATAGGAAAGCTTATAGTGCTAAACACCTACCTCAAGAAATTAGAAATATCTCAAATTAATGATCTAATATCACACCAGAGGAACCAGAGAAACAAGAACAAACTAACCCAAAAAGTAGCAGAAGAAAAGAAATAACTAAATTCGAGCAGAGTTGAATGAAATTAAGACCCAAAAATCCATACAAAAGATCAACAAAATCAAAGTTAGTTGTTTCAAAGAATAAGCAAGATTGTTAGATCACTGGTTAGATTAACAAATATAAAGTAGATCCAAAATAGCCCAATTAGAAATGACAAAGATGATATTACAACAGATCCCAAGGAAATACAAAAAATTCCTCAGAGACTATTATGAAACCTCTATGTTCACAAACTAGAAAATGTAGTAGAAACATACAACCTCCCAAGATTAAACCAGAAAGAAACTGAAACCCTGAACAGACCAATAATGAATTGTGAAATTGAATCAATAGTAAAAAAAAAAAAAATACTGTAAACAAGCAAACAAAAACCCTGGAATAGATGTATTTACAGCCAAATTCTACCAGAGTTACAAATAACTGGTATCAGTTCTACTGAAACTATTCCAAAATGTCAAGGAGGAGGGACTCCTCCCTAACTCATTCTAGGAAGCCAGCATTATCCTGCTACCAAAATCTGGCAGAGACACACTGAACAAAGAAGACTTCAGGCCAATATTCCTGATGGACATAGATGCAAAAATTATCAACAAAATACTAGCAAACCAAATCCAGCAACATTTCAAAAAGTTAATTCACCACAATCATGTAGGTTTTATTCCTGAGAAGCAAGGTTGCTTTAACATTTTCAAATCAATAAATGTGATTCACCACATAAACACAATTTAAAAATATATATGATCATCTCAACAGATGCAGAAAAATCTTTTGATATAATCCAGTCTCACTTCAGGATAAAAGCCCTCAACAAACTAGGCATCAAAGAAACATATCTCAGAATAATAAGAGCCAACTCTGACAAGCCCACAGCCAACATCATACTGAACAGGCCAATACTGGAAGCCATTCCCTTGAGAACTGGAACAAGACAAGCATGCCTACTCTCACCATTCCTACTTGAACATGGTACTGGAGGTTCTAGCTAGAGCAATCAGGCAAGAGAAAGAAATAACAGGCATCTAAGTAGGAAATAAAGTCAAACTATGTCTCTTCACTGACAATATGACTCAATACCTAGAAGACCCTAAAGATCCCACCAAATGGCTCCCAGAACTGATAAACAACTTCAGTAAAGTTTCAGGATACAAACTCACCATACAAAAATCAGTAGCATTTTTACACACTAACAGTGTTCAAGCTGAGAACCAAATCAAGAACATGATCCTGTTTACATTCGCCACAGAAAGAATAAAATATTTAGAAATACATCTAACAAAGGAGGTTAAAGATCTCTACAAGGAGAATTACAAAACACAGTTGAAAATAAATCGGAAATGATACAAATGACACAGTTGAAAGAAATCAGAAATGAATGGAAAAACCTTCCGTGCTCATGACTGAAAGAAATAATCTTAAAATGGCCATACTGCCTAAAGTAATTTACAGATTCAGCATGATTCCTGTCAAACAACCAATGTCATTTTTCATTGAATTAGAAAAAACTATTCTAAAATACATAGGGAACCCCAAAAGAGCCTAAATAGTTAAAGTAGTCCTATCCAAAAGAACAGAGCCAGAGGCATCACATTACCTAACTTTGAACTATACTGCAAGGCTACAGTAACCAAAATAGCATGGTACTGGTACAAAAACAGGCACAAAGACCAATGGAATAGAGCAGAGAACCCAGAAACAAAGCTGCGTACCTATAACCATCTGATCTTCAACAAACTTGGCAAAAATAAGCAGAGGGGAAAGGGCACCTTATTAAATAAATGGTGTGTGGATAACTGGCTAGCCATATGCAGAAGAATGAAACTCGACCTCTACCTGCTACCATATACAGAAATTAACTCAAGCTGGATTAAAGAATTAAGTGTAAGATCTCAAAATATAAAAATCCTGGAAGAAAAGCTAGGAAATGTTCTTCTTGCCATTGGCAAAAATTTATGGCTAAGTTCTAAAAAAAATTGCAATAAAAACAAAAATTAACAAGTGGGATCTAATCAAATTGAAGAGCTTCTGAACAACAAGAGTGACTGTCAACAGAGGAAACAAGCAGCTTATGGAATGGGAGAAAATATTTTCAAACTGTTCATCTAAAAAAGGCCTAATGTCCAGAATGCATAAGGAGCTTAAATCCATAAACAAAAAATAAATAACTCCATTAAAATGTGGGCAAAGGACATTAACAGACACTTCTCAAAAGAAGACACACAAGTAGTGAACAAACATGAAAAAATTCTCAGCATCACTAATCATTATCTTCATCAGTTTTTCAAAATCAGGGGAAAATAACTGAATGATTTAATAGGCTGTTCTGTAAAATTATTTGCACCATACTAACTTTGGTGCTAGTTACACATAGTAAGTTAGTTACGAGGACAATTGTGCATAAAATGTTATGACAGCAACATTGTAATGTACAAGCTATAAGGTATCCAAACTTAATACCTCTATGTATGTATGTCTGTGACTGCATGTGTTTGGGCAAGATGCACCTAAGAGCTTTGACTTTAAATTCATCACGCAGATCTGGGTTCCTCCAGCCTTGACGCTTGAGAGGTAACTCTGGAGAGTCATTAAATCTCTCTTATATTTAGTCTCATATGTTGCAATTCTTACCTCTGAAGGTTGTCGTATGGATATCCAAGATACTTTCCAAAAGTACAGTCAAGGCCAGGTGTGACGACTCATACCTGTAATCCCAGCATGTTTGGTGGCTGAGGTGGGAGGCTAGCTTGAAGCCAGAAGCCGGGAGTTCAAGACTAGCCTGGGAAACAATAAGAGAACTTGTCTCTACAGAAAAAAAAAAAAAAAGAAAGAAAGAAAAGAAAACCTCTTCCCCGCCAAAACAGAAATCACCAATAACAATTAGATGGGCATGGTCATGCATGACTGTAGTCCTAGCTATTCAGGAGGCTGTGGTGGGAGGATTGCTTAAGCCCAGAAGTTAGAGGTTAGAGTGAGCCATGATCACACCACTGCACTCCAGACTGAGTGACAAAGCAAGACCCTGTTTCAAAAATAAATAAATAAATAAATAAATGCAATAAAATTAAATAGATTCCTCTATCTTAATTACCTATTTATAATTTTAAGCATTTATATATTTTTATTTTTAATATATGAAATTATGTTGATTGATGTTATCTGGTTATGTTCAAATCATTTAGATTTCTAAAACTGCATTTTTAGTCTGTCCTTAACTTTGTTTCTATGTTAAATTAGAATAATTAAATTCTAAATATAGGTATATCATGTTGGGATAGTATTTAGACTCTGAAAAGATATAATATGTTTCTTTGTAGATAAGTTTAGATAAATGTTGATGAAGTTATATTTACTTTAAAAACTGTACATACAAAAATCTTTTTACAAAAGATTGTATATCAACTCCCCTTTAAAGTCAGATTTAGAGCTATTTCAAAGCACAACTTTGAATTTTACAATACATGTAGGACTCCAATATCCAACACAAATCTGTGTCCCAAAACCCTGTGTTAAATTGGGCACTTTATTTCTTGGGTTTTCTATCAGTCTTATTGATTCTTTCTTAGCATAGTATTTTTAACAAGCTTACTTATCAACTGTATTAACCCACATCATATTGAGTCTGAGAACTAGAAAAGGACTGAGAAAAGGTTTTGGAGGTAAATAGCAATGGCTGGAGAGAAGTGACCCTACATGATCAGAGAAGGAGATGGGGACCTTCACGTCAACATAGATACGTATTCCTGAAGTTTCCAATAATGTTCACATTGCCTACAATGAGTCACTGAGAAAGAGTGTTAACCACTATTTAAGAAGACAGGCACATGTATCTTCTATTCATACTTTACTATATTGCCATCTAAGAATTTGATGTGGAATGCTCACTTACCTGAAATACTAGAGCACATCATAGTATTAAGAGTGGTAGCATGAAGGATATTGAGTTGAACTTAGAAAATACAAGAATTAGGCCGGGTGTGGTGGCTCACGCTTGTAATCCCAGCACTTTCGGAGGCTGAGGTGGGTGGATCACGAGGTCAGGAGTTCAAGACCAGTCTCACCAAGATGGTGAAACTCCGTCTATATTAAAAATACCAAACTTAGCTGGGTGTGGTGGCAGGCGCCTGTAATCCCAGCTACTTGGGAGGCTGAGGCGGAGAATTACTTGAACCTGGGAGGTGGAGGTTGCAGTGAGCTGAGATCATGCCACTGCCCTCCAGCCTGGGCAACAGAGAGAGACTACATCTCAAAGAAAAAAAAGAAAAAAGAAAAGAAGAAGAAGGATTAGAGGACAGGGAGCACTAGCAAACTACCTGAATAAGGACAAAAGGGTAGAACAAAGCCATGATCACTGGATGATTGGAAAGCTGATGAAACTGGAGCAAAGGATCAAACCAGACTTTGAGGGGTGGGGACCTCTCAACTTTATGGCTTATAGAAATCACCCAGCATTCCAGTTAAAATGCAGATTTATTGGTTCTGTCTTCAGGGAATATGTTCCAATGGCAACAGGTTAGGTTCAAGAATCAACATTGTTTTCCAACTTTCCATTAACTCTAATGTTCACACTCAGAAATCTTACCAGGGAAGATGGAGATATTTGTTGGCGATTTTGCAAAAGAGTGATGTTAAAAGCGTTCCAGAAAGATTAATCTGGTTGAGTGGCATGCCAGAGGCCAGTATGAAAGCTACTAATTAGTTCAGCTCAGAGGTGGTGAGAGCGTGACGGGACATGCTGACAGGAACATTAGAAGGGCAGAAAAGTTACTAGGGGTGTGTAGAGGGCAGAGTCAGTGGAATTTGATGATTCACACTGAACATTGGCTAGAGAAGAGGAGTAGAGCAATGCAAAGCTGATGTACTAAGATATAACTAGAAAGAAAAACAATTTTAAGGCAATAGATAGATTTTATATTGAGTTTATCCTTTATCGGTCATGATTAGCCTATTTAAGTTTTATTTGGGTGTTTACATAACATAATGATAAAATGCCTAGAATTTTATTAGTAATGATACTATTATTATTTAATATTAATGATAAAATGCCTAGAATTCTAAGTTAGAATTCCACTTTCTAACTTAGACAAGTTTCTTCACTGCACTGCACTTCAGTTATCTTTACAAGGGGAGAACCATCATTGCAGAGTTGTTACGGAAAATAAGTGCACATACAGTGCTGTTTTTCATCCCTTCTCTAAGATGTAAACATCAGAGAAAAGTTTCTATGAGCGTTTTACCTGTCTTTGGTCTCCAAATTTTGTTCCCTGAACAAGAGTTTTATGTTTACATGTCTTTTTCTTTTGCAACGTAACATTTCTAAACAAGAAGTAAATATCTAAATTTCGGAGGTTGTTTTGACTGTTTTTAAAGAAATATTACAGTAGTAGCCATCATATGATATACCTAAAGGACTGCCATTCTTGTAATAGTAAACAAACTGCTTGTCGTCAAAGGATTTCAGAATACACTTTTTCTGTTTCTATTGCCAATTCTGAATTCTTATCTCTAATTCCTAATTCATCAATTCTCTGCATAGGAATACAGACTGCGCAAGTGATTGGTGAAAACGCTTTCCCCCCCACTATTCTATAGAGTAAGGTTATCTGTTGAAGGTTCAAACCTTACTCTTTTTGGGCTAAGGACTATTTTGGCCAAAATAGTTAGGTACATGAATATTTAACTGAATGTGGAAGTATTAACTTTATCCCAGAGAACAATCTAAGTCAATTTTACCACATTCAATGGCCTAAAAGGGGGAGATGATGAGTTTTGGTATGTCAATTTCTTTTAAAGAAAACTATTTCAGGCCGGGCGCGGTGGCTCAAGCCTGTAATCCCAGCACTTTGGGAGGCCGAGACGGGCGGATCACGAGGTCAGGAGATCGAGACCATCCTGGCTAACACGGTGAAACCCCGTCTCTACTAAAAAATACAAAAAACTAGCCGGGCGCGGTGGCGGGCGCCTGTAATCCCAGCTACTCGGGAGGCGGAGGCAGGAGAATGGCGTGAACCCGGGAGGCGGAGCTTGCAGTGAGCTGAGATCCGGCCACTGCACTCCAGCCCGGGCGGCAGAGCGAGACTCCGTCTCAAAAAAAAAAAAAAAAAAAAAAAAAAAGAAAACTATTTCAATCATAATGTTTTCTACCAAAATGTCATTTTTTTTCTATCTGTGAGATAGGATTGCTGTAGTAGTTCATCTTTTAAATTAAAAGTCAGAGTTTCTCCCACCCTGTGATTGTAGCAATAGTTATGATGACCTACATAGAGAACTGTGTTACCTTGAGTCAAATAAATATTGATTGTGGTTTAGAAAGCTACTTTTATTGCTGCCTGAGTGGTGAAAAGAAAGAATATAAATGTGTATGTGTTAAGCCTTGTAGAACCTCAAAGTGTTTTGAGCTGGGAAAAATTAAATTTCACATTCAGATGCTTTGCGTTTAGCAAAACTCAAAACATATTTTGAAAACTGCTTTCTCCCTTAAGTTTATACCTCTGAGTATTTTAAGTAATATTATTTTTGTTTCTGAGTTATTTTCGACATGTTATGAGAGATTTTTGATAACCATGGGATGTTTTTCTTTGAACCTGGAAATTTTATCTTGCCAATATTAAATTGTATTCTATTCCAGAAACCCTGAGATCAGTTTACAATTTTTAATTTGTTTCTTGATGGTTGACCAGATATCTTCAGTCATTCATTTTATGTATTTAATTTTATTGAAATGCTTAAGTAGTCTATCTTATCATTATAAATGTAGTTTTACCTTTATGTATTTCAGTAGACATTCATTTAGAAAGAGTTTACAACTCTAAGCCATTAAGCATCAGGATTGCTGTATCTTTTATTTGATGGGGGTGGAGTGCATAACATTATAAGTATTTATACGTACACACATTTTTGAAAAATGCTGCATATATGTTGTTTATATTCGAATGGGTTCCAGTGTCAACAGTTCTAGCTTTAAAGCAAGTTCTGAGAAAAAATATATGAAAAAATCTTCTCTTTCTTCAAACCAATAAAAATTATGATAGCAGAGAATGTCATAAATTGGTTGTGGGGTTTTTTGGTTATTATTTTAGAGATAACCTAACGCACATTATTCAGGGCCTGCTTTTCTCTCCCTTGAGGAATCTATAGCATTCTTGATGTCATGAAAATAGAGCACAAGGTTGGAATTATTAATCACTGTACTTGAATGGACTTTTTCTTATTAAAGTGTTAACTGATTATTTTTATTAACTTATTAAAAGTTCAACTGGTCATTTGAAGAATCTTGTATGCATTATCACTTGGACATATTCTTTTTTTTATTATTATACTTTAAGTTCTAGGGTACATGTGCACAATGTGCAGGTTTGTTACATATGTATACTTGTGCCATGTTGGTGTGCTGCACCCATCAACTCGTCAGTACCCATCAACTTGCACTTGGACATATTCTTATCATATCAAGTATATTAGAAGTTGTTACTCCCAGGTAGGGTCTTAATCTGTGTAATGTTGTATGTATAATTTTACAGAAATTTGTAGTTCCTACACCGGTTTTCATCCTACATAACTCTAAGGAAATTCACTAGCCTGAAATACACATGCTACAAAGGATGCTAAATAAGTCTCATTACTTTATAAGATGTAAACATTGAGCTTTAATGAGTGTTCCAAGGCTGCAGAAGACCTCTTTTTTGAATTAAATTTGTTAAGAATGTTTTAGTCTTTGCTTTTGTCTATTGTTTGTAACTAATCAGACGATATTTATGTTTATTATTTACTTTTGTGATTAGAGATGCTCTATTCTATTTAAACATATTTTAAAATATTGTAAACATTGCTGTTTTCTTGTGGAACCTTTTTTTTTTATTTCTAACAAAATCAGGAAGGAATATAAACATAAACATTCACAGTGGTTTTAGAAATGAACCAGTGGGAATCTATCGCAACAGTGTTTAACTGAAATATGACTGCATATAATATTCCAAAGCAGGTGACTTATTTGAGACATTTAAACTCTGTTTGAGAATGTCAATTCCCATACTCAATATTTATTTTCTCCTGGAAAGTGGAAGTGGAGGAGGAGGTTGGGTTAAAACCTTTTTTCTTCACAGGAGGCGTAAGAATGCTAGCATTTAAAATAGACATTATTCTTTTGACCATGTATGACTGGACTCGAAGAGTCTTTCCCTTTACTTTTTTAACCTATTCAGATTTCCCATTTTACAGTATGCTTCCTAACATTGTTAAGAAGCATACTCTAAAATAAATAAATCAATCACATTATTTAAGTGATTATAATTATTCTTCACTGGTAATCTATCATGTACAACAGGAACTGGAATTCATGGGGGTTTCCCGCCCAAGATTATTCAGTGTGTGTTGTCAGTATTAGATTTCCCTTGGCCAGCCTAGGCAGCTTAGCTAGTGATATCACCCCCTTTCATGTCCCTAAGGACTCTAAGCCCCTGCTTCCCATGCTCCTTTGGGCCATAGGTGCTGCATCTACAATCAAAATTGATCAAGAATATCATGAGGGTGCCCAAGGCCTTCATCTGATGCCAGACATATTGCTCCATTCTCATTGTTGTGTGACAGCACCCCAAGTCCTCTAATGATCAGGTTAAAGGATTCTGCCAGGATGGTGACTCCTTATCTTGCCTGCTGCTCATTTTGCACAAAGATCCCAAAGTGCCCAGAATTAGCTTAAAATTCAGTGGCATTCTTGCCATGGCTTCTGGTAGAAAAGTGCTTTTCTGTGAATCAGGATCTGTGAATGCTGAGAGTCCGGAAACATGGGGGATGAGAAGCCCAAATATCTCAGTGGGTCACTGCGAGTGCTGGCTTTTCCCTTTGGCTTTTTATTGTGATGCAAGTCTACACTCAGCCTTTTAAAATTTTTTAAAAATTTTAGATGTTTTCTTCTTGTCCACTTTAAGGGTGTTGCCTCTTCCTCTCAAGCTCTGCCAGAGGCGAAATAGTTGGTGTGTCCTGTCTCTTTTTGGAGGGGCTTGCCACTAGATGGAATTCAGCTGGCCTTTGTAATGTTAGCTCTCTGGGTTCCAGAAAAATTACAGTTTTGTTAGTGATCTCTTTTTTGTTTTTCATTTACATGGTTAGATTGAGAACAACATTCTATTCCAGCTTTGTGTAGCCTACATATAAGTAGAACCATCAGGATAATTGTTTTTAAGTTGATATCTTGCCTGGGGTGGGGAATGTGGATTGCAGTCCAAGAGGCTTTCCCTCTAGGACAGATTGCTTGAGCTAAGGAAGCAGTCTGGAAGTTGTGCCACCTACCTGTGTGAATCATACTTATATATTTTATGACCCGGAAAATAACCATCAGGTAGATCACAGACCTAGTGGACAGACTATGAGTCAATCCAGGGACAGGACTCAGTTTATTAGTTCCAGGAGAACCCATGAAAGCTCTTTGATTTTCCATATATCGGTGTCAATGACCCTGTTTCCAACAGTCCTTAAAATGCCTGTATATGGTTATCCAAAGATATGACTGTTGGCACCTTTGTGGAAGGACTTAGGAATCATTATCATGTATTCTTTTCATGATGCTACAGGGTTGTTCCTCCTAGAAATCTGTTTTTTTACTTCAGCATATGGGTTCCAGGTTTGAAAACTGGCTCATATCCTGAATCTCAGTAAGATATTTTTGGATGGTAGGTGGTGGGGTGGGGAGTAAATACACTCTATCTTCTGATCATCCAGCATCCATTCTTTTAATTGTGCACCCTGAATAACACCCTTGGTTGACTGTCCGTCTATTTTGCTCCTTGGACACCATGTTCTGTTAACTATCTCATAACTCTCTAAGGGTCAGTGTTCCTACATGTGACTACAACCTTGACAGGCATTATAATTGCCTCTACCTGGCTTATAAGAATTGGATATTACCCTCTGTAGCTTTTCAGGATTCCATCTTGTCCATTGTTGTCAGTGAGCCCATTCCATAACACCACCTTCTACCATCAGTCTTGGCCTTCAGAGGAGCATCAAGTCTGAACTTCTTAGTGATGCTGTTTTTCCTTTCACCAGCGTGTTTCTTATAGCCTTGGTAAATGGTCTATCTTTAGGGCCTTTGTATGAAGTATAGTCATCTAATGGGCATTCTGGCTGAGAATAGTATATTTGTTCAAGCATGCTTACTTCTCTGAGCCTTTTAATCTCCCTGGCATTTCTCTATTACTTAATGCCGGTCCGTGCTTTATTATTTCTTCCAGGAGACATCTGTTTTAGTCAGGGTTCCCTAGAGGGACAGAACTAATAAGATATATGTATATATGAAAGGGAGTTTATTAGAGAGAATTGGCTCACACTATCAAAAGCTGAAGTCCCACGATAGGCCATCTGCAAGCTGGGGATGAAAGAAGCCAGTAGTGGCTCAGTCCAAGTCCAAAAGCTTCAAAGAAGGGAAGCTGATGGTGCAGCCTTCACCATCTTAAAGCATGTTTGCATTGTCTTTCAGTCTTCTTTTAAGGGCATCAAATCCTGTATCCCAGGATGGTGCTATCAAATAAATAAACTCTTATGCAACTTCATGTTCTACCTTTGGAATTGAGTCCTTGAGTATTCTCTGGGCTACGAGTAGGCAAGGTTTTGTAGATCCTTTTGGCTACAGTCCCTTGCTTCCTGTTTCAGGCGTAATTCATTCTGCTTAGGTTATGTTGTGATTTAACCCTGTTATTGGTTTAGTGGCTGGAAAGGGTAAGTAAGGGCAGATCTTGAGGGGTGCACATTGTCTTTCAGAAGAGAAAATATTGCACTATCTTTAACAAGGGAGTAAGCATTAGTTCTTCTATTTTTTTTTTCTTTTTTGAGATGGAGTCTTGCTGTGTTGCCCAAGCTGGAGTGCCGTGGTATGATATTGGATCACTGCAACCTCCACCTCCTGGATACAAGTAATTCTCCTGTCTCAGCCTCCCAAGCAACTGGAAATACAGGTGCAAGCTGCCATGCCCAGCTAATTTTTGTATTTTAAATAGAGATGGGGTTTCACCATATTGGTCAGGCTGGTTTCAAACTCCTGATCTCAGGCGATCTACCTGCCTTGGCCTCCCAAAGTGCTGGGATTACAGGCATGAGCCACTGTGCCCAACCAGCGTCAGTTCTTAATAGGATAAGAGAAGTGTGGAGTTTCAAGATTATATTTTTTCATCCCATGTGTCTGGGTTTCCAAGTAGAACTGCACCCTGGCGTAGCTGACCTGCTGAGATCAAGAGGCCGACCCTATCTGGGCACTTTGTAACTCTTAGGATTAAGTCCTGGACCTCATCTTTAGTTTTCTCTGCTATCAAGCTGTAGGAGATGACAGTATTTTTATATACTACCGAGAAGGTTATCTGGCTTTCACTCATAGCTTTTAATGTTTCATTAATTGTGGCCATTCTTTTGTTAACATTTAACAAGCGTCAATGGAGTTTAGCATTAGCTACTCAATTTACTATCCTTAGAGTTACTATTTTCCCTGTATTGCACAAACACCAGATATATAACACCAGCATTTATTTTTACAATTTATCATCAGTACAAAAGAAAGATTTAATAATTATACTCACATCATATACCAGAGACTGTTTTTTACTCAAGCTCCAACCCAGGATGGGATTCCCATTGCCAGCTCCAAATCTTCGTTGCGAAAATACCATTGCAGTGCCTGCTTATGTGGACCAATATTGGCACCAACTGTCACAGGTTGTGTTGCTTAGGAGGCAGACCCTGTGATAGAGATTGTTATGTTGGGGGTTCTTAGGGACAGTTCTTAGGATCACCACTTGTGAAAAGGAAGGGAAGGATGCATGTGTGGGAAGAGGAATTTATTGGGATGCAATGTAGTTTCAGTGCAGGTCTTAGACAAATCTGAAACCCTGATGCTAGTATGACCCATCAGAGATGTCTCATGTTGGTTGGAAGGAGCTATGCCCTTATATACCCTTCTGGACCAGTCATTAGATGCTGGCTACCCACAGGAAGTGGGTTTGGCTATGGATGAGGCAGCTTTTCAGCCAAGAGAGCTGACAGCTGAAGTCTTTCAGTCAACAGCCTTCCCAGAATCTGGGAATAAATTATTCGATCTTGAGGTTGGAACCGGGCAGACCATCAAAGCATCCTCTAAAAAACACCATGGAAAAAACTAGTAGTAGTACCCCTCTCCACCCTACCCCCACCCAAACCCTCTTCATATTTATAGGGGCAGTAGAGGCAGGGAACATCTGAAATACTGTATAGGAAAAGAAATCTGCCCTTAAATACAATACTATGCCTAGATACATTTACAAGCAATTTCTGCCAGCTGTTTAAGGAAAAAATAATTCTAATTTATACAAATTGTCTGAATGACTAAAAAGGAAATAATGTCTTCCAGCTCATTTTATAAGGTGAGTATAACTTTGATACTATAACTGGACAATGAAAATAAAAGAAAAAATATTATGGGTTAGATTTCTTATAAAGCTAAATGCTAAAATCCGAAATGGGAACTAAAGGGTTTCTTTTACTTGATAAAGTAACTGCCAGAATCTTTTAGCTAAAACCATAGTCAGTGAGAAACTATTAGAAGCCTCTTCAAAAGTTATAAGACGGCTGGGCGTGGTGGCTCATGCCTGTAATTCCAGCACTTTGGGAGGCTGAGGCGGGTGGATCACCTGAGGTCAGTAGTTCGAGACCAGCCTGGCCAATATGCTGAAACCACGTCTTTACTGAAAATACAAAACTTAACCGGGTGTGGTGGTGTGCACCTGTAACGCCAGCTACTCAGGAGGCTGAGACAGGAGAATTGCTGGAACCGGGAGGCAGAGGTTGCAGTAAGCCGAGATCATACTACTGCACTCCAGCCTAGGCAACAGAGTGAGACTCCATCTCAAAAAAAAAAAAAAAAAAAAAAAAAAATGGTTAGAAGGCAAGTATTACTGCCATCACTACTTATATTCACTATTATGGTTTGGATTCTAGCATTTAGCTAGAACACACATGTACAGAGCAACTGAAAAGAATGAATACAACACTACTTTCAGATGGTAAAGGTGACTTCGCAGGAAATGCAAGAGATCCATTGGAGCCAATGGAAATGTTCAGGATGTCTGATGAATACAGGATCAAAGTATAACAATTCTTTTATTACATATAAGGAACACTTAGAAAATATAATTTAACATGTTAATGTTTGTTAAAGAAATACAGTCTTCAAGTTTACCTAGAAATGAATTTAACAAGGCATACATTAGGAAGAAAAAGTTATACCTTTATGGGAAGATGTAAATAAAACCAAAATAAGTTGAACTATAATCTTTAAAATGACAATTATTCTTATATTAATTTACATAGATAATGCAATTCTAATCAAGGTCTCAATGGTGTTTTCTTGTAGCTTGACTGTCTGCTTCTAAAAATTTGTGTAGAAAATCATATTGCTAAGAAAAACTGAGAAAAATTGATAACATAGGTATGGAAATAATTCTATTAGATATAAAGAGTCATATAAAGTGATTGTTACCAGTATAGTAGGGTATTAAAGCTATACACCAATGAAACAGAATAAAAGGCTTAGATATATGACAGAGACAGTATTTAAAATATTTGAAAAAGGGATAGAGGTTCTTTACATGGAACTGGGACAGTTAGTTATCCATGTAGATCACACATGTCCAACCTGTGGCCTGTGGGCTGGTGCAGCCCAGGACGGCTTTGAATGCAACTCAACACAAAATCGTATACTTTTTAAAAACATTATGGGTTTTTTTTTTTTTTTTTTTGCATTTTTCTTTTTAGCTCATCACCTATAGTTAGTGTATTTTATGTATGGCCCAAGGCAATTCTTCCAGTGTGGCCCTGGGAAGCCAAAAGATTGGATATCCCTGAATGAAAAAATATTTAATCTTTAACTATAACAAAAGAAAAAAATAGATTAATGTGGACTAAAGGCATAAATGTTAAAAGTTAGATTTTAGGAGTTTTAAGAAATATAGGTGATATGGTTGGCTCTGTGTCCCCCACCCAAATCTCATCTTGAATTGTAATCTCCAGAATCCCCATGTGTTGAGGGCAGGACCTGGTGGGATGTGATTGGATCATGGGGGGCAGTTTCCCCCATGCTGAAAGTTTACTGAGTGAGTTCTTATGAGAGTGAGTTAGTTCTCATGAGATCTGATGATTTTATAAATGTTTGACAGTTCCTCCTACACACACTCTCTCTTGCCTGCCTCCATGTAAGATGTGCTTGCTTTCTCTCCCACCATGATTGTAAGTTTCCTGAGGCCTCTCCAACCATGTGGATCAGTGAGTCAATTAAAACTCTTTCCTTTGTCAATTACCCAGTCATGGACATTTCTTTATAGCAGTGTGAAAATTGACTAATAGAATAGTAAACTACTTTTATGGTCTCAGGAAAAGATGTGTTGCTTAAATGGGACTTAGAAGCCCAAAATATAAAGGAGAAATGGTTATAAAATGTATTGCATTAAATTAAACACATTTATTTAAGTTGAATGCACTAAATAAACTACATCCTGTGTAACCCAACACCCATACTGGGAAAAACTTCTTCAATGAGAGAAAATTAATATCTAGCAAAGCTTATAATCAATAAGCATAAGACAAATCTTACAAAGAAAATACATCCCAAAGGATAGGAATAGGTCATTCACCAAGAAGGAAGGATCCCCAAAGCATAAATACAAATGTCAGTCTCACTAGTTACGAGGCAATGTGTTGTTTAAAATATATTTCTCTATATACATGTTTGCAGAATAGATGAGTCGATTTCCTTGCATCCTCTAATTGTGTTTTTAGTGTTACTATGAACTAATGGGTTTAAACATATTTGATAATGTGTTTCAGTCCAATCACTTATTCTCTTTATTGATACTCGTTATCCCAATTTTGGACAGCAGGAGTTTACACAGTTGTTCCTAAATCTTTTAACATAACACTTTCATCTTTGGAAGCCTTATTGCTTTCTGGCATTACAATAGCCACGGCTTATTTTACTCAGATTCTGCCTCAATGCTGAAATCATTTTTTTCCAAAAACTCTGATCTTTTTAGTTGGGGAGTTTTCTGGGTGCCAGTGGTTTTTATTACCACTGTGTTGGTTGTTCATTGTTTCCAGACTTTTTTTATTAGTGAGAAAGAGGAAATATATGTACATATAATTTTTAGTTATGAAATTAATTATAATTTTATATAGATAATTTCAGTTCATTTTTGGGGTCCAAAGCTTTTAATTAACCTCCCTGATTTCAGAATCAACCTTCTTCAAACATAGTAAACATATGGGTTCTTAAAGATAACAGTTTTTGCTTTTTACGCTTTATCTTATAACACATACGCAATCTCAAAATAATATCACCATCACTGCCTACCACCAATAATATGATTATTGAAAAGTTTACTTTTTAAACTTCTTTTGCTTTTAGGATACATTTCAGTGAGGATATATATTTAAGTTGCTGTTTTTTGTTTTTGTTTGTTTGTTTCCAAAGAACTTTGAATGGTTTCTGTCTTTGTGGCTATGTCGCCAAATATGTGCATATGTTCATTTGTTTCTTTGCATTAGGTTGTACATTGGATTATGCAAAACTCTCTCCCAATTTTAGCTGTTCTCAGGTTGGTCCGCTATGCTTTCCAATGAGTATCTTGTCAGCGATTTTGACATTTTTCTGTCCCCAGGCCCATCAGAAACCTACTTGCCATCCTTTTTTTCCTTACTCATGTGCCGATACTGTGTGGTTCTTGTAGCTGTTTTCACAGAGGAATAGTTGTAAAATAGTTTGTTCCCATCCACTTGTATTTGAAAGTTTGAGGTGATACTTTGTAACCTAGATCTGTGCTATATAATGTCGAAGGGTCTTTGGTTTTTTAAAAATTCTTGCTGTTTTGTGTTTCTATAGCAAAATCAGAGAATATTCCATTATTATGTGGCTATTGCTGCTGTCATTATTACTCTGTATTCAAATTCTAGGCAATTTCTAAAAAAGGTGTATACGTGCATATCCTATGACCCGCTGATTAACTACTACGTATTTTTCCTAGACAAGTCTTCTGCAATACCTGGTGTTTACTAGAGCATTGTTTGTATTAGGGAAAAGTTTGATGCTATGTAAATTTATATGAATAGAAAAAGATACAAATAAATGTTATTTTCATATAAAAGACTAACTTAGAAGTTCAGGAAAACTATAGTCAAATATGTATAATAAACATTATATTTTCAATATTGTGCAAAATCATATAGATGAAAAAGAAAACATAGAGTTTAATGATATTTAAATAAAACTTAAAATTGTTAAGCAAAAAAAAGTACTCTACTTTTCCACAGATACATATGAGTTTGGAAGAAGAGAAACATGTACCGGAGTGACAAATACTGTATTTGCGATACTGGTTACTCTGAGAGAACATGGGGTCATTGTAATTAGAAGGAAAACATAGATAGTGTTAGAACTATTCTAATAATAAAGATACAAAATAAAAAATTTGCCAAGCATGTTGGTGTGCACCTGTACTCCTAGTTACTCAGGAGGCTGAGGCAGGAGAATTCCTTGAGCCCAGGAATTTCAGGCTTTCAGTGAACTATGATTGCACTGTTGCACTTAAGCCTGGGTGACAAAGCGAAACCCTGTTTCTACCTAAATGAACAAATAAATAAATAAACAAAGATTTGAGGCAAATTTTGCAAGCTGTTCAGATTTTTGCAAAACTGCATGGTGAATATGCTTTTCTATACAGTTGAAATACATCATGATTTCTAAATAGAGAGGGAGAACCAGTCTGGTTGACTGACTGTATTAACATGGATGATGAATGTGACAATCAGAAAGGTTTGGTTAGATGTGAAAACCAGGATAAAAAGACAGTTTCAGAGGCAAATGTTGAAAGTGCCTATCCGAACTGTATCCATGTTATCATTAAACATCGGAAGCATGTAAGTAATCTTCCTTGTTCTGGCTCCATGTTTAACAAGCACCCTTGTGAGCATGGTTTTTCTTCACATGTTTTTATTGATATTGAGAATATGTTGAGCAGACACTCTGAGTGTCCAATCTGCTTTACAGTTCTTATCATGAGCCGGCACTTTATTTTCACGATAGCAATGTCATATGCGCTGCCTCAGGGATGTCTGTCTTTCCAAGTGTAATGGATTCTGGAACATGGACAAGACCGAGTTTCTGACTCTGCAAGGCTCAACCCAGACCTTAAATTCAAGCAAATTCATCAAAAGTTTGCATCTCCCTGGAAACATCCTTCTATTCTCTACAGCATATTCTTCTTGAATTTAAGTTAGTGGTCTCTTGTGAAGTAGAAAATTAATGGCTGTTGCAGACACAGCCTAAGAAAACAAAGTAATTCAAATGCACAGCCAATTGTAGTGATAGGCTGTCATTCAGAAATAACTCAGGATCGTGTGTAGTTAGCACCAAGTGTACAGAACTGGTAAAACTAGACACCTTGTGAGCAGTTGCTACGGGAAGATGATTAATTTTGGCAGATAAGTCTATTTTTAATATTCAAAGTAGCCGTCAAATACCTGAGCCTACTGGAATTTTTAAAATGGTAAATAGAAGGCAAAATAGTCAATTTAAAATGGAGTTTAAGTCGTTAAGAGAGCCTATGTGATGTTCTAACTTATTCATCTCTAAGGGCCATTGCTTTATTTCTGAATTCCTGTTGCCTAGCACAATATCAGACACAAAATATAAGTTTAATACATTATAAAGATAATTAAATTGTCTCAATGTTTGAGTAAAATAAAATGTTTTAAACAGTTTTTTTTAAATTCTTTTCTTTTTGGAGGGCTTCATTTTAGACATTGGTTCGTTTTGTAAGCCTCCATGGCTTCATTTAAGTGACTTAATATAAATGAGCTCTTTACAAAATTTTAGGCCCAATTGGTAAACTATTGCATTTCTAAAATTTTGCACATGAGAGAGTAACCAATATAATTATCTGAAACTCAGTTCATAACAGCAGCAGATGATAACTGTCTTCATCCTCTACAGAGTTTTTTCCCCCATGATTCTTCTCGTTTTACTGAAAAGGAGGCTTGCTTTCAGTTAACCAGATACGTCAATAGATTTTGACATTCACTCCCCAAGAGACAGTGATTACTGAAATGTTTTGGATGTTATATTGTTACCAGCAAAATAAAATGCATGGAAACCTGTGGATTTTTTGTTTGTTTTCCAAAGATTACAAAAGGATGCCTTCAACAATTTTTTGCTGTGAATAATTTAAGTGGAAAAATACAGTTCTATCTTGAGTCCAAGATTTACAGAGTTGATAAGCTTTGAGTAAAAGTATGCATTTTAAATTAGTTAATCAGTAATGCTGTAGGGAGATTGGAGGTTTGGATGGGCCAAATTTCCAATTTATATCTACTAGCTGAAACTTATCATGTCAGTTCTAAATATGTAAAATTTAAAAGGACATACTAAGGACTGTGATTTGCAGTTATTTATGAAGATTTTATTTACTTAGTATTCATATGTATCTGGATTCCAATATCTTTTCCTTTATTATCTTAACCAAGCTTTGAAACAACACTGGCAGATTACTCAACATTGAAATTACACCTAGAACATGGGCATAGCCCTAGGTGGTTTTATTGCTACCAGTATGCAAATTATGATGAACTCCATTTTCCTTTAGCAAATGTTTTCTTTGCACATCACTTTCATTTTTCAATGAAGTGTATCATCTCTGTCTGCCATTGCAGGCACCATTCCTGTTTCTGCAAACCCGAAAAGAAAAGAATCATCTATATCTTCATTCCCTATATGAGACTTTGCTGTGTTTAAGATGGATCATCAGAATGATTTCAAAGGGAAACTCTTAGATAGACCATGTTTCTGACTTGGAATAATTTTACTTTAAGAAATGACCTGTCATCAGAGTTAACAGACCCTGCTATGTTAAGCAAAGTCTAGAGACCAAATAATATAATAGGCAATAAGAGAATGGGAAGTTTTTTCAGATGTTAATTATATCAGCAAGTTAATAGAATTAATTGATATCAGCATTTTCTGTGCCTCAAATAGAATAATGTCAGTGAGGGTGCCTTATTAATATTAAGCATCATGCATTTAATAACAATATGTGTTACTGACACTATGAAACGTCTAAAGTAAAGCTGTAAAACATTACAAATAATATGGAGAGGAATGCTTCATAGATCTCCAATTTTATGCTTGTTTTAGAGTAAAATTCTCTTTAAATATTCTTCCTATTGTTTAACGTCTCTAAGACTATGCAAAGAAGAAATAGAAATCAATATATTTAAGTCAAGTTTCAGAGGGTCGGTGAGTTTTTAAATTTTGGGGAGATTATTTCGCTGAGGCCATGTTGTTTTATGGCTGTGCAGTATGAGGTATTAACCAAAGAGAAAGGACTCCGGACTTTGATTTGTGCCGAAAGGGAAATCTTTTACAAAGATAATAATAACCAGAAAGGTTGTAGTACAGTTTTTCTCAACCTATCATAAAAATAGACTAAATAAAAATGGGGAAAAGTGAGAGAAAAGATTCTCGTGTTTGTGTGAAGAAATGACCATCCAGTGGGTAAACCATAGAACCATATATATAAAAAAGAGCAAATTTGTGTGAACAGTTTTACTTCCAGAAAGAGATCAAGATTTACTCCAAGACCTAGTGTCAATATTTAGAAAATAAGGACACTTAATTCAAAAAGACATATCAGGGTTGACTCCCACCCTGGCCACAAATGTAAACAATTACAGGCATAAAGGAAGAAAAAACAAATGTTTGCCCTGTCCTTACAAAATGTATGACGTGGGAAATATAAATAAACCAAGTCTTGCTAGTGGTTGATTGTATACTTAATATTTGAGCAGTGCAAGAATGGAAGTTTTAAAAAACTTGTGAAATACAATAATTTATTTTCTTAATGCTCAGGAGAGAAAATATTAGGCCATACACACAAAAAAGTTCCAATATTTATTTTTACATTTCTGGATCAAAGCACTTTTCTGTAAGCGTTTTCTCTTTTGAGACAAAGAGTTCAGAATGAATATTTGTGGTATGGATGATATTTTAAAAATGTCCTGAGAAATCCTATCCACAGACATCGTGGGCTATAAATGCAGATTGATATGATATTTCAATGGACCTTTTGTTAGGGGAACAATTTTGTTTTCTGACCTAAATAGAAAGATATGTTTATTTGGAAATTTAGCATTTAATCATATCCACAATGTAAAATTATGTTAAAACAGAAAAGGATTGAAAAAGGCAACATGCTGCTTGTGTCTAAGTTCAGAATGGATTGATCAATTTTGATTCATCTTGAAACTAATAAATATCATGAAAAATGTCTTTATTATCAAATATTTTCATTTTCTGGCAGAACAGTCTTTGTACTAACAGAATGTGTCTGTATCTGTATATGTATATAGATTTGTTTCTCTTACACTTCTGATTTAAAAAGTAATTGAAGAGGACAGTTTTTTTTGGTTTTTTTTTTTTGGCTTTTTCATTGGAATTCATTAAGATGCTTATATTAATTTTTTTATTATTATACTTTAAGTTCTAGGGTACATGTGCACAACGTGCAGGTTTGTTACATATGTATACATGTGCCACGTTGGTGTGCTGCACCCATTAACTCATCATTTACATTAGGTATATCTCCAAATACTATCCCTCCCCCATCCCCCCTCCCCACAATAGGACCCGGTGTGTGATGTTCCCCTTCCTATGTCCAAGTGATCTCATTGTTCAATTCCCACTTATGAGTGAGAACATGCGGTATTTAGTTTTCTGTTCTTGTGATAGTTTGCTGAGAATGATGGTTTCCAGCTGCATCCATGTCCCTACAAAGGACACCAACCCAATGTTTTTTATGGCTGCATAGTATTCCATGGTGTATATGTGCCACATTTTATTTATTTATTTATTTATTTATTTATTTATTTATTTATTTATTATACTTTAAGTTCTAGGGTACATGTGCATAATGTGCAGGTTTGTTACATATGTATACTTGTGCCGTGTTGGTGTGCTGCACCCATCAACTCGTCAGCACCCATCAACTCGTCATTTACATCAGGTATAACTCCCAATTCAATCCCTCCCCCCTCCCCGTGATAGGCCCCAGTGTGTGATGTTCCCCTTCCTGAGTCCAAGTGATCTCATTGTTCAGTTCCCACCTATGAGTGAGAACATGCGGTGTTTGGTTTTTGGTTTCCAGCTGCATCCATGTCCCTACAAAGGGTGCCACATTTTCTTAATCCATCTGTCACTGATGGACATTTGGGTTGATTCCAAGTCTTTGCTATTGTGAATAGTGCCACAGTAAACATACGTGTGCATGTGTCTTTATAGCAGCATGATTTATAATCCTTTGGGTATATCCCCAGTAATGGGATGGCTGGGTCAAATGGTATTTCTAGTTCTAGATCCTTGAGGAAACGCCAGACTGTTTTCCACAATGGTTGAACTAGTTTACGGTCCCACCAACAGTGTAAAAGTGTTCCTATTTCTCCACATCCTCTCCAGCACCTGTTGTTTCCTGATTTTTTAATGATTGCCATTCTAACTGGTGTGAGATGGTATCTCACTGTGGTTCTGATTTGCATTTCTCTGATGGTGAGTGATGATGAGCGTTTTTTCTTGTGTCTGTTGAAGAAGACTGTGTTTAACTCGAGGAGCAGTTCTATGCTCTTTGAAGGAACTTCTAAATTTGAAGTATGTTTGGACAGTTTCTTTATTTATTTGTTTCTTCCGAGAGTCAATTATCAAAAGTCTAGTTTTCTTATATTGTACTCCTACCATCCTTCAAAAATTCTACACTGGGAAAAGACATTGTTTTCAAATGGCCAGGTAAAAATCAGGTTACCTAGATGCACCTTCCAATCCAGTGTGCAAGGAAAGGATGAGTAAACAATTTTAATTAAGTCATTAGTACTTTACTGCAAGCACACTTTTTAATTGTAGATTAGATGATTTGGTTGATTTTATGTGGTAGTGTATGGTAAAAGTGGAAAAGTAGATTTTGAAAAAAATATGATAATGTTTTAAATAAAACATTGCATGGGATGCCTTTGTGTGAACAAACACTAAAATAATTGGACTGCAAATACTTTCTTTTCTATTAGAAATTTAGGAAAGACACATACTACCTTAAAACATGTCTTTTTTCTGAAGAATATTTCTGATTCCATATAAAATATTTTTGTATTTATTTTTCTATTATATCAAGAGATTTTAAAATTTTTGATAATTGTTTCTCAAATTTGGATTTATAATAACTTTGTGTGTCATGTTGGGGGTAATTTATTCTATGCACATGAAATGCCACCAGAAAATTATTTTCTCTTTTAATTGGTATAAGATTAGCTAAAATGTATGTCTTAGAACTTTTGCCAGGTCTTACTTTGCCTTGGGAATTTGCTCAGTGGCTGTCAATTATGTAAAAATAGTTGACTTTTGAGACTTCACTGTTGCCTTTGTCTGAGAAAATTTTCATTATGCCTTCATTGTGAGCAAGAACAGTCAGAGCAGCCTTCTCAGACCTTCACATGACATCATCTTTCTTCCCAAATCCAATATCAATAAAAGCAGAAAGCTTAAACTGTATATAGAAAAAGTGTAATGAACAAATGCTCTTGGCTATTGTTGAATCTTTGAGCTATCTCTTCCAATCCCATAAATCTCAAGATAATGAATCTTCTAGCTCGATCATGTATTTCCTGGGCATGTAAGTGTGGTGTCTGGAGTAAAGGGGACACAATTCCCATAATTACATTTAATAATATATGCTACTAAAATAAAAAAAGAAAGGCAGCTGTCTTTTAATTGCTTTAAAAATGTTTATAACACTAATCCACTGGAGATTGAGGAGCTTGGAAATATTTATTCTTGGAATAGTTTAATATCTAATATTTTGGTTCTTAAGGTAAATTTGTCAAATAGGTAACACATGCAGCCTCATAAACTCTTATATGGACTCTTGTTATACACAACTTATACTCCAATTCATGGTATATTCTCATTCACAATTTTGTGCCTCAAAATGTGTATATTGAAGACCTATTTATTTCTGGTCCTATGGCATTAAGGATTTTAAGGTGAGCAATACATACTTCCTGTTGTCAGTATTTTCAAAATTAGATTGAGGAAGCCGATTGAAAACAGTTATGAAATCTTGTGTGTTGCCATATTATTGGCAGAAGCATAGTCAGGACATGAAAGTAGAGACACTTAATTAGGGCAAATGGGAAGAGCAGGTTTCTGGGAAGATTTTTGTGGGAAGGCCTACGGAGACGCAATTTTCTTGTCAGTGTGCTCTCGACTGGTAACCAGCTATCAGATATCTTAGTGTTAATTCAAATAAATGTATTCATTTTCTTGAGGGTATTTAGTTTACAAGTATTTTCTCCTGACTGGATAGAAAGACTTCACCCTTGGCAAAAGTAGTGATTCTTTACTTTGTGTGACCCCTTTTGACAATCTACTGTGGACTTTTCCCAGAAAAATAGATGGTGTTTGTGTTTATAAATTCGTAAATACTTTTGCATATAGTTTTTAGAAATCACAAACTTAAAGCCTCCTTAAAGCTGACGGCATCAGCTTCAGACTGAAGAGTTAGAGCTCACTGAGGAACTGGGGACATGGGTGGAAGTGGCATTTTTTAAAGTTAAGGCCTAGGGAATCACAATTTTGAGTTGCTTATTCTCGTCATACGTTATTTTATAAAATGCACTTATTCTGCATACTATAATAAAAGCAGTCTTTCTGTTTTAGTCTCCGATTTTTTTTTTTTTTTAATGTTTGTTGTGTGTTGATGGCAAATAACCTTTAGGAGAAAAATAAACCCTGCGGTTTTCCATGTAGCTTAAAAATTGTTCTCTCTGACATTTAATTTTGGCCTATTGGTTAGCTCCAAGCCCCTATTTGACCATAAGAATCCAAGCAGAATTCCAAACAGATAGTAAATATTCTAATTGCACTTGAGCATTTTCCTAGTATTGTCCCAATAACCATTTTCCCATTTTTTTGTTCTGATCTCACTAACCTCAAATCATGTATTAAATGGGCCAAATGAACAATAATTCATACTTTTAAGACTGTTTCTCTCCAACTTTGTTTTCTGAGGTAAAATAAATAGAAAATACCACATGAAAATGAGAACAAAATTCCACAGTGGACTCGAGAATTTCATATGTATTTTTGCACCTAAGTATCAAATATATATTAGATTATAATGTATTCTAATACATATGAGTATAAATTGTCATGGTCCAACTTACTATACCAATGCATAAGTAAACATTAGAAAAAATACCTATAAATAAGTGAGCTTATGTCCTCCAGAACTGTTTTTTTCTCCTTTTAAGTATCATCTAGCCTGGTACTCTTTTTTCTCCCCAGAAGTAATGTTTTTGCTTCTGTGATGTGATTTATCCTTGGACTGTTGATCTGTGTTTGATAAAATCCACCAAGACATGAATCCTACTGCATATAAAAAGCCATTACAAGAAAATAAAATCTAAAACACATTTGGATGTTATTTTATGTGTACTGCTTTTATTTGAAACGCAGTATTGACAAAGTACATTTTGCTTAGTTGAGTGCCTCAGTTTTCAGGTCAACCATCTGACTCAAAGAAGAGTGGGAATTTATTCTTGCAGAAAAAATTAATACTAATTAAGATGATGACAATGATCATCATTTGTAGTGATTGGGAGCTTGTTAAAAATGTAGAATCTGAGGCTCCTCTCCAGACCTACCAAATCAGAGTCTGCATTTTGGCCAGATTCGCTATGATTCCTATGCAAATTAAAGTTAGTGAAGCACTGCTTCAGTGTCTAGTGGTCACCACATCACCAGCACTAAGAAAGGAAGAGAGAGGCTGAGAGTCCCTGCCAGTGGATGCCCACAGCTATTTGCATTGTAAACACACCTGATGGAAGTTTCAAATAAGTAGTCGACTTGGATTTACCTTACAATCTTAAAAAGTGTAAAATGTATTTTTATGAAAACCAACAAGCGTTATATTATAATTGGTAAAATATTTAACTTGGGTAAGTTTCTTGGGGGGTCTGGCTTTAGGGATGCTGGAGCATTAGTGTTTACTGCTGCATCTGCATGAAGCTGATTAGAATCCTGATTCAATTTCATGCATCAAAACCACCCTCTTAGCCAGTGTTATAAACTATTCTGTACACTCTTTGTGGCTTTGCTGCTATGATAGTAAACGAAAGTTAGCATTTCTTTGCTTCTTTAGACTGCCTTTCCATTGGAAATAGGGCCAGTGAGGGGTTTAAGAGATAAATCTAATTATAATAAAGATTTTTCCATATGTTGAAGTGATAACCTACATTTTACTAATTTCTATTTTCTTCCTTTCTAGATTCATACATAAATCTAACCCCTTCCTTCTTATCTCATGTCAGTTTTGCACTGGATGAATAATTTTATGTAATATACCTTTGATCAAAGCCTAAAACATTACACAGCTTTTAGGACTGAAGTTTAAGCTTCATAAATAAGCTAATTTAAACTTCATAAATAACTTATTCTCGGTAGTGGTAAACTTCATAAATATTAAGATTTAAATCCAATAAAAGGCAGTAATTTGAAAAGCATGGATTTTGTTACTTTCTACAATTTTAATGTATTTTCTTTCTTTTCCTTTTGGTTTCACAGAAGAAAATCTGAAGAAAGTTTTAAAAATAAAGAAAAGTGGTAAAACTGTGAAAAAGAAATATCCCTGTATTTCCAAGCATTTTTCAATGTTCTACTTTCTCATGATTAATATACTATTTCTCAAGTTTTTTGTGCTTCCTAAAGTTACTGTGCTTTGACTCTGGCAGTACTAAGGGATTAGTTGGTCTAGCTTGTATTCAAATAAACAGGGAGACTATTTTATTGTTACACTAATGTATAAGACCAACTTTAAAAGAGAAATTCACATACTAGTTATCAGTGAACTCTCCCATGGTTTCACAATGGTTTATTGAGCTTTGCTTTTTAAGTAGCATGAAACACTAGGTATAAAACATAGAGTCAGACTAGGGGCAGTTGCTCACTCTTATAATCCCAGCATTTTGGGAGGGTGAGGCAGGAGTATTGCTTGAGACCAGGAGTTCTTTGTCAACCTGGGCAGCATGGAAAAACCCTTTCTGTACAAACAAAAACAAAAACAAAAACAAAACAAAAATTAACAGGCATTACAAAAATTAGCCCAGCGTGGTGGAGTGTCTTTGTAGTTGCAGCTACTTGGGAAGCTGAGGTAGGAGGACTACTAGAGTCTGGGAGGTTGAGGTTGAGGCTACAGTGAGCCGCGATCATACCACTGCACTCCAGCCTGGGTAACAGAGAGACCCTAACTCAAAAAAAAAAAAAAAAAAAAAAAAAGAATCAGAGTGTTTTCAGGTTTTAGGGTAATGACTTGGTGGCTCTTGAAAATATGGACCATGTTATATTTGTCATTGAGGATAAAAAAATCTGGCATCTAGTTGTTGCCTAAATAAATGTTGACTTGAGCATTACTTTTGGTAGTTATGTATCCATTTTACAGAGACTCAGAGGCAATGCCATCTTTAAAGTGTATTATAAGTTGTATGAAATGTGGTGAATGAATTGGTACGATAGCACTATATATATTCTTTTGTCTTGATTGCACCTTGCATTATAAAATTATCTTAGTTTATAAAATATCACATGGTTTAATTGTTACTGCCTTTCCTTTATCCTGTCATGCTGCTGGTCATAAGAATCCACAGAAGATGCAGACATTCTTATCCGATTTTCACATATTTGCGAATTAGCTCATGATTGCCTACTTTTTCTTTAGAATTCCCATAAATCAGTAAGCTTCTTATTCAAGGAAACTATTTCCCCCCCTCTATAAACAACTATGTAAAAAAAATGGAGTTATGCCCTTTATAGGTGCCTAATATTTGTCCTGTAACAGGTCCAATGCATTCAGTTATGATTACTTTCTGAAAGATGTCTCTATCCAGACCATGTTCCCATATTTTAACAATGTTTTTCTAATTAGCTTTGTTTGTATTGATTTCATGGAAATATTTTACATTTTAATTCAACTTTTCTTTTTGTAGCTGTATTTTGGGGCGATATTGCCTTAGATGATGAAGACTTAAGTATCTTTCAAATAGATAGGACAATTGACCTTACGCAGAATCCCTTTGGAAACCTTGGACATACCACAGGTATGGTTGATTGTTTCAGAAAATTTGTCTTTATGTTGGAGAAAATATACTCTTGAAATTCTATAAATATTTTTGGATCATTTTTAATCTCCTGTGGATCAACTTTGACTTCCTATAAACAAATATACATATTTAGAAATGCAGGTTTTATTCATAGTTTTCATCTTATTAATTTTTTTTTTTTTTTTTTTTTTTTTTTTTTTTTTTTTTTTTTTTTTTTTTACCAAACACATTGTAATATTTGCTACATACTAGGTCTGGTTTAAGTGCTTTGCAGATATTAATTCTCTGAATCTTCATAACAACCCCCTTAGGGTAGTTACTAATATTACTATGATTTTAGAAATTAGCAGATTGAGATTTAGAAGGCTATACAGCTTTCTAATTGTCACATCAGGAAGTGGCCATGTCAGAACCAGAATTCAATTCTGAAAAAAGCTTGATTTCATCGTCTTGCATATTATATTAAGCTGCCTCTCATTTGGATACTGAGTTGCAAAATGTAAAATTTCTCTAATATTCTTAGAGAAATTTTATGGGAAATATATTTGAAATTATGTAGGAATAATACTTGGAAAATTTATATATCTATATCATTTTTGTGAAAACCCCAGAAGGCAATTTTAATTTTAGTTGATTTAAACATGTTTGAATTATGCCTGTAAGAAACTTGATATATGTAAAGGATTATTTCAGTTCTCATTTAACAATTTTTAAAATTACAATTTCAAAATTCTTTATGGTATCTTGGTAAAATTTTAATCTGTGTATTATTTTGGAAAAAATTGCAAGGTTAGAAAGTTAAAATTTCTTTCTGTAATTATATGAATAGCTAAAGTATTTATTTCATGTCATGCTTTTGATTTCATTGCATTCTACCTTTTTAGTATTTTTATTTTCTTCTATCCTGTGGAAATACAATATGTATTCCTTTCTGGTGTCGAATACACATATATATTATGGAGTTAAGACTTTTTACTGTGACTTTTTACTTTGCCCAATTTACTTTTTTTCCAACTTTTTACTATGACTAGTTTTAAATATATCGAAATATTTCTACCTCTTAGATTGTAGAATAGTGGTATTCTTCCTAGATTCAGCAGTTTTTAATAGTTTATTATTTTCACAGAATGTGTGTGTATGTGTATGTGTGTGGGCATACATGCATAAGTGTATTTAAAACAAATTTGAAGTCAACTGCAGAAAACACACTTTAATATTATTAGGTAGCCTAGCATGCACTTTATAATAATAAGGATATTATTCTATATAATCAAAATACCATTATCAGATATAAACCTTTATTTAAAATAGGAAGTATATAAGAGAAAGCCTAAGGAATTCACCTAAAATAATAACACATACTATTTAAAAAGAGTGTGCTTTGGTATTTGTTATGCATAGTGACAATCTTTTCTGAAACATATGTCAATATGGGTGCTAATATTGCTGTGCAGTGTCATCACAGATAGTGCGTCCATGTGGATTATGTTTATTGGCCAAATCTCCAGTTGCTGTATCACCTGTAACACTGTCACAGAGGCAATGCGTTCCAGACAGTAGAGCAATGATGCAAAATAAAATGCTAGATTTATTATAAGTTGCATTTCCAAATTTTATTAAAATTTTCATTAGCTCTAAGCTTTAGATCCCTTCTTTGACCTCCCTTCTCCCATTATTTTGAAGACATTAATTCTCTATGATTTTAAATTTTTTAAATGTTATTTAATTTTTAGTTATTGTTAAGCTCTGACACCATAATAATTGGAAGAAAAATAGTGCTATTTTAGACATAGAATAAAACAGATTATAATGACAATAATAAAAATGTTTATTCTAAATTTTTCTGTGGAAGGTACATGTTTGAAAGTTCAATAGTAACTTGCACTATTCAGTTGAATTTCAAACAATGTAATATAAATATAGTTGTTACATAATGGTCATTTCAAACTTCATTGATGCCATCATACTTTTAAAATGTTTCTCCTAATTGCTTAGGAATGAGTGTGTTTAAGTATTACCTCATCTTTCTAAAATGTGCAATGAAAAAATTTCAAAAATGTTTCTCAGATGCACAGCAAAAATGTGGCCATGTAATGCAAGTAATTAAGTAGATTATTAGTCAGTGAACAAGCACTCTAACTTATCTGCCTTATAAGGACTTGTTTGATTTTTCCTTTAAGAGGTTTATATAGCAATAGATTTTATCATTATATTTTAGCTTCAGTCTAGGTAATTAGGTTCAGTACTAATTTTAAATAAAAAATAGATATTGGAAGGAAATAGTTCAAGTGATTTACAAATAGTTTGTTGTCTTCATGGAATTATGGCTTTCTTTGTCTTAGCCCAAAGATACTCTATGAACCATAGACAGTCCTTGTTACTGCAAATTCATAGGCACTTGTTAAGATGTCATTAGTGGTTATATTGCTTGTTTGCTCAATGAAAACTTTTTCTTATTTGTTTAATAAAAATTCAAGAAGAATAGAGAAAATAGGTGACAAAACTGAGAGTAGCATTTTATGAAAGCCCTGGAACGAGAATCTGGAGACTTGAATTTTTGCCAAATGCTCTGCTTTCTGGCTTATGACACTAATCTACCTTTTCCAGGTTTTGTTGGTAAAACTGCAAGAACACACATTTCCTTATTCCTACCATTTTCTACTCCTTTTGCAGTACAGACTTTTTTACATTCTGTTTTTTATAAATTTTTCAGATTACACAGTGTAACAATATATTTTGCAGCTGAACATTCGTTTGGATTCCTGTGGCTTTTTCCAAATTATGTTTTTGATTTCTATAAATTCAACTAAAATTTCAAAATGTAGTTGAATATATTGTTAAAATGTGATATGCTTTAAAAAGTTTTTGAAATTCATGTAAGCTTTGGAAGAAAACGTGCACTACACATTTGCTCTTCTAATGTTTTTATTTCCATTTGCTGATTTGGCCTCCAAAAATATTCAGTTTGCATTGGGGAAATAGCTGGCATGCAATCAACAGGGCAGAACAACTTGCTGTCATTCTATATAGCACTATGTGATGTCAAGGTCACAGTAAAGAAAAATGTTTCAAATTATCAATCGATGACTCAAATGTCATGATGTCCAAATAAAGTCATTTACATTGCTCTCTGAGTCTCCCCATCCCCTGATTTTAGTTACCAACATTGGTTACTGTAGAGTTTATTCATGGATATTCATAATTTCAACACTTTAAGACTATATAAAAAAACACCAAAGAGAAATCATTGTTGCCTATGACTGTTTTTTATTTGCAAGAACTTTAACATATTTTGAGTGTAACTTGTTTCCTTTTATTCTTTAAGGTGGACTTGGAGACCATGCTATGTCAAAGAAGCGAGGGGCCCTCTACCAACTTATAGACAGGATAAGAAGAATTGGCTTTGGTATATCAATGTTTAAAGTTGCAGACGCTTGACTTGATGTACAGTAAATATTATACTCATAGCAGTTCAGTTTATTAAAATCAGTGTGCCATTATGATGTGAAGTATGTAAAGGATATATTCTAAAAATTTTTATTTTGCTAGCTCATATCTGCTCAAAGCCTTTTAGAACTCATTTGGAATAATTTGAAATGTTCCTTTATTTTAAGCTTTGCTTTATTGAAACATGTATCAGGTGTTTATTTTACTGTTGATACTTATTTCTAGGCAATTGGGCATCACACCAAGGCATTTTTATAAAGCCTGGAGTTATATCCATTTTAACCCAATGAAAAAATATCATGGTTATTTGTTTTGAAATAAAATCTACTTTAAGTAAAATGAAAAACTAATTGCTGGATTTAAAAAGTTAAAATGTTTTGACCATTCAAAAAATAGAAAATAGTTACAAATATATATAAACATTTAGAAAAGCTGCCTCTGGTTTCATAATTAGTTAATATTTACAGTATAGAATGTATTAAAAACTATTTGTAGATTTTAGAGGTTTAAAATCCCATATGCATAGCTCATATTCTAACGTTCCTTAAATTGATGGATTATTAATTAAATCTTGAAGTACGTATTTCCAAGGAATAATTTTCCCAAGAAAAGATGCTTTGCTCCAGGCTATTGAAAAGATAGACATGTTAGAGACAGAGTCCCTATTTGTTGTGTCAAAGTATATAGCAGTGGCAGGATATTCATATTGACAGTGACAGATAAAAAAGAATAATCATGTAAATTTAGGAAAAACAAAAACAGCAACAAAAATATTATGAAAGACCATTACGAAAAGGAAAAGACTGTAGACTTGAAAGCTGCTCCAGAATAGAATGCATTTTGTTCGTGTTGTGTACCGACCTCTAAATAGTGCTGCATGCCTTAATATGAATCTTGAGCAAACTGGAATGGAGAGAGCTTGTTGTATGGGAGGCTGAGCTCATATCTGTCTTAATGTTACTTCATTTACTATCTGTATAATATAATATTCTTAATTTTAGACTGTACTATAGACTATCAGTTCAGATTTGAAGGATTAGGAAACTAGCAGGAGTAACAAGAATCTTAAATATCATGAGACTTTATTAAACAATATCTGTTTTAACTGTTGGTGAATTGGTAGTGAGCTAGCAAGACAGGAAACAGAAAACAAATGTTCTATGTCCTCTAAGCCTGACTGACTTCTATCCGCTTTAGGCTGTTGTATGGATATTCATCAAAATTCACTCACAGAACATTAAGAAATAGTATTTTGACACGAAAGACTTCAATATTTTAATGCTTTTGTTCAAGTATGTAATACAGCTGAAGTTTTTCTTTAATGCATTTTGACTTCTGGCATTTATACAAAAAAATATGTAAATAAGACATTTTAACTTTTTTCCTTTAAGAGGTAAATGATTCCCTGACCAAGAACTTCTGTTTCACAGAATGTTTTAAATGTCACTGCAGGCTTGGAGCAAAACAACACAGTTAAGGGTAAAGTACCTCTACAATTCTCAGGGCAAAATGAGAAAAATCGAGTTCCCAGAGCCGCTACATCAAGAACGGAAAGAATATGGCCTGGAGGCGTTATTCCTTATGTTATAGGAGGCAACTTCACTGGTAAGATACTCCCAGAATGTCTGTTTTCATAAAGAAATAAAAACTATCACACAGATTAAGTGTCTGTTTTTATAGAACATTAACATAGGATACATAGTATGAAGTCAAGGTTGGAAAACTACTTCATTAACTTAGGTTATTAGTGTAGAGTGTCTTTGAAATTGAAAAAATATATTTGGTCTGTGTTCTAAGAGTTTAAAGCACTGTTCTGGTTTTTAAACAGAGTTTCAGATGTGCCTATCAAATTTGGAAGCTGATCTCTTTCAACTGACAGGAAGAATGTATGCCTCATTTATAGAGCCTTGTAGTCACATATTTGTAGAGATAGTGAGCTTTAGGCCTCTGATTATAAAGTGAGTGTCCGTTCTTAACAATGACTCATTTGTGGTGCCATAAACTAGTATTATTTGGTTGATAATAGTGGTGGCATTCTACACTGCTCAGCCAGACTTAAGGTAGAGGATCCAGCAAGCAGCATTCTTCCTGGGGCAGCCAACTTTTCATTAACATCACACATTTTTTCTAGGCAGCCAGAGAGCCATGTTCAAACAGGCCATGAGGCACTGGGAAAAGCACACATGTGTGACTTTCATAGAAAGAAGTGATGAAGAAAGTTACATTGTATTCACCTATAGGCCTTGTGGGTAAGTAGAACTAGGGACTGACTTAAGGAAAAATAAATTAAAAGAAGCAAAATTAAATGTCCATAGGTAAGATTTATTTCTTAAGATTCAGTAATGCTGAATTTTGGTAATTTATCTCGCTACTCATTTTACAGTTCAAAGTTTTCTCTGTGTTGTGTTTTTGGTACTAGGAAGGATGATACTTGTATAGGAATTGATCACTGGCTGGCAAAACATTATAATCATTCTAACTTCATTTGGAATTACCATTGTTGACACAGTTTCATAAAACATCATATTTCATGATGATTTTTCTATGATAATGCTTCACTTAAATCTCATAAAAATTCATTTAAATTGTTTAAGAGCTTGGGAGTTGGTGTGCACAAAGTACTTCAGCTCGACTAGAATAAGATACTTGTCAAGTCAAGCACGTTAACACTCCCATTGGGCTTCAATATTGGGTCTTTTATCTCATAATAAAAGACAACAATGTGGCAATAAAAGTGTAGCGTTTAACAATATCTAGTGTAATTGTTCATTGAGAGCCTGCAAGGTAGTGTAATTGATATTGATGCCAACATACATCAATTCTGTTTCTGAATTTAATCTGATAAGAAACACATCTTACCATTTAATAATGCTTTTATCACTTTCATTCAGCTCTCCTACAAAGTTAGACAACTGGTAACTCTTGCAATTTTTTAAAATAAGAGGTAAAATAATCTTGCCCATATTTGTAGGAAGGACTATTATATATGAAACTACCTGTGTCTTTTAGAACATTAACTATTATTTCCCACCTTATTCCACTATAGGCAGCTCTTATTCAATTAACATTTATTGGTACATTTTCCATGTCAGGCCTTTGATAGATGGGAAAATAATAAAATATAATAAGCAAAAGGTGAAGGTCGGAACTTTTTGCTACTTATCTCCAGCACATTTCCTCTTCTTAAGTTGTATACAAGTATAGTTTATGTATGACTGCAGGCATGTTTGTATATATAGACACATGCAGGTTTCTAAATATATGATCTCTTTGATTCATCTTCAGTGGGACATATGCTTTAACCTTCACCCTTATATTGGTAAAAGGTTTGAACTGAGCTGTAAGTATTTCATTTACATTTGTGCTTAGTATAACAATATGAGAGAACTCTGGTTGTAGCTGATTAGCAGGGTGCTCATCAGACTTTCTCAGCTACTTATCCTTATAGAGACAGGTAAGAGAGGAGGTTCTCTAACTGCCTTCTTATTTCTTCTTTTCCTTATTTTTTTCTTCAACGAAGTATTTTTCAATGTATAGTTATTGTCATCAGTGGTATTTATTTATTTTGCAAGATGATTGATTATTATTTGCAAAATGTGAGATTATTTTATGACAGAGATTGATTTCATTCTTTGTGAGAGATTTATGTAACTATGTGTATTACCTCAGTCTATTAGGTAGTCTTTTATAGCTAAATATATTCTATTTACATGACTTCTCTTATTAGATAATTTTTGTAGAACAATCTTACTTTTTAAATCTACTTATCTTTAATGATTGCCAAAAAAATTAAAAAATTACATAAAAATTAACTAATTTTTATGATTAACCTTTAAATTAATGTGTTAAAAGATTAAACACAAATTAAAGATTTATGTTTAATCTTTAAATTTAATGATTAAATGGTATTTAACTTTGGTCTATTTGGTTATTCAGGTTATAAAAGTAGACACTTTCAGGCCGGGCGCGGTGGCTCATGCCTGTAATCCCAGCACAGTGGGAGGCGAGGCGGTGGATCACGAGGTCAGGAGATCGAGACCATCCTGGCTAACACGGTGAAACCCCGTCTCTAGTAAAAATACAAAAAAAAAAAAAAAATAGCCGTGCGTAGCCGCGGGCTCCTGTAGTCCCAGCTAAGCGGGGGCTGAGGCAGGAGAATGGCGGGAACCCGGGAGGCGGAGCTTGCAGTGAGCCGAGATCGCACCACCGCACTGCAGCCTGGGTAACAGAGCAAGACTCTGTCTTTAAAAAAAAAAAAAAAGGAGACACTTGTTCCTATACTTGTTGAATTCTTATTTTGTCCCACTTCCATACTACGTTTTGGGAATGTAATGTTGAGCATAAGGTGTTTTCTCTCCTCGAGGAGGTTATATAGTTAGGCAGAGGGGTGTGCTAGCCAGGATTCTTCTTTGCAAACAACAGAGACTGGCTAACTTAAGCAGAAAAAATAATTTATTAGAAAGTCCTTTCTCCATCTGAGACCACCTCAGCCTGGACTTTGTTGTCCATATCACTATCAGCATTTTGATCAAAACCATTGAACAAGTCTGTAGGAAGTTCCAAACATTTCCACATCTTTCTGTCTTCTTCTAATCCCTCCAAACTGTTCCAACCATTGCCCCTTACCCAGTTCCAAAGCTGCTTCCACATTTTCAGGTATTTTTATAGCAGTGCTTCACTCCCAGTACCATTTTTTTTTTTAATTAGTCTGTTTTCACACTGCTATAAAGAACTACCTGAGACTGGGTAATGTATAAAGAAAAAAGGTTTAATTTATTCACAGTTCTGCATGGCTGAGTAGGCCTCAGGAAATTACAATCATGGCAGAAGGCAAAGGAGAAAGTAAGTACCTTCTTCACAAGGCACCAGGAGAGAGATAGAGAGAGTGCGGGGGAAATTGTCACTTTTAGACCGTCAGATCTTGTGAGAACTCCCTTATTATCACGAGAACAGCATAGGGGAGACCACCTCCGTGATCCAATCACTTCCCACCAGGTCCTTCCCTCAACACGTGGGGATTACAATTTGAGATGAGATTTGGGTTGGGACACAGAGTCAAACCATATCAGCCATAAAGTGCAGCTAATTTTTTTTTTTTTTTTTTTTTTTTTTTTTTTTAAGAGACGGGGTTTCACCATGTTGCCCAGGCTGGTCTCAAACTCCTGGCCTCAAGGGATCCACCTGCTTCAGCCTCCCAAAGTTCTGGGATTACAAGCATGAGCCACCATGCTCAGCCCTGGAAAACTTATTAAATCAAAACAAAAAAGAAACAGTTATTTTAATGAAAAGGTATATGGTGATTAACCTAAATAATTGAAACTATTTCAAATATGGCACATGAAAAGGCAGAACCAGTTCCACCTTCATGGATAATCTAATAGATTAGCTTCTAAAGGGGTTTTGTTCCAAAAGGGTTTGGTCTACCAAATAATGTTCCGAAGGGGTTTTGGTCTACCAAACCAAGGCAAAAGTAGGAAGTAGCAGATTTTGATTTACCTGATTACTATCTATGACTTATGGAGAGGTGAGGCTCTTCTGTTGATAGGGAAAGTTTTGCTCGGGGCTACAGGTAGACCTTAAAATGTCCAAACTTTAAAAGTGGCACACAAATGAGAAACAAAAATCCAACAGCTGTATACGAGAAAATGGCATCAAACCTGGATGACATTAGAAACTAAGATAATATGTAGACATTTTAAAATCACATTAAAAATACATATTACCCTTGTCTTTCCATGACTAATATTTGTCTAAGCATATATGTAGTTATTTTCTTAATCTGAGAGTCTAGAATTCGTCTGTCCCCAGGACCTTCAATTAGTTAGGGATCAAAACACCACATTTTTGTTTTTTCACAGGACCATTGTAAAATAATACCTCTGAATAAGGCAGTGTGAAGTCTATTTTTCCTTTCCATTATGAAACCCCATCTCATAGGAAATTGCTATGAGTGCAATTATGCTAAAAAGGATGTTTTAGATGAAATAAATTGACCACATTGCTTTACTGTCTCCCACATTTTGACTTGCAAAGAACTTTATTCCCTGAATAAAGCCAGCAAGAATGACTCAATAGGGGTAATTTAGTTGCTGTATAATCATCAGATGCTTCAGTTTCATTACTATTGACTTAAGGTAGCAAATATTTTAGTTTAAATATCTCCAAAATTTGAAAATTTTGTGTTTTTTCTTCATCTAATATATCTTTAGGCATGTAATAATATTCAAATATATAATAAGTACCCACATACGAAGTAAAGCATATTATTTGGAAAAAAAAAAAAAAAAAACTACCTGGGGCAAAAACAAATTTCATTGATTCCTCTTTTCGCCCACCAGTTACCTCTTTCTTCTTTCTACTACTGATTTATTAAACTCAGTTAACTGCTATAATAAATTTATAAATGATGAGTACAAATCAATTCATCTAATTGGCATAGTGTGGATGAAAATTCTTAGGCGTTTAAAGCCTACAGAAACAATTTGAAGATGAAAAAAAAGGGCAAGGGGAGAGGGAGATAAGGATTTGTATTTGTGGAAAATCAAAAGGGCTGTCAAATGTACTTACCCCAGAAACTGAAATAGTGAAATTCTTCTTAATCATTTGGTCAATTAGTTTTGGGCAATTTTCTCTTCCAATTTAATAAATCAGAAAAGGTGTTTGGCAATGTCTGGTGCATCATGATCCCAACTATTTGAAGCCAACTATTTAGTGCCCTCTGTTGCTGTGCTATTGATGCTATTTTAATTTAAACTCTAATTATTAACATTTTAGATGATTTATAATTGTAGCTACTATAATATTATGCCATTTAAAATTTGTTTTAAAGTGGGCATCCTGTGTACTCAGTCTTTCCCACCCTGTGTCCCAAGAATATTTGGGACTGTCACACACTCACACACTTACATTTGCACACACACACAATGACTAGATGGAATTTCTATAATTTGGATAGAAAACACCATTGAGGCTGGCCACAATGGCTCACATCTGTAATCCCAGCACTTTGAGAGACCAGGGCAGGTGGATCACCTGAGGTCGGGAGTTCAAGACCGGCCTGGGCAACACAGTGAAACCCCATCTCTACTAAAAATACAAAAATTAGTCTGGCGTGGTGGCAGGTGCATGTAATCCCAGCTACTCCAGAGGCTGAGTCAGGAGAATCACATCACTGAATATGTATAAATATCAATCAATTGATGAAAATTTGCAGAAAGAGATTCCTGGATGTTTCACATTCTATTTGACAGTCAAGGAGATTCTTTCAGATGATGAAATAAAAAATTAATCTCAATTATTAGACTGCTCATTTGACATAAATCACATAAATATCATTCATTATACTACTCCCAGTTGTTGATTTTTCTTTACTACTTGTCTTAGTCTGATCAGGCTGTTATGTCATAGACTGGGTGGCTTTTAAACAACAAACATTTATTTCTCACAGTTCTGGAGACGGGGCATTGCAGAATTGGTGTCTGGTTCATAGACGGATGTGAGATGTGTTTTTGCTGTGTTCTCACATGGTGGATAGGGTCAGGGGAGCTCTCTGGGGACTTTTTTATAAAGGCAGTGATCTCTTTATGAAGGCAGAGTCCTCATTATCCCTAAATCACCTTCCAAGGACTCTGCCTTCAAATACTATCACCATGAAGATCAAGTTTCAACATATGAATTTTGGGAGGACATAAATATTCAGTTCTTAACACCAGTTAACCGTTAACCTTAGTTAATTCATCTTTTGAAAATAATTTTCTGGCCAGGCGCGGTGGCTCAAGCCTGTAATCCCAGCACTTTGGGAGGCCGAGACGGGTGGATCACGAGGTCAGGAGATCGAGACTATCCTGGCTAACACGGTGAAACCTCGTTTCTACTAAAAAAAATACAAAAAACTAGCCGGGCGAGGTGGCGGGCACCTGTAGTCCCAGCTACTCGGGAGGCTGAGGTGGGAGAATGGCGTGAACCTGGGAGGCGTAGCTTGCAGTGAGCTGAGATCCGGCCACTGCACTCCAGCTTGGGCGACAGAGCCAGACTCCGTCTCAAAAAAAAAACAAAAAAAGAAACAAAATAATTTTATTTCTTTTTTTTGTTTTTTAAGAGACGGGGTCTTACTCTGTTGCTCAGGTTGGAGTGCAGTGGTATGATCCTAGCTCACTGCAGACTCAAACTCCTGGGCTCAAGTCATCCCTCCACCTCAGCCTCTGAAGTAGCTAGGATTACAGGTTTGCACCTCCATGCCCAGCTAATTTTTGAATTTTTTGTAGAGATGGGGGTCTTACTATGTTTCCTAGGCTGGTCTCAAACTCCCGACCTCAAACAGTTCTCCCAGGGTGGCCTTCTGAAGTGCCAGGATTACAGGCATGAGCCACTGCAACCAGCCACAAATAATTTTCTTTAATTAACGTCTTCTTTGAAACGTTTCTTTTATTAAAAAAAATTATTCCATGAGTAGAAAAAGTAATTTCTTTTTTTGATTAACCAACATATTTCATAAATAAGTTTCTGTTTTTCTCAAAGAGGAAAAATAAACTTTCCTTACTTTTACAGTTAATGCTGAAATAATATTGCATTATCATCAGATAACCACACTGACAAAGTAGTAACCTAAGTAATTAATATGAATTCTGAGGATAAAATTATATTAGAAATAAATGTGTATTGATGTCTTCAGCTGAACTATATGTCTTCAGAAATACAACATCATCATCATGATATAATTGTCATCATCATGATAATTATTTTATTTTCTGATTTATTTCTGAATGCTTCTAAAAATGATGTAAGCATATTTTCTAATATATAGATAATTACAAAAGCACTTGAACTGATTATTTGGAAACTTTTGTTGAACTTAAATTTGAAAGGATACCAGAAACTAGTCACATGTAGTAATAAGAGGTTGTTGTACTCCTGAATGTATTGGACTTCATAGCTCATCACTATTCTTTACAAAAAATTCACCGTATTGTCAGTTGTCCGGCACCACCTTTCCACCACTATTTCCACTTTCTCCTTTATTCCAGATGCTGCTCCTATGTAGGTCGGCGGGGAAATGGACCTCAGGCAATCTCTATCGGCAAGAACTGTGATAAATTTGGAATTGTTGTTCATGAATTGGGCCACGTGATAGGCTTTTGGCATGAACATACACGACCAGATCGAGATAACCATGTAACTATCATAAGAGAAAACATCCAGCCAGGTGAGAGGCATAGGATGTGTTGGGTTTAAGGCTGACTGGGTATCTTTGAATCGTATTTATGCAGTTTATTATTTCACTTTCCCAAAAATGTAAACCTATATTTTTGATATGAGAGAGTAACATTTTACTTGATTTAAAATTACCCATGATGATTTTATATTTTAATTTTTTTCCTGGAGACTGTGTGATTTCATGCATTTTTAGACTTGCTTTCTTTTTTAAGATTTAGCTGTTTTATTTCTAAACTTTGGTGCTTTCCAAGAATGAGTGTGAGCTATTGAACCATAAATTAATATTATTAAATATTTCTTTTTTACTTAAACGTTTTTTGTACTAAGTTCTGTAATTTATGTTATAAGGATTTTAAAAGGGCCCAGGGTTTGCCATAAAACGTGCTGCTACCATAGGAATCTGTGTTAAACCAGGTACAATTTCTGGAGAAAATCCAGTGAAATGAGTCATTTCCAAGCTAATATAAATAGTTTTTTCTGAGATTTTCCTCTTAAACTTGACTACCTTCAAGACAAATTCTTAGGAAAGTTTTCAGTAATTGAAATATAATTTCTACTTAAAATCCATTTTTCTCTGATAATTGATATTTGATAATGGCCTCAATGTAAGACTTTTTATTTGTTTAACTTTTATGTACATAAACATCAGTATATTTCAGTTGCCAAAAAATATTCTGTTGTTTGGAATTTTCTCGTAAGGTATTTTAAGTATGTATTTTAAGCATAAGCAAAGTAAAAATGTGTTTTTATTTTCTTATTCATGATCAGTTTTGTTACAGACCTTGAATTCCTTCTGTAATTAGCAGTACTGACCTCTTTATTTGCTCATTATATATTTGATGCCAATTATTTATTGAGCCAATTTTAGGCATTGAAGATACTGTCATGAAAACTACAAAATTTAGTGTGGGATATGTGCATTATGTATAAATGATTGCAAATGAGTGAGAAAAGTGACAGTAGTTAGTAATATATGTTGAGAATACTGTAGCGTCCAAGCAAGGCGTGACGAGAAGTGCCTTAGTGAGTCAAGGCAGTTGTAAAGGAATGGAAATTCAGAAGTAAAATAGAAGTATTTCAGGCGGACAGAAGAGTGATTAAATTTCAAGCAAAAAGAACTTCATGAGCAAAGCTACAATTACAGAAAATTGAATTATTTTTATGTGACCATTATGGTTGATGGCGTTACAAGTGGGAGATTAGTTGGTATCTTATCCTTTACTTAGAGAAGATTCTCTATGATGTAAACCTGGGGAGGAAATTCAGGTTTTATTCTCTAGCTAGTGGGGAATAATTAAAGGATTATAAGCAGGAAAAGTTCAGATTAAAATAAAGAGAACTCATTTTCGCATTCAGACTTACAGCGATCATTAACTGGGTGTGGTGGGATGTGCCTGAAGTCCAGAAAACCTAATAGAAACCTAAATAAGTAGATATGAGAGGTGACTAGTTTCTTAGTTAGGGTAGTACATGTCAAAAGGAAGAAGAGGAAATAGTCTTTCAAAAATATTTTAAGAGGAATATCATCATGTGAGGGGAAATCTTCAAAAGTTTTCTTTTTAAGCCAGAAGATGAATGTTGGTACCATCACATGAAACATTTGAGATATTGAAATATTGATAAAACAGCATGTTTTTGAGAAAGAGAAGGACAAATAATGATTCAATTTAGCATATCCTTGAATTTAAAAAGTCTTTATATGATCCTTATTTTGTAGAGAAAGGAAAGGTGAGTCTGGACTTCAGGATGTATCTAAAGATAAAAATTTGACATAGATTTGACTAATTAGGGAAAAACTGGAGGGAGAAGAAAAAAAGGTTGAGGATATAAAATGGGCAAAAACAATATTTAAGCAATATTTAGTAGAGAATGTCCTAAAAGACTAAGAATGTGTTGCCGAAAAGGTAAAAGAAAAATCAGTGGATTGTGGTGTCCTGGAAGCCAAGGAAATAAATAATTTGAAGAATGGCAAAGTGATCTGTAGAGTTAAATATCAAAAATTAGTTTAAAAAAGTATACTCCTCTATATAGAAGACTCTAATGCATGAACCGACTACCAAAATTCATCCTATATATCACTAGGAGGGAAATAAAGAAGAAATAAATCTGAAAGTTATTTCAACTACCACATAAATGAGAACTTTGCTGTTAAAAAGAGTTATTAGTGTTTTCTAGCCAACAGAAAAAAATAATTTATTGGGTGAGATTTCCTGAATGATGGGAACCACTGTAACAGAGCAATTCCAGTATGAAAGTGTTCATGTTGAAGATTAATCTTCAACAAATTTGTGATTTGCTGTCACTCAGAAACTTAAGATCAAGTCTTAGTCAAGGGTGATGTCTAATAAGCTCACACTTTGGCTTCGCATTTGTATGCAAAATCAGTGATTATGATAGGAACCAAATTGGCATAAGGATCTAATCTATGTTGGAATATGATTTCAAGAAGGAGGCTTGCCATTTTTAAAACTGTCAAATGTGGTTTCCCTTAGTGCTATGTATTCTGTTTCTCTTTCCTTCTTTCATGTAATAAGTATATTTTTCTGTTATTTGGGTTATGTATGGCTATGTTGTTTTTAACTAAAAAAAAATATTGTGTCATATACACATTATGTTCTCAAGTTAGATGCATTGAAATATATTACTGAAATTGCGTAATGTTCTACTTTCAGAAATTTTTATGAAACATTTTGCCTTAGTTAGAGAATCTGGTCCCATATTATACTCTAAATTGAAATCTTACAGGTTAGTAAGTATAAAATTAGATCCATAGCTTTTTGAAAATCTGATTGTGGATTTGTTATATTAGACTTCAGATTCCTTATGAGACAAGAGTTTTCACATTTGCCTCTATCATGGGTTGAAGAGAATGTTGAATATTTCCCAAGAATGGTTATAACATAAATAGACCTATCAGAGATTTGTGGAGCACATATTTCATTACAAGATCTGGTTAGTTAATTTTAAATTATGTATTGTTTAAATTCATTTAAAGACAGACTAAAACACTTTGGTCTGGGACTTGGGTTCAACTCCAGGTTGATTCTTCATTCTTAATTCTCTAGCAAATATCCCGGATTTCCTTTATCACATGTAGGAGAGACATAACTCAATTTCTTTATTGCCTTTAGAAAACTCTTTGTTAATGTGATCTTTTTATGTTTAATTGAAATATGGCAAATGGAATTAAAAACCTAAGTAGATGAATGGCATAATAGTTCCATTTTTAGCTCCAAAAGTGAATTTGGAATTCCTGTAGCTCATCTTTCTTTGTCTTTTGATGTTTCAAAGCTTTTTGTTACATAAGTGATATGATTTGCACAATCTTTGGGTACTTAAATTGTGAAATCACTAAAACTTAAACTCTGTTTTAAGAAATGTTTCTTTCTGGAACCATTGAATTTAGGTCTGTGTTCTTTTCAAATTTCGAGAAATAATACTACAATACAGATACAAACAGGCAATTGAAAAATCTATTAAAAATGATGTCCAGAAGTTAAACTAACAGATGTGGAGATTTAAAAAAAACATTCAAGTTCTGAAGCATATTCTTTTCAATCTCAAAGGACAACTGCCTTTTCATCAAGAATAAACTTGTTTCATTTTTAAATGAAAGTAGAGAATTGGCTGCTATTGTTTTATCTTGTGTGATGAAATCATGGAGCTAAAGCCTGCAGAGCTTTGTTTAACTAATACTGCTTTTATATCTTTTCCCATTGTTTCATAGAAGGTATCTAAACCAAATAGGAAGATAATTTTTGTGGGACCTGGCAGACCTAGTCATAAAAATGGGAAACTCATTAGATAAAAACATAACTTTTTGTAATTATTTGTCCATTACCAAAAACACAGTAAGATTTTAAAGAAATAAATATTATGAGGTGGTAAAAGAGCATATGTATGAAACAAAGTCAAAGTATGCTTTTTGGTAGTCCACCTTTTTGCGGAAATTAACACTTTGTTCCAATTCAATATTGCTTTTCAGTATGATGGTAGAGTGAAGACAGATGCTTTTTGCATGTGCCTGTGCGTTTGTATGTAAATTCGATCAGCAAGATCAGTCATTTCACAAAGAACAGATGCAGGTGTAGGAAAGGCCTTCTGGTCTATTTTCTGTCCGTTAAAAGGCTTCTGAGATTTTGTTTATCCCTGGTTCGTAGGTCAAGAGTACAATTTTCTGAAGATGGAGCCTGGAGAAGTAAACTCACTTGGAGAAAGATACGATTTTGACAGTATCATGCACTATGCCAGGAACACCTTCTCAAGGTTGGAGTCTCAGGTTATACCTTTTGACTTTTAATTCCTTTCCTCCATGTGGCTCCTCACAAAGCTATGCCTGACATTAGAACTAGAATTGCTTTCAAATATTGCTACCTCACTGCAGAAAGTAGAAAAATAATCCATGAACATTTATAGCCAAGAGCAAGTATTTAAAAGGCATTTTAAAAATATAATTTTACATTCTCTACCAAAAATGTGAATTTAAAGTGATAAGATGGTATAAATTATGTAAACAGTTTTATACTTCTAAATCATTAAAAAGTTGAATTAAAAGCATTACCAACCCAATCAGCATGTTAAATTGGCAAAGCATTTTTTTAATGAAAATTGGATGTTCATAAGCTAAATAGGTTATTTAGCAGCTCAGTTGGAATGTTACAGTCTAGGCGACTTGTGCTTTATACTGTGTATTTTCTACTGCTCAAGTACAACTTACACTCAAAAACTGATATTACTAAATGAATTGTCAAATAACAGATTAGAAAGATATTTTGCCTCATATAATTTAGAATTATAGTTCATCACTCATTAACCTTAAAATTATGTCATTAATGACTTAAAGCTACTTTTAAAGAATGCAATAAATTTGGGTTTTGATCTACTTGATTCTAAAGATGATGTCATCAAGCAAATAGTTCCCAGGTAAGGAATTTGGAACTGTTAAACCATTGAATTCACCCCTTTTTCCATTTATGCCCATTTTATGCTCTTATGTTATTTCAACTCTTTTTTTTTTTTGTGCCCACTTATGTCCATTTCACAGTTCATTAACATCTATTTCTGAAGGCAAGGTCAGGAAAAGGGAAAAATATTCAAATTTATTAAGCTGCTTTTATAAAACTTTTTTGGGTAAAAAGTAGAGAAGGGTGTGTAAATGAAACCTTAATACTTGGACACATTCATTAACTATTCATTTTTTCCAAACCAAAGTTTATTATTTAAAAAATTTGTGTTAACTGTGTTTTTAAAATTACTGTTTTCTAAAGTACATTATTTTATAGACATACGTATTCATTTGTTAAAATATAATTAACTATCCAAATGCTTATTTTTTCTAGAATATGAATTTAAGTTTTGATAGAAATATCTACCCAGTAATTTGACCTGAAATTAATCATAAAGAGTTACAGAATTTTATTTTCTGGTAAATGCTTGGAATGGAGTTTTCTATAAAACATGTAATAAATGGGTATTTAGGGTCCAGTTCAGTCCAAGTGCCTCTCTTCTGCTACTGAATTATGTTATTTAGAACTAACCTGAGTTTTGATTCCTTGGAACAGAGAAGGTACTGGAGAGTAGAGAAAAACGATTTATTCTTTTTTTTTTTTTAATTTATTTATTATTATTATACTTTAAGTTGTAGGGTACATGTGCATAACGTGCAGGTTTGTTACATATGTATACTTGTGCCATGTTGGTGTGCTGCACCCGTCAACTCGTCATTTACATCAGGTATAACTCCCAATGCAATCCCTCCCCCCTCCCCCCTCCCCATGATAGGCCCAGGTGTGTGGTGTTCCCCTTCCTGAGTCCAAGTGATCTCATTGTTCAGTTCCCACCTATGAGTGAGAACATGCGGTGTTTGGTTTTCTGTTCTTGTGATAGTTTGCTAAGAATGATGGTTTCCAGCTGCATCCATGTCCCTACAAAGGACACAAACTCATCCTTTTTTATGGCTGCATAGTATTCCATGGTGTATATGTGCCACATTTTCTTAATCCAATCTGTCACTGATGGACATTTGGGTTGATTCCAAGTCTTTGCTATTGTGAATAGTGCCGCAATAAACATACGTGTCCATGTGTCTTTATAGCAGCATAATTTATAATCCTTTGGGTATATACCCAGTAATGGGATGGCTGGGTCATATGGTACATCTAGTTCTAGATCCTTGAGGAATCACCATACTGTTTTCCATAATGGTTGAACTAGTTGACAATCCCACCAACAGTGTAAAAGTGTTCCTATTTCTCCACATCCTCTCCAGCACCTGTTGTTTCCTGACTTTTTAATGATCGCCATTCTAACTGGTGTGAGATGGTATCTCATTGTGGTTTTGATTTGCGTTTCTCTGATGGCCAGTGATGATGAGCATTTTTTCATGTGTCTGTTGGCTGTATGAATGTCTTCTTTTGAGAACTGTCTGTTCATATCCTTTGCCCACTTTTTGATGGGGTTGTTTGTTTTTTTCTTGTGAATTTGTTTGAGTTCTTTGTAGGTTCTGGATATTAGCCCTTTGTCAGATGAGTAGATTGCAAAAATTTTCTCCCATTCTGGAGGTTGCCTGTTCACTCTGATGGTAGTTTCTTTTGCTCTGCAGAAGCTCTTTAGTTTAATGAGATCCCATTTGTCAATTTTGGCTTTTGCTGCCGTTGCTTTTGGTGTTTTAGACATGAAGTCTTTGCCCATGCCTATGTCCTGAATGGTACTACCTAGGTTTTCCTCTAGGGTTTTTATGGTATTAGGTCTAACATTTAAGTCTCTAATCCATCTTGAATTAATTTTCGTATAAGGAGTAAGGAAAGGATCCAGTTTCAGCTTTCTACTTAAAGCTATTTATGACAAACCCACAGCCAATATCATACTGAATGGGCAAAAACTGGAAAAATTCCCTTTGAAAACTGGCACAAGACAGGGATGCCCTCTCTCACCACTCCTATTCAACATAGTGTTGGAAGTTCTGGCTAGGGCAATTAGGCAAGAGAAAGAAATCAAGGGTATTCAGTTAGGAAAAGAAGAAGTCAAATTGTCCCTGTTTGCAGATGACATGATTTATTCTTTTTGTCCTTCACAGTTGATAAATCTTTAGCAAAGTTCTAAATGTATGTTTCCCCTTATTCTATACTCTTTTTCTATGTTACATTGCATATTTTCCCATTAATTAATCTGCTCTTGTTGCCCATAGTCCGCCTAACCCACACCTGCTTATGCGTTGAATGCCAATCAGCCTTTGTTTATTAACTGATCCTATTGTTTCAAAACCATCTTATGCATTTGTCATAAATAAACTCAACACTTCTACAGTACAGGAGATCATATCCACCTGTTAGAGGATAGCCTCATTGTTTCATTCACATTATTTTATTTTTCAAGTCTTTAAAGAAGCTGTTTATTAACTTATATTTAAATGATTTTCAGGAAAAGAAAAATTTGACACAGGTCTCATTCTGCTACTCCCTCAAAGTTTTTGAATTTTTTTTTATTATGGAAAAACACAAAACATCAAATTTATTGTATTAACCACTTTAGACATAAAAGTCAGTAGTGTTATTTAAGTATATTGACACTATTGTGAAACAGATGTCCAGAACTTTTTCATCTTGCAAAACAGAAACTATACCTATTAAACAACTTCCCTTTTCCACCTCTCTCAGCCCCTGGCAATCACCATTCTACTTCCTGTTTATAAATTTGACTGCTTTTGATATTGTATATTATACATATAATTGTGTATTATACAAATACATATGCATATACTATAAGGCATATAGTATTAGTCCTTTTGTGATTGGCTTATTTCACTCAGCATTATTTCCTCAAGGTTGATCTATGTTGTAGCATGTGAAAGTATTTTCTCACTTTTAAGGCCAAATAATATTTCATTGTAAGTATATACCACATTTTGTTTATCTTGTCATCCATCAGTGGGCATTTGTGTAGCTTCTGCCTCTTATGAATAATGCTGATATGAATATAGGTGTGCAAATATCTCTTCAGCACGTTATTTTTTGTATTTGAATAGTAGCCATTCTGAGTGTGATGTCATTTCTCATTGTGGTTTTGATTTACATTTCTCTGATGATCAGTGAACATCTTTTTATATGCTTGGTGGCATTTGCATATCATCTTTGGAGAAATCTTTATTTAAGTCCTATATCCATGTCTAAATCATGTTATTTGATTATTTCGTTGTTGAGTAGTAGTTCTTTATATATTCAGATTAAATCACTTATTTTACATATATATATGTAATTTGGAAATTTTTTTTCCATTTCATACGTTGCCTTTTCATCCAGTTGACTGAATCCTTTAATGTATACAATGTTGTATGTTTGATGTCATCCTATTTGTCTATTTTGGTTTTATTGACTGTGCTTTTTGTGTCATATCCAAGAAATCCTGGTCACATGCAACACCATTAAGGTTTCCCCTTGTGTTTTATTCTAGGAGTTGTATAGTTTGGGTCTTGTATTTATTTATTTAATGCATTGAGTTAATTTTTTAAAAGTGTTTTTTAAAAAGAGCCCAATTTATTTTTCCATATGTAGATAATCCAGTTTTCTCAGTATCATTTGTTGAAAAAACTGTCAGTTCCTAATTGAGGAATCTTGGCACCTTTGTCAAAGATAATATGATCATGTACATGGTGATTTATTTCTGTGTTCTCTATTTTATTTCACTGGTCTATAGGTCTGTCTTTATACCAGTACTGCACTGTTTTGATTACTGTATCTTTGTAATATGTTTTGAAATCAGTTCTGTGAAGTTGGATTGTAAATATTAAAATATTTTTTCTTTTTCAAAATTGTTTTAACTATTTGGTGTATCTTGAAATCACATAGGAGTTTTAGGATAAATTTTTCTTTTTCAGCAAAAAAACTGTTGGGATTCTGATAGAAATTGCAATGAATCTGCAGATCACTTTGGATGTATTAACATCTTAACAGTGTTAAGTGTTTCAATTCAGGAACCAAGGGATCTTTATCTCTTCTTTAATTTCTTTCAGCAGTGTGTTTAGTTTTCAGTGTAAAATCTTTCACTTCTTTGGTTAAGTTTATTTCTAAGTATTTTTTAAATGCTATTGTAAATGGAATCAGTTACCTTTTGGATTGTTTGCCATAAATGTATAAAAATGCAGCTATTTTTGCATTTTGATTTTATATCCCATGACTTTGCTTAATTCATTGACTGGTTCTAACAGGGTTTTTTTTGTGTGTGTGTGTGTGTGTGTGTGTGTGTGTGTGTGTAATAGTTAGAATTTTCTATGTATAAGATCAAGTCATTTCCAAACAGTGAGAATTTTACTTCTGTCTGTCCAGTTTGGATGGCTTTTATTTTATTTTATTTTGTCTCATTGCCCTGGCTGGGGCTTTCAGTACTGTGTTGAATATAAGTGACAAGGGTGGGCATCCTTGCCTTGTTCCTTATCTTAAAAGAAAATATTTCAGTTTTTCACCATTGATTATGATATTAGGTGTGGGATTTTCATATATAGTTTTTATTATGTTGAGGTAGCTTCCTCCTATTCCTAGATTTTTGTGTGTTTATTATGAAAGCGTGCTGAATCTGTCGAATACTTCCATATCAGCTAACATGATCATATGGTTTTTGTTCTTTATTCTGTTAATGTAGGTGTTTGAAGTTTCTTAGTTTAAAAAATTCTGAACCCACAGAGTCTATAGAAGTTCCAATTGTTTTTATGATGTTGCCCATAAATATATTTAGGAAATAACTTACGGGAAGAATAGGAATGGATATATAGGGTCTTTATATGAGTGACTATTTTGTAATATACATGCTTCTGAACTGTGGACTGCCCATTTTTCATTAAAAAAGTTGTAAAATTTTATAAGTTTTTGTTAAAGGCATAGCTAGTTTGCTCTTTCAATGTAGTAAGAACAAATCAGGAACAGTAAGTGAACCATGATATGATCTGTCTCTGCCTATTGATAGTGGCTCACTGAGGAGGTTCAGTAAGATCTTGTATTACTTGTTGGAATATGGAGAAAAATAATTGTTAACTTCCTGACCACAAAGAAGAAGTAAAGAATGAGTGACTAACTCCCTTGAAATGGAAAGGAGATTACCTTAGTAGACAGAATGAAACAAAATTCATCATTCTGTTGTCTGAAATTGAATATATTCTCTCCAAGATGTCATTGACCTTTTTAAATTGAATCTTTTTTTGAAAGTTAGGAAAAAATCAAACCCCAGAGACCACAAATTTGTTTTTAAAAATAGAAAAAGAAAATAGTGAATACTTTGTTAGTACTGAAATACTACAGAAATCTAATACTCCATTAATTTGGGTTTACGTAATTAATGTATCTGTTGACTCATGCCTGAAGTTACAAAGCTTTTCTCAATGCTACCTTGTAATTTGTTTCTTTTTCGATTACACTGGCCTGCCCAGAGTGGTTTCTTTTGAAATATGCACAAACTCTCACTTTTGATGTTCAATTCCCATAAATCACTAGCTCTACTTCTCTACTCTCTTTTCAGACAGTATACATATGGAGTTCTGTAGATGTTTAGATCTTGTAGTAAAGAGTTCCAGTCTGCCTATTTGAATTACTTGTATCTAAAGATCAGTGCCCTTTCCCTTACCTAGCAGCTAGGGCAGTTAGTAATAAAATTGCTTGTAGATCGTATTACTCATCTGCTTACTATTTTCCTGTAAATTAACAGTTGTCCTGAGAGTAAAAGTTAAATTATCTGGCTGGTACTCAGACATTTTAGGGGTCCTCTCATTTCTGAGCTGTTGTGTTTCTTGTTCTTTCTGTCTGGAAATACTCTACTGCCAGTTACCCATATTTCTCTGATCTTTACTTTCTTCATGTGTGACTAAAATGTCAACTTTCAAGTGAGTTTCATTTTGATTACTCTATTTAAAAGCAGTCTATCACTGCACAATCAATATCCATTTTCTCACCTTTATTTTTCTCCATAGTACCTATTACTACCTGGATTATTAATCATTTGTTTAATGTCTCTTTCCTTGCATTTGAATATTAGAATCATAAAGGAAGGAATTTGTTTGTTTTATTTACTGCTATAAATCCATACCTAGAACAGTACCTAGGAACTGTTTCCTAATGGAAGCTAAGTAGAGCTGAAAATGCTGTTCTTTTAATGCGAATGTTAGTTTAAATTCATTATATTCATTTATAAATTTTGGAAAGAAGTGCTCCATCATTATCTCAATTTAAAAGATATTATACAAGTTTATTTCTTAATTTAAGATATTTTTATATAAAGATTTATTGTTGTTGTTGTTTGTTTTTGGTAAATCCACAAACACACCACTCATACTCCTCAAACCCTTGGAACAGCCTCCCAGTTCATTTAAATTTTAAGCTCCCACTTCTTTAGAGCTCTAAATGTTTGACATACATTAAAGAAAAAATTAGAAAGTATTTTTAGGGCATTATATTCAGAACTTTAGGTCATGCATATTAGGAAAGATTCGTGAATCTTTTACCACAATCTTGATCCCAAACAACTCACTATCTGTAGTTTAACATTATCAGGGCATTGATTAGGCTTTCTTATTTACTAGTTTTACGATGGAAAGATTGAAAAAATTGCTTTAAACTGCCCTAAGTTTTGACATTCTTTTTTTGTTTTTTTTTTAAACATATGCTGTAATACTTGGACTTCTAAGAATACTTAGGTTAAATTAGTAGTTTAATTCAGAAAAATTAACCTATGTATATTTTGTTTTACTCTTACAATCTTAGTAACTTCAACATAGTTTATTGTAGTTTGCTATTAGGGAAATAGACCTCTATGAGGAATCATTGTTTTACAACCTGGTAATCTAAGGAATTCTTAGATCTGCTTGGGAAACCAAAACAAATGTCATGGTGTAATGTACCTTGTGGGAGATTATAAGGTATTCCATATTTTTAAGAACATACGTGTTTCAAGGAAAAAAAATGAATGACATCATTGAGTTTATACTAGGCATACACATTTAATGTGCATATTTTCTTTTCTACTTTGATGAAAGTGTTTTGAAAGCCTGATACACTGCTTAAAGCACACAAGGTGTAGTTCCTCTTTGATTGACTTGAGTTTGAAATAAATAACCTTATAAATGTAAGGAATTCATGCGTTTTTATTTGGTGACTTAGGTGTGGTTTGCTTCTGCTTTTTTTCAGGGGGATGTTTTTGGATACCATTCTCCCCTCCCGTGATGATAACGGCATACGTCCTGCAATTGGTCAGCGAACCCGTCTAAGCAAAGGAGATATCGCACAGGCAAGAAAGCTGTATAGATGTCCAGGTATTGCACTACACAAACACAAGAGCATGATTGTACTTGATTGTGCTCTTCCAGATGAATAAGCCATGATTTACTCAAGCATTTATTTGTCTCCCTCCCTGTTGGCAAATGATGTGTACAGTTCAAAGTCAATAATCATAAAATGAGGCAGGAGGGAACTATGGAACATCCAATTGCTGTAAATAAAAACAAGTTGTTGAAATCCAAGTTCAAGCACAGGGATAGCATGTTTTATTTCTTTTAATTTAATGAGTGAAAGAGCAAAATAGAATGGTTGCTTGATAGTCATTGATTAAATAGTTGCATGATTTCATAGTCCTTTCTAACATAAAAAGAATATCCTTTATTTGAACTTCAGAATTGGATCCTGGATGATCTTTTCTCACAAATACCATCATTGATGGCATATAAATTACAATTTTATCAGTAGGAATTTATAACTTTGTTGTAAAAAAAAAATGTTCTAACCAGTTGCAAGTGAACTACTGTATGTTTTGCCCCTAAATAAAGTTTCATGAAAGGTCTTAATATTTTAAGGGAACACTATGCCTTAATCGTCCAAGAAAGAAAAAGATTCTGTTTTCCACATTAGAAATCTAGATTCTATTCATCTCCAGTATACTCACAATATTTAAAATATCTTATAGCAAAGAAACATGCTTAACTTTGCATAACATAATCTTTTCCAAATTATTTGTCCAAGGAAACCTCCTTTTACCCAATACTTACTTGTAGAATTCACTTTTGGAAGTATTGTTCTAGATACTTAAGGTTGCGGATATAATAAAACAATAACTATAAAAGTTTTAATTGGCTGCAAATCTGATAATGTTTGCAGAAAATCAGAGAACTTATGAATATCTTAATCACTGGAGTTTATAATTGCTTATGTTTATTTATATATTGTTATTGGGAAATTCTTATATTAATTAAATTTTTATGATTTCTGGTGTCAGTCCAGGGTACTTTTAGGCTATAGACGAAGGCTAGCTAATTCATTCATAAAAATTTAATATGTACTTATTGACATATGGTATAGAACCCTTCTGTTGGACAGATAAAATTCAAGTGCAAGCAAGAAAAAGTGAGTTGGTTGAATAATCCCAGGAAATACCTGGGAACTTCCCAGGAAGTTCATAATTCAGTATGTGATGGTACTTAAGTCATTGATTCAACCCAGTGGATTCTGTTGACAATCCTGCTGAGAGAAGGGATTTCCTATTCCTTAATACTAGATTTGCTAAGGAAAATTGTAAGAAATTATGATTTTTTTTTCAATTTTACTGTAATTGTTAGCTTTCTTGTAATTTAGGACTATTAAGTTTTTAAAAGGGCAGTTGATACTTTTGGAGTTTAAAGCTGTGTATAAAACCTTTTACATCGTAATGATTCAATAATGAAAGTGAGTTTTCAACATTTTTTTGTGTATAAATATATCTGTCTGCCTCTCTAATTTTTCCATGTACCAAAAGACATTTCTACTTAATATTCATTAATTTATTTACTTCGTGTTGTTTACTTAAGTTGCATTCATATTTACATAAATGCCTTGAAAACATTTTATGTATGTTAGATACACATGTATATGTGGTATATTTTTTAAATTCAAATTTGTATAGGAGAAAATGAATTTATAAGAGAATGATAACACTACGACAAAAGATATGGATGATCCTTGACTAATGTCTAGTAACATTGGGTATATACTTTTCAACTTTTAAAAAGTGAAAATTATTAGATTAATAGTAACTAAGTAAATGGCCACTTTGTGTATAAAAGTATCTTGATTATATCTCTAAATGTATGTCTACATACATTACATTTGAGAAACACACTAGAGATTTGTATGCACACGGAATTGTAGGGAAGTCAGGAAGAATAAAAAACTAAGCTTATGATACTGTAATTTAATTTTTAGCCTAAAATTCTTGAATATTTCAGTTATAAACAGGAAGATAATTAGAAGTATAGTTTCTACTTTAGATTTCAATTGTGTAAAATACATTAATGGGCCATTTTCTTACTTGAAATATAGAAATAATAATGTGTACACTATTTTGTTTAATACATAAAACCACATTGAAGAAAGCACTATGATCTGTGAAAAAGATATTTTGTATTTCTGAAACAGTATGAAAAGCAAATAGGAAGAACTAAAAGAGATATGTAAATATACATATATATATCTACACATATATATCTACACATATATATACGCATATATGTACACATATATCTACACACATATATGTATATATATACACACATTATATATCTACACACACACACACACATATATATATATCTTTTAGTGTTAAATTTTAGTTCCCCAAATCTTTGGGAATGACTTTTTCTTCTATCTTGGCCTTTTTTTTCACTTTTATCTTTGACTCAGTGGTTATATGTGCAGGTTTGTTACATGGGAATGTTGTGTGATGCTGAGGTTTGGGCTGTAAATGATCCTGTCATCTCAGTTCTAAACGTAGAGCCCAACAGGTAGTTTTCAACCCTTGCCGCCTCCCACTCCCTCCCCTCTAGTAGTCCGTACTGGCTATTCTTCCAATTGTTATGTAATGTATACTCTATGTTCAGATCCCACTTACAAGTGAGAATATGTGGTATTTGGTCTTCTGTTCCCAAGTTAATTCACTTCACATTATGACCTCCAGCTCCATTCATGTGGCTACGAGGAACAAGATTTCATTCCTTTTATAGCTGTGTAGTATTTCATGGTGTATATGTATCACACTTTCTTTATTCAGTCCACCATCGATGGGCATCCAGGTTGAATCCATGGCTTCGCTATTGTGAGCAGTGCTGCGATGAACATACCAGCGCACGTGCCTTTTTGGTGGTACGATTTGTTTTCCTTCGGATATATGCTTAGTAATGAGATGGCAGGGTTGAATTGTAGTTGTGTTTTAAGTTCTTTGAGAAATCTCCAAACTGCTTTCCCCAGTGACTGAACTACTTTTTATTCCCAACAACAGTGTGTAAGCATTCTCTTTCTCTACAGCCTTGCCAGTGTCTGTTGTTTTTCATTTTTTTAATAATAGCCATTTTGACTGGTATAAGCTGGACTTTTTAATGTTCACCAGATAGCCCCCTCCTTTCCTCTTGTTCTTTCTCTTTTCCTCTGTTTCTTTCTCTGCCCCTCTCAGCCATTCTGTGCATGTGGATATATCTATCTCCCCTTTTGTTTCTTTCTGTTTCTGAAATAGTTAGCTTTGAGCCCTGCATATAGTTATATGTTTAAGGTTCTTCTCTCTTCCTTAAATGAAGTGCACTCATGACTTATCAGGATAAGGACAATGATACTGGCATAAATATACTTACCGCAAGCCAAATGACATTAAGCTACACTGATGCAGTAGGTTTACCAATAACTGCAAGTTATGGAATAGAGTTAAAGATTCATAACTGTACATATAAGTCTAAATAGGGTGACTTATCTGTGAATGACCCTTCTGGGGTCATAACTCTTAAACAGTAAGAGTTTATAAACTGAGTTCTGATTGTGTTTGGTTTTCATACAGAGAGGCGGGGGTTATAAATCTGCATATTCCTTTGGAGTTTGTTTTATTCTTACTCTTTGGTTAGAAATTCCTGGTGGAAAGGCAGACAAAAACAAGCAATGGGGAAAGGACTTCCTATTCAACAAATGGTACTGGGATACCTGGCTAGCCATGTGCAGAAGAATGAAACTGGACTCTATCTTTCACCATATACAACCATATACAAAAGTTAACTCAAGATGAATTAAAGATTTAAATGTGAGACCTTGAACTATAAGAAGACTTAAATAAAGCATAGGAATCACCATTCTGGACATCGGCCTTGGGAAATAATTTATGACTAAGTCCTCAAAAGTGATTCAACAAAAATAAAAATTGACAAGTGGGACTTAGTTAAACTAAAGGGCTTCTACACAGCAAAAGAAACTATCAACAAAGCAAACAGACAACCTATACAATGAGAGAGAATATCCACAAGCTACGCATCTGACAAAGGTCTAATATCCAGTATCTATAAAGAACCAATCAACAAGCAAAACAAATAACCCCATTTAAAATATGGGCAAAAGATATGAACACATACTTCTCAAAAGAAGACGTACAATCAGCCAACAAACATATGAAAAAATGCTTATCATCACTGACCATCAGAGAAATGCAAATCCAAACTACAGTGAGATGCCATCTCACACCAGTCAGAATAGCTGTTATTAAAAAGATGAAAAACAACAGATGCTGCTGAGGCTGTGGAGTAAAGGGAATATTTATACACTGTTGATGGGAATTTAAATTACTTCAGCCACGGTGGAAAGCAATTTGGATATTTCTCAAAGAATGTAAAACAGAACTGCTACTCAACCCAGCAACCCCATTACTGTGTATATATCCAAAAGAAAGTAAATTGTTCTGCCAAAAGAGCACATGCATTCTCACGTTTGTCGCTGCACTATTTACAATAGCAAACTCATGGAATCAATCTAGGTGTCCATCAATGATGGGTTGGATTTTTAAAAATATGGTACCTATAGACCTGGAATACTAGGCAGTCATAAAAAAAGAATGAAATCATGTCATTTTTAGCCACATGGATGGAACTGGAGGCCATAATCCTAAATCAACTAACACAGGCACAGAAAAGCAAATACTACATGTCCTCATTTATAAGTGGGAGCTAAATATTGAGCACACATGAGCATAAACATGGAAACAAGAGACACTGTGGGCTACTAGATGGGAAAGGGTGGGAGGCAGCAAGGGTTGAAAAATTACCAACTAGGTTCTATGCTCACTACCTGAGTGCAATATGCCTATGCAACTATTTTATACATATACTATTTATATCTAAAATAAAAGTTGAAATTAAAAAATGAAAGACCTGCTGGCAAATGAAGCCAGTAAAATATATTTGGTTACTTTTAATGCCAGCTTTTTTTTTTCTCATCAGTTTTTGCTCCCAGCTTTATTAGATCTGCATTTTACGGCACTGTTTTGTAGAGGTTAATCTTGAAAAAAATACTGACCTGGTAAAGAGTATAGTTAGCTACACAAGACTGTGGGTTTTATGGTCTGTGATAAGTGGGGCCTTGAGTCCAAAAGGGCAAGTTTCTCACAGAAAGACTATAAATACTGCTAAATGATATATAAATTTTTTAATGTATCAGAAGAGTGATGGCATTAAAATGTATCTATTTTAATTTTCCTTAAAATAATACTATCATTTTGTGAAATTTACAGCTGATAAATACCTTGTAATCTATTCTTATATTTATTTATATATGCCAAAAATATAAATTAGGTTGGTATATGAAACCACATTAGTTATTGTACAGTCAATGCATACTCATTATGAAAAAGCTAAATACAGAAATAAGGTTAGATTTTGAAGGGGGATAGTATGAGGAGATGTTTCCTTCAGTTTGCAGTTGCTTTCATTGCTATTTCTTGCTCTTGGCTTTAGAGACAGGAGAGTGAAGTCTCTTTATGCATTGTTGTGTTAAGAAAGAATATGATCCCTTAGAGCTCTGGCACTCTACTACTATAAGACGCCCTCATTCATTGCCAGATCATGTAGCCACAAGCGGCGTGGGAAAGGAAGGTAGAGCTGCTTGACATTGGGATTGAACAGGTTTCTGGACACTGCTTCCAAAAGACAAATCCTTTGTCTTTATGATGGTTTCCAAGCCTTTCAAGCATTAAGACGTTTTAAAGGACACCTAGTAGCTAATGCTACTTGCCTGTCTTTGTAATCCTTCGTATTCCATATACTGTGAAGACAACAGAAGTCCACGTGGGGAGGAGAATGGCTATTATTACAACACTTCATCTTCCCATTAACCCAATAATTAGCAGTTTATTTGGAAGGAGGTGATTTCTAAGGTACATGAGTGGTAACGTATTTTCTCTTGTCTTAAATGATTGATTTGTTCTCATCTTTTCTCTCTTTTGGGGTCTCCTTTTTCTATGATTCTCATTTTCTAAATGCATTGTCCTCCACTTTTCCCTACTCATAGGATTACTTTCCCTTCTTATTACTAAGATGCTTAATTTAGCTACTCTTTTGTCTTTGTCTGCTTTTTGTCTTAATTTAGTTTTTCTATAATCCCATGATCTTTTGCTTATAACTACTTAGTATTTAGACCAACTATTGGCCCTCCTGTTCTCTCAGTAAGTCTTCCTTAACTATGTCAAGTAACATAGTGAAAATTTTAAAAGTATAACATAAATTGATAATCTAAAAATAAAGGGATTTTGAGGATTAGAATCTCTATCATTATGTAAAAGTGTTGCCTATTCCCACAGGAACATATGTACCACCTATGTTCCCAAATAAACAAGTGTTTCTACTTTTAATAAGAAACAATACTTGTATGGAATGTACATATCTATGGATGCACATTTATGTGGAGGCTGTAGGGTGGAAGGCCAGTTTCAACATGCATGGAGTTTGAATGCATTGTTTTAAACACTTGCTTCATTTAATTTAGCATTAAAATGAATTAAAGCTTCTTTTCAATTACTTAAATCATAATTACTTATATTTTGAGAGAATTCTCCTAGATTCCAAATAGAATATATTTTATATAGCTGCTTTTGCATATATGATTCATGGCTAAAATATATTGCCAAGATGCAAAAAAATGCATTTAGCTATTCCTTTTAATTTATTGATGGATCTGTTTATTCATCTACCCAGCAGACATTCCCTCAATTAGTGAATGGTAGCCAGGGTCATCCAACAGCACAAGCCAGAACTGTGGGGAACATTGTTGCCTCCTTCCTCCCTCTGCTTCTCCCCTGATACTTAATGAGTTCCTGGGTTATTACTATTATTTTTGCCTTTTTTTTTTTTTTTTTTTTGAGACGGAGTCTCACTCTGTCACCAGGCTGGAGTATAGTGGTGTGCTCTCGGCTCACTGCAAGCTCCATCTCCCGGGTTCAAGAAATTCTTATGCTTCAGGCTCCCGAGTAGCTGGGACTACAGGTGTGTGCCACCATACCCAGCTAAATTTTGTATTTTTAATAGAGACAAGGTTTCACCATGTTGGCCAGTATGGTCTTGATCTCTTGACCTCATGATCCACCCGCCTCGGCCTCCTAAAGTACTGGGATTACAGGCGTGAGCCACCGCACCTGTTCTATTTTTGCCCTCTTAGTATCTCACATTCCTGTAGTGAATCCCTTGTCTAGGTGGCATCCTCTCTTTTCTGGACGACTCTTTGGCCTCTTGCCTTTATTTTTATATCCTATCTGTTCTCCAGCTATGCTGCTTGTTGTCTGGGCTGCATACTGGATGAGAAAAGCTTCCTGGAGTTGCTTCGTTTTAAAGGATGGTTTGGGCTTGGCTATGCAGTTATAACAGAAATGTATTTTTAAATGTTCTAGTAATTTATCTCTTTTAATATTTGCTTATTTAAACATAATTTTAAACCAAAATTGTATTTATGATATTTAAAATGGAAAGGAACTATGGATTTATGAATTAAATTAGCCAACTACTAAGTTGATTCAACATATTTTTATTTCTTTCTTTGCCCTAAAGATTCCTTTTTTTTTTTTTTTTTTTTTTTCCCCGAGATGGAGTGTTGCTCTGTCACCCAGGTTGGAGTGCAGTGATGCAATATTGACTTACTCCAACCTCCGCCTCCTGGTTCAAGTGATTCCTGCCTCAGCCTCCCAAGAAGCTGGGATTAAAAGTGCCTGCCACCACCACGTCTGGCTAATTTTTGTATTTTTAATAGAGACGGGGTTTCATCATGTTGGCCAGGCTGGTCTCGAACTCCTGACCTCAGGTGATCAGCCCGCCTTGGCCTCCCAAAGTTCTGAGACTACAGGCATGAGCCACTGTGCCCAGCCAAGTTTATCTGTTTCTTTGGAGATTTACCTAATACAAATTATTGTGTGTCTACTTACGTTATCATTACCCTTAGTAAAATTATATAAATGTGTTCCTGCCGAATATGGAGAAGGGGAAGTTTTCAACCTTTGAGATATGATGGGAGCTATAGACATTAGACAGCAAAAATATTTGCAGATCAATATGGAGACAGCTATGAAAGTAACCATGTAGGCCGGGCGCAGTGGCTCACGCCTGTAATCACGGCACTTTGGGAGGCGGGCGGATCACGAGGTCAGAAGATCGAGAGCATCCTGGCTAACACGGTGAAACTCTGTCTCTACTAAAAATACAAAAAGTTTGCCGGGCGTCGTGGCGGGCATCTGTAGTCCCAGCTACTTGGGAGGCTGAGGCAGGAGAACGGTGTGAACCCGGGAGGCGGAGCTTGCAGTGAGCAGAGATCGTGCCACTGCACTCCAGCCTGGGCGACAGAGCGAGACTCTGTCTCAAAACAAAAACAACAACAACAACAACAAAAACGAAACAAAAAAGTAGCCACGTAATTAAAAGAATGAGAGTTTATTACAATAATTCCTTAACAACACACAATCTCAGTGGTGTTTCCACAATTCAAACACAATTTTGTATGCTATAAGGAACATACGTATGGATTAATTTAAAAGTGAGATGATTCACATGATAAAAGGTTTTATAAGCTTAACTTCTCAGTTGTTTTGTTTTAAATTTCTTGTGATTAGAGCATTCGTATGCCTCTTTATATTAATCGTCCTTTATGCTTTTACTTTCCCTAATATTATTGCAGAAGTAGTTGTATTGCACACACATTATTACTCTCACAAGAAACACCATTATGAAGTTTATATTATCGTGATAGCCATTTTACAGAAGAGAAAACCGGGGTAAAGCTTTTGAGCTTTGCATGTGGTAATGTAATTAACAAGTGAAGTGACAATGACAGCATTTAAACATGTCATCTTGACCAGAAGCAGTGGCTCACGCCTTTAACCCCAGCACTTTGGGAGGTCGAGGCAGGCGGACCACCTTAGGTCAGGAGTTCGAGACCAGCCTGTCCAACATGGTGAAACTCCATCTCTTCTAAAAATACAAAAATTAGCTGGGAGTGTTGGTGCATGCCTGTAATCCCAGCTATTCTTGAGGCTGAGGCAAGAGAATCACTTGAACCTGGGCGGTGGAGGTTGCAGTGAGCTGAGATTGAGCCACTGCACCCCAGCGTGGGTGACAAATTGAGACTCTTTCCCCAAAATAAAATAAAAAAAACTTATGTCATCTCATCTACTCACCTTGCTGTCAATGAACAGTCTAAGCATTTGGACTTAGTAGTGTCCACTTTTTTTTTTTTTTTTTTTGCTAATTTTCCTTTAGTTTTTTAAATAATAAAGTTTGACTTTTATATCTGAGAATAAATCAACAAATTCTGAAACATGTAGTAGGGGTCAGCTAGCCTGGGACAATCACATTTATTGAAGAAAATTCACAAGTAATTACCACAACTTGAATGAACATGTTTCTACTTCTTGCATTATAATCAAACACTGTATTATCGACTTATTAATTTTTAGTGTATGTTGTATTTTGTTTAGCATGTGTTTATATCTTAATCAGAACAGTATTGTATGTATACATTTATGGATTAAGTATATGTAATTTATTTAATTGCACTTGAAGAAATTCAATACTGGCATTCTCTGTGGCTTAGTGGGGTTTTAAATTGTTACAGAATTTATTTTTAAACTGCTGTTAATTATAGGTTTTTTTTTTTTATAGAAACACACTCAACTCCCAAATAATTGTTTAGCATTTAACTGATCCTACTTAGAAGCACATTGTTTGCATTAATGAAATCTTAATACATTTTCATTTTTCTAAGACTTCTTTTAACCTTACATTTATCAAGTGCCTTGGATGATTTATAGAACAGTGCGGATTTATGTATTCTTGACCTTGAGCTTTTTAATTTTGTCCTAAAGTTGCTTTTGTCTCTCTGTTCATCAGACTAAACATTACTCCTACTTTAAATTTATTGTGTTGTACAAACATAATACCTATTTTTCTGAATCTTTATATCATATCTATTTTTAGAGCTCTATGCTTTGTTTTCATATTCACTATCTTTCTTTATTTAACACAAGCTATACAGATCCATTTATAATTTATTAAGAAGTTGATGAGATGAGAGTTCACTTGCTGGTAGCTAAGGCCTTGTAATATGATAATAGCTCCGTTTTGATTGCAGTGTCCTTCAGAGGGAAGGAACCGTTCTTTCAAATTGTTAAGTGAAGGTATAAAGAGTACTGGCTGCAGTGGAGGAATTATTCTTAAGTTAAGGATACTTCAAGCAGCCTAGGTTCGTGGCACATAGCATGTCTTGCAAGAGCAACAGGGAAGCCCATTATAGGATGGTGCTGACAATTGGCCTTGGATGAACACAGATCCTCATGCTGCGCAGCTAATAATTTGCTATTTCAAATGACTGAAAATTGGTTCCAGGGAATTAGACAAGCTTAGCAAGAGGAAAATACACAAATTGCTTTTTTTTTTTTTTTAATTTAACCTCAACTGAGAAAAGTAAATAAATGTTTGCATCTTTTTGGAAAATTTGAATCTTCCATGATGTTTATATATATTTTTTCTTATTTTGAAAAAAAAGTTTATTGTGTTTGACATTTTGATGTTATCTTTGCTGACTACTCATTAGTTATTACTTAATATTTTTAAAATTTGATATGGTATTCACTTACACTTAGCCTCAATTTAAATCAAATATATTAGTGAAATGTTTCATGTGGTCCCAGAGCCATGTCATCCAGGTATCACTGGCCTGAATCTGAACATGAGCGTGCTTTAGAGTGGCTACTGGCTCCTTGGAAATGAATAAGAAAGGTTTCCATGAAGAAGAATTTTATGAATGTCACATTATTTATCTTATAATCGTATTCGGTGATTCGTCATAGGGATGCCATTAAATATACTGGAATTCCAGTAAGGGACATGAAAAGAAATTTACTAAGAAAGGAAACATCTTCTATAAAATACAAACATTTAGTCTTGTCTAATACTTAAAAAAACCCTTCAAGGCTTTATTTATGATATTCATGTCTTTTATGCAAATTAACCAATGATCTTATATTTTTTTCCTTTCAGCATGTGGAGAAACCCTACAAGAATCCAATGGCAACCTTTCCTCTCCAGGATTTCCCAATGGCTACCCTTCTTACACGCACTGCATCTGGAGAGTTTCTGTGACCCCAGGGGAGAAGGTAGTTTATACTGTCGAGCCCACTATTTTCCTCTCATATAAGTCCAAAGGTTCATCATCCTTCAAACATAAATTTGCTTTTTCCTTTATTCTTGTTTGATTTTTCAAATAGACTAAAAAAGTTCAGAAAATTCATAATGGGAATTTCTTAAACTCCAGGAATTTTTTTGAAATATGTAATTTAAAAATTTTTAATGCAATAGGAGGGTTGAAATAATAATACATATTATATTCTCAGACACAAATGAAATTGTGGTAAAAATCAGTATCAGAAAGACGCTTAGAAAAATCCCCATATATTTTAAAATGTAAAAACATATATCTAGATGTCCAGTTCAACCAGGAAAAGTTATAATGAAAATTGTAAACTATTTTCAACTGTAATATCAGAAAAATATTGAATACCAACCCTGTAAAATGCAAATAGAGTAGTACTTAGTTGAAAGAAAATTCACAGACTTAAATACTTATGTTAGGAAATATGAAATTCAGACCCCAAACTAATGAGCCTAGATGACCATATGAAGAGGTTAGAAAAAGAGCAATAAAATAAAAGATATTTTAAAAGTAAATAGTAAAAGATAAAGTTAATAACAGGAAAACAACATATGATAGGCAGTATGAACAAAGTTCATAGTTTGAATTGATTTAAAAAAAAAAAAGAAAAAGGAAATGGGTCAGGCGAGGTGGTTCACGCCTATAATCCCAGCACTTTGGGAGGCTAAGGTGAGTGGGTCACTCGAGGTCAGGAGTTCGAGACCAACCTGGCCAACATGGTGAAACACCATCTCTACTAAAAATACAAAAATTAGCCTGACGTGGTGGCACACAGCCGTAATCCCACCTATTCAAGGGGCTGAGGCAGGAGAATCACTTGAACCCCGACGGGGAGGGTGCAGTGAGCTGAAATCCCACCACGGCTCTCCAGCCTGGGTAACACAGCAAGACTCTGTCAAAAACAAAAGCAAGGCCGGGCGCGGTGGCTCACGCCTATAATTCCAACACTTTGGGAGGCCGAGGCGGGTGGATCACCTGAGGTCAGGAGTTTGAGACCAGCCTGGCCAACATGGAGAAGCCCTGTCTCTACAAAAAATATAAAAATTAGCTGGGCGTGTTAGCACGAACCTGTAATCCCAGCTTCTCAGAGGCCGAGGCAGGAGAATCGCTTGAACCCAGTAGGCGGAGGTTTCGGTGAGCCTAGATAGTGCTATTGCACTCCAGCCTGGATGATAAGAGTGAAACTCTTGTCTCAAAAAAAAAAAAAAAAAAAAAAAAAAATAGACAAGAACAAACCCCAGGGAAAAAGATGAAAACATGTTTGATAAAGAAAGATGAAGACTAATAGAGAAAACACAATTATCTAACATTTGGGGAAAAAATTTAAAAGATTATTAGAACCATACAGTCTTTAGACAACAAAATCAGAATAAAAGAATCTTTTGAACATGACATCAATAACTTAAAAACAATGAATAAAATGGGCAAATTTCTTTAAAATATTACAACTAAGTTCTTATTCAAGAAGAAATTAAAAAGTATTTACAATAGCAAAGACATGGAATGAAGCTAGATGCCCATTGATGGTGGATTGGATGAAGAAAATATGGTACATACACACCATGGAATATTATACAACCACAAAAAAAGAATGAACTCATGTCCTTGTAGCAACATAGATGGAGCTAAAGGCCATAATCCTAAATGAATCAATGCAGGGATGGAAATTTAAATACCACAAGGTCTCATTTATAAGTGGGAGCTAAACATTGAGCACCTATAGACTCAAACATGGGAATAAAAGACACTGAAGGCCACTAGGTGGGGGAGCCTGGAAAGGAGGAATGGGTTGAAAAACGACCTGTGGGTAGTTTGTACTTTGTCTTTGTTTCTTATTTGCCTGGAAGAACTTAAGTACTCTCATTAGCTGTGGTGGTCATGCAATTGCAATTTTTTTTTAAAGTTTGATGTTCTTGATGATAACTGAATGGTAAGAGGAGATAATCATGCCTATGGAGTTGTCCAGATTTTTGTAATATTCACAGTGGAAACTCTGAATGAAACATTTATGTAACATAAATAATTTTTAGATGCAAAAAGTTACAACTGATTTGGAATACATGAATGCATGCATAGTTCTTGATATAGTTATTTTTAATTTAAAAAGTATAAGTCTGTCGTAATATGGTTATACGTGTTGATCATTTTTTATTTAAGTTCTTTTAATAAGAGTCAGAAAATATATTATGAAGGTCATTCTTACAAAATCACTGACGAGTGAACTTCAAAAGATACAAATTTTGAGAACAAGTTTAAAGTATACATGATTTTAAAAAGAAAACCTCATAGAATATGAAACGTTTGGGAACAAGATTAATCGAATTAAATTGTTTCATAACAGCAAGTTAATATCTGGGAAAAGCATTTCTCCTGTCCAATTCCAAAACTCTCACCATTAGCATTCAGAGTTAATTTATTTTTCTTGTATGTGCGATTATCTATAAAACTATATTTCCAAAAATATTGTAAATAGGAAAAAAAAATCTATCATATTATCTATTATTTTTCTTAATATTATTTATGATGATTAGTGAATAAATTAGAGTGTTATAAGAATCTAGTGAGCAATTTTAACTCATTTTAGTCCTTGTGTATTTATTATTTTCTTATTTTCTTTCTCCTAATATTTGGTTTCATTCTGCTGGGAATTTAACTCATTAATTTCAAGCATCTTTTATTTTCCAAAGTAAACACTGAAGGCTGTAATTTTCCCCTCAGAACTACTTTACCTGAATACCACCAGCTTAAAATAGAGAATTTGTTATGCTTCAATTCTACTTTTTTCTGTTACTATTATTTTTTCTTAACCCACATATTTTTTTCAGTAATGTGTTTTTCTTCTTTGCAAACATTATTTTTTCAATCATTCTTTTCTTATTTATCCCTCCTTGAGTCACCTTTAGGTAAAGCGCTATCCTTGTGTGTCAGTTTTTGCAATAGCTTCAGGCTGATAGGACCTTCAGAGTGACTAGTATTCATAAGACTAATCTTTGCTTTAAAAATATGTTTTGTGCAATGGTTGGGTGCATTCATCTTAATTGTGATGGTCATATATTCTGTATATTATTGTTTTGTCTGTTTGATTTATCGGGTATTTACAAATATTTGTCGCTATGGTAGATTTGTTCATTGCTCTTTATAGCCTTTTTAATTTTTGTTTTATATATGTTTATGCTATATCATTTTATACTCATGTTTACAATATTTTATCCTCTGATGTATTAAACTATTATCACTGTATAATGAATTTCTTTATTTCTAGAGATGGTTCAGGTTAACACTCTATTTTGTCTATTATTAATAAAGCTGTACTTTATTATATTATAAAGTTCTATAATTATCTTTTAATTAATATATTTGTCAGGTATATCTTTGTCCTGCTCTAGACATCTAGACATTCAATCATTTCCAACCTTTTGTTTCAGGTATCTAATTCAGTTTATTTTTATTTAATCAGTGGATGGCAGGTTTTGTCTTTAATTACAGTGCTTATTGTAGTTCTATTTATTGTGAGTATTGGTGTGTTTTAGGCAGTATACAGTCCAGTTTATTTTTTGTTTAATCCATGATGGCAAGTTTTGTCTTTAGTCAGAATGCTCACTGCAGTTCTATTTATGGTAACTATTGGTGTGTTTTTATTTCTTATTTGCATTTTAATACATCCTTATTTTTGTTCTCCCCCTTTGCCTTCTTATGCATTGAATTACGTTTTGTTTTTTTCTCATTTCATATTTTTCTCTCTACTAGTTTGAAAGTTTTAAACGTATACTCTATCATTTAGTACTCTCTTTCTACCAGCTTTCTTTCTTAATCAAGTTATATTTCATTTGTATCTTTAGCCTCTTCCCAATTCAAGAAAGGATCTTATCCCAATTCAAAAAAGGATCTTAAAACATATAAGATTATTCCCTTTTTGTAAGATATTGGTTTGCATGTTTGTTGATACCTTTTTTTAATCACACAAATGAGATACTGTTGCTTTTTGCACTTTACATTAGTTTTACATGTGCAAATACTAGCATGGATTTTTATTATTTATTGTGGTAAAATAAACTACAATATTATTGTGGTAAAAACTACATAGCATAAAATTTGCCATCTTACCCATTTTTAGGTGTACAGTTCAGTATGTTAAGTATATTCACATTGTTGTGAAACAGATCTCCAGAGCTTTTTCATCTTGCAAAACTGCAACTCTGTACTCATTAAACCAAACAAATACCTTTCCCTCCATCCCTTTGCGCCTGGCAATCATCATTCTACTTTCTGTTTCTGTGAATTTGAGAAACCTCATATGATTGGAATCATAGATCTGTCCCTTTGTGACTGGATTATCTCACTTAGCATAATGCCCTCAAGGTTCATCCATGTGACATGATTTATTTTTTAATAAATAAATTATTAAAATTATAATGAATAATATTCTGCTGTATGAATACACCACATTTTCTTTATCCTTTCACTCATTGGTAGACATTTAGGTTGCTTCTACCTCTTGGCTATTGTGAATAGTGCTGATATGAATGATATGAACCAGGGATTGCAAATATCTCTCAGAGACCCTGTTTTCAATTATTTTGATTATCTATCCAGAAGTGAGGTTGCTGGATCATACAGTAGTTCTATGTTTAATTTTTTGAATAACCTTTATACTCTTTTCCATAGTCATTGCATTATTTCAAAGTCCTCGCTAAGAGTGCAAAGGGGTTCCAATTTCTTTCCATCCTCACCAACACTTGTTATTTTCTGTTGTTTTGATAGTAGCCATCCTACTGGGTGTCAGGTAATATCTCATTATGATTTTGACTTGAATTTTTCTGATGACTAGTGAACATCTTCTAGTGATAACTTGAGCATCTTTTTGTATGCTTAATAGCCATTTGTATATCGCCTTTGTAGAAACGTTTATTCAAGTCTTTTGCCTATGTTTAAATCAGATTATTTGATTTTATCTTTCAACTGTAGAAGTTTTTATATATTCTGGTTATTAAGCACTTGTTAGAGATATGATTTTCACATATTTCCTCCTCTTTCACAGGTTGTATTTTCACTCTGTTGATTGTATCCTCTGATGAATATAAGTTATAAATTTGATGTCATACTACTTGTCTACTTTTAGTTTTATTGTCTGTGCTTTTGGCGTCATAGCCAAGAAATCATAGCCATATGTAATGACATGAAGTTTCTACCCTATATTTTCTTCTATGAGTTCTATAGTTTTCCAGTCTTATATTTAGGTCTTTAATCAATGTTGTGTTAATCTTTTAATGGTGTAAGATAGGGTCAAACTCCATTCTTGTACATGTGGATGTCCAGTTTCTTCAACACCATTTGTTAAAGATGTACTAAATGTTTTTATTCAGCATTCCTGCTCATGTTTCTGACTTCCATTATGGCTTATTTTGGTCCTGCCTATAGCTTACATTATAGATTTTTTTAAATTAACATTTTGTTTTTTCTGTTTGAAAATGTGGATTTTTTTACTTGAATTTATAGAAGTATAGTTTCACTGGATGTAGTTGGCTGCACATTTTCCTTTGTTGTAAATAACGCTTGCAAAAATAACTTCATTTCAAACATTTTTGATGTACAATTTTGCACATTAAAGTTATCAAAAGAGATTTAACGAGCACTAAAAATTTAATAAGTTAATACCCATATAAAATGAATGAACAAAGAATTACTCATAAAATGAAGCTGCTTAAGATGATTTCTCAAGGCAGTTTTCCCAAATTCTTGGATACCTCTCATGTAGTAAAATGTATCTTAAACGTATTATAAATCAATGTGAAGTCTATTCATTTATTTTTTAAACAAGTAAAATTCTGAAAGTCACATCTCATACAATCCAAAAAAACAGAACTATATACAGCTCATTATATGAATATAAACACATGGCTGTTATATAAATAAGTTAAATCAAGCTGTATCATTTATAAATTTTATAGATTATGGCAATTGCAAGGTCTTTTTTTTTTTTTTTGAGATGGAGCCTTGCTCTGTCACCAAGGCTGGAGTGTAATGGCATGATCTCAGCTCACTGCAACTTTCACTTCTCAGTTCAAGCAATTCTTGTGCCTCAGCCTCCTGAGTAGCTGGAATTACAGGCGTGCACCACCTCACGTGGCTAATTTTTGTATTTTTAGTAAGGACAGGGTTTCACCATGTTGTCCAGGCTGGTCTTGAACTTCTGAGCTCAAGCGATACACCTGCCTTGGCCTCCCAAAGTTCTGGGCTTACAGGCATGAGACACCATGCCTGGCCTTACGTTCTTTTGATTCCAGTAATATGAGAGTATTTCAATGTTATAAAATATGTTAATTTGAAAAGTAATAGGTCAAAATTTAACAAAAACCTGTCTCAAAATTTCCACAAATACTGAATGAATTAGAATTCAATGTATGTTTGATGATAAAGAATTGAATAATTAAGAGTAGAAGGAATTTTTAAAAAATACAATAAATAGAAAAAATCTAGTATTTCTTGAGTGCCTACACTATACTAGGTGCTGTGCCAAGCTTCTCTAATCTTCTCAGCATCCTACTGAGGTTAGTACTCGAATTATCTTCATATTACAAAGAAATTGAAGTTGTGAAAGGCTTGAGTAACCTATCTAACATCACACAAGTGGCATCTGACATTTGGCGGAGCTAGTTTATTAATTTTTTCTTTAGTTATAGAGAATGTGTTTTCTTTTCTCTAAAATCAAAATAATCAACCAAAAATTGCTTAATTTAATACTAGAGGTATTCAAATAAAAACAAATACATTAAAATATAACATATTTTAGAAAACTAGAAACTTTGCTGTGGGACTAAAATAAATGGAATAACACATCGTGAACTGAAATGTAAAAGCGTAGTATTATAAATTATCAGTTCTTGTCAAATTAACATATAATAATTCCAAATTAAATTCCAATAGATTTTTGTTTTGTACCAGGTCAAATTTTTCTAGAGTTTATCTTAAAAATAAAATAGTTGGAAAATTCACAAACAATGGTAATGTGGGGGAGTGGACTGCACTATCAGAAAAACATTATGAAGCCTCAGTAATTCAAATTCTGTGGCAATGTCAAAAAAGTCTTCTGTATAAATGGACAAACTGAAAAGACCAGAATTATGCCTGAGGGCATAGAAGACTTCTGTCATATACTTGTAAGGATCATTTTTCAAACAAATTGGGAAAATGGACTTTCTCAGTAAATAATACTTAAATCATTTTAAAGGATATGTGAAAAATTAAACAACTTTTACTTCATATTGCATATTTTTCTAAAGAAAACAGTGCTTTATTTTCTTTCTGAAAAAGGTATGTTGAATACATGAGTTTAAAATAAGAAAATTTAAAATAACTTGTTCAGATTATCCACATAAAATCGTTTTTATAAAAATACAAAAAGCACAAATAAAAATGAAAACGAAGACTATTATAACACATAAGGTTGAGGGACCGTTGGGTCATTCATATGTAAAGAGCTGTTATAAACTGATAAGATGCACCCCACAGCAGAAAATGACTGAGAAAGTAGAAAATTCAGTGAAGTATCAGTGCAAGTAGATATTTAATTAGTATATCAAGTTCTTTAATCTTATTCTTTATCAGAGAAATGCTATTTGAACTAACAATAATTTGGCATGTTTCACCTGTCATATTGGTAAAGATGGAATTGAATGTTAACATCAAGTGATCATAAAGATATGCAACTTCTCAAAGTAAAAATTACAATAACCTTTCAGAAGGACATTGAGCAATTTGTATTACACTTTACAAAATGTACCTGCACTTTTGCCCAGATATTTATCCTAGAGCAATTATCTGAGTGTGTGCAAAGGTAGCTGATTATTATAATAGTGAAAATTGGAAACAAAATAAATTTTGAAAACTTAAAGGAAACTCTGATTTGAGAAAATGTTTACAATACATTATGAAATATTTAAGGCAAATCAAAAGGTAGTGGCATGAGAAGTTCTGTATTTTAAATTATGTACATTAGAGACAAATTTATGGAAGAATATATAACAAAATAATGCTTATCTCTACTTGCTGAGTTTGCAAATAGTTTTTATGTCTTCTTTGTTCCTTTAAAAATTATCTGCAATAAGCATATCTTATTTTGGGCAAGAGAAAAATATTCTCTTTAGTAAATATGGTCATTGTTCGACAATAATGTGAATGTACTTAATGTGCAGAACTGTACACATAAATATGGTTAAAATGGTAACTTTTAAATGGTGCACACATATTATACCACAATTTAAAAATAAGGGTTTCAGTTCACATGCATATCTTTCTCAGATTGAGCCTTCCAAGGTACAGAGAGATTTCTGTTCAATCTAAGGCTATTCTTCATGTCGCGTGGTTCATGCTGGCAACAATCCAGAATGTGCAGCTAAGAGGGTAGCTGTGTTGAGCTGATAGAAGGGCACAGTATTGATTCTTGCATCCTTTAAAATTGACTAACCTTTGAACAAGGTCAGTCAATACTATGTCTTGAATAGACTTAATATTTTCTATTTTCCTGTATAACCCATTTAGAAGCTATTGATTATTTTTTGCAGATATTTCTTTGTAATAACTCATCTGTGATTTACACATATGGAGTCAATTCACAATAGTATATTTATATTGCCAAAGACATTGCTTCAATTTAGCAATTACTGCATAAATACATTCTTATTCTATTAAAATAGATGTATCTTTTGATGTGTGAAATAAATTCTTGCTATTATAAACTTATAACCTAGTAATATAATGGTTCAACTTTGAAAAATAACTGAAAAAAGAAAATACAATTTATCACGGACTTTAGGAAAGCTCAGATCTTGTTGGAAGATCCATGCATGACTGAAGAGATGGTAGCATTCCATAAAGATTTTGAGCGACATGAAGAATTTCAAGGAACAAGGAAGGGGAAAGTAGAATCCACATAGAATTATGTTCACTTTAAGTAAAGGAATGGGAATAGAGCTGAGATTGGAATACTTTGTCAGAGCACAATAGCAAGAAGTTAGGGATGAGTGGGATGAAGCTTATGTGCTTGAGATCATGAAAGATGAGGCAGCAAAGTTGGGTTATTACTAGAGTCATTGATTCCAAAACCCTGATGGGAAGCAAACTCTATTGAGATTACCGTGGCCATAAAGTATATGATGAAATGGAGAAGAGTAAAATTAAAAGCCAAAGTACATCTTGTGAAACTATTACATTATATTCAGAAAAGAAGTACAGCCAGCATTGATGGCGAAAGAGGAAAAAGACGGGATATTATAGAATATCATCTATGGAATTTGACAATTAACTAGATGTAGGAGTGCAGTGGGAATTTAGGAAAAACAAGTCTTAGTCCATTAATGCCCCTATAACAAAGCACCTCAGACTGAGTAATTTACAGACAATAGAGATTTATTTCCCAGTCACAGAGGTAGAGGCTGAGAAGCCCAAGGTCAAGGTGTCTGTAGATTCAGGTATCTGGTTAGTTCTCACTTTCTACTTCTTGCATTTTCACTTGGCTGAAGGGTTGGAAGGGACAAAGGGATAAAAGGATAAACTTGTTTCCTCAAGCCCTTTTATAAGGGCACTCATCTCATTTCTAAGGGCAGAGCCCTCCTGGCTTAATCAGCTTCCGGTGGCCTCTTCTTAACACCATCACTTTGGGATTTAATTTCTAACATATGAATTTTGGAGGTACATACACATTCAAACCATAAGGAGAGGTATAAATAATGTTCTGATGAATAGTGAGTGATGATTCATCAAAATTTCAAAGTCAGATGTTATCACATAGGTTTAAGCAGAAAAAATATTTTAATAGAATAATTTGACTCCTGGTTTCCACCTGTCATCAAACTGATGTTTGTATGTTTCAGAGCATAGATAGAATAAGGAAATGGAGTAATACTTTATTTTATGTATTTTTTCAGGGTTTATATTGTGAGGAATGTCTGAATATATACCATGAAATAGTAATATGTAAGAATCTTAATAGTGCTTTGGGATTACCTGAGTATTTTTCTCCACATCATTCAACTAAAGTCTTGCGAGTTAATTCTGGTGAGATAAGCCTGATATGGTGACCTCCTGTTTACAGCAGTAAGATTCGTTCAACCTCAGAATGTTTAAGTAAACCAGCAAACTGAGAAGTTAGAACTTGAACTCAGGTCTTCTGACTCCCAATCAAGAATAGCTTCCAGATGTAGAAAAAGTTGTATTTTTTTTCCCTATAACATGATACAATTTCAGAGCTGAACAAAACCTTAATGATCAGTTATTTCAGAGACTGGCAAACATTTCTGGAAATAACATACAGTAAATATACTTGTTTTGCAGGCTACACAGTATTTGTCACAAATACTGATTGCTATCACTGTAGCATTGAAGCAGACATAAACAACGTGTGGTAAAGGAATGGTTCCGATAGAACTTTTACAGAAACAGGCTTCAGGGAGAATTTGATCCATGGGTTATAGTTTATTGATCCCTGATTTACTCTCTCTGAGCCTTATTTCTGAAGAAAGAAAAATATTGTCACTCTAGAAAGTTTATTAGACTTGTCCAGGTTTCTTCTGGCCGTAGCATAGCAATCTATTTAATCTTGCTGCTTTTTTGATCTAATTGGCAAGGTTTGCCTATTAGATCAAATTCTCTAATTTTATAATTATAAGGACATTCTCTATCCTCAGCCTTATAAAGTATGGTGCAAATATTATGCTAATTGGCCTTTTTTGTGGTGCTCATGGAATTTGTTTAGGTAGTCAGTAGTATCTTAATTGTGCTGAAAAAAGTTCATTGATTATACATATCTTTCTCTGGAGACTCGCAGACATACAGTCCCTTGAAATGTTGATCTGCCTTTCTTCAGGATTCTTCACTCTGCAGCATCGGAAAACAAAGTCTTTAATAAGCACAATTGGCAGCAATGGCATCTATTCAATGTTGCAACTTAGACTCCTAACAGATCACAGGAAATCTTAAAATTGTTCCCTCGATCTCATACTCCAAGGGAGCTCTAATTAATTTTGAGTTGTTACTTATACTTAAGTCAAAAATAAAATATTTATAAAGTTGTGTTTTGTATTTTTCATTTGATCATTCTTTGGGGAAAGACGCAATATATTTACATAAAATAACATAATGCAAAACAACCAGATATTTTCCAAGTGTGTTTGATTTGTTATTCAAGTACGAATCCTGCTAGCAACCTTAGTCGAAGGCCAGAATTTTATGTCTATAGTCAGAGCCCTATGATTTGATTTTAGAAAACCTATCTTTATTACATTTTCTGCTTTTAGAGGGCTCTGTGTTTTATGTTAATGTCAGGCCAGTTATGTTCCTCCATGGTGCGTGGTGTTTAAACCAGAAGATTAAAAACAAGTTAGAAAAATTTTCTGCTTAGAGTTATCCCCATCCAAATGTGTGTGTGAGTGTGTGTGTGTGTGTTTGTGCATGTGTTTCAAGAGATCAAATATTAACTATTTCTTTGCAATCTAAACACACTTTTTAATTTTGAATGAAACTGATAATACACATACTTCTAATTTAGCTTTTCTTTTCCTCATGAAGAAGGCAGTAGAAGCTATCTGCATGTCATTATAAAACTACTCTTTCAATCTAAGAAGGAAGCCAGAATGTGAGCCTTGGGGGAGTCTCTGTTTGTGTCTATATTCAAGTTTTGCTGTCTCTGCTATAATAAATGAGTTCTTATATAATCATATAGAGTTGAAATCTTGGTGGTTGCTATAGGGAAAATATAAAATGAAAAGTAGTATCAGGCAGTGATAGTATTCTCCGTTTGGAGCAGACTTAAAGTAAACACAAAGTTAAAGGCAAAAACCAGATATTATTTCCTACTTATATCCTGAATATAGTCTAATGTTACATTGGTATTTAGAGATGTAGGAGAAAATATTTTGGGAAGTTTATAAAAATAAATGAGATACTAAAGCATTTTGAAAATCAAGTGTTGAGGATTATTGGGAAAAAATGATCAATGCTTTGCCTTTGGATATTTTGAAAATTTTTGTAAACATTTAAAAAATGGAACCTTACAATGAGGTGAAGACAAAGAAAAACAGAAAAAGATAAACTGCAAAGAAGGAAGATAAAAATAAATGAACAATTCTATTAAAACCAACTTATGGCCAAGCGCAGTAGCTCACACCTGTAATCCCAGTGCTTTGGGAGGCCAAGGCTGATGGGTCACCTGAGGTCAGGAGTTCAAGACCAGCCTGGCTAACATGGCAAAACTCCATCTCTACTAAAAATACAAAAATTAGCTGGATGTGGTTGCAGGTGCCTGTAATCCCAGCTACTCAGGAGGCTGAGGGATGAGAATCACCTGAATCTGGGAGGCAGAGGTTGTGGTAAGCTGATATTGCTCCACTGCACTCCAGTCTGGACGACAAGAGCGAAACTCCGTCTGCAATGAAAAGAAAAAAACCAAAAACTTATTCCACAACTTAATGTACTACATTTTTAAAAATTACATCCCTATTTTCTTATCCTTGGCAGATTTCTTTCTTTGTTACTAGGAAAGTACATGTTAGTTTATATGGATATTTGAAACCAACTTTAGTGTACAGTTTCATCACTGATCACTGTGGTACCTAGATATGAGATGCCATGAGAAATATTTGTAGTTATCCTGTGTCACTTGGGAAAGAAGTAAGTTCATTCAGCATTGATTTGCAGTAATTAGTGCTTACCTTTGTGTTAAATATTGTGTTCAAGAAAGGGGAGAAGCATATACTTTCCAGCACAGAATTGGTAATACTTTTCTGGAATATGGATTCAGTATTATGTTTTTATTTTCCTTTTTTCTTTCCTTCCTCCTTCTCTCCTTTTCTTTCTTATTTTTTCTTCCTTTCTTTGTTATTCATTGAGACTTCTTTTACATTCAGCCTTTTGTATTTTCACAAAAGGGATTTTTGAATATTGCTACAAACTGTAGTTTTGTAGTAGGAGCATTTCGAATACTCATAATTTGTTGCTTTTGACCAAAGTCCATCATAATTTCTAGAGTAGAGAACGGGCATACTATGAGCCGTAAGCATCTCAGATGTTTTAAGTAGAATAGAGTTAGAATGAGTTTTTGAATGTGAAAAAAAATCCAAATGAATTTCATTGCATCAGATAAGCACATTTCTCGTTTAAGTTTGGCTTTACTTTCGGTGTAATCAAGTAAGAAAAAAAGAGTTGTTGGAAAAGTAAAGTCCTTTTATAAAGCAGTAAGAAAGTCGTCTTTCCTAGAATTGTCTCTTGAGTTATCTTTACACAACAGCATCATTTTGAAACAAAGCACAAAATAAGGGTTATGTACAAGATGCTCTAGATTGAAAGGTCTTTGTATATACATCTTTGGATCTAGAGAAACATAGTGACATCTGCCTTTGATTATCATTAGATGGATAAATTCTAATTCTAGGACTGTATTTAAAACATTTCAACATACACAATGATATTATATGTTCTGGGAATGTGGCACACGGGGGTTATTTTTAACGTAATTATAGATGTCTGACTGGTCGTCTTTGAAATAAATTATTGTTAAAAAGGCTTTCATGGAAAAGTTAGAATTCTTCATGGTTCAAGTCATGTTTATCTTGGGAAAATTCAAAATAAACTATTTGAATAAAAATTCGTTTGCTTTACAATTGTCCAGATTAACTTTACAGAAACTTTTTGTTAATTGCTAAAATATCTAGTTTGTTCAACTACTCATATTGTACTTCTCCTGTCATTGTAAAACAGTTAAAGAAAATGGGAAAACATGGTTTTGAGGTGTTGGTTCAGAAAAAAAATATTAGGATAATTATAATACAGGAAAAGAATTAGCTGTACATGCATTTTTACTGTAGACCAGGGTTCCTTACCTCTAGGAATCAAATCACTATATGTAGATACAATCATTTTTACTCTGTGGGTTGTTTACCTCCATTTTGCAGATTGTTTTAAATTTTACAACGATGGATCTTTACAAGAGTAGTTTGTGCTGGTATGACTACATTGAAGTAAGAGATGGGTACTGGAGAAAATCACCTCTCCTTGGTAAGATATCTTTTCCATCTTATGTTGCTATGTATTAATTCTGTCCTGTCCAAAGAAAACCAACTGATTCTCTCGAGTCATCTTAGAGTTAAAAATGTGTGTGACTAACATTATTTTTATGTTAATTATACTTTTTTCAACCATACCAAAAATACTCGAAGACAAATGGATAAATACATTCACTGATCAACTAATTTGAGCTAGCTTAAGTTATGAGGTGGCCGCTAGGATTTGAACATAATGATTGAGAATAGCTTTCTCATGTATTGTGCCTATCATGAGTACTCATTGCAATGTTTCTGTATTTTTGCTTTAAGAATCAGTTTCAACTTAAAAAAAAAAAACTAATTTGGGGTGTACATGTTGTGTGTTTGTGTGTTTTGTTTTTGTTTTGTTGCTAAGCCAGTGGTGTAAACTGTTAGGTACATGTTTGGTAGCTGGCTTCCTATGTCAAGCATATTAACTCTTATTATATTATAGATGTCACAATTTTGCTTCTCAGAGAGTTTTCTGTGGCTGAGAAGAGACATTTGCAGTTTGTGTCATAAACTATAGTCAGATTTGGTGCTCATGAAAGTCTGCTGCCAACATTTAACCACAGACCGCACTATTAACTTGCATAGGCAGTTTACTGTTGCCCTCTGTTTTACTCAAAGGTGAGAGCTGTTTGGAGCATGCAGGCATCCACTCTATAACTCTATATTGATCTTTTTCTGAGATTGTAACTTTTTCTTTACTCTTAGAGGTAGTTTTGCTCAGTCGAATTGATGAACTGTGCAGCTCTTTTAACATCTAACACCTACTGAATGGGCACAATTGTATTAAAAGTGACAGCAGCCACAGTAAATCCAAGAGATCTGTAGAAATGTTTAAAAATAAAGAATTGAACGAATGTGGTAAGTCAGATTGAGGAAAACATTGTCTTCTATATTTAGTTTCTTAGCCTAGATAAGGCAATTTTTTACATATGTATGCACAGGCCAAAGAAAATATTTCATTAAATTCATATTAGAGAAACAAACCTAGAGCTAAAATTCTGAACAACACTTCTTTTTAGAGCACCATCAGCATTACATGGCTCAATGTATAATGGACCACCAGAGTGAGGCAGTGTAATCATGGTTTTTATGTGAAAAGCTTTCCCTACCGTTTCTTCTAAGACCTTGCTCCAAAAAGTGCAGCACTTAGATTGGTAGCATCAAGACCATCTGGAAAATTGTTAGAATTGTAGAAACTTGGCTCCCACTCTATATCCTCTGAATTAGGGTTTGCATTTGAATAGATTTCCTAGAAATTCAGATGCACATTATAGTTTAAAACATACTGCTCTGTGTTACCTGCCTCTAATTTGCTTTACAATTTAGGAAAATATGTCTTCACCTGTTAGCTGTTAGCATGAACTTGCTTTATGCAAGTTGGCTACCATTTTTCATACACTAAAACTATGTATGCCATTTCCAGAGACACATAAGAATGGATAACATTGTAATATGTTTGTAGAATTGTTGCATGTGCTTTATCATATTTAAGCATTTTGTGATCATGTGAAAGCTTAGAGCATAGAGGCAGAAGTAAGCATAAATATTTGTGGAAAGATGGGGAAGAAAGGAAGGAATGACAGGTATTATATTCCTTTGCTGTAATTCATATTTCTGGATACAGAATTAGAAGACATGCTCAAGTCTTCTGATAGTATTTGTTATTCTGCCCATAACACCACAGATTATAGCTTTGTGATGACATGGAATGCGTGCAGTGATAAAAGATACCAAGAGCGGCCTCAGGGTTTTCCTAAGGAGTTGCTATTGAACCTGGGTGAATTAAGAACTCCCCTCCGAGCCAAGAGCACACTCTTTCTTTCTTTCTTTGTTGGAAATGGAATCTTGCTTTGTCACCAGGCTAGAGTGCAGTGTTGCCATCTTGACTCACTGCAACCTCTGCCTCCCAGGTTTGAGTGATTCTCCTGCCTCAGCCTCCCAAGTAGCTGGGACTACAGGCACGCACCACCATGACCAGCTAATTTTTGTATTTTTAATAGAGACGAGGTTTCACCATATTGTCTAGGATGGTCTTGAGCTCTTGACTTCGTGATCTACCTACCTCAGCCTCCCAAAGTGCTGGGATTACAGGCATGAGCCACTGTGCCTGACTGAGAGCACATTCTTAACCAAGTCATTTCCCTGCTATTGGCCAGGTTGACAATTTGAAACCACTTTCTTAGGGTGACTTGAACCTTTTTTCTATTTCCCGTTAAATAATATACCCCACCTTAATGCATCATTTGACCTTTTTCAAATATTGTTTTTGAGTAACTATCTTACTTCTACATATGGTAACAATACTGACATCAGTCAGTTACTCTGAGGCTGATAGTCAAATGCTTTATAAATGTATATGAAAAGACTGTTTTGTTTATCTACCATTAGTAAGTAAATATTAAGGCATAGTTGTGGCTGCAATCACTTGGAATGGAAATGTGAACCAAATCAGTGTTTACATATTATTTGTGGCTAGTACGAAAAGAACGTAGAATATAGAGTCCTATTTAGGAGTTTCTCTTTATTCTTTTATTTCTTTTAGGTAGATTCTGTGGGGACAAAGTGCCTGAAGTTCTTACTTCTACAGACAGCAGAATGTGGATTGAGTTTCGTAGCAGCAGTAATTGGGTAGGAAAAGGCTTTGCAGCTGTCTATGAAGGCAAGTGACATTGAATTTTAGAGAGTAGTTCATCTTATACCTCAACAGAAATGTTCATTTCTTAATTTCGTTACAATGACATTATTACCATATTTTAAAATTATGAATTTTTCTGAATCTGTGTTATATTCATACAGATAATTTTAATAAAAATACTCAGTAAATTTAATTGCAAGAATAACCTGTTTTCTAGTATCAGTGATGTAACAATATCTAAATGTGTTCAGGATGTGTGGAGAAAAAAGCAAATGGCACAAGCATTCTTAAAGTTTCATTGTTTCTTGATAGTTTTAAAACATTATGAAGAAATTATCATTTTCCTTTGTACTGATTTTGTGTCTGTTTGGTCCCTGTATTCCTGAAATACTTTTTATTAGAGGAAATTGCACAGAAAGTAATTGTGGCGATTTCTGGGGCATGCTTTATCTAAATAAGAAAGTCAGCATTTGAGGAAGGACTTAGAAAATGCTTTGTTTTATCCTTCTCTAAAACAATAAACTGGCATTGTGCTTTCTTGGCTTTAAAACCAAGCTCCTTTCTTGCCAGGTTGTGGGTGGAGGAGACGCTTCCTAGTACAGCAGTTTATGTAATTTTGAAGACAGAAGATTTCTGCTTCCCTTAAACTTTTAAGTAAATGGAAGCATTTTGTTTTAAGGATTAACTGCCTAGTAGTGAAGAGGATTATTTGGAGGGAGTCACAGACGCTACGCGCATGACACTAACTCACTGCCAGAGACCCAGTGAGTTCTGTTCAGGATGAGACTCCTGTTTTGATGAGCTCTTTTACCTGCAGTCGAAAGACCAAAGGAAGCAGCTCAGAGAATCACAGAACAAACTCACAGAGAATAAATTCACAAAGCCACTAAAGGTTTTTAAAGGTTAAAAAATACCTTTTGGTTAAGATAGGATTAAAATTTATTTATTCCTTGATCATTATCTAATATTTGTAGTTATTTGACTAGGTTTTTTTTTTTTTTTTTTTTTTTTACCATATAAATATTTACTACATTACAATCAGTCAACTTTGATTTTTATAGCCTGGTCTTTATGTACTGAACTACAGGAGCTGAACTTCAATGTTAACCTAGAACAAAATGAAAACGAAATGGCATGTCTAGGCTTAGTTATTTGTTTGTTTTTTGGCTTTCTTCAGCAATCTGTGGAGGTGAGATACGTAAAAATGAAGGACAGATTCAGTCTCCTAATTATCCTGATGACTATCGCCCGATGAAAGAATGTGTGTGGAAAATAACAGTGTCTGAGAGCTACCACGTCGGGCTGACCTTTCAGTCCTTTGAGGTAAAGTCTTTTAGGCTATCTTCCTGGCACATATTCTCCATAAATGACAATGGCATTGAAGAGAATCCTCATTAAATCTGCAAAGAAACAGAGAGTCAGCCATTTAATCAGCAAAGAAGCAAAGGATCGCTCATAAAATGCAACATCAAGAGCCTAAGAGCTTTTTTTTTTCTTCTTTCCTCATTCACAGACATTTTCAAGAAGATTAAAGTGAGTTTACATTATCTGTGCTATTTGAATTAGAATGTTTGAAGTACTGACAATAGTTTCTTTTGACAAATGCACAGGCTGATTTCACAAGAGGGTCCATTAAGTAATAGAAGTTTTATTTCTCTTCTAAACTAAGAGGTTAAAAGGTAGACAGTCTTCCTTGTAAGAGGAACAAAACATTTTTCACCTTTTTTTTTTTTTTTTTTACCATTACACAGATAATTGTTTATATCAAAAATAGGGATTTTAAGTGTTCTTATGAGCTTTCAACCTCCTTAAAAATATTCGTCAGGGAGATCAGCAGCATCGTTGTGTTATTCGAGGAAGGGCCAGAAGAAATCAAAGTCCAATCAGAAATTTTGGATCAAAGTCCGGATCCAGAACTAACACACTGGTCCATGGGTCATTTTTGCGGGATGAAAGGGACGGAGTTAAAGATTTAAAGTCAGGAAATAGGGGAATTTCTCAGGAACTCCAGAGGATGTTTAAATGAAAGAGTTGGTCTAGAAATGGAGAGTTCAAGCTGAAGTGGAGAGGAACAATGAGGTCCTGGTGGTAGGTCCCAGCCAGGGTTAGAAATTTAGATGCATGATTGGAGATGGAGACTTTACTGATTGGAAGATTCATTCACTAAGTGATCAGAAGGCAGTAGTGAGCGCTACTACCCATTGGGTAGTAATGAGCACTGTGAACACTACCTACTGAGGGCAGTGATCATGGTCATGGTTGTGTGTCTGCACCTGCAGCAGGAGCACCAGGAGAATCCAGGCATTGCCAGTAAACCCAGAGAATCTCTCATCCTCATCTGCAAGCCTGTGCATTCTGTTTCTTCAGTACTTGTCTCTGTCCCCTTGCATGTACCACCCAGATGTATTTCCTTTTGTTACCAAAAAATATATACTTTCTACTTTAATCATCATGTTGTATTTTATGCTCCTGACCACTTTATTTATTTATTTATTTTTGTACTTTTGGAAACTTTGATTATGCCATTATTTGATTGACAGTTGAACTTTGTTATTTTAATGGACTAATAGATTTGCAAATACTGTTCAAATAGACCAGTTTATGGTTGACAGTGAACTAAAATTGAGTAGAAAAATTTCACCCACGATTTAGACCAAAAAAAAAACTGATAAAAATTATCTAAGCAATGCCTGTATTTGCTGTGTTTTGCGATATTTCAAGAATAAAGAGATTAACTGTCTTTTAACATGTAATTCAGTTTTTTTCTGGAATTCTACTATAGACATGATGCCAGAAAATGCATTCATTCCATCAACCTGAAAACTGATGCATGAAATTGCTACCTTAGTTGATTTGTACTTTATTTTTTATTTATCAATGCAATAACAGTGATAGTCTTCAAAAATAATATAGCATAAGGACAAATGAAAAAGATTTGCACCTCAGACACTTATAATTATGCCTGACACACAATAGTCACTTAATAAATACTTGCTTACTGAGTGGATGAATCAGTGATGACTATACTTCATAACCTGGGAAAAATCATGTCATAGGATGGCTGAGAGTACATTTTATTTATTGTCTCTAGTTTCCTGTCCTATCTTCATATTACTTTATTTCTATATGTTTCTGCCTCCCTCATTTATATGTTAGACGTATTTTGATATCTGGTAGATCTCTTGTCTTTAAATGACCAAAACTGAACCCTTGCTTATTTTGTCTCACTCACTAAGCCTGCTCTTCTTCTATTTATTTCAGTACTATTTCAGTACTTTTTGTCACCACTTATCCAAGGAACATCCTTAATTCTACCTTTTCTCTTAAGCCCTGCAGCCAACCTATCAGCATATTTCAGTTGCTTTGTCTCCAAACTATACCCCATACACGATGACTTTACACCACCACTGTTCTCACCGTCTCCCTCTTTGCTTGGAATTCACAGAGAGAACCTCGGGTCTCTACTCTTGCTCTGCATATCCCGTTCGTCACCTCACAACCAGAGTGATGCTTTTACAATGTATGTTAGATTATGACACTGTTCTACTTACAGGGGGTTTCCATCACATCTAAAATAACATCTAGACTTGATTATCATGGGCCACGTCACTTGTGATTTGGTCTTTGGCACCTCCTCACTTCCTCTGTGTCAGCTCGTCTCACCCTCTTTCTCTTTCTCAGAAACACCAACCTCACTCCCATATCACAGCGTTTACCACTGATGTTCCTCTGCCCCAGGTCTTTGCTTTTACTCTCCTGTTGCTTTATTTGGATCTCTGCTTAATTGCTGCCTTCTTAAAAAGTTCTTGGCTGATAACACTACTTAAAATATTGTCTTACCTATAATTATCTCTAAATCATCACTCTGTTTTATTTTTAGTTAATTGCACTTCCAGCTACTGGAATGTATGCTGCAGATCTCTTTATGTACATGTTTATTATCTGTCTCTCTCACTAGATTATGTCCACCACCGGGTTGGGTTCTTACCTGTGTCTCTGATCATTTTATCTCCAGCAACATTGTTTGTGAGATAATGTTTGATAATAGACGAGATAAATGGATGGATAGATTATACGTAAATCAATGTTTGAGTGTGTGACAGTTGGCGGATGGAAATGAATATATCCTTCCTTTATTAAAGGCTTGTAAGTTTCCATGCAGAGGGAAACAAGCCTGGATAGATAAGAAATATTTAGATTATGGAGTACCTGGTATGCTGAAGTTAGACTGAATTTAGACTAGAGGTGCTGAGTTTCAAGAAATTCACAAGTAACAGGATTTAAAGGTACCTAATAAACATCTAAATCTTCTAGGTAAGGAAACTGAGTTTATGCCGTTAACCTAGTATCACACAGGCGAGTACTAAAAAAGCATTAAAACCCAGGTACATTTGATCCTGATTTTATTTGCAAATTTGCCTATTTACTAAAAGTTTGGAAGCCTAAAATTAATATTTGCAGTGCCTTCTGGGTCATTCACAGATGTGTACACAGCAGCAAATTTTGAGTCACCTAATGTGCCCATTGCCAGCTGTCATGTGCCTTACTGAGAAAATATGTGTGTCAGATTATCTTCGTTCAGACATGTGTGGTGTATATATAGTGCTGTTGGTTGAAAGTTCAGTATTAATAAATGGGCAACCTGTATTAATGCGTCTTTAAACAGAAACACACAAAAACAAAATGTTGTGACTAGAATCTCACAGGAACTCTAACCCTGGGAGCAATGAATCAGTACTTGCTAGTTCAGTATTCTGAGCAACTGAATATAATGTAACTAGTATGAATATCAAGAATCAGCTTTATATATTTTCTTATTTGTTCTAATAGTCATTAGGTGGTTGTTTAATTTAGTCAGTTATCTGTTTATATCAATTCTTTTGTTTACCTGTGTTTCCAATACTCTGTGATTTTACCTGACAAAGTCCAGTTTTTATTCACTGATTCTAGTCTTTGCCTTATTTCAAAAACTGTTTATATTTTTATTTATTATTCTTTTTTTTTTTTTTTTTTGAAATGGAGTCTCACTCTGTCACCCAGGTTGCAAGGCAGTGGTGTGATCTCGGCTCACTGCAACCTCCACCTCCCGAGTTCAAGAGATTCTCCTGCCTCAGCCTCCCGAGTAGCTGGGACTATAGGCACGTGCCACCACGCCCGGCTAATTTTTTGTATTTTTAGTAGAGACAGGGTTTCACCATGTTAGCCAGGATGGTCTCTATCTCCTGACCTCGTGATCTGCCCTCCTTGGCCTCCCAAAGTGATGGGATTACAGGCGTGAGCCACTGCACCTGGCCTTGTTTATTACTCTTTATGTTACTGTATTCCTCTTCAGATATAAGGGCCATAAAGATAAACTTGTCTATCATGCTGTTGAAATCTACTTTAAAGAACTTCTTAGCTGTCCATCATTTATGCCTCTATGTGAATTTATGTCATGGCACCTTTGCCAGTGCCATTTGCATTTTCATGAAAGTGCTGAAACAAAGTCTATGTGCCTTTGTCAATGAGTTTCAGGAATCTTTGAGCAGGAAGGAACACTATTTGGGAGGTAATAGAATCTTGATGCTTCTGTATTTATACCCTTTGGGAAGTGCTGTGGTCTGGATATTTGTGTCCACCCAAAATTTATATGGTGAAACATTAATTCCAAAGGTGATGATATTAGCAGTGGGGTCTTTGGGAAGTGATTAGTCATGAGAATGGAGCCCTCATGAATGGAATCAGTGCTCCAATAAAAGAGACCTAGGGGCTGAGTGCTGTGGCTCACGCCTGTGATCCCAGCACTTTGGGAGGCCTAGGTGGGTGGATCACCTGAGGTCAGGAGTTCAAGACCAGCCTGACCAACCTGGTGAAACCCCATCTCTACCAAAAATACAAAATTAGCTGGGCATGGTGGCATGTGCCTGTAATCTCAGCTACTCGAGAGGCTGAGGCAGAAGAATCTCTTGAACCTGGGAGGCAGAGTTTTCAGTGAGCCGGGATCACACGTGCCATTGCACTCCAGCCTAGGCAACAAGAGCAAAACTCTGTCTCGAAAAACAAAACAAAACAAACAAACAAAAAAGGCCTAGGAATCTTCTACCATGTGAGGGCAAAATGAAAAGGCACCACTTGTGAAGAGGGCGCTCACCAGACACTGAATCTGATAGTGCCTTAACCTTTAACTTGCAGCCTTGAAAACTATAAGACATAAATTTCATGGTTTGTAAGCCACACTATCTATGATATTTTCTCATAGCATCTGGAATGGACTAATATAGGAAACTTTCTCTCCTCTGGTAGTCATTGGATACATTATTTCTTAAGACCAATATACTGAAGTGAGTTTGTATATGAATATAGATCCCCTCTGAAAGTAATTTGGAAAGCTTGTTTTCTATTTAGCAGCACAGTCATTTGTAAAGAAGCTTCTGGTACTATTATTTTATTTGAGAACTTTTTCAGTAAGAAGAAATAAAAAGAGAAAAAGTTTGGAAGGCTGGAAATGTTTACAGTAATAACTTCAAAGGAATGTCACCAAAGCAGACAAGAAGTGAAATAAACCTGGAGCTTACTTTTGTTTAAATTGAAATTACCACATACATTAGTTCAAATGGTATTAAGTTTGAGGTACTTGTCAACATGACTACACATTCTGATTTGGTGATACTTTCCTTATGAAAACCAGAGCTGATAAATACCCTTAACAATCACAGCAGCGAGCTGAAACATTCTAAACTATGTACATACGTTTTTATCTTGGTACTTGGTAGACTGCTTGTCTGAAAGTAATCCTTTAAATCCTTTAAATATTTTTTATTAATTTATGATAAGTAGGCTAGTCTTTGTGAATGAACTAAAAAGCCGAGATAAGGAGGTTTTAATTAGTTAAGGATTTTCTGCTTACCAGGTACTATTTCTGGGAGCTTAGCTGAGAATATATTTTGGTAATGACTGTAAAACAGAAGAGTAATGCAGCTCTTCATGTATTATGGCCTAGGTTATCATTGTATCTGAAAGATTAGCACTTGTTAGTTTCAGTAAACTTGCCCAAGGTTCCACAGTTGGTAGCACTATGATTGAAACCAAGGCCTGGCTCTGTGCATTTATGTCCCCGGGTCTAGTAGTAAAGAGAAGCATCAGTGTTCTATTAATATAATATTATGACATTCAATTCTTTCCTTTTGTAACTATCCTCTCTTGTACATTTTTGTTGTTTAATTATTATGTGTCAATCGGGGCATGTCTGTTTTATTCACCACTGTTCACATACTGTCAAGTGAATACTATTTGGCCATAGCAGGTTTACAATAAAATTATTAAATTTATGAGTAAAAATACTTGTATCATGGAGAAAAAATGAAGTGGCAGCAGTTAAATAAACCTAAGCAAGACCTGTGATGTTGCTTTTAACATGTTTGAACTTTTTTTGAGCTGTAATTATTCATGTGTTGTGTCAACTTTAAACATTAAATTTTACTGCTAATAAACATTAAATAAGATAACATAATTTAAAATAATTATGTATTAAACTTTTCACCTTTTTACTCATTATTCCTTTTGTTTATACTATTATTTGCTAGACTTTACTAGATTTTTCTCATTATAAAAATTATTTTTAATTTTTAATGATAAGTGCTTATTTGCATTGTTTTTATTAATCAGTTTAACATTTTCCTCCAAAGCATAAAACAGCTTTAACATTGCTCCAAGTGCATATCATTTAAAATACTATTATCTCTACAAGTTGTATCATTTACATTGCATTAATTATATCTGATTACATTAGCTATGTTGTAAAGCTACATTGTAACAGTCATGAGAGCTATATTTGATTATAGTAAAATATACATGACATAAAATTCCCATCTTAACCAGTTGTTAAGTGTACAGCTCAGTAGTGTTAAGTAGATTAGAAAAGGTCAAGCAATTTACAGAACTCTTCATCTTGCAAAGCTGAAACACTATCTCCATCACACAAAAACACTAATTTTTTCCTCCTTCCCCTGACGCCTTATGGCAACCTCCATTCTTTCTGTCTGTATGAATTAGAGAACTTTAGGTACCCCTTATTAAGGTGGAATATTATTCCATTGTATGTGTATACCACATTTTATTTATCCATTCATCTATCAATGAACCTGTGGATTGCTTCCACTTTTTGGCTATTGGGAAAATGCTGCTATGAACATATGTGTGCAAATATCTCTACAAGACTGTGCTTTCAATTCTTTGGGGTATTTGCCCAGAAGTAGTATTGCTAGATCATATGGTAATTCTATTTTTAATTTTTTAGGGAGCATGGGATACCTTTTACTAAAGATTATTATCTAGAAATTTCTAAGTGTTCAGATATTTTTATAAATAAGTAGATGCTGCAATAGATATTTGTGTAATGGTATTTTGATTTGGAAATTTGGTTATCAAATGAAGGCAAGCATGTGAGTGGGTCCCAAGCCTGGGCCTGACCCCTACCTCCAGGGATGGCTTTCCTTCAGTGTCAGAGCTCACCCACTTGCACTGACCACTAAACTCTGTACAGGTTGGCAGGTTTAGAATGAGAAGTTGACCACTTTTGGTTAACTTCCTTCCTTTCTTTCCTTCCTTCCTTCCTTCCTTCCTTCCTTCCTTCCTTCCTTCCTTCCTTCCTTCCTTCCTTCCTTCTTTTCCTTCCTTCCTTCATTCTTTTCCTTCCTTCCTTCTTTCCTTCCTTCCTTCCTTCCTTCCTTTCTTCCTTCCTTCCTTCCTTTCTTCCTTCCTCTCCTTTCTTTTCTTTGTTTCTTTCTCTTTCATTCTTTCTTTGTATAAATCATTGCTTTTGGTGTTCTTTTACTGATGAAGCTTAAAGTTACTGGCATAACATCAATAGACTTGATTCACATTTTAGTTTCAACCATATTTATTTCTATCCATTCCATATATTAATTGATGAAGTAATTTGATATAGCTCAAGAAACTATTGCACAAATGACACAAATAAAGTAACTCAAACATTCATTTGTGTTCATTGTTATTACTCATGTGTTGATGTAGCTGATGAAGTATAATTATAATTAGTAAAAATGGAGCAAATTCACTGTGCAAGCCTTGCATTTAGGATTAAACTGGAAAAATAAGTAACTGAAGACCATTCAGGTAATTGATGAGATGTCTAGAATTGTTGTTGTAAAGATATAATGTATTTCCAAATATCATAAATTCGTGTAGATGAGGCACATATTATTTTCTAGGCAACTCAACATCTGTGGCATTCACTATGTGAGAATGTTGTTACCCCAAATACCAGGTACATATTTAATATGTAAATAATATGTAATGCGTAAATATGTACTAGTGAATTTAACCCTATAATTAGCTATTTTTACCTGTGAAATATTTACTCTTTGTGTATCATATAAAATATTTAAAATTCCAATTTTTGCTAAGTAACCAGTGAATTCACTGTAAATTAAAATGTAAAGTGAATGATTGTATATCTATTAAAGGAATAGAGTGAGTTTTATAGACCAGGCAATATAAATTATCCTATTTCTTTTTTTAATCATTGAAGAAATCTGAAATTTTGAGTTTCATTTCCAATGGGAGCTATGCTGTCTTCCCTGTTAGTACTATAATTTTAAATAATAATATTCTTTAAATAGTAATTGAAACCTTTTGTAATTAACCTTTTTAATTTTTACACTGTAGCCTGGTTTCTAATATGAAGCAATGTAATATTATCATTATTATTATTTTATTTTATTTTTAGATGGAGTCTCGGTCTGTTGCTCAGGCTGGAGTGCAGTTGCGCGATCTCAGCCACTGCAGCCTCCACCTCCTGGGTTCAAGCAATTCTCTGCCTCAGCCTCCTAAGTAGCTGGGATTACAGGGGCCCACCACCATGCCTGGCTAATTGTTTTGTATTTTTAGTAGAGACAGGGTTTCACCATCTTGGCCAGGTTGGTCTTGAACTCCTGACCGTGTGATCCACCTGCCAAGACCTCCCGAAGTCCTGGGATTACAGGGGTGACCCACTGTGCCTGGTTGTAATATTATTTTTATTAATGGACCTTCTAGTACAAGATGTTGCTTCCTTCATTGTGTATTCTCAATTCTTGTGGTTTTCTATCTCATTCTTTCTCCCCCCTCTTCCAATATGATTTGTGAATCAGGTGCAGTTCATTCTGTGCTGCTTTAAGCAGGGGAGGATAGTTTGGTTTGCCAAGACCTTTGCTTATTTTGTCTACAGCTTTTGTCGTTTATTCTGTTATCAAACTCTACAACTTGAAATCGGATATATTATTTTCTATGTTGTCCCCTTGACCAAGAACAGCCTTTGGCCATCTGGAAATGTTCTCATATTTACAGAGAACCCTGATTTTGAAGGGATTCTATTAAAGACTGAGATAAGAGGTTTTATGTATATATATGTATAATATATATGTGTATATATATTATATATGTATAATATATGTGTGTATATATTATATATGTATAATATATGTGTGTATATATTATATATGTATAATATATGTGTGTATATATTATATATGTATAATATGTGTGTATATATTATATATGTATAATATGTGTGTATATATTATATATGTATAATATGTGTGTATATATTATATATGTATAATATATGTGTGTATATATTATATATGTATAATATATGTGTGTATATATTATATATGTATAATATATGTGTGTATATATTATATATGTATAATATATGTGTGTATATATTATATATGTATAATATATGTGTGTATATATTATATATGTATAATATATGTGTGTATATATTATATATGTATAATATATGTGTGTATATATTATATATGTATAATATATGTGTGTATATATTATATATGTATAATATATGTGTGTATATATTATATATGTATAATATATGTGTGTATATGTGTGTGTATAAAATATATATGTGTGTATATATAATGTATACATATATTATATATTCATATATATTATATATATTCATATATATTATATATATTCATTATATATTATATATATTCATATATACTTTATATATATATATTTGGCCAAATTGGGCTTGTCACCCCTGGTGACCAATTGAGTTACAGTTTTAAAAAGTGCTTTTAAAATTAGATATTCTTTATATAAATATTTTCCATTTATTCCCATAATTGCACACACACCAAAGAATTTATTTTTAGGAAAAATATGGATTTATGACAGGTACCCAATGAGCACCTAACTTAAAATTACAGCCTTCTCTCCCCAACCCAACTTCTCACACTTCTCTCATCCTGATACTAACCAGGCCTGTTCTTAATTAATTTCTGAGATCAGATCATATCAGGAACTTTCAGAGTGGTAAGGCCATAGACATCTTCTCACACTTCTTATCTTGCTACGCTTTCTATTTTTCCATTGAATTGATGACTTTCTAACATTTTATGATTTAATTATTTATTTTGTTTATTGTTCCTTTTCTGGCTACTCATCAGTAGAATGCAAGCGCCAGGAGGACAAGGTTATTTGACATTTTTCTGAATGATGCATACCAAGCAGGGAGAGTGCCTAGTGGAGACTAGGCACCGAGTATTTTGTGACTAGGAAGCAGCAAATGTAGTACCTAGTTCTAACTAAATCTGTGCTTCAAAGTGTTTTTGTTTGTTTGTTTGTCTTTATACTATCTAATTTGAAGATTATTATTGTTAGTGTATTGATAAGGCAGAAACAGATTTTTCCACCAACTATACCAGCAGTTTCATGTTTCATGCGTTCAAGTTGCAGTTCCGTGGACATTCCCCGATATTTCATGACATTCTGTGTATTCCTTAACACTAGTAACAGAGTTCCATAAACTAGTGAATTGTATGTTGAGTGATAATTGACAACGTTTGATACTTTTCATGGTGTTTTCATTGTAGATGTCTTTGCTTTCTAGTTTTAAATATCCAATAAGCAGGTGAATCTATGAAGACTTAACTCTAGTGGTCAACTTCTATAAAAGGTGAAAAGCAAGAATTTTACATAAAAATTGTCTTACAATTTTTAAAACAATTTATAAATTTTGATTTTTTTGGTGGTTTGTTTTTAGAAGCTCAGGGATGAAACATGGGTCCATGAACATGTAGTTCCCTCATAAAGTGTCATAGGCCAATAGTCTGACCTAATATTTGCATTCAATTTTTAAAGAAAGAGATTGAGTTTCCCCTGATTATCTGGGTTGAGAGGAGTGTGTTGAGGTAAAAAACCTCATCCAAACAAGGCCATATTTCCTTGGGAAAGAGAAAACCACTGTTGATTCTACTATGTAGTAGTCTTCCTCTACACAACCAGGTTAATTATGGAGAAAGAATTCAATAGACTAAGGAGTAATCCCATATTATCAGATTTTCCTTTCAAAAAGAGATTTATAACCAAAAATAGTGCTACATTTGTTCAGAGAATTTGAATCCAAATTTTCTGGGAATAAAATAATGATTTTATTGAAAGACTGTGGAGCAATTTTTATAATTATGATTCAGAAGAAATTATGTATTATTTGTGGCAGCATATCAGACCCAGATTTTTAGTGATAATTTTTAATTTTGGATTTTTTTCAGCCTCTATTGAATGAAGAATTTCTACTTGTAGTTTAATTTTCTTTTAAAAGGCAATTAATTTCTGTTGATCCTGACTCATGTGAATGTACTGTTTCATAGTTATTTTTTATCCTTCCCTGTCTACTAGAATAACATTCTTTGTTCATGGCTACTACAGTGTACACTCATGAGAAACATTCAAGTATACTCATTTGATACAAATAACTTTTTGTATTAACAAATCAAAAGTATGGCACTGAGAAAACATCTAACCTCCTACAGAAAATATTTTATCTATAAACAAAAATGTTCACATATTATTTTCTGTTGCAGATTGAAAGGCATGACAACTGTGCTTATGACTACCTGGAAGTTAGAGATGGAACCAGTGAAAATAGCCCTTTGATAGGGCGTTTCTGTGGTTATGACAAACCTGAAGATATAAGATCTACCTCCAATACTTTGTGGATGAAGTTTGTTTCTGATGGAACTGTGAACAAAGCAGGGTTTGCTGCTAACTTTTTTAAAGGTAATTTGAAATAATTTTCAAATGTGAGATTTTCTTTATCAAGTATAATTGTAACATTTAGCTTTGAATTAGGGGAGAACTAGAAAAAGTTGTATTGAAAGTTGAATATGAATAAGGGTATTTTGGAGAGTTTTGATAGAAAAGGTTATTAACAAAATACTAGAGTTCAGAACTTTGTAGCACAGGGTAGGAATTCCATTAGGATATTCTACCATCTGTTTTTTATGAAATAGTCAAAACAGCAAGTTCCAAAAAAGAATATACAGACAGAAAGAAAATATTTGTAATGCAAATAACCAACCAAGAATTCATGAACAGAAGAAGGTTACTGACATGAAGTTTATCTATTTGTTTCCAGGTGCCAGCATTACTCCCTTTCGGACTAGTCTTCCCCCACATTGGAAATAATTTATGGCCCCCTTAGTAGAATATTCTGATATCTAAAATGTCTTTTTGACAAACAATTATCTCTGATCAGCTTTGATTTTGAATTGCATAACTACATTTCAGTTTATTCTTATGTTCCATATTTTGTATATATTGTGAGGTGAAAAGAAAGCAAATATTTTGGAGAAAATGTTAACATCACATATGGATTTAGGAAATTCATTGACACTTATGTTGTGTGTCATTATAGAATAAAATTTTTCTATGGGAAGAGAAAACAAAATTTTCCTCCTTATTGATTTTTATAGGATAAATGATATAGGATAGGATAAAGGATTCAATTGTGTATTGCAAAACTTAGAGTGACAGATATGCAAATATTGCCATAATTTAAAGAAGAACAGTATAGTGGATTTTTCCTTGGGAGCTATTTTATTCATTATAGGAATTGCAAGGTAGAAAAACTTGGCACTTTTACTACAGGCATTAAAAGAATTCATTAAAATCTCCATTTACGTGTTTGAAATTTTCTGTATGTGATATATTTAATAGAAGAAACATGCTATTAAGCTTCTTTCATGTGATATTCATATATTTATTTATCAAAATGCTTAGTGTGTTGCTGATGCATAATTTCTTCAGAGAATGTTTACTATTAGTCTCACATTAGATTATTCCTGAAGAGTGAGATTGTGGAGTATCTGGTCATATACATATTTAAAAATAGTATATATTATATATATATATAATTTATGTATATTTTTGTGTTTTAATATACAATTATACAGTATATATTTTATTAAAATATGGGGTTATCATATTTTCTGGAGCAAAATGTCTATATAAGAAACACAATGTTTAAATTTAAAGAGATCCAGTCAATTTCTGAATTTTATACTTTTTAATTTATGTTCACCACAATCTATTTCTTAATAATGATATTTCTTTAAAAGAATTTTTGCGGATATTTCTATCAAGTTATAATGTAAAATCAGCATTGCTGAAGCTATGCTTTTTAGTAAGTTTTTAAATTTCATTCTGAAAAAAGCCTAGGCTTCATTATCCTCGTTTGACTTCAAATTCAGAAAAACACACACTGAGTCTGAGATAAAGTGATCTTCAGTTGGCCAAGCTATAGGTTTCCAGGCCTTCTCTGGGTTCTTTGACAATGCTTAGGTAGCAGCAACATGAAATTTATACATTATCCATCAGGGGCTGATACGTTGTTCCTGCTCCTTTGTTGATGGAAGCAATGGAAGCAAAGAATTGTTTCCATTTTATTTGGAACCATTAAGCATGGTAGTTTTTTAGAAAGATCTGCACGCATATATATATATATATATACAAGAACAGCATGGAAACGACCCCCGCAACCATGATTCAGTTACCTCTCACCAGGTCCCTCCCATGACACGTGAGAATTATGGGAGCTATCATTCAAGATGAGATTTGGGTAGGGACATAGCCAAACCATTTCACATACATACATATGTATATATATATGTATAGTTGTTCTGTAACTATGGCCATTTTCATAGAGGAAGACGAATGTGCCAAACCTGACCGTGGAGGCTGTGAGCAGCGATGTCTGAACACCCTGGGCAGTTACCAGTGTGCCTGTGAGCCTGGCTATGAGCTGGGCCCAGACAGGAGGAGCTGTGAAGGTATGACTGCACTCCTTCCTGGACCCCCACCCCCCACAATTCTTTATTTCTTATATTCTCATTCTCTATCTGTTTTCCTCTTTCCTTCCCTTTATCCTATAGTGACCTCTTTCTTCAATTAGTAAGACTCAATTCATAGTCACAGCTGATGTGAAACCTCACCTGGATTCTTTTTATAGAATCGATCCTTTCCTCCTTTGACTACCAGACCACCTTGTTTACATATGTAAAACACACTGTATTAGTCCATTCTCACGCTGCTAATACAGACATATTAACATATTTATTATGCTAATGAAAACATACCCAAGACTGGGTGATTTATAATGGAAAGAGATTTAATGTACTCACAGTTCCACATGGCTGGGGAGGCCTCACAGTCATGGGAGAAGACGAAAGAAGAGCAAAGGCACGTCGTATGTGGCAGCAGGCCAGAGAGCATGTGCAGGGGACTCCTTTTTATAAAACCATCAGATTTTGTAAGACTTTCTCACTATTGTGAGAACAGCATGGAAAAGACTCCCCCCACCATGATTCAGTTACCTCCCACCAGATCCCTCCCATGACATGTGGGAATTATGGGAGCTATCATTCAAGATGAGATTTGGGTGGGGAAACAGCCAAACCATTTCACATATATACACATATATAAATAAATTTATCTATATCTGTTTCTATCTAGATTCATCTATACATAAATCTACATCTAGACCTAGTTTTATATCCATCCTTCCTTTCATCCATCCATCCATCCATCCATTCACCAGGCCACTGTGTTTGTATATATTAATATATCTGTAATTATCTCTGTCTAGATCTAGACTTTTATCTATCCATCCTACCATCATTCATTCATTCGTCTGTCATATCAGCCCACCATGTATATGTACGTTAATATATCTAGATATATTTCCGTCTCTATCTAGATCTAGAATTTCACTCACCCATCTATCTATCTATTCATCCTCCCATTTCTTCATCCATCCATCTATCCATCATTTGTTTTTACCTTTTCTTAATATAGTCTATAGGTATGTCTCCCTTATTAAAATGAGAAGTCCTGAGTCAGAATCATCTGTACATCTCTAACATCTAGCACAGTCAGGCATAAAGCAGGATATAAATATGTGTTTTATTAATAAATGATTGATTTTTTTAAAAGACATATTTGTCATAGTTATCTGCATTTCCTATTTACATTCTAAGATGAGGTTCCTTGTACAATGTTTTGTTATCATTACCTATGATCTCTTCCTTCAGATTTTAAAGCTAACTCCTTTTTACTTTCCCTACCTCCATCCTATCACAGGCCCCATACTGCTATTACAGGCAGGATGAATTGGAAGATCTTTCTTCCTCCAGTCTATTCCTCCTTTATTCCTCTTTAAAAATTTCGGCAAAGTTCATCTTCATAGAATGTGTAGCAGTTTAACATTATTTATATTTATGTATTTATTGGTTTACTGTTGGTGTCTCCCTCCAAAATGTCAGTCCTCTGAAAATGAGCACCCGTTTTCTACTGTACCTGTAATAGAGGATATAATAAGTGGCAAAGGGGAAAGCATTATTTGCTTAATGCATACCCCTCTGCTGACCTATTCAGCAAAAATCAGAGACTTCCTGTTTCTTTTTAAAAGTTTGAACTTTCCTATTTGACTTCCAGAAGTCTCTATCCCACCTATTAAACTACTAATTTTCCCCCTTTACCAGAATAAAAAAGACCTAGTAATGCAGCAGTATATTTTTAAAAGAGGACATTGTATATGAGACAATCAAAAAATAACAAGACTACTGTTTTTGTGGAGCAACTAGAAATACTAACTTTATCACAATTTACCAAGAAAGTGGTAAATGTACAGGTAGTGTTTGTATGTACTCAAATATAGCATATGTGTATATGTGTATACACACACACACACACATACACGCACAAAGACAAAAAAGGGACCAGTTATTTTAGGTAACTCTTGACTCCTTAGGAATTAATTATGAACAGTGTACAGTGTATGTTCTTTTCACTCAGCTTGCTTTTGGATACCATGATTTTGCTAATTTCACTGTCAATAAGGAAGAGAAGAAATTTAAATAGAACCTTTTAAAAGTAAATCATCATAGATCTATTTAAAAAGAAAATCAGTATTTAAATGGGACTTTTTGGAATAACAAGTATGTTCTATTTACCTTAATTTATCTTGTCTGGTAGCTCAGGTAATATTGAGTTACTTGTCTTCGAAAAAAAGTTTGAGGAAATGAACAATTGATTCGGTTTTATTACATCAGCCTATATCATGCTTTACATGTATATTTTCCTTAAATCTCCTAACACCCTTCTCAATTCTGACAAAAAAAAAATTATTTTTTCCTTAATTCTACAGTGGCCAAGGCACTACAAGATATTCTTAGACCAACTCTAAAGATAAGAAAACTGAGATCCAGGTTTTTTTTTCCTCTTTTTAAATTGCTCCCCCTACTTTAAAGCTACTAAAATTTAGTACGGCCATAATATTCTCGGCTCTTAAGCTACAAAATAACACTTTAAAAATGAGATTTAATGACTACAGTACTTGTATAAAGACCAAGGAACAGAGACTGCCATTTCTGGATATTAAAATGCAGAAGATGGTTGAAATTTAGTGCTGAGGTGTTTTGGTATTAATTAATGGACAGGTGCTAAGAAGTGGGTGACTTTATGGGGAGAATATACCTTTTTCTTTTCTTTTCTTCTAGCCGCTTGTGGTGGACTTCTTACCAAACTTAACGGCACCATAACCACCCCCGGCTGGCCCAAGGAGTATCCTCCTAATAAGAACTGTGTGTGGCAAGTGGTTGCACCAACCCAGTACAGAATTTCTGTGAAGTTTGAGTTTTTTGAATTGGAAGGCAATGAAGTAAGTGAACAATAACTGTAATTTTTAAAAATCATGTTTTGGAACTCTCTGAAGGCAAACTGTCAAATTTAAAAAAAAAGAAACAGAAGAAGAAAAAGAAAGATACAGTAAAATAGCATAGACATTGTATTCTTTCTTTGTCCTACTGCTCATTTCTGCAACTGCTTATGAATCTTGTTGGCATTGGATGATAATTTAGACTCTTTCTGGAAGATTGAAGATTACCTAGAGGGAGTTTTTATTTAGTGTATTTAATATTTACCATTTTCTTGATTTCTTAAATAACTATGGAGTGTTTAGTATCACCTTCATGTCACATAGACACTTCTAGAAAAAATAACCAAAACCCTCTGGCTGAGTCATAACAAAAATATCATTTGGAAGAACATGGCATATTTTACTTATGGAAATGGGTATATTGTCATTATATACATAGCTTTTCATTATGAATGTGCTCGTAGTTCACAAAGAAAGAAAGATTAATTTTTTAATTTCAGTAAAAGATATATTTATCTAAAGCTATCTTTTTTTTTTATACAGAATATAGCTTACTCTACTAAAGGTACAGTTTCTGTCAGGTGATTACATTTAAACAAGTGAAATCATTTATTTGAAAATTCCCTTGTGCTAGTGCACACACACACACACATCAAATTCAAATGGAATGTCAAGCCTGAAATGGGAACTTTTAGAAAAATGTCCTTTGTATGACTGGTCAACACTGGTTTAATTCCAGAGGAAAGGTTATAAACGTTTGTTTTGTTTAATCTTCTGTACGTTCTCTTCTTTTTCTGACTTCCTTTGCATCCTTTCTCTGAACAACGTTTTTGATGTTTATTAAATGAACATGATTTTTATCCATTTATAAAATAAAATTAACCCACAAAAATTACTTTTTCTTTGATGTATGTCAGTTGGACACTTTTGTCTCTGATGTATATCAGAGAACAGAAATGTAATGTATCTGTGCCACTGAAGCAATAATTGTTGGTAGTATTTGTGGGTTTTATACCATAGTTTTGCTTTTGTGTGTCTATCTTTGCTTCTTCCTTTTTTACTGCCTACTTTTCCTTCTTTCCTTTTTTTTTTTTTTTTTTTTGAGATGGAGTCCCACTCTGTTGCCCAGGCTAGAGAGCAGTGGTGCTATCTTGGCTCACTGCAACCTCCACCTCCCAGGCTCAAACAATTCTTCCTGCCTCAGCCTCCTGAATAGCTGGGATTACAGGCATGCACCACCACACCCAGCTAATTTTTGTATTTAGTAGAGCTTGGGTTTCACTATGTTGGCAAGGCCAGTCTTGAACTCCTGACCTCAAGTGATCTGCCTGCCTCAGCCTTCCAAAGTGCTGGGATTACAGGCATAAGCCATAGCGCCTGGCCTCTTTCCTTTTAATTTTTTTTCCTCTTAATTCTACCTGTAGTAACCAAGGAAGTTTTAGCTTTTTACTAGTGGCTTTTGGGTAAAAAAGAGGTAGCTGACTTCTATGTTCCCTTAAAGATAATTAAAGTTTGAAATGTGATGAAATTTTGCTGTGCAGAAGCCTTTTAGTTTTATTAGATCTCATTTGTCAATTTTCGCTTTTGTTGCCATTGCTTTTGGTGTTTTAGTCATGAAGTCCTTGCTCATGCCTATGTCCTGAATGGTATTGCCTAGGTTTTCTTCTAGGGTTTTTATGGTTTTCGGTCTAACATTTAAGTCTTTAATCCATCTTGAATTAATTTTTGTAGAAGGTGTAAGGGAGGGATCCAGCTTCAGCTTTCTACATATGGCTAGTCAGTTTTCTCAACACCATTTGTTAAATAGATAATCCCTTCCCCATTTCTTGTTTTTGTCAGGTTTGTCAAAGATCAGATGGTTGAAAATGTGGGGTATTATTTCTGAGGGCTCTGTTCTGTTCCGTTGGTCTTCAACTCTGTTTTGGTACCAGTACCATGCTGTTTTGGTTCCTGTAGCCTTGTAGTATAGTTTGAAGTCAGGTAGCATGATGCGTCCAGCTTTGTTCTTTTGGCTTAGGATTGTCCTGGCAATGTGGGCTCCTTTTTGGTTCCATATGAACTTTAAAGTAGTTTTTTCCAATTCTGTGAAGAAAGTCATTGATAGCTTGATGGGGATGGCATTGAATCTATAAATTACCTTTGGCAGTATGGCCATTTTCATTATATTGATTATTCCTATCCATGAGCATGGTATGTTCTTCCATTTGTTTGTGTCCTCTTTTATTTTGTTGAGCAGTGGCATATAGTTCTTCTTGAAAAGGACCTTCACATCCCTTGTAAGTTGGATTCCTAGGTATTTTATTTTCTTTGAAGCAATTGTGAAAGGGAGTTCACTCATGATTTGGCTCTCTGTTTGTCTGTTATTGGTGTATAGAATGCTTGTGATTTTTGCACATTGATTTTATATCCTGAGACTTTGCTGAAGTTACTTATCAGCTTAAGGAGATTTGGGGCTGAGATGAAGGGGTTTTCTAAATATACAATCACACCATCTGCAACAGGGACAATTTGACTTCCTCTTTTTCTCATTGCATACCCTTTATTTCTTTCTCCTGCCTGATTGCCCTGGCCAGAACTTCCAACACTATGTTGAATAGAAGTGGTGAGAAAGGGCATCCCTGTCTTGTGCCAGTTTTCAAAGGGAATGCTTCCAGTTTTTGCCCATTCAGTATGATATTGGCTGTGGGTTTCTCATAAATAACTCTTATTATTTTGAGATACATCCCATCAATATCTAGTATATTCAGAGTTTTTAGCATGAAGGGCTGTCGAATTTTGTCGAAGGCCTTTTCTACATCTATTGAGATAATCATGTGGTTTTTGTCTTTGGTTCTGTTTATATGATGGATTACGTTTATTGATTTGCTACCATTAGAGTGAACAGGCAACCTACAGAATGGGATAAAATTTTTACAATCTACCCATCTGACAAAGGGCTATTATCCAGAATCTACAAAGAACTTAAAAAAATTTACAAGAAAAAATCAAAGAACACCATCAAAAAGTGGGTGAAGGATATGAACAGACACTTCTCAAAAGAAGACATTTATGCAGCCAACAGACACGTGAAAAAATGCTCATCATCACTCGCCATCAGAAAAATGCAGATCAAAACCACAATGAGATACCATCTCACTCCAGTTAGAATGGTGATCATTAAAAAGTCAGGAAACAACAGGTGCTGGCGAGGATGTGGAGAAATAGGAATGCTTTTACACTGTTGATTGGGCCGTAAACCATAAAGTTCAACCATTATGGAAGACAGTGTGGTGATTCCTGAAGGGTCTAGAACTAGAAATACCATTTGACCCAGCTATCCCATCACTGGGTATATAGCCAAACGATTATAAATCATGCTGCTATAAAGACACATGTACACACATGTTTATTGTGGCACTATTCACAATAGCAAAGACTTGGAACCAACCCAAATGTGCATCAATGACAGGCTGGATTAAGAAAATGTGGCACATATACACCATGGAATACTATACAGTCATAAAAAAGGATGAGTTCATGTCCTTTGTAGGGACATGGATGAAGGTGGAAACCATCATTCTCAGCAAGCTATCGCAAGGACAGAAAACCAAACACTGCATGTTCTCACTCATAGGTGGTAACTTAACAATGAGAACACTTGGAAACAGGGTGGAAAACATCACACATAGGGGCCTGTTGTGGAGTGGGGTTAAAGGGGCAGGATAGCATTAGGAGATATACCTAATGTAAATGATGAGTTAATGGGTGCAGCACACCAACATGGCACATGTATACATACATAACAAACCTGCATGTTGTGCACATGTACACTAGAATTTAAGTATAATTTTAAAAAGTAAAAAAAAAAAAAAAAAAAAAAAAAAAGAAAGGGATGAACTTACATATTTCAAGGAATTGTAGAATCTTGGAACTCAATGAGCCACTTGAGCTTCTTTTTAACATTATATGTAAGTTTTATAATAAGACTGCAATTTATCATTTTAACATACTTTATCCACCTGAAATATCATTTTCTTTTAATAAGTAAAGAAAATAATTTTTATACTATTTTTAGAGAGGTGTTTTTTTTTTTGAGCTACACCTTTTGAAAATGCACCTTTTGAAAATGGGAATGTCCTTACCAATTCTGCAATTTGATATGAATTTAGTGTTGAATCACATCTACTCCCATTGTTTTCCCTTAAGCTATTACTGTGTTGGGCGTGACATTTTGATTTATTAATCGATAGATATTTGTAGTAAGTCTAGAGGTCTGCGTTCAGGAGAAAGCAGGGGAGATGGCTTTATGTAACTAAGGTTTTGTGTTCTTTAAGCATTATTCTCATAGGGTCACCATTCATAGAAGGGCTCTTTACAAACTCTGTTCACATATTCTTGTGTTCTTTAATTTATAATGGTGCTACTGTGTAGAAAGCTGTTACAGAATTCTCTGTATGTTCATAGTTTGACAACTTAGCTATTTAAAATAAAAGGCCTGAGCAAAAACTTGACTTACAGAATAATGGGTTAGGCTTAAAACATCATTATTTTATTCATTATATTGATATTGCAAAGGAAAGTCAATGGCGACATCTTTAGCCTTGGAAACAGTCTTTTATACTATGTTGGAACTCTCCAAACAAAAATTGCAATTGTAACAAAGTCAGTAGAAAACTTATTTCATTTTCCCTAGCAGCATTTTGCTTATTTATCACCTAATTAATATCACAAGAACCAGTAATTTGAGTTGACATATTTCAAAGCACAGATCATGCCCCAGGGTTCAATCATATGCATTGTTAAACCTTGCTAATTACACATTTATGTAATAAGGTCATTCATGCAAGATTTGTTCTTGAACGTGTGCCCTGTTGGAACTTTGGAAAAGTGTATTATGGAAACATCTGTTAGTGACCATAAAATTGCTTAAAAATACCTGGTATTCATTTAGCTTCTTCCATTTTGGTGGTGTTGGTATATTATATATAAATCAGAATGAGGCTATCTTATTTTAATATAAATTCTTACCTCCTTTGCACAGAATAGCGTTCCTATGTGTTTGCAGTCCTGCAGCAGTCCTACAGAGTAACTTCACAGCACTCAGCAACAAAAAGAAATTAAGAAATATCAGTCCCGTTAGTAAGTTTAAAAGGCAAATAACCTTTATTATTATACATCAAGTATCCCTCTTTCTCTTTTAAAGTTACTAATGGTGCTGTTCTCATTAGAATGTGGTGTTTCTGGGAGACAGCACTGGACTAAGCCAAACTCCTTTTTGTTAATCACCGCAGTGCCATGTATGTATGACAAGCATCATTTTGGACGAGCTGTATAAAAATCTCTGAACTTCAGTTTTCTCATCTCTACAATGGAAAGAGCTATTTCTATTGATAGTAGTTGTGTGCTAGGATTACAGGAGCGAGCCACCGTGTCTGGCCTGATTTTTTCCTTACCTGTTAGTTCTAGTTTGACTACCATAAGAGTAAAATGGGAAAAACAAGATACATTTTTCTAAGCTAAATGTCAATCATCTTGTACTCACACATCTGGCAACTGATAACCACATTTTTTTCTAGGTTTGCAAATATGATTATGTGGAGATCTGGAGTGGTCTTTCCTCTGATTCTAAATTGCATGGCAAATTCTGTGGCGCTGAAGTGCCTGAGGTGATCACATCCCAGTTCAACAATATGAGAATCGAATTCAAATCTGACAATACTGTATCCAAGAAGGGCTTCAAAGCACATTTTTTCTCAGGTATAAGTATTCACATGTTGTGTGTGTATATTACAGATTTTCAATGTGGATTGGATTAAGTGGTATGTGATCTATTTTTCATCGTTTTCTGCAAATGTAACTTGAAGAAGAAGACCTTACCATTTGACATAGGTTTAGTAATATTTTAGTTAACATTAGGATATTAATAAGAGGGGCCCTGATGAAATGTTGCCTGCAAACAATTAAATCTTACATAAAATCTAGTCAGATATTATAAAGGCTGGTACAAACAACACTTTTAATTATAGTAATACTTTTATACAGTGACTTTGCTCTCTACAGGTGGATGGAAATAATGATACAAGACCTCCAAAAAGGGGCAGATTTTTCAAAATAATTTTTCTTTGTGTTTGGAAAACGTAGTCTCATTTTAGCAGCACTTTTATATCTTTTTATTTAGCAATGTATTTCTTCCTATTTTCATATATTTTCATTATTATTAGGCTAATATTAAAATTGTGCTTAGCCTCATCGTTATAGAAATGGTTGCGGTAAGAAACCTAGAAACACGGAAATTATAATTTTACTAAATATAATATATTGTTAGCTGTATTTAATGGTTTGCACTTTTGTGTTCGGAATTTAACATTTAGTTTAAGCAACTCAAAGTAAAATTTCCTTCTTAAAGATCTGAAATTTTATAAAACTCCCCAGATTTTATGGAAATATATAAAAAAAAAACAAGAAAATTTTTTTCTCAATCTCAGTATCATACTTTATAAAAACATTATTTTGAAACTTCTCAAGTAGATAAAATTGTAACAAACCTTAGTATAGCAATCTATTCTGTCTTTGCAACTAGCAAGCAATTTAGAGCAATTGAATTCCAATTATTTTTTAATATTAGTAATTTGGATTGAGTTAATTCAAAGGCCATTTATTCTGGTCCTCATGTGTTTAAAATTAATGAGATTTACAATGTCCAGGGTTTGTTTGGGGTTTTCAGTGTAATTGAAGTTAATGGTTCACAAGCTCCATTGAGTTCCAAGTCATACAGAAAAGTGCCTTCAGAATACAATGGACCTCGACTCCCATTTTCTCATTTCCTTCTTTATTCCCAGTTTAAATGACCTTTTACAAATGCCTCTCAGGTATTCATTTAAGTTTCATATTATTCAAAGTACAGTTTTAATATTTTAATGAAAATGAGACTTTTTAAGACTTCACTGTTTTATAAATATTATGTGTTTTATGAAGTTTAAGTGACCCAGCATTTAGGTAGAGACAGGTTACTTATCTTAGCGCTATCTAAATATTTATTTTAAAAATGGAAATTATGAAGAAAATGAATTTTGTCATAATAATTGAAGTTACTAGTGAGTACTGTGTTCACTATTTGGGTGATGGGTTCAATAGAAACCCCAAACCCTAACATTGCGCAAAATTCTCATGTAACCTGCACATGTACCACATGAATCTAAAATAATTTTTAAAAATAATGTATTCAGGATCCTTTTTATGTTACTTTAGTCTTATATTTAATTTTAAATTGTTTTAAGACAAGAAACATGCTACAAATACTGACTACAAAGTATGATTAAATTTAGTTACTCAGAAAATTTAAAATTTGCTTTCTGATATTTTTGGTAAGAAAAAAATTTCCAAATTATAAAAACAGATTATTCATGTCCTTAGAAACAGTACTGTTGAAATATAAGAGATGCTTCCTTAATTCTTTGAAATACAGCTCTGAAGGCTTGTGCAGAAGATACTGTTCTCTACCACATGAGCATATATGGTCTTTATTCTTTATCTCTGTGGAACTGTGCTTTGTAAAATTAACTGAGCACCTTGGTAGTACTTGAGCCAATAACAGGTAACTTGCTGTAAATCATGTTCACTGATGCATACTTAAAACATGGATGATTGTATGATTGATTTCATACAATCATCCATGTTTTAAGTATTTATCAGTGCACTTAAAATACATATATATATAAATCAATTAACATGACAATACTTTTCAAAGAGTCTAGCCTAGATTGTTTGATCATTAGTTAACTAAACTGAACAATGAAGTTCATGAAGAAATTAAACCCCAAAATTTCATTTTATATTGTTATATTCACATATTTATATGACAGATGAGGCAGCTGAGGAGTTAAGTAAGCTTCTCGGTGTCAAAGAGCATTTAAACCTAGTATCTCTTGGTCTGAAGACCATTCTCTTAACCATAAGAACTGATCATGACCTTGGCAAATGGCATTAGTTCTTTTCCTTATGACCTGGAAAACAACAGCGGATATAATTTTCACTTCTTTATTAGATTATTGTTTTGTAAAAGTCCAAGACAATTATTATTAAGTATAAATTTTCAGGGTTCACTTTGTGAATCATTAAAAAGTCTTGGCTGTTTGTCAGATTGATATTTAAAATACTGTGGTTCTGGATGAGTGATTAGATCTCTTTCACATTTAATTTCCTGGGAGTTTCTGTTAGCAGGAAAGATGTTTGCCCAGAAAAAGGGAAGGTTAAAAACATGTTTGTAATAAATTGCTATTGTTATATCAAGAGATGGCAGAAAATAAGAGTTTAGGTGAATAAGTGTCCTCATTATGATGATCTTATGAAGTCATAATTTACAGAAGATTATCCATTTTAATTGATGTCTGTTCACATTGCAAATATTAGAGTTCTAATAATGCTTTCAGTGTGATAATATATAATCATATGTCAAAAGCCAAGTAATTCACTGTAACTACATTATTAGAAAGTAAGTATGCCAACTATAAAGATACTATAGTTCACAAACAACATCTAAGTTTTTTTTAAATGTTAAAACTCACTATGGGGGGCTTTGACAAAGTGTGTTACTGGATTTATTGTCACAAATTCTACAGAATGAAATTTCAAGAGTCATTAAAATGACTACTCCATTTGCCCCAGAAATCCCATTCATGGGACTCTTTCATCAAGAAATATCTCGAAATCTGGAAAACGAATTTCAAAATGATGTGATAGTGACAGAAATTTGGAGCTAGCTGATATTGCGACAACAGGAAAATCATAAATAAGTTATGGCAAATGCACGTTGTGGACTCTTCTGTGCTACAAAGATGGTTCAGCCATTCATGGTGTAAGATGTTGTGGGCGGTAAAATGTTAATGGAAATCTAGGCATAAAACAGTGCATGCACTGTCTAGATAGCTAAGAATGCAGGTTGGAACAAACCTGAAATTTGCCATATGAAAATACCAAGAATGCTTGGTTAGGGTGGAAAGACGATGCATTATCGTTTTCTCCATTTTCTTCTCAGAGTTTTCTTTTAATTAAAATATAAAAATAAATTTAAAAGAAAAAAAGCTCCTATCATGTTTCCACCTATTACTGTTAGCCAAATATTTCTAGTTTGCAAACATTGCCTGATAGACACCTATTTCTTCATTAGTTAATAAATATTACTACAAGTTAATATTAATACAAGCGTATCAAATTGAGTTAAATTCCCAAATATTTTATTAGAGGCAATCTAATAAAGATGTTAATATATTATATACATCAATCAAGAGATATTTTATAAACACGTAGTCTAAAATGGTTATGTTTATAGCTAGTGTTCTAAAAATTTCAGAATTAGTTGTGGCTTTATGAAACCTTAACATAGAATATAACATGTTCAGCTATTTGTTCCACATTCTTTTTCCAAGAACTTCTAAGAATTTTCAAGGAACTCAGTAATAGTAAAAAATAATATTTGGTAATAAGTGATTCTATAGTATTTGGAAAAGAAAGCTATTAAAAATAAAACTCTAGCTTTCTTTCAGTTAAGTGATACATCAGGAAAAAGACAAATATATTTAAGTTTTAACATAAAATGAAATAATATATTTATAGTATTATTTTCAACATATCATTGTCTAATAAAATAATTGCATAAGAGATTTTAGCTTTCCTTGCACATAGCCTCAGATTTTTAAAACAAACACTTTTTAGATTTAAGAAATAACATTGAAGGGATGTCTCTAAGAACTTTTTAGCAGAATAATTCACATCACTTCCATGCTCATAAAATTAAGAAACTCTCATCTATCAATTCTGACTAAATATCATAAATGAGTCATGAAAATGCCGTAGCTTAAAAATTAAGAAGTCGTTGGATTTTATAGCAAAATAATTTATAAGCTGCTCTGTAAAAATCAGTGTAATATGCTACACTTATTCAAGGGTATATTTAAAGAGCAATACAATGAAGTAATATTAAAGCAAATAAAGAAATTAGGAAGCCAACATGAGACCATTTGAACATTATGTAGAATTATGTGTGGCTTTATTTATTTTCAGGTAATTCAGAATATAGTGGCATAGACATTTTCTAGAAGATATATGGTCCAACGATAGCTTGGTGTTATTTTCTTGGACTAAATGAGATTTGTTACTAGATTAACCACAATGATTTAGTTTATATGATAGTAAAACCAAACTTAATTTTATATGACATATTTGAGCACAAGTCTGCAAGTCTGCATAGGTATACATGATGCAATTTCTTAATTTTAAGTGAGGAAGCAAAGCTAAGAGTATTCCGCTCAGAAGAGTTTCTTTTCTTTAAATGAGTTAAGCATAACAGCAATATTAGTAGGACTTTATACCTGAAAAAATTAGCACATTTGGGAACTTGACATCTTTTAAAATTTTAATTATAGCATTATTTGGAGATAATATAAAAATGACTTCAGGCAATGAGCGTTGAGCATAGGCATTTCGCCTTTTATAGGCAACCCTCTGTTAATGAAAAGATTCAGTTATGACTCTGCAATTCTGAGAACAGAAAATGTGAAGAATAGTAGCAGTCTCCCTCAGGGAAAAATCTATTAGGAATGTGATCTAACTATTGCTGATAAGCCTAGGGACTTGCTCAAGGACAGAAATGGACTAAAACTCGTTTTCCGACTCCCAGTTCATCTGTCTGTAACAAATGGAGAAGTCACTTAAAATAATGTGTGCATTGCAATCTTTCTAGCTCTAAATTCAAGTAATTTCAATTGACATGCTCCTCATCTTATCTTCCTGTGAGTGTGTCTCGATATTTGTAAGTGTCCTTCTTGTCCACTGTTTCTCTCATGGAATGGTTGTTGATATTTGCAGATGAAATTCGACATGATACTACTCTAACAAAATTTTAAGGTGATTAATTACACACAGTAACACAACTTTCTTGTATGATTTTGAATCCTGCTTCCAAGTTTTCACCATTAATGATATTTAAATATTTGCATGTTTATGGAAACAGAAAATTATCTCTGTTGTAGCTCTCCTAGTGTTTATTGGTGCTTTTTTGTAGGTGATTATTTACTGGATAGTTTTATGTCAGGCCTGTGTGTGCTGTGCATGTGTCCATTTATTTCAGATCCTGAACATTTAATTTGAGAATACCTGCTCTTGTATATTTCTGTTCTGTTGCTTGGACAATTGACTTCTTTTTCCTACAGATAAGGAAGCTTTCTGCAAAGAGAAAATTTTTATTTTTGAATATTGCAAGAACTTGATACAGGTTGCAACTTCAGTTCCATCCAGTATGTATCATTCATAGATTGATGACCTCTGATAGTCTCAGAGGTTCGCTGCAGGCCTCTGATGGAAGAATACCCCCTTCCTTTTTCCTAATGATGGGCCTTGTCTTTATCTTACATGAAGGAATGGAAAGCAGACATGTCCATTCCAGAGAAGGGGGCTAATTTCCATCTGCAGAAAATAAATGCTTTTATTTCTCCTCAATAAAACATTTATTTCTAGCACTAAGAAAAACACTTTTTTCTTTATTTTGTGTCTAGTATATGAAAATGCCAGAAAATTTCAAATAAATTATTGATAGAAATTTCAGTTATTGAATGTGTTACGCAGACATTATGAGAAATGTTTAAATGTCTCTCCTCCTCCCTTTTCTCTTTCCTTGGATTTGTATTCTTCAAAACAGAGTTTTTGTCCTAAGAGGAGAAATGGACAGAAGTTAATTATGTTTGCTAATAACTTTTTTCCAAGTTTGATGGCCTTTCATAAATAAGAAATCTATGATATATTTGCAGAACTTATCTTGTATGAAGTTGCCATTTCTCATCAACATAAGAAATCCAAAATTGCATTCACTTTAATTAGAATACTCTATTAACTCCTGTTCAAACAAGTGATTTTAAAACAACCACACCATATTTACTACTCCACAGATGAATTAAAATATTTTTCAAAATATAGTGCAAAATACCAAAATATTTTTAGTCTGCATGATGTAAAACATCTGGATAATTTTAAGTATTCCAATGATTTCCTGAAATTTTCTCTTTTCATATGACTATTTGACACATGGAGGTACAGTTTTATATGCTACTTTTCAGGACAAAATAACTTTCTTCTTTTGCCTTTAGATGATATTTTGATTAGTTCAGTTTTGAATTTAGCTAAAATTTAGACTAACTCATAAGTATATTCTAGCTGCCTAACTGGTAACTTTTCATTTCATGCAACCTTAAATTAAATTATGCTATATCAGATGTGCAAATGAAGGCAGGAAACTCTGATAAATTGGGAAAGTAAAAAATAACAGATACTTAGAGAATAATGACTATATAAATAGTAATAACTCTTCTTCTTCCCTGTCTTATATTTGTTCTCTTTCATCTTCTTCCTCTTCTTTCTTTTCTTCTTCCTCTTGCTCCTCCTCCTCCTCTGCTTTCTCTTCTTCCAAAAATTATTCTGAAATTATTATTATTATCTTTAGCACAGCAAGAGTATTAATGGTTGGCTACAAAATCATGGAAATATAATTGGTTTCATTTTGTATTTTATCTCTCTTTAGTTACTATTACTATAGGTCAGTTTATTTTTTAATAGATCTTGAAATGAATTATACTCCGAAATATGAGCAATATGACCTTTCCACTAGAATGAAGTTTGGATTTTAGGGATATTTTATGTTTTGGAATTCTTTTTATTACAAAATGACTGGATTTAAACACAGCAATAATGCATGTGTTATTGAATAACACTTGTGTTCATCTTTGTATTTTAACATTTTTGTATCTTTCATGCATGGCAATCCAAATAGGTACCAATAAAAGGGTGAGATTCAGGCCATCTCTGCCTCTTCACTGTTTGTCTCTGAGCAGTTCATCTGTTTATCAGTCAATTGCAAATGTGAACTAATTTTCTCTAAGCTACTTTGCATATAGTTGTTAGGTTTCCAAGCTACTCTCAAAACTCTGGTTGACCCAGGGTACAACTAAAGTTCACTCTATCAGGTCTTATATTAAGTATATAAAACCATCATTATATAAACATTTTCAAAGGAAATATGTGTCTATTTCAGAATAATTCTGTCACCAGCATTTTCTTAATTGGTTCTTCCATTTAGCAGAGATAAATTCTACATTCACTCATAAGGAAGCGTTTTTCTGAAGCTTCGTAAGGGAAAGAGCCTCTGGAAAGTAAGAGTGAAAAACAAATTTAAGCAATTCATTGCTTAACCGTCTGCATTAGAAAATGCAGGCAGCTGATACCACGGTGGTAGGAAGTATGGTTTACTGTCCACCCGTTCTGTATAAGCCATTTGTAATTCATAAACTATAATTCTCACTGTCGATACAGCTAATGGAATAAGAGTTCAAAATTATGTTAAATTTCTCTAAAATTGATTATACAAATCTAATTTTCTATTAACTGCTACTTTTTTCTACATTTCGGTGTTTGATGCTCTTTCACAGAATGATTGTCTTTGTTCTGCTTTTATTTTGTTTTGCTTTTGGCTTATTCTCCATAGTAAGTGTTGAAAGAATAATGGAAGTGTCAAGGATAGGTGGAGAACACATAACTCACAAATATACTAATTATGATATATCCTTTAAAAACTGAGATTGCCTGTGTGTATTTAAAATATTCAGATAGTGCCAATGCATTCATATCGCCTGTAAGCGTGTGTGTTATGTAATCAATCTTCAAATGTGACAAAATAGATGCACCTTTAAAAATTATCATCAGATTCTTTGATAAAAATACCTTCCCTAAACATTTTTTCCATGGAATGAATATAGATTTGATAAAAAAGCAAAAATAGTATAATTTCTATGCCACCAAGAGCTTGCCAGTGCTCACTAGCAAAATCAGCTGAGAGTGTCCAATTTGAATTCAGCCTAACTCCTCATATGATGTAACTCGTCCTTTTCATTCTCTATGTGTGGGAGTGATGAAAGTCTGAGTGACGTGCCATCATGAATGTGTGTCAGGAACAATCTGCCAGTTTTGACGTTAATGGACAGGCCAGCTATGGAATGACAGCTGAGTGACATGAGTGATGGTTCATGCCTCACCGAATTGACTGCCTGTTAATCTAGTTTGGCTTTTTTCCCTGTAGTGAATTTGTTGGCTATTTTTGGGGGCTCATATTTCCTAGTCTAATCTTTACCTTACTTCTAGCACACTAAAAGCCCTTTTAGGGGATGACTTATTAATAAACTTGTCTGCCACAGTATATTTGTTTAAAATACATAAATTTCATTTCTTCTGTAGAATAGTTTAATTATGCCTTTTTTCTGCTTGGAATGCTATGAAATGTCCAAATTCATTAATGCTAAGCATAACTGCAAAGTTAATGGGGAAAAAAAAATCAACTACAGTAATTATACTGAGTGATTTTTTTAAGTGATTACATACAAATCTTGGAACCTTGTTTAGCCTCTGTCTGTATACCATGGTTAATATATTGAAGGATATCCCTCTACTTAAATGCTATTTCTTGCCCCTATTCAAACTATGCACAATTTTAAATTTATTTTTTAAAATTAGCAGTAAATGTTTAGGGTTAATTTGAAAGAAAGATCTACTGATTCCCTCTTTCTCCTACCTAAAACTTCTACTCCAGCATAGGAATAAAAGAGGGTTACAAGTTATTATCATAGTACTAATGGTCTTGGAAATTTGATTCATGGTACGAGGCTACAAGCTAAACAAGGAAAGGGTACAACTAAGAGATCATACATTTTTGTTTGTTTTATGTTGGGAACAGGAGAAACCATGACTTAGTTTACCCTTTGGCAGTGTTAACCACAACTAAATGACTCCCTTTGATATCCTTTGTTTTTAAAGTTACTTACTAAACCATGGGATTGATCTCTTTGCTAGACAAAGACGAATGCTCCAAGGATAATGGTGGATGTCAGCACGAATGTGTCAACACGATGGGGAGCTACATGTGTCAGTGCCGTAATGGATTTGTGCTGCATGAAAATAAACATGATTGCAAGGAAGGTATGGAAAGGAATACACTTTTCTTGACAACATGTAGAATTGCATGTGGTTTGGATAAAGCACTGCTTCCAAGTAGAGTTAATCATTTCAATGAGTGATCTCATGGTGGGCTACCCAAATGTCAAAAAACAAAATTCTGTGTAATGTTCAAAGATCCAAGGCAAATGACTGGATCTTTACTTTGCATATAGGTGGCATTAGAGTAGCTTTGTATAACAGACATAGTAGCTGCTAGGATACCATCTGGTAGCCAGAAAAGCACCACGTTCTCCCCAGGTCTTTGTGGAACAGACCTTATAACAGCATGCATAGTTAAACTTAACTTCTGCTAAATGTTTTGCATTTGATGTAATACTCCTCCCAAAAATATCTTGTATATCTTGTGCATGTGCTACATAAGTGATGTCCCTTTAAATACCAGGAGTGTCAAACTCAAATGCCTACCAAAGGGAAGACATTTGAAAATGGTAGATACTGTGTCATTTAAAGTTTGAAGTCATGGTGTTGGTCCAGAAAAGCTTAATAGTAGCACAATCATACCCTACCAGATTTTGTCCCCAAGGCCTTACAAAATTCCACAACTTTTTTAAAGTAGTAATCTTAATCCCCTTAGCCACTATGAACTAGACAAGAACTTTAAATAGTTATTCAGCTCTTATTTCTTTCTTTGACAGTCTGTTCCCGAATTTTCTACTTAAGTTGGATTTATGCATGTTTTGAGAGGAGAATTACTAAGGCAAATTTTATAACTTTAGTCACCATATGTACATTGGAAGGTACCTGACTCTAACCACAGTTAGATAAGAATGTTTTGTGTAAACATTGCAATAATAGAGAATATCCTGAGTTGACCCTTGTTCCATTCAACTCCTTTGAAATATGGTTACATGTCGAGGATTTTCTTTTTCTCATTGAGCTAATGACATTGTGCAGAATCATATACAAGCAGGAATTTTTCTTTCTCTCCTTTCATGTATAAGCATAATATCTGTAACTTGGTAAGATAAGATATGCTATTAAATCAATAGATTAGGAAATAGGTCCAGGTTTTTGGGGTTTTGGGGGTTTTCTTTTTTGTTTTTATTTTGAAACAGGGTCTCCCTCCGTTGCCGAGGCTGGAGTGCAGTGGTGTGATCTCAACTGATTGCAGCCTCGACCTCCCAGGCTTAAGCAATTCTCCCACCTCAGTCTCCCAAGTATCTAGGACTACAGGTGCACACCACCATGCCTAGCTAATTTTTTGTATTTTTTTGTAGAGACGGGTTTTTGCCATGTTGCTCAGGCTGGTCTCGAACTCCTGAGCTCAAGCAGTCCACCTGCCACGGCCTCCCAAAGTGCTGGGATTGCAGGCATGAGCGACTGCACTTGGCCCAGGTTTTTGTTTTTTGTTTTGCAGACATTGAAGGTAATTCAGAGAAAAAAAAACAAGACAGCTTTTATAGATTATAGATTATACATGTAGCCTGTGGATCACAGGTACAAATATGTCTCTGTTCATTACATAAATGATATAGGAAACTTCATTATAGATAAAACAACATGCAGACGCACCTTAATAAACTTGTCCTATTGCCAGGAAAGGGGTTGGATCATCTTTTACCTTCACTATAGTACATGCTCCTTGTACACTTTAGCAACGAGCCTCTCAACCTAGTCTCAGTGTCATTGCCACATCCTGCAGAGATCACATTTCACATTGCAAGGCTGAGACAGGGACGATGAAATTTAGAAAACCCTTGTCATGACTGGATCCAAACTTTCAAGGCTATGTCTTGCTACCATAATCATAGATTATCAGACAGGAACTGAATTTTACCTTCCACTTTATTGTAATCTTCTGTTGCAAATACAAATCTCCCTATGGAAACCTAGCACAATTAAGGTGAAGGTCTAGTATGAATGATTGCAGCAGCGGGGCCAACAGCAACTACAGTAAGTGCACTAACTAATGTTGGGCCATGTTACCCTTGCCCTGTGGCCCTGAAGGGTATAACCGGTGTGTTTTCCGTTGAATAAAGTATTTCACCAAATGTATTGCTCAGGAAATTTTAGAAAATTATATGTACACAATACATAACAAATAATCCCAGTCTAAACAAGGATGTATGTTATAGAATTTCCTAAATTATATAAAAAGAACACAGCTTGAGGATAATAAGTGTTTTTGAAATTTAACATTAACCATGTGGAAAGATCTTGTCTAAAATGAGCTTATTTTAATTGTAAAAAAAAAAAAAACATTACATAATTATACTGATTGAATGAGGTATCCTTTGAAGTTCAGAAGCATCTCTAGGGCTAATAGCTGTTCATTAATTTTCCTCTTAGTGCTTCCACTTGCTTTGATAAAATTAGGGCTAATTTATTTTAGAAGCTAAAATTATGATACAGGTATTCAAGTGTATATTTAACTAAGGGAGAGAGAAAATGTAAATATGTGATTCAAAAGGTGCCTTCATGATGTTAATTAGCTGTAAATGATGTTTCTTTTAATAGGAAAAAAGTTGCAAATGGCATAGTCCAATGATGTTTGTTTGTGACATTGGATTAAATACACCCAGTGTTGATATTCTCGACTGTCAATATATGTTGCACTGTTAAAGTCTGAGCCACAGACCCATCAGTTTAAAATAAAAGTTCAATTTATTTTAGGCATTTATCTGATTTATGGTAAATACTTAATTTCATGTGAGGCAGACAACAAACATTGGCTGATTATACTCAGCAACAGATTTCCCAGAGCAGATGAATATGATAACCGACACGGAAGTGATAATTAGCTGGTATTCAGGAAAATCTTTCAGCAGGGCAGTGGGCAAATAGGCTGCTTGCTTTCTGCCTCAAACCTGGGCTGGATTGCCACACTGTCTGATATTATGGTTATTGGTACAGCTGAGTGTGAACAGAAGATCCACAGTCCAAGTGGCCTCATCACCAGTCCCAACTGGCCAGACAAGTACCCAAGCAGGAAAGAATGCACTTGGGAGATCAGCGCCACTCCCGGCCACCGAATCAAATTAGTAAGTGAGCACATCCTTTTACTTTCCATTAAGCCGACTGCCCTTGTCTTGCATTACAAGCACTAGGAAATAAAATGGAAGTTTATCTAATTGAATTGAATCATAGGCAGCTGGAAAAGATTTTTTGTCTCATGCTTTCCTCCTTACACTAAAATCCTTGACTTGACTTCCTAGATCAAGGTGACTGCCACGTTGTTCTCCTCTAGTGTTTCTTATTCTGGATGTTTTATAAGGCATTACCAAAGTTGCTTCAAAACGGTAGTCTTTATTTCTTAATATATTACTGGTAATTATATTTTCAAATTTGGAAAATAAATGAAGAAATAAAAGAATCAGAAATTTGCCAGAAAGCACAGAATAATAATTCACTTAAACCCAGCATAACATATTCTACTGGTTATACCAATTCCATATACATATGTATTTTTCATAATAGAATCAATTTTGTCTTATGGTGTACAGAATATTATTTTTGCATGATATATTGCCCTCTGTACAAAGATACTGATTTCCTTGGATTTTGCCCACATTTTGTCGGGCATGAGTAATTCAAATATGAGTATAATGTCTCATCTCTCTTGCATTCTTCTCATTTTGCATTCTGGCCTGGTCATAAATAATAACCTGATAATAAATGTTAAATTTCATTATAGGCCACAGAGTGTTTGAAGAGTATAATCTAAAGAAATAAAAATATAGAAATGTAGAAATGTTAACAATTTCCTGCAATATGTTGTTTTTAGAAGCAAAAGGCAGTGCCAACTAACAAGGCTCAGGAAAGAGCCCAGCAGGCACAATAATGACAAAAATTGTCTGAGGAGTGAGGCTACTAGTCCAAGGTAGCTCACTAGATGAGTCCAATCATAAGCTTAATTTTTAAATTTCTTGTTTTGACTCTTCCCTCAGTGACTATTATTGGCCAATAAAAAGGCCTTATTTATATACAACATTATAATAAAATCAGAGACAGTTGCCAAGAAATTCATATTCTTAGTATGGAGGTCCTTCCAATCTCCATAGTTGTAAGTGATTTCCCAGACAGAGATATCAGTTCATTTCAGCCACACTGTTGAAGGATCCTAAATGCTGAGAGACAGCACTAGAGGAACTCAACTGCTCTCCAGTCCTGTCCAAGGTCCTGATTGAGAAGATGATTCCCTGAACCTTATGGTAACTTCCTGAGCCTTATGGGCTGAAATATAGAGGCTGCATTCTTTTAAGGAGTTTATTTTCTTAAGAGTTGGAAAAATTGATTTTCATGAAGACATTTCTTTGTCTCAATCCAAATTTTTGTTGGATATCATATTCCTTCTTTCTGAAGAACTTATTTTTATATTTGGTATAAAGCATGTACATTAACACTTTTGAAAGCTGTTTTCATTGCATATAGAATTCTAGGATGACAGTTTTCTTTCTCCATCTTGAATGATTCCATTTTTTTCTGGCTTACATAGTTTTCCATACTTCTTTGGTAATCTTATCATTATATCATAAGTCATGATTATTTTTTCTACGGCTGCCTTCAAAATTTTCTTTTTATCAGCAATTTGAATATAATGTATGCAGGTGTATGTGTTTATGTGTGTGTATGTTTCTGTTTAATAATTTTTTGGTATTTTTCCTTTTCAGAATTATCTGAATTTCTTGCATCTGTATTGTGGGGTCTGTCATTAATTTTTGAAAATTCTCAATTGTTATTTCTTCTTATAATTCTTCTGTGCCATTGTCTCTCTTCTGGGATTCAAATTACTTATGGACTAGATTGTTTGCTGTTATTCCTCAACTCTTGGATATTCGGTTCATTTTTTGCCCTACTTTCTGAGTTTAAGTTTCAGTAATTTCTACTGACCTATCTTAAAATTCAGTAATTATTTCTTCAGCTGTCTTGAATCTACTGATAAATTTGTCAAAAGCATTCTTTATCTCTATTACCATGTTCTTTATTTCTAGCATTTACGTTTCACTTATTATAGCTTCCAGTTGTGTTAGTCTGTTTGGGATGTCATAACAGATTATCACAGACTTACGGCTTAAACGACAGAAGTTTATTTTCTCATAGTTCTGGAAGCTAGAAGTCCAAGATCAAGCTGTACTTAACAAGGGTTAGTGTCTGGTGAGGACTCTCTTTCTGGCTTGTATATGGCTCCACCTCACTGTATACTCACATGGCCTTTTCTCTGTGTATTCACAGAGAGAGACAGAGCTCCGGTGTCTCTTACCGCCCTAAACATATCACGTTGGGGGTTAGGACTTCAACATTAATTTTAGAAAAACACAATTCAATCCATAACACCGTTTATCTGCTGAAATCTCTCATCTGTTCTTGCATATTCTCTGCATCTTCACTAGGATATTTAACTTATCAATGTTAAATTCGTAGTTCCTTTAAATTCCATTTGATATAAACATAGGGGCCATGGGCTCAGGTCTGTTCTGTTGATTGTTTTGTCTCTTAGCAGTGTTTGATTTTTCTTGCCTTTTGTGTCTCATTTTTTTTTAATTAAAATAAGACATTATGTGTGCAATGGTAGAGACTTTATGTCTGGAAATGGATGCATCTCTTGTGTTAGCTTATTAGTGTATTTGTGTGTATGAAGAAGGGTGTTAGGTGGATCTAATTAAGCCAAGATTGGATTTTCTTGTTCTATTATTATCTTCATTGCACCACGGGCTTCAAATTCCTTTTTCTTCGGGTGGAGGTTGGGATTTAAGAGGTGTTTTCTCAATGCTTCTGTTTCACTCGTACCTTCTCTGTTCATCCCCAGCGCAAATATCGTTCCTCTCCACCCTTTTTTGTCTTTATCAGTGATAGATGGCAGTTGCTTGTTACTTGGTGCTTGCTAGTCTGGTGGTGAAGGCAAAGGGTTCTTTATTATTTCAGTACAGACTCCACCTTAGGCAGGTCTGCATGTTCGGGTCTTGGTGTTGAGCTTTCTCAGTGATCCTTTTTCTTCTCTTCATGGCAGTGAAACTCTGTCTATATATCTTATGAATCTTCCTTGGGAGAGAGTTTCTTTTCAGTCTCCTAGTGGTAGAAGATCTCTAATGTTACTGGTAGTTGATCCTGAATCCAGGACTTCCCGTAGGGGAAAGGTAGGTTTCGGTTTTGGTTTTGTTTTGTTTTGTCTGTTTTGTTTTGACATTTCCTCTGCCTGCAGTGGCTCTGTACCTTTGTCGTCGGGGTGGCAGGGTTTTCTGCTTCTCCTTCAGAGGCTTAAGGCTGTGTTTTCTGAAGAAGAAATACAATGAGGCTTCAGACTTTTCTCGTGGCAGTGACCACTTCCCTTTCTCAAGCCTGAAACACGAAGGAAGGCACTCACCCACCTCCTGCTTTTTCCACAAATGTTCTTGTGAGCAGGAGATGGAGGTCCATGGAAAAGGATCTGCAAGTGTGTACAAGTTCCCCTCGTGTCTGTAGTTTCCTCTTCCCCTCATCCACACATGACCTTCACCAAGCCATCACCAATTTTATCAGAATGCTTTTCAGCTGGCTGTATGATACCAACATCTCTTCCTCTTGTAGTCTGCCACTGTCACATCTTTCCTTGGAAGGGCCTGACATTCAGTAGACTTCAGACTACTGTGATTTCCATGCTTTGGTGTGTTCAACCAATGTCGTGATTTTGTTTTTTTTTTTTTTTTCACACTTTACATCATGGCTTTTTCTTGTTGTCAGGGTAGAAGTAAAACTAGTTCCAGCTTTCTATATCCAAGGGGAAGTAGAACTCCTAATATACCCCGGTTTTAAACATAGCAATACTCAATCCATTCTCAATTATATATCTTTCAGCTTGAAACATCCCATCTAACTCAAGGGCAATCTGTTCCTTCACAAATTGCAGGATTTATTTTTCTTGCCAATGTTCAACTTGAGAATTAGGACATAAAGCATGTCTGTTCAACCATGGTCATACCTGCTGGTATCCTAAGAAGGTAATATTCAGAAGCAAACTGAGAGCTTTAACGCAAGTATTAAACTTTATTTTAGGAATTGGAATTTGTGTTTTTTGTGGAAGTAGTTATAGTGTAAGCTAGGTTTTCTCAAATGCTAGCATGTGTCAGAATTACCTGGAAGGCTTGTGAAAACACACATTGCTGCCACACCAGAACTTCTGATTCATAGCATAATATTGATTGCCACCATCCTATCCCACGGATCATGTTCATATAAAGCCAGACTCTCAATAGCATCCTAAGAGCCAGGGTTAGTAGAAAGTGTGTCACAACAGATTAGCCACCCACTCCAAGTAACATTTTGGTTCTATATTTTTTAACTCTTGCCATTTTCACACTATAATTGCTTTTTTTCCCCGATTGCCTTTCTGCATGTAATGTAACTGTTATCTAGTGTTATCTACTTTAAAACTGAAATCACTATTATTGCAGATATCAGCCAATAGTCATTTAGTGAACAATACTTTATAATAACAGTTCAAACCATTCAATCACTGACCCATGTACTTTGACATTTATAATACAGGAAATTTCATCAAGATGTTACAATGTGTAAAATAAAAGCATTTTGCCTGATTTCTTTAGGATCTTTAAATTTTTTTGTTTTTGTTTTGTTTTGTTTTTTGGAGTTGGAGTCTTCCTCTGTCACCCAGGCTGGAGTGCAAAGGTGCAACCTCGGCTCACTGCAACCTCCACCTCCGGGGTTCAAGCAATTCTCCTGCCTCGGCCTTCCAAGTAGCTGGAATTACAGGCGCCTGTCACCAAACCTGGCTAATTTTTGTATTTTTGTAGAGACAGGGTTTTGCTATGTTGGCCAGGCTGGTCTCGAACTCCTGACCTCAGGAAATCTGCCCCCTTTAACCTCCCAAAGTGTTGAGATTACAGGAGTGAGCCACCATGCCTGGATAGATCTTTAATTTTTATGGAAGAATTTCAACCAAAACTGAAATTTAGAAAACGAGTTCAATGAAACTTGAACAATTATGAAACATTTTAATCCTCTTAGGTCAAGAGCTCCTGGTAGATACTTGGTTACCAACTGGCTTCATTATGGGCAAGGGCAGGGATGAAAGGCAAAGAAAACATTTGGGTCCTTATGTTTACAGTGGAGCTTTCTTCACAATTCATGGATTGATATTCCTTTTTCTATAGGTAGGGTGGGAAAATAAGAAAGAATTTTTTTTCTTTTTTCAATTTATGTTTTCTAATTGGCAGATAAAATTGCATGTATTTACCATGTACAATGTGATATGTTGAAGTACATGTACATTGTTTAATAACTAAATTTAGCTAATTAATATATGTATTATTCATCTTTTGATCATATTTGTGGGGGAAAAAACACTTAACATTCACTATCTCAGCATTTTTTAAGAGTATAATGTATTATTAACTGTAAGTCACCATGTTGTATGATAGTTCTATTGAATTTATTCCTTCTATCTAACTGAAACTTTGTATTTTTTACTTAAATCTACTCAACCCTTTCCCATCTCAACCACCCTAGCCTTTGGTCAACACCATTCAACTCTCTGCTTCTTTAAGTTTGATCATTTTAGATTCTACATATAAGTGTGACCATGTAGTATTTATCTTTCTGTGCCTGGCTTATTTAACTTAATGTAATGTCCTGCGGGTTCATCCATGTTGCTACAAATGACAAGGTTTCCTTCATTTAGTGGCTCCACTGTGTATATATACCACATTTTGTAATCCATTCATCCACTGATGGACACTTAGGTTCATTCCATATCTTGGCTATTGTGAGTAGTGCTGCAGTGAACATGGGAGCAACAGACATTCCTTCAACATCCTGATTTCATTTATTTTTGATATAAACTCAGTAGTTGTGAAATTGCTGGACAATAGGTTAATTCTATTTTTAACTTTTTTCAAATGGCTGTACTCATTTACATTCCCAACAACAGTATGCAAGGATTCCCTTTTCTCCACATCCTCACCAACACTTGTTATCTTTTGTGTTTATGATAATAGTCACTCTGGCAGGTGTGGGGTGATATCTCATTTTGGTTTTGATTTGCATTTTCTGGATGGTTAGTGATGTTGAACGTTTTTTTCAAATACCTGTTGGTCATTTGTGTCTTTTCTTTTGAGGAATGTCTATTCAAGCCCTTTGCTCATAAATAGGTTTATTTGTTTCCTTGCTATTGAGTTGTTTGAATTCCTTTTATATTTTGGATATTAGCGTAGTATCAGATGTATGATTCATAAATATTTTCTCCCATTCTGTAGGTTGTCTTTCCACGCTGTTGATTGCTCCCTTCCCTGTACAGAAGCTTTTTAGTTTGATGTAATCCCATTGTCTATTTTTGCTTTCCTTGTCTGTGTTTTTGGGGTGAAATCCAAAAAGTCATTGCCCAGACCAATGTCATGGAACTTTTCCCTACGTTTTCCTCTAGTAATTTTCATAGTTTTGAATCTTATATTTATGTCTTTAATTCATTTAGAATTGATTTTTCAATATAGTGTGACATATGGGTCTAATGTCATTCTTCTGCATGTGGATATCCAGTTTTCCCAACACAATAGGAGGGGACTCTCCTTTCCCTATTGTGTGTTCTTGGCATCTTTGTCAAAAATCAGTTGGCTGTAAATGTGTGGATTTATTTCTGGGCTCACTATTCTGTTTTGTCAGTTTATGTGCCTGTTTTTATGCCAGTATTATGCTGTTTTGGTTACAATAGCTTTGTAGTATATTTTGAGGTCAGGTAGTAGGATGATTCTAACTTTGGTTTTTTTGTTTTTCAGTTTTTGTTTTGTTCAAGATTGCTTTGGCTATGCAGTCTTTTTGTGGTTCCATACACATTTTAGTGTTTTCTTTTTTTTCTGTTCCTTTGAAAAAAAAGTTATTTGTGTTTTGTTTCATCAGTGTTTTATAGTTTTCAGTGTAGAGATTTCTACTTACTGGGTTAAGTTTATTTCAAGGTATTATAATTTTTGGAGCTGTTGTAAATGGTATTGTTTTCTTGATTTCTTTTTCAGATAGTTTATTGCTAGTAAATAAGAATGTGACTGATTTTTGCCTATTGATTTTATATCTGGCAACTTTACTGAATTTATTTATTACTTTCTAATAGGTTTCTGGTGGAGTCTTCAGAGTTTTCTCTGCATGAGATTGTGTCATCTACAAACAGGGATAATTTAACTTTTCTTTTTTTTTAATTTGGATGCATTTTATTTCTATGGCCTAATTGCTCTGTCTAGGACCTCCGGTACTATACTGAATAGAAGTGGTGAGAGTGGGCATCGTTGTCTTATTTCGGATCTTAGAGGAAAAGCTTTTAGCTTTTCTCAGTTGATTATGATGTTAGCTGTGGGTTTGTCATACATAGTCTTTATTGTGTTGTTGCACATTCTTTATATGCCTAATTTGTTGAGAGTTTTTTTTTTTAACATGAAAGGACGTTGAATTTGCCAAATTTTTTTTCTATTAATATGATGAGATCATTTTTGTCCTTCATTCTGTTAATGTCTTGCCTCATGTTTATAGATCTACATATGTTGAACGATACTTGCATCCTTGGGATGAATCACACTTTATCATAGTGAATGGTCTTTTCAATGTGCTATTGAATTCGGTTTGCTAGTATTTTGTTGAAGGCTTTTCATCCATGTTCATTAGTGATACTGCTCTTCAGGCTTTTTGTTGCTGTTGTTGGGTAATTGTCTGGTTTTGGTATCAGGATAACACAAGATTTCTACATGTTCCCTATTCAGTTTAGAAGCAAGGAAAAGAAAATTGTCACTGAAGACAATTTTATGAGATAATTTTTTAAATCATAGTTTATGAATTTTGAAAGCCTACTGTACTTTCTAACCCAAATTGTCCTGTAACTTGATGTATGGTTTTGTCGAGTGACATGTAGGTAGTGGCTGATAGGTATAAACAAGCCTTCTTTCACTGTGTCTGAGATCACAATTATTTTGGTTAATTTGGGTTATAAGGCTATAATCTCAAAAAGACACTTAGATGATCTAGCAGTTATAGATAATAGGAATTACAATAAAATTCCTATGTGCCCTTTGTGAGATAGGAGCATTCATGTGCATGATGTTCATTCACCATATGTATATTCAGTTTACAGTATGATTATCTAAATCTAGTATATATTATTGTACATTAACATGAGAACTGAACTATCAGAGTCAGTTTATTGTAGATTTATATTGAGACTTAGGCATTATAATGCAGTTATTACCTTTTATGCACTGATCTAGTTATCTACTGCTGCATAGCAAAATAGCCCAAAACCTCATGGCTTAAAGCAAGCACTGTTGTATCTCATAGTTTGAGGGAGTGGCATCAGTATTTAAGTAGTACTTTGCTGGTAATTTTTCTGTTGCATGTGACATTGATTGATTCACCTGGAAGCATATCTGAAGGGTTGAGGTGGTTGCAATTATATGTCTGTCATCTTGATGTGGAGGGCTAAAAGCCTGAGTCAGCCGGGACAACTATAGCACCCACACGTGACCATTGCAACATGGCGGTCTCAAAGGAACCAGACTCTTTTCTGTCAATCCTGGATCCTCAAAGTGTCCCAAGAGGCCGTGGAAGCCTCAGAAGCCCTTGAACATTACTTTGGAACATTCTGTTGGTAAAGCAAATCACTAAGGCTGCCAGGATTCGAGGGGAGGAGAATTGAACTAGAAACACACAGCCTTGCCTTCCCAATTTAGACTACTGACCTCCACAGCTGTAGAAGAATAAATTTGTGTTGTTTTAAGGCATTGAGTTTGGCAATCTGCTACATCAGAGACCCACAAAAGACACATTTGCTTTGTTTTTATTATGCATGTGTGTGTTTATTTAATCATGAGGTACTGACTGAATGATTATAGCTTTAAAGTACAAAGAAATTGCAGTCACAAGTATCTGTTATCACTGTTTTTATCCTGTCTTGGTTCCAAAAGATTCAACTGATCATTAAATTTGGTAGTACCTTTTTATATTTTGAATTAATGTTCATTCAAAACAAAATACTAACAAACAAAGTTCTAGGCATCCGAGCATACTGCAATAAGCTAATGTGCTTATATCATTTTAGTTGATTTATCATATCCTTGAGTTTTGCTAAATAACATACAGTTACAAATTATAGCTTTATATATGGGATATTTAAAAAACACAAACATCTACAACTGTTAAATAATTATCTATCATAAATCCATAAAAATATATTTGATCGCAGTTATAGAGCACTCATGGAGAAGAAAGGTTCTTTTGAATTAGGAGACTGAGGTTTGTACTCCATGATGCCATGTTTTTCCAGTGGCCTCTAATCCTTCACATATTTTGTGGGAAACCAAATGCCAGTTTTTACCAAAAACAGGAAAAGGTGAAAGATGGCTGGGACTAGGGACCTCTAAAGCTTATCTTACAGTTGCTCAAATTGCAACAGTCTCTTTAATTCTTTTAGTTTAAATGTTCACCCTTGCTAAATTTTATTTCTGCATTAAGTGCTGTCATTTTATTATCTCGTCCTTTGTGAATATATGCAGTTACTCTGTAAGGCCTCATTCTTTAGCCATCGCCTGTATTTTCAATAAAAGAACCTCTACAGATGTTCATATGAGTGAACAGCGTCTGGAAGCCTGGCCAGGGGCCAGCCAGGTAATTAGTCTTGCTTGGGTGTTCCAGAAATAAAGTTATTATTTCCACAGCCTATATAGAGAGTTCAATTTTATTTCTTTTGAATTGGACTCCTTAATCTCTTAGCTTGCTTGTCTTGTGGGAAATGCATTAGGATTTCTGACTAGGGCCCATGGTTAGTCACTTTTTTTTTTTTTTTTTTTGGCCTTTCTAAAACCTAGATTAGTAACCCTAAAATTATAGAAATATAATCATGGAATGAGTATGCTTTAAAGTTTTTTAATACCCAAATACTTATAAAGTTTTCAACACTTAAGAAAAATATTTAAGTCTACCAAAGGAAGGTAGTGTTAGAGTGGAAATCTGAGTTCCTTACAGCTTTATACATTCAGCCTTGCCAGCTATCCTGTCTCCATTGTGAACTTACAGGGCTTTTCGGGAACCTAAGTAGTGTCTTCTGGGGACATTTCTGCGGCATTGGTTCCTGGTGGCTGGAAATGTGCACATTCTTTATTATTTAGATATTGAGATTCATGGTTCGGCTTCTGTTGTAGAATAAAGTGATACATGACATATCACGCCTTATCATTATGAACTCTGAAAAATATTTTAGAAGTTTTTCCTCTCCAAAGAGTTCCTATAATACATTTCTGTGGCCTGGAAATATTTTCTGTTGATGTAAAGTCACTGTGTGTGGAAGGTTCTCTGTGTGGGTATCTCTACTATACAAGGGGCAGGCTTCCGAGATCTCAGCCTGTGAGTTAGTCACACCTTTGCTTGTGTGTGGTGGAGCTTTCAGTTCAGACTGATTTCTGGAAAAGGACCACCCAGCCTTGGCATTTGACCTAACAAGTTGCTACCTATTCCAAAAAGAAAATTCATTAATACCTTAATGAATGAGAGTTGTTTGCATCACTAGAGTATATGTCACTATGGAACCTTTGACTAATATGACTCTTAGAGACTCAGTCTGATTCCATTAGTAATTTGATAAAGAGCTGTAGCCAGTTGGCACCAGACCAGCTGTCACTATGGCCCCCAGCCCACCAGCTCAATGCCACTTTGTATGGTGTTGCTCTGTTCTGTTAAACAGATGTTATGATTTAGGCTAGACATCCTGCATTTCATTAGGAAGAAAAATATCACCTATTTATCTCACTCATTCAGTCTTCAATGGACCAATCAATGGACTGAACATGTGTGGTCTGTAAATTCTGATCCCAGCTTTAGCCACTACTTATAGCAAATACTTTAGAATGCCACGACCTCCAACTTTCTTAAAATACTCTCTTCTACACAGCAGGTTTCCCTAGTTATTTGATCTGTATATTTACAGATAAATGACTTTAAATCACAATCGAAAGAGATACTTGCTCAACATGCAGTGGTTTTTAGATATTCTTTTCCTGAACCAATGTTTTTCCTCTTGAAATTACATTACATTTATAATTCAGAAGCTTAGTTTCATATTTAATAAAGAACTCTAGGTGCGGTTAAGCCAATTTTCTCATAGTGGTTTCCTATCAATTACAAACCGATGTTAGAAATGTATATATGTACGCAATGGTAATAGGAGTAGACTGCTATTTCATGAGAGGCAGAAAATGAGATTTAGTAGGCCCTGTCTGTAGAATTTTCATACTTGAGGTTGGCCATAAACGTCAGCTAGGTTTTTGGGTGAATACATTGACAGATTTACGCAGACATCCACATACTTATTCAGGATCTTCTGCATCCCACTCAATGTGTGTACTCTACTGGGTTACAGAGATTAACAAGTGACACATTCCTTCAGTTATCGCCTGCTTTGCGTGTTGTGCTTCAGGATAGATGGACTCTACTGACGTCTCCTTGTTCGCTCTATTTCCCTACTCTGTCTTCTCCTTCCAGTGAGATTCTTTGTGGTATGTTCAGTCTTTTTGTACTAGCCAGTGTCTTTCTTCAAATGAAGTAAGCATTCCTTTTCATCCATCATGATTATAATAAACAATTACTCTAATGCTTGTTGGTTATAATATGTTTTATCTCTACTTTTTAAGTAGAGTGCAGTGGAAAGAGACAAAAGAGAGATCAGCTTTTTTCCCCCTTTTCTTTCTTCTGTTAAGTAACTCCATTTCTTTCTTCTACTCCCTAGTTAACATGATTGTTTCTTTCATTTCTTTCTTCACTCCTCTGAAGTCAGAAGTGATAGTGGGTGATGTAGTGTGGTATGGAATAGATAGTGGGTTCACACTGAGACAGAGAAATTTTTAGTCTTTTTTTTTGATATGTATTCAAATAGACTGAATATTATGATCACTTCAGCAAAACTGTATCAAATAAAATAAGTTTATTAAAAGTTTATGTGCCAATATTTTGTTGTAGGGATTATAGCATTTTAAGAAAGTTTGAAATGTATTTCATACTTTTTCATGTTTATTTTCTTTATATTATTTTAGTTTTATTCTATAGACTTAAGTAGGAATCACAGCTTTATTTCTTCAATGTATGATGGTTTTTCTGGGGAAAGAAAAGAGCCTTTGGAAATGGAAAATAACCTGTAATTTATGTAACTATTAATAGTTTGGACAATGTTATTTTCAGTCCATCTCAATTAAACTTTGCTTTGTGATCTACAGTGTGCTATACATTTAATTATTTTTTTTATTTTAAATTTGCTAAGTCACACAGATGAAAATTATGACACAGGTAAATTAGAATAGTTTTTAAATGTCATAAATAAGAGCCAAGCATTCAAACTCTCCAAGATGTCCAATATTAAAATAAGTGTACCATCTACATGAAAAGTAAATTAAAAATATTCTAGCATTAAGTATTATCAGTGTTTGCTAATGACAGGGTTTGTAAGAGCTAAATAAAGAAATATATAGTGAAAGTTATTCTCCTTTCATTTATACTATGAAGATTTGTTGCATTTAAGTTTTGTAAAATATGATAATACTTTGTTGAGTTTAGTTTAAGTGCCCAGGGGTAGGATAATGGCCAATGGGTTCTATGATTATCAAACCCAGAAGGAACCAATCTTTTAATATGATTGCTTGAAATTTTCTGATGAATCCTTTGGATTAAATTCAGAATAAAATACCATTTTTTAATAATCTGTTTAAATTCTGAGATTGAATTGCAATAGTAGCCAAATAGCCAAATAGTAGAATTTTAATAGCCAAATAGTGGAATTTCTTATGAAGTTATTACATTGTTTTCCTCATTGTGTCTTTTCAGATATTACATATTTTATCGATTTCACATCTTTCTCAATAATGCTCTAAATGTATTAAATTATGAGTATGCCCTGAACATATTTCATTAATATGTATTTCTGTCCCGAAAATTGTCCCATTTTGAGTGATTTGTTTTTTAAAAAAAATTTTATTTCTTCTTTTTAAAAAAGGCATTTAGTGAATTTGAGATTGAGCAGCATCAAGAATGTGCTTACGACCACTTAGAAGTATTTGATGGAGAAACAGAAAAGTCACCAATTCTTGGACGACTATGTGGCAACAAGATACCAGATCCCCTTGTGGCTACTGGAAATAAAATGTTTGTTCGGTTTGTTTCTGATGCATCCGTTCAAAGAAAAGGCTTTCAAGCCACACATTCTACAGGTCAGCAAATTTGAGTCGTGTTTCTCTTTTTTGGACTAAGATCCAGGTTTCTCTTCTGGTGAATTTGGTTCAATAATAGGATTGTAAATAAATCTCCAAGCATAGCAGATGAAATTTCATTGAAGCACTTTGTGAAATATTTGCAGAACCACAAGCATCCTACCTAAAGATTTTCGCAGTTCTTGAGCATTTAGGAAGACCCAATAGCTTTTGCCTGATTTGTGATCAGTGCAGTTTGTTTAAGTAGAACTGTACTGAAATATTCATATAATGTGTTTCATATTAACATTAGCAGTTTGATTTTTATGTTATATTTAACAGATAGAAATCTATGGCTTGATATTAAAAATGTATGTTTTATCTAATAACCTATCTGATCAGCTAGATTTTACATTAATATATTTTTATAAATAAGTTTAAGACTGATCTGTTTGACAGAGCCTCTATTTTTCCTTTGTTTATTTGGTAGGCAACATGATCTTTTGCCTAATCCTACAATCTAATTTACTCTTACACATTTCAACGAACTGTTCTGGGAATCTTAAAGAAATAGAATTTAATTTAGAAAAAATATGAAAAATTTTAGACAAAAATATAGAGTAATGTTATTTATAGTTTGGAGACAGTTTTGTTATATGTTCCATAAAATATCTATAGAATGTCTCCTTTTCATTCAGTTAAGACATGTATCAGTTAAATGTAGATATTAACTGGTCATTTAGCTTGTACTGACACCTAGTGGCATTGCTGATGCATAAAAGATTGATACATGGGAGAAATTTGTCTTGGAAAACAGTATAAAAACGTACAAATTCATCTATGAAATAATTTTAATGAAATTTTGTCATGAATGTCTGCTGATTGTTTTTATTCTTTCACTTTGTTTTGTAATTCATAATTTTAGCTGTTCCATTATCCAACATTATTTTCCACTCATTTTATTATGAACATTCGATTTATACTGAAGTCCGTGATAAAGATATTGTCAGAATAGTAATCTGATTAATAATAGTAATCATTTGTCTTCTATCAATAATACAAATTAATTACTTCTTATGATTAATATAAATATTACACATGAGGAAAATCTTACATAGACCAGAGAAATGTCATGCTAATGAGAGATTTTCCACACATTTGGCATTTACTCTTTCAATATTTTTCTTATAATTTGTCATCTAATGAAGAGGTGGAAAAATAAAATCCTATTATTTAATCAATGTTTCACTGATAGCACAGAGTTCATCACATTCTGGAAAATATCGTCATCATAGGTTCCAAAAATGTAGTGTGAAAATGTGCTGTCGAAACTGTTTAAATAATTGATGATACAGTATTTTAAGATTATCTATTTTTTCTTATTCATTTTTATAAAAACTTATTTTTATGCTGTCTCTTTTTACCCCTTGTAAGCAGGATAACTGAGGTTCTATTATGTCTCAGTGTGTCGGTACATCTGGGTTCCTGCTACAAGTGAACCCTTAGCTAGCAGGAAACTTTTGAAAAGATCATTTCTTTGGATCTCAGTTTTCTCATCTGTAAAATAATAATCCCAAGGTTACCTACAGCAGCAAAACTCCATACCTCCCTAATTTGCATGACTTCTTCCCATGCACGCCATTTGCAGTGTTTGTATTCTGATGAACATTCCACTAAGAGGATCTAATTTTATCTTAACGGAGGTCATGTATTATGATCCAATGGTAGAGAATGCACTGGGCATTTTAGTCTTACACACATACTTTACATAGATTGCATCCTCAAAAGAACTGTGTGACATAGATCCTATCATCCTCATTTTGCAGATGAAGCCAGTGAAAATCTGGACGATTAATTTGCAGTTTCTAAAATAGTGTCAAAGCCTGGGTTTTATTCTAATTCTGATTGTCTCCAAAGATAATGTACTTCCTACTATAGTAATATTTTCTCATGTAAAACTTTTGGATTAGGAAGAAAATGAATATAAAAGTATCATTCTTATAAGGTGAAGACTGAATGCTTCTTTATAGAAATATTAAGCAAATCTCTTCAAAGTATGCAAGTGACTAGGCTCATTTTATTTCCCTGTTTCATTCACAACCATTCAGATACCATGTGAGGAACCCCAATCACAATTTGTTAGGCAAAACAGGCCATGGATATTCTTTAAGCCTGCCCTGTTATTTCAGAAATGAGAAATTTAAGGCTAAAAAATTTAATGGTAACTGAAATAGCACAAGAAGTTAGTAATAGTTGAAATTAGAGTCCCAACTTCCCAACTCCTGTTCCTTTATTATTCTGAGAATTTTTGATATCACTTGTTTGTTTTTTCAGCTAGGTTGGAATTTTTCTGGTAGACCTCTTTTTTTCTATTACTTTCTAGTAATCATACATGTTGAAATACTCTTAAGTCTGCTTTTGTTTCTCCTCAAAGTCTCTTTAACAGGTTCATTTATTCTACTCTTTCACCAAATATTTATTTTGCATCTGCTTTGGACAATGTAAATGTGTGGGAATTTTTAAGACAATAGAAGGAATTCCTGTCTACTGACAGCTTACAGTCTGATAAGTTAAACTTATGATTTTCAGTTTATCTTTCAATTTCTGCTGACAAGACAGCCAAGTCCAGTACCATATCTGTCAGCCTTTGCTACATGTATAAAGCATTTATTCATTATTTACTGTCTTCTAGAATATGGATGGCTATTTTTGATGGATCCTTTAAGTATATAGTTTCATTTGCTTAGATAAATTTATATTTTTGTATACAATTTTAATTTTATGCCCAAGAGAAATTTCTAACACTATGAATTTTAAAACTAGGTGACTAGAAATGTAATATGTAATTATGGCTGCTTTTCTTTAGAAGTTAAAAAAACAAGTCCACGGAAAATGGACTTAATTGAAAAGAGTTCTTTTTTCCTCTGACAGTTTGCTCAAATTTGAATTCCAAATTTATTTTAATAGGTAACAAATGATATTCCTCCAGCCTTAAATAACTTAATTAAAGGAAGCAAATCTTTAGAGAAAAAAAAAAATTTCCTGTGTCTTAGTTCTAAGAGGCTATGGCTACAAAACAGAAAAACGGGAGAAACATGGAGAGAAAATAATTTTTAAAATCAAAGTATTGTCTCTTGGGACTTCTTTTCTGTGATATAAAACATCATATTCTGTGTCAATGACATTTAAAAATAAAGTAATATATTATTAAACTCTTTGGAAAGGAAATTATTTTGATCTAAATCAATTAAACTGGATTGCTCACTAAAAGCATTTATAGGTCAAATTACAAGAGTTCTCCTGGAGTTTAATACTTTACCAGGAAATAAACAAACTTGTCTTTCCAAATTAAAATGAAGTTCACCATAGGCTTCTCTTCCCTCCTTTTTACCTTTCCTATTCAGCTTCATTTTCCATTTCTCAGAATTCTGTAAGAACTGCTTTGGCAGCTGTTCTTTAGATGATATAAAAATGCTATTGCCAACATAGTAAATAACTGGTTTTATATTTTTCTGACTTGGTAAATGAATAGGTAGTTTCGATGAAAATGTGTTCACCGTATTTAAAAGTCATCTTTTAAAGTGACCTATTACAATAAAGGACCTATTGACCATTGCTTGAATGGCCAGGAGGATTCTGGAAAACACCCAGAAGCAATTGCCCTCAGGCTGCCTATTGTATTCTGGAATTTTCTCAGGGCATATTATAGGTTGGTGCAACAGTAATTACAGTTTAATAAAATCACACCTCTTTTGCATATAGCATTCAAATGTTCATTTCATTCTTTACAAATTCATCCTGTGGACTAAATTATGTCATGGGGGGTGTGTAAGTGTGAGTGAATGATGGTTAGAACATTAATTCCTGTGGACTGAATTCTGTCATAGGGTGTGTGTGTGTTTGTGTGTGTGTGTCACGGTTAGAAATTAAGTCCAGGTTTATTAGTTTGAGCAGTGATCCACAGAAATGGGGGTGTGCACTGCAACAGATAAAAGAAAACGGACGCAAAAGCGGGGGGCGTGGAACTTCTTGTTGTCCTTAAATGCAGCTTAAGGCATTTGTTTTTAAATGTAGGTCGTTTTTCTAGAAGTTTTTAATAAAGTCCCATAAAGACACCTTCCTGTGATTTTCAGATTCATAAAGCCTCTATGAAGTCGTTTTTCCTCTTCTGTTTAATTTCTTTAATTCTTCCTTGATTTTTGTTCCAAGTTGCGGCTGGCAGAGTGTTGCTTCTTCTGGATCCTGGTCCTTGTAATGCTACCTTATATCCGTGAGGCAGGCACACAAAAGGCTGCCTGCACCAGCTCTCCAGGTCCTTCCCGGCTGCTCTTCCTGGGCCATGGAATAAAAGTAATGCAAGTGCCGAAGCTAGTTTAAAAAGCTGAAAACAAAATATATCAGTCAATACTCAAACTTGGAGAAGAGGTAGAATTTTAAAAAATCTGTAAATGAGATTACACTGATTTACATATTTATATGTTGAATTCAGAAATATTTTTCACAAAATATTTTACTGGCCTTCAAAAGTAGAATTTTTCCTTCCTAATAGAATATTAATAGTGCTTTAAATTGTTGTTCATTTTTCTGGGTTTTTCATTTCATACCTGAGTGGATCCTAGAGTACAGATGATGGCATTTACATATGCTCATAGGAAAATAATAACAATAATAATGGTAGCTTAAGTTTATATAGGTTTTACTATGCCAGGCACCTTTCAAGCATTTTTCATATATGAACCTATGCACTCTTCATCTGGACCCTATGATGTGAGTACTATGTATGATTCCCTTTTTAGAAATGAAAGTGTGGAAAAAAGTCTCCCAGCTGGTAAAGAATAGAGCCAGATTTGCAGCCAGGCAATTTGACTGGGAGTTCCATCCCGTGAAGGGGCAAATAATTCTTGGAGTTACTGAGATAAGAAAAGCTCCATACTGGGAAAGGGAGGATGCTTGGCTTCCAGTCTGTGGGACTTGGGAGATAAAATCCCAAGGGTAATTGGTATTCCAGCTTTCAGGACTATTTCCTCACATAAATACATTTGTAATAGTGGCACCTCTATCAGTAGGTTGTGTGAGATACTCATCTACCATTTGGAAGACGGAGGGACATTTGCATTCACCGTGTAACACAGCCTAATGGGGAAGTCATTCTTGTAACTGGAACCCTAGCTGGAAGTTCCTTCATATGTTAGTCACATAAAGGTCTCTGAATTTGCTGTTGTTTATGATAACGCCCATAGAGTTGCTTGGGCACACATGATTTCAGACAAGGGGTTCAATACCCATAATTCAGAAACATTTTGTTTTTTAAAAGTCACCAAACCACAATATGGATAAACTATATACAAATCTGAAAAGTTCAATTTAGAATTTCGGCTGCCTAACCATCTTCGTGAAGGACTATCTGGTCACAGACTACCATCACAGTGTTACAGTTGTACTTGGCTGTCCAGTGGTTTTGCTTCTCCAGATTTTACCACATTGGATTTCCTCTAGGATGTTCCTTATTTTAGCAGTAAAACTCCTACTTCCCAGAAACTCTTTCAATCTCTGACAAACAGAGACAGAAAGAAACTCCACTTTCTCCTGACACTTTTCATAGCCTATTCTTTTATCTCCCTCCTAACCACCATACTTGCTTGGATAGGTTGATGGGGCATTGTAGACTCTCTGCCTTTATTTAATCTCCAGTAATTAAAAAGTTTTAGGGCTCTGGCCAGGTGCGGTGGCTCATGTGTGTAATCCCAGCACTTTGGGAGGCTAAGGCAGGTGGATCACTTGAGGTCGGGAGTTCAAGACAAGCCTTGCCAACATGGTGAAACCCTGCCTCTACTAAAACTACAAAACATTGGCCACATGTGGTAGTGAGCGCCTGTAGTGCCAGTTACTTGGGAGGGTGAGGCAGGAGAATTGCTTGAATCTGGGAGGCAGAAGTTGCAGTGAGCCAAGATCACACCACTGTACTCCAGCCTGGATGATAGAGCGAGAGCTCTTCTCAAAAAAAAGGAAAAGTTTTGGGGCTCTGACTACAAATTGTTCCTGAGAGGAGTGTTTGAAACCTTTTATTTTCTAAATTATACTAACTAAAACATTTTATGCCCACTTGCTTATTTCGTTGGTGTATTTACCTTGAGTGACAAAGGTCACTCAATAATAACTGGTAGAGCCTGTGCTTATTAATTTATCTTTTTTAAAGGAGCTGTGAGGAGCATTTACTATTTTTTCTTGTAATAAACACAGACTATCGTTGGATAGATTCGAGAATTGTAAAGATAATTATAATTAATGATATATGTAGGTTTTTCCCCATCAAGTGAGATAAATATTTCTGTTGAAGTAAAATACTACTATTGTATATATTCTATATAGAAAGTTCTATATAACACAAACACACGCTGAGGAGTTTTGTATCTATTGTTGAATTTTAAGTTACTTCTCACTTCTTTGCATTTGGGCTTCTTAAATTGTTACGATTAAACTTAAGTTAATACTCTGGAGTCTCCTCTATGAAAATAGTTATTTGAGACTAGAGACAGTGTTAGGTATTACAATTTTAAAAATTATTGAGTCCCTAAGTGGTAGATTCTAAGTGATTTTCATGTTTTCAATTCTGAAACCTCGCTAAAATTGGTACCATTATTTTCATCTGTATTTTACCCTTGAGAAAAACATGGCTGAAAGACATCCCTTACCCGGAGTCACAGGGCCCGCAGGCATTGGGACTGAGATTCCAACCCAGACCGTCCATGTCTGGGGCCTGGGTGGGCACTCGTGACACTATCTGACTCTTCAGTTATGGAAAACATAACTGATACTGGAAGTAGAAACAGAAGTTAGACAATGGCTAGGCTACACTGAAACTACACTGAAATTTAAATTGGACCCGTTAAAGCCCATTGACTTTACTCGTTTTATTTTTCTTTCCTGGGCAGAGTGTGGCGGCCGATTGAAAGCAGAATCAAAACCCAGAGATCTGTACTCACATGCTCAGTTTGGGGATAACAACTACCCGGGGCAGGTTGACTGTGAATGGCTGTTAGTATCAGAACGGGGCTCTCGACTTGAATTATCCTTCCAGACGTTTGAAGTGGAAGAAGAAGCAGACTGTGGCTATGACTATGTGGAGCTCTTTGATGGTCTCGATTCAACAGCTGTGGGGCTTGGTCGATTCTGTGGATCCGGGGTAAATATACCACCAATAGGATACCCTAGACACCATTAAGATGCCTATTGATTCATGATTGATATATGTACCATTCACAAGTTGGCAATGCTTTTACAAAAAAAAAAATAAATAAGGTTACATCATATTATAAATGGCTTGACAAATTATAACATGTCTCTTCCCTTATCAATTCTCCACTTCTAATGAATTTGCCTGAATATCAGGTGAAACTGATGAAATCAGTAGGTATAATTTCTTATCACTTTTCCATGTTCTCATTTCTTATTATGCAATAAATATTTAAATACTTAATCTAACAGCAGCGTATTTAAACACACACCATAGACAATTCTGTCACGTTTCTAAATTAAAGCTTAAAGGAAACAAAGAATATGCACACCATTCTAATTCACATTCTCTTCTTAACAAATATATTTGGCGGCAGTGGCAAGGTCAGCCACTGGTGTGTGTACACAGGCAATGCTACAGAGATACTGTTCCACTGCAGAGTGTCACTTGTGCAGGTGCGGAGTGCCAGGTACACGTCAGAAGAGGTCACCATGAGAAATAAGGAAAAGAAAAACCTAAGGTTTTCTCTGTGTTTTTCCCCCAGGACTCACTGCATGAATATTTATATATTTATAGTCTTCTGAATACATATTTTGTACTGAAGATATTGGTCCCAGTTTTTCAAATGTCTACCAGTAGCTATTGCTTCAGTAATACTGTTGAACTCCTGCCCAAATGACAACTGAAATGTAACGAAAAAGGTTCTTGGTGCTTAGATTATTAAAACAAGAAATACTTGACGATTTGGATTCTGGAAGTGGCTCTGCTTCAGAGCAGCTTCTGAAACGCATTTAGTATCTCCACACTCTCTAAACCTCACTTTACTGATTTGCAAATCAAGAGAACTTGGCTTAAAAGCTTAGGGAAAAAAACACTCAAGTCCTAGAGAGAAAAGTGCCCAGAACTTAGAAAATATAATGTATGTTCAGAGCTCAGCTACATCACTGACTAGCCGTGTGAGCTCTAGCATGTCACTTTCTTCTCTGAATCCCATTTTCTCCTCTATAAAGTGAAGAAGTAGATTATACCTACTCTCCAAGGTTGTTGGGAGGAATAAATTATATTCCAAAGCAAAGTATTCCCAAACGTGCGTTACACTGAAGAAAAAGTGATTCGTTTTATTGCTTGTTTACTTGCTTGTTGTTTTTGTTTTCCTTCAGCCCCCAGAAGAGATTTATTCAATTGGAGATGCAGTTTTAATTCATTTCCACACGGATGACACAATCAACAAGAAGGGATTTCATATAAGATACAAAAGCATAAGATATCCAGATACCACACATACCAAAAAATAACACCAAAACCTCTGTCAGAACACAAAAGAATGTGCATAATGGAGAGAAGACATATTTTTTTTTAAAACTGAAGATATTGGCACAAATGTTTTATATAAAGAGTTTGAACAAAAAAAATCCCTGTAAGACCATAATTATCTTTGTACTAAAAGAGAAGTTTCCAGCGAAACCTTCGTCAGCATTACAAGGATATTTGAACTCCGTGCTTGATGGTATTAGTAAAGCTGGTGAAAGGGCATCACATACTTCAAGGAAGACTCTACAAGCTTTTGTTCACAGCTTGAAATAGATGCCTCACAATTCAGACAGTTTAATTCAGGAGTTGTGACCCTGCAGAGTTCTTTTTGACAATTTGTCAAGATTTGGGGACATAAAATGATCTTGCAGGTCATAAACTGGAAAACACTATTCTGGTTGTCTTAGGATAATTGCTGACTTTGTATCTTGGATACAGTGTAAACCAGATCCATGTAAGGTGATGTGAAATGGGAGTCTTTCGAGGGTGATTTGTACTTTCCATGTGTATGTGTGTGTCTGGTGTTTGGAAACTGGGATATTTCAGCTTCATTATTTCCACTTGCAGGCCAGCTTAACCTCTGAAACACAAATGATCTTGAGACCACTTTAGTGTACTTACATTTTGATGAGTTTGAAATGTCAGTGGTGTCTATTATTGCAGTTAAATTCTAGACATCAGTTCTTTGTCTCGGAAAATGTCCAGTGAAATGGTAAACTTAGTTCTTTTTTTTGGAAGTGCTGCCTTTCACACCAAATCCAAGAAGCCTGTGATGTCTTATGAACCTTATGAGAAAACGCCGAAGAGGTGTGAGCAGGATTCTTCTGAATGACTGTCTGGATGGTTCATTACTCAAGTTACTGCTGCTGCTATTGTCTTTCCTTTGTTGTCGATCTGTTATTGTTGTAGCTATTATTGTTGATGTTGTCATGGTTAATCTATTTTTTAAAAATGAAATGAAGCAGAAGTAGGTCTTGTGAGAACTGAAAGATCTCTTTCATTTTTCTCTTCCTGGGATTCATTTTTTCAAAATGCAATGCTGGAAAAAAATGTTTGTTTCTGAAAGACTTCTTATGGTGCTATTCCATAAACTTTTTTTTAAACAAGTTTTTGACCTTTGAGCCAACCCACCTGTAGACTACGAATGTCTCCCTATGGCTGGTGGCATTTGAAGACTAAAGACTTGTCAAATGTATCAAGAGTATATCATTGCAAGGGCAACCCTTGTCCTGTGGAACAACTACTTATAATGCCTTAGAATTCTTGCACATGATCAAACAGATCCTCCTAAAACACACCTTTTGAAATGTTGAACATAAGAGTGTATGTTAACTAACAGCTCTCTGAAGAAAATGCATTTCCATGACTGAAGCATTGGATATAAATACGGTGTCCTGCTTTTTTTGTAGAAAATGTAATTTGAGGATGAATTTTCTGCTTTAAAGGCATGTGTGTTTTTAAAATTAATGAATGTAGATGTGTGATTGTCTGAGTGAGTGGCACTACAAGAGGTAAAAAATAATGGGTGGTTGAAAAGTTAAAATGTATGTGCCAAGTTCTACTAGAATTCCATTTGAAATAGCACCTTCCTTAGGTTTCATGGACAAATAATGGGAACTTCTAATTATGATCAATCCCATTAAAGAAAGGCTCTTTCCTTTAGAGAAACTCTATTTTGATGTCAATATAGATTACTGTATGAGGTAGCTTTGTTTCTGTTACCTGTCCATGAGCATACAACATTGAATACAATTGGGTATATTCTTTCAGTTTTACAAAATTAAACTATACACACAGATGTAGCTTATCTGTTTTTTTTTTAAACTGTTGCCCTGAAAATATTTCTTGCATATGAATTGTAAAATGTAAATACATTTTTAAAACCAACATTTTGATCTTATTGAATGTTACTTTGAAAATGTATAACTATTGCCTGCAATGTAGATGAGCCTGTTAGTAGAGCTGATTCATTCCAGTAACTTCTTCCATATTTTCTCACTATTCTCCAGTTAGCCAAAATATGCCAGGAATGGGAAAGAGGAGAAAAAATCATTAACATTAACACCTATACTGTTCTATACTACTCCTACTCCATGCTAGGAGTGTGCACTAGCTCTTTTTAAATTCCATGCTACACTCTGAGGACTGTCATCATGTTCTCGTTTTGTAGTTCAGAAAGTGAGGCTCAAAGAATTTATTTAACCTTCCCAGAGTCACAGTGTAAAGTCAGATGTTGAAACCCAGTTTATCTTATATAAGAGTCTCTGCTTGTTCTACAAAGGTAGTAGAATCAATCTTGACCTACATAAATAGTAGATTTTTTATGGTGAAACTTTCCCACATAAAGTAAATTTTAGGGGTGAATTAGAGTAAAACTCTCAAGATAGGCATTTTGTTCTTTTCGAGAACAGCATGAAACTTAGAATATCAATGATAGCTGTCTTTAAGAATCAGAATTAGTACTAGAAATTTAAAATAAACTATAGTTCGGAGTTAGTATGAACCTTTTGTGAAAATAAATATATTAAATTATTTTGCCTGATGTGATAGGGGAAATGTATTGGTCTATATTAAGAAATATTCTGGCTATTCTGATTGATATCTTACTACGCCATGGTGAGCTATGCTCTGCACACTGAGAAATTAGGTATTTAGAAGGCACGCAGAGATGTTGCCATAACTAGGTCTTCAACATGAAAATTGATTTTTATTGTGTCATGTCAGATATCAGTTTACCGCATATTATTTTTATATTAATTCAACATTTGCCTTAAATGTGTTGTTAAATGAAAATACAGACAGCTTCATTGTTGTGTTGTTAATAATTGTTAGTTACTGCTCCAGACATTTTATTAAATTAATTTTTTAAATTATTTTCCACCCTACATCAGTATATTGGTTGTGCTTTATATTTGCCAAAATCCTAACTCCCATATTGTCCTCTCTGACTATACATAGATCCGGCCACTGCACTCCAGCCTGGGCGACAGAGCGAAACTCCATCTCAAAAAAAAAAAAAAAAAAAAAGAAAAAATCACTGTTCTCACTGGATTTTATTAAATTATTTTTAAAAGTCAATTTTGAATATAACTGTAGTTTATTCAGGAGATAGTGACTTAACATAAATGGACAAAATAACTTTTTAAAAGAAATGGCCGGGCGCGGTGGCTCACGCCTGTAATCCCAGCACTTTGGGAGGCCGAGACGGGCGGATCACGAGGTCAGGAGATCGAGACCATCCTGGCTAACACGGTGAAACCCCGTCTCTACTAAAAAATACAAAAAACTAGCCGGGCGAGGTGGCGGGCGCCTATAGTCCCAGCTACTCGGGAGGCTGAGGCAGGAGAATGGCGTGAACCCGGGAGGCGGAGCTTGCAGTGAGCTGAGATCCGGCCACCGCACTCCAGCCTGGGTGACAGAGCGAGACTCCGTCTCAAAAAAAAAAAAAAAAAAAAAAAAAAAAAAAAAAGAAATGGATGAGAAGCAATTGTGTTTCCAAAACCCTCAAGTATCCCATTCCTAGATGGCTGGATTTTTGCTATGTATGACTCATTTTAATATGTCACAGTATGAGATTCAAATTCTGCTTAACTTTGTTTTAAGATATCTTAGCCTCTTTTATTTGGTTTGTGATACGGCTGTATTTTTGGTGATAAGCTTCAAATATCAAATTTCGTTCTGCCATATAGAAAAATCTCTAAAAGCATCAAGTAACTAATTTTATTTTTGTAAGGTTAAAATTTATTTTTTAAAAGAAACATTAAATTATATATTTATGTAGATTTAGAAGGAGTATAACCCTGTGTGAAATTATAAATTACTTAAAACAGTTATCAAATATTTGGAAACTATTATTTACTAATAAGAATAAGACTTGCCTTATGGAAAATTTTTGATGCCACTTGTTAAATCAGGTATGGAAGGAGGAAAGCAGAAAATATAACTGCCTCCTAAAGATGTATAACTTGAGTTGCAGTAATGCTTTCTATTTTACAACAACAAATGTGTAATAAGAACTTATCAAAAAGAGAAAAACGGTGGCCGGTGAATGAATTGAAAGTTTTTATCCTTCAATGCATGGTAATTGGTTTCCAATGAATATTTAGCTTTTGGTGTTTTATGTTATTGTTATAAAACTGAGAAACTTTGTCATTAGATTAGGAACCAAGTAGTGGGAATGCTGGCTCTGATATTTTGTGAAATAGCATTATTCGTCTCCAAACTTTCTTCTGACATCTACATTTTCACTGTCTAGTTTCCAACTTGCCTAACTTTCCCTCACTCCAGTATATTGAACCTGAATCCAAGCTGGCCATGTAACTCTAGTTCCAGTCATGACACCCTAATGCAAGTACCCATGCAGGATGAAAACAAAGGAATTATAAGGCTGTGAACACACTTCACTATATATGACCTCCTTCTCATCCAATATTCTAAGCAGCAAATGAATACCATGAATATCAACTTCTAACTTCAAAAAACTTGTAGGTGGAAATGTATCTGCATAAAAAGCAGTTGAAAAGAGATCTATTAAACTCTACGCAGACTGAGGCACTTAGAAGGTCCAACATCAGGACTTATCTTTATTTATTGCCAGGTTGGAGGTATATGAGTAAATACTGACATTGCTTCTGTTGTTATATTTCTATATGAATATAAGCTAACAGCTTCACCAGTCCCTCTGACCTTGTTTTGTCTGTCTGTGTTGTCCTTATATCTGGAAAGTTACTTATATAACATTTTATTTTTGCTCAACTATCAAATTTTGAGAGCATACTTGCATCTGAAAACAAATAGCAATGAAGGTTACTAAACTGATTTACACTATTTTAAACATGTGCTCAATGCTTCAGTCTATTTTGCAAATTACAATTTAAAAATAGATTCAGTGGTGCTTCTTCTATTGAATAATATTATAGGATGATTATATTAGCCACAATATTTAATTATACAACAAATCTAAGAAAGAAAAAGTTGCATTATCATTTGAAAGCTCTGTTAGTTTTTTTTTTTTGAAGAGCAACTGTAAAAATTTAGCTAAATACAATAAATTTCCATCAAAATATAAAAGTGCATCTATATTCCCTTGTAATATTTTTATGTTATAATTAATGCCACAAAAAAGTGATAGCTAACATTAAAAACAGTGGTGATGTCACAGTGGTAATAGGGGTGTGAGAGGAATTACTTTAAGGAATGACATTAAGAATATTTAAACAGAAAGACTGCCCAGAAAGTACAAAGTGAAAGGATTATACATAATAAGCCTTCAATATGTAAGCCTCCCCTAAAAATTATTTAGTGGATATTCCTGAAGGAACTACAATTGAGACTAAAAGTAAATTACAGGAAAATTTTCCGGGGGAATCATAACTTTTTCAATGTTTCTTTATGAAACATTTCTTTATGAAAAATTTTTCATAAAGTTTTCAATTGTTATACTTACTATACGTATATTAGTTGTGTTTGAATTCCCTGGGACTAAAAGGTCACTCATAATAAGTTTTGCCATTTTCAAACCAAAACGCATAGTACAACAGTGTATTTTACTCATTCATTTATTCTATTTATTCACTGAAGAAATATTTGCTTAATGCCTGCTAATATACTTCATACCATGCTAAGTACTATGAATTTGAGATAAAAAAGAAAAAAGCAGCAACCTTTGCTCTCGTGAAGTTTACATACTAAAGAGATAGGCACTAATGTAAAGTAACCTCTCAAAGTTGAAATTTCAATAACGAAACATACATGTGTATTCTACTTCCTTTTGGGGGCATTTTGTCAAATTGTGTGGTTTGTATTTTGAGACTAGCATCAACTTAAACATCCTTGGTTCTGCATTTGAGCATTTTAAAAAATTCAGTTGTCCTATAAAAATAAGTTTTTCTCTGCATGTATTACTTTTGTTTTTAATTTATAAATTACTGAATCTCAGGATGGACAATTGGGGCTTTTTGTAAACAATATGTTTTATAAAAAGAGATACCTAATACTAGTATCAGCAGCACTTGACAAATTGTAGTTCTAAATATGAAATACATTTAACCCACTATCTCCAATCAATAAGACCTAACTGGTGGGGAAAAAGGAGGTTTTTTACCAATAGTGTGATTGCAGGACAGTAAAATGCCTCACTGTCTCACTATTTGCTTCCCTTCCAAGTCAATGAGTGATTTTTTTAAAGATGAGTAAAGTCCCTATAATACCCAGCTCTCTGAAAAGCACGCATACACATGCATGCACACACATGCACACACATACACACACACACACGTGTATATATACAAAAGAATTTGGAAGCACATAACTGCAACCTAGACAACATATGCACACAGATTATAGAATATGATGCCACAATTCAGAAAAATCTATGGAAAGATCAGGTAAGAGTAATCCCAAATAGTAAGTAACAGAATTAGACTTTTAAGAATTTTAAATGCTGAAATGATCAAATGTAGAGTAAAAAGAAAAGTATATTAAAATGATTAAGGAAAGGAAATGGAAATATGTGGAAAAACTATAGACACTTTCAAAATACTGAGTAGATTTTTAAATAAATTAAACTTGCAGAAATGAAAAAATACAGTAATTGAAATAAAAAATGTAGTTGATATGGTTGATGATATCATTTATGAAGTGGAAGCACATAAGAATCACAGGACACAACAGAGAAACAAACAGATGAAAAAATAAATTTTAAGAGATATGAGAAGTAGATGTGAATGTTCAATATGTATTTTTAGGAGTTATAGAGGAAGACAATATGGAGAATGGAGGAGAATAAAATATTCAGTATAAATATCTGAAATGCCCTGAAACTTTTGGCAGACATGTATCCTCACATTCGGGAAACAAAAAAAATTCCCCCCAAAATACATAAAAATAAGACTGCACTTAGAAAACACATAAAAATAAAGCTGCCCTTAAAGCTAAATACATAAAAATACATAAAAATAAAGATTAGACACATAGTACTGAAAGTGATTAATACAAAGTTTAAAAGTCTTAAAAGTAGTCAAAGAAAAAGGCAGATCATCAAGAAGGTAGTTATAGAAATATAGCAGACTTTCCAATACAGACTATAGTGAAATCAAGTCTTCAAGATATCAAGAGTAAATAATTGTCAACCTAAATTTTTATACCCTGTTAAATACTACTTACAAATACGAACTATATGATATGCAAGAAGGATTAGTTATTCAAGGATTGGTGATTATGTGTCAATTTAAGATATTTACTACTATAAAATAATGTTAATTATCTTGCTATAATGTTATTATAATATTAGTGAATAATTTTAAAAGAAAGTGGAAGTACATATGAAACAATAATATAATATCATGTACAACTAGAGAGGATTAATTGAAGTTGAAAAGTTCTAAGGTCTTTGTAGTGTTTAAGAAGTGGATTACTTTAATGTTTTGTTAAATGTTCAGGGTAAAATGGTAGGCTAACCAAAAGAATAAAAGTAGGATATATAACTTCTAAACAAGTAGAGAGAAAGATAGCGTAAAAATAATAAATCTTGAGGATTTTATAAAAGGAAGATTAAGAGGCATAGAAAAAGTGAGAAACATGGACAGCACAAAATAAGATGGTAAAAAGACAGTAATAAGTAATATTTAAGATGTAAAACACATCTTCCAGGCATTTTACTAAGTGTCTGAGATATTAATTCATACAATTCTCACAGACATGTGAGTTAGAATTTATTGTCCCCATTTTATGAGTGAGAAATAAAAAATACACTAGTAATTGCAATAAATGTAAGTACACTAAAATTTCCAATTTAAGAAAAGGTATATTCAGATTGGATTAAAGTGTCATCTATAAACTTTTAGAAAAGATGCTTGTGAAACAGCATGAGAAAAGCTGAAAGTGAAAAAATGTATTGGGCATATTTTAAACTAATGATAGCTGATGTTTTTTAGGCATAAGAGACTATTTGGAATAAAATTAGCAACTCCAATGATAAAAGAAACAATGCATCTATAACATTTAAAAATTTTTGATTAATGTAAATCTAGAGTCTCAAAACATATACAATTATCAAAATCATAAAAATATAATTCATGATGATAATCTGAAGATATTAAGATCTTAGTAAGAGAGATAGTGTGATATAAGGTATTTGCAAGATATATATCTGACAAAGGATTAGAAACCAGATTATTTTTAAAACCCTCAAATTCAGAAGGATACAAACAACCCTGGTTTTTTTTTTGTTTTTTTTTGTTTGTTTGTTTTTTGTTTTTTTTGAGACGGAGTCTTGCTCTGTCGCCCAGGCTGGAGTGCAGTGGCCCGATCTCAGCTCACTGCAAGCTCTGCCTCCCGGGTTCCCGCCATTCTCCTGCCTCAGCCTCCCGAGTAGCTGGGACTACAGGTGCCCGCCACCTCGCCCGGCTAGTTTTTTGTATTTTTTAGTAGAGATGGGGTTTCACCAGGTTAGCCAGGATGGTCTCGATCTCCTGACCTCGTGATCCGCCCGTCTCGGCCTCCCAAAGTGCTGGGATTACAGGCTTGAGCCACCGCGCCCGGCCAAAACAACCCTGTTGGATAAGGAATTGGCAATCTACATCTTGTGAGTCAAATTCAGCTCACTGCCTATTTGCGTCCACTACATCCTGTGAATCAAATTCAGCTCACTGCCTGTTTGCGTCCACTCCACGACCTAAGAATGATACATAAAATGACTGTTAGCCTTTTGGCAAGAAAAGTTAAGACTTGAAGACATTGTCTGTTGACCTAGAAATCCTAAAATGCCACTTGATCCTTTAAAGAAGAAGATAGGCAACCAATGTAATCAATAAATGTGCAAAGGATACACACAAGAAATTCACAGATGAAGGCAGAATGGTTTAAAAAAATGGATGAAAACATGTTTGACATTGCTATTATTTGGAAAATTCAAATTTAAATAATACGATACTATCTGATATCTATTGCATTAGTAACTAAAGTCTTAAACACTATCAAGTGTTTGCAAGGATGTATAGCACAGAAACTTTTATACACTGCTGACAAGAATGTAACCAGTGATGCATCCAAAATGCAAACATTCTGGATAACTATTTGACTCTAAGATTTTCAGATGCTCTTTTTCATTGAGCATAAATTTAATTCCTTGGTATAGAAAAACTCGTTTTGAACTGGTTTTAGGAAGTCACCTGAACTCCAGTAGCTGGGCTACAGGGAAGCTGTGCAATCTTCCAGAGCCTGCTGAGAGAAACAGAGAAGCACACCAGAACTAGGAGGAGAAGCCCCTTCCTCCAGCAACATCCTGCATTGTTCTGTATTGATGCAGCTTCATATCAGGAGAGCAAAGGACAATTGTTCAAAGGGACCAGCTCCATTTTCTACAGCAGGCAATGAAAAACATATTTAGAATCGAGAAGCAATAAATAGACAATTGGTGTATATAATATGATATAATATTAGAATATAAATGTACATTATGTATTTATGACCTTTACACAATTTTAATAAATCCACAATCATAAGAATTAAATATTTGGCTATATTAAAAACAAACATTTGTATGTACCATAAATTATTAAAAAATTGCCAGCTAGGAATGCCAATCTCCTCCTTCTCTTCTTTCTCTTTTTTCCCCTTTAGCTTCTTTACAACATGATTTCTGATTTTTTAAAAATACGTATTCAAGAGATTTTAAAATAAAATATTACAATTCATGTGTATGTATATTTTTAATTCAGATTCAGCATTTATAGAGTGCACAATAACCTTGTGAGATAAGTATTATTATTCCAATATTACAGACGGGAATCTTGAATATAAAACACATAACTTCCAAGATCACACGGTGTCTGTGATGAAGAGACTCCCTTTAAAGAGGGGTAGATATATAAATTGTATTTAAATGTAAAAAGTAATCATAAATTCAGATTTTCATTTTGCTCTTTATAGTGTGATTTTAAATGCTAATATGTTCAAAGTTGTCTACCTTAAAAGCAAGGAAAGCCATTCGCTTTCCCATTAAGTACATGATTTTATGCAGTTTGATTAAATTTTGTTGATTTCTATTTAGAGTTATAATAGAGTAGTTTGCCTAAAACTAATATATTCCATCAGGAATAAACAGAAAAGTGGGTTAAAACTTTTAAAAAGAAAATAATTCTGTGTTTAAGGTATCCTCAAACTTCCAACAGAGCTAGGACTTAAGGGATCAAATGCTCAGATAGAAAGGAACCTGTTAAAAATGAAGCAACATTTTATGTTGCACTTTTACTATCCAAGTATTAGATCATTTTTGATGCAGAGTGAGGGGCTGTGAATCTGTGCAGAGGTTGACTGTTAATCTTTGCCAAAATGTACTTGACAGAAAATGCTGATCCATAATTCAATTAAATATCTAATTACAGAACACTGTAGGAAAATTGGAAATATTTTTAAAAAATTTTTTTGAAAAATTACAAGAAATCCATATCCTAAAGGCACTATTGTGTATTAGAAGAAAAAAGACAACAAATGATGTAGTTGCTAAGATACAAAAAAAGATTTTAAAAACCTGATAATTTTCAGTCAATCAATACAGTTAACAACTCAAATGAGAATCCAGAAATAAAAATGTATTTGAGTTATGCTTAGTTTTAGCCTTCTACAGAGGATTGTCCTAACTTCAAGGAACATTATTAAACTGATAAATTTATAAATCATTTTTAATCATGATTTTTCTGTTTTATTAATTTTAATGAGATCAGGATTGTACTTCAATATGAGAAAAATATCCCAAATGCCAGCTATTATAAAAGATTTCTGTTAGTATGTGATCTATGAATTATAAAGATAATATGCATTTTACGCTACAGTTTCCTCTAAGTAATTCTGTGGAGAAAGGCAAGGTAAATCAATTTTGCACTATATTGTGTGTCAAATATATAGCTTTTGTTATGAGATAATATGCTTTAGAAAGCACTACAGAAAAGGTTTTGCAAATTATCTTGAGTGCACTTCTCAGGATACCCCCAAATTACTTGTCATGCTGATTTCATTTATTCTTATGTTGATATTTTTTCTGTGCAATGATTTGAGATCCTCAAAAGCAAGTAGATGCTATTTTTTTTTTTTTTTTCTGTACTTACACAGAACTGCACACTAAAAAGACCTCCTTTACAGATTGGCTAAATTGAATTGAATTGAAATGGGATTGAATTAAATTAAGTTGAACTAATCTAATATGCTAAAATTTATATAATTCAAAAAATGAGTACTTGTCACCTTAAGATCTGGAATATTTTCTGAGTAACACTGATACGAAGTTAATAAACCATATGACTAATACAGAAAGAGATTGTCATTTGTAATAATGAAGATGAAATATGTTATCGTTATCCTTCTTTCTTTATAAGTATGTTTAGTTTGGTTACATTACAAAACTGTGAAATTACTTTTTTAGAATAAAAATGAGACTTCTCTCTTCTCTCTCTCTCCAATTTGTCTCATGTGTATTTTAAACAAATTTGGGTTAAGATGCTAAGGTCATTTTATAGCAACTCAAATAAATTTTCAGCAATAAGGAAAACTTATATTTCAATTTTTAAGCAAGTATTTTTCTTAACTACCCTAAGCTACCTGTATGAAAAGATAAGTCATTTTTAAGCCCTTAAAAAGACTAGCTTATCAACCTATAATTTAATCTGTAAATGTAAGAGTTGTTTGTTTAATACGGAAGAATGATGCTAAATGTGTACATATTTTACTTCCACTTAATAATTTGTTTTTTCAAAATGTCATTTTGTTCCTTTAAAATTTCTGAAAAGAATGATAAGGATCTCAGTATAACAGGTAAGATTGCAAATTCAGAGATACGAAGTTTGAGATGAAAATAAGTTCCATTTTTATTCTACCTTAATCTTCAGCAAACCTGAACCTACTTTATCATAGATTGAGAGCTATTAAATACCTCTATTCATCTGAAATGAATAATATTGGAGGAAGTCTTGCTTTTGTGGAGTCAAATGAAAAGACTAACAATTAAAATTTTGTCTAGAGGTGGAGAACTGTGCCAGAAAAAGAGATTATTAGTGATAAAAAGGAAGCAATTAATACACATTTTTAGTGCTACTAAGTGTTATTAATATAACCAAATTAACTGCATGCTAGAGTATTACATAAAGGTGACCATGCATAAGTCTGTTATAAAAATATAAATAGATATTGTATATATTTTTTGAGAAATGTCTATGCAGGCCCTTTTCTCATTTCCTAATCAAACTATATTTTTTTCTGTAGAGTTGCCTTAGTTTCTTATGTATTTTGGATATTAACTCTTTATCAGATATATGGCTTACAAACATTTTCTACGAATCCATAAGTTATTTCTTTAATCTTTCCATTGTTTTCTTTGTTGTGCAGAAGCTTTTTATTTTGGTGTAATCCCATTTGCCTATTTTAGTTTTTGTTGCCTGTGCTTTTGTTATCAAATCTAAAACAAATCATTACCCAGACCAATGTTGTGTAATGTTGTGTAGTTTCTCACATATATTTCTGTTCTAACAGTTTGATAGCGTCAGGTTGAAATAAGCATCCAATTTCATTTTCCTTGCATGTAGATAACTACTTTTCCCAATACTTTGTATTGAGAGACTGTCCTTTTCCCTTTGTCTGTTCTTGGAACCTTTGTTGAAAATCAATTGACTATACACATATGTGAGTTAACTTCTCAGCTCTCTATTTTTGGGTTGATTGATCCATTTTTATATTAGTATGATACTGTTTTCATTACTATTGCTTTGAAATATAGTTTGAAATCAGGTAGTGTGATGCCTTCAGTTTTGCTTTTTTTCTCTTGTTTGTGATTGTCTGGGCTGTTTGAGGTTTTTTCATGGTAGCATATGAATTTATAAAAAATGGTATTGGAATTTTGATAGGGATTGTATTGAATCTATAGATTGCTTGGGATCATGTAGACACTTTAACAATTTTAATTATTCCAGTGCATGAATGTGGGATTTTTTCATTTATTTGTGTGTTCTTCAATTTTTTCCATCAACATTTTCAGTGTAAGGTCTTTTTATCTATTTGGTTAAATGTATTCCTAAGTATATTAATTTTTGTAGCAATTGTAAATGGAGTAGTTCTCTTGATTTCTTTTTCAGAAACTTTGTTGTTACTGTGTAGAAATGCTACTATTTTTTGTGTTGATGTTTTATCCTGTAACACTACCATAGTTATTTATTAGTTCTAACAAGTTTTTACTGACATCTTTAGAGGTTTCTCTACATAAGATTGTATCATTAGCAAACAGAAACAATTTTGCATCTTCCTTTTCTATATGGATGCTTTTTATTTGTTTTTATTGACTATTTGGTCTGGCACAAATTTCAAATACTGTGTTGAATAGAAGTAGTGAGGGTGGGCCTCCTTGTCTTGCTCCAGATCTTATTGGAAAGAGTTTTAATTTTTCATTATTGAGTATAATGTTAGTTGTGGCTTTATTATAACTGACCCTTATTGCATCAAGGTACATTTTTTTTCCTAATTTCTTGAGATATCACTAATTATTAGGGAAATGCAAATTACAATTACGATGAGATAGCCCCTTATATCTGTTAGAATGGTGATTATCAAAAAGACAAGAGATAAGAAGTGTTGGTAAGGATGTGGAGGAAAAAATACCCTTATACACTGTTGGTGGGAATGTAAATTAGTACAGTCATCATGAAAAACTATGTGGAGGTACCTCAACAACTAAAAATAAAATTACCATATGATTCAGTCATCCCACTTTTGGGTATTTACCCAAAATATTTGAAATCACTATGTCAAAGAGATACCTGCACTCTCATGTTTATTGCAGGACTATTCAGAATAGACAAGTTTGAAATCTACCTAAATATTCATCAACAGATGAATAGATAAAGAAAATGTGGTATATATACACAATGGAATACGAGTCAGCCTTATAAAAGAAATTTTGTCATTTGTGACAACATGAGTAAAATCAGAGAATATTATACCAAGTGACACAAACCAGGCAAAGAAAGACAAACACCACATAGTCTCACTTATATGTGGAATCTAAAGAAATCAAACTAAAAAAAAATAGTAGGATGATGGTTACCAGAGGCTGGAGTGGGATGGGATGGGCATGTAAAGATTATGATCAAAGAGTACAAAATCTCAGTTATTCAGAAGAAATAGAAATAGTTTTTTTTTTGAGCTATATGGCACATCATGGTGTATATAGTAGGTAGTAATGTAATGTACATTTCAAAATCATTAAGGGAGTAAATTTTAAATATTCTCACCATGAATAAATAAGAAAAATTGAGGTAATGGATATGTTAATTAGCTTGATTTAATTGTACGTGCATCATATTCATAAATCATAACCTCAATTCATGCTCCATAAATATATATGGTTATAATTTGTCAGTTTACAATTAAAAAATACAAATTTTTAAAAGCCACCTGATCAGGCCATGCCCAGGTAAAGTAAATGCCTTATCACACCATGCCTAAATAAGGCCAATGCCTAGCTGTAGTCAGTCAGGTGATTTCTCTACTTTGCTTTTGTTTCTGGACTATCAGATCTTGCTGCTCACACTGCTGAACAGAGCTCTTGAAGCTCTTCTGGCTCGTGGTGCTGCCCAATTCATGAATTGTCCCTTGCTTGAATAAACTGTATTAAAATTAAAAATAAAGAGATATTGGAAAAAACCCAATAGATAAAGCACCTGCTTTTTATAAGTATGAAAAGCATGAGTCTGAGTTCAGCATAATAATTAGAAGCTATGTATGATATCTTAAGCAAAAATAGAATTAATTCATGTATTTGTGAAAAGAGTAGAGGGGCTACTAGTATTGTCTCTGTGAGATCACAAAAGTAACCTACTAGAGAATTGCTACAGAATGTGCTACTGCCACAGTCTGAAAGGCAGAAACTCAGAAGACTGTCTGTTGAGTTTTTAGGTTCAAGAACACATGGCTGTTGCAAATATAAAGAGATTTTCATGGCTATTAGTGCCTCCTGATACCCTCAGAACTGGAGAGTAGATCCAGGAACACTGCTGGAGAAAATCATCACAGACCCATGACCAAGCTGCTGAGCTGAAAACAGTAGCAGAGAGATGGCTTCTACCTCATTTTGTCTTCCAAAATTCACACATTTGCTTCTATCAGAATTTAATTATGTTCAATCAAAACCTCAGCTTGCAAGGAATTCTAGGAAATGTAGTTTCAAATTTTGTAGCCCAGAAAGTATGCTAAGTTATGAAAAGAGATGAGAATAGGTTCTAAACAGATATCCACCTAAAATACCAAATACATTTGCAGTTGGCATCTATATTAGTTATCTATTACTGTGTAATAAATTACTCTGAAATGAAGCAACAAGAAGTATGTTTTTTTTTTTTTACCTCAAAGATGCTGCGGATTAGAAATAAGGTGATACAACCTGGTGCCTCTGCCTTAAGGTCTCTTGAAAGTCCCCAATCAAGGTGTCTATTGGGCCAGTGATCTAATCTGACAGCTTGACTGGGGAAAAGTCATTTCTAGCCTCATTCATGTGGTTGTCAGCAGGATTCAGTTATTCACTGGCTGTTGTACAGGGGCCTTCCTCAGTTCCTAGATATGAGTATCTTTCCTAAGGGCAGTTCACAACATGTAGCTTTAATAGAAGTGACTGAACAAGAGACAGAAAGAGAACAATCAACAATCAAGATATACATCACAGCCTTTTTATAACCAATTTCAGAAGTGGCATTCCATCACTTTTGCCATATTCTATTTGCTAGAAGTTATTCACTAGGTCCAGCCCACACTCAAAAGAAAGGGATTATACAGGTAAGCATCAATCATGGTTGCCTACCACACTATCTTTGTGACTTTCACTACTGTAATATCACCTTAAATTTTCTAAAGAACTTTCAACACAAAAGGAGCTGTTGAATTTCAAATTATTAGATTTAATTTTAGTAATTGGCATTTTTTTCTTTTTATTTTAATTGGGGTATTGATGTATTTCAAGTGGAAGTTACCAAATGAAGATATCCTTTGTGGCACAATCCCAGGAAACAATGAAAACAAAATAAAAGTTTGAAAGCATTGCTTATGGCTGGTCTACTAAATATAGATGTTTACCATATATTGGACCTGGAAAATGACATAGTGGTAGGATTTAAATTTCCTTTCCTACTTGCTTCTCAGGGTTCATGAGAGAGAAATTTTAGTAGTAAACACATGCTGTTGCCATCTAGCACAAGTCTAAAGCCAAGATCCTCATGTTTTCTAGTTTTTTTCCCACTACCTTTTCTTAAATATTCCTTAACATGTTTCTGAGCCAAATAGAAAGAAGAGAAACACTGCATTTGTTATCATACAATTTGTAGCTAAGTGCTAATTCTTGCTATGAGACCATTTCACGCCAGCTGTCTTTAATATCACAAAAGCCAAAAAAAAAAAAAAAACCCAACAAATCAAAAATAATCCTCTGAAAAATAAGCATTTTAATTAATACAGTGAGAAAGCAAATCCCTCGAAAAATGTTAGGTCAATCCCAAACAGCTGAGGGCAGTAGTGGGTGGAGGAAGTAAGAAAGGACACCCCTTTTCAGGCACTTGTTTGGTTTTTGTGTTTTGGGTTTTTTGTTGTTTTGTGTTTTTTGTAGCTGTTTTTCATTTGTTTGTTTTGCTAGCTGGTTTGTGTAATTTCTAGCATTTCTGAAAACTTCTAATGAGATTTTAAAGAAAATATTTTGAACTGAAATACATAAGAAAATATATGTTTAAAGCAACTATCACGTTTCACTTTTCAAATAATTTAAAAATATTTAGAATATTTTAAAAAATCATCCTTGAAAAATATTATTTTTTTCACACTAACTACATTTCTTTATGGCACAATATTATGAAACACCTTTTAATTAAATGTGGCTAAAATACTTTAATTTTATATAACCTACAACATTTACCTATGTTTTTAATCTTAGGTGCTAGGTAAAATCCAGCTTATTAGTATCATTTTTAAGGCTATTATTTCATTTCATAGTCTCTTTTCTTGAGTTATGCCAATTTAATTAATAGAAAAGACTTAGAAATACTTATTTAAAAATGATGTCACTGAAGGAACAATGAGTTTTGCAACAGTTTTCATCCTGGTGCCAAAGGGGAACTTGGAAAGAAAAATGGGGATAGGCAGGTGCAATGTAGAATGCTTGCTACACTCACCTTCCTTTCCCTGGCCCTGGCCAAGGTTAATTTGTTCTTTCTTTGTCTATAATAAAATTAACTCCTTTCCATGCTCCATTTTATATCTCTTCTCTCATATTCTATTTTCATTTTATCATCAATTGCTCTTTTGTTTATTTTTCCCTATTTTGTGTATCTTTGTAAGCAGATTATTTTTTGTGGTTGAATTAAGAGTAAGTAAGAAAATATTAGAAGACAGAAAAAGAGTTAACCTCAGATTTTTTTTTCTTAGTATAAGTAATTTCAAATTTTCAGGATGGAGATATAATGCTAGGCTATTATGGCTGGAAATTATAATGTGCATCATGTTAAGTTAAACAAATATTGCATTAAAATCAGTATATACAGGCTGGGCAGTGGTGGTTCATGCCTGTTATCCCAGCACTTTGGGAGGCTGAGGCAGGCAGATGACCTGAGATTAGGAGTACGAGACCAGCCCGGCCAATATGGTGAAACCACGTCTCCACTAAAAACACAAAAATTAGCCAGGCATGGTAGCAGATGCCTGTAATCTCAGCTACTCGGGAGGCTGAGGCAAGAGAATCACTTGAACCCTGGGGACGGAGGTTGCAGTGAGCCGAGATCATGTCACTGCACTCCAGCCTGGGTGACAGAGTGAAACTCCACCTCAAAAAAAAAAAACAAAAACAAAAAAACAAAAACAAAAAAACAGTATATATAAATTATAATAAAATTTTATATATCTATATCTGTATTTATTTCTATATGTATATCTGTAAAATATCTGTTGGTGCATGTGGTTATATGTGCATACATTCATATAAAATATCTGGAATTTGGAAGAAGAGGAGTGGAGGGAAGAGTTGAGACAGCAGAATCATTGTATATTAGTTTTGCGGGGCAGAGATGGAAAAAAGTGGTTGAGAGTAAGAGAATTCCCTGAAATATAAAGTTTTGGAATATTCATGAGTAAAAGAGATTTATTTTAATGTTTGAGTATTTTTTAATTATAATTTCTCCATCTGCTACCTTTTAAGAGTTTCTCTTGTTTACACTTTTAAATTTGAATTTGTGATTTTCGCAGGCAATATTTTGCTAAAATAAAACTTAAGGTGAGAGTAGAAAAGTTTATGTATACTCATATGCACTATTTTGAAACAAATGGTAATCGAAGAAGAATACTAATTTATAATCGATTTAGGGAATATATAAAATGCTCATTTTAGTACAAAAGTACCAAAAAGAAAGTAAACTCTACAACAAAATATATATTTTTTAGAATAATGTAGAATTTGAGACAAGGGTTTGGATACAAGTATTGTATTAAGAACGTGTTTCCAGGAAGAGCCTGGGAAAGAGAGTAGGGGAAACTGAACAGGGAAGGGGAAGAGAACAAGTGATAGATATGACTTCATGGAAGTTGTGGAATATAAATTACATTTCATAGTGGTTCTCACCCTGAGTCAAAGGAGCTGTGTGTCCATACTGGCCCATTGATTAGCCATTAGGTAAAGGCCATCCTAGCATGGTGGTAATGGAAAGGTCAACTCCAAGCACTTCTGGTTCTTGATTTTCTGACTTGACTTGTTTACAAGTGAATCTATAGCCAAGGGCCACTTCTTGGAAGATAGTAGCAGGTATGGACCATGGAGCAAAGGCCCACAGAAACAAGAGAAAAGACTGTAGAACGGGTAAAAGTGATTCAAGGGGATTTAGGCAGAGAATCAGCAGTGTCCATAAGATTTTTATGTAACTAATTAAATCCCAAATGAATCTCTTAAATAGGTATTGATGTAACAGATGGTAACTAACAAAAATGAGTATTTCTGGCTGGCCCCAGTGGCTCATGCCTGTAATCCAAGCACTTTGGGAGGCTGAGGCAGGTGGATCACCTGAGGTCAGGAGTTCAAGACAAGCCTGGCCAACCTCATGAAACCCTGTCTCTACAAAAAATACAAAAATTAGCTGGGCACAGTGGCGCGTGCCTGTAATCTCAGCCACCAGGGAGCCTGAGGCAGGAGAATCACTTGAACCCGAGAGGCAGAGGTTGCAGTGAACAGAGATTGTACCACTCCAGTCTGGGTGACAGAGCGAGACTCCATCTCAAAAAAAAAAAAAAAAAAAAAAGAGTGTTTCTTAGGCTTTTACTTTGCATTGTATTGCATTGTACTAGGAGATGTAATGTATAGACAGAAGAAAATTACATTCTAAGAGAAAAGATATTGCCCGTATGAAATATTAAAGGGTTGTTAATACAAATAATTTAATGAAGCAATAGAATATGACTGATTGGCATAGTTTTTGGAATAAAATTGTGCCATTTATTTTGTTTTATTATGTTTTACTTTGCTTTATTGTCAGATTCACTAAATGTTAACATTTTACCACATTCGATTTCTCTTTCTTTGTGTATGTGTTGGCGTATGTAATTTCAGAGTAAGTTACAGACATCATGACACTTCATTCCTAAGTATTTCAGAAATTATACCCTTAAAACAAAGACATTCTCCTATAATGATTACAGGACAAAGACATTCTCCTATAATGATTATAGCACAATTCCATTATTCAGAAAATGTAATATTTATACAATGCCATTATTTTACATAGTCAGTGTTCAAATTCCCCCAATTATATCTATTATTATAGCTGGTTATCACGAGAGAAATATCTACACCTACCTCGATATCTGTCTGTACACTATGTAGCCAACCATGTATTAATCTATATATAATTTATGAATAATAAGTTATTCCTATAAAGCAGTTGGTCTATTATGTCTCGTTTTCTTCCTCAATAAATTCTCATATTAATGATCACTCATGCATTTAGTCATACAAATGAATTTAATTTTTTTAATTACTCATGATAATTTACTTTTTTACTTAATATTTTATATTTAAAAAGTTCAGTGCTATCTCTAACTATTAATGAATTGGAGCCAACTTTGCTTCTTGACTATTTTCTTTCTAAAATTAATTTCCAAGTAAATAAGAATTTTAACAATATAATTAAGTACACATTAGTTTACTCAAAAGTGTGCCAAATCTCTCAATCATATAATTTATACTAATATTTATTAAGCTCATCCCATGTGCCTGGTACTAATTTAAGATCTTTAGTTGCATTAACTCTTTCAATTCTCAGAACAGTCCACAAGATAAATACTAATATATTATCAATTTTTACAAATAGAAAAATTGTGGCATATTTAAAATAAAAAGTTCTGACCACCTCATTCATTCTGAGTCTTCCACAATCTTTCACAGAATATAATTTAGCAATTTTGTCTAGAATAATCACTTAACTTGGTGCTATTTTCTTTTTTTCTTGAGACTTACTTGCGTTGATGGTCTACATCTGCATTGATCTTCTGGTTATTAACCAGTTAAAGTTTATTTAAGAGACATGTTCAAATAAGCTTGAGAAGAGTGTTAAGGAACTCAGAATTTATTTTAAAATATATTTGGGAATAATAAACTAAATGAAACTCAATTGTGAATAATCAGATAATTCTGTATTCATTATAGGTTCACTAAATTGAGGTCACTTGGTATAATGGAATATGTCAAGAATATTATCCTTAACAGGGTTACTGTTAATTATCAAATGTGTTTGATTCCTCAATATTATACTTAACTATTAAACAGCATTTATATTAAAGCTATTTTATAACATACTTTGAAATGTCTCATTTTGCTTCTTTCAGTTTGGGATTATCTGTGTCTACAATCTTCACTTCCTATTAACAAGGATTTTTAAAAGTTGACTTAAAAAGATATGAAGTACATATCTTTAAGTAATTGGTATTAGTTTCTAAAAGTATGGATTAGTGTATTAGTGTGATAATGCCTTTGAGAGTGCCTCAGGTCTCAGTCCGAGGTGTATTTTTATTTGAAACTGTTTCCCTCTCCTCCTATCCTGACCTGAAACTGTTAATATCTACATGTATACCAATTTAGTCTGCTTTATGAAGTTTGAGATCTGAATATCAAACTACCATCTATTTCAAAAACCTTTCAAACTCAAGACATATAAACTGAAGTTAAGATCTTACCCCCTAAATGTAATTGTCTTTCAATGTACTCTGTCTCCATGAATGATGTAATTTATCCTCCAGTTGTTAAGCCCTAACCTAGGTGTTATATTAGATATCCTTTTTCCTTTTTATATTCCATATCTCCAATTCCATACCAAGTCCTGTCAATATTATCTCCTAAATCACTAAAATCTGTGCACTTCGCCCCATCTTTATTGCTACTTACCTAGTACAAGTAACAGTCATGTTTTTTGCCCTTTTGCAATAGTTCACTATGTACCAGTCACCCCAAATCTTTATGTATATTAACTTATTTAACCCTTACCCTAGGAGGCCAGTGCAGTGATTATTCTGATTTCATCCCAGGAGGTAACCTGCTAAATATCCTGTAAGTAGAAGAGCCGCAATCTAAACCCACTGGACTCCTGAGTATTACACACCATATTGTAAACTCTGATTTTGAAAAACAAATATTTTACTGGCTTTTAATTCTATGAAAAACAGATTGTGAATATTTAAATCACATTTCTCTGAAGTCTTCAATTTAACCTTACAAAACGGAAAGTAATTATTGTTCAAATTGGAATTCCTTAAATTATGACTCTGAGCAAGATAGAGAATATAGCATCAAAATTTTAGTTCACTAAAATTCTTTCTACAGGGAATTATAAGGAATCTGATCTAGCTCTTATTTTTTTTTCTATGTATAATCTGACATTTGACTTAATACAGGGAAAGAGTTTGGAGAAAGTTGAGGAATAAAGAGCTAGCCTGTCGTTAGACTGTGCCTATCATATATCAGCTCTATCCAGTAAGCCTCAGGCAAGTGCGGCATCACAGCCTATTTATAGCTGCATCCTCTGACAAGTGCCTGAAGTACAGCTCTTCTCCCACTGTTGATTATAGAAGTATCCATGTGATTTAAATTCCAGATGAACAGGAGGTATATATGACATGTTGTTTTGACAGCTGAGGAGACTGACCTGCATTACCTTCCAAAGTCCGTCTCAAATTAACACAGATGGACTCCATGGCCGTCTACAGAGCTGTTTAATTAGCTCTTGCATTTTAAAATGACTTTATTTTCCTAGGCGATGTTCTATATTAGGATGCAATGGAAGTGTTTAAAATCAAAATCTCCGTGGTTGAGTTGAGACTATATCCAGAGTTACAAAGCCTTGAAACCCACAAGTTTACTGGAGGAAACGTTTTCTTTTCTCTCCAAGAAAAGAGATGTTTTGAAAAAAATTGACAATGTATATTGTCTTTCTTGGTGTCATGTTTTCAGCCATTATTGGATGAAGTTAAGTCAGCTGACCCTGATGCCTGCCATCTTTGAGAGCTCCCAGTTGGAAGGCCATCTTTTAACAACTATTTCAAATATTGTCTCTTCCTTTCCCCTCAGTTCCAAGGTCTGCTGAAGCAAGCAGCAGCTCTCAGGAACTTTCTTTACTGTCAGTTCTGACAGTTCTTAGTAGCTGCCTTTCATTGAGTTAGTCTTTCTGATCTCTCTTATTTTCAGGCAGGTTCTAGTTTACGAATAAAGCCTCTAGTTTATTGTCTCTATACAACTTACAGGATATGGTAAAAACGTGGCAAGCTCCCCAGTGACATTCATGCAAGCCCTCTGTAAAACTAAAAGGACATTCTGAATCTTGGAATTTTGTTATTCTTGTTGACAACCTCAGGCATAACACAGACCCCAGATACACTGACTTTCAGCTCAGAATGAAGTTTCATGCTCAATGAAGCTACTACATAAATTTATGAAGTCACAATTTTTATTGCTTAGGGTCCCAACTTGAGATAAAGGTGTTAATCCATAATCTATGGTATTTATGGGAGAGACTGTTACGGGAAACTTGACTATTTCCTCATCTCATTACCTCTTCTGCACCAGGCAGTTTTGATGACTTGACATAAGAATGTTTAATAATGTTTCCAACTTTGGAAAGAGGCAAGCTTGGGGTTAACACTTATTTGACTGCTCTTCTGCTTGTTGATAGAAACATTAGTTTTGTAGAGATAGGTGAAGGGGGTGTATGTAAAACCAGGGCTGCCTTTTTAAGTAAAAGTAAAGGTGCCATTTTATAAAGAAATGCTGGCTTCAGAAATGCAGGAGAGAGGAGCTCCAGAAATAACAAGGTTATTTCCATCCCAGACATAGAATACACCGTTCACTATGGAAAATGAACCTTGGGAGACAGCTGCTCCATTGCAGAACACGGGAACAGAGCCCCATCCCACCAATAATCAAAGAGACCCAGCTCAGCTCTCTCTTTTTCCTCCAAAAGAATATAACCTAAGCTAAGCCCTCCAACTGTTATAGCCAGAGAATACTAACAACTCTCAGATAATTTGGAAAAGGAGTCTCATAAAACGGAAAATTCTGCCACACTCTATAAAAACAATTAGAGATTCTGAACAGAGCTTTCAAAGTTAAGCATGAGCAACATTGCAAGAAATGATCTGGCAAAATGCCATACAGTCAAAATAGCAACCTGCAGAACAAATGAAATTTCAAAGAGGAGAAGAGGCCCAGTTGAACATTAAATTGTTATAGTAGAGGAAAAGATTGAGATGATCACAATACCGAGGAAAATATAAAAAAGATTAAAGTAAAAAGGGGTCATAATAGGGAAAGACAGGTGCAGAAATATGACATAAAAGAATGAGCGTTTCAGAAATACATAACCTACATAAAAGGGGGGAGTATTAAATGATACAGCACAGAAAAATGCCCCTGAAATGAAGAAATCACTAAATCTGTAAACTGAAAGGGCACACACTAAATTTTATCTCAGTAAAGCTATGGAATTGTATAAGAATGAAAATATAATCATTCATGCATTTATTCTCATTAAAGCAAGAAGCATGAAAAAAGAAAAATCTACTTGGGCTCAGAAATCTTCACAATACTCATCAATGCCAAAAGAGAATGGAAATGTGTCTGCAGGTATCATCTAGATAATATCCAAGAGAGCAGGAACCAGATCTGACTTATTCACTGTTATTCACACAGCACCTGTAGCAATCCACAGCATATAGATCACGCTCAGTAAATACTTATTAAACGAATGATATACATTCATGAGGAACAGGGAGTGGTTATCGTATTTTATAGGCAGTCAGCTTCTCACTCAAATATAAAGGCACATTCTGAAACATGAAACAACTCAGAAAATGTACCTCCCAGTAAATATTCTTGGAAAAAGTCCAGTCAAGCAATAGTTGAATCAAAACAAGAAGCTTGAGAATGAAGAAAGGGTGATACTGCAATACTTTTACAAAATAATACATTCATTGTCCCCACAGAAAAGCTAGAAGAGCCTAAGAGAGGAATGAAATTAATACTCACCAGGGCTAGAAAATGGAATGAGTTGGAATACAGGACCAAGAGTGAACGTTTTATAGAATGAGAAATAAGAGCAGTGCTGAAGAAACTAGAAAAAAGAGAAAGGGAATTTTCATAAAATATTATGGGAGATCTGAAAGTAAATATCAGCATTAGTCAATATTTGTTGTTTTGGAATGTCTTCTTTAAATGCAGCGTCTTCCTGAAACTTAGTCATACTGTGCCCCAACTGTATATTTGAGTGTGTATGTGTGGGGGTGTGTGTGTGTAGTTAGAATGTGAGATTCATAATGGCAGGGGTTTTTATCTTTTCACTAGTATATTTCCAGCACCTACAGCAATACACTATCACCTACCTTGTGGCAAAGTAGTTGTTTATAATATTGGTTGAACAGATATTTATTGAATAAATGATATTTTATTTTAGTTACTGCATTATTATACAGTAAATGTTTTATTATAAGAAATAATTATTTCAAAACTAGTGATAAGATTTATTACTAAATATTTCAAGAGGCCAGCTTTTATTTTGGTTGTTACTATCAACTATGATCTTTATATTTAAGAAATTACTCCTTATTTACAACTTTATTTTCCTACAATTTTTATCTGTCACCTCTTAGAATTATAAGATAAATATTTTGTATGCAAAACTACTTACATCAGAAATAATTTTTCAGAAGTGTATTTATTTTTGAACTTATATCAGTTTAGATATGTAGGCGAGACATCACGGATAATGCAGTCCCACCATTTCATTTAAGAGAAATGATGCAGTAATCTATGTTTCTAAGTGAGCTGCCCAAGGTCCCACAACTCTCCAGCGAAAGTTCTTTTCATTCTATTTTAACTCCTTGCTTGATTGTTCTTCTCAAATGTTAAGGTATTATAGCATACAACATTTCAATCATTTCAAAATATTTCAAATGGAAACATTTTATTTGAGTGTTGACTTTCAACATGAAAGTCTAAAGGGACTTTAATTCTCTAAACACCAGCTTCTCACTTTCCCCTCTGATGCTTGGGTATGTGTAGTTATATACCTACTCATTTGAACTCTTCTGAACAATCTGCCAAATTTCAGAACCTATCCTCAAGACTTTGTTTATACAAACAATAAATTTCCTGGACTCTGCCTTAAATCAACGTTCTTTAAAAAAAAAAAAAATCCATAGTGGATATGAAAGAAAAAAGAAGAAGACACGTGCTCTGTGTACAAAATTGTGCCTATTATTAATATTGTGGTAAGAACACTTTTCTAACAGTGGGTAGCTTTCCAAAATATAAGCTTCTTGGCCCATTCTGCATGCAAAGAGAAACAGCAGAGCAAAATGCTGAAAAACAAAAATATGGGTTAGTAAGTGTAAGACAAATGTATTATTTTAATCTTGGGGGAGTGTAAGGAAATTTTGTTCGAACTTTTCTCTTATTGAATCTGAAGTTAAGATCTCATATGTGAACAAGAAGAGTCTAATCCAGTGTGTTGACCACTATTATTACATTAATAATAGTGTTACTTTAAATTACTTATAAATTAAATTTGAATAGATTTCAACATCTTTTTTTAAAATAAGAGAGTGAGTTCTTTAAACTTTAAGAAGTAAGAAAACACAACATCATATTTATCTATTTTTGTTCTAGATTAGGGGACAATGACTTAATTCCTGTGGATTCTCATGCAGTATGCAAGTGATGCAGACTGTGGGTAAATGTGTGTGGTCTATTCTTTTTTTCAGATCCCCCTTTAATATCAATGATGGTTTGAAACTTAGGACTCACCTTTTCTACTCATACTGAACATGCCACTCAGTTACTCTTTGCAGTTTTTCTGTCTGTAAACAATTGCTAATGTATAATTCCACTGAGAGGCGGTGATTAGGAATCATGTTTCATCAGTAAAATAAAATGTTTCGTGACCAAAGCAAAACCGTAATGACTACAGTAAGTATTAATTTCATGAGTGAAACACTTCATTATCATTAAATTCCATCTCATTAGGTAAGACGTTGAAAGTAAACACAGAACTGTTTTAATTGAACAAAAATATACTAAGTACCTAAAACAATAAAAAGCATATTACAATATTAATACAGTGTTAATCCTAGCTCCTGAATTACTTTATAAATGTAACCTTAATTATCTTTTGTAACTTTTTTTTTATTATTATACTTTAAGTTCTAGGGTACATGTGCACAATGTGCAGGTTTGTTACATATGTATACATGTGCCAGGTTGGTGTACTGCACCCATTAACTCATCATTTACATTAGGTATATCTCCTAATGCTATCCTTTCTCCCTTCCTGCACCCCACAACAGGCCCTGGTGTGTGATGTTCCCCTTCCTGTGTCCAAGTGTTCTCATTGTTCAGTTCCCACCTATGAGTGAGAACATACCATGTTTGGTTTTCTGTCCTTGCGATAGTTTGCTCAGAATGATGGTTTCCAGCTTCATCCATGTCCCTAAATCTGAAATGAACTCATCCTTTTTTATGGCTGCATAGTTACTTTTTAAAATATTTTATTTTATTTTATTTTATTTTGAGATGAAATCTTGCTCTGTCTCCCAGGCTGGAGTGCAGTGGCACGATCTTGGCTCACTGCCACTTCCACCTCCCGGGATCAAGCATTTCTCCTGCCTCAGCCTCCCGAGTAGTTGGGATTATAGGCATGCACCACCGGTCTCGCTAATTTTTGTATTTTTAGTAGAGATGGGGTTTCATCACGTTGGCCAGGCTGGTCTCGAACACCTGACCTCAGGTGATCTGCCGGCCTCGGCCTCCCAAAACCCTAGGATTACAGGCGTTAGCCACTGCGCCCGGCCCATTTCTTAACTCCTAATAAAAATAGTACTGTAATTCTTGCCTAGAACTTGATGCCTGGGCACAAGTGCTGTAGAGTCAGACAATCTGCAATGAAATCCAGCTCTACTACTTAAATTTCAGTTTTGTTATTTAGAAACAGGACTGACGATTCTAGCATTTTATGTGCTATTTATTGTAACCGATTATATGCAACAAAAGAGGAAGAAACAACAAGTGTGGGGTTGCTGTTCCTGCCTGGTATATGGATAATAAATGAGGTAAGATTAGAGAGAAAAGAACAATCTTTTCTGCCTTGGGTGTTCATGGGGTTTTGAGCAAGTTTTAAATTATAAAAAGGAATTGAATAGGTTCCTAAGTAGAAGAGAGACATTCCAAAAGAATGGAACACTATGATCCAAAGTGCTGAGGTTAGATACTAGGCTATTATTCAAGAGAAGACAGTGAAGAAAGACATGAAGGAAAAGAGGGAAATTGCATGGGTTGGAAAGCTTTTGTGAGGCAGCAGCTGGCGGGCTGGGCCAGACTTGCTATTTCTTTCTAACTCTGCTTGAGAATATTAAATTGTCCCAGAGCTACACGATATTTTTTAAAGTACATATTAAAGTTGATTTTCTTCAGAGTTGGAAGTTTTAAACAATTATTAAGCAGAGTATATCATGTATTTATAGCTACTCTATTAATGGATGAGACAACTGAATACTTTCAATTAAAATACTTGTAATGTTGCTATTCCCCTCTGTTAGTTGGCTTATAAATCTAGGTGAAAAGTTATTACAAATACAATTCAGGCTTATATTTGCATGCGTTTTTAAAATGAGTTTGGTATATATTTCTTCTCCAGAGGTTAGAAACCTGGTTTTAATTCAGAGCAGGGCCTACTCTCCAACATAAGATTATACACACTGGCAGATTTCAGTAGTAAACAATTTATAGATGTTTCAACGTTTCAAGCACTAAGTAAATTAATTTAATCTATTTTTTTTTTCTAGATATGAAGATACGTTTGGTGGTCAAATAACCAGGAAAATGATCATTTATCAACGGAAGGGCTTCCTACAAACTAACGACTATGAAAGATGATACAGTGTTTTGCAACATGCCCACTTTATTTCATTTTTGGCACAGCAAATTGATTGACGAATCACTAGGTTTTCTCTGTTAGTAACAGTTTGTAGGACTCAAGGCAGAAACATGATCAGGAGCCACACCTCTGGAATTGTTCCCAGATAAAATAAGCTCTACAGGAAAGGCTTCATGGAATAATATAGGAGTCACCCAAGTTGGTTCTATAGCATTTATTAGATTCTTCCTATTCTCTACTCCTGAAGAGGGGAAAACTCAGAGTCTGCTTTGGACACAATTCTATTTGTCACAGTCTGATTTAAGTACTCTGTGTTCCTGGCACATATTTGTTTCTTGCTTCAGAGAAGATACGCTTTAAACTCTTCGTAATATGCTTGGTTACCTACAGTTCTTTTAAAAAAGTGCTTTGGAGGAGTTATTCAACATTTTCTTTTTTTAATTTAATTTAATTTTGAGAACAATGGTACATGTGCATGATGTGCAGGTTTGTTACATAGGTAAATGTGTGCCATGGTGGTTTGCTGCAGTTATTAACCAATCACTTAAGTATTAAGTGCAGCATGCATTAGCTATTTTTCCTGATTCTCTCCCTCTCCCCACCACCCCACTATAGACCCCAGCATGTGTTGTTCCCCTCTCTGTGTCCATGTGTTTTCATTGTTCAGTTCCCACTTACAAGTGAGAACCCACTTATAAGTGCTGAGGATAATGGCTTCTAGCTCCATCCATGTCCCTGCAAAGGACATGATCTCATTCCTTTCTATGACTGCAGAGTATTCATTGTGTATATGTACCATATTTTCGTTATCCAGTCTATCATTGATGGGCTTTTGGGTTGATTCCATGTCTTTGCTATCGTGAATAGTGCTGCAACAAAGATACGTGTGCATGTATCTTTATAATAGAATTTCTATTCCCCTGGGTACATACCCAGTAATGGGATTGCTCGGTCAAATAGTATTTCTGGTTCTAGGCCTTTGAGGAATTGCCACACTGTCTTTGACAATGTTTGAACTAATTTACACTCCCACCAACAGTGCAAAAGCATTCCTATCTGTCTGTAGCCTCACCAGCATCTGTTGTTTCTTGATTTTTGCCATTCTTACTGGCATGAGATGGTATCTCATTGTGGTTTTGATTTACATTTTTCTGATGATCAGTGATGAGCTTTTTTCATGTCTGTTGGCCACATGAATGTCTTCTTTTGTAAAGTGTCTGTTTGTGTCCTTTGCCCAGTTTTAATGCTGTTGTTTGTTTTATCTTATAAATTTAAATTCCTTGTAGATTCTGCGTATTAGACCTTTGTCAAATGGATAGGTTGCAAAAATTTTCTCCCATTCTATAGGTTGTTTGATCACTCTGATGATAACTTCTTTTGCTGTGCAGAAGCTCTAGTTTAATTAGTTCCCATTTGCCAATTTTTGCTTTTGTTGCAATTGCTTTTGTCATTTTGTCATGACATCTTTGGCCATGCCTATGTCTTCAATGTTATTGCGTAGATTTTCTTATTGGGTTTTACATTTAAGTCTTTAATCCATCTTGAGTTAATTTTTGTATACGGTGTAAGGAAGGGGTCTAATTTCAATTTTCTTCATATAGCAGTCCAATTTTCCCAGCACCCCATTTATTAAATAGGGAATCCTTTCCTCATTGCTTGTTTTTGTCAGGTTTGTCAAAGATCAGATGGTTGTATAGATGTGCAGTCTTATTTCTGAATTCTCTACTCTGTTTCATTGTTCTATGTGTCTGTTTTTGTATCAGGACCATGCTGTTTTGGTTACTATAGCCTTGTAGTATAGTTCAAAGTTGGGTAATGTGATGTCTCCATCTTTGTTCTTTTTGCTTAGGATTGTCTTGGCTATGTGGGCTGATTTTTGGTTCCATATCAATCATAAATTTTTTTTTTCTAATTCTGTGAAGAATGCCAATGGTAGTTTAATGCAAATAACATTGAATCTATAAATTGCTTTGGGCAGTATTGCCATTTTCATGGTATTGGTTCTTCATATCTATGAGCATGGAATGTTTTTCCATTTGTTTGTGTCCTCTCTGATTTCCTTGAGCAGTGATTTGTAGTTCTCCTTGAAGAATTCCTTCTCTTCCCTTCTTAGCTGTATTGCCAGGTATTTTGTCCTCTTTGTAGCAATTGTGAATGGGAGTTCATTCATGATTTTGCTCTCTGCTGTCTGTTGTCGGTGTATAGGAATGCTTATGACTTTTGCACACTGACTTTGTATCCTGAGACTTTGCTGAAGTTGCTTATCAGTTTAAGAAGCTTTTGGGCTGAGACAGTAGGGTTTTCTAGAAATAGGATCTAGATAAATGGCTCTTATTATTTTAAGATATTAATATCTAGTTTATTGATAGTTTTTAACATGAAGGAATGTTGAATTTTATCAAAGACCTTTTCTGCATCTATTGAGATGATCACGTGGTTTTTGTCTTTATTTCTGTTTATGTGATTATGTTTATTGATTTGCATATGTTTAACTAGCCTTGAATCCCAGGGATGAAGCCAACTTGGTTGTGGCAGGTAAGCTTTTTTATGTCCTGCCTGATTTGGTTTGCCAGTATTTTATTGAGAATTTTTGCAGAGATATTGGCCTGAAGTTTTCCTTTTTTGTTATATCTCTGCCAGGTTTCAGTATCAGGTTAATGCTCACGTCATACAATATGTTAAGGAGGAGTCCCTCCTTTTCAATTGTACAGAATAGTTTCAGAAGAAATGGTAACAGCTTTTCTTTGTACCTGTGGTAGAAATCAGCTGTAAATCTGTCTAGTCCTGGGCTTTTATTTTTTTTGGTTGGTAGGTTATTTATTACTGCCTGAATTTCAGAACTCGTTATTGGTCTATTCAGGGACTGATTCAATTTCTTACTGATTCAGTCTTGTGAGGGTATAAGTGTCCAGGAATTTACCCATTTCTTCTTGATTTTCTAGTTTATTTGCAGAGAGTTGTTTATAGCATTCTCTGGTGGTTGTTTGTATTTCTGTGAGGTCAGTGGTGATATCCCCTTTATCATTTTTTTATTGTGTCTATCTGATTCTTCTCTATTTTCTTCTTTATTAGTCTAGCTAGTGGTTGCTCTCTTTTGTTAATTTTTTCAAAAAAACCACTCCTGGATTCTTTTATGTTTTGAAAGGTTTTTTGAGTTCCTATCTTGTTCAGTTCTTCTCTGATCTTGGTTGTTTCTTGCCTTCTGCTAGCTTTGCGGTGTGTTTGTTCTTGGTTCTTTCATTCTTTTAGTTGTGATGTTAGGATGTCAATTTAAGATCTTTCCAGCTTTTGGATGTGGGCACTTAGTGCTATAAGTTTCTCCCTTAATACTGCTTTAGCTGCATCCCAGAGATTCTGGTGTGTTGTCTCTTTGTTCTCATTAGTTTCAAAGAAATTCTTGATTTATGCCTTAATTTCATTATTTACCTAGGAGTCATTTAGAAGTAGGTTGTTCAATTTCCATGCAGTTTTGTGGTTTTGAGTGAATTTCTTAATCTTGAGTTCTGATTTGATTGTGCTGTAGTCTGAGAGACTGTTTGTCATGATTTCAGCTCCTCTGCATTTGCTGAGGAATGTTTTACTTCTGATTTTGTCATCAATTTTAGAGTAAGTGTCATGTGGTGCTGAGAAGAAAGTACATGCTGTTGTCTTTGGATGGTGAATTCTGTAGTTATCTATCAGGTCCACTTGATACAGAGCTGAGTTCACTTCCTTAATATCTTTGTTAATTTTTTGTGTCGATGATCTGTCTAATATTGACAGTGGGATTTTAAAGTCTCCCACTATTGTTCTAAGAGCTTGTTTTATGAAACAGGGTGCTCCTCTATTGGGTGCATATATATTTAGGATAGTTAGCTCTTCTTGCTGAATTGAACCCTTTACCATTATGTAATGTCCTTCTTTGCCTTTTTAAAAAATCTTTGTTGGTTTCAAGTTTGTTTTGCCAGAAACTAGGATTGCAACTCCTGCTTTTCATTTGCTTAGTAAATCTTCCATCATCCCTTATTTTGAACCTATGTGTGTCTTTGCACATGAGATGAGTCTCTTGAATAAAGCACACCGATGGGTCTTGTCTGTTTATTCAGCTTGCCATTCTGTGTTTTTGCATTGGGGCACTTAGCTCATTTACATTTAAGGTTAATATTGTTATGCATGACTTTCGTACCGTAATCACGATGCTGGCTGGTTATTTTTCAGACTTGTTAATGCAGTTGCTTCATAGTGTCATTGATCTGTGTACTTCAGTGTGGTTTTGTAGTGACTGGTAACAGGTTTTTTCTTTCCATATTTAGTACTTTCTTCAGGAGCTTTTGCAAGACAAGACTCGTGGTAATTAATTCCCTCAGCATATTCTTGTCTGAAAAGGATTTAACTTCTCTTTCACTTATGAAGATTAGTTTGGCCAGATATGAAATTCTCAGTTGGAAATTCTTTTCTTTAAGAATGTTGAATATTGACCTCCAATCTCTTCTGGTTTGTAGGATTTCCTCTGAGAAGTCCACTGTTAGTCTAATGTGCTTCCCTTTTAGGTGACCCGGCCTTTCTCTCTGGCTGCCCTTAACATTTTTTCCTTCATTTCTACCTTGGAGAATCTGACGATTATGTGTCTTGGGGGTTCATCTTTTCGTGGGGTATCTTCCTGGGGTTCTTTTGATTTCCTTGAATGTTAGCCAGTCTTGCTAGGTTGGGGAATTTATTTTGGATGGTATGGTGAAGTATGTTTTCCAACTCGTTTCCACTCTCCCTGTCTCTTCCAGGTACCCCAATCAGTCGTTGGTTTGGTCTTTTTACATAATCCCATAGTTTTTGGAAGTTTTGTTCATTTGTTTTCTTTCTTTTTTCTATAACCTTGTCTGCCCATCTTATTTCAGCAAGATAGTCTTCAATCTCTGAGATCCTTTCCTCCTTTTGGTCTATTCAGCTATTGATAGTTGTGGTTGTGTTGTGAAGTTCTCATATTGTGTTTTTCAGCTCCATCAGATCATTTATGTTCCTCTCTAAACTGGTTATTCTGGTTAACACCTCCTGTATTGTTTTATCATTGTTCTTAGCCTTTTTGCATTGGATTAGAACATACTCCTTTAGCTCAGCAAAGTTCATTATTTTCTGAAGCCTACTTCTAACAATTTATCCATCTCAGCCTCTGCACAGTTCTGTGCCCTGGCTGGAGAGGTGTTGCAATCATTTGGAGGAGAAGAGGCACTCTGACTTTTTGAATTTTCAGCATTTTTGCATTGGTTCTTTCTCAACTTTGTGGGTTTTTCAACCTCCAATCTTTGAGGCTGGTAACCTTTGGATGGGGTTTTTGTGGGTTTTGTTGATGTTGTTGTTGTTGTTTATTACTGTTTGTTTTTCTTTTAATAGTCAGCCCCTTCTTCTGTAAGGCTGCTGCAGTTTACTGGGAGACCACTCCAGACCCGATTCACCTGGGTCCCTCCTGCACCTGAAGGTATTACCAGGGGAGGCTGCAGAACAACAAAGATGGCTGCCTGCTCCTCCTTCTCTGGGAGCTCCATCCCAGAGAGCCATGGAGCTGATGCTTGCCATAACGCTACTGTATGTAGTGCCTGGCAACACGTTAGGAGGTTTCACTCAGGCAGCGTGAGATCGGGCCCACTTAAAGAAACAGCCTGGCTCTCCTTGGTGGAGCTGGAGTGCTGCGCTGGGGGGAATCACGCTTGTCCGGACTTCCTGGCCTCTTCAGAGACAGTGGCAGGAAAGACTAGGTCCTCTGAACGTCAGACCATGGCTGCTCCTCTCCCCAGTGGCTCCTTCCCAGGGATATAAGAGTTCTGTCCATAAACTCTTGGCTGGGTTTGCTGCAATTCCTGCAGCAAGGCATCACCCAGTGAGGAGGGATGGATCCAGGTAATGCCTAAAAAAGTAGTGTGCCCATTATCTGCTACAGCCGCTGTGCTGTGCTGTGGGGAATTCCTGTTGGACCAAACCGCCCAATCTCCCTGACAACAGCAGGGAAAAATGACTGACTGGAGTTGCAGTGATGGTGGCTGCCCCTGCCCCAGGAACTCAGTTGTCTTAGGCAGTGTCCAGTCTGATGCTGCTCGCAGCAACTCAAGGGGGTTGCACAGCTCCCTGCTTGGGATCCAAGGCCCTGGTGGCATGGGCTCACGAGGGGATCCTTGATATACAGGGTGCACAGATCTGTGGAAAAAGCATGGTTTCCTGGGTGGGATAGCACAGTCACTCCCCACCTCCCTTGGCTGCTTGGCTGGGTGTGGGAGTTCCCCTTATCCCATGCAGTTCCTGGGTCATTGCTCCACCCTGCTTTGCTTTGCTTTGCATTGGTGAGGCCAAATGCCTGGTAAGTTCCAATCAGAGAACCTGGATACCTTAGCTGAAGGTGGAGGATTCACTAGTTGTTTTCATTCTTCTCCGTGGCAGCCACAGACCAGAGCTGCTTTTTTTTTCCTTTTTTTTTTTTTTTTTTTTTCCTCTGGAGTCTCACTCTGTAGCCCAGGCTGGAGTGCAGTGGCACAATCCCGGCTCCCTGCAACCTCCAGCTCCCGGCTTGAAGCAGTTCTCCTGCCTCAGCCTCCCGAGTAGCTGGGACTACAGGCATGTACCACCATGACCAGCTAGTTTTTTGCATTGTTTAGTAGAGACGGGGTTTCACCGTGTTAGCCAGGATGGTCTCGATCTCCTGACCTCGTGATATGCCTGCCTCGGCCTCCCAGGGTGCTGGAATTACAGGCATAAGCCAGCCACTGCACCCAGCCCAGAGCTGCTTCTAATTGGCCATCTTGGCTCCTCCTCCTATTCGATATTTTCAAGATCCTTGGTGGATGCATGGATCAGCCCATCTTTCCAGGTGCTATTTCCAGCAATTACATAACTAGGATCCTTGGAAAGTAATATAATGTGGGACACCTTATGACACATATTTTTTTCTGGTGCTTCTCAATTCAATATGCAGACTAAGTTACTTGTAGGTGTGCATTTTTCTAAAACAAGGACATAAGTACTGGATAATGATGCTATGTTGTTCATTGAATATTTTAAACAAGTTTGATAGAGGATAATACAGGTAATGAAAGCCAGAAACACCTGGCAGATGGAGAGGAAAGCATCTTGCTAAGTATTCTTGCCATTTTGGCTAACAAAGTCTTGTTACCCCATGAGCAGGAGTAAGAGCCAGAAGGAAGACAAGCAATTGCAAGCTCTGAGTTGAGTACATGGAATGAATTGGGAAGACTGGCAATTCAGAAGACCAATGAACAGCCAATTCTGCTGCCTGGGCCTTACAATGATTTTTCTTTCCTTCTGTAGCTGAGGCAAAACAAAACAAACTCAAAACCAAACATCCAAAACACAAAAATGAAACAATACTTAATGGACCATAGACAAGCAAATAATCAAAACCACATATTTGGGTTTTTGGTGAGAACTGACAGTTACAAGAACAATGGGTGAATACAGAGTACCACCTTGTCAACATACCTCACTGAAATCTTATTTTTGGAAGTTGTGTTTGATAGCAGAATCTTCCCCAAGAAATAGAGATTTGTGAGTATGATAAACAGGTCTTCTTCACGAGGACATCAGGTAGCTTATGCTCTGGGAAAGAGGCAGTTAAAGTCATATTAGTTTGGAAAGAAAAAAACACTCTAAAACACTCTGTGCTATTCTAAAAAATAGGATGAGATTCAAAAACAATAACTTAAAGATAGGCTGATGTATTTTTGAGAATATATTAAAAGTCACAAAAGTGAATTTCTAAGAATTAGTAATCTGTTAAACTTGATTTGAATAGACAACTTTGAAGTGCATTGGTTTTATTCATAAAGAAGAAAAAGGTATATATTTAAGCACTATTGGTTGATGTAACATTGCAGGTTTGAATTCAAATGAATTGAAAAAATAACCTAAAAAGTTATCCAAGCATGTTTTCAGTAGACAGTAATGGAACATTTGTTTATTCCGAAGAGCACAGGAAATGGAGCCTAGAGGCTTTGTGATATTAAGAAGCAGGTAGAATGAATGACCTTTCCCTGAGGCAACTCAATATTTGGTGGTGTTTTCTTTTGGACATTTTATAAAATATAGTAACAAATAGCAAAAAAATGTGCAAACCACGTGGGAATGAGGGAATGAGGAGGCCACTGCGTGAAGTGTTTAAACTGTGATCATCTATGATACACCCATCTGTTCCTATTAGAAGAAACAAGATGTTCTCAAGTGCTTCAAAGTTAAGTGAGTTAGGAAACTGTTACAATTATGTGTTAAAATTATTGGTTACCAGGGGCAGTATTCAGATTATTTTCCCTATCTCCTGCTTGGGTTTGCTACCACCTCCCAATTCATTCTCATGCTATCAGAGCTCCTGAGGGCTTGGGGCCACCAGGTCATCGCTGGAGAAAGTGTTGAGATACAAATTGGATTTACAGCTCCCTACTAGCTTTCTTGATATACTAACAGTCATTTAGCCATTAGTCTTTTAACCCATGAAAACCTGAAGTTATAACATCTGTTATACTCAAAGCTAGTTCTAACACCTGACATTGACTGAAAAGCAGAGCAAGCAATTATATTTACTGGAGATTTTGGCGCGCGCTCTCTCTCTCTCTCTCTCTAGCTCTATCTATATATCATGCCAGCATCCACTAAAATTGCCAATGGAAAAACAAAAACAGATTAGTTGTTTATATCATCATTGAATTTCAGAGCTACTTTGAATCAGTGTGAGTGATTTGTTGAACTCCTTCATTTCATTTTCTCTGAACAGCTGAGGAACATAGAACTAATTTGTACTATCATTGAAACGTACTTTAATTAGAAGGCACACAATTGTCAAGTTACAGAAATTATGTCTTCAGGTTTTAAATGATGCCTTGTGTCCCGTAAAAGCTGTCAGTTTTTTTCACTCAAAGATACATGATTATCATCTTCTTCCTGAACCCCATGTTTCCTCTGTGCTCCAACACACTTAATCCCATTCACCTTCATCCAGTCACCGAAGCTACAAACCTAGGCATTCTCTTTGCTTCGTATCCTATTCTTACATTTAATGTTTAATCAAATTACTGTGTACTGCTTATTTAATTCCATAAACAGTTTTTGAATCAGTCCCTAATTTTGTATTCCTGCTAAAAGAACTCTGGTGTAGACTCTCATCATCCTTTGTCTGCATTATTGCAAAGTCTCCCTGCATTGAGATTCTAGACTTCACTCCCCTCAGAGCTGCTGAAGGGGTTAATCTATAGTCTGATGAGTCCTCACAAAGCTAAAAGTAGAACTACCATTCAACCCAGCAACCCTATTACTGGGTATATACCCAGAGGAACATAAATCATTCTACCATAAAGACACATGCATGTGAATGTTCACTGAAGCACTATTCAGGATAGCAAAGACATGGAATTAGCCTAAATGCCCATCAATGACAGATTGGATAAAGAAAATGTGGTACGTATACACCGTGGAATACTAGGCAGCCATAAAAAGAACTAGATCATGTTTTTTTGTGGGAACATGGATGGAGCTGGAGGCTATTATCATTAGCAAACTAATGCAGGAACGGTAAACCAAATGTCAGATGTTCTCACTTATAAGTGAGAGCTGAATGATCAGAACTTATTAACATAAGGAGTAAACAGCAGACAAAGACACTGAGGTCTACTTGAGTAGGGAAGCTGGGAGGAAGGAGAGGAGCAGAAAATATAATTATTGGGTACTGGGCTTAATACCTGGATGATGAAATAATATGTACAACAAACCCCCATGACATGTTTTTACCTATGTAACAAACCTTCACATGTACCCTCAACTTATTAATTTTTTTAAAAGGGGCTAATCTGAAACAAAAATCTGACCATTAAACTCTTTCAGTAATTGATCTCCATTTTCTGCAGAGTAAATATCAAGCTACTAGACATGATCCTTCATGAGGACCTTTTCCTATAGCTTTAGTTTTTCTAAGATTATTAGAAGTCTTTTCCATGAAAACTTCTCTTTCTATATCTATGTTGTAGTATGTTAATAAGATCATTTCTTATTTCTCCAGATTAGACTTCAGGTGCAACCTGCCCCACCTCTAAAAAGTGACTACTCAAGTAAAAAGTAATGCATTACCGAATAGAACATATATTTTAAGGCAAACATCTAGTAACACTTGTGGCTTTCACATGAAATTCACTTCTCTCATCATCCTTTCTTTTCATTTGTTTAAAGTCTCACCATTTACCATCACAGATATATCTATGTTTATGTTTGCCTCTTCCCAAAGCACAGCTGAGTTATGCGTGTATTTGAAAACTTAATAGATGGAAAATATATTGCTCAGTTATATGGATATTGTCATACTGAAAAACTGTAAAAATCTGTAGCTCTGGCTACAAGAAAAATTATGATTAAAAAACTGTTTCTACATATCTTCTATCCAGTCATGTTGGAAATTCATTTAGATCCATCTTTAAAACCATAACCAAGATTTTCTCTTTCTGTAATATACACATATGATTCTTAAGCCTGAAGAAATATTAAAAGTATGCATACAGAGGAGAATTGTTTGAATATGAGTGCTTTTAGATATGGAGAGTCTGGGTTTTACACTGCTTTACTAATATCTCTGCAGTTATTCATTCATTCAACTTTCACAGTTTGAGCATCTACTGTCTGCTTCATGCTGAGATAAAATATAAAAGACTTACAATATCTTCGTTCAAGGAGCAGTGAGAAAGTCACAGATTTTTTCATAAGGATTCTCAAATTAGTGATACAAATATAAAATTTCTCTCTTTTTTTTCTAATTAGTGAGTCCTATTATGCTATGCAAAATCTCTTTCAATTCATAAAGACAACATGAGAAAAAAATTTTAAAATTTTCGGATAACTTTGTTTTAAAATACCCAGATTACAAATTTAATCTCAGATGATTTTGAATTTTTGTTTCTCACATCTGTCAACCAATGGATCAATTTGTCACCTGCGGTTTGAAAGAGAGGCCTCCCTGTGTGCCTCTGTGTCATCTCTTCTACGCTTCCCACATTTGGGTTCAGGCTTTTGAGAATGAAAGTATATAGGTGGGTGTGGAGGTTATGCCAGTCATTGACAGGTGTCCATGTCCTCACTCTGCTTCCAATTGCTCCAGTTGGATCCTAGTAGCCCTGTAGAAATGGTGATCTCCTGGTAGGTGACATGTACGGTTTTCTCAGGACCTTGCTCTTGCTCTGCTTCCCTCCAGCCCACTTATTCACTGAAGACCTCTTCAGAGAGGACCAGGTGGGTCCTCCTTCAGGAATTCTATGCCTTCCATTTGGGGCACTCTCTAATGTGGAAAGTTGAAAAGCTTCCACAGGGTGATCTTCTGTGCTTCATCACATGGCCCCAGAAAAGTCACAGAGATGCCCTCCACACAAGACAGAAATTCCCAAAGGGAAACTTGCACCATTATTTGTTTACAATATCATAAAATAATAGTTCCTGTGTTCAAAAGAGATTAGTTAATGACAAATTATGTAAGAGTAAATGGTTTACTACATTGTAATGATCCACAGAGCTTATTATAATTTCTATATTCTAAGTCTTCAAGAGAGAGTTATATTAAGTAATGATTTTACATTTACTTATGACTGTTCTTCAGAACATACTTTAAGAAAAGTTCATCAATGCAAATTCTGAATTTCATATTAGGATAAATAAAAACTCAAAGATTAAATAGCATAGGATATAAGACATTTTAACAGAGGATACTCTCTTTATACCCAATTTTGTCATTTAAAAAAGCTTCAAATAAACATTTTCTCATCAGTTTTCCTGACTTAAAACCATACAACTGGCTTCAAATTTCAAAGGCAAATCATAAGGAATTAATACCTACATTTTTCTGAACCAATTTTATGTCCAGGTTTACCCAGTATATAATTCCATCAATTTTCTTAATTCTTTAAAAAGACCGCCTTTGAATAATGTAAAATTTGATATGGAGTTGAATTAAATAATTATAGCATTTAATGGGATTACTTTAGGCTTGAAATTTTATATTTTTTATGGTTTCGAGTAAAATATTAAGCCATAAACTAGAAGTTTTTCTAAGAAAATATTTGCATTTAGTGTCAAAGGCAATTGGATTATATTAACAAAAACTTATGTTACTATCTGTTTCAATCCTAAAATTAATGTTCTCTTCTTAGGGTTAAAAATGAATATTGAAAAAGAAATGACTTGTGAACAATAAAGCTTTCTTTGCAAGCCTGTTATAACAATCAACCATCTCTTTAGTCTATCTGTATATACAAATAAATTATTCAAGTCATAATGTGAGAATTATTGACCCAACAAAGAAAAACTTTATAATAATGAGAAAATTATTGTAGTGAGAAGGGTAAACATATTGGAATCTGATCTTGCTTGAATGCTAACTTTGTGATGGGACACGGTATGATTATAAATATAATAATTTCATTGAGTTTTGCAGGGTTGATTAAACTTTATTGGACGTTGTGAAATTGAAATATCAATTTCTAGTCTTATGGAGGCAGGAAGAATGGTACAGAAATGTTAATTGTGGAAGTCTTCATCAAGAAAATGCCAGTTGGGTTAGACTGTGAAGGATGAGTAGACTTAGGCAATTGCCTGTGGAGAGAAGAGAGTTCAGAGAAGATAAAACATGAGGAAAGAAGAGTATGCATCGATTAATGTGGGTTCAGGAAAATGCTCAGTATACCACTGAAAAATGTTCTCTCTCCTCTCTCTCTCTCTCTCTCTCTCTCTCTCTCTCTCTCTGTGTGTGTGTGTGTGTGTGTGTGTGTGTGTGTGTGTGTGTGGAAAAGGCAGCCTAGCTACGGAGAGTGCAGATTATACACGTCCTGAAATGCTATGCTAAGGTATGCAGACATCATTTTGTAGAAAATGAGGACATTTTAAAGGTTGCAGCAAAGTGTGCCATGAATGGTATCTATTTTAGCTGGTAGCACTGTAGTTCATGTTAAGAATGTATTAGAAATTATGCTAAGAGAAATAACCCAGACACAGAGAGACACATACTGTATGATACCACTTATTGTTGGAATCTGGAGAAGTTGAACTAATGGAAACAGAGTAGAATGGTGGTTGCCAGGGACTGAGAAGTGGGGAAAATTGGGAGATGGTGATGAAAGGGTCCAAAATTTCAGTTATAAGATGAACACAATAACTTATAACACTTATGACTTATGAGTTATAAGTTCGGGGATCTGATGTACAGTGTGGGTGGTGCTGGCTGTGTTAATTAATTTTACTATAATAATCATTACACAATCTATATCAGGCCATCACATTGTATTCCTTAAATATATATGATCTTTATTTGTGAATGAAATATTTTAAAATTAAGAAAGGGAATGTATTAAACTTGAAACTACTAAGAGTTCTGTTACAGTACACCCAGTAAGACATGAAGGTTGCCTATGATTGGTGGTGATTTTGAGCATGGAAATTAAGTATTTTAAATGAAAGTCATTCGGTGGCAGGAAAAATGATTAGTGGAACTCTAAGAGAATTCTTATAAAAAGTAGCTTGATCTTTCAGAACTTACATGCTTGCAAGGTGTAGGAAACCGTCACTCTGCTTGAATGTCTCTGCATGGTTACCTGTGTCTTTTTGTATGCTCTTATCTTCTCTCTGAGTCTCTCCTTGGATTAGCTTTCTCTGCTTGCCAAATTCCCAGGCATGAAAATTTTATTAGTATAAGCTTTATTATTAGTATAAGCTTTATCACTGCTTAACCCTGTTCCAGTTTTATTGGAATAGTGAGGTGGTTGCTTTTTTCCCCTGCCACAGGGTTGTTCCTAATGGAGAATAAGCTAGGCAATTTCTCTAAGGTGGGAAATATTGTTTCAGTAAGTGAGTTACAGACTGAGAAAATGAATGGCTTCTCCAGTTTAGGGGAAATAGGTTAGAAAGTAATAGAATTAGAACAACTTGATGATAAACTAAATGTTAGATGAAGGACAGGAAGTTGTTAAAATTCTCAGTCTTGGGAAGATAGGAGGAGTTCCTTCTGAGACAATGAACTCCTTGAGGGAAGACACAATCATGTTTCCAGACTAAGTAATGATTGACACATAAAAGCATTCAATAAATATTTATCCACAGGGAGAATAGATCAACTAACTTAGCCAATGTGGAAGGTCAAGTGTGTTTCTGCAAATAGAATAGGAACTTTGGACCCATACCTGGCCATGGAGACAGGAGATGCCCTAGAAGAGAGGGAACAGAACAACTCCCATTCTTCCCAAGTCCCTGTAAGTAGGAAGGCCACTATCACAGGTGCAGGTGCAGATCTTGGTGGCAGTAGCCAATATTCAAATGAGAACTTTGAAGGCGGAAGAGGAACTGGGTCCCATGTGAACAGCAACTGAAAGCGGGAGTCAGTGACTCCTGAGAAATGAGCAAAAGCTGCTCAGAAGGCCATGGAGCAATAAGGGTTGTTTTAGCTCAAGCTGCTCTAACAAATTACCATAGACTGGGGGACTTATAAAATACACACAATTATTTCTCATAGTTCTGGAGCTGGAAGTCTGAGCCGAGGTTGCCAGCATGGTTGGGTTCTGATGAACCTCTTCAGGGTTGCAGATAGGCGACTTCTCATTGTATTCTCCCAGGATGGAAAGTGAACAAATTAGCTCTGTAGCTTCTTTTTATAAGAGTGCTAATCATATTCACGAGGGCTACATCCTCATATCCTAATTACCTCCCACAGGCCCCACCGCCCAATACCATCACACTGTGAATGGGGGTTCAATACAGTACTTTTGGAGGGACACAGAAACATTCAGTTCATTGCCTAGGTGGAAGTTCCTGTCCAAGGCGAGATCTGGAGGCATCTCCAGCCCAATGCACACATCTTGTGTGGAGGCAGAACAGGATCCAAGAGATAGAAGGTGTGCCTGGGAAGGGTGATGCCAAAGGGCTCTTCACCTGGAGATTCCTACAGATCCTGACACAAACCTGTCATCTCAGCTCTTTGTAGGGGAGAAAGAAAGACTAATTGAATCAGCCAGTAGCTTGCTTCTCTAGTGTTTCCCCCAGAATATCTGTGGTACTCACCTCAACCACACAATTTTATCTGGCAAAGGAAGTGATTAGAGCTTGTCTTGAGGCTGAAATGATCTCAGTCTGTTCTCCACTATTTAAATGGGTAAGAAACTCAACTTGATGACGTGGAGCTGGGTTTTTAATGCCAGTGTCCTCTGGGCTGCTTTTGGTATAGGCAGGAAATCAAGCAATTAAACGAAAATATTTTCAAGAGGAGATTTTACATACATGTACAGTCATCCATTGGTATCCCTGGTGGATTGGTTTCAGGACCTCCGTGAATACCAAAATCTGCGAATGCTCATGTCCCTTTATATAAAATGGTGTAGCATTTGCATAAAACCTATAAACATCCTCCATTACACTTTAAATCATCTTTAGATTACTTATAACACCCAATACAATGTAAACGTATGTAAATAGTTGTTATACTGTATTTTAAAAATTTGTATTATTATTGTTGTATTGCTATTTATTTATTTTTCCAAATTTGCTTTGCTTTTTTGTTTTGTTTTAACTTAAGGATACCCCAAGATTCCCAAATATTTTTGATCCAGGTTGAATCTGCTGATGCAGGGCCCATGAAGACCAAATATTGACTATGTATTTATATATACAGATGGTCCCCAACTCACAAGGATTTGAGTTACAATTTTTCAGACTTACAATGTTATGAAAGTTACAAGCATTTAGTAAGAACCCTACTCTAAGTACCCATGCAGCCATTCTGGTTTTCACTGTCAGTACAGTATTCAATAAACTGCATGAAACATTCAACACTTTAGTGTAAAACAGGCTTTTTATTAGATGATTTTGCCCAGCTGTGGGCTATTGTAAGTGTTCTGAAAATATTTCAGGCAGGCTCGGCTAAGTTATGATGTTGGTAGGTTAAGTGTGCTAAGTGCATTTTCAACTCTATTTTTAGTTTATGATGGGTTTACCTGGACATAACCTCATTCTAAGTTGAGGAGCATCTGTGTATTTCACGATCAGATCCCAGGCAGGATAGAAAACACAGAGTGTAAGCAAAAGTATAAAAACATTTTCAAAATGAGGAAAATAGTTGCTAGCATTTATGTTAAATAAAAGATCTTTATAAAAACTAAGTGTTCTAGTGGAAATGTAGAGAATTTTGCTCCCTCTGTACAAAAGCTATCAACCTCTCAATTATTACTTTCTTTTACCTACTCTTAATACTTCTACCAGTGTGGATTTTTGTGAATTTTTGAAAACGCTAACTTGAGTGAATCATATAGCTCAGTTTGTAATTTTGATAAAGAAGGTAGATTTTCTGCAATTTATAGTTTTTTTCCCTCTGAATTGCTAGATTTGTTCTTTTTAGGAGTGCAAAATTTATTATGGACTTGCTATATCCTGACTCATTCAAACTTTGTTTTATACTCCACAACAGCACAGGAAAATTTCTCCACCCTACCCTGGTGCCACCGACCTCCCCGTCCCCGCCCCGCCCCCGCCCGCGCCCCCTCCCCCTCGTCCCCCACCGTCCCCACGTCCCCCCGCTCCGCCCTCGCTCGCTTGTCCCCCGCCCCGCCCCCGCCCCCGCTCCCCGCGCCCACGCGAAAGCTACATGAGGAGGGTGATCTTTCCTTTCTCCTTGGCGTTTTTTTCTTCCCAGTCTATCTGTCATGGTGGAAATGAAACAATCTACTGAGATAGATAGGCTTTGACAAGGAGAACATATGCTGTGGTAGAAGGAACCAGGATTGGATTAGGAATCCAACTACTTGAATTCCAGCTCGGGTTCTGTTATAGAGGTCTAAAAGGGTGATAATTATCATAAAACTATCTTGTGCATAGAACATCACTCTTTTGGGTCTCAGTCATTCTATCTGTAAAAGAATACGATAGGACTAACAGCCTCTACATTATTTTCTGACTGTATTCCAACAGAATTCTAGGAGTACTTCTGTTATTCTAAGTATTTTATGTATGTTTTATTTTTTTGAGACAGGGTCTCACTCTGTTGCCCAGGCTGGAGTGCAGTGACGCTATCACAGCTTTCTGCAGCCTGGACCTCCTGGGCTTAAGTGAGCCTCCCACCTCAGCCCCCTGAGTAGCTGGAACCACAGGCATCCATCAGCATGGCTGGCTAATTTTTTAAACTTTTGAATTTTGAAAATGTTTTGTAGAGAAAGGGCCTCACTTTATCGCCCAAGCCAGTTTCGAACTCCAGGGCTCAAGTGATCGGCCTGCTTCAGCCTCTCAAAATGCTGGGATTACAGGTGTGAGCGACCAGGCCTGACCACATCTCCGTTTACACATAGTTTATGTAGTAGTTCATCTCAATAGCATGATTTTAATAATCCTGGTAGTATTTTCCACTTCTCACACCCCTAAATCACTTGTTGAAATTCCATTAGTAGCACATTTATTTTGGATTAAGAAGTTATTCATTTAAAATACAAATGGCCATTGATATTCTTGATGGAGCAATTGCAGGGCACTGATTAGAGAAGAGATACCCCCAGGAGCGGACCCTAGGGAAAATTCTGACAGCTTAGAGGGAGGGGTACAGGTTTTCTCATGGTCTGCTTTTCTTCTTCAATGGCGTGGCGTTGCCTACGTGTTCTGCTTGTCTGATGGCTCTTTACAGCTTCCCATTGCCCCCATCTGCCTTCAGAGTCATTGAAGGAAATAAGGAAATAAGATGGGAGCTTGAATGTCTGTCTGATCACAACTCTTTTAAGAGCATTCCTTCAGTTCAACTATGAAAACGGTAGTCACAAAACTCTTAATGCTCTAGCTTTGGCGGATGGACTGGCACATTATAACTTAGCATCACCTTGGAGAAGTGCTCATTTTAACAGAATCGATTCAGAAACATTTATGTGCATTTGGTTAATGTTAACTGACAACTCTAATTAATTTCTTTAAAATGTGAATGTCTTTAGTCAGCACAGGCATGTTGCGGTATAGTTTATCTTACACCTAAGCACTCCCGTTGTATTTAATCTGCTCCTTTGCACTTAGGAATGTCACCTTGATGACTCCTGAAGTAAATAGAATCTGTGACCCTAGTAGAGTATAACACAAGCAGGTAATGCAATTTGGTACTTATAGCTCACTACAGTGGTGTGATGATGTGGTAGGGTGGGAAATGACAGGGGCTACATCTCAAAGACCTTCCTTGCCTCCTTCTGGACCATACATCTGTTCTCAGAAACTCCCAGGCCACTCAGTTTATACTTATGAGGCACTGGTATGTGCAAGGATAAAAAATCATCCTTCAACACTAACTATTGGCTTGGAATGTTCCTGGAGAAGAGAACTTGAATTTGTGGAAAATATCGTATTTTAAATTACATTTTGATATGGTTGTCATTTCAGTAATGTTTTGATTCAATCGTTTATATTTAGGTTCTCCTCCTTATGTCAGGACAGTTTTGGCAACAGGCAATATGAGGGACAATGCATTAAATAAGGCAGAGATTATAAATTCCATGTCCTGGATTCATGCCTTGAAAAACATAGTTTAAAAATAGAAAACTCTTATGGAATCAAATTATTACCTTAATCCTAAATCCTGCTGAATTTCTGTTTTGTTTACAACTGTGTAACCTCAATTCTTTTGACATTCAGCTTAATAATGTTGCTTTCAGTTATGGCTCTGTAGTCCAACTTCCAGCCTGGAACACAGCTTATGGCTAATGTGATTTAGAGTCTGCAGAAATGTGTTTTACGGCAGAAGTGATGATAACACAGCCATGGTTACAGTGGCGTGCAAAGTGCATTCACCGTCCTATTATATTTGTCATCATTTGTGGTCTCTGATAGGATGTCTGTTTCAGATTGCATGAGGGGAGTGGACATACCTGCATGATGCTTTGTTACACATTTCCTGGGGAAAGAATTGCTGTGTTGGCATCTGCCGTGGGAGCTGTGATAAGAAATTTTCCTTTCAGAACCTTCTCTAACAACCATGCTTGCTTTCAAAAGATCAGAAATGCTCGTTTGGAAGGGCAACCATTATTTCTTGCTTTACAGAAAGATTTTTCCGAAGGTTACAAAAAGGAAAAGCAAATAGAGAAAATGGGTAGTTTTGGACATCTTGTGCTTAGAGGTCAGCCTAACCCATCAAATATCAGCCTATGGACAAGCTTCGTACTGAACTCTCAGCAGGGAGCTTAAAACCAGGGCAACAAACAGGTAGGCCTTCCCTTGCAATCTGTGCAATCTGCTTGGTACTAACATTTATACATTGATTTCCTGGACTCTGCGTCTGATTTAATGATTTACATTCTCGTTGTTTACCTGCTCCTTTTGTTAATTATTCAAATTTTGGGCACAAGCGTTTGTATTATTTGTGTATGTTTTAAAGTGATTAATGTGATTCTGTTGACAGCCCATTCCAGTTTGTTCAGAATTGTAACATACACCGTGCTATTCTTGTTCACCAGGCTTTTAGGCCTTGTTTATTTGATTGGGTCTCTTGTTTGCTATTTATAGCTTGAAATGACAGTCCTCAATCATGGACAGCCTCTCAAAAATTCTGAGCTTTGGTTAAAATAAAATTACAGATGTGAAGATGAGAAAAATAACCCAGAAACTAGGCTGAGGTAATGCAGCATTACTATCTTCACTTTGACACCTGAAATATGGCACTTTTGAGTGTGTGTCTTTTTGGCCTCATAACCTCAAAGTTTGGTTAATGTAAATAAAAGACCCCAACCTGTATTGTGTGGCATCTTATGCTTTTCTCAAGGACGTCCACTTATTTAAAATGTTATGATTGTAATTAGCAGCAGAAAGCCTGCCAGACATTTGCAATATACAGAAAGAAAAGTTATTATGCATAGCACGCTATGATATTCTATAAATCAATGATAAAAATTAAAAAGCGCTTAATTTATAAAGCAAAAACACAGTAGAAAGATCACCAGAGAGAAATATAAACTAAAACCATAATGAGATAACATTTTTCACACATTATATTAGTAAGAGTAAGGTAGTAACTTCCAGTATTCACTCATAACCATTGCTCCCCTCCTTCATGGCACATAAGAAAATTATGTTTCCCTATTCGTTTGCAGTTAGATGGGGCAGGTGATGGGTGCCAAGCCTGGCAAGAGGAAGCAGTATTCATCACTGCTGTGCCTGGACATTTAAACATCATCTCTCTTCCAGACTTCTGCAGCAAATTTCAGAAATGTTGGCTCCAGATGGCTTAGCGACAAGGTTAGGAGGAGAGAAAACTTCGGTGATAAATACATAACATTTAGATTTTGTTAAACCATTGGGATTTGGGGATTACATATTTATGTAATGTTCTATGCCAAGGTACCACTATCTTGACTGATGCAAACAGTAAAATCAATTGGTAATAGCTTGTGTGGGTGGCTATGTGAAGAAATGGGTACCAATTGTGGGATTGTATGTTGCTTGATGTGATTTAGCTATGTCCCCACCCAAATATCGTCTTGAATTGCAGTTTCCACAATTCACACATGTCACGGGAGGGACGTGATGGGAGGTAAGTGAATCATAGGGGTGGTTACCCCCATGCCTCTGTTCTCATGATAGTAAGTTCTCGAGAGACCTTTTCAATTCAGTATTATCCTCTTTTGCCATTGGTCTAGAAAAGTTTTCGTCTTTACAATATCATCCTCTGTTGCCATTAGTCTAGAAAAGCAGCAAATATTCAAGAGGTGATTGGGTTTTGTTAAAAGGATTCAGTTTTATGTATTCACAACATGTGATTTGGAATTGGAACTTACAGTTAAAAGGGAAGCGGAGCATAAACATTTGGAAAATTTGCAGACTGACGATGTGATAGAAAAGAAAATCTCATTTTCTGGGGAGAAATTTAAGCCTGCTACAGAAATTTGCATAAGTAACAAGGAGCCAAATCTTAATCACCAAGACAATGGTGGGAAATGTCTCCAGGGCACGTCAGAGACCTTCAGGGCAGACTCTCCCATGACAGACCCAGAGGCCTTAGAGGGAAAAATGGTTTAGTGGACTGGCCGCAGGGCCCCTCTGTTGTGTGCAGCCTAGGGAGTTGGTATCCTATGTCCCAGCCACTCTAGCCACGGCTAAAATGGGCCCAAGTACAGCTTGGGTCATGGCTTCAGAGGGTGCAAGCCTCAAGTGCTGGGAGTTTCTATGTGGTATTGAGCCTGCAGGTGCACAGAAATCAAGAATTGAGATTTGGGAACCTCCGTCTAGATTTCAGAGAATGGTCTCCTCAGCCATGTGGAACTGTGAGTCAATTAAACCTCTTTCCTTTACAAATTACCCAGTCAGGGGCAGTCTTTCACAGCAGCATGAGAATGAACTAACACATTGGTACATTCTTTTGGAAACAATTTAACTACTTGTGTAAAAATACAAAATAACCAACAATTAGTGTGCCAAATAACCAACAATTTTACTTCTGTTATTTTATCTAACCATGATACTCTTCCAAAGGTAAAAGAGAATATTTCTTGCAGAAATATTATAAATAAATGATTGAAAATAAGTTAACCATCTATGAATAGACAAAGTGAATTTTTCCAAAAAAATAAAAGGTACGCGACAATCTAAATAATAAAGAATGCTTATATTTACTACCAGGGTGAATCAACCTTGAAATTTTTGCATGAACAAACAAGGTTTAAATGATAGAAAGCTTTTTGTAGTGTTCTATGTTATAGCTAGCTATATGTAGAATAGAATACAATTTTAAAAACTGAACAGAAAAATCTGTGATAAATGAATAGATGTGAGAAACAGAAAAAAACTTGAGTAATACTCACTAAGCTGTCGAGCAGTTGTAGTTTAGTATAAATAGGAACAGGAGAGAAAGAAGAACAGTGAGATATATATCATACATTTCTGAGTCAGATTTGTTAAGATAATCATGTAGTATTTTGTAAGTTCAAAATCTACACACTGTAAAACATTTACATATATTTGAGGTGATTCATACATTAGCTTTTAATAGTCATAGTAGGAATCTGACTATACTTTTTGGTTTTATTGCCCACAGATGCAAAGTGTTGGTATTTGTGAATATTTTAACTTCCTGGATATAAATGTATCTAAACCATTCATTTGTAAAACCAAAATGAATGAAAGCAGCTATTATATGGGACACTAGCTCAAAAGGTTATGGGCATATGTGTTTATCCCTTACCCTCTTCCAAATTTCAGTCAAATGACACAAAGAACAAAAAAAATTATAAAGCAATTTGGTTTTTGTGTTAAAACTAGGATTGGCTGTCCACCATGAGATGGACATAGGAGGTGACATTATAAGAGGACGAATACCCCAACAAGGGTATTAGGGGAAAGAATCTTCAGAGCAACACCATTAATGCTCCCTGGGGCTAAAGAAGAAGAAGGCAAAGAAGATGAAGAAGGCAAAGAAGTTGAAGAAGGAAAAGAAGATGAAGAAGAAAAAGAAGAAGTAGAGGAGAGTGGGATAGTTTATAAAGTGCAAGACTTGATCTGATCTGTGTCTTCAAAATATAAAAATTCTGTGGTAGGCCTCACTTTCACTAGATGTAAGGAATAGGGTGTCTTAGTTCATTTTGTGCTGATGTAACAGAATACCACAAGGCATTCTCATGAAGTTAGAAATTTATCTCACAGTTCTGGAGGCTGGGAAGTCCAAGATCAAGGCACCAGCAGGTTCAGTTGTCTGGTAAGACAGGTATGCCGTGTCCTTACACGGCAGAAGGCAAAAAGGCAAAAAGGCAAGAGGCCCTAATGCTGTGTGAAGCCTTTGATATAAAAGCCTCAATCCCACTCAGGAGGGAGGAGCCCTCATGAACTAATCATGCCTTAAAGCTCCCACCTCTCAATGCCACCACATTGGCCATTAAGTTTCAACACCTGAAGTTTGAAGGGTAGACATTCAGACCACAGCATGAGATGTGCCAAATGAAGCTTGAACATTACTTGAACTGGCCCCAAGCAAAGAGAGTTCTGACTGTTAGAGAAAAGTTGTCACTGCCAGCATGTAGGATTCTAGCCTAGGAGACACATGATAACATGCCTTGTGAAACTCCTGACTCCTGGAAAGCAGATCTCATTTTTAAGAAATATCATGGTAGTGGCTTTATCTCCAATACATTGTACTAAATGATTGGTATATGCATGAATTGTTAAAGAAACTAAAATTATTTGGTATATAAAAGAAATAGTAAGAGGTAATCATATTATGATCTTTGGGAGCACCTTTTTAAAACTTTTTTCTATTTTATACAAGATGGTGTTTACTGGTGGAAGGATTAGTCAGTTATCTAATGCCTAATCTACTTCTACAGGCCTTTTAAAATACTTCGGGATTAAAAAAAATTGATTATTGGAGTTTGTAGAAATAGCTTCCTTTAAGCCCTCTCAAGTTACTGCTAGGTTATTAGAAATTAATTATTCTTTTATTTATTTTAAAAGAACAAAAGAAATATACAGCTAATATTCCTATCTTATTGGAGTGTTTGCCAAATCGTATTTCAATAATGGGTTTTCTAAGAAAAAGTTCTCTAGTCAATTGCTTTATCGCTAGTTAATTTGTTTCTATAGATCAAATCAGAGCATTTATTTTACTTATATGCATTGTGAATCTGTAGGGAACTTATGGGAAAATTTTCCCATATTGTTTAATCATGCAAAATTTCTTAGAATCTCTTATCCTCTCACAGTATTTTAGTGTTTCACAAAATAGTTTTAAAACTTGCATTAAAATATTTTTTTAAGTGCCAGATGGTATAAAAAATGGAACCTTTAAAAATATTGAGTTTGTTTTTACATAACATGCTCTTTACATTAAAGAAATGTCCCTCTTGTATAAAATGTATTAGTGTTAAAGAGATTATATAAATTTTTTTTAGCAAACTTGTTTAGGAAAAATAATTTATTGAAGATTAACTGATTTGAGTATAGATTCTCACTGATAAATACAGCTATTAATTTTTACATTGGTTTTTCCTTTTTAAATACTCAGGATTGGGAAGAGCAAGCATAACATACTTTAAAGAAGGTATGCTGGAGGGGAACCTCATTTCTTCCCATGTCAAGAGATATATCCAGTGGTATAAGACACATAACATAGATACACAGACACATCTAAAATGACCTTCCCTCTCTTCACTAGATGGATGAAACTATTTTATAGAAACTATTTAATAGAATTTTGTAGATGGATGTAAAGCTTAAAGGTTCCTGGAACAATGGTGCTAATCTAATTCGCTGAACCTGCACGGGGATGTTTGTAGGGGGACAAGAGAGGATGGAGCAAAGGATATTCTTGGCATAAAACAAAGAATGCTGCAGTTGCCAAGCAGTTTTCATATCAGTTCAAATAGGTCAGTGTAGACAATGCATCTGTCATTACAGTCGGATGCAATAGTTGCCTCTAATTTTTAAGTTCTAAATGAAAATGGAAAACACTGTGGCCTTGTACCAGCTCTTGGAAGATAATTTGAGCAGGTACAAGTCTGATCTCAATGGTTGGACAGCCCTTCAGGTAATTTAAAAAGAAATTAGTATCTCAGTGAATTTTTCCTGGAAAATAGAAAACAAAGTTAGCAATGACGAACTGACCTTGATGCTTTACTCAAGAGCAATCTGCCTAAAGCTATTTACAACATGAATATGTGCTCCTCCTCTGTTGGTTTGGCTCACAAGTCTGTCATGGGAACGAGTTATTAAACTTGGATTTAATACACAGCCACACTGTGTCAGTGTGTGGGCTGCAAACAAAGCTGCTGACATAACCTCACTCCACCCTACCAGGGTTTTTCAGTGTGAGGCCAGCTCCCATGAGAAATCCGCCAAGTTCAAAGAAGATGAGGGGAAAATGAAGAATGTCTTTTATGTTCATCACTGTTCAAATCAAATCTAATTTGTAAACATTACATGCCAGTTTACTAGCAAACACTTTCTTAAATGGAAACGGCATGGCCTTAGGAACACAGGTTTTTATCTGGGTATTTGAAAGGAATCTTTAGTAACGGATCTCAGAAACACAGAGTATTTTAAATGAAGTTTTCAACAAGGAATACCTTTCAACTAAGATGGAAGTATCTTAAAATAAACACTCTCCATCTCTTTTGCATTTCTTCTAGGCCTTTCTCACATACAGACACTGCATATTTCCCACAGACTTTAACTTAAATTCTTGGAAGGTTAAGTTTATGAAATGACATAATTTTCTATGGCTGTCTAAAGAGTAATGGCATTTTGTTTTTCCTCCACACATACTGAAACCGGAATATTATATGTATGACAACAGTTCAGTGAAATCTTTGGGAAAATTTATACATAAATTGGTTCACGAGTGATGTGTAAATTGAATACTAACAATGGGGAAACTTTCCCTCATTTTCGTACATATGACATTTTGGCATATATGGCATTTTAGCAAAAAATGCTCATCTCTAGTTTCAGCCTTTGGAAAATAAATGTCTTGCTAAACAGTGAACCAAATGTGAGCATGTATTATTTATAAGATTTTTGAAATACTTTCTGATTTTTCCACCTTTCTTCGGAATATGACGGTTTACATTAAAATCCAGAAAAGGAGACTGGGAAGGCTTGAGAAAAGGGGAAAATTAGCAGAGTGGAGTGTTTGGGAAGTGAAGTGCTTTAACAAAGGATTGGTTACTCTGCCCAGGGCTACAAAGAGGTAGAATCAAAATATGGGGACTAAAAGTTGACCATTGGAACTGGTAAAATAGAAATCAGTGGAACTTAGTAAAAGCAGATTCCGTGAATCAGACTGGAGGGGCCGGAGGCCTTAATGTAGTGGCTAAGAGGAGAGAGGAGGGTCTTGTGCACAAGCGAAGGAGTTGGCTCTAGATGAGAGTAGGGTGGATGTATAATCTATTTTTTTAACATGTGGGAAGTGAGAATACATGCATATAAATGCATTTGTGCTGACTGGTTCATAGATGAGGTGGTGAGAAGATGAGAAAATCTCTTTGGAGTGATTTTATTTCCCCAGTAAAATAAGAAGCAAAATCATGGAATTGAAGAGAGAAAGAAGAGTGGATGTTGAAAATTTAAATGGAGAGGGTAATAATGAAATGATCATCCTGAAGAAGGAAAGGGTGAATTGACTAGGAAAATGTAGTAGGGATAGTTAGTACTAAAGTTAGAGATTCAGATAGTGAGGAATCAGAAAGATTGGGCTAATGGATTAGAGATGCTCATAGTATCAGGGAAATGCTCTAACTGCTAGAGTAGGTTAGCTAGGAAGATCGGGGAGGTCGCCACCAGAGAGTGGGAGCCATGCAGCAATAAAAAATGACAAAACTACAGAATGGCCATTGAATGAGTTCAGTAGTTACTTTTTGAACAGATATAAAAGCCACTCAGAATGACAACATGACTATTTGTGGAAATCCTATAATTTAGTACTGCAGTAAATGAGGGAGGATAACAAAGAGGTCAGTAGTTGACCTCTTTAACACAGAAATGTCAGTGATATTATCTGGTAATTTGAACTTCAGGGGGTTATGCTTTTTCAAGGAAAAGAAATGTTCTGGAATATGCAGTAAAGTTTAATGAGGTTACCTACTGCCTTTGGGAAGTATTAAATCACAGTGATTTTTTTCAAGGATGAGCTTGGAATCAAATTAACTTATGTCACTCAGTCAGTGTGGTGATCTTGGGTAAGTTACTTAAATTCTCAGGATATCACCTTCCTCATTGATAAATTGAGAAGGACATTTTCTATCTCATAGGATTATTTTAGGGATTAAGTGAGTTAAGCCTAATACTGGTGATTGTTCAATAAGTTGGCTATTAACCGCTTTCAATAGTTAAAAGGAGTATCAGAGGAAAATGATGTGTCCAATCTTGATAGTCCTGCAGGTTAAGTCATGCCTTCAGAGAGTAGTCTAATTGCCGATAGAGCAGTTCAATAAAGTGAATATTCAGAGTACCTTGAGGATGTTGAATATTTTGCTGACTGCCAACTCAGAGTCAACACCGTTCAGTGGAAATGTTGGATGTGTGAGGAAATTGCATCACCATTATGTGGGCAGAAGAATCCTAGTGGTTATGGAAGAAATGGAAGTCTTCCATCAGTGTCTGTGGTAATCAGCTTTATAACTTGTGGTGAGGTTATTCTAATATTATTTTCAGAAGTATTTTCTAATTATCATCTCCTTCTCAATTTGACCTCTCAAGCAGTTGGTAGATGTGGGATAATCATGATCTAGCATCTTGAACATTTAAAGTATTAGCTGGCCTGACACTTCTAACTGAATGAGATAATAGGAAAAACAGGAACATCTTAGGTCTGCCAAAATACTGTGCATTTATTTTGATACACCTGGAAAAATTTAAATAAGGAAAGCAAAACATTATTAACTTAGAACTATAAATAAACATGGATCTAATTTATCCAAACAAATCCAACTATGTAAAACATAAAACAAAAAGATAATTGAATAACCCTGCATTATGTAGCGATCTGGATAATTTTATTTAAACATGTTTCCAAATTTAGATTTTACTTAACAATTGGAAGTCTTCAGCTTTTTGTAAATTTGTCTTATAATTTGTACACTGCTTATCTCTCCTGGAAATCAGATGTATTCATGCTTCTCCCAGTAAGATAAGTTATAATAAAAAGTAAAACACACAGAATTTTGCAAGGAATCAATGAAGCCGTTGGGATGCATAGTAAATCTTAGGAGAATGCACAAAGGTACTAATTACTGAAACAAGAGGAAATGATCACAGACAAGTAGAAGAGGTAAAAGATTTGCAAACGAATGCTTATAATAAATGCAGGTGCCGGCCAGGTGCAGTGGCTCACCCCTGTAATCCCAGCACTTTGGAAGGCCGAGGTGGGTGGATCATGAGGTCAGGAGTTCGAGACCAGCGTGGCCAATATGATGAAACCCCATCTCTACTAAAAATACAAAAATTAGCTGGGTGTGGTGGTGCACGCCTGTAGTACCAGCTACTCAGGCGGCTGAAGCAGAAGAATCGCTTGAACCTGGGAGGCAGAGGTTGCAGTGAGCCGTGATCATGCCACTGCACCCCAGCATGGGCAACAGAGCAAGACTCCATCTCAAAAAAAAAAAAAAAAAAAAAAAAAAAAAAAAAAAAAAAGGCAGGTGCCAATAGAGCTCAAAACTTTCCAATCCCCTAAATCTCTGAGACTTTAGAGTTTTACTTTGGAGATTTTGTTAGTACATGCGTGGGAAAATTTAATAGTTGTCAAAATCGTAAACTTTTTTCTAGATCTTATGCTCTTAAGGATCCATACATACACAGTGCATTTAGTAGGAAGGAAGTGAGTGAAAACAAGAAGAGCCAAAAAAAGTACATGATGTGAAAATCAAAAAGTAATAAAGAAAACATATGACAGCCATCACAGATGTTTGCACAAATTAGAAACCCCACTGAGTTTTTAGAGCTTTTCTAGGTCAGCACAGATGAAATATCACATTAGGGATAGTTTTCCCCTTGAGGAAATTTTGTCCTAAATTTATCAGCTGACCTAATAAGCTATACTTCACCACAAGCAACTATTAAATATTTATGGATGCATCTTTTTCAGGGAATAGTACAGTTTGTGCAAAAACAGGATTAACGATTATCAGGTTGATATCCATATCTTACTAATAAAATAAAAAATTTAAAATCTTATTCTTATATTGTTCTTGTTCTCTTCCTTTATCTTTTCATTTTAATGCCAATCTGCTTTGTCCTTCTTTATTTCTTTATCTTTTTTGCTTTTTATATTTTATGCTTTACAATGACAGTTTTACTGTGACAGATAAATATGAAAATGAAAAAGTCAGTCATGTTTAAGCCATATAACAACACTTTCTTTTAAAGACTAAGCTTGCTGAAACCTGGAAGATGATCCAATAAAAGATTTAAAAAAATGTCTGAAAGGGACTTGACTTTTTTTGATATCAACAATTGCATTCCAAATCATAGGAAGGGAATACAGGGAAGCAAGGAGACTTTACATATTTAATGATGATCACTCTGATGTTAAGACAGGTTACATAATGTAGTAAATTCACAACCAGAAATTTAAAAAGTAAAAATGTTTAGCAGGAGATAGAATCTGAGCTCCCCCACAGTTATGCAGAATTCAGTATCTTAGTAAACTGCCTAAGTGCAAAGTCTGTCAAACATTCTTTAACCTCTGCATAAACACTCAGATGGAGTAGAATTAAACAGACAAACCAAAAAGGATTTGGTGCACAAAAAAGAATTAACACTGTTAAAAGCAAATCTGAGAGAAACGGCTAAGAGTACAGTGACACTGGCAGCATAATTTTTGATCTTTCTGACTCCTTATGTTAAAACACACAGAGAGACTAGAGGTGAAAACACAAATGCATATGGAGAATATTTACCATAAAGCTAGGGACAAGACATTCCAAAACTACTAATGGGAGGGGAAATGCACCATCAACCACACGACCTATATTTTTATCATCTGTTCTAGAGAAAGCAAAGAGAATTTGACAGGCCTGAGAAAAGGAGAATCTCCGAATTTCTAATGGATATTCACTGAAACAAAAGAGGTGCAAATTTTAGAAGAGCTGATGAAACCAGGTGGAAATTTGCCCACTGTGCTAGTAGGTAAATGCAGGTGTTTTTTAGTAAGAACTAAAGTCGCTGGAGCAGTCTAGCTGCCCTGAACTTGGGAAGCTGAACCACTAGACATTTATTTTAGAGTGAGGCCTCCTCACTGAGCAGAGTGTAACAGCAGCAGAACAAACGAAGAAGGTCCAGATAAAAGTAGGAACAGATTACAAAGTGACGGAATCTCAGAAGGCGAGACTTTACATTTTTTAGCACTACTTAAATATAACAGAGGAGGAAGCTTTGTGAAGTTAGAAAAGCTGTCTTAAACTTCACTCTAAAATTCAGAAAAAGGGCCGGGCGCGGTGGCTCAAGCCTGTAATCCCAGCACTTTGGGAGGCCGAGACGGGCGAATCACGAGTTCAGGAGATCGAGACCATCCTGGCTAACACGGTGAAACCCCGTCTCTACTAAAATACAAAAAAAATTAGCCGGGCGAGGTGGCGGGCGCCTGTACTCCCAGCTACTCGGGAGGCTGAGGCAGGAGAATGGCGTGAACCCGGGAGGCGGGGCTTGCAGTGAGCTGAGATCCGGCCACTGCACTCCAGCCTGGGCAACAGAGCCAGACTCCGTCTCAAAAAAAAAATAATAATAAATAAATAAAAAAAATAAAATTCAGAAAAAGAAATTTGCATAAAAATGAACAACAGGAAATATTTAAGAAAGAACAAAATCCAATTAATGTTAGTATATTAAAAATATTAAAGAGAAGAATCACCTTCTTACACAAAGTACAAGCTTCAAAAACACAATCTCAAAACAATTCAGAAAAGCAGAGATATTTAAAATGATATAAATTATGAAAGAACACCATAAATCAGAATTGCAAAAACTCTGAAATGAAATGATAAAACCCCCAGAAGAATTAGAAAGAAAAGAAAAAATATTTAAAAAATTAAGACTTCAATAGAAGAAATACAAGAGCAAAAGAAAAGTCTTTAAGTAGATAAAAAGGAGAACTTTAAAGAAAATGCTAAAAAAGATTTCAGAAGAAGTGACAAATATTGAAAATAGCTGAAGAAGTTTCAAGATACAGAGAAAGTCAATCTTTAAGGAAGAAAATCAAAGTAAGGGAACAATAAGGACAACAAAATACTGTAAATTTTCATTACATAGTAAACAAAATTTGTCCTAAAATAAAGGAAAAGATTTAACAAAACATATTAGAAGAGCAAATGGGAAGACTAATACCAGCACTTAACCTAGTAAAATTACTGGACTTTAAAGAAAAAGTCAAAAGATTCTTTAGGTGTCTGAGTAAAACGAATATGTAATTTATAAGGAAAATGCAATTTAGCATCAGACTGTTCAATAGCAATATTTTATGAAAAAAATGGAGTAATATATTTAAGAGTCTCAAGGAAAAACACTGGAAGCAAACAATTTTATATCCAGCAAAACTGACCCCCATCTAAAAAAGAAAGTGTTATTGACATGCAGTAACTCTTAACATGCACTAACTCAAAATATTTTAATGGGATTTTTTAAAGGAATCTACTAAAAATGAGCTTCACACAACCAAAATGACAACAGAGTCATCAAAAAATGACTGGTGGTTAGCATTGCTTGACTATGTAGTTACTTACAGAATTAAGAATGACTAAGGGAGAAAGGGACAGATTATGGGACATAATAATATATGTAACAATGGGGATACAGAATAAACACTAAAAAGGGTGGCATGGACAAAAATAATCATTTTTATTAATCAAAATGAATCATGTTAGAAATGAGAACTGTTATTCTTACTGTTCTACATTTATTGCAGTTAAAGCAAATTGGTCTACATGGAATGCTCTAGTTCTGTCATTTCCTTTGCCCTTAATAACAAGGACCTTTGGTGTGAAAAAAGAAGTTATCAATGTCATACAGAAAATGTTAAGTGGTAGAAAATGTTAACAGTATATCTACTGTTACTTCTACATGTTATAGTGCTAACTTAAATTGGAAATTAGACTATGATTTCATAAGTTATTTTCTAATTCTGTCCATTCCAATGACCTAGAAATAATGTTTAAATGGCATCCTTGGTATGAAAAAATGTGAACTTTAAATTCCATTTATTGTTAAAAGAAACCAAGAATTCTTGGAGAAATAGCTGATTTGGGTTGGAGACCTAGGCAGGAAATGGACAAGATGAAACTGGAACAACTTACTATACCAAATAATAAGGTAGCTATCAAAGATTATTAAGATCATCTCAAAAAAGGAGACAACTTAGGAATCTTTATGAAGATGCATCCATTGCATCTTCCTAATTTTTTCCCTAATTATTCCTAATGACAAAAACTGCAATTACTTTTGCACCAAACTAATACTTTAATCGTATATTTTTTTCTGTTGTATGAACAAGGAGCTCCATGTTTTCATTCTTGTGCTAGCCTTGGAAACCACAACAACATGACATATTGTTCCATTCCCCCCAAAAGTTTCATCACGTCTCTTTGCATATGATCTCCTCCTCTGTTCAACATCTGGCAAATATTGATTTGTTTTCCACCCATACGATTTTGCCTTTTGCAGAAGGAATGAAATCACCCAGCAGCTTTTTGAGCATAGCTTCTTTCACTTAGCATAATGCCTTTGAGATTGATGTCCTACACATTGTTGCATTTAATAATAGTTCATTGCTTTCTATTGCTAAGCAGTCTTCCATCCATTCATCTGTTGGTGAATGATGATTTGTAGTTCTTGGTGATTATGAAAACAGTTGCTATACATGTGATTTCTTTTTCATTTTTTGACAAACGATCAAACAAAATGGTCTGAGGATCTTAATCACCTGTAGTGCTATATTATAGACATTATATCGTGAAAAACATAAATCTCTATGTACAAAGGAAATATTATGTTCAAATATTGCCCAAAATATTACTGTCTTGAAAGTATGTAGATTCTATTTTTCTATTTAATTTTGGGGATAAAAAGATGGTAGGATAAAATGAAGAAAAAACTGAAGAACAAAATAAGAGTGAGATGAAGTACCCACTAAATATATACATATATATTATTTTTACCCAAATAAGTATAAAATATGACATTTGTATGAATATGCTGATTTATTCAAGGGGCTGAAATAGTTATCACTTTCTAATTTTTTCTACTGTCTTCATTCTTCTACTGTGTGTTTCCGTTTTGATTGAACTAATTATGGAATTATGTATTACTATTCTCAAAAAAATTGTTAGTGCCATAAGTAGCAATTCTGCAGCACCATAATTAACACCATAATTTGCTGGGTATGTAGTATGTGCTGTGCAGCATACTTCATGTTTTTCATTTATAGCATAGATCTGTAACAATACCTCATGGTAGGTTTCATTTTCCCCGTTTTATAAATGAAAAACTGAGGTATAATTAATTAAATTAATATAATTACTGCTGAGATCCAGTATTCAAATCCAGCCCTGTCTTTATCCATGGCTGGCAGGTAGAAGTGTTGGACACCAAACAAGAGTTATACAATGTACTTAGATATGTAAGTCATTTAGCTTTTCCTTACAGTAATTTTTCGATACAAAAGCCAAAGAGATTTCCTTACTTTTTTCTTTTTTTTCAAGTTTTCAACTCTCTTTCAGATCTAGAATAAAAAACAGACACACTGGCCTTTTTCTGTTTCACTGATATGATTTACAGTTTATAGTAAGTGACTGGACCCCAGGCTTACATAAAATTGTTTCCAAGTAAGGAACAAAGTGACAAAGGTGTTACAAGCCCTGGCTCTCCTGGACTATGCTCAAATCCCACCTCTGGGCTTGTTAGCTGCACCACCTTGAACATTTTATTTGAATCTTCAGTAGTTCAGTGTGCCCTCAGGAAAATAAAAATAATGTTAGTAAAACTAGCTTCTAGGCTTGTTGAGAGAATTAAATTAAATTATGTGAACAAAGCTTGGCTTGTGGAAAAATAATATCCCACAGCAAAAATTCAATAAATGCTTAGTTATTATTCACACATGAGAATATACTGTCACTGTTTTAGATTTTTCTTCCCTCAGATTTACTACATGAAAGTAAAATGCATAAAATCAATGCTAACTAAGGTTCGCAAATAATTATCTGAATGTACTGTAAACAAAAACTTTGAAAACTGCAAGTCCTATCCACTTAACGAACACCTGGGTTGAGTGAACTAAATGATATCTATCAGAGACATCGATGACTTGCACTGAACTTTGATCTTGTCACTAAATGTCACTCATCACTGGCAATATTTCACACACCATTTGGATTTGCTTGACAAGTTATCCTAATGGAAATCTACATCTTGCTCCTTTAGCTGCTCTCGGCGTAAGAGTGCTGTTACCTAACATATTATCATTTTTTCAAAACCTTGTATTCCTGGAGTTTATAAAAATGTGTAGGTGTCTGATTTAAAATTGAAAATGAAATGTGGAACTGTTCTTACTTCCAGGCATAAAAATTACAATAGGCAATTTCCATCTTTATTTGAACATAAAATTTCATTTCTTAAGGCTTTAAGCTTTTTTAAAAAAGTTTATTGCGGAATTTATTACTTTAGAGATAGAATTGCCCATTGTCTTTGTATTTGTCATCAAATACTATTAAGTAGTTAATTTTGTCAGAAAAGATAGCAGACATTGTTCAGCATAAATAAGGAGACTCAGCCTGAGCTCTTCATTAATTTCTTATTTAATTCTGTCAACTCTCAGGTAATCAGATAGCACACATTTCAAAACAGAAACTTTGAACCTGTGCATACAGGATTTAGCCATTATACTTCATTTTGTGTTTTGTGGTTAGTTTCACCTTAATGAGGTAGGCAAAGAGGTTTCAGTGGATTTTTACAGAGAAAACCTGAGCTTTGTACTTAACATACAATTCAGCCTGTCTTTTTCTTGCCTTAAACTCCTTTTTTTAAAACATCTCTGAGTTTACTTGTGAATTGTACATACATGTAAATTCAATGCAGGCTTTTAAAGTTATGTGTCTCTTGAGTCCTAAACACATATTTCACCTTAATTTTTACATTTTGGGTATTTTTAGTCTCAAGATTTTCTGCCCTCTGCCATTTGCATATTTTTAAGAATTTATTTCCCTACATCCCCACTTTAAATTTACTTAACATACATTTGCAAAAGGGTGGTTGCCAATGCCAAATGCACTCTATACTTGGAGTGTGTGTGTGCGTGTGTGTGCGTGTGTGTGTGTGTGTGTGTGTGTGTGAGATTTCCCTATCTTTGAAATTTTCTCAACATCTTCTTGCTCCTAAAATGTGGGCCAGGGGCTGGGTGCAGTGGCTCATGACTGTAATCCCAACACTCTGGGAGGCTGAGGTGGGAGAATTGCTTAAGGCCAGGAGTTTGAGACCAGCCAGAACCTGTAAAAGTCAAAAGATAAAATAAAATAAAATAAAAAACAGAGAGAGAGAGAAAAGAAAAAGATAATGTGCTGTATAGGATGAACTGCCCAAGTTGTCTCTTGCCTAGTAGGCTGCTTTTATCTTGAGTTGATTGTTCCAGATGCTTATATACTGTCCCTCACACCTTACATTATTCTATGAAAGAATAAATTAGACAGACCTCCGTCTTTGTTTAAGATAATAAATACCTTCTTTCCAAGGCTTCATTGGTAGAGCAGCAGCATCTTGTTCTTCTACCATCAGGATCATAATTATGATTTTTACTCACTTCCCTTGGAAGTTTCCTATTTTTGTGCCCCTTTCCCTTAAAAACACATCATCATTGTGTTTGCTTGTATTTTAATAACAAGGGAAGGTCCCTGAAATAATGACTATTAGCATCTGTTCACAACAATATTTGTGCCAGATATTTGTTTTTAAAAATGGAGCAAATGTATTAGATAACATTTATAGAGACGCCCTATATATCAAGGACTGTCGTTAGGTGGTTCTTTTGATTCAGAGCCCTCTAGGCCTCGCCAAACAGGAGGAATTCTTTAATAGATCTTTTGAGCAAGTGGTGATCACCTTCCAAATGTAATCTGATTCAGAATATAATAGTTATTCTGTTTAATTATCAGATTGTAACCATGGAAGACACATATAAACTCAAGAAAGAGAAACGTCTGTGAGATCTGAGAATTACCTATGTTCATTATGAAGAGGTAAATAAAATACAGTGATTAAGAAAACATATACAACTGTCCCTACTACAGAGCAGTTTCATGTATGTGTTTGATTTCAGTAGATAGTTCACATTTGTCATTTTGTTTCTAGCTGCCTCTGTTAGGGTGGAAACTTGACTGTACAACTTTCCAAGGTAGTATAGCCCAACATGGGGATTTAGGACTGTTTTGGAGGCAGGAAAGGAGAGTTCTGGTTCTCAAGTTTCCTTCTGGCACACTTAATGATATCCAGTGCAGGCATATACCTCAATAAAACCAGAGCCAGAGAAAATAAATGTAGACATGTTGTTCTTGAATCATACTAATTTTCTGTGATGTCTCTCGGAAAATTTAAAATGGGTGAAATGGAAATCACTGTGTATCCAGACCATGCTTCCTCGTGGCCTCATTTAAATGATAACCTGGCTAGTAGCTTATTTCTGATGCCTTTCCTAAATAGTGACAGCAGATGAAATCATTCAAATGCCTATTGAAGAGTTCTGGAGTATGCAGGAAAGAGCTGCTATGGAATAATGCCTAGAAGGCAGGGTAAATTTCCACTTAAGGTCTTTTCCATAGCAAGCATTACTCTTAAGGCAGTGGAATTATTTGATCCTTTGAGGGAACAGAGTTTGGAGCTAGCTGAAGTGAATAGATGAGTCCTCAGAGTTGGTATTTGTGGGCTGTTGTACTAGTTTTTAAATTTTACTTTAAGTTTGGGATACATGTGTAGAACGTGCAGGCTTGTTACATAAGTATACATGTGCCATGGTGGTTTGCTGTACCCATCAACCTGTCATCTAGGTTTTAAGCCCTGCATGCATTAAGGATTTGTCCTAATGCTCTCCCTCCCTTTGCCCGCAACCCCCGACAGGCCCAGGTGTGTGATGTTCCCCTCCCTGCGTCCATGTGTTCCGTATGTTTATTGCAGCACTATTCACAATAGCAAAGACATGGAACCAACCCAAATGCCCATCAATGATAGAGTAAAGAAAATGTGGCACATATACACCATGGAATACTATGCAGACATAAAAAAGAATGAGTTCATGTCCTTTGTAGGGACATGGATAAATCTGGAAGCCATCATTCTCAGAACACTAACATAGGAACAGAAAACCAAATGCCGCATGTTCTCACTTGTACGTGGGAGTCGCACAATGAGAACACCTGTTATACTATTTTAACTGCAGTAGCTTCAGCAGTTGGCATCTCAGGGATGCCTACCACTCCCGGGATTTTAAATGAATGCTTATGTCACAACCTCTACCATGGTCTTAGCTTCTCTTTCTGTTTTCCCAGTACTAGCTGTCTTCACTTGGTGGGCGCAAAAGTCTGAGCCCACATAAACTGACTATGGACATCTAGTTTTTTGGTTTTTTTTTTTTTGTCAGCAGTAACAGTTGTTTCAAACGCTTTTTTTCACGAATATAAACACTTTGGTAGATGAATCAGAGGTTATGTCATGAATTGACGCTGATTATTTTACTTGTCTGCAAGGGGGTCTCTGCCTATTCATTCCCTCAATGTGATGCATGCTCTTCGATAGAATGCATGTTTTTAAAGGAAATCATCATCCCTGTCTTATAACTCATGAACACTAGATGTCAGTATTGCTCTTTTCCTTCCAAGCCAATGTGCTTAGTGAATGATGTCATAGCCTGCTTGGTCTTTCAGACAAAACATTGTACACACAGAAAAATTTTCAGCTCAGAATGTTTTACTGAAATAGTCCGAACCATATACTCTCTGGCTATCTATGATATGGTTCATGTTGTTTTAAGGAAACATTATCATTTCTCTTCTGCAAAGAGCAGTATTTTTATGAAAAAATTAAAGGTAGAATCAAAATAATAGAAAAAAATGCGCGGTGGCTCAAGCCTGTAATCCCAGCACTTTGGGAGGCCGAGACGGGCGGATTACGAGGTCAGGAGATCGAGACCATCGTGGCTAACATGGTGAAACCCCGTCTCTACTAAAAAATTCAAAAAACTAGCCGGGCGAGGTGGCGGGCGCCTGTAGTCCCAGCTACTCAGGAGGCTGAGGCAGGAGAATGGCGTGAACCCAGGAGGCGGAGCTTGCAGTGAAATCCGGACACTGCACTCTAGCCTGGGAGACAGAGTGAGACTCCGTCTCAAAAAAAAAAAAAAAAAAAAAAGAAAAAGAAAAAAATGGTATTTGTCAAGGCCTTTTTAATAGTAACATTTTTATAAAATGCAGCCGCCACTAATCACATTTGGATAATGGTAAATTGCAAACATCTTTGAGAACTTAGTGGATGAATAGCAGAAGATATAATACAAGTAATAGCATTCAAGAAGGGAAACTACCAAATATTTTCAAAACTATATATAATTTGTTTACATTGTCTCATTTGAATTATGTATCTTTAAAAAGTGTGTTAGAAAGCAATATTTAAGCATTTTGTCTTTGCCAGAAAACAAAAATCAACAACAGAATATCTTGAGACAAAATCCTCCAAACACCTTTGTATCTAAAGTCACATGGTCATTGTCAGTTGGCAAACTCAGATTTTTATATTAGCATATAAAATCTTCTTTAGGGGCTACTTGTTACTCAGGGTTTTTACCGTCCACTTGCTTCTATCAGAAAGTTTCATTTGGCACTCATTCATTCATGCCAGTCTTCATTTCATTCAGCACATCGTATTGAATACCTACTCTATGCTGTATGCTATATGGTGCTCTACGCATTGGGGCTACTGAACAAAAACTGTATTATCATCTTCATGGAAATCACATTTAGAGGTAGGAGGCAGAGACTGACAAAAAAGGATACAAGTAAGTACATTATATAATCCCACAAATGTTAAGTTCCATTAAGAAAAACAATGAAGAATTATGGGACATGACATAGTATAATTGGGACATCCCATAGCATAATTAGTTTCACAAGAGTAGTCCTGGAAGACATACATGGTGAGGGTGACATTTATTTGTTATTATTATTGTTTGAGATGGAGTTTTGCTCTTGTTGCCCAGGCTGGAGTGCAATGGCACGATCTTGGCTCACTGCAACTTCTGCCTCCCGGGTTCAAGCAATTCTCCTGCCTCAGCCTCCTGAGTAGCTGGGATGACAGGTGCCCACCACCACGCCCGGCCAATTTTTGTATTTTTAGTAGAGACGGGGTTTCACCATGTTGGCCAGGCTGGTTCTGAACTCCTGGCCTCAAGTGATCGACCCGCCTCAGCCTCCCAAAGTGCTGGGATTACAAGCATGAGCCACCACACCTGGCCTGAACCATCAATTGAGCCTAGACCTGCACTAAGTGAGGCAGTGGAGTCATGAATTACAAGGCGGGGATCAGCAAGTATAAGAACACTGAAGTAGAAGTAAACTTGCTGTATTTGAGGAGGCCCTGGTAGTATAAATGTTATAAACTGAAATGAGATTGCAAAAGGTCAATTTGAGAACATAGCAGGATTGAGGCCATGGAATCTACAACGATGATGATGATGGAGATGATAATGGCAGTTAACATTTATTAAGAATAATATATGCCACGTGGTTTTATAAACACTTTACATACATTATTAAATCATTTAATTTTTACAACAACCCAAAGACAGGGACAGTATTTTTCCTACTTTGGAGGGAAGAAAAATGGGTAATAGAGAGTTTACATTCACAGGAACTAGTAGAAGCTGGTGCAACTGGCATATATATTAAATCATTTTGGCTCTAGAGCCTGTTCTCTCAACTGTTAAGTGATTGTAAGCAATGAACATTTTTTCCTAATTCTTTATGCATGTGTCATATATCTACTACTTTGCTGTAGTATAAAGGAGGTGATACCATAAGGTATTAAAAAAAGACACTAAAATAGCAGGTGAGTAATACTGAGATTCACATTTTAGCTCTCCCTCTAATTTGCTTTTTGGACTTAGAATATCTCTTTGCCTCTTCAGATGTCGGTTTCCTCAACTCTAAAATAAGTGTAAAGATGTGGACTAGAGTTCACAAGTTGGTAATCCTGAGGACAGTGATATTTCCCCTAGTGGAAAATTTTCCACTATTTTCCCTAGTGGAAAGATACGTGTTTCCACTAGACCTTTCATTAGACAATGTTGTTGTCATTGCTTTTGTTGGAATGAAGTTGTTTAAAACACTTGAAATTGAAATAACTCATATACGATTGTAGATTTATGGTTTGAATTTTAACATCTGAATATGAAACACTATTGAACTTGTATTCAGTGAGCCAGGAGGTCACCTAGACAATGAATGGACCTCCAGAAGGAGCACGAACTCTATTTCCACAGTTACACAGCAACAGCCACCTGTGTCACCCGTCGGTGGGAATGTATTTTTAATGGAATATCCAGGTCCAACTATTCTCTGAGATCTTTTCTAGCTCTAGATTTTCTAGCTCTAGATTATCTCCACTTAATTTTCTTCAGTGATATGAGATTGTGGTATAAAAGGGGCTGAGGCCAGAGAGAGATGGTACAGAAAATACCAAGTGTCATTCCAAAGTTTTGCAACCTCGTTCTTTTGAAAGAGACATCCCTGTTCAACAGGCAGAGGGAAAAGAATGAGTTTGAGGTAGACCAGAAGTTTTGAGATAGAGAGCATAGCTGTTCTTTATGCCTCCTTCTGTTGGTTCTTTGAGGGTTTCTGACTTCATTTTGTTTAAAATGTGAATTTATAACTTATCAGCATGTAGGTGCAAATACAAACATAAAAATATAGTCCAAAGACAAACAAAATTATTTTAATTAGTTGCTGTTGTAAATTACCAGTTTCTCAAATTTTTCTCACATATCTTTTTATTGACTGAATCTGCATCCTATAAGTTAATTCCAAGATCTTCTGTAGACTCATAATAATCCAAATAAAATTCACTCCGAATGTATAGGATGAAAATGGATGGCTGTTTCTGTCCTCATACGCTGTTTCACTTTTATGTTGCTCCTCTTCGGGGCACTGTAGTTCACTGTGGTGAGTGTTCAGCCTCGTGTACACCATTGGAGGCTGGAGAGACTTGGTTATAAAATGAAAGACACAGAGAAGTGTGGGATTATTTTTTTCAACTTTTTTTTTTTTTTTGAAACGGAGTTTCTGTCTTGTTGCCCAGGCTGGAGTGCAATGGTGAGATCTGGGCTCACTGCAGCCGCCGCTTCCAGGGTTCAAGCGATTCTCCTACCTCAGCTTTCCGAGTATCTGGGAATACTGGCATGCACCACCATGCTTGGCTGATTTTTTGTATTTTTAGTAGATATGGGGTTTCTCCATCGTGGTCAGGCTGGTCTCAAACTCCCAACCTCAGGTGATCTGCCTGTCCTGGCCTCCCAACATGCTGGGATTACAGGTATGAGCCACTGCACCCGGTTCATTATTATTATTTTTTTTTAACCTTGATTTCCTTTTAGTGCTGTATGTTTTTATTCTTTATTTCCCAGGTAACAGGCAAGGTGAAAGATAAGAGAAAAAATTCATCTGCCCATATCATTTACAAAGGATAAGAAATAAAGCATGTTATGAAAAACAAATCTAGTATCAAGGCATAATAAAAATAGAGCATAAATGTGTGAGCATCCCCCACTCCCAGATTTAAACTATACTGTTCTAGTTGATTTTCCTCAAATTCCCTTATTTAATTTATTATCTTCAAGATTGCCACAAAGCTCAATTACTGGAAGGGACAATGTAATACATAAAAAAATATATTTCTGTGAATATTATGGTAATGTCTTCTTTTTAATCACAACTGATTTTTGCTCCGTGTTAAGTTTATAATAATCTATGTGTTTCCTTACAACTGATCTTTGTTCTGTGTTAAGTTTATAATAATCTATGTGTTTTCCTCCAAGGATCTTTCCAGCATAAAATTCTTGGTAAAAGCTATGAATTTTACAACTAGGTCAAACAGAAAAGTATGTTGACAAGTTTCTTAGAGAAAGAGAAAGTTAAAAAATTTTGTGTTTTTCCAGAGATCTCAGCAGACATCTGTCTAAAAGCCAGAGCAATCTAGATGAAAGTAGCATACATAAGATTCAGATTCCTGTTCAGGAAATCTAGAAGAGCACATGGCGACTTTTGATTTTTTTTTTTTGGAGGAAATATGTATATGAATAACATTTTTGTGATTGTCCTAAGGTGTCATATTTTCACACATCAGTACTGAAAGGATCCTATTAGGCTGGGAATTAACTCAAACTCTGAAACTATATTAAGTTCAAATCCTGGTTCTGGTCCTTGTTAGCTGTGTCATCTCGGGCAGGTTACTAAACCACTCTGGACTTCAGTTACCTCATGTAAAAGTGAAAATTGTATGGTTAATTTTTGTAAATCACATCAAACAAGAATTGTCAAATAGTTACTGTATTTTATTAAATTAACAAAACTTTATGCTTTAGTGTCTATATTTCAGATATGTTGCTTGGAAAGACTTTGAATGTTTCTTTTTATTATTTAGATTTTCTCTATAAATAAGTTCTTCAAAGGATTGTCAAATTTAAGAAAGCTTCCCCCATTTGAACTAGATTGTATTTTGTTTAATTTATTACTCTTATTGCAATGGCATGAGCATTCCAGGACAGGAGGCAAACATCAGTCAGAAGATTTTACAAATCCTCTATACTCTTTCAATTCTACAGAGATAGGAGAAAAAACATTAATTGTAGAAAGCTATCTATTGCGTTATTTAAAACGAAAGAAATATGTAGAAAATTGGTCCAAGTGTAAGTCTCGGTCATTGTAAATACCAGGACTAAATACACCTGATAGGATCATAAATTACTGAAAAACACTAGGCTTCAGAAAAAGGTTGTACATATTATACTGAAAGATTAATTCAATCTTACATTTGGTGAAGAGTGACCTCTTCAAAGGTAATACCTATAGATCACTAAGATGAGAACTTTGAAAGCCCCACATCACTGTTCTTTCCCATATGACATATTATTATTTATCAAATAAATTTTGAAATTCATACTTGATATGGTTTTCAGAGCAATACAGATAATACCAACAGTTCTGTTTGACTTTGGAATATATCTTTTATATTTGCTCATAATCTGTTAAGTAGTAAACTGATGTGTTAAGTAATAATATTTTAATAAAATGAAGCAGTCACAGGATTGAGATACCTGGAGGAGATGTGAATACTACCCACCTCCTTTATTTGCTCACTAGTCTAGGTGGGTTTATCCAAATCTCGCTTTGTATTGAAAGAGCTAGTCTTGTCCAATAGTGAAATATCTGCCAATTATTTTATTTTTTAACCTTGTATCCTCTCTTTCGATTGTATAATTTTTATTAACCTATCTTTAAATTCACTAACCCTTCTTCCTCTTGTATCTAATTTGCTCTTAATCCCATTGAATACAACTTTTACTTGAAATATTAGTATTTCTAGCTCTTGAATTTCCATTTTTAGATATATTGTTTTTCGTGCTGATATTTACTGTATGTTTATTCATTATGAACATATTTTATTTTATGTCCTTCAAGCATGGATATAATAGTTTCCTTAAAGTCCTTGTCTACTAATTTTAGCAACTGAGTTATCTTAGATTTGATCTCTATTAATTTATTTGTCCCTTGAGAATGAGTGTCATTTTCTGATTTTGTATTGTAAATAGTAATTTTGGACTATATTCTGAACATTTCAATGTTATCTCTTCTGACTATGGATTCTGTTATGTTCTTCTTAAGGGTGATTTTTTTTTTTTTTTTTTTTTTTTTTTTTACAGCAATTGGTTAACTTGGCTGAACTAAAAATCCATGCTTTGTCTTCCCTGCAGTCAGAACTGCTGAAATATCTGTTCATCTATTTTGAGCTTCACTGGACTGCTTGAAGTCTACTTTGTACATTTATAATTCAGGGGTCACTCTGAAATTTGGCTAGATTGTATTTGCACAGTTGGTCTTCCTCTCTGGATCTCTATCATTTGTCACATCTCTTCTCTATTTCCAGCTATTATGGTAGCATTGACTTCTGTCCTCTGACTCTTCAAGCCAGTAAGGCTAGAGCCTGATTCAGAATCAAAGAGCCTTAAAAGGAAGAAAGTGCTGGACCTTTCTTCTAGTGTTGACTCCCTTCCAGTTTCTGCATGACTTTTGTCCCTTAACAATTGCTTCAGAAAATTGTTTGGTGTTTTGTTCAGAATTCATAATTATTATATGTAAGAAAGTTCATTTTTTGTTATGCAGTAATCTCTACTGCAGGAGTTGGAACTCTTTTTTTGTTTGTTTGTTTGTTTTTTTGAGATGGAGTCTCACTCTGTCGCCTAGACTGGAGTGCAGTGGTGTGATCTCGGCTCACTGTGAGCTCTGCCTCCTGGGTTCACACCATTCTCCTGGCTCAGCCTCCCAAGTAGCTGGGACTACAAGTGCCCACCACCACACCTGGCAAATTTTTTTGTAATTTTAGTAGAGACGGGGTTTCACCATGTTAGCCAAGATGGTCTCAATCTCCTGACCTCGTGATCTGCCTGCCTCGGCCTCCCAAAGTGCTGGGATTACAGGCGTGAGCCACCACGCCAGGCCAGAACTTTTACAGATGGCTTTTAGTGGAAAACCTGAGGACGTAAATTTATAATGCTTTTCTACATAAAATTTGTGTGTGCTTTTGCTTGTAAGGAGAAGCTACTAACCTGGTGTGATTTTGGTCTTTTTTGGGCTAAGAATAGGTTCCTTCATATTGCTTCTTGCCCAAAAACTGGCCTTCCTTTCTCAGGGAAGATTTATTTCCCCTTTAGGTTTATAGCTCAAGTTCACTTCAAGTTCCAATTCATGTTTCCTTTCAGTCTCACTCCCTAAAAGCCTGAGCCCAAGAATGCAATAACAACACACATAAGAGACTATCTGTTTTGTTGTAGAGTGAGAGCCCTTTAGACTATTAAGCTGCCATACTGCTAGGTATGAAGTTTTTAATTCTACAAATCTTTATACTTCACTTACAAATAATACTTCACATTGAATCATTTGGTTTCTTGCACACCTTAAATTCTCTCGTGCCAGTTTTGTTCATACTTTTGAATTCTTATATTCTACTTTTATCTTTAAGAAATCATATCAGTGAATACACACTCATGTACATTTTATAGATGCCCATGATTCAATTAACTACTGGGAAAGGCTATGACTCAACTCTTTGGATCACAGTCTTGTGCCTGCGTAAAGCCATTTGTTGCAGTAAGGAGCAGGTGTGAGACCCACCTTATAGTCTATTGGGATAGTATTCATCTTTTCCCCCTATATTAAAAGCTTGTTGTTAACTCTTAGGTCTTAATATGCCCTATACAACTTAGGTTAAAAAATGTTTATGTAATGTATGATCATTTCCCCTTCAATTTAAAAGCAGAAATTTTCAAAACTTGCCAATGAATGAGGTTGATACAAGGCAACACGAATAAAAGCCATAAAATTCAGGCAGCTACTGAATCTTCGATAGTGTTAATCACAGTTACAGCTGCTTATTATTTGAGAATCAGATGTCAAGAATGCACAAAAGTCACTCAAAGGCAAGAAAATATTATGACAATTATTACCAATCATATCATCCTTTAGGTAACACTAGTGAAGAGTTGTAGAAGGGGCAAGACTCAGAAAGTAGATTCTATTAAAATGGTTACATAGACAAACAGATTCACCCATTAATTTATTTCCAATATTTAAAAATCCAGTGAAGAAAGTTTTAAAAATATTCTGCAAAAGTATTTTACACTTTTCTGTTACTACTTCTCTTACTCTCTTTTCCTTTTCTGAGCCATACAATCTTTGGAATGCATGTTCCAAGGATTTTATCTACATATTTTGCTAACAAAGTACTCATTCTAAGGAAAAACAGAATATTTGATGGTTTTAGTTTTATACTTTTAGCTAATGGAAGGCAAACACACATGAAAAATTAGTCTATGAGAATTAGGTCAAGACTGGTTAGAATCATTTTGTAAAATTAAGGTGAGCCTAATGATTGATATGTAGTCAGGTGCCTAAAATCGTCACAGCAAATTAAAACTAATCAGGTTGAATAAACACATACAGTTTTCAACTTCTTTCAGCATAAACTGAACTGCATAATATGATATTGATAAAACTTTATGTAAACAAAATTAAAATCTGACAATGAAAATGCATTTTAGCATCATTTGAAGTAAGCTAATAAAGAAGTATAAACTATTGGCAAAAAGATTATTAAGAGTTGTACTATTGACATTATAACTAGAATTGTAGACTAGTGGGCTGTTACAAAAAATAGTTAGTAGCATTGTCTAAAAATGAAGCCCAGAAAAAAATTCTAGCATTATATCCAAAGTGTTTGATGAATTACTTTGGAGGCTGAGATTATGTAAAATCTCTATAGAGTTCAACTGGATGACAGTATAGACTGTGAATCTCTCTGTGTTTGTTTTTGTATGGTGTGTTCAGGCAGGTGAATATGAGGAAGATATATTACATTTTAAAATGCTTGTCACATAGATGTAACTGGATAATGGAGCAGTCTGAACTTTTATCTTTTCCAATCACATCCTTCCACTGTGCTCTGTCAAATCTCTCATTTAAAGCCCCTTAACAGCGTTCCAGGCAGACCTCAGAGCCTTCCTTTCATTTCCAGTTATCTTAAGTTCAATCCAGTTGAAAACTCCAATTTTGTCTCTTCTATCCTCAAGCAACGGCTTAACTCTTTACTAAAAGGACCTGTATGAAGAAGCGTCTGCTTTACAAAACACCATCTCCCTTTTTTTGATTGAATTCTAGCCACTGTGGAGACAGGCAGGCATTAGGGTGGATGGGCGAAAGCCTTCTCGCATAATGGTGCATGTGATTATATCCCATGTTACTGCTGCTTCACTGGCAGGCACTGTTTCTGAGTAAAAATGTCTTCCGTGAGGCAGGCACCTGGGTGATGGCTCTTTTATGCAGGGCCTTTGGGTCTGCCCCAGTGCCCAAGTTCCTGACTTGGGAAAGCCAATTCTGATTAAGTCTTTTCTACCCATTTACTTCAGCTCTTTATCAATGACACAAACTTTCACCTTTTGAAGTTTGATTACCTTACATGGGGAGTCAAGCTCTTGTGTGGGGCAAGAGCAAAAGGGAGCAAATCTGGTTTCTTTCTAAGCTGAGGCATTCCTTCTGTGAAACAAACAAACCCTTGCAAACACAAATGGTGAACATGCAGACTTTTCTATAGCTGTCCTCTCATTTCTCCTGTTCGTTATTTACACATATTCCAAGACTAACAAATGCATTGTACAAGTAGGCATTTGGCCTTTCTTGAGAGATGGTCATTTCCTGTTGAGTCACTCCTAACTTTTATGAGATTTGTTCTTAAGTTCTCTTCACTTGACTTTACAGGACTTGGGTGCGAGCTTCTTCTCCATGGATATTACTTTTAGTAGAAACTTTAAGGTTTCATTTTTCTCTCCCCTTCCTTTTTTCTTTTTTTAAAAAATACTATCAATCGTAGGATGCAGCATTATCTTATGTTGTCACTAATTAAGTGAGCATCAATACTGCCAACTGAACTGTGCCACAATGGGACAAGAATGGGTGCCATACATTGGTTAATATATTTCTAGAACTGTCTCATAACAGGATTATAGTCATCAATGTCCATGTTGTTCATTTATTATGTACTTTGTGTCATCAGGAGTTGTAGGGATGAGGTGTTTTTTTGATAGAATCCATAAACAACCCAACAGCCAGTGTCCTGTGCTCTTAGGTGGGTTTCGTGATTACACGTATCTAGGGAACTATAGATTCTCCCTTGAAAGTGTCTCTATGATTGACTTCTGTATGTGCCTGTCCTGTACAAACATTGGTTTCTAGGGTTAACAATGTTCCCCAACTGTCTCCAGGATCTTCTTCCAGAACAGTAGTACACGTTATGCATTTGTGTGCTGACTCTTTTGTACTCATTGTATCATATGAACAGCAGTGGTAACTATATCTGAACTTCCACCAGTCCTAAGTAACTCTACAATGGTATTGAACATAAGAACACTTGATTTCAGACATTTTAACACATGAAAGAATTGTGTATCAGATAGGCTTGGGATGTGCTGCTGGGATCTCCTGGGATGATTATTACTGAACTACAGACACTGGCCATCTGTCTTTAAGTCCTGCAGGCATTGTCTTGTCATAATTGCTGGAGACTTTCTTTAGAAATTTTCTTCCTACTGGTTTGAGCCCCATGTGCTCATTTGGGGGTGACAAGAAACATTTCACTTTGCAATATATTACACGTACAAAAGGAAGTGAATTTTAAAGATTTTAGTGGAATTTTTAAGATACTATCAAATAATGACAATTCATTAACAACCTGTATGCTAACAATGATAATAAAATAGCATTAGAAAAGAAAATCCGCATAGGAAGTGTAGTCTTAAAAATGTATTCAAATCATTGTGTGGTTATGATTTGTGGCAAAGGCAAAACACAGACCCCTAAAAAAAAGGACAGCAACTTTCAAAAACCTTGTATGCTTATATAGTAGCTTGTCTTAGAGAATGGAGATGTTTGTAGTTTTAAAAGATTCAATCAACTTAAAACAAGGCACATAACTTTATTATGGTGTGGCAAGATGGTATTTTTGGGGTCTTCATTTACATTTGTTGCTTACTTTCTGTTGCCATTGCTTCTTCTTCCAGACAAGCATCGGAATCTTTCTGTAATCTTACATCAGTGCAAAATGTGGTTATCTGAAAAGAGGGTGAAAAAAAGATTTCTGCCTTTGGTTCATAAAAACCAAAGTCATAGAGAGGACAGTGGGTAGAGGTCTTAAAATTAACAAAATGTTTGAGGGCAGAGCACTTGAAACTGGTAGGTTATTTCTTCTCCATCTGCTGTCAGCTCCCATTGACTATTTGCTTCCTAGAACAGACTAGAAGAAAATTTCTCAGCCTGGAGAAAATGAGAAGAACTACTAAGGAAGGGGAAGCAATGCTTTCCCTCACTGCACTGTACCACTCTGTAACATAATTCATTATATTATCAAAAGAAAGAAACAAATGACTTGAATGTACAACGTGCTAAAAAATATTTCCTAAAATTCAATGTAATAGAGAGATCAGGTGCAGGTGTGAGAGGCAGTTACACAATTTGCATGACCCAGCACAAAAATGAAAACATGGGACTCCTTGTTCATACAGCAGAAAAAAATAAGATTAAAGCACTGAACTATAAAGATTTTTCTTCTGCAAACTGTCTTTCAATTTCTTGTGTTTTTGTATGTTATTTCATGTTTTAAGTAGGGAAAATTAAAATGTAAAGTTATTTCGATGACTTTTACTGAGCATCTTTATATTGTGAAGTTTCAGTTTTAAATGCAAATATAAGAATATTTAACTCATGTAAACAATCACCAAAATTACATAATTCATATTTCATAGCTCATATATGCATAAATATTTTATTCCTGTTAGAAGAATAGAAGCATGACGCAAGATTCAGTAGTTTCTTTAAAAACAATTTTTTAAATTTCTATTCTTTTTAGACAGGTTCTTGCTCTGTGGCCCAGGCTGGAGTGGAGTGCTACAATCATGGCTCATTGCAGCCTGGAGCTCCTGGGCTCAAGCAATACTCCGACCACAGCATCTCCAATAGCTAGGACTACAGGTGTGGCACTCCACACCCAGATAATTTTATTTTCATTTTTATTTTTTTGTAGAGACAGGTCTCGCTATGTTTCCTAGGCTGGTCTCCAACTTCTTGGATCAAGTGATCCACCCGCCTCGGCCTCCCACAGAGCTGGGATTATAGGCATAAGCCCACTACTCCCAGACTCTCAGTTTTTACTTCTTCATACACACATATTCTATGAACACTCTCCAACTCCAGCTTGCTTATAAGCAAGAAGGAACTGAAAGAAAAAGATGCTATGAGTTTCTCCATCTTTCCCTTTTTTCCATATCACCATTTTTAGTGTTAATGATTGGCTAATATATATAATATGAGTAAGAATGGACATGATTAAGTTTCTTGCTCACACATAGTTCCCAGAAAGTCATTGTCTTCCTGTTGTTTTGGAGGCAAATTATGGTTCAAAGGAAAATGTGTCCTCTTGGAGCTGTCAGCAACCTCTCCACCTCACTTACTCAATAGTAGATGTAAATGCTTTTCCTTTATGGGCTTCAAGTGTCACCAAACAGCCACACATCCTGGTTCACTGAAATTCTGTGCTCACGAGGTATCGCAAACATTATATGTGAATGGGGAGAAAGGAATGGTGGACATGTGTCTTGCACATATCTGTTTCGCTCACATGCATGCTCTGTTGACCCATTAGTACCAGAAAACACAAACTTAAAGACAAAAGTGTTTAGAATTTTAAGATGGCAACAGCAGAGCACCAAACCAAGCATGAAGTCCTTCTGTACTTAGGGCCCTGTGCAACTGTATAGATGGCATCCCCGCAGACCCAGTGCTAATAATCAGCTGACCTTGCCTAAGTTCCCAGACAACAGTAGTATTAATCGGCAGACATATGAGTGAAGACATCACCCCAGGATATTAGCCAGAAGCTGTTGACTACCCCTTAGCCTTCAAGTATTTTTGGATGAAATCCCAGACACCAACAGATTACCCATTTGAAAATGTTCCCATTTTAAAAGGGCACATTAGACTGAGTAGCCTTCAGTTAGTACACATGAAGAGAAATCAGCAGGGTAAAGATGTTTGGATGTATCTAATACAATTTCAGTGGATAGTATGGATAGTATGTTTGGGTGCATGCACGTCTCATCACCTAGAAATACGACGCTGACTGATGCAGAAATGCTGTTAAGTGTGGTAGACTTTTATATTTGTGTTTCCCCTTCTTTTGGATTGAGGAAGTTAATTTGGAAAAGCAGTAAGGCAAATATACATTTTAAGGAAGGGGTAGAGTGTGGACCCTAAACCCAGACTTTCTAGGGTTTGAATAGTAGCTTCATTCCTTATCATTTAGGTGACCTTGGGTTTGTTACTTTATTTCTCAGTACCTGAATTGTTTTCTTTGGAAGAATGGAGACTATAATTGTACCCATCTCATAGATCTGTAAGTAATAAATAAATAATGTGTAATAAATAAGTTACACATGCAAAATACACTTAAAAGAGTATCTGCCGCATGAGAAACACTCATCTGCATTAGCTGCTGTCATTATTAGTTTAGTTACAAGTTAAGTTAATTAATAATGTAGTTATTTCATAGAGGAATAAAAGTACAATTGGATATGGAGTTGTGTCTGCAAAGATTGTTATTGGTTTAACAAAGATATAACATATGCTTTACATATTTCAAAACGTAAATAGTCCGATATATAAGAATTTCTACAGGCAATTTATAACTGATTCTCAAATTATAGTATGTTATGATCAACAAATACAATAAAATCTATAATTTATAAAAACATGACATTAAATAAACTTTGTTATTTGAAGTCTGCATGCACTTATAAAATGTTCTCTGGACCTTCAGATCAATAAATCAATATCCATTATTTGAACAAATAACCCATGTAAGAATAGCAAGCAGAGAAAATTACTGAAAAAATACCCAGTGACATCTATTACCCAGTCTCTACTAATCCACAGGGATGAATTTAAACCTGTTACTTTAAATTTTAGCTACTTGCCACTGAGCGACCTTCAGAGCTATGTTAGAGTGGTCGTTTTCTCCTGATTGTCTCTGCTGATTGCCTAACTTACAGTTCTATTGCTGCTGACGTGTCTGTAAATGACCACAAACAATGAAAGGATTTTGATCTTTTTAATAACTTCAATTGCTATGCATTTATTATTATAAATCATTCTCAAATTAATTGGTGAGAATAGCCATCAAAACTGGTTGTAGTTTGCTCACAGGGTGACCTTCTTAGGCTTCCTTGTCACTAACTGTGGTAGCTAAGCTGATGGAGAGAGGTACTAGGGGCCCGTGCAGTGGCTTGCGCCTGTAAACCCAGCACTTTGGGAGACAGAGGTGGGCAGATCACTCGAGGTCAGGAGTTCCAGATCAGCTTGGCCAACATGGTGAAACCCCATCTTTACCAAAAAAAAAAAAAAAAAAAAGAAGAAGAAGACAATAGACAATTAGCCAGGCATGGTGGCACATGCCTGTACTCACTTCTACTTAGTAGGTTGAGGCAGGAGAATTGCTTGAACCTGTCAGGCGATAGTTGTCGTGAGCCCGGATCATGCCACTGCATTCTACTCTGGGTAACAGAGTGAGACTCCGTCTCCCCCAACCCCCGCCAAAAAAAATTAAAAACAAAGGCACCAGGGAGTCGACTAGCTTTGTGCTCTGCCTAGGAGTGTGGTTGAAGAATGTGGCAGGCATGTTTTGGTAGAAGGAAGGAGGTTCAAGTTAGGATACCATTGAGACTGGTTAAACATGTTCAATGAGAAAATGTTATTAAAATGAATAAAAATAGCATCTCGTGGCTGTGGAAATCATTACTTTGGGATGTGGGAAGTTATCATTATATTTGTGTGTGGTTGTGGCTTTTTTTTTTGTGATCAGGTACAAAATGAAACTCTCAGAATTTTTGGAATATAGAGACAGGCGTGAAGAAAACCATCCTTGTGTTTAAAGGAAATAAAAGATGCCCCACAGAATATTATGATATGATTTTAGTTTAGATTCCTTTTCACAGCATTTGGTTGCTTCTTTGTTTTCCAATTACTTCCTTTTCTGCGTTACTTTCCTGATCTGGATCTGTGTAGTAGGCTATTTTGCCTCTGTCACTGAAATGGACAAGATAGGAAATTGTATTCCTGTGAGAAACTAGCAGCTATCTCCCCCTCCATACAAACATGAACCTCCAAAATGTATTATTCTACACTGGCAATTATTTTGAACAATAACTAGCTTCAGTGAATTAAAATCATTTTTCCCCCATTCCTACTGGCACTTAGCTGCAGGTTAGCAGCATCTGAAAAATACCTCATTTCAGGCAGTTGGACAGTCTATTTCTTATCTCATGGAGTGCACAGACAAGAGCCAAAGATCAGAAGATTTCTTTTCCTTTTCTTTTCGGTCTACTAGGTTGTTACTTTGTAATTCATCCTTTGTAGTTACCTTAAAAGCATCATAATGATAATTCGCAAAACTTTGGTAAAGATAAACCAAGGAAAGTTTATCCCCACATGTTCAAGCTTACTATTTCCCCTCAGGTTACATCGTTTGCAACAACACAGCAGGTTGTAATATCCATGAAATAAGAATCTTACGAACGGAGGAAACCCATTTCTAAGGACAGTTGGAAACTGCTTGCCTGAGATGCTGCTGCTTAGAATCAAAGGTACCATGTGGTGACATATTTCTAAAGAACGAGATCCTTCTGTTTGTGGAACTTTACACTGTTTGACAATTTATTTTTATTTAAAAAAAAAATCCAAAATGGAAGGCAGTTTGATCTCATAATTTACGGTAGTACTCTGAAAGGCACCCTTCTTGATTCCAGGGAATTCTGAAGGAAGTCAGTAGGGTTGGTAAAAATGATATGGGTCTGCGAAAGTGCTGCATTACCAAACTTCTAACTAAGGAACCAGATGGTGTTTACATGAGTCAACTCCCACCCAATCGACTTTCTCAGCTGTATTTAAAGTAGAAAGATGAAGACAGCAGAAATTACCAGAATATGGTTTGAAGAAGAGATTTAACTATGTCACAGCTTATGATGAAGCAATTTCAAGATAATGTTTCTGAGGATGAATCTTATGCTGTCTTTCCTGTAGGAAATGGTTGGAATAGACAAAATTATATATACACATATATATTTCCAATCACTCCTACATATATCTAATCGATATATCATAAACATATAATGATTGTATTAAAAATAAGATCTAGTTATAAAGAAATGCATCTTTTAACATATATCCATGGCAATGATATTGAAGAAACGTGATGTTGAAATATCTCATGTTTAAAAGTGAATGTGCTTTCAGAATCAGCTAAAACCAATGGGAATTTGTGTTGAGAGAGGGCACAGTAGGATTCTGGAATTTTCTGAAACCTTAGAGAATGCAGGTATATGATAAAAAGCTTTTCAGAGGAAGTAGAACTTTAGTATTAAGTAAAGAAAAGATGAAATATAATAAGAATATTAGAATGGTGATATATACATATGAGAAGGTTTAAAAATTGTACTTGAGAAACGTTATTAGCACAATCATATTAGACAGAATGTCTGCCTCAGACTCTTCTTAATGCCTAGAGGCTCTGATTTATTAAAACTTCCTGGAAATTAGATCTTGCCTTAGGTCATTGAAGTAGCTAACTTCTTTGTCAATCAGATAAAGCAAACCATATGAGGCAGAAGAATAACTGCCACTTTAAAAGAGCAGGAAAATAAACCATATAAATTTTAGTTAGATTTTATTGGCAAAGCATAAGAACATACCAAGCCTGAGATTGTGAGCATTTTAGAGTGACAATTGCCAATTTACGATATAGCAGCTTTCCTTTTTTATTTTGTCATTTTGTAATAATTCGTGTATAAGGCAACAGGCTATGAAAATAGGGGATATGTGAGATTTGGAAATGCAAACCTTGCACAAGAAATTAAATTAGCTCTTGGTGTATAGAGGTTTTCTGGTGGTAGCGTATTTTTAAGAACCATAAAATTGTCAACTTTTCTTATGTATTAAAATTAGCTGTTTTAGTTTCCACTTCTAAGTTCCCGTTGAATCATATTTTGTTTCAAACTTTCTTCCTTAAATTACTATATATGCCCTATACTGTTAAATGTTGTAGCTTTGCATTTCATAAAATGCATGTTGTCTTAAAATTGACATATGTGTGTGTTTTAAAAAATGAGTAAAATACTTTTTGATCTAAAATAAAACACATTGTATATTAAAGGTGAAATATTTAAAATTAAAATTAATCATTGATTTTATATATATACTTACATGTAGGTTCACAATTTGGAATTTTATCAACTAAAAAAATATATATGTGTATATATATGTATATATGATAAATAGCACACAGGCAGAAATATATCTTATTTTAGCAACATTCCATTAGAAGTATTGCTCATTTGATTTTTGCTTTTTTGCAAACTAAAATCTTGACTTGAATACAAATAACTTATTCTTTCCAGCAAAAAATACCTGGGAGTTCTTTACTTGGGCTTGTATGAATAGAACAAATGGATTTGTAGAGAATGACTAATCCTAAATATGCATTGAGGAGCATGTGAATTTTGCTTTATGCTTAGTTTAATATAATTCGCATACAGCAAACTACAGGTGCTTTGTAATAGCATACTGACATTTATGTCCAGTGTGCCCTTTTTGCACCTATCTCATCCTTCAAATGGATTTCTAAGCAATTATTTTCTAAAAACAAAAGCTGGATATGGTTAAAATTAGTTTATTTTTTGGTCTGTAGTATACATTTATTTAGAAATATAGATCTTGATTTTAAGTATAATCAGTGGGTCCTATTCAGTATGTCCCAAGATTTTCTCACTTGTTTGCAGAAAACAATTTATCGCTCTACAGAAAAGTTCCCAACTTTATAATTTTAATGTTAAGGAGACTTTGTTTCCCTCCAGTAAATCTGAACATCATCAGCTGCCTCTTTGCCTATGTATCTAGAAATGAATGTGCAGTGTCATAGCTCTGCTATCTCTTTCTATCTCAGAGGCCTTTGTTCTTTTCCCTGTTTTGTCTATTGCCTTGGAGTCATAGAAAGTATTAAATGCAGAAAAAAGTTAGACATTAATTCTGTACAATAGTAGCTTCCCGTTCAGCAGAGAAAACGAGACACACTTTTAACTAGTAATAACACAGTGTGGAAATTAATACATGCCTTAGAATACCACATTATAAGGGGCTGTAGAAATTGACAGATGGATAATTTGCTTAAATTTGGAGAAAGGGGGTTTTCCCAGAGAGGTAGAATTTAAATAGAGCTTTGAAAGATTTGAACATATGCCCTCATGAGGGGAATGTATGAGCTAAGGTACAGAAATAGAAAATGTTTACAGAAAACTAATCTGAGGTGCAGAGTAGGTTACATAAAAGAAAAAAGTTAGTGAGAAAATTATAAAAGCTATGATGAGACTAGAAGGTGAAAGATCTCAATATAATGGACTGAAAGTTCATGTTTCCCCAAAATTCATATGCTGAAATCATAATGTCCAGTGTGATAGTATTACTAGGTGGGAACCTAGGGAGGTGATTAAGTAATGATGGTGGAGCCCTCATGAATGGATGGAGGTGGTTACCCCCATGCTGCTGTTTTTGTGATAGCGAGTTCTCAAGAGATCTGATGGTTTTAGAAGTCGCTTTTACCCCTTCACTCAACCCTTCTCTCTCTCCTGCTGCCTTGTGAAGAAGAACATGTTTCTTCTTCTGCCGTGATTGTAAGTGTGCTTAGGCCTCCAAGGCCCCATGTGGAACTGTGAATCAATTAAACCTCTTTTCCTTATAAATTATCCAGTCTTGTGTATTTCTTCAAAGCAGCCTGAGAAGAGAATAATGTAATGCCCTTATTTACAAAAATGTCCCAAATAACTCCCTCACCTCTTCTACCATGTCAGGTTACAGTGAGAAGAAAGCAGCCTAGGAACAAGGTAGTGGGCCTTCACCAAACACTGAATATATTAGCACCTTGATTATGGACTTCCCAGGCTCCAGAACTGTGAGAAATAAATTTTTATTGTTTATAAGCCACCCAGTCTGTGGCATTTTGTTATAGCAGCCTAAATAGACTAAGACCATTGATAAGAATGTGATAATTGTATCTAATACAATAAAGAAAAACCAAAGATTTTTGAAAGAGGAAATGATATTTTGCATACTCTAAGAAGATTAATATGGTAAACTTGTATAGTTTGAGTTGAAGTAAAACATGGGAAATGGAAACTAAATTAGAGAAGTATTTCAGGAAGACAGATTATACATAATTGGTGGCTAATCAAGATCATTGTGTAAGAGGATTTGAGTTGACATTAATAATATTCAATATGTTAAATAATTTTAAAATAAAGTACAGTAATATATGTGAGCTATTAAAAGCATGTTGTTAATAATTTCAAATTTTTTACCCATTCAGAAGATATTAAGGATATTAAAGACTTGTTCATCACTTAAAAAATATATTAACAGGTAATTTGGTGAATCAATTATATCCTAGACACTGTGCAAGGCTTTGAGTATATATAGAATCATGAGACCCATTTTCTGTTCTTAAGGAGTGTATAAGATTATGGGGAGAGAGAAGCATACTGATGGTTATAGGACAGTATGGCAAGGGCTCCAATGCACGTTTATGGAAGATGACCACCAAATAGGAACTTTTCTCAAACTAGGGCTTGTTGGTGGTGCTTAGATAGTAAGTCTCACATCATTTGTAAAAAATGGAAAGCTCTTCATTGCATGAAAAATGCAGTGTGGTCAGTCTGGGCAGAAATAAAATTCTATGCAAAGGCACAATGACAAGGAAACCCTATGTGTCCTATACAACTGAAGTATGATCTATGATTTAGAGAAAGGTGATATTAGACTTCACAGGTAAGTAACAATTTGAAGTGTGCTAAGATCTTCAGATTATGTCTTAAAATCTATCAGAAGCTCTTATGTATGAGAGTGACATCATCAGCTATATAATTTAGAAATTCACTAAATTTAGAGTATAATTGAAGCATGAAGATTAGAGGGAGAAAGATCGCTTCTGAGGTTGTTGGAGTAATCAGAGCAAAATTTGGTGTGATTCTGAAATAAAGCAAAAGCTGACAGGGTTTAGTAATAAGAGACATGTCTGAGAAGAATTAGTGGAGTTTAAGAATTGATTGAAAGTTGTACACTGAAGAATAGGGAGAAATCAGTGACAATTCCTGTGTTTCTCATTTGGGAAATTTCTTATTTGAATGTTTTATGCACTGAGATAGAGAATATAGAAGGTTAAAGTTTGCGAAGATATATGGGTAAAATCAGTTTGTACATGGTTTGAGTGACGATGGAGCAATCCTGTGGGAATCTCCAATAGATAGTTGGATGTAAAGATCTGGCACTCCAAAGAAGTGTCTAAATCTTCGCTAATCAAAGCATGGTCTTTGGAAAAATAGCACTGGCACCACCTGAAATATTATTAGAAATACAGAATCTCAGGACCTAACTCAAATCCACAGAATGAGAATCTTCAGTTAAATCTGATCCTTACGATTTAAATACATGTTTAATTTTGGGAAGCACTGACCTAAAATACATGCACACACCAGCAAACATGTACCCACTCGTAAATATATGTTGTTAACATTTAAGTCATAGTTGGAGCTATGCAAATGTGTAAATTGAGCAAAGTGATAAAAATATAAAACTTCAGAGAACTCCAATATTTAAAGGAGGATGATAAAGGATGAATCCCCAAAATACAACTGAGGTATATTTCAAGATGAAGACAAACCAGGAAAGGAGTGTATAAATGGAATTGTGGAATAAAAGAATTTCAAATTTAAGGAATCATATAAAAATAAAAGCAGTATTGAGCATGGAGGTAAATATCCCCATTTATCCAAATTTTGCATTAATTCTTTAGAAGTTAAATGTTCAGTCTTAAAAGTAATATTACGTTCACTTTCTGTGTAAAAGACCAAGAGTATACATTTTCCTGTTATTTTTTATTTTTATTTTGTTCTGAAATTTTCCCATTTTTTCTTACTTTATTTACCATATTCTAGATTCTTGCCCCCAAATGTTTATCTTCCAACCTTTTCTACATCCTATTCTTTTTTACTTGCTGTACACTTAAAAACGTAAAGATTGCATTGTATTCGGTATTAAAACAGTAGATATAAAGAAATCAATCTTTATTTTCTCTTTATTCTGGCATATATATTCAATATTAATAACGGAAAATTCTCCATAGAAATGTCTCTTTCACTTTTTGTAGACCAAGTGAAAATAATACAATCTTTTCTAGTGGTTAGCAGTGTGTTTATGTGTGTGGTTAGGTATGTGTGTATGTAGAGAAGTCAACAGTATGGCTATGCCTCATTGCTCTGAGCTACACAGTAGAAACATAATCTAGAGCTACATTTAGCCCTCTCACCTATGCTACCCTCTTTCTGCTTTTATTTTTCTTTAACCTGGGGTCTTGTCTCCGTCTTGGTGAAAATTCTATAGTAAAAACAGCTCTGTGATAATTTACATTACTGGTTCCTTAAGATACAATAGAACAAATTGGAAAGTCCAGCTATAAAATCAAATCCATGTGATAATTTGCTATATGTAAAATATGTGTCTTCACACTATCATCAAATATGGATTATAACAATCACAAGAAAAATATTAGCTTAGATATATATCTCATATCAAATACAAATGAGTTTTGATCAATTAATAAATATGTATGAACAATATTTTCATAATTTTATAAAACCTCAGTATGGGAAAGCGTTTCTAAGTTTAAAGCCACACCCAGTAACCACAAAGCATAATGAATTTTACTTCATAAAAATACAATTTTCCATTTGGCAGAAAATACAATAAACATAGAACACAAGAAACACACTGGAACAATACACTTTCAGCTCATCACAGGCAGCAAGTTAATCCATCAATCTACTAATTTAGAATTTGTAAAAATTAAGAAATATGTCAAGTACAAAAATGAAGAAAGTACATAATGAAAAAAGTCATATGATAACTCAATATGTAATAAGATGTTAAAGCTCTCATATAGGAAGAAAAATACAAATAAAAATTAAAAAGTATCTCACACCAATTCCAAGTGCATAAAAAGCCTACATGAAAGGAAAGTGATCTAATTATCCTAATTACTCTAGAGATTGAGGCAGGAAAATACCTTGAACCTAGGAGGCAGAGGTTTCAGTGAGCTGAGATCAAGCCATTGCACTCTACCCTGGGTGACAGAGGAAGACTCCATCTCAAAAGAAAAAAAAAAAAAAGGCAAAACTATACAGTCTTTAGACGATTGTTTAGGAAAAATCTTTGTAACCTTGGGGAGAGGAGTGTTTTTAAAAACAATACATAAGACTTACTAAACCAAAGGGGAAAGAATTATAAGAGTGGTTACGTGACATTAGAAGTATATATTCATCTAATACCTTAAAGAGAGTAACAACAGAAGCCACAACTAGATGTTTATATTAAAGAAGCTGAAGTGATACTACTTCTAAGGATGCTAAGGTCTAGTATTATATCATGAATATATATAGACTCATATTAATTTATAATAAGATTTATAATAACCAGGTTGTTAAAAATACAATTTTATCAAATGTTGGTGAGAATCTAGAGCAATGCAAACCATCTTAAAATATTGATGGGATGAAAATTGCTACCATTCTTTGTCAAACCATTACATAGCAAAATTTAAGATCTACATCCAGTGACCCAACAGAGAAACTCTTACACACGTGGACCAGGAGATATGTATACGAGTGTTTAATGAAGTATTATTTGTAATAGTTCCTAATTAGAAACAGCCCAATTGTCAAACATAGTAGAAGGAATAAATAATTTGTGACATCTTCATTCAATGGAATACAAGAAAAGGGTGGAAGTGAACAAATTACAGCCATATACTTAACCACATGTATGAATCTCGCAAACAGTGTTGAGTGAAAGAAGCCAGACAGGAAGGACTGATTATGTGATACCATTTCATTAGTATACAATTTCAAACCTAGGCAAAAGTAAATTATGAGTGCACACGTTGCAGCTCCAGTAGTTTTGCAAGTGGGAGGGAGTGGCGCCCAGCAGCCTTTTCACTCCTTCATTCCTGTAGCTTGGCAAATGAGTGGAAGTGGTGCCCTGTGGCTCGTTCACTCCCATAGTTCAGTGAGCAGAAGGGAGTGGCACCCAGTGGCTTCTTCTTTCCCATTGTTCAGTGAGCAGGAGGGAGGGCTACAGTTATTCTATTCCCACTGCACACAGCTCAGTGAGCAAGAGGGTTACAGCTCCTTTATTCCTGTTGCCTGAAGCTTGCCAAGTTCCAAGTTCTTGTCCTACAACCTAGAGGAATAAGGTACAAAGACACCAAGAGTGTGTAAGGCAGAGAAGAATTTTATTGACTGACAGAAGGAAAACTCTCAGCTTCAGGAGGGGACCCTGAAAGAAGTAGCCATCTGTGAGGCTGAGTTCAGGGTTTTTATGGGCTTAGAATGGGGGAGTGCATGCTGATTTGTGCATAGGTGGTCTTGGAAAAAGCACTATTCAATTGGTTAAACAGCATCATTCCAAAAAAAAAAAAAAAAAAAAAAAAAACCGTTGAGAGAGAGTGGGTAAGGCAGGGATGGAAGTGGAAGTTCTCACTCTGGTCATGGACTCTATCTGAAACCGGCATTTCAATTTTCAGGCTTCAGGCTGTCTTTAGCCTGAAAGTCAAGTTTCACTACGGACCCATCCCTGTCTACCTAAGAATTTGTCTGTCTCCTGTTGCTATCCCATATATATATGGTGAAACTATAAAGCAAAACACAGAAGACGACAATAAAAGTCAGGACAGGCTTACTTCTGGAGCAGTGATCCCTTGACGGTGGGGGCTGTCTTTTCATCTTTATCTTCAGCATCTAACAAAAACCAGGCATACAATTGTCACTGAAGAATTTTTCACTGGGTGTTATGTTATTTAAATATAAATTACCGAAGTTTATTATTGAATAGCCTGTAGTCTAACATTGTCTCTCTTCCAGGCCACAGGTTCCAGGCAGGACAATGACAACACAACTCCTTTTCATCACAACACCCTCGTGTAGTATTTGCTCAGTGTACCTATTACCATTTCTCATGCTCCTTAGGCAACACTGTGTTTTAGGAAATAAGCATAAGACCCGCTGATCTTTCCCCAAGGTCTCACATCATGAAGGGGAGACAGGCAAAAAAAGAGGTGATGGCAAAAGTTTGTAGGGCATTAAAGCATTGTTAATGATTTTTTATATTATCATTCCATGCCATTTTTATTTATTAATTTGGTTGATGATATGATTTGTTGTATCCCCACTCAAATCTCATGTTGAATTCCCATGTGTTATAGGAGGGACACTGTGGGAGGTAATTCAATTACGTGGGCAGAACTTTCTGGTGCTGTTCTTGTGATAGTGAGTAAGTCTCACAGGATCTAATGGTTCTGTAAGGGGGAGTTTCCCTGCATAGTCTCTCTCCTTGCCTGCTGCCATTCATGTAAGACGTGACTTGCTCTTCCTTGCCTTCTACCATTATTGTGAGGTCTCCCCAGCCATGTGGAACTGTAAGTCCTTTAAACCTCTTTCTTTTGTAAATTGCCCAGTCTCAGGTATCTCTTTATCAGCAGTGGAAAAGGAACTAATACAGTAAATTGGTACCAGTAGAGTGGAGTGCTGCTTAAAAAATATCCAAAAATGTGGAGGCAACTTTGGAACTGGGTAACAAGCAGGGGTTGGAAAAGTTTGGAGGGCTCAGAAGAAGACAGGAAAATATGGGAAACTTCCTAGATACCTGTTGAATGACTGACCAAAATGCTGACAATGATATGAACAATGAAATCCAGGCTGAGATGGTCTCAGATGAAGACGAGGAACTTGTTGGAACTGGAGCAAAGGTGACTTTTGTTATGTTTTAGCAAAGAGACTGGAGGCATTTTACCCCTGCCGTCGAGATTTGTGGAACATTGGACTTGAGATAGATGATACCTGTTGAATGACTGTTGAATGACTGACCAAAATGCTGACAATGATATGAACAATGAAATCCAGGCTGAGGTGGTCTCAGATGAAGACGAGGAACTTGTTGGAACTGGAGCAAAGGTGACATTTGTTATGTTTTAGCAAAGAGACTGGAGGCATTTTACCCCTGCCGTCGAGATTTGTGGAACATTGGACTTGAGATAGATGATTTAGAGTATCTGGCAGAAGACATTTCTAAGCAGGAAAGCATTCAGGATGTGACTTGGGTGCTGTTAAAGGCATTCAGTTTTATACAGGAAGCAGACCATAAAAGTTTGGAAAATTTGCAGCCTGACAATGCAATAAAAAAGAAAATCCCATTTTCTGGGAGAAATTCAAGCCAGCTGCAGAAATTTGCATAAGTAATGAAGAACCTAATGTTAATCACAAAGACAATGGAGAAAATGTCTCCAGGGCATTTCAGAGGCCTTTAAGGCAGTCCCTCCCATTATAGGGGAACTGATGAGAAAAAGATGGTTTTGTTGGCTGGGTCCACAGTCCCCATGCTGTGTGCAGCCTAGGGACTTGATGCCCTGTGTTTCAGCTGCTCTAGCCGTGGCTAAAAGGGGCCAAGGTACAGCTCAGGCTGTGGCTTCAGATGGTGCAAGCCTCAAACCTTGGTAACTTCCACAAAGTGTTGAGCCTGTGAGTGCACAAAAGTCAAGAATGGAGGTTTGGAAACCTATGCCTACATTTCAGAAGATGTTTGGAAATGCCTGGGGGTCAAGGCAGAAGTTTCCTGCAGAGGTGTTGTCCTCATGGAGAACCTCTACTAGTGCAGTGCAGAAGAGAAATGTGGGATCAGAGCCCCCACACAGAGTCCCTACTGGAACACTGCCTAGTGGAGCTGTGAAAAGAGGGCCACCATCCTCCAGAGCCAAGGATATTAGATCCACTGACAGCTAGCACCATGCCCCTGGAAAAGCCAGAGATACTCTGCCAGCCCATGAGAGCAGCCAGGAGGGAAACTGCAACCTGCAAAGCCACAGAGGCAGGCTGCCTGAGACCATGGGAACCCACCTCTTGCTCAGCGTGATCTGGATGTGAGACCTGGAGTCACAGGAGATCATTTTGGAACTTTAAGATTTCACTGCCCAGCTGGATTTCAGACTTGCAGGGGGCCTGTAGCCTCTTTGTTATGGCCAATTTCTCCCATTTGGAGCGGCTGTATTTACCCAATGCCTGCACCCCATTGTATCTAGGACGTGACTAACTTGCTTTTGATTTTACAGGCTCTTAGATGAAAGACACTTGCCTTGTCTCAGATGAGGCTTTGGACTGTGGACTTTTGAGTTAATGCTGAAATTAGACTTTGTGGGGGTGTTGGGAAGGCATGATTGGTTTTGAAATGTGAGAACATGAGATTTGGGAGGAGTCGGGGGTCAAATGTTAGTGTTTGCCTGTGTCCTCACCCAAATCTCATCTTGAATTCCCATGTGTTGTGCGAGGGACCCAGTGGGAGATAATTTAATCATGTAGGCAGGTCTTTCCCATGCTGTTCTCATGATAGTGAATAAGTCTCACAGGATCTGATGGTTCTATAAGGGCAAGTTTCCCTGCACCATCTCTCTCTTTTCCTGCTGCCATCCATGTAAGACATGACTTGCTCCTCCTTGTCTTCCACCATGATTGTGAGGCTTCTCCAGCCACGTGGAAATGTAAGTCCATTAAACCTGTTTCTTTTGTAAATTGCCCAGTCTCAGGTATGCCTTCATCAGCAGTGTGAAAATGAACTGTCATAGCAGATAAAAAATTTACTTATATTAAAGTTATAGGACAGTAGGTATTCATTTTTTATTGGAATGTAAACTGATACAATTTGAAGGAAGTTGTGAATGTCTCAATTTTATAAAAAAATAAGATAATTGACAACATAAAAACTATTAAAGACATTTTTGGGTCAAATATACTTTTACCTGATAATCTTCCTTTTAACAATTTATTCTTTATATTCATTTTTATATTTGTAAAATACTTTCATTTACATATGGAAATGTAGGATGCAGAATGTTTATTAAGAGGAACATTTAAAATCAATTCTTGTACATCAATACATAAAATAATAATGCTATTACAATAAGGGTCTTTGTGTATGGATACAAGCATATTTCAAAGATATTGTTAAAATCAACATATAAAGAAGCATAAATATATTACATTATTTTGTTATTGTATATTTTAAAATACAACACAATTAATTTACAGCATATATGTGCATAGAATGTTGTTCATTGAATATAAACACACAGAAAGTCATTGTGGTCATTGTGTCTTCTATTGCAAAATATAATTGAATGGCTGAGGGATGATGATAGTAGAGTGGCAAAGTTAATAAAGTTTCCAAATACTGTAAGATATTAAAAAAATGCATATGGAATTCTATATTATTGTCTATTTTATTAAGACAATTAGTTTTTAATTTGTATTGATTTTTTAAATGAGACTTTTGAAGGAGAGTCTATTATAGTCTATTATAGCTGTTAAGAATGCTAAATTATTAAAAGAGCGTATTGAACCACTTTGGCTTGAAATAATGAAACAGACACAAACAATGTATTTAACATTTTCTAACACTATCATTATTTTTTCAATTTTTTATATTGTCTTGGAAAAAATTGGACGATAATTTCAAAATAGACGTTGATTACTATTTCTATCTGTTGTGTCTGTCTCTCCATAAAGAAATAAGTTTACTGTTCAAATAATTCAGTAACAACTAACCATCAACTAACTAAACAACATAAGTTCTGAACGTGTTTATGCAGTTTATGTTAACTAAATTCATTGAAAACCTATAAAACTTTATATCTGCTTTTTTTTCATTTAAACAGAGCTGGTTCTTGAAGTTTTAATAAGGAAGATACACTGTATTTCTAGTTTTAAGAGTGTTTTATAGATGCAATTGCTTCCTTGAAAAGCATTGAATCTGATCATAATGAAATCATATAGCAAATCCTAATGTAAAAACTTAATGTTGCAAACTGTTTTCATTCCTCAAAGCTATTAAAATGGTACATTTACAACTACCATTGTCTCCTTTACACGTTAATGAAGTGGCATAGATAATGAAATGCAATAAAATCATTACTTGCTTCTATTAACACTGGTTAGTGGGAGAAATGTGACTGGGTTTTGCTACTTGACAAGGTGGATAGGAATTAAGTATCTCATGAACTGGATAAATAATACTTTTTTGTCTAAACAAAATTTCAAAGTTAAACTCAAGACTCCTTCTCTTCTGATAGCACATGATATAAGTTCAGTACCTCATTTTTGGCAGAGCAGTCGATTGGAGATGAAGGGCATCCTATATCTTTTACAAACTCTATAGCCAAATGAGCGAGAGATGGTAGAGGTTCCTTTAGCTTCCTGCCCAGGAATTTATTCACAACTGGGCTGCAGTAGATGATTAGAAAAAAATCTTAATTGCTTTGTTGGGATATAATTCACATACTGTAACAGTCACCGTTTTAAACTGTAGAATTTGGTAGAGTTTTTGTTATTGTTGTTGTATATTCTTGGAGTTGTGCAACTCTCACCACTAATTAATTTGAAAATATTTTTATCACTCAAAAAGGAAACCACATACTCTTAATAGTCACTCTCCATCTATCTTAAAACTACAAACTTACTTCTTGTCTTTCTTTGTCTATTCTGTGTAATTCATTTAAACGGAATGATACAATGTCATCTTTTATGTCTGGCTGCATTTATTTAACATAACGATTTCAAGATTTATTCAAATATCAGTACTTTATTCCTTTGTTTATTGCCAGAAAGGATTCCATTGTATGAATACACCTATTTTGTTTATCCATTCATGAATTGATGGGCATTTGGTTGATTTTTCCCTTTGGCTATTATGAATAATGCTGCTATTCATGTGTTTCTTGTTTTTTTCCGTTTGAGGCTTACATTTTTATTTCTTAGTTATACAGCTGAGAGTGAACTTTTGGGGCCATATGGTTATTTGTACATTTAATAGTTTGAGGAAAAGCCAAGCTGCGTTTAAAGTGGTGGCATCATGTTGCATGTTCCCAGCGGTGTTGGAAGTTTCAATTTCTGTAAATCTTTGTCAATGCTTGTTATTATCTGATTTTAAAAAAATTTCAGCAACACCAGTAAATGTGAAGAGATATTTCATTTTGGTTTTGATTTGCATGTCTTTAGTGACTAATGGTGCTGAACATTTTGCCTGTGGTTATTGGTCATTTGTGTAACCTCTTTGAAGAAAGGTCTATTCAAATCTTTTGCCAATATTTAAAAAAAAATTCTGTCAGTCACTTTATTTTTTTTTTTAAATTGAGGCAAGAACATTTAATATGCAATCTGCAATGTTAACATTTTTTTGTTCCAATACCGAGTTTCATTCTGCTGCCCAGGTTGGGGTACAGTGGTGCTATCAGGGCTTACTGAAGCTTCGACCTCCCAAGCTTCAGGTGATCCTCCTGCTTCAGCCTTCTAAGAAGCTGGGACTGCAGGCAGTCATCACTATGCCTAGGTAATTTTTCTAGAGATAGGGGTTTGCCATGTTGCCCAGGTGGGTCTTGAACTTCTGGGTTCAAGCAATCCTCCTGTTTTGGCCTCCCAAAGTGCTGGGATTATAGGCGTGAGCCACCATGCCTGGATGTTATTAACAAAATTTGAAGTGTACAATACAATTTCATTTATTACAGGTGCCATGTTGTAGTGCAGACCTCTAGAACTTATTGTTCATCTACAACTGAATTTTTATACCTGCCTTTTTCAGTTTTTTTTTTTTTTTTTTTTTAACTGGGTGATTTGTCTTTTAATAGCTGAGTTGTAAGACTACTTTACATATTCTGATATAAGTCCCTTATCAGATATATAATTTGCAAATATTTTCTTCCATTCTGAATTTTCTTTTCATTTTCTTGACAGTGTCCTTTGAATTCTAAAATATTTTATTATTGGTGAAATACAATTTATACATTTTGTGGGTATGTGCTTCTGGTGTCTTTTCTAGGAAACATTTATTACTATGCTATTTTTCTAAGAGTTCTACAGTTTTAGCTCTTACACTTAAGTCTATATTCCATTTTGTGCTAATTTTTTACACGGGGTGAAATATAGATCTAACTTTATTTCTTTGCATGTGGATATTAAGTTATTCCTGAACCAATTGTTGAAAAGACTAATATTTCATCATTGAATGCTTTGGCAACTTTGTCGAATATCAATTGATTATAGGATTTACATCTGGATTTTTACTGCAATCCCATTGATCGGTGTGTCTATCCTTATGCCAATATGACACTATCTTGTATACTGAGGTATGTTTTCAAATAGGAAACTGTGAATATTCCAACTTTTTCAAGATGGTTGTGGCTAGTCAGACTCCTTTGCATTGTCAGATGCATTTTAGGAAGGGTTTGTCGTTTTTGCAAAGAAGGAAGCTAGGGTTTTTGTTAATCATTGTGTTAAATCCATAGATAAACCTGCAATTTTAACAATATTGGCCTTTTAATAACGTGTGGGCTGTCTTTCCATTTACTTAGTCCTTCTTTAATTTCTGTCAACAATATATTGTAGTTTTTAGTGTATAGACTTGCACTTCTTTTGTTAATTTTATTCCTTAATGTTTTATTTTTTCAGACTATTTTAAATGGCTTTCCAAATTTTACTTTGGTATTATTCATTGCTAGTGTATAGAAATGCAGTCAATTGTTATGTAATCATGTTGTATCCTATAACCTCACCGAATTTGTTTTTCAATTCTTAGTGATTAGCTGATTGCTTAGGTTTCTCTATGCTCAAGAATGTTATCTGTGAATAGAGGTTTACTTCTTTCTATCTTTATTTTCCTTCTTTACCTTGCCCAATTCCCTTGGCTAGAACTGCCAGTACAAGGTTGAATAATTTACATATAGTCTGCTGTATAGTCATACATATAATACAAACATTTATTGTATTGTTAAATATAACTATTAGATAAAAATTCCTGAAATCACTTTTCAAATATGACTTTGGACAAAAATGTTTTGCTGCCTTGATTTTTTTTTTCCCTCCCATTTGTCCTTATGTACTTTTTTTTTATTTTTATTTATTATTATTATTATTATTATACTTTAAGTTCTAGGGTACATGTGCATAATGTGCAGGTTTGTTACATATGTATACTTGTGCCATGTTGCTGTGCTGCACCCATCAACTCGTCAGCACCCATCAACTCGTCATTTACATCAGGTATAACTCCCAATGCAATCCCTTCCCCCTCCCCCCTCCCCATGATAGGCCCCGGTGTGTGATGTTCCCCTTCCCGAGTCCAAGTGATCTCATTGTTTAGTTCCCACCTATGAGTGAGAACATGCGGTGTTTGGTTTTCTGTTCTTGTGATAGTTTGCTAAGAATGATGGTTTCTAGCTGCATCCATGTCCCTACAAAGGACACAAACTCATCCTTTTTGATGGCTGCATAGTATTCCATGGTGTATATGTGTCACATTTTCTTAATCCAGTCTGTCACTGATGGACATTTGGGTTGATTCCAAGTCTTTGCTATTGTGAATAGTGCCGCAATAAACATACGTGTGCATGTGTCTTTATAGCACCATGATTTATAATCCTTTGGGTATATACCCAGTAATGGGATGGCTGGGTCATATGGTACTTCTAGTTCTAGATCCTTGAGGAATCGCCATACTGTTTTCCATAATGGTTGAACTAGTTGACAATCCCACCAACAGTGTAAAAGTGTTCCTATTTCTCCACATCCTCTCCAGCACCTGTTGTTTCCTGACTTTTTAATGATCGCCATTCTAACTGGTGTGACATGGTATCTCATTGTGGTTTTGATTTGCATTTCTCTGATGGCCAGTGATGATGAGCATTTTTTCATGTGTCTGTTGGCTGTATGCATGTCTTCTTTTGAGAAATGTCTGTTCATATCCTTTGCCCACTTTTTGATGGGGTTGTTTGTTTTTTTCTTGTAAATTTGTTTGAGTTCTTTGTAGGTTCTGGATATTAGCCCTTGTCAGATGAGTAGATTGCAAAAATTTTCTCCCATTCTGGAGGTTGCCTGTTCACTCTGATGGTAGTTTCTTTTGCTGTGCAGAAGCTCTTTAGTTTAATGAGATCCTATTTGTCAATTTTGGCTTTTGCTGCCGTTGCTTTTGGTGTTTTAGACATGAAATCTTTGCCCATGCCTATGTCCTGAATGGTACTACCTAGGTTTTCCTCTAGGGTTTTTATGGTATTAGGTCTAACATTTAAGTCTCTAATCCATCTTGAATTAATTTTCGTATAAGGAGTAAGGAAAGGATCCAGTTTCAGCTTTCTACTTATGGCTAGCCAATTTTCCCAGCACCATTTATTAAATAGGGAATCCTTTCCCAATTTCTTGTTTCTCTCAGGTTTGTCAAAGATCAGATGGCTGTAGATGTGTGGTATTATTTCTGAGGACTCTGTTCTGTTCCATTGGTCTATATCTCTGTTTTGGTACCAGTACCATGCTGTTTTGGTTACTGTAGCCTTGTAGTATAGTTTGAAGTCAGGTAGCGTGATGCCTCCAGCTTCGTTCTTTTGACTTAGGATTGTCTTGGAGATGTGGGCTCTTTTTTGGTTCCATATGAACTTTAAAGCAGTTTTTTCCAATTCTGTGAAGAAACTCATTGGTAGCTTGATGGGGATGGCATTGAATCTATAAATAACCTTGGGCAGTATGGCCATTTTCACCATATTGATTCTTCCTATCCATGAGCATGGTATGTTCTTCCATTTGTTTGTGTCCTCTTTGATTTCACTGAGCAGTGGTTTGTAGTTCTCCTTGAAGAGGTCCTTTACATCCCTTGTAACTTGGATTCCTAGGTATTTTATTCTCTTTGAAGCAATTGTGAATGGAAGTTCATTCCTGATTTGGCTCTCTGTTTGTCTGTTACTGGTGTATAAGAATGCTTGTGATTTTTGCACATTAATTTTGTATCCTGAGACTTTGCTGAAGTTGCTTATCAGCTTAAGGAGATTTTGGGCTGAGACAATGGGGTTTTCTAAATATACAATCATGTCATCTGCAAAGAGGGACAATTTGACTTCTTCTTTTCCTAACTGAATACCCTTGATTTCTTTCTCTTGCCTGATTGCCCTAGCCAGAACTTCCAACACTATGTTGAATAGGAGTGGTGAGAGAGGGCATCCCTGTCTTGTGCCAGTTTTCAAAGGGAATTTTTCCAGTTTTTGCCCATTCAGTATGATATTGGCTGTGGGTTTGTCATAAATAGCTCTTATTATTTTGAGGTACGTTCCTTCAATACCGAATTTATTGAGCGTTTTTAGCATGAAGGGCTGTTGAATTTTGTCAAAAGCCTTTTCTGCATCTATTGAGATAATCTGTGGTTCTTGTCTTTGGTTCTGTTTATATGCTGGATTATGTTTATTGATTTGCGAATGTTGAACCAGCCTTGCATCCCAGGGATGAAGCCCACTTGATCATGGTGGATAAGCTTTTTGATGTGTTGCTGAATCCAGTTTGCCAGTATTTCATTGAGGATTTTTCCATCGATATTGCCTTGATTTTTAACAGAATTACAGCGTGATACAATGTTGAAGTTAGTATGTTCATGCATAGATAACTTATTTTGGATTTCCATGGAAACATTCTTTTTATTATGCCTATAAAATATATGGAAGTCTTTTGGGACATCAATTAACTCATAAGGAAAGTATTTGAAAATAGAAGCTTGAAGTTCATAGTGAATCAGAAACAGACAACCTGTCTTTCTGTAGAAACATACTTTCAAAAAGCATGACTAAAGGAAATAGGCACCGCATTAGGAAGAAAAAAATTATGCATCTCAACCAGGGCCTTATGACTAATTACCTGAACAATAACTGTGAGAACTGACAGCTGTGCATATTCTCTTTCTAAATTGTTACATATTTATAAATTGAATATATATGTAAATTTATTTCTTATTGCTTCTCTTCTTCTTCTGATTATGTAAGTATTTTTATTGGCTGCTAACTTCACAGTGTAGTCTTTATGCAATGAAATATTCAGGTAGGACCTCCATCCAATTTGAGGAGAAGGTATTATCTAGTCATGGATACTACCCTGTTGCCCATAGATGCACACCATTGTTATTGGGACTTTGTGTTTCCTACTGATTTTGGAAGTGAGAAAACAGTCATGTGTATGAAACATAATTGCTTATTATTAAGTGACAATGTAAGATTATTATCATTGCTATGTTCAAATTTGTGTAGTGAAGTAACTGAAAGAATGGACTGTGCCAATTCTTAATTGTTTCTCAGCTCTAAATCTATCTTCCTATCCTGTGCACTCTGGTGTAGGAGCCATTCTATTTGGTTGGTCCGCCACTCAGTGCCATCGCAGCCAATGGCTCTTCATCCTGGTAGTGAAACTGGATTCAATTTTCAGTGCTATTTTTTTTCCACTCTCAGAGGCAGTCTGTTTGTGCTTTGTTAATACCAAGAGGCAGTGTCTAAAGACTCTTTAGACTTTAAAATTTTAGAAATCTCATACAATTTTGGAACATATATTAGCATTATTTACTAAGATTTAACCTAAAGAAGGTTAACATTATTTTGGCAATCCTATGTACCTAAACATGGCAAATAATCCTATTTACCTCTTTTTTCTGGACATTCCAGGGGCCCTTTGAACTATCCGAAAAGCCAGGTGTCAGGAAAGTCTAAGTATATGCTATCAATCATAACTACAACTTTTATGTTAAGTTATTGTAAACCATGGAGATAACCAAACTTCTTTGTCAATCCTGTTCCTAACTCTAACTACCCCGGACATTTTGCTATTCACAGACAATTTTTGTCTTGTTTTAATCCTTTTTGAAGATGGTTTATAATGAGCTACAGAGCTCTGACAGGTACTCTCAAATACAATTTCTGATTGTATTTGAGACAATAAGGTTTCTGATAGCTTTGGAGATTGTGACATTAGAATAAAGGAAAATGTATAGAGCTCATAAAGAGCTGAAATGTTCACGAATATCGAGCAAAACCAGAGTTAACTAAATGGACTAAGCTCAGAAAGTTGAAGCAAATCTTTTCGACTTTTTGTTGGACTATTGCTGATCCTTGTTTTGTTTCTCAGAGTCCAGGAAACTTATTTTGAGCTATGTACAGCCTTCAATAATTGAGTAAGGTATACTCCTATGATCAAAATTTTTTGTTTCTCTCTGCCTGTTCCTCTAGAATTTGGAAACTATCTGTGAGTATTGTCATGGCAATATAATTGTCTGCATCAGTGCAATAAGAATCCATTTTTATTTTGCACTGGACACAATTGGAAAACTGGTCATTTTACCAAGGTTTTGACTGGAAGTGTATGCTTCCATTTAAAGAGTCAGACTTGACTTATAGAGCTGATAAAAGCCCCATGGGAGACTGGCCTCATACTCTAATCAACACAGTCCCTGCACAGGGTCCCTGACCTGTGGTCAGTAAAGAATGTTACTTTCTAACAGGTCCAGGAACTCCAAGTTTATCTTGGGACCATTAAGAGGGGAGGATCACCCAACTCACAGGTATTTGAGGATACATACCCATGGGTGAGCTTGGCTTTAGAAGGTCTTATCTGTGATTCCGCATGGAACAAACTTTCATCAAAGCCAATCCAAAAGACCTACATAGAAATAATTATTCTTGCTGTACTTTATGCAAATAATCAGGCCAAGTATAAAACTAAAGTCTACTTTTTCAAACAGTCCTATGATGGTTTTTTAATAAAAATAAAGACTGGAGAGAGAGAAATCATGTTTCAAAACTTATACATTTGTCATTAAATTCTAAACTCATTAGTTGTTATTAAGTTTTCACCTACATTTTAGACTAACCTTGCGTGTTCCTGTGAAACAACCAGCAGTATCTGGTTGCAGCTCAGAAAGAACAAAAGGGACGGGTAATGTAAAAATCTGGGTCAATATTCTAGTTCTGAGCAATTATCCTGCAAATCCTGCCAGGTGGTGGAATACATAGGGAATACATAGGGTGTCCATCACCCAGAGGTTTCCTTTGGGAAAAATAAGATCAAGGGAGCTAACCAAAGCCAACACCATGCACCCGAATCCTAGCAAGCATGAGTATAGCCACCAGTTACCTGGGTGTGTCACAAGGCAACCTTTCCTATCCCTTGTTGGAGGGGAACTCAGTTCCACAGTTCCCCCTTAGCATTCAGCTTATGATGAGGAGTCCGTGCAACCTCCTGAGACACATTTTTGTCCCAGACTCAATTCCAAGCTTTGGGTCAAAGCCCCAGGAAGGAAAACTGGATCTGAGGTACCCAGAGGCAGACCACAAGAGAGGTTAAAAGGCACAGCGCAGGTGAGCATGGCTGATTCTTGCCAATTAAGCCAAGCCAAGCTTCCTTTCCATGGATAAAGGCCACGTTAATATCCATGGCATAAATGAGGTCTAAGGAACTCCAAGGCTACTGACGATAGGGGAAAGGGAAGCCTAGGTGAGAGCAGAGAATTTCTGTTCTCTAAGACTCTCCCTGCTTCACGGGTGCAAGCCGCATTTACACTCATGGCAGCCCTTGCCAAGGTCACCGGGACTTGGGGATCCAAGGATGGAAGAAGGGAAAGAGGACACTCTTCCTTCTCTCCCCCACTTACCCTGGTTATCTGCTAGGAAGAGAAGGGTACCAGGAACACCTGCTCCCCTGTTTCTAGATGGGTAGCCATTCATCTTCAGTCCTTATCCCTTTCAAATGCATCCTTAACCCTTGGGACTCCTTTAAAAGGTGCCGTCCTATTTCCTCCCTCCTCCTTGGTTCTCTCTTTACTGATTCAATTGTGTCTCGCTACTATGGGACCCTCCCCTCAGATGCATCCTCCAAACTGGAAAGAGTTAATTTCCCAAACCTTAAACTAGTTGGTTTAGGATTAGGCTCTGGGAAGAAAACCAGAAGCCTCATATGCCAGCAAAAGGGTAATGTTTTTCTTAACCAGTTAGGCTTTTGTATTCCCTCTCCTTTTGCAAAATGGTAAAAGCCCTCGGGATTTTTGAGCTGTCCTTACCCCTCCCCTTGTTTTGTTTTGTTACACATTTTCTAATAACCCAGTTTGTCTTTTCTTGCCTTCGGTCCATCAGATTCCAAACAGTCACAACCAGAGTCTCTGATGATGGCTCCTTCTGCCGGGAACCTTTAGATAGGCCTCTGAGGGAGATCTGACTGCTGTTTTCCCCAAACAGCACCCCCTGTCAGCAGGAAGCAGTTAAGATTGGTCATTGTCCTTACCCTTAATCTAACAGCAGTTAGATGATTTCCTTAGAGGGGCAATGAGACAGCCAGATGGGAGGAGGTCCCTGGAGAAAGTCCAACCTGCCTGCACACTGGGGTGGAGACTTGGGAAACTCATGACGTTTGCAGCATGGTGGAGCCTGGCCCTCCTCCTCCTGTGTGGAACCTGGATTTGAGCAGCCTGGCAGAAGTGCCCTGGCAGGGACTCTGGTCTTGCGAGAGTCCCTGTTTCCCTCTTTTGTTCCGTTTCATCCAATAAAATCCTGTCTTGCTCTTCAAATTGTCTCCAAGCCTGAACTTTCATGGCTGTGGGACAAAGAACCCCACCTTTAGCTGAACTAAGGAAAAGTCCTGCAACACCAGCACCAGGGGTAATAGCTCTTCCTGCACTTAATACTTGAAATATTTATCCCTGTTGCAGTTTCCATTTTTAGTCTTCAGATACCTGTCTCTTTAGCCAGTTCACAATATCAAATTGTCCTCCTTGTTATTTTCTAAAATTGTGGTTTATGCTTTTTTTGTTTTCTGATAAAATCATAATTTTTTCAAACATTGCCATATTTCTTATTATTTAAGAATAGGCCACATTGAAGGGTGGAGGAATCCTTCGTTTTTAGGTGTAAAAATTCTTTGACATGAAATCACACTGTTATAAAATACTATATATAAAAAAGTATTTTTTTAATTGTTAATGATAAGGTTGCTTCTTTTCCTTAGGCACATGTGTTTCTAGTATAAATACTTATCTGAGTTGCTGGTATTCCTTGCTGAGTGAAACTGGTTGCTCACTGACTATTAATAAATGTTACTTTAAACACTCTAAATATTAGAACAACAGTTTTTAATGAAAATAAAATAATACATCAAAAAATCCACCAATAAAATGAATAAAGCTTTTTTTTTTTTTTTTTTTAAGGTTGCTCTCTGCATTGGGTATTTAAGATGGAACAAAGCATCTCGTGCTAGATATTTTTTAAAAATCGTGTTTTTACTAAGAATTAATTTCTAGTTACATTAATTCATTCAACAAATATTTTTTCCAGGCTTTATTAATGTTGTACCATATTTTTTCCAAATGATTATTTTTAGGCCTTAAAAATCACGTGTATCTGTATTTTTGTGTGTGTGTGTTGAGTTTTCATTTTGTTTTGTTTTAGTGATAGAATTGAGCTTTTCTTTTATCTAATTTTCCAATATTTTCTTACCATTTAACTTTGATGAAAAAAATTACATAATTGGATGTCATTTTCATATATCAAGTAAGAAGCTATTCAAAGTAGCATATACCCATCTAGTAGGAGTTTACATTACAAAAGATTTAATTATCAGTATTAACAAAAATTTCAGTTCCTGGGTTGTTTCAGTGTCTCAGTGGGGTCTGGTGGCAGCATTGGCATTTAGATGGATTTGGTTTTTTTTTTTTTTTTTTTTTTTTGAGACGGAGTCTTTCCTGTCTCCCAGGCTGGAGTGCAGTGGCATGATCTTGTCTCACTGCAACCTCTGCCTCCCCTGTTCAAGCGCTTCTCCTGCCTCAGCCTCCTGAGTAGCTGGGACTATAGGCTCACACCACCACGCTACAGCTAATTTTTTGTATTTTTCGTAGAGACGGGGTTTCACGGTGTTGGGCAGGATGGTCTGGATCTCCTGACCTCACGATCCGCTCACCTCAGCCTCCCAAACTGTTGGGATTACAGGCCTGAGCCACCGTGCCCGGCCCTAGGTGGATTCTATTGACTTTTTGTCTCACGGTCACAACCGGACTGCCAGATCAATCTGCATCATGTCTTCTCACAACCATGTAAAATACAAGAACATGAAAAAAGGTTTTTCTGTCTCTCACTATTCCTTCCTCCCTTGTTCCCCATTCCTTTAATTTATCAAAGGGAAACATCTTTTCCATAGTACTCCAGCAAACTTTCTGACTCTTATCAAGGCTGAAAACTGAGTCACATGTCTAGCTTTAGCCCTAGAGGAGATTGGGGAATAAAATACCTCTCTTACATTTAGCCTCTTTAGTGAGAGACAGGCAAGAAAAAAAGTGAAATAGAAAAATTTACTGGGTAAACTACCAGTGGGGTCTGCCATAATTGGTTCTTGGAATAACAAATAATGGACTCAAGTTCCATACAAACACATTCAGCCAATAAGACAGTAAGGCTGAAATAATGCCATACTAAGGAAGGGGTGTTAAAAGAATTTGCTCCAGGTGTCAAATATTCTGTGTGTCACTGAAATATAGTGCAGTGTTCTTATGAAAACATGTAAAATATGTCAAAATGATTGGTACAGGCCCTGCCACACAGTAGTTGCACCATAAACATCAGTCTCTCACCTTGAATATATCACTTTTTGCAACATGTCTTCTAAATTTTGCCCCCAAAGGTGGCTTTATCAGATCTAGTTTGGTTACTTAAGAAACAAAACAAAAGCAACAGGCAAAAAGAACCTCTAAAATTCCTATATTCATAGACAATTTTACTTTTTTACTCAGTATGAAAACCTTTTAGCTATTATTTTAATTAATGTGGATAAGATCTTTCTCCTTCTTCTCTCTCTCTTTCTGTTTCATGTTTTTCATTCTATAATTTCCCCCATGCCTGAGAAACAATGTATATCTGCATGTACTTATATTTATTTAGATGTAAGCATAAGGTTTAAATTTATAATTTAAAATCCAGCAAAAAACAGTCATACAGTTTTCTACTTGTTTTAAATACTTCAAAACATTTAGTTTTTTAAAAAATATTACATATAAATTTACTCATAATCCTGTTTTACTTTAACATAAATTTTGTTTCTAGACATAATTTTGACTGCTGTCTGCATTTACATGAAAATATGTAATATTTATTATATTCCTAAATGATTATACATGGATTTTGAAACCAGGAAGAATATTTTAGGCCATCTACATATCAATTTATGAGTTATGAAACAGAGCACTCCCTCAGAGAGGTGAAGCATTTTGCTCATCAGCTAGTTGGAGGCGCTGTTGGCCTAAATCATAGATTATCACAATGCAAAAGAAAAACTTTTGGTTTTGTTTGCCTCTACTAAGAAAATCTTTCCAGAATTTCTTATTACATATACAAAAGTTCTTCATCAGTGCTCTATATTTCAAAGTACATGTGTATATATAATTATTATATATGTATATATTAAATAATCATACCAGATGTTAGCCAATAAAAATAACAAAATCATTCTGGAAAATTCAAACAGCCAAACGATAAGCAAAACAGAAACAAAATATAATATATCATGTTGGATAAAATAATGTTTGTTACTGCACATTTAGTGTGGTGTTCTTGTTCTCCTAGCAAAAGTGCTTGGGTTCAAAATCCTACCAACAGTTATGACATGATCAATACCTGTAACCTCTCTGGACTCAGTTTCTATTATGTGTAAATTGGAGGTATCAATAACATATACTTCATACAGTTATTATGGAATCACTTAGTTTATACATGCAAAGCATTTAGAATATGACTTAGGAAGTAAGGAAGTAGGAAGTAAGGAAGCATTAGCTATTATTCTACTAACACTATTCTGTTATTATTGACAGTGGTCATAATACCTGTCATTTTTGTGTTTATAACTGGCTGTCTACATTGTGCATTGTGCACACTTCACACACATATTTAATACTCACAAAATTTTTAAAATGGGATCTCTAGTTTAGGAATAAATAAACTCAGTTGCAAAGTTATTGAAATACATATCCAAAGTAAAAGAATTATACTCCTAACTACCAGCCATACTCTTCATTATTGTCCTGTATTTGAAGGGCAACTCAAGGTGAATGGAAAAAGTAGGTGTTAATAGGGAGAGAGGCTGGAGAAAAAAAATATTCAGAAAAATAGTGAGAAAAAGGAGGAAAATGAACAGAAGAATAAGTAATAATGAGATTGTGAGTTAAGATAGGGCATGATATTGTGTTAGAGAATGCCATTTCGGGGCCATTAAAAGACAACCTGCCCTATAGAGTCCTCATGTGCCATATTTTAAGGGCATAAAGAGTAGTAAAATGTATTAATCTTTAAAATTCTAAAAATAGGAAGAAAAAGTATCGATAGTTATAGTCCCATTTCATCTGAAAAAGTCAGTTCAATGGAGAAGATTCTTCCTTAACTTCCCTGTAATGCTAAATAAAGGACAGTAAAAGAGATTTTAGTTATATGTAAACAGATATCTACCTATAACCATATCGATTTTTAAAAGACAGCTTAACTCCTTTTATTTGTTTATATTCAATTTTTGATTGTTGAAATCTGATCATTTAAATATTATTGACATAATTTAAATATTAAATATATCATATTATTTGAAATCATTTTAATTGTTGAAATTAAGATGTTTATAGTATTTGCTGACTTTGAAGTATATCTTGCTTACCAGCGCAATGGATATTTTGATCATAAATCCAACAAAGGTTGGAATTGATATCTATACTGTCTCCTTAACAATGGTTATATCAGCTTAGTAATTTATAGTCTTTCAGATCAATTTATAAATATTAATATTAAAATCAGTAAGAATATTATTCTTTGGAAAGCTGACCAGTGCGATCAAAGCTAACTATATTCAAAACACTTATTTTTAGTTTTAATAGAAATAAGAAATTACATACCCAGTTATTTTGTTTAATTCTTCTTCTCATGAGTGATTTTCTCAAAGGTCATATTTTCTCTCATCTCTTACTTGAAGACTTAATTCTTAAGATAGATCAGCCTCTTAAATGATCATCTTTATTCAACATAAAAATCAAAACCCAGTGAGTTCTGACACTTTGTGGTTAACTCCCTGAACACTAGAAATGCAGTTCCTAATATAGAAAATAAATGATAGCCTTTTATATCAGTGTTTTTGCCAGACCATTGAGTCTTACTGTAAAACAGACAAACTATAAAATTCAGTGGCTTGCATAATTATACCTCAAGATACAATGAACAAAATTGAACGTCTTTAAATGCTCTTGTTCAAATAAATAGTTCAGTATTGTGGAAGATGTAGGTAGTAATTGTGCTGAATGCAGTGAATTTTAAATTTAGTCATCCTAAAAGAATATATTTAAATATGCAATGTACAAGAATAAATTCCTTAGTACCAAAAGATAATAGGCAAAAATCTTAAGAAAAATTTAAAGAAAATGCTGTTGATTATACTTCAGGTACAAATGTTCTTTATTCAACCTATATTTCTTGACTGCCTGATGTACTTAAATAAAGGTGTGTGGAAATTATACGGCCCTTTCCAGGGGTAACTGTTTTATATTAGATACTGTAAAATAATGATCTTTTACAGCATAAGCTGAAAAAGTGAACACTACTCTTTCAGGAAATTTGCTCTTGATCCAAAACACATTGTTCTTGGTAAATTTTAAGAAAATTTTGCTACATGTAATCTACTTAACTTAATGAATCATCATCAGCAGGTATGTCATTCAGTTTTTTGGAAAGAATTAAAATGGGGATTCAGACCTTGTTATTAGCATGTCATATGGCGATGGGCATGGCCATGGATAAGCCACTTGGGAAGGGTGACCTGCATGCTTTTCTAGATCCCTTTCTGCTTTAACATCCTGAGTCTGCAGTTTGCACGCCCGATGTAAAATATCGAACATAACATTTCAATATATTTGATCCTATTATAATCTACTTAAGGGAATTAACTACCAGATAATTTATCAAGTGATAGAATTCTTTTTACAAAGTTAAGAACATTTGTTCGAAAACTATCACTGATTTTTGCTTAAAGTAAAACTATGTAGAGTTTTTTTGTTGTTGTTTTTTGTTTTTGTTTTTGTTTTGAGATGGAGTCTCACTCTTTCGCCTGTGCTGGAGTACAGCGGTACGATCTTGGCTTACTGCAACCTCTGCCTCCCAGGTTCAAGTGATTCTCCTGCCTCAACCTCCCAAGTAGCTGGGATTACAGGCTCCCGCCACTACACCCAGCTAATTTGTTGTATTTTTAGTAGAGATGGGGTCTCACCATGTTGGCCAGGCTGGTCTCAAACTCCTGCGTGATCTGCCCGTCTTGGCCTCCCAAATTTCTGGGATTACAGGCATTAGCCACAGTGCCCAGCTGAGTGTTTTTTGGCTGAAAATTATGTCATAGAATCTTTATTTGGGTGTCTAGATGCTATTTTTGCAGATAAAAATTTAATTAAAATTTATCTCTGGAACAGTAATTGAGTAACAAGATAATTTCTTAGTTTTTCACAGCTCGTCTTCATCACTAAAAATTTTCAAGCCATGTTGAATACAATACCCAACCTTTGAAATATGGGAAGAATTCTGATATCCATTCCTCATCTGCGAATGGATGAAAATACAGATGCTGCTTGACTTAGGATGGAGTTACATCCTCATAAACCCTTGAAGTACATGTTTTTCCAAATGTGTATCTCTTTCTTACCATCATAAATGCAAAAATTGTAAGTGAACCCTTGTAAGCCAGGGTCTATCTATATTGCTTTCTTTTGGAAGTTTAGAAGCATGTTTTAAGCATTACACAATAGATTACAAACTGTATTAGTCCATTCTCATGCTGCTGTGAAGAAATACCCAAGACTGGGTATATTAGTCTGTTTTTATGCTGCTCATAAAGAGATCCCAAGACTGGGAAGAGGAAGAAGTTTAACTAAACTTACACTTCCACATGGCTGGGGAAGTGTCAGAATCATAGTAGGAAGTGAAAGGCACTTATTATAAGGTGGCAGCAAGATAAAATGAGGAAGAGGCAGAAATGGAAACCTCTGATAAACCCATCAGATTTCATGAGACTTATTAACTATCACGAGGATACCACAGGGAAGGATGGGCCCTATGATTCAATCACCTCCCCAGAGGTCTCTCCCACAACACAGGGGAATTCTGGGAGATACAGTTCAAGTTGAGATTTGAATGGAGACACAGTCAAGCCATATCATTCTGCCTCTGCCTCCCCCAAATCTCATGTCTTCATATTTCAAAACAAATCATACCTTCCCAACAGCTCCCCAAAGTCCTAACTCATTTCAGCATCAACCCCAAAGTCCACAGTCCATTGTCTCGACTGTGAAGATGTAAGACCGTATTACCTATGAGCCTGTAAAATCAAAGCAAGCTAGTTACTTCCTAGATACAATGTGGTTACAAGCATTGGGAAAGTACAGCTGTTCCAAAGGGGAGAAATTGGCCAAAATAAGGTGGTTACAGGGCCCATGCAAGTCCAAAATCCAATGGGGCAGTCAAATTTTAAAACTTTAAAATAATCTCCTTTGACTCCAAGTCTCATATCCAGATAATGCTGATGCAAGAGGTGAGTTCCTATGGTCTGGGCAGCTCTGCTTCTGGCTTTGCAAGGTGCAGTCTCCCTCCTGACTGCTTTCATGGTCTGGCATTGAGTACCTGCAGCTTTTCCAGGTGCACAGTACAAACTGACAGTGGAGCTATTGTTCTGGGGTTTGGAGGCTGGTGGCCCTCTTCTCACAACTCCATTAGGCAGTGCCCCAGTAGAGACTCTGTGTGGGGTTCTCTGACCACACATTTCCCTTCTGCACTGCCTAGCAGAGGTTCATGAGGGCCCCAACCCTGCAGCAAACTTTTGCCTGGGCATCCAGGCATTGCCATACATTTTCTGAAATCTAGGAGGAGGTTCCCAAACCTCAGTTCTTGACTTCTGTGGACCTGCAGGCTCAATATCATGTGGAAACTGTCAAGGCTTGTGGCTTCCACCCTCTGAAGCCACAGCCCAAGCTGTACATTGGCCCCTTTCAGCCATGGCTGGAGTGGCTGGGATACAGGGCACCAAATCTCTAGGCAGCACACAGCATGGGAACCCTGGACCCAGCCCACAAAACCACTTTTTCCTCCTGGGCCTCTGGGCCAGTGATGGGAGGGACTGCCATAAGGGTCTCTGATATGGTCTGGAGACATTTCTCCATCTTGGGGATTAATATTAGGCTCCTTGCTACTCATGCACATTTCTGCAGCCACCTTGAATTTCTCCCAGAAAATGAGATTTTCTTTTCTACTGCATCATTACGATGCATATTTTCTGAACTTTTATGCTCTGTTTCCTTTTTAAAATGGAATGCTTTTAACAGTACCCATGTCACCTCTTGAATGCTTTCCTGCTTAGAAATTTCTTCTGCCAGATACCCTAAATCATCTCTCTCAAGTTCAAAGTTCCACAGATCTCTAGAGTAGGGACCAAATGCTGCCAATCTCTTTGCTAAAACATAGGAAGAGTCACCTTTGATCCAGTTCCCAACAAGTTTCTCATCTCCATCTGAGGCCACCTCAGCCTGGACCTTATTGTTCATATCAGTATTGGCATTTTTGTCAAAGCCATTCAATAAGCCTCTAGGAAGTTCCAAACTTTCCCACATTTTCCCATCTTCTTCTGAGCCCTCCAAACTGTTCCAATCTCTGCCTGTTACTCAGTTCCAATGTTGCTTCCACAATTTCAAGTATCTTCAGCAACACCACACTCCTGGTACCAATTTATTCTATTAGTCCATTTTCACACTGTTGATAAAGACATACTGAGACTGGGAAGAGAAAGAGGTTTAATTGGACTTACAGTTCTTCATGACTGTGGAGGTCTCAGAATCATGAGAGAGGTGAGAGACATTTCTTACATTGTGGCAACAAGAGAAAATGAGGAAGAAGTAAAAGAAGAAACCCCTGATAAACCAACCTGATCTCATGAGACTTACTCACTATTATGAGAATAGCACTGGGAAGACTTGCCCCCATGATTTAATTACCTCCTCTTGGGTTCCTCCCACAACATGTGGGAATGCTGGGAGATACAATTCAAGTTGAGATTTCAATGGGGGCACAGCTAAACCATATCACTGGAGAACTTGTAAAGAAAAGCATGGGAGAAACTGCCCCCATGATCCAATTACTTCCACCTGGTTCCTCCAATGACACATGTGGATTCTGGGAACTACAACTCTAAATGAGATTTGGGTAGAGACACAGTCAAACCATAGAATTACACCACTGGCCCCTATCTACCACATCTCATGTCCTCATGTTTGAAAACATAATCATGCCTTTCCAACAGTCCCCCAAAGTCTTAGCACATTCCAACACTAACCCAAAAGTTCAAGTCCAAAGTCTCGTCTGAGAAAAGGCAATCCCTTCTGCCCACGAACCTGTAAAACCAAAAGCAAGTTAGTTACTTCCTAGATACAAAGGGGGTATAGGTGTTGGGTATATTTACTATTCCAAATGGGAAAAATTGGCCAAATCAGGGGGGCTTCAGGCCCAATGCAAGTCCAAACTCCAATAGGGTAGTCATTAAACCTTAAAGTTCCAAAATAATCTCGTTGGCTCCATGTCTCACATTCAGGTCTTACTGATGCAAGAACAGGGCTCCCACAGCCTTGGGCAGCTCCACCCTTGTGGTTTTGCAAGATACAGTCCCATTCTTGACTGCTTTCATGAGCTGGCATTAAGCAGCTCCCGTTTTCCCAGGTGCACAGTGTAAGGTGTTGGTGGATATAACATTTTGGAGTCTGAAGGACAGTGTCCCTCTTCTCACAGCTCCACTAGGATGTGCCGCAGTGAGGACTCTGTGTGGGGACTCTGACCCCACATTTCCCTTCTGCACTGCCCTAGCAGAGGTTCACCATGAGGACTCCAAACCTGCAGCAAACTTCTGCCTGGACATCTAGGCATTTCTGTAGATCCTCTGAGATCTAGGGGGAGGTTTCCAAACCTCAATTCTTGACTTCTGTGAACCAGCAGGCCTAACACCACATGTAAGTCACCAAGGCTTGGGGCTTGCACCTTCTGAAGCAATGGCCTGCACTGTACATTAGCTCCTTTTAGCCATGGCTGGGACCTAGTGTACCAAGTCCTGAGTCTGCACAAGGCAGCAAGGTCCTGGGCCCAGCCCACCTAACAATTTTTTTGTCCTAAGCCTCTGGGCCTGTGATGCAAGGGGCTGCCATGAAGACCTTTGACATGTCCTGGAGACATTTTCCACATTGTCTTGGAGATTAACATTTGGCTATTCATTACCTATGCAAATTTCTGCAGCTGGCTTGAATTTCTCCTCAGAAAATGGGTTTTTCTTTTCTACTGCATCATCAGGCTGTAAATTTTCTAGACTTCTATGCTTTGCTTCCCTTTTAAATGTAAGTTCCAATTCCAGACCATATCTTTGTGAATGTATAAAAAACTGAATGTTTTTAAGAGTACCCATGTCACATTTTGAATACTTTACTGCTTAGAAATTTCTTCTGCCAGATCCCCTAAATTATTTTTCTTAAGTTCAAAGTTTCACAGATCTCCAGGGCAGGGTCAAAATGCCACCAATTTCTTTGCTAAAACATAGCAAGAGTCACCTTTGCTCCAGTTCCCAACAAGTTCCTCATCTCCATCTGAGACCACCTCAGCCTGGACTTCATTGTCCCTATCACTATCAGCATTTTAGTCAAAGCCATCCAACAAGTCTCTAGGAAGTTCCAAACTTTCTCACCTCTTTCTGTCTTCTTTTGCACCCTCCAAAGTGTTCCAACCTCTGCCTGTTACCGAATTCCAAAGTTGTGTTCACATTTTCAGGTATCGTTACTGCAGGGCTCCACTACACCTGGTACCAATGTACTGTATTCGTCTGTTCTCATGCTGCTATGAAGAAATACCTGAGACTGGGTAATTTATAAAGAAAAGTGGTTTAATTGACTCACAGTCCACATGTCTGGGGAAGCCTCAGGAAATTTACCATAATGAGAAGGCACCTCTTCACAGGGTGGCAGTAGAGAGAATGGGTGCAAGCAGGGAAAATGGCAGATGCTTATAAAAGCCATCTGATCTCGTGAGGCTCACTCACTATCATGAGAACAGCATGGGAGAAACCAGGTCCAAGATCCAATTACCTCCACCAGGTACCTCCCTTTACACATGAGGATTATGGAAACTAGAATTCAAAATGAGATTTGTGTGGGGACACAGCCCAGCTATATCACCAACATTACTATGAATTAGGTATTGTACCAGGTGTTTGTTATAGTTGCTCACATATTAATTCATTTAATACTAACAATACTTATCTAAGAAATGCACTATTTTTATTTCAATTTTAAAGATGAGGAAACTTAGACACATCAATATTTAAATTATGCAAGGGTTAGGAACTAGAAAGTGGCAGAACTAAAATTATAATCCAGACAGTTCACTCTAGAACCTACCCTTCTAACCATTAATTTCCCTCTCAGTTTGTAAGTTCTAAACATACATGACTCCAAATAGTTTTTCACAAACAGTCACGTGGTACATGTGTTCCACAAAACCCATTACTGAAAAAAAGTCCCAATTTTAAATCACTGTTTATTTAACTTTACTTGGACATCTTTTTAAAACTGTATGTTGGAGTAAAACTATTATTAAAAATTGATCTTCTGTTAAAATATAGAAGGCTTCATGCTTTTCTTAATAGTTCCTTTTTTATTTTTAAATATTTGGTCTGCAGTTAAGTTTTAATTGTCAGTTTATATTTGGCTCTATTCATTTTGTTAGTGAATACCAAAGCAGTTTTATAAGAATTCTACATTTTGTGAAAAACTTTCAAACTGGTCCTCAAATTTATTATAACTATTTTCCTGACAGTGCATCAGTCAGTTGATCTTAAAAAGAACTCTTTAAAATGAAATCAAGCTGTTTATGCACAATTCAGAGTCTTATCTTTTTACATTTTCCCTGAGGAAACTGAGATAGCTTAGATTTATGCATGTCTTACTTGGTTATATTTGTGAAGTATTTGATAGTATTTCTGAAGATCTACAATTGCTTTTGTAGTGTAGTCAGGTGGTTTATTTTCTTCACTTTAGAAATGGCTGTGATTTATGCAACTGACATAAAACTGCTTTCAAGTTAACATACAGATAAGAGTATATAAAGCTAATAGCCAGAACAATCTGCCAAAAGCCATTGCTTTTTCAGGATAGTTGGAACCTGTCAAGTTGAGGAAGCAATGAATATGTAAGTTTTGCACAATTCAACTTTAGATATCTCCTGAGACCAGGGCTAACATTGTTAACAGTGAACTTTGGTAGATAATAAAGTTTATAGATAAGGCTCATTAGAATTAGTATGCACTTAGAAATACATTTAAATTATATATGCCTACCTTCAATCTACATGAACATAAGTTGCATTACTAATGAATTGCAAGAAAAAAATTAAAAAATAAAAGAAGTCATATCACTCATATCTTCTATGCCAAAGTTTTAGGTACTTAATATGATCTTTCTTTTTTTTTTTTTTTTTTTTTTTTGAGACGGAGTCTTGCTCTGTAGCCCGGGCTGCAGTGCAGTGACCGGATCTCAGCTCACTGCAAGCTCCGCCTCCCGGGTTTGCGCCATTCTCCTGCCTCAGCCTCCGGAGTAGCTGGGACTACAGGCGCCCGCCACCTCGCCCGGCTAGTTTTTTTTTTTTTTTGTATTTTTAGTAGAGACGGGGTTTCACCGTGTTAGCCAGGATGGTCTCGATCTCCTGACCTCGTGATCCGCCCGTCTCGGCCTCCCAAAGTGCTGGGATTACAGGCTTGAGCCACCGCGCCCAGCCTGATCTTTCTTTTGAATGTTTGCAACAAAGTTCCTCTATTAAAAACGTTTTATTTTCTTCATTTTTCTCTATACCTTCTCTTCGTGATAAGGTATGTGCATTTGAACAATGGTTGTTACCTAATTCGGAAGTTAATATATCATCCTATTTGCCATTTAATCTAATTAAAAATAGCTAATTGTAGATCTTTGAATGTTTATGTTTTCTTAAAACATGATATGTATCCTAATGTTATGCTTTATTTTTTCACTCACTTATTTATTCCTTATATCTATGTATTCATAACAATTTCCTCAACTATTTTAAGCATTTTATTTTATATTATTTTTGAAATTGCTTTCTTATAACTTAATTTACTGAATGTTCTCTATTTCTCCTATACAGTAAGCAAGTCTCATTGCTTGGCAAAGAATCTCCAACAAAATCTCTTCACAGATTCTATTCCTTCATCACAGTCTAACCTCTATACGTTCTTGATCTAGTTGGATAGACATTTGCATAGTAAATTATACACTTAAGAATCTTTCTCTGTTAATTTTACATCTACTATAATTGTACTTAAAACGTCTATTTTAATGGCCCGTTATATGTGTTTATAATGTTTTACATGTATGGGATCTTATATTTAATACCCACCTTTCTCTTTCACTGGAGCCTGAAATAGATGAGTTATTGAAGTATCTCTCAAGAACGAATTTCCATTTCTTTTTCCCCATTACCATTTCTACCCTTGCTCCTGGACGAGAAAGAAGCCTGTTTTGAGTCACATGCTTATAGAGCTTACTTATATACATTGCTTAATCCATGCAGTAATTCTTGAAGTCTGAAATACTTCCCAGTTATACAAAGCAACATGTCCTTGTTTTCTTTGTGTTTCAGTAGGACTGTCTAATGATATTTTTGGATTGACTCTGTTTACCCAAAAATTGCTCCTACCTCTTAAGAACAATTTAAATTTGAAACAACTCATATGTCCTGCAAATAAATAATGTGTGTGTTTGTGTGCATATATATATGTATATTTCCTCCATCTCTCTAACATTTTGTAAATATATTACTATATTTCTATTTAATATATTCTGTATATATGTACATCATTACCCTTATTTATTTGTAATCAAAAACTGAGAGGGACATTAATGCTAGATTTCTGAATAGTATATTTGTATGAAAATATAAAATACTATAAACATAAATATAAAATATTAAGTGTAATTTTGCTATTTTATGTTATTACAATTTCAAGTATTTTGAAAAAATCTAAATAATAAATAAGCTTTATTAAAACATTCATTTAATTAGTATTTGGCTTTATATTTTCACAGATAATTTGGACTTCAGAGGAAAACTTTCTTTTTAAACATCTGAAGATAATTTACATTTTTTATTTTTATGTTAAACATTTATTTATTATTATTATATTTCAGGTTGTATCTAGTATTGCTGGAGTGCAGTTATGCGATTTCAGCTCACTGCAACCTCTGTTGCGTGGGTTCAAGTGATTCTCCGGCCTTATCCTCCCAAATTGCTGGGATTAACAGGTGCCCACAACTACGCCTGGCTAATTTTTGTATTTTTAGTAGAGATGAGGTTTCACCATCATGGCCAGGCAGATCTCCAACTCCTGACCTTAAGTGATCCTCCCACCTATGCCTCCCAAAGTGCCGGAATTACAAGCGTGAGCCAACAATCCCAACCACTATGTATTCTTAATAGGAAGCTTTCTGCACTACCATGGTCTACCATTTGCTTGCATCAGAAATCACAATATAATACCTGCCAGTGGCACCAAGTACCATTTAGTGAGAGCTATAAGTAAATTATCTTAAAATTTGAAGGATATATTTTAGAATAACTCTAAAGGTACGTTATTTGTCTCAGTTCTTTTCTACCTGCTGAATCTCTTATGGGAAGTTAGTTTAATACCTATTATACCCATTTGATAAAATAATATTTTCGATTAATTTTGATTTTAGGCTGACTCTTACTTTGGTAATTATAAGATGGAGTAAGAAAATCTATATTTCTCTTCCTATTGTATATTTTATTTGAAGTTATTGTCAAATAATTTAATTATTATTATCCAGAACTGAGTTCTGGGTTTTTTGTTTGTTTGTTTGTTTGTTTGTTTGTTTTATATATGCCAGTTTTTCATATAGTCTTCCATATTCTTCAAAATTTTGGTCTGCATTTTGTTAATCGTTTTCAGATTTGAATAAATTCTTAGCTCATTAGCTTCAAAAACCCCCACTTCCCCTCTCTGTATGAAATAGGAACAATAAAATGTAAAACTCTCCAGTCTTTTTCCTCAAAAAATTCTAAAAATAAACTTCAGTTGTATTAAAATAATCATTTATTCATTTAGTATTTTTTCTTTATATTTACAGGTTATTACAGATTGAAGAGGAGAAATGTAGATAGATTATTTTACATCATTTTATTCTTTGTTTTTCTCTTGTTGTGCTGTCTTTCTATTTACTTAATAATAGATAGCATCTTGATGTAGAATCACAATTGCTAAGTTTCTTCAAGGTAAAATATTTTAACCTTATAAAATGCATTCTACTTTGCTATTTTTGGTAAATATGTGCAGACTGAAAGAATGCCAAAGAGAAACAAACTGTATTTTTTAGTAGAAAATGACATTTTGACCAAAGAACAGTAAGTTTTGGTAGGGTAAAATAAAATAAAATAAAAATAAAAATTTTAAAAATCTTGGATATACTCTAAGAACATATATATTTGCATATATATAAATACGGACATATGTATGTTCTTAGAAGGCATGGCTTTGAATATGACATTTATTGGTCAGTAGCTTGCAAAATATTTGACAAATGTTTACCATTAATTTGAGGACTTTGGTCTATTTTCCGCCCTGCTTTGCCTCTCTAGGAATAATGAACATATTGATGGAGTAGCACTTACCCACATATACATACCCTGAGGTTATGTATTAAGATGTTCCTGTAACATGAATACATAAATACTGAGATTTAGCACATTGTGAAACAAATTTCACATTTTAAATACTATATATATACCAATATGTATATATATACTCACATATATATACACCTATGTGTTTGTGTGTGTGTATATATACCTATATATATATAAAAATCGGTATATATACCAGTCCTTTGACATGGACTCAAGAGAAAACTTTTCCTTTCAAGATTATAATGTTGGGAGTAAATCTTCATAGTTCTACATATATGTGGCAACAGCTTGTAGCTCAACCTGAAAATTCTCTTCAAGCTAATATTTTTACTTGAATTAAAAAAACTTTTCTAATGACATGCCAAAAGATTTTGATCTTGAATGTACTCCTTACTTATAAATTTATATAACTCCTTCGAGGAAATTATTTCCTATTGCTGTATTGGCTGAGATACGATATTCTTGTGAACGAATGTAATTCACTGACTCCTGGACAACTATTCTTTATCAGTACTAACAGTTGAACTGAAAACTGTAACTCTGGAGGTAATAGTTTTCTACAGCTTCACACCTTCTTAAGTTGAAAAGATTCTCCAGGAGAAACATTGTTATATGAAAGATGTTAATTGACTTTAAAGTTTTACGTACGATTTTTGAAGTACAGACAGGAGAGAGGCAAATATTCCCTTTATAAAGTGTTGCAGATCTCTGATTTCGTGAGGGTTCAAGATGTAAAATTCAGACAAGAAAAGTTTTCAAGGATCCCTTTCTCATCCATCCCAGAATCTCCTTGGGGATATGACATTGCTCCAGGTAAATTCTTTAGATAAATAGAATAGAAAAATATTTAAGGATACATGTTGAGTCCTTCCTTCTGTAGGCTTAGCTAGAAGTGATACTCTAGTAATTTTCAACCAGTTCAGACTTTAGATTGGAAAGATCAAAATGGCATTAAATAACCTAAGTTTTTTTCTTTAAGTTGACCAGATATAACATACCTATGTAACAATAGTGGATTTTTTATCTTTCCAACAAACCACTAAAAATGCAATGGAAAAATATCAAACTCAAACAAAGGAGGAAACTTATTAAATAATTAGGAATAAATATAAGATGTGCTCAAGGTCTTTATTAGGAAAGTATAAAACTTTAGTAAAATATTTTTTAAATCTGAATAAATGAAAAACGCAAAACTGGAAGACAACAATAAATCTAACATTGATTCACGTTTTCCTCACTTAATAAACTTATTTAATTAAAAATCAGTCATAAAATGGAAAATTTTTAAATGAAATTTTTTTTCCTCGGTAGTCAGGGAGAATTCTTTGTTTTGTTCCAGAGACAGCCTCAACCTCTATTTTTCTCTCTTCCTTCAATATTTTAATTACTGAAACTTTTTCATATGTTCTAACATCTAATAAATTGAGTACTCATCCACTGATTTTTTAAAAGAATTATTTGTTTTTGTCAAATAAAATTTAGACTTCATTGTTTTGACAATAAAATGTATATTAATTTTAGGGTTTACTATGAATTTATAAATTAGCTTATGGAGGATTGGCATTTTTGTGGTGTTATAATTTTGAAAACATGGAGTCTCAGTTTTTGACAAAAAATAATATGGTCTTTGTGAATTTCAAAAATATTTTCAGTGTAGTGGGTTTGTACACGTTATATAATCTGCTATATTCTATATATTTGATTTTTTTACTATTAAATTTGATCAATCTTTCCTCAATTTTATGAGTATTACAGTTAATTCTAAAAAATAACTTTTTAGTGTTTTTCTAGAATTATTTGCTCTATGTAATTTGTTAGAATTTCTTTATAAAATCATATAGGCACTGAACTTTGTGGGAAATTATAATTTTATAGCTTTTTCCATTTCTCCAAATTGAACGTTTTTGTCTTCTCTCATCTAGTTTTCTTAAATTATATTTTTCTATAAAATTTTATATTTATCCATCTTTTCAAGTGCATGTGCATGAAAGCACATTAAACAGTTTTAAATGATTATTTTAATGTTGATATTTCTATGCTTCATTTAATCTGTTTCTGTTGATCATGGTGGTAGTTGCATGACCCTGCACTTGTCATATCTCATCAAATTGTACTTTTAAAATTAGTGACTTTCATGTATTTCAGTTAGATCCAACTATAGCTGATAAATTGCCATTATTGGTATTTCATAATTTGTCAGCTTGATATAGTAACTTTGACTTCCCTCTTTTACAAATGTGGCCACAAGCATTCTAAATTTCTTCTTTGTCTTCCAATTTTTTGAAACTATTTCAGTATTAACATTGCATGAACAATTTTTATTTTGTTTTATTTATGTAATCCTCACTTTTATGTGTTAAATAAAACACATTTTTCTTAGTGTGAGTTGGACAGTTAAATATATTCAATGCTCACTCTGAGTGCTTTTGTAGTAAGTTATTCAGTCACTAGTTGGTTGTCCAAAATGAAATCTCCAGTAGTTTTTCCAATAAGTACCCATAGGAAAAGCAATTCATGAGATTTTCCAACTTCAAAACTATTTGTAACTGGTCTTTATACTTGAGAGTTTGGCTAGGCAGCAAATCCTTGACTTATGTATTTTTTCTCCTTGTGTGTTTGTTAAGTGCCCTTCATTGCCTAATGGTGATAAATGTGGCTCTGAGAAAATTGAAGTTGGATAGGCTTTTCCTCCTAATAATTAACTGATCAATTTTCTTCACTGTCTGTAAGATTATTTATCTTTTGGGACCAGCAATATTAGTGTTGAATGTTCTGGGTAACTTTTTCCCGAATTTTCTTCAATGTGAAGTTACATGTCTACTTCATTTTAGAAGGCTCTCTTAAATTATAATTTTAAAATAGTTGCTCTACTCCATTATTATTTATTTTCCATGGGAAATTAACTAGGTGCGTGTTGGATCTATTCTATCTAACTTCAATATTCTTATTTTGTCTTTAACTTATGTTAACTCTTTTCTCATAACTTTTTCAATTGTTACATTGTTTTGTATATATCTTCTGATGATTTCCCCTAATTCTATTCTTTCATTTAGTATTTCTAATATAACCTTGTATTTGAGATGGTTTTATATGATCTTTCTTTTCCTTTCTCTGTCTTTGCTCAAATCTCATTTCATACCCTCTGCTCTCTCATCATCTTTTTTGAATAGTCATCCGTTCTAATGTTCAGTGTTCTTTCATGGAAGTTTTCTCAATAAGTTTTGGGTTAAAAAATAAATTGGAAAATATTTATTAATTATTTCAATTGCATCATAGCGAATCACCTCAGATATACCTTTTCCAATTGTTAGGATCCTACCTATTTGATAAAGTACATAGTATCTTAAATATAAAGCTTTTACATAACTTGGTAAGACTGTTAAATCATGGATTCTGTAATTTAGCAGCACTTAGTTAGATTCAACCATAATACTTGTATTTTGGTGACCTCAGCTCTAAGGGCATGTTAATAAGAGACTACTGTAACATGATGAGAAACTTCCATTATCTACTTTCAAACTAGAATATAGGCACTTTGCTCTTTTTAAAATTTTTCTTTGATTTATATAATGCTATAAATGTAATAAACATGACGCATAGTTTGATATTTCTGATCATTTAACAAAATCTCTATTTTTAAGTGGATACATGGCTGACTCAAAGCAAACAGAAATAAACCTTTGCTCATACTTCGTGTTTATAAATTAATATCACATTCTACCCTGATATTCTATTGTGACATAGCTAATTAAATTATTAATTTCTCTAAAGATTTATTGCCTGAAGTCTGCTCTGGCACAAATATGTGTTATAGCTAAAGTTCGTCTTTTTTTTTCCCAAGAAAGAGAAATTGACTCAGAACAATGTACAAGAGAAAACATATGCATATGTATATGTAGATATATACGTACATATTATATACACATAATGTGTATGCTTGTGTATATGTAAGGAAATATTATAAAAATTACTTAATGAGAACATAAAAACAAATAATCCCTGCAGATTTATGCTCAAGGAAGGACGCTTTAGGACACCAATGTTAAGATAAATTAACTTCAACCTTTTAATCTTGTTGTTTCATTTTTCAAGATACAAATTTCTGGAAGTGAGTGCCAAATTGAATTATTTCTGAATGGGTATTCACTCTTTGGCTAGGGAGGAGAATGCCGTCCTTTATAGTGGAACACTCATCACCTGATTAGATGGAAAGTGTTTCTCCAAAACATAATTATAATGCTGTTATAAGAAGAGAGCATAAATTCCAGGCAGACAAAATCAGCAAACATCTATTGCCTCAGTGTCCTCTTTGACTGTCAATGAAAATAAAATAAAAAATAATTCATTGTTTTTTGTTTCTAACAATCATTCTTATTCAATAAAAATTTATTTGATCTTCACAATATAGCCATGAGTACAGTAATTCTCATTGGCTTCACATTAGAATCAACTTAGAAGCTTAAAAAAGTTCCTATCTGAATGGTCTAAAATTGGGGGTAAGGTTTTCTTTTAAATTAAATGGTAATGATTCTTTTTTTTTACTGCTATCCCTGGTAATTATAATATGCATTAGAGATGAGACCAGCCAGCTCTGCTGTTATGGGCCAAGATTCTGGATGGAGTCAGACTGCATGAATTCAAATCCCAGCTAAATGTCTCATTTGCCTGGTGACATTGGGCAAGTTATTTAAACTCACTTGTTAATTGGACTTCTTGCAAAGATTACATGAAATAATATATTTAAATGCACGTAGTAGAATCCCTGGCACATTATAAGCACTCAGTTACTGTTAGTTATTATGACTGGTGCTCAGTTTGGCTTCCGTCTTTCGAGATGTTTATCCTCCTCATATATCTTGTACTGCTGAATATTCTCTTGTAAGTTCAACTGCACTAGGTAGAAGAACTTTTCTGCAGGTGTGCTCCTGGAGCTGGTGGGCATAGGGCTTTGTCACATGTATCAGTTCACAGCAGGTGGTTTTCTCAATGAGAGCGGAGACCACTAAGATGTTGAGAGGGTTGAACCTTTCATCCAAATTGCTCTACCAGTACCATCGTGATGGTAACTTAAAGTTCTGGATACATTTGTAAAATGGTTTCTGGATTTAAACAGGTATGTATCTTTTCTCTATTGATTTAGTCATTTCAGTATGAAATTTAGGAAGGGGTTAAACATATATATTTAGGCAAATATTGATTCTCTTCTGTATTTGTCCATTTTGTGCTGCTATAACAGAAAGTCACAGATGATTGGGTAACATATAATGGATGAAAATGTATTGGTTGACACTTCTGGAGGCTGGGAAATCTAGCATCAAGGTACAAGCATCTGGTGAGGACCTTCTTCCAATGTCGTTACATGGCATAAGGTGAGGTGATGAGAGAGTGGGAGGGGCTAAATTCACCTTTTTCTTATGGCATTACACCCATAAGGGCAGAGTCCTCAGTCTGATCACCTCTTAAAAGTCCTACCTCTTAATACTGTTACAATGGCAATTAAATTTCAACACAAGTTTTAAAGGAGACAAACATTCAAACCATAGCATTTTGTCCCTGACCCTTCAAAACTCATCTTCTTATATATGAAATACATTGATTCCATCCTAATAGCCCCACAAGTTTTACCTTGTTCCAGCATCAACTCAGATGTCCAAGTTCAAAGTCTCATCTAAATCAGACAAGGATGAGACTCAAGGAGCAATTCATCCTGAGACAAATTCCCCTCTAGCTGTGAGACTGTGAAATCAAGCATATTAGTTACCTACTTCCAAAATGCAATAATGGGACAGACACAGAATAAATATTCCGAATCTAAAAGGGAGAATTACGCAAAAAAAAAAAAAAAAAAAAAGGACAAAGAGGTTCTAAGTAAGTCCAAAACCCAATAGTGTAAACAACATTAAATCTTTAGCCTGTAGATTTCCTGTCCTGTCTTCTGGGCTCTTTTGGGTGGGGGTTGGGTTCCCAAGGCCTTAGGCAATACTGCCTCTAGGCTTTGCTAGGCTCAGCCCATGCAGTAGCTCTAATAGGTTGCCCATAGCTCTCCCAGGCTGGTGTTGAAGTTTAGTGTTTCTATAATTCTGGGTCTCAGATGTGGTGCAACCCCTAACCCCCACCCCTGTGGGCTTTCTAGGGCAGCTCCACCCTTGTTTCTGGTCTCCATAGCATCCTTTGAAATTTAGGTGTAATCATCTACTACTCCCCAGCTCATGAACTCTGTGTGCCCACAGAATTAAAACCATGTGGACACTGGTGAGGTTCATCATCTGTACCTGCCAGAGCAACAGGTGGAGCCACCCTGGGATGGCTGGAGCCGTGGCTGGGATGGCTGAGGAACGCTGTTAAGCAGTTACTTGAGGTAGTATAGGGCAGTGAATGCTAAGCTTCCATGGACATGCTAAACTTCTCCTTTGAAACATTTCTGCTCTCAATATACTAGCATTCCAGGCTTATGTTGGGAGGGTCAGCTCTGAAGATTTCTGAAATATCTCTGGGGTCATTCCTCCATTGTTTTGATGAATAGCACCTGACTTTCTTCTATTCAAACTAATCTTATCACAGGCTGCTTGGTCATACCCTTGGTTTTCTCTCCTAAGCAAGCCTTTTCATTCTTTACATAGCCAGGCTGGAAATTTTCTGTATCTTTATTTTCTATTTTACTTTTAATTATAAATTCCATCTTTAAATCATTTCTCTCTTCTCACATTTTACTATATGCAATTAAAAGGAGTCACACAGCACCCTGAAAGCTTTGCTGCTTGCAGATTTCTTCCATCAGATATCCTAGTTCACTGCTCTTCAATTCTATCTTCCATAAAGCTTTTGGGCAGGAACACAAGAAAGCCAATTTCCTCGACACTTTGTAATAGGGTGACCCTTTATCCAGTTTCCAATAAGATATTCCTCGTTTCTAAGACTTCATCAGAATGTTCTTCAATGTTCATATTTCTATCAACTTTTTGATATTAACCAGTAATGTAATCTCTAAGAAGTTTGAGACCTTTCCTGCACCTCTCCTCTTTTGAGCCCTGAACAGAATTACCCTACATGCTTCATTCATGGAAATACAGGTTTGTTTGTTTTCTCCAGTGTCTACTCACTACCCAGTTTCACAGCCACTCCTGCATTTTCAGGTATTTGTTATATTACACTCCACTTCTCTGGTATCAATTTCTGTCTTAATACATTTCGTGCTGTTGTAACAGAATACCACAGATGGAGTAATTTATAATAAACAGAAATTTATTGGCTCACAGTTCTGGAGGCTGACGCCATCCAAAAGACCACCAGGATGGCTCAGTTGTAAAAAGGCAAGTTTTATTGGTGATATTAGTTTGCAAATGGGGAAGAAACAGTCTTCAATACGTGCCAAAGGTGCTCTCTCTTTGATGAGGTGAAGAGCAGCTTGGTTTTGTGCATCACAGGGACTGTATCACACAATAGACTCATACATATTCAATAGGCTTGAGGCAAAAGCTGCACATATTTATGAGCGCAGCATTCCACATATATATATGCTACACCCATTGAGTATTTGTTCAGCCACCCTCATAAATATATATATAAATATATAGAATATATAAATATATAAATTTATATAGAATATATAAATATATAAATTTATATAGAATATATAAATATATAAATTTATATAGAATATATAAATATATATTTATGTTTATTTATGTATTTATGTTTATGTATTATGTTTATTTATGTATATATTATATATTATTTATGTGTATATATATTTATGTTTATATATACACACACACACACACACATATATAAACCTACATCCCATATTCACTTTGGGTTGGAGTTTTAGCAATAAAATGAGGTAGAATTTGACTCTTTTTTTTTTTTTTTGAGACGGAGTCTTGCTCTGTTGCCCAGGCTGGAGTGCAGTGACGTGATCTCAGCTCATTGCAAGCTCCACCTCCTGGGTAGAATTTGACTCTTTACGTCAAAAAAGCGAACTACAGAACATGAAGACAGTTTGTGTACAGCCTCTATAAGCTGGCTGAAACTGGCTTAGGTCTGCAGTAGCTTATCAGAAAAGAATGTTTTTAGGCCGGTCCACTGTCTGATCAGAGCTGTCTGCTCTGGGTTGTAAATCAGAGTAAGAAAGGGCTTGATAGTCTCTATTTTTGGGGAGTTTAGCCATTGGAGTTTAGGGAGCTACCATGCTGGATGCCTTGAATCTTCAACTAATAGATAACTTTGTTTCCATAACCTTAGTGTCCATCTGACCTGATGAAGGGGCATGTATTTTGGTCTCACAGATTGCACTGGTAGGTCCAATATCTGGATGTTGGCATCTGGTCAGGGCCTTCTTTGAATGTCATTACATGCCTGGCAAACACAAAAGGGTGACAGAGCAGGAGCAGGTGAACTCACCCTTTTATGATGGCTTTAATACCACACTGGGAGGGCACAGCCCTCCCGGCCTAATCACCTCTTAAAGGTCCCACTTCTTAATACTGCTACAATGACAATTACATTTCAACGTGAGCTGGAATTTGGAGGGGACATTCAAATCATAACACCTTCTTAATTCACATTTTATCTAGTTCAGAAAGTTAATGCAAATGTCAAAGCTACAATTACTTTTTTCAAGAATTGTATATTCATGAATTTCAACAATAGTGCTGGTGACAGCGGTCCATATGGAGCGGCCACTGTGAGGCTACTGGTTGCAGTGGGAGAGGTACAACTGGGGCTGCGTACTCTGTGGAACCAGTGGGAGCTGGGAACAGGTGAGAGCCCCGCCTCCTACTGAGTTGGTGGGGCAGGAGCCTGTGCTCCCTGTGCTCCCTGGCACAGCCACAGCCACCCCAGCTTCCCTGAGCTCCTGGGGGCCCAGGAAGCCCCCTGCAGGCTTGAAAGTGCCTGCTCTTGCTCCCTGACTCTCCCTGCTCCCAGCACCCACTTCAGGGCAGAGCAAAGTTGTGATTGTCACAAACTGGCTGGGTGTGTGTGCACCCAGGGTGGCGCTGACATGCCAGCACCCTGCTACATTGGCTGCCTCTGGACTTTGGGCACCAATGAGCATGGCAGAGGGGCTGGGGATGCTGAGGGTGGCTTGGTATGGGTCTGTGGGTGCTTCCTGGTGCAGACAGCCTGGATGCCATGGATTGCATGCTAAAGGCAGACAGGTTCCCAGGCAGGAAGGGGTGGATCCCTGGTAAAACCCCACCTTCAATCCAGGGATGGCCTGAAGGCTGGGGGCCAGGTTATTAGTTCCAGGCAAAGTCTGCAGCCCAGGGTAAGAATTTCATTGATGACCATTTGGCCAATTGAATGGTACTTTTTCCAGTGTTGCTCATGGCCACTCATGGACCAGTCAACATGCACTTCCTCAATTCTGAGCATATAAAACCCCCAGACTCAGCCAGAATCACACACATGTTGGGATGACCTGCCTGAGGAAAGGAGCTACCCACTAGGAGTCTTCTCTCCACTGAGAGCTGGACACACATTGGGACATCCTGCCTGTGGAAAGGAGCTACTGACTTTGGGTCTTCTGAGAGCTGTTCTGTCGCTCAGTGACGTTCCTCTCCACCTTGCTTACTCTCCAGTTGTCCATGTACCTCATTCTTCTCAGACATGGGACAAGAACTTGGGACCTGCTGAATGGAGGGACTGAAAAAACTGTAACACAAATGGCTGAAACACGCTCCTCCCCTGCTTGCCATGTTGCTAGTGAGGAGAAGGAGAGAAGAGCTGTGGCCCTTCAGGGAGCCCAGGCCTAGGGGTTCCCCAAGCCAGGACTATGACATCCTCTTCGGGGCTCTGCAGTTCCTAGTGTCTCCAAGCTGCCAGGTGCCACTGCGTTCCCCTTGTCTGGATGTGGGTACCCACAGTGGAACCTGCTTGCAGTACATGTAATCCAGTTATATCCTTGCACAGAGCCAGCCAGCATGGGTGCTGGTGCCTGGGACCCCCCAACCCACCACAGCAGCCAGTATTCCTGGCTGTGTGCAGTGGCTGGACCCTGCGCTTGCTTGCTCACACACCCCTTGCCTCTCGGTGCCTGGCATGCCTTTGGCAGGCATGGGATCTGGGCCAGTGGTGCAAGCCAAGCTCAGCCAGCTTGGGTCCAGTGGGCAGAACGAGGCTAGAGGTGGTAAGCAAAGCTTAAGCACGGGTAGCATCAAACACAGAGGTTTCCTGCTGGTGAAGTGTCACTCTAAGAATCCTCTGTCAATACTAAACTCTTTTTTTAATCCAAGATTTTTTTTAGTGATACAAACGCAGTTAGTGACTAGGAAATATATGAAAGTATCACATGTCTTGAATGATAATAAGCTTAATTATGTGATGCATAATTTTATCTCTGAGGTTATACAATATGTAATTACTTCAGTAATAAGATTTTTTACTTGAGTAAAAGGGAGAAAATGATTACTGAACACTTTTAAATAATTTGATGGTATCTTGTATGGTGTCAATGATATTCTTTATTCTAACTTTTTGATACTGAACTTACGATTGTACCTAGAGAGCAAAGAACCAAACAATGGGTAATAGAATCCTTTGTTGTGTTTGTTTTCTCAAGAAGACAGGTAAAGTAACTTAGCATGAAATATAACTAATAATAAAATTTGACATAATAACAGCTTCATAGATTATTTTCACCAAGAATAAAGTCATAACAATTCTAAACTAGATTAACATTTTATACTCAGTATGATATTGAAATAAATATTTTGCAACCAAGTAGTGACCTAGAAATTAAGCAATGTCAACATTAGAAAATGCTTTCCAGCTGGGCATGGTGACTCATGCTTGTAATCCCTGTACTTTGGGAGGCCACAGTGGGCAGATCACTTGAGTCCAGGAGTTTGAGACCAGCCTGGCCAACACAGTGAAACAGCATCTCTACTAAAAATATAAAAATTAGCCAAGCATGATGGGGGATGCCTATAATCCTAGCTGCTTAGGAAACTGGGAAGTGAGAATTGCTTAAACTCAGGAGGCAGAGGTTGCAGTGAGCTGAGACTGTGCCACTGCACTTCAGCCTAGCCTAGGTGACAGAGAGATGCTCCATCTCAAAAAACTATATATACTTTTTGTATTTGATCATGTTAATGTACTATTAATATTATTTAAAAATAAAAAGGAAACGTTTATTAGGTATAGAACAGAGCTATTAAGTATTTATCCCCAAGACATTATCTTAGAACATTAATGATATTCTTCTTCCTTTTCCCCGTACACCTCAGTATCTTATGATTACTTCTTGTCAGGTTGGGATCAGCGCCAATAAGAAATTCCTTTAACTCACTTGCTGATAGCCACTAGGTTTCTTTAGTCTTACAGGTACTCTTGGACAATGTTCATGGAATCCTGCCTTCACTGTTCCCTACCCTTTCCTCAGCCTCATCAATAAAAAATACTGAGTATACAGAGTTCAGCTCAGAGTTCAGACCACAGTGCAATCAAACTAGAACTCAGGACTAAGAAACTCAATCAAAACTGCTCAGCTACATGGAAACTGAACAGCCTGCTCCTGAATGACTACTGGGTACATAAGGAAATGAAGGCAGAAATAAAGATATTCTTTGAAACCAATGAGAACAGAGACCAAACATATCAGTCTCTGGGACACATTTAAAGCAGTGTGTACAGGGAAATTTGTAGCACTAAATGCCTACTAGAGAAAACAGGAAAGATCTAAAATTGACAGCGTAACATCAGTGACTTTCAAAATAAGACTTACTGACCTCTTTGCAGATGCTTCAGCAGCTACTGCCCAGAAAGTGGAGGGCTTTCCTTGTCAACTTTCACCCTCTCCATCAAAGCGGTTCTGCTTTTATTGGTTGAATATATGGCCTTATGGCTGAAATAAGTTGGAAAACGAATACATCTCCTCTATTTCATGAAGCAATTCATGTATTATGTAATGCCTTTAAAGGTAATGACAAAACCACAATACTTTTGCACCAAAATAATACAATGACTATCTGAGATTTGCATGAGGTGTGATTCAGGCAGTGAATTAAAGTTATTTGTAGAGGGTAAAAACAATCTAAACATTGAAAGGTATTTTACTTCATTGAGGGTTCCCAAGAGTGCCCTCAGGCTCAATTCTTTGCAAAAAGGACTCAGAGGACTCAGAAAAGTTTTTAGGCTTATACAGCAACTCCTCACCACTGACACATACAAGTTTCCTTTCCACATTAAATGTGCAACCTTACATTGTCTAGAAGGATGAAAGATTGAAATCCTATATGCTTTTTTCCCTTTAGAGAAATGCCTTTTGTTCTCTACTTGGTTGGGAAAGGATATAAGATGGTATTAAATTTAGTCTCATGCTTGTGAGTCTTTTTTTTTTTTCTTGTGTAAAGTGCCATGCTTAGACAGGAAAATGATTGCAGTTCTAGCTCTACTTCTATCAAAGTTGTTCTCATTTAGACCACTAAATACTCCCAATGGAATAAGTCGAGCTTATATCTCTAAAGAAAGAGGAAAATAATATTTTAAAGGAGTATGTTTTTTCCTACCTGTTTTGGCTTCATAAACATCTCTTGGCCTTTAAGTGCAGCCAGAACATGACATTATCTATCAATATTTATATTTTCTCCAGGAACACCTGTATTCATTCATGAAGAAACTCTTATGACAAAAGGCAGGACTTTGATAAACAACATGAACAATGTGTACCAAGAAATAGATGTATAAAACAATATGGATTCAAGGCACCACAAACAGGCCTCTCTTTTTTTTTTCCCTAGAGAATAAAGAGTACTGCTGGGTAGGTGGCATGTGGATGGCTTTTCTAGAATGATTTTAAATGAAGTTTGCATAACACATGAGGAATTCAAGATTTTATGACCAGTTATTTTCTGCTTACCACCCTGAAGAAATAATTGCAGAAGCAAGAGAAGGTTAAAGTTTAGAGACAAAATCAACATAAGAATCCAGTTTTCATCTTAGGTGTGCAAGGAGTTAAAGGTCAGGTTCTGGAATGAGAGAGAACTCTGCCAGGTTGATAAGGGATTAGAGAAGAGAGACAGGGCTGAAATCCCGGGCTCTAGAACAATTTTTGACTCAAGACACTGGTAAAGCTCAGTGAGTAAAAGGCGTGGTAGCTCACACCTGTAATCTTAGCACTTTGGGAGGCTGAAGCGGGTGAATCACTGGAAGTTAGGAGTTCAAGACCAGCCTGGCCAACATGGTAAAACCCCGTCTCTATTTAAAAAAATACAAAACTTAGCTGGGCATGTTGTTGGGTGCCTGTAATCCCAGGTACCCAGGAGGCTGAGGCAGGAGAATCACTGGAATGTGGGAGGCAGAGGCTGCAGTGAACAGAGATTGCACCACTGCACTCCAGCATGGGTGACAGAGTGAGACTCTGTCTCAAAAAAAAAAAGAGTTTTTGCTTCATTTTTGTGGTTTGTGCCTCCAGAATTGAGTTCCTTTAGTTTCCTATCCACATGGTCTCCAATTTACAATGGTTTGACTTACGACATTTTGACTTTAATATGGGTTTAGTGGGAGATAATGCCATCATAAATCAAGGAGCATCTGTGATTCCTATGTTATGCTATGTTTTTGGAAACTGTGAGAAATCCCAAATTGAGGATGAGCCAGTATTACTACTTGTCCCCAAAACAGTCCTAACATTACTAAAATCTTCTTGGTCAGCTTCATAAATTGACATAAAATGACTTTGAAGACCCTTTTCCTAAATATTTGCCATCCCCAGGTATTGACTAATGCCTACAAGTTCCTTAAAGGGGCCAAATTATTTCATTCCACAATTACTCTTATAAATTAATTGTAAATAGTCTGGAGAATAAATTGAACAAAGTTTTATTCATGTCAGTTCTATGATTAAGCCAAATTTAAATCACAAGATAATATAGATTACAGAAATTGAACAAATAGTCATAGGTCAAAGATGCAATATATGAGGACACAGAGAGGGAATGGAGAAAGAACATGCAGTTCACCAATTTGAAATGATTTTTTCGAATGTGTTAGAGAGTTTAGAAATAGGTAACTTTTTAAAAAATAGTTACACAGATTATGTCATTTCTAGAATTTCATTTAGCATGATAATCAGGAGATGAACTACTTTCTGTGAATCATCTGAGGAACGTACCCGAGAAAGTAAAAAAAAAAATTGTAGAAATGTTCCTTGACTTTACGATGGCGTCATGCCCTTATAGATCCATGTATGCTGAAAATATTTTAAGTCAAAATGGATTTAATACACTTACCTTAATAAACATCATCACTTAGCCTACCTTAAATGTGTTCAGAACATTTATATTAGCCTACACTTGGGCATAATCATCATATACAAATCCTACTTTATAATAAAGTGTTGAATATCTCATGTAATTTATTGAATACTGTACTGAAAATGAAAAACAGAATGGTTTTTACTGAACATGTATTGTTTTTGCACCATCATAAACTCAAAAAATTGTTAAGTAAAATAATAAGTTGGAGACCATCTGTAGTTGATGAAATCAAAGTTTTGATGTTTACTTATTGAAAAAATATGCCTATATACTACATTGTTGAAATAAATAACTTTATGTTGAATAGTCCTTAGTATGGTATTTGTTTTATATTATTGTTAAGGAGGATGTTAGATCTTTAAATGATTTCTGATGGTAGTTTTAATTAATCTACTTGTTATTTCTATGTTAGTCATCAATAATGGATTAAGCCTGATTCATTAAACACCATTAGTTCACTTTCAACTGAAAACAGTGGCCAATACGGCTGCAGATGCATTCAGTTGCCCAGTGTTCTAAACTCCATTGCCAATTTCTACATCATTATACCATTTCTTAAAGCCAATTAAAATGCATATGTTAATAATTTTCTCTAGAGAGGGGGAAATAACTGTTAGTGTGAAGAATAATTACAGTTGTTGCCTGTGGACATCAGTTACTAGAATTATTGCAATATGTATTGTTTTGATCTGTTTCAGTGTCACGTTGTGCATATACTGGTCAGCTTCCAGCAATATTCAGTGGGATTTAAATTAATAACCAGTTGATGAGCTGATATTGAAAAACAGTTGGGACTCAAATCTAACAAAACAAAAATTCATCACCAGAAGTCAAGATAGACAGTGAAAAAAGCACTGTATTTTAAATGAGACCACCATATTTTAAACAATCTTAAAAGGCATATTGAAAACTCAAAATAAAGTAACACAAAATAATAATTGATTATTAAAAAGCTAAGCGCCCAATGGTAAAACATTTCAAAATTCAGAAAAATAAAATGTTTATCTCTCTACATAGAAGAACTAAGGAAATATTTTTTCACTCATTAATAAAAACTCATGAAAAGAAAATTGCAGACTATGCAAATATTTCCAAATTGTCTCAGTAACTCCTGATGCATGTCATATATTATGAACTAATCAAAATTATTAGCTTCCTAAAAGCCATACATTTTCTTGATTGTATAGCAATACAGTAGAATACTTGAGGCTAAGATACTCGAAACATTTTAAAATATATATATCTGTGCAAGCTTGGTTTAAAATTTTCTGCTAACCATAAAAAGCAATAAAATCATATCTTTTGCAACAATGTGAATGAAGCTGGAGGTAATTATTCTAAATGAATTCACACAAGAATAGAAAACCAAATACCACATGTCCTCAAGTATAAGTGGGAGCTAAGCATCCACCACCTGTGGACATAATATGGGAACAACAGACACTGTGGAGACTACTAGAGGGCGAGAGTAGTAGGGGGACACAGAGTGAAATCTACCCACTGGGTACATGCTCACTATCTGGGTACAATATGCCCATGTAACAAACCTGCATATGTACTCCTTATATATGCAATAAAAGTTGAAAATAAAGAGAAAAATCTTAATGTATCGTTGACTTTAGCTTCTTTGTTTCACAGAATGTAAATGGACATGCAGGAGTTAAATAATGGGATTATAATGTAGATATCTTCCACTCTATAAATAAAGAAGTCTGTCCCCCAAGGAACTTTAATTATCTATGTTCAAAAATGTGTATTTATTTATTCGTCAGTGTTTGCATTTTGTTAAACCTATTCAGCAAATGTAATTGAAATTGAACTTATTTCAAAACATTATGAAATAAATAATAATTTAAAACTTTCATTAACTTAGTCTGGCCATTCCAAAGGTCATGCAGATATTAATATATTTTCACTCTCTTTTTAAAGGTAGTATATATTTTAGCTTTTTTCATCACAAATTTAGTTATGGATCATAAGCATAAAGGTTATGCATTCCTGAGCTCTGATGAACTCTTTCCAACATGGGGAAAAATTATTATATACGCTTATTAAATTAAAAATGTATTGTCAGTAAGAAACAATTTCTGCTACTTATTATTAAATAAAAATAATAGAAAAAACATGTTTAAGAAAATATCTAAGCAAATAATTCACTTGGTCATTTTTTTAAAAAGGAGTGACTGGGAAATTTCTATATGAAGGGCATTTTGATAGAGGAAATTGCAGAAAACATACTATAAAATGTTTTTATTGAAGACACCTAGAATAAATGTAATTTTTTGTTTTAATTTTTTGACTAATATGTTAGAAATTCGAATAGCAACATTCGAGTAAAGTGTTAATTTATAGGTAAAGGAAATATTTATAATTAGCATTAATAGTAGGTGTAGATGGATTATCTGCCCCCATGCAGGGAAATGTGTCCTAATGCAGATCTCATAGGTGCTCTACATGAACAGTTTCCACAGTAGACTAGCAGCACTTTAGCTGCAGTTTTTGTGTTAGCCTTACTTCAAGATGGGTTACACAAATAGTACCCTTTTCTTCAGCTTATCATTTTAAAATTTATGAGTTAATTTGAATTCTGTATCTAACTAATGCTAGGCTGTAGAAAACAGGTTAATTTTATCTTAGGCATAACTAATCATTTACTAATACAATTCACTTGATTCCTTTTCTCCTGATTCCAATATGTTAATGGCTAAATGTTGAATAGATGACGTGTCAGTGCATTTGAGCTGCAACAGTGGAAATTTATTTCTCACAGTTCTGGAGGCTGGGAAGTCCAAGATCAAGGCACACATTTTTTTTTTTTCCCCGTTTGATTTATCCCATTTAAGATTTCCAATTGATAGAGTTTTGTTATTCATTGTATTTGTTAAGAAATTAGTGTCAAAAAGGAAATTACATGACTGTCCCTTCTCCTTCAAAAAAAAAGAAGACTAGAAAGAGAGGAAAGAAGGAAGAGAGGAAGAAACAGTGAGGAGGAAAAGGAAGTAAGAAAAAAGAGAGGATGAAAAGAGTAAACAGGATCATGGCCAGTACTTTGGGTCATTAGGGCTGTTAACAGCAACTGTACAGTGTGTCATTTGGAAGATCATTTGCTAGGTGGCATTTGCTGTGTGGTATATTCCAAAAAGAACCCCTCCTTTACACACTCATCAAAAATAGTCTCTCCTCTTGGCTTCAACCTATGCAGATGCATTTTGTACTCTGTACAGAGGTGTTTAATATAAAGGCATTTTCTGTGAAGTGGGTCGAAAAGTCAGCTCAGACTCTCTTATGCCAGTACCTTGTGTGAGGCTGCTTCAGGCTGGAATGAGGGGCCACTGGAGAAGGCATCTGGTCATTCCTGTGAAAGCCCAGGATCTGCTCCTTCTTCCTGTTCAGTTGCTCTGTGTCTGTGCCCTTCCCTACTGGGACTTGCACTATCCACATCAAAGAAAATTGATTTGAGCTGGGCAAACAAAACAAAACAAAACAAAACAAAACGGGGATACCTCTTCTGGGATGTATTGCAAATTTACACTCATTTATCTTTTAGTTAAAGGGATCTATATTAAAATCAGATCCTAACATTGTTTACATTTGGACAGTAGGGTGTGGCTTTCGAAGAGAGATATGTTTACTTCCACCACCATATCCTTTTGAATTTCATTCGAAATGCATTTGTTATACCAGTATAATCATAATCATAAAGCACCATTCAAAAGAAAAGACAGACAACAGCGAGAAGAGACTCCTGTGTGTTATGTCTAGTCTGACAATAGAAACCTTTCTGACCCTGGTACATCATTTGCTTTACTATACACTCAGTTCTCCGTTTGTAAATTGAGTTTTGGTTTTTTTTTTTAAACTTAAAGGGCCTCTTGAATGCTAATATTTGCGTGCCATGATATGCCAATTCCAAGGAGGCAGAAGGAAAAAAGAAACAGCCTATGGAAGCAGCATGAACTTCCAGATGTAATAAATTCAAATGAAGTTCATGGTTTATAAGGCTGGGGTCAGTATATAATTTATCTTCTAAAAGAATATGAAAATAAAATATTGAGAGAAAAAGAAGAGATAAAAAATAATTGATAGAAATATTTAAATTGGTTTTATGTTATAGTAAGACCCTTAAAATTGATATATTCTAAATTATTTTCAAAAATATAAAATTCTTTAGAAAATTGTAATAAAATTTTGTAGAGTACAGCAAATTAGAAAAACTTTTTTACATTAATGATTTCAATATGTAAAATAACTAAAACAGAAAAATTATTTTTACCAGATGATAAGGTAGTTCAAGTTTTAATTTTTTGAGAAAGCTCGATATTATTTCCTAGAGTGGCTGCACCATTTACATTTCCACTAATAATGTTTTAAGGTTTCTAGAACTAGAAATACCATCTGACCCAGTCATCCCATTACTGGGTATATAGCCAAAGGATTATAAATCATGCCGCTTTAAAGACACATGCACACATATGTTTATTGAGGCATTATTCACAATAGCAAAGACTTGGAACCCACCCAAATGTTCATCAGTAATAGACTGGATTAAGAAAATGTGGCATATACACCATGGAATACTATGCAGCCATAAAAAAGGATGAGTTCATGTCCTTTGTAGGGACATCGATGAAGCTGGAAACCATCATCCTCAGCAAACTATTGCCAGGACAGAAAACCAAACACCACATGTTCTCGCTCATAGGTGGGAATTGAACAATGAGAACACTTGGACACAGGAAGGGGAACATCACACACCAGGACTTGTCATGGGGTGGGGGGAGGAGGAAGGGATAGCATTAGGAGATATACCTAATGTAAATGACGAGTTAATGTGTGCAGCACACCAACATGGCACATGTATACATATGTAACAAACCTGCATGTTGTGCACATGCACTCTAGAACTTAAAGTATAATAATAAAAAAAAATATGTATTAAGATTTCCTTATCTTCACATCCTTGGAAACATTTGTTACATTTTGTTTTTATTTTTGATAGTAGCCATGCTAACAGTTGTGAGGTGATATCTCGTTGTGTTTTACATGCATTTCCCTGATAATTAGTGGTTTTGAGCTCCCTGTCGTATACCTGATGGTCATTTGAATGTCTTCTTTGGAGCAATGTCTACTTAAGTCCTTTGCCCTTTTTTTTTTTTCTTTTATGGGTATTTTTGTTTACTATGTATAATTTAAATTACTTAATTTATTTTATATAAATTATAAATGTATAATTTATTTTACTTAGGAACTACTTATATATTTTGGACATTAATCACTTGTCATATAGGTAGTTTGCAAATATATTCATATATTCCTTAGGTTATGTTTTCACTCTGATGAGTCTTGTCTTTACTATGCATCAATTTTTTAATTTACTGTAGTCCCATATGTCTATTTTTGGTTTTGTTGCCTATGCTTTTGGTGTCAAATCCAAGAAATCATTGCCAAGACCAATTTCAGCAAAGGTTTCCCCATGATTTGAGGAGTTTGACAGTTTTAAGTCTCATGTTCAAGTCTTATGCCGTTTGAGTTGATTTTTGTGTATAGTGTAAGATGGGGGTCTAATTTTATTCTTTTGTATGTGAATACTCAGTTTTCCCAACACCATTTGTTGAATAGACTATCCTTTCTCCACTGTGTATCATTGACATTCTTGTTCAAGATCAGTTGATTATATATGTGTGGGTTTATTTCTGGACTCTCTATTCTGTTCCGTTTATATATTGGTCTGTCTATATAGCAGTACCATACTGTTTTAATAATCATAGCTTTGCAACATATTTTGAAAGCATGAAGCATGATGCATTCAGCTTTGTTCTTTCTCAAGATTGCTTTGCCTATTTGGGGCCTTTTGTGATTTCATATAAATTTTAAGACATATTTTCTGTTTTTATAGAAAATGCCATTGGAATTTTAATTGAGATCATACTGAATCTGTAGATAGATTTGCATAGTATTGATATTTTAACTATATTAATCATTCTAAACTCTAAGTATGGGATGTCTTTTCATTTGTTTGTGTCTCCTCAAACTCTTTCAAAAAACTGAAGAAGGAATGCTTCCAAACTGAACATTACCTTAATGCCAAAGCCAGACAGAGATACTGCAAGAAAAGAAAATCACAGGCCAATATTCTTCATGAACATATATGCCAAAATTCTCAACAAAACACTAGCAAATAAATGAATCAGCACATTAAAAGGGTCATACACCATGTATTAGTCAGGACTCTCCAGAGGCACAGGACAAATAGGATCGATGTATATATGAGAGTTTTTAAGGCATATTGACTCACATCAGTGAAGGTGAGGTGAAGTCCACAATAGCACATCTGCCAACTGAGGAGCAAAGAAGCCAGTCCAAGTCCTAAAACTTCAAATATTGGGAAGCCAACAGCGCAGCCTTCATTCTATGGCTGAAGGCCCAAGAGCCCCTGGCAAACCACTAGTGTAGTTCTAAGAATCCAAAAACTGAAGAACTTGGAGTCCAATGTTCCAGGGCAGGAAGCATGCAGCACAGGAGAAAGATCTAAGCTGGAAGACTCAGGCAGTCTAGTGCTTTCAAGTTCTTCGGCCCGATTTTATTCCAGCCACACTGGCAACTGATTAGATGGCGCCCAGCCAGTTTGAGGGTGAGTCTGCTTCTTCCAGTCCACTGATTAACAAAGGATGTTAATCATCTTTGTCAACACCATCACAGACACACCCAGGAACAATAATTTGCATCCTTCAATCCAATCAAATTGACAATATTAACCACTGCACACCAGGATCAAGTGGTATTTATCCCTAGAAAGCCAGGATGGTTCAACACCTGATGCAAATCAATAAATATGACACCCCATTTTAACAGAATAAAAGATAAAAAGCGTGATCATTTCACTAAATGCAGAAAAAGCTTTTGACAAAATTTGATAATCATGCATGATATAAAAACACCTAATAATTTAGGTATAGAAAAAATAAAATACATGCTTATTGCTATAGAAGTATAGTTGGTATAGAAAGAATGTGCTTTTATTCTTTCTATAATTTCATAATAAAAGCTATATGTAATAAGCCCAGAGCTGATATCATACTTATCAGTGAAAAGCCAAAAGTATTTATGTCATGAGCAAGACAAGGATGCCCACTCTCACCATTTCTATTAAACATAGGACTGGAAGTTCTAGTGAGGCAATTAGACAAGAAAAGGGAATAAAAGACATTAGAATCAGAAATGAAGTAAAATTGTCTCTGTTTGCAGATGACATGATTATATATATATGTATATATATATATAGAACTCTGAAGAGTCCACAAAAAACTTGTAAGAACTAAAAAACAAATTCAGCAAAGTTGCAGCACATAAAGTCAACATACACAAATCAGGTTTGTTTCTATACACTAATAATAGCATTACTCCAAGAACACTTTATTCATTCATTTATTAAAACTGATGACATTGCAATAGAATTACTTATCTTATTTTCACCACTGCAAGGTAAGAATGTTAGGAGTGGCCAGAAGCACAGCACATAAAAAGGGCAGAAAACGTGTTTACTGATTAGACAGGAAGGGTAAATATTCAGTTGGTTTGCACTGATACAGCCGTAAGAGTTATTAACATACTGATGTCTAGGTATACTGGTTGTTAACAGACCACTTAGTTCCCTGTGTGCTTTCCTGCTGCTTTGGTCACCCAAACCTATCCCTCCGAATGCTTGGTACTTCCCATAATGTAGCAACTATGGGATTACTTGGGGAGGGAGGAAAGGGAAGAACAACAGGCTGATAAATATTTCAACTGTATCATATGGGCGGGCAGGATTGTAGACATATGGATGGATGGATGTAGCTATGGATGTATGGATGGATGGAATTCTGAAAACAAACCCTACTTTGTGAGACTCTATATCTAATTGTAAATTCGGGATTTCATTTCTTGCTGCCACAACAAAATCACAATTATCTGCATTAGGTACAACATTGAAACATTAAACTATGGGATTCAGAATTACTATTTCCAGAAGCTCCAAGAAAAATAAAGAGGTTGATGGGGAAGACATTTCAGAGGAAAAAAAAAAAACAACTCTGACTTTGTTTTCCTTTTGGAGAACATGTATTCTTTAACGATATTATTTTTTGTTCTACATAAAATAATTCATTTGAAAAGAAATCTTTCACACCAAAATAGTACATTATTTTTCCTGCATTTGTTGTTATTTGATTTCAGGAGCACCATATTATTCAGTATTAATGTGATCCTTTCTGTAAACAAACAACAGTAAAGAAAATAACATTACTTCCTCTTCTGATGATTAGGGCATATATGTGAATAATACTCCATTTTGCAAATCATAATGCTTTGTCATTTTACTAGAAATCTAACAAATGCTTTTTTCACAAACTTGTGTTTCAGAAATCCATTTATAGTATAATTGAATTCTCTCTCTAGGAAATATGGTCTATAACGTTGATGATGAGACCTGTTTTGAAAATATTTGTATAATACTATTTAAATATAAAGTTGACTATTTAACTTTAATATTTAACATGTTTATTCAACTGTTAATCTAATTGCTTTAAAAAGAGTAGGTTAATCTGCTCATTGTCTGAGTGATACATACCAGTCTGTGCAAACAGTGAGTTGTGCATAGATCTGTGTTAAAGGAAAAACAGCATATTCACTATTATGGGGAAAATATGTGTATATGTGCAGTGTCTCTGAGTATCTACTTGGGAAAGAGAAAGAAATATTAACTTTGAGCTTAAATATTTTAAATTCTTATAACTATTTAAAAATGCAATGATCCCAACCAAATCAAGCAATATGCAATTCTGTTTCCCTTCAGAAGTATTTCTGGTAGTCTGGCTGGTGGCATAAAAAGCATACATTTATTTTATAAGCCAGGCAAACAACAAACAAGAAAACAAATCTAAACAAACTTAAGGAGATACATTCACAACAACACAATCTATTAATTCACTGAGTCCATAATAAAGATGTTTAAGGCACATCAAAAGCATTTCAGAATATTTCTACCACAAAATACCCAATAATAGCATGGTTAAACCATACATCTTTCTTCACACTCTTAGGAATAAGTTCTTAAATGTCTTTTTAAATTGTGCATTTAAAAAAATTGCTACACTCATGAAGCACAAATGAACAATCTAATTGCTTAACCATTAATTGATTAACCATCAATTAATCTGTACTCAATGGTTTTGTCACTGTGGACTTTATAGAAGAACGATTTTTATGTGGCAACAACAGAGCAGGTTTCAAAGAGCAACAGTGAAAGATAATTCTAATAAACTCTCATGTTTCTTATAATTGACTGGAATGTTCAAATATCTAAATTACATACAATTACCTTTGTCTGAGAAAGTAACAAAATCTTAACCATCTGCTTCAAAGCACTTCGTGATTTGTTAATTGAAAGTCCGTAAGTAACTTCTAGCAAACAAAATTTTTTTGTTGTTGTTGTTTTTGGTTTGTTTGTTTTAAACTAACTTCCGTGTATTACAGCTAGCTGAATTAATTTTGAGGAAGTACATTGAGATGTTTTTATGCAAATTTCCTCTTTATTTAAATAAAAATAGGATTTACTTTGTATTCTCCACTATACTGAATGGACAATAAATATCTCGATAATTTATATGAATTTAGTTTTTCGAAATGTTCTCGTTATAAAATCACTTCATTTATTCAACAAGCACTATTTACGATGTGTCAGACCCTAGGCAGAAACTTTCCCTTTTCTTATTAAAATTTAAATATGAGGGTTGAGGCACAAATAATTGAACAAGTAACACAATAGTTTAAAATATATATTAAGTAGAGTTTAAAAGGATAAACCTCAGTGCCAAAAAATCCATACATGAGATCTATAACCTCCTTAAGGTAGGAGGAGGTAATGGAAGGCTCTAATGGCATTTTTTTCTACATAAAGTCACATCTGCGTTGAAGACTATTTAATAACAGGAGCCACTCTGGGAGAGACAGTTTTATCAGAGAATATAGGCTAGAAGTATTGAGAGAGGAAAAATGGCAAAGAGATGGATGTAGAATGGTACACAGGATACCAATTTTGAAAAGATTTCTAATCACCTTAAGAAATTTAATATTTTTCCAGTAATAATAATGGAAAAGCAAAACTTGATTTAGAATAGTAAAATAGTTAGACATATATTTTAGAAACATTCTGAATAAATTTCAGTGACATTGGCAGTGGAATTTTCATAGATCATTTTATTTTCAAAATATTTGCTAGCCCTCTCTTCTGGTACAGGCCCCAGAGGAGAATTAAACCCAATGAACAGTGACATCAGACTCAGCCACTTAATTAAGGAGAAGCAGTGAATGTGTGGCTTCCGAGCAGAAGCTATATGTGCCATTATGGGGTTATATTATCTTTCTTTTACCTCAATTTCAGACAGAAGACACTTTTTGAGCTTGGATACCAAATGAAGAAGTCAAAAAACAAAGAAAAAGCTGATCTGTTAGGGGGAAGAATGTAAGAAAGACATAAATCTTACTTGTAAGACACTAAGATACGGGGCAGTTGCAACACCAAAGTTAGTAAGATGTAAGACCCCACTAAAATAGAGGTGGGCAAGATGCTTGGAGATCTGTTAAAAGACTATGATAGTAACCAAGGCATAGAATGTCGATGACCTGGACTCGGGCAGTAGAGGTGGGAGTGAAGAGAAATAAACAGGTTTGGCAGATAGGAAGTGAATAAATAGGATTTGTAACTGTTGGAATGTGGAAGAGTGAAGGAAGGCTGACAGACTGATGGATTAAAAAAAAATAGGCGGGCAATAGAAGATCCACAATTTTGGAACAAAGCAGAAGGACTAGAATAATGATGAGAAAGATGCCCTAAGTCATGCTGTTGAACCTACACGCTTATCTCTGGGATTTGTTCTTGCTGTTTCCTCGGCCTGGAACAAGTTTCCTCCAGATAGTCACAGTGCTTGCTTTCTCATGTCCTGCAGATTTCCACATCCTTAGAGGGGTTTTTCTGACAGCCCGCTGTAAAACAGTGGGCCACGGCCTCATTTTCTCAATAGCACTTATATCATATCATATCATATTATATTTATTATATTATTCAGCAGTGTTGTCTAACAGAATATAATGTGACACACATATGTAATTTTTAATTTTCTAATGGACCCATGAAAAACTAAAAGAAGTCGACAATACTAATCTTATTAATATATGTCATCTGATCTAATCTGTCTAAAATATTTCAATATATACATGTAAAATTATTAATAAGATATTTTACTTTTTGCTTTTTGTGCGAAATCTCAATTTAGATTAGCTATATTTCCATTTCTTAGTTATCATCTCTGGTTAGTGGCCGACACATTGGATAGTGCAAAATAAAGTACTAAATTGTCCTTTAATTATTGACTGCTTCCCCTACGAGTGTGTTGGTTCTTCCTCAATTATATGAGAACTAACATCCATAACCTAAAGAAGTAACTTTAGTAAGCACAAAACATTTTTTGAAATATTAAATGAATGAATGTAAAATTCAGGAAAAAAACCTGGGCCAGGTTTATAGGAATCATGAGCAGAGGGCTACTTTAATCCATAGATGAGATGAGCTCATCTACAGTAAACGTGTGTAATGAGCAGAAAAAATGTTAAAAATTACCCTACAATAATTTTGAATAAATATTTCACACATTTTATATTTAATTTATCTAAACATTTGTTATCACAGATTCAGTTGCAAATAATGAAATTACCAGATATTATAAATATTAACCTAAACATTTAAATAAACTAAAATGAATATATCATAAATGAATATATCATAGCTATATTCACCAACATTCATGTGTAAAACACATGAGTAATTTTTTTCAAGTCAGATGCTATACATCATTCTTCAATCTGTTGAAGGTTTCTTAAATTCCTATTTTCATTCCATAATAAATGTTATCTAACGTCTTGAAAATGGATTGTATGTTAAAAATTTTAAGACAATTTAATTTGAGTGGAGGGCAGAAATACCCAAGGAGAAGTATATTTTCCTAACATAGATCTTGAAATATTGCATTGCTCTAAAGGAGAGATTTTAAAAGTACTATTGTCCCAAATCTGGTTGAGGATGAAATCTTACTGAATTATATAATTCACAACCTCATTTTTGAGGGAAAAACATTGCTGATAAAATGCTCAAGCAAGACATAATTTGAGAAACATGTTACCCACCCCACCAATTGATTATTGCAGCCTACAGGTCAAGAGTCAGGTATCTTTTAACCAAATATTTTCTCTTGTCTACAAAACTGTTAATCTTTTCCCATTAAATTTTTTTAAAACTAGTAAAAATTTTAGTGAGTCTACTAGTGGAATTACACCATACATTTGAGATAGACACAAAATTTCAGATGGTTTTTCACGTTAGTATAAGAAAAGATATTATTTATACGTTCTTAAACTTTCTGGTTATACAGGCAACAAACTCAGTGTAACATGATGTAAATGAACCACTAAGATCAGAGAATTTAATTACATGCCCTTAAGGATCATTTATTCTATCACTTCTGCCATCCAGAAATATTTTTAACTGCCCACACCTACCTGGAGAGCAGGAACCAACCTTGATTCACTTTATTTCAGTTGATTTAACCTGCAGTACCTTTAGCCATGTGGCATTTCTCTTTCTGAGAATCTCTGAGTTCCTCCAATTTCTTGGTCTGCCAGGGAGAGATATTCTTAAATGCCTATGAAACTGGGGTGTTGTAGGACATAGAACAGATACTGTGCTAATTTCTTTATAGGCTTTTGTATGCTCTGTTTCTACAACATATTGGTTCCTCATAATGAACTTATGATATCAGCTTAAATAAAATGTATCTTTAAATAAAAAATGTGATCATGGTTTCTCACCCAAACATATTCTTCTATGAGGGAGACACAATTGTAATGAGTTTATCCAAACAGGTGCATTGTCTTAAAATACTGCATGTTCTCACTCATAAGTGGGAGTTGAACAAAGGGAACACAAGGACACAGGGAGGGGAACATCACTCACCGGGGCCTGTTGGTGGGGGTGGCGGGGGCAGGCATGTGGGGCTTAAAACCTAGATGATGGGTTGATAGGTGCAGCAAACCACTATAACATGTATACCCATGTAACAAACCTGCATGTTCTGCACATGTATCCCAGAACTTACAGTAAAAAAAAAAAAAAAAAGAAAAGTAAAGAAAAAATGAAGTCTCAATAAAGGAATTTTACGTAGTATGTGACCATTTTCAATAATTTTGCAGCTTAAGACAACTCATATACGTCACTTTTTTTTTACAGAATGTACATAGTCTCTGCCACAACATTATTCATGTTTTGATTGTTCTTATGTTTAAGAGAGTTAGAATTAGCAAAATTTGACTTCATGTCCATTAAAAAAGGTAGCTATGATTTTTATGAAGGATTACACATTTTAAATCTCTCCTTTGAAATTCAATGAGAGTAATTGCCCTTTAAAAGTACATGGAAATTCATTATTCATTATAAGGAAGTATTCCACATGAAAACGTTGTGTTTTCTCAGTCAGACAATACAAGAAATTTCATGCATTTATGGGTTCGGATGGCATTGATTCATTGGGCAAAGTATTCTGAAGAGTTCATTCTCTCACTCCCTCATGGCATCAGATGGTTACCCAGTGTTATTAATATTATCATTACTTTTGAGATAAGAGCTTAACAATAAAAAAATTCAGGAAAGATTTGATTTTAACTTGGCAATTATCATGGAAATTTAGGCTGATAGTTTCTTAATAGATGTTTAGAGAAGGAGTTCGTTCCTTCGCAAGTTAGAGTTATAAGTAGAGGCAGAAGGAAGAAAAAGGCTCTTTGTCTAAAAATAGATCCTTAAAAATAATTTCATGATTAATAGTCATAATTACTTTTCACTTAATTAGCTTCTTATTCTGCTGATCTTGAATTAAAGTCTATTTCTATAATGCATTTATTTTTGGACTAAAATATTCCAAGGAATCTTAAATTTTAAAAGCTTTGGTGAAATCTCACAGTAATAATGTCAACTTAAAATAGAATCCTTAGAACTGAGTTAACTGGTAGTGTCAACAGAAAAAAGTACAGTTCTCCTTCCGTATCCATGCGGGATTGGTTCCAGGACCCGGCATACCCTGAAATCTGCCTGTTCTCAAGGTCTGCAGTCTCCTTTGCAGAACTGGAAAACAGGAAAAGTCGGCCCTCCAAATATGGATATTGAATCCCGTGAATACTGTATTTTTTATTAAGTCTGTGTGAAAAAATTCCTGCATATAAGGAGTGGCGGGGGGCACACAGTTCCAACCTGTATCAATTGTACCTGAAATATTTGTTTTCACTGAGATTCTGAAAGAGACCTCTTGGTGCTTCATATAGAAAAATGTGGTTTTTAGAAGGGGATCTTCAAGCAAATTGTAAAGCAAAGCAAGCCACGTGTTGACAAAACTAAATGGCTTTGGCTAAATTATTTAAAAATACCAAAATGGAAGAGAGTGGAATTTCCTATCAGAATGCAATACATAAGCAAAAGAACCCATCCATAATTACTTAATATGGATTTGGTCAATGATTGACATGAAGTAAAGACTGCATTGTGGACATTGAAGGGATTGGTGTAACTATAATAGGGTATTAACATTTATCCTGAAAACTTTGTGTCATAACACCTCTAATTGTCAAGGATATTTTAAATGTGGAAAAAAAGTCATCTTAGGAGAAATATTTTTGATAGTGTCAGCATTTATAACAAACATGAATGTGATTCTATGCCTTCCTAAAAGGTGTACAGTGTGTCTTCATTAGAGGAAAGTAAGTCAGTTTCATGACAGATTGAATCTTTTCTTTTTATTTTGACAACACCCCCATGAAATATCCCCATATGGTAAACCTAATAAACAGAGTACCTTATTTTTAAGCTAATTAAGAAAACATGGGACATAGCAATAATGCCTAATTACTGCAGCATCCCTATATCCCCCCATTTCAGTGGAAAGTCTTAATTAAAGATATAAGGAAGCAAGCCCTTGATGCCACCTGGTGGTCATCTAAGCAGCACCAAAGCTGGTTCTGGTGTGTAAAACACCTTTGTACTTTTCATGATACCATCTTTCTCAGGTGACTTAGTAGAGAACTTTAGACCACAGTTTGTAGCATTATGTAACAAATATATGAACAAATCTTGCTTTTAAATGTGGGTCAAAGTTAGTATATTTTACACTATATCATTATACATTATATTTTGTTATATATGAATTTTATATTTGTGCAATCTCATAATTTTTGGTGTAAGTCATCATTTATCTGACTTAAGATTCCTTATAATTATAAGGAATCTAAGAAATTAATGAATTTTAATTCATTAAGATCTTTGTCAATAATGAACAGAAGTCCTGAATGAACAAAATGTTATGGTTACATTACATGCCACACCATAATAAGATCAGAAAGAAGATACATGTAGATGTCTTTCAAAACCAATTTAATACAACAATTTCAATTAGTAAAGACATATAATGATTAGGAGTATTGGTTTATACAGATTTATACAATTCTCTAGATTTGCTTTTGAATCCCTTTTAAAACACTTCCTATCTTGGTTTAAGTCTTGATACGAAGACTTTTATAAAGGCTTATCCTATCTATTTGACTGTGGTCTTTCTTCCTCATTTTATTTTAGTAACTGATACTGAACCTGACTCCATTGTTTCCTTTAAATGCCCTGAGCCTTTTTTTGGAGAATGAGGTACAATTTTTAAGACCTGTTATTTAATATGTAATAATGAACATTATTTCATAGAGTAATCAAAATACTAACTCAATTAATTTTCAGAATATGTACAACTTGTCTCTAGAAGCAAGCAAAGATAACTTTCAAAACCACTTATGCAGTATTCTTTTTTTTTCAGTTATGAAGTTTTCTTATTAAAAATTTTTAACTAGACCTAAATACTGTGGGAAAAATAAGACTAATCCAGAGAATGAGACATTGTACAATATGACTGGCCAAACTCTTTAACGAAAGAGTTCATGTCATGAAAGGCAACAGTAAAAAGAACAATTGAAAGAGCAAGGGCTGTTCTAGTTGAAAGAGACTAAACAAGCATAACTCCTAGGTGGACACAAAAGGCTAAAAATTGCATTAACAAAATAATAATTCATCTAATTCCTGTTCATTTGCAAATTTCCCTGAATGTTCTCCAGAAATACAGACAGAGTTTCCTCAAAACATGACCCTAGGATCATTCATACTAAACACTGGCCAGAAGTTAGTTTCACTAAATCCAGTTCCTATCCTGGAGGATCTTGATTTTACTTAGGAAACAATAACAACAAAACTTAAAACAATAACAACAACAACAACAACAACAAATGAAAAACCTCTCTAGCCTTGCACCCTGCGGGAGGGTGGGCTTAGGACCCAAATCGTGAACATGGCCAACCTCCAGGCCAAAGCAGCACTCTAGACTAATTGGGAAGCAAGATGTCTCACAACTAATGAAACAATTCTATAATATTATTGTAGCAATTGATAATATTATTATCACTGGATCTCGAATACCAAAGATGGCTCAATGAATCTCCAGTCTTTCAAATAAGCTCTATTCTTTTCTGATAACTGAGCAGCAACTGCAGCTTCTCCTGGAAATCAGACTTGAATACCTCTGCCTATACTATGGCTTCTTTATTTGCCTGGTGGTCTCTTGAGTAGAGGGGAAAGTGACTGGTAATTGCATCTTCACGTCCAGTGGAAATCTTATTGTGATCTCTGGTAGAATGGTGTTTCCCTGAGAACCAGCAGAGTTCAGTATGCAGGCTCACGCAGGGTACATTTTACAAGTAGGGGAAAGGGAGCGTTGGTAAGTGCAGTCAGTCATCACAGCATCATATGCAAGTCATTAGATTACCATAAGCCCTTGGTTAGTTGCTGGGGTGACCGTCCAATATCTGGACTAGGTGTTGATTCTAATAAAGGCCAATTGCTCATCACCTAGGATAGAAGCAGTCTGCTGAATTGAATTGGAACCCAGTGGCTGCCTGGCTTTCTTAAGAAAACTTGCCCTATCAAAGCTTCAGGGTCAGTCTCTGCTCCTTTGATATTGACTAATTAGCACTGGTTCAAGTATAACAAACACAATGAGAGGGTGCCCATACTTTGGAAATTTCATCTATTGCTTGTAGGAGTTTTGAATAGATAGATGCTTTGAATAATCATTTGGCAGTATCTACTAAAGTTGAAATATATCCACTGCTAGGTATCTACCCAAAAGGAATATTTACTTATGTACAACAAAAGATACGTAAAAAAGAGTTGAAAGCATAATAACTTGTCAGTAATCCTTAAACGGAAGCCACCAAATTTGTCAAGGACACATTGGATAAATATAGAATATCCATATAACACGATACCATAAAGTAATGAAAATTAATGAAGTATTGCTGCAACTTGTAATTTTCACAAAGGCTGAGTTAAATAAAAGGATCAAATACACAGGAATATGGACTACTGATTTTATTTATAGAAATTTCAAAACCAAGCAAAACATATTTATGGTGTAAGTAGTAACAATAGTATTTACTCGACTGGTTGCTTCTCGGTGTTTGGCAACGCTCTGGGTGGCATGTACACAGATACGATCACTGTGAAAATTCATTCCACTGTACCACTACGATGCATGCATTTTTCTGCATATATATGAAACTTTAATTAGACATCAATTACAAAGCATAATTCTCTGAAATAAGACATCAATGACAAAGCATGGTTCTCTGAAAAAGATCCTCATACTCTTCTCAGAAATGCATTCCAACTAACCACCACATGCCTTAAAATTAATACTTTAGGGATGGGCAAGTCATGGTATAAGAAATCTTGTTCTTCGTGTTGAAACCTATTAAAGATTCAGTCATTTGTAAATAATTTAAAAGATTATTGAGGAAGGAAAATGGCAGCTTAGGGTTCAGAACCTGTAACCTCTCAAATTCCAGAGGCTCTTGTCTGCACTAGGACAGTGCTGTGGTTGCCTCCCAAGGAGTTCTGGTTCATGAGCACCTCCTTTCCCACAGCTCCCTCTCAGTGGAATAAGAGCACTACATTGAGGGAAGGCATCCTTCTTTCTGAGAGAAGTGTGACGCCAAGGCCCAGCTCTATACAAGCAACATGTGCAAACAACCTGGCCCCAGCTACCAAGTTGCAGACACTGACGTCATTCTTGGAGGCAGTGTTAGACACTGCAGACAGCTTTTCTTCCAAAGGCAGCTCTCCTGGGCCACGAATGATTCAGTGTAGTCGTCTGATGACAAATTGCCCATCCCGAGGCAGCACTTTTCACGATGGTTGTGGTGTGTGTTCTGGAGTCCCAGAGGGCTGACTTTTGAGTTTCCTGAAGTGCAATGATGGGAGCAAATAGGACCAGAGACCAAATTCTTTCCAACATAAACATATGACGTATAAACGGGGAGGAATATGCTTATGCGGGATTCATTGGTTTTTTTGATAGCAGAAAGGTTTAAAAGCATTGTAGGTATACATATAACTCCCAAGTTGATGCTTGTAAAAGTGCATGATCTCTAAACATCTCTAATAATCTTTCATTACTTCAAAGTACATTTCTTGAACATTTACCCTATGAACAAGACAATGTGATTCTTGTCCTAAAAAAACAACAACTATTTTTACTCACACTTCACTAAAAAAAAAAAATAATAATAGTAATAACAACAACAACAACAGAGGCCATTGGAGAAAAATTCATCAACTTCCAGCCACAAGACCTACACATTTTCCACCCACCTATATCTACCCTCCCTCTTACTACTTTAGAAGAGGCAGATTCCTTGTGTTTGAGGCCATTTCTGTCTTACATGTTTTCTTGATATTTACTTTTTTCTTTCTTGTTTTCTCTTACCAACTGTTGCCCCATCCTGTGAGAATTTGAATGTGGTCAACCATATACCCTTTACAAATATGTTTTTGATTTCCTAATTGATTAATGTTTTATTATTTACACTTGAAGGTTGCAAGGTGAACACACGTGTTCACTTTTTAAAAAATTTATCATGTTTATATGCATATTATATAGATATATGTGTAGTTTTTACATCACATATTTATGATAAAAATGAATTAATGGAGAATTTCACAGCAGTTTTTAGTGATACACCAGTGTCCAAGTTTGACAGTAGCCTCTACAGCTTCCGAACTTACAAAGTTCAGCAAGAGACAGCGACATTAAACCAATAAACACACAATAATTGTGACTAGTGGTAAACTCCAGAATGGAAGGATGTAACCAAATATGTGAGTTTGGGAAGCTGTCACAGGGATGTGATATTGAGACTTGAAGCCTGATTGCAAATTGGGCAGGAAAGAGCTGAGAGATTGAACAGGGCCAGGAAATATCATTCCTGGCAGGGAGTTGAGCCAGTGAGTAGATCCTAAGACGAGGAACCTGATGTTTTCTTGGATTCAGGACTGGAGCTCAGTGAGCAGAGGGAGAGCTGCCAACAGGGGAAGAGAACCACACCAGGTGGCGACTTGGGAAGGGACATTTTGCTCCTTATTTTACTTGACTTCTTCATCACATTATTTTATCATCAACCTTTCATTCCGTGACTGCACTTTACTGATTTTCCTTCCAGCTTTACTTTCTCAGTTCCTCCTCATCTGCCCATCTTCCAAATGCTGGTGTCCTTTATGAGCAATTGAAAATGCTATGCAGATACCATCTAGGAGCACAGAAAGATTTTACAAGGACAGTGGGACAAGTATAGTTTTAATGACTCAATTTGCAGATTTTAGATTTCCATGGCACTAGTATCTAAAATTTATATTCATGAGAACTACCCTGTGAGCTAGGGTAATCCTTCATAGTTTCTTTCCATTTTTTTTACAAGGAATGGCATCCCTATTACCCAGTGCTAATTTTACTATATACCACGTTACCTGGGTAGAAATACATCTGAGTCCCCTTATGGAGCAACAATATGAAATATTGCTATAGTAATTCAGAAATGTCTAACTTTAATAACTAGATATTAAACACTAAGAAACTTAGTGACTTCCAATTTTTTTTCAGAAGATGAAAAGGGACTGTAAAAAAGCTGGCAGATCACAAAAATGTCACTTGGTATCGAATCCCTATTTTTATTTTCAAATTAAAGGGATCAAATAATTGTGTGACGATAGCATAAAATAAGTTTCCATTCTGTTCCACTTATCTTTATGGACAGTGTACCCCAGCAATTACATCTTATAAAATAAAAAATATACAATTCATGCAGCATCCTGTCTTATTCTAGTTGTAGGTACCATTTAATCAATGCTGCATGTCTCTTGGTGGGCTGCTCTGCAGTGTGCCCAGGCTGAACTGCTTTCCTTGTGGATATCTCACTTTCAATAACTCTGAGCTTCTTCTCTTGGGTTAACAAATTTTGCAGGAGCAATAGTTTCCAGTTCCTCAATATAAGTTGAAAAACTGGCTGCCAAAATTTGTTTTGGGAGCCAAAATAGGTACTGTTAATCAAGGACACGTGGCGGGGAAGAGGAGGGAGAGTTCCTCTATTCATCTCCTGAGCTTGCTGGGGGATCTGTCAAGCATGTGTTCCTTCTGTCCTATTAGGCTATGATGTGGCAGATTCAGTTATATCCTTCAGAAGTTTTGAGTTTCTGTCTAAAGAGAAACTCAAAGAGCAAAATCTCGCATTGCTTCATAATATGGCAAATGCTTTGAGGGTGATCCTAGTCTTGTGTTTATGTTAGACTCCGTCCCTCTAATGGTCTTCCCCGAGGTTCCATAAAATGTGAAGGTTGTTCACCTTCCTCTTCAGCTTCGGCTCAGCACCCCAGCTTCATATGTCGTCTTAGAATTCAGTAAATAGCCAATGGGGAAAATCAGCTGTATGTGTGTGAGTCTTCAACTTTCTAATTCATAATGCCAGTCCTGCTAAATATAACTGCAAAAATATATGCTGGTTTTCTTTCCTCCTAGCAAAATCCCTCTGCTGGGCTAATCCCGATCCTAAGAAATTCTCCTAAGGAATAAAACACTGAACAATTGTCTGTTCACCTCAGAATGATGATATTATTTCTGGAATCCAAGTTCTGTTGTTTAAAGGAACCAGAAAATACAGATAGATACATATATATATGTGTGTGTGTGTATGTGTGTGCACGTGTGTGCATATATATGTGTGTGTATATATGTGTGTGTATATACATATACACACAGACATATATATATTTTAAGTAGTATAGGATTTATTGGAAATAATTATTTCATGGCAAAAGTCTGCAATTTTTAAAAATTTTTGTCGTTAAGTATTACAGTTGGTGATCACCTGAAAAGTAGTCTCATTTTAGTTATTAGGATGAACAAAGTTTAGTGTGGAGAAAGGAAAAGATATGGTGGGTTAGCAGAAAAGTGTAATGGTGTTCAGACAACTATTTGGAAATATGAATTTTATATCAGGAAAAAAAAACATGTCACCAAAAAGAAGGAATTTAGCTTTTATATATTTTGTAAAATGTCTTTTCACTGAAAAGTGCTTAAAGTTTCATTTATTGTGTTCATTTGTGTTTACATTTCAGAAGTAGAGTTAGTCTCTTTTTTCTTTTACCTTAGCTATAAAAGAATATTAAATGTTCTCAGTAACAAAACCACTTTCAAAGAAAGTAAGTCTGTGAATCAAATCATAAATGTGCAGCCAAGAATTTCAGAAATATTCCAAATCAACAACTTATAAAATGGTATAGTTGGTTCAGACATGGTAAGAGAGGGAGGAAACATGATACTACATTTTTCAAATAAAAATTTATTAATAAATATTCAGGAGTGAATCCTAAGAACACAATGATATCTGTAGAGATACCCAAAATCAAAATTGTTCTTTACTTTCTGGGTCAAAGAATAATAAAGATCAGTATCTTTACTTCATTAGGTTTATGTTGTATTTTCTTCTCATTTTGGAATGACTAAATGGAACATAAAGCACACAGATTTATTGAAAGTAAGTAAAAGTCAATAAACAATTTGTATCTAATAATAAGCTACTATATTAAACCCTTGATTTTTATCAAAGGAATCTAATTATTGAATTTATTTGTAATAATCCTGCAGTTTTGAGACATTAGTTTTGTGTGACTTGTTAAAATGACTGGTTGGATTATACTAATTTGAATATTAGTGAACTTTCCTGATGATGCTAATATTTTTCCCAAGAAAAGTTTCCTATCATTTTGAAATGACAATCAACACACAGAGATTAGTGGTTAAGAAAAACAAAATAATGGAAAGAAAAACTACTTGCACTTAACATAGAGAGTTAAACTCTCATGCCAGTTTTGCCAAATGTGAATTTCAAATACCATGTTTTATACATACATACAAAAATAAAATATGTGATTATATTTTATTTTTCTTCTCTTTTTACATTACCCTTTATAGTCTCTATTTGTGTTTCACTCAAGGTGGAAAAGAAACAATAGTTGACAACAATTTCTTTTCCTAGGAACTATACTTACTTGCAAATACATTAACTATCATCACCTCAGATTTTATATGTGCTACATGTCTGTCGGTGAACTGCACTGCAATGTGCCCAGGTTGAAATATTTTGTGTGCGTGTGTGTGGGAAATCTCATCATCAATGTCTCTGAGTTTCCTCTCTTGCATTAGCAAATTTTACTAGTGAGAAATTTTATAATTCCTGGATGTAAGTTATAAAAATGGCTGCCAAATTTTTTTTGAGCCAAGTGAAGGTTTGAGGGTGGAAACCACAGTTCCATGCGCAGACTTTTCACTTAACTCCCAACTTCAGCCCAAGTGCCACCACTTGCAACGACACTCACTGTCGTTTAGGGGGACTGTGGTTCCAACTCTCTCAAAGGTAAAGCTTTGACTCTTCTCCCAGGATTGTTGGAGTGGGAGTTATCCAGCTGCTTGGGAAAGAAAAGAGAATTTTGGAGGAAGGCAGGTCAGCCCCAGCTGTCTCTGTTTTGGAGAAGCACTTGAGGCTTCTGGACTCTGAGGCCTTAGGTGATCTCAGCACCAACCAGCTTGCTTCTGGATTTCATGCAATGCCAGCACATGTTTTACTGCTCTCTCCATGCTAAGTTAGGTATGGCTGCTTTCAGCTTCCAAAATATTGGTGCTGCTGTCCTCTCTCCTTACTTCTTTGGCTGACAATGTGCACACCATGTTGGGCTGGGCTTTGGAAGAGATTGGTTATAAACACATGTATGAACCACTGACATTATTTAAAGGAAGTCCCTTACTACATTATCTTTAATGACTACATTATATTCTAAACATAATTTTTATGATACTTTTATATCCTTTGCCAGGGTTTTTTCTCAACTATGCAATATTTTTAGATATACAACTCCTGATGTTGAGAAGAGTTCACTGTGCAGGGCTGTTAATTTGGGGACAACTATGGCAATGGTAAAAACTAAACTTTTCTAGACTAATGGCAACAGAGGATGATATTGTAAAGACGAAAACTTTTCTAGACCAATGGCAAAAGAGGATAATACTCTGAATTGAAAAAGAGTCCAACTTCCGAGCATGAGTTTGTTCCTTCCAAAATGCATTTTAGAGGCAAATGGGAAACATGTTTGATGATTGAAAGTAAATCAGTAGAAATGGGTCATTACCAATACACAGAGAAAATATATTCTAAAATAATGGTGATTGAACATAAAACTTGGTGAACGTAGCAGATGGCCTTCAGCTGTAAGAAGCTAAGATACCAAATTATCTAGAGGCACTTCCTGGAAATTACAAAATACAGAGAGGAAACATTGATGGAGATGCCATGCTGATGTTACCTGGTGAATGTTGGAGTGAACATTGTGAACTTGAGGTGATAATCAATAATCTGATTTGAACTAGACCATTCTCATGAGATCAAAGGGAAGGAAGCAGAATTGCAAGGTCCACTGGGTATGAACAGGAATGGAGAGTAGAATTTGGAGGAATGCTGGGGCTCACAGAGACAATCTGCAACCTCGGATTGAGCTGATGTAGAGGCCCAGCTATCTAGTTGAGGACTTACTTCTATGCCTTCCTGCTACATTTTCTTAGCTTCTTCCAGACTCCACTTGTGCACTCTGAATCAAATCTTGGTAGGGAAGCTTCTAGCTTCACTTCAATAAAAGTGGAATTTTGCATTGTGTTTAGATTCTAGGTCTTCTATTTCATGTGTTCATTAGATGGGAGAAAGGTTAGATAATAAGAGAGTCTCAGGCAATCGAAATATAAACTGCTTGATGAGGACTTACTAGACTGCTTTTCGGTGCCTCAAACAAGGACGGTTTCTAACCTGTTGTAAAAAAACAAGTGGAAAACTCATGTGCATGCAAATCACCGCATTAGCTTGAAACATCTATTTCATATCCATGATCTTCATACCTGTTTGGAAATATAAAACAATTCAGTGAGACCAGGTACTTATGGTTCAGGGGTCAATGGAAAACAAGTTTTGTGGGAGCAACTTCAGTCCACTAAAGCCAAGGAATTTCAACAGCTATTTGCATAAGCCTATCCTGAGACCCTCTGGGAAGAACTGTAGAATTTGAGCCTCAAGATAGGTTCTCCATTCAAATATAACAGAAGTCAGATGTTTCTCCTACATATTTAGCCTTCTGATATGAGAATATTGTTTAATTCAAGTTCTAATTTCAACTCAACAATATGATGAAATGGTTTTTGAAACCACTCACCTTGACTTCTCCTTGATTGTTGATTTATTATTTTCTTATTCTGCATTCAATCTTCCTTCAGCTAGAACTGTGCTAAATGATACTTTTTATATTGTTTGATTAGTAGTACATAACACCCTCCAAGGAAGAACATCATAGTCAACATATAAACAGAAAAAAATAGGAATGCAAAATAAAGAAATATAACTAACAAAATGTACACAGAAATCGAAACCATATGATTCAATCTCAAATTTCTGATTTACCACTTACTAGTTATGCAACGTAGTGAAGACAATAGTATCTATTAATAATATCTTTCCATAAATGTAAAATGTCAGCATTTGTAACCATCCCTATGAGCTATTGCAAATATCATATTAGATAATGCCACTTTAAATCACCTACTCGTCAGTTAACTGAGAACAATCAAGGAATAAGTGCTGACTCCTTTCATTCTTTTAGATCTGTAATCTTTTTCTTATTGTCACATAATAATTGTACATATTTATGGGGCACTAAGTGATGTTTTGATAAATGTATACAATATGTAATGTTGAATTAAGGGTAAGTAGAATATCCATTACTGCAAATCATTTTCTTTGTGTTGGGAAGATAGAAAATTCTCTCTTCCAGCAATTTTGAGATATGCAATAATTTATTGTTGACAGTCACCCTACTGTGCAATAGGACACCAGAACTTATTCTTTCTTAGTTCTAATTGTAACTTTGCACCTATTAACAACTTTTCCCCATCTTACTCTCCTCCCTACCATCTCCAGTTTCTGGTAACTACTACTCTACTTTCTACTTCCACATGACATACATTTTTTTCTTTTTTCTTTTTTTTAGCTCTCACAAATGAGTGAGAACGTGCAGTATTTGTATTCTGTGCCTGGCTTATTTTACTCAATGTAATACCCTCCAGGTTCATCCATGTTGCTGCACATGACTTGCTTTCATTCTTTTTATGGATGAATAGCTTTTCATAGTATAAATATACACCACATTTTCTTTATTCATTCATTATGGAACCATTTTTATAATTTCTAATTTCTATATACACATCATTCTTGTTCTTTCATGTCTGTTATTTACATTAATAATCTCTACTCCTTTGTATACACAGATTTCTAAAGTTGAGAGTGTGGGAGCAAGATGAAGAAACAGCGTTATCAATTTCCAGGTATGAAAGAAGCACTATTAATAAGAACTAATTTATTTAAACTGTTTCACATAACATCTTTGGCTGACTTATTCTTTATAACATAATAAAAAGACTACTAGGTTTTACAGTAAATGTATTGATCCCAAAAAGAGAAACCATTTTTACATATGAGCAAATCAGCAAAGTTTTGTTGAGTAAAACACACTGTTTTATCACATACACTTGTATTTGCAAGGACTCTAGAGGATGGCGTGTTCCATTTATCAAAAACCGTTTCCGTTTTCTTCTTATTATTCTTCTTTATAACTAATTCTTTATAAAATCTACTGGCAATATAATGGACAAAATAATTTGATTTAATATAAAGTAAAAATACTTTTTAGGGAATACTCCTTTATTGCAGTGCGATGCTCCTATCTGGATATTTGTATGCCAATTTATTTAAGACTTATTGCTAAGACTTTTAATTCTGAAAGAAAAATAATAGCAAAACAATTGTCCTTGAGGACATCTGAATTGTAAATGAACAAATTTTTAAACAAAAAAGCCAGCACCATTAAAACAAGGCGTAATACATTCCCTATAGCACATACTAGTTTTTCCAAAAATAACATTATGACTCATTTCCTTTAGTTTCAGTTATTTGTTGATTAACATAAATATATATTTGAAGTTCTCATTTGGTAATTACTAGATCTTTTCTAAATGACTAATTTCTTGGCCATAAGTCATATATTTTTGCATGATGGACTGGATTATTTCTAAAAATTGCAGTCAGGCAGAGCAAGCAGAGTCTTAAAGCTTAATTCTAGCTGCAGGTCATTTTTTTTTTTAAATAGATGAGTATGTTGATGTAGAAAATGTCTTTTTACATCAACTTAAAGCATTAAAAATCCAGTTTTTTATCATCTCCATTTCCTTTACTATTTTGAAGAATTAAGATCTTCATATGCACCAATCATTATAAGATGTCATGACTAAATTATGATTTACAAAAGTGAAATATTTCTTCTTCCTTTTTTTTTTTTTTTTTTGAGACGGAATTTCATCCTATTGCCCAGGCTGGAGTGCAATGGTGTGATCTTGGCTCACTGCAACCTCTGCCTCCTGGGTTCATATGATTCTCCTGCCTCAACCTCCAGAGTAGCTGGGGTTACAGGCACCCACCATCATGCACAGCTAATTTTTTGTATTTTTAATAGAGATAGGGTTTCACCGTGTTGGCCAGGCTGGTCTCCAACTCCTGACCTCAGGTGATCCACCTGCCTCGGCCTCCCAAAGTGCTAGGATTACAGGCATGAGCAACTATGCCAGGCCAAAACATTTCTTCTAATCAAGAATGCTTATCATTATCCATTCAAAAAAATTTAAAAATTACAATAAATCCCAATTTGGAAGCATGTTATGGCATGCTTTTTCAAATTTGTCAACAAAGTAAATCAGATTCTCTATTATAGTGATGAAGAAAACAGAAACAGTTTTTGATAAATGGAACACGCCATCATCTAGAGTCCTTGCAAATAGAAGTGTATGTGATAAAAACAGTGTGTTTTACTCACCAAAACTTTGCTGATTTGCTCATACGTACAAATTGTTTCTCTTCTTGGGATCAATATATTTACTATAAAACCTACTAGTCTTTTTATTATAAAAGTATTCAGGCCAGGTGTGGTGGCTTATGCCTGTAATCCCAGCATTTTGAGAGGGCAAGGCAGGTTGATACCAGCCTGGCCAACATGGTGAAACCCCATCTCCATTAAAAATAAAAAAAAAATTACCCGGGTGTTGTGACAGGCGCCTGTAATTCCAGCTGCTTGGGAAGCTGAAGCATGAGAATCACTTGAACCCTCCAAGCAGAGGTTGCAGTGAACCGAGATCATGCCACTGCACTCCAGCCTGGGCGACAGTGTGAGACTTCGTCTCAAAAAATAAAAGTATTCAAACATCATTAATATAATATTGACACAACTCTCACCACGTCTGCATGTCACCTCTGTGATTATTTACTTAGTTGTTTTCGTATTAAAAGTTCTTTCTTTAAAACCAAATCAATTTTATTTGCATAGAAAACTTCATAGCATGCCCATAAAAATGACTTGGAATACACAAGAAAACTACTAAAATAATGAAAACCCTAGTGTGCATTCCCCTATCCTCTTTTTTAAGAGCCCTATCCTCTTTTAAGGTGTCCCACTGTGGGTTCTGCAACATAGTTTTCTAAGCTCCTGCTGAGAAAAATTTAAGTTACATCAGGTGCTAAGATTTGGTTATCATGATCTTGTTGGTTGGTTAAATTGGGTTTACTTTGAACATAGGAGAAGAAAATTGTTTTAATGAGTGAAAATGTTTTCGTATGAATACAAAAGCAAAGCACACAAAACCAGCCTAGGAAGAAACTAAGCAATGTGGAGAAGGAAGATTACTTTATGAGCACTGATAAAATGCAATAAATTGATCCAGAAGGTGGCAAAGTGTGGGTACTGATGAAAAAGTTCAGAGGGGTTCACTGTGAAGGCGGGAGTAGCTTATTCTGAATAATAATTCATTTGTTATAATATATTTAAACACATTGAGTATCAAATATGTATCACGCACTATGTTATGCAGTCTCTGAAAAAATGGTTGTGAAGAAAGTTAGGCCCCATGTCTACTGGAGGAGGCAGATGGAGAATTGCTGCTTTGTGGGGAATTGAAAGAACTCTAGAACACAGAATCCAGGAGTCAGGGAAGAGTCCCAGGTGATGTAAACTGGGTCTTCAAGGATGCACAGGAGTCAGTCAAGACAAGGAGGAGGAAGAAAGGATCCAAAAGAGAAGTGGTTTCTGTGGGAAAGAGAATTTCTGGGGTGCCAGCTGAGTTGGTCTCTCCTGTGTGAGATACCCATCCGGATCCATGGGCAGCCTCTGAGGAGAAAAGTCTCCTTATTGCCTTCATGTCTTTATGCCCCGAAAGCACAACCGCTCAGCGGCCTTCCACAGGTTGCTCAGGGAGGTAACACTCCCTTGAAGCAGTGGAGTATAATCAAACATCTTGGCTCCTCCTGAAACCTGCTCCCATCCGTTTTAAGTAGTTTAGACACATGCTTTTACTCAAGGAAATTCACAGAAACCGCCCCTGCTATACATCTTACCGAATGACTCACGAATTCTCCTTCTCTGATTAATCCTTTTCCTCATCCCTTCCTCTCCCTCCCATCTGCCCTAAGAACAAAGAGCTTGTAAACCAATAAATTGGGCGGAGCCGGAGAGCTCTGGTCCTGAGCAAGTCTCCGAGCTCCCAACCCCTCCGGACCCGCCTTTTTTTTTTTTTTTTTGAGCTGGAGTCTCGCTGTGTCGCCCAGGCTGGAGTGCGGTGGCCCGATCTCAGCTCACTGCAAGCTCCGCCTCCCGGGTTCACGCCATTCTCCTGCCTCAGCCTCCCGAGTAGCTGGGACTACAGGCACCCGCCACCACGCCCCGCTAGTTTTTTGTATTTTTAGTAGAGATGGGGTTTCACCTTGTTAGCAAGGATGGTCTCGATCAGCTGACCTCGTGATCTGCCCGTCTCGGCCTTCCAAAGTGCTGGGATTACAGGCTTGAGTCACCGCGCCCGGCCCGGACCCGCCTTTTAAACGCTTATTCTGTCTCTTTCTAACTCCTTTGTCTCCGCCGGACTCGGGGTATCCGCTGTGTGCTGCCGGGCTGGTTTCCCCAACAGGTTTGTGCAAAGCAGCAGGTACACTGAAGAACATACAAAGAGCGTCACGCAGCCTGAAGCATAATGCGCGTGTGGTGGAGGGGCTTGGCACAGATTCTAAGATGTGAAAGAAAGACCTCAGAGGCTTAGGAGTAGCGTCTTTTTAAAAATATGGCATTAGCCACCAGGGTAATCATTAGAGATGATAATTCCTTCTTAGAAAGTCTACTCAAATTTTTATATTTCATATTATTTTCAAAAGAGTGATGCAATTAATTGCAATATTTCACAAATAAAACCTGATCATCTTGCTTTATACACGGGATAAATGGACTTTGAAGGAGACTTTGTTAGGAAAACAGACATGGTGATGCAATAGATGCATGGTCAGTGTAACTAGGGGCTAAGGAGGCAGGTATGAAAATAGAAAAGAAATAAAATATCAGAAAGATTGTCATCAGAGTCAGGCGTTATTCTGGAGTAAAAGAGAGAGATTTGGTTACCTAGTACATTAAATTAACTGATATTTAAAAGTCAACAAAGAGAGAGGATGCTGTTGGAATTGAGGGAATGAGGGCAAAATAGTTTCTGAGTGAATTTAGGAGATAAAAATAAGGAAGTGAAGCGAAAAATGATTGGACGTCACAGTGTTTTACAATAAAAGTTATACAGATGATTGATTATTAATCTTATCTCTTTAGCAATGAGTAAGTGGGTTGAAAAAAATTGATCTCTAAAGTAAGGTTCTTGTTACTAAAAATTCAAGGTTAAAATTGTATTACAATTTGAATATGGAAATGCTTACCTGAGAATGTTTGGGTAATCAAACATATGTGTACTTTACTTTGTTTCTGGACCATCTGTTATTTTTATTAGTAAAGAAGTATTTAGCTGATTCTTTCTAAGATAATTTTGTCTAATTAAATATATCAGGTATCTACAACTTATTAATCTTAAAATATTTCCAATGTATTGCCACTTGTACACTGAAATGATAGAGGTCTAATAATAAAATTACAGGAAGAATAAGTAAATAATTGGCAAGGTTGAGAAATTAAAATGTAATACAAATATTCACACGTCTTTTTCCTACTCTGGAAAATTTTCAGATCAATTACTCTAAAATACTCAGTGATAACACTCGAAATAGTTTTTGAACATAAACAATAATTGTCTACTAATTAAGTGAAGATAAATGAATGAATGGCTCAGGGTATCTGTAATGATTGACTGACATTTTCAGTCAATAAAAACTCATAATATGTTCATTCCATTTAGATCTGAAACAAATCAATTTTCAAGATTTTAATATAATCTCTTTATGTAGAAATTATCCTACTTTAAAGCTTTCTATTTCTTATGTTCTGTGTTGAATACGTTGTAAACACAACCAAAGTGAGAATATCTTGTCTTTTTTCTTTTAGAAAAGTTATAGAAACATAAGAAAAAATAAGTTTTGCACACTTAGAGAGTAATAAGGATGATAGAGAGGAAAATAAACTATATGTTAATAATATTCTTCACAATGGCTTTCAGATAACCAATGCCCACATTTTTTTTTTTTTCTGCAAGAAGAGGAGTGTCTCTTGAATCAAAATAATTTATATGAAGTAAGAATTGAAAAATACTAAACATTCATTTATGAAGATGATTGCACTGTTTGCTTAATTGGTTACCATAAAGAGATCCTGAAAATATCAAATGATGAGTTAAGGTTACTGAAATAATAAAATAGGTGACAATATGACTTACATGGACACACTTGAACTTATATAACAGAAATGAGAATCTTGTAAAACACAGTGGGTAATACAATTTGTGAGTAATTACTACCTCAGAGGGGCATGAATAAAGCAGAATGATTTCAATTCATGGTAGAATTTATAATAGTCTTATTTGGAGCAGGCATTTCTCACAGCAAGTAGAGATAGAAAATGCATAAATTTCTATAGTCTTCAATCCAACTGCACTGTAAACAGTATCAAGATTACACAAAGTATTAACTTACAAATTCAAAGAATAAAATAAAAATATCTCTTGTAGCTCAAGACAATATCTCAGAAATGTAAGTTAATTAAAATTTTGGCAAAATCAAAAGTGATTTGTGTAGGTATACAAAGCGTGTTGGTTGAGGAACTAGAATTTGAATTCCAAGTATTCTGATTTTTTATGCTTTACTTAGACACCTTCACTATTAGTTGGATAGATAGTAACTATATAAGACATGCATTTGTATATATGTCTATTTAGATATATACACACATGCACATGTAACATAAAACAGATAACATATGACATATACAATATGTTGTTATATAGTCATTACATATGTGTACAACAAAATGAAGAATATAATAGGCTATAATTTTGTAAGTTTGTGACAATATTTGAGTAACAATGGAATTTAAAAACAAAATTCTCACCATATATTTGAAGCAATTCCTTAAGAATTTCAAAACAGTTCAAATTTCAATTAACATACCCACAAAGTCAAAGAGGTACAAACAAGATTACGATACTGTTTTTTCTGTCATTTCCAGGAACGTTCATTAATAAAGAATACATTATTTTTTTTTCCAAGTGTTTTACAGGGTACTGATTGTACCCTGTAATAAGGATGTAATAAGAGAGTAATAAGGATGATAGAGGGGAAAATAAACTATATGTTAATAATATTCTTCACAATGGCTTTCAGATAACCAATGCCCACATGTTTTTTTTTTTTTTTTTCCTGCAAGAAGAGGAGTGTCTCTTGAATAAAAATAATTTATATGAAGTAAGAATTGAAAAATACTAAACATTCATTTATGAAGATGATTGCACTGTTTGCTTAATTGGTTACCATAAAGAGATCCTGAAAATATCAAATGATGAGTTGAGATTACTGAAATAATAAAATAGGTGACAATATGACTTACATGGACACACTTGAACTTATATAACAGAAATGAGAATCTTGTAAAACACAGTGGATGTTGATGTTTGCAAATTAAGTTAGGTAAACATTTTCTGATAAAAATTAATACATTCATTGAAAATTGCAAGTGGTTTTCAATTCCTAGATTTTGAGTATTGCCTTCAATCTCTATTGTATAAAATGCATAACTAAAATTAAATGTTTCCTATGTTACATGATTTATTCCTAAAGAATATTGTCTGCATATGTTGGACTGAGGGTAGGTTTATTTGAATGCTATTTAAATTAATCACTGTCTTCATGCTTCTTCTTCCTTTTTCATTGGGTATTTTGTGTTTTGAAAGTTAAGCTTTTAAAGAAAGGCCTTGGCCGGGCGCGGTGGCTCAAGCCTGTAATCCCAGCACTTTGGGAGGCCGAGACGGGTGGATCACGAGGTCAGGAGATCGCGACCATCCTGGCTAACACGGTGAAACCCCGTCTCTACTGAAAATACAAAAAAACTAGCCGGGCGAGGTGGCGGGCGCCTGTAGTCCCAGCTACTCAGGAGGCTGAGGCAGGAGAATGGCGTGAACCCGCTAGGCAGGGGTGCAGTGAGCTGAGATCCGGCCACTACACTCCAGCCTGGGCGACAGAGCGAGACTCCGTCTCAAAAAAAAAAAAAAAAAGAAAGAAAGAAAGGCCTTTGGAAGTATGCTATCAAATTTTTGCAAAACCAAAAATGAATGACAAAGAATGTGTGTGTATTCCAGGAATGTGTATGTAATCATAGACCCACACGTTTATGTGACTTGGTAGTATATGGATAAAGTGATAATACTGAATATTTCTGGTGTGAGAAATCTTAGTTAATGATTGTTTTCTTCTCCTGGTCTGTGTTTTCTAAAGGGAGCATGAATTATATTTTGTTATAGAGAGAATACATATTATTTTTTAAAGACAAAAAGCTATGGTAGATCAAACAACAGCAAAAAAAAAATTGGCTGTTTTTGAAAAAGAAAATTCCCTGAAAGTAGGACTATTCTAGTTATCATAAATAATGTAAAAAGTTTGGTGGGCAAAGAAAATTTTTGTATACCTACACAGGATAATCAAATATAAAAATGCTTAGGAAGATTAATTTAATGGGATGATTCAGCTGCTGAAACCTATATAAATGCAATATGCTGCGGTTGGCTTTAATATCAGATGTATACAAATTGCTAATGAGCAAAAAGAATAATTGCATCAACTTTTAGCAACTCTGAAATTTATAATTAGTATGGATATCTTTGATAAGTACTTTAAATACCATGAAATGTACAGTGATGGAGTAATGTTCTGTTTATACAGTCTCACACTCACTAGTCAGAATTAACAATACCTTTCAGGTTTGAGATCAACTCAAATTTTGTTTCTTAGCTATAGAAGATATTTTGCTTAAATCTTGCACTTTAGTACTTCAAAACTTCATGTTAAGTGTCAAAGAGTTAAACAATTGAAATACCATAACACTTCATATTCGGGGGGACATTCATTTGTTAGGAATAGGAATTGTCACAGAGCTGTTGCCACTTTCTGACTCGAGTCCTGGGTACACACACAAGATTTTTACCAGCCTCCTTTTGGTTAAGATGGGATCATGTGACCAGGTCCTTGTCAGTTAAGAGTTGGTGTGAGATTTTAGCATACCCTTTCTCTCTTGTGGCTTGAAGTGAAGTGTCCTTGTAGAATGTAGAAATGCAGTCTGGACTCCAGAGTTAGTGGAAAGCTGTAAAGGAGGGTCTCCTGACCCACAGTGGAATCTTAAGTGGGCCAGCCATAAATCTGAGTTTAATAAGATTCCAGGTTGATTCTCTGGCATAGCTCACCTTAACTTAATGAATACAAGCACATTAATTAATAATTAAGAAAATTATGTGCTTCTGTGTTATTTCCTAATATTAAGGTGTTTGGGGTTAGGTAGAACCATACTTTTATTTTCATAATAAAGTTTATTTTTCAACATTCAGCAATCTTATTTGATCCTTTATTTGTCCAAAGCACACAGCAGTACACCCCATTATCATACTCTGTCTTTCCCCAAGGAATTGTATTAGGTAGGAAAAATATAGCGCATTCAACATAGAAATTTCTGTTTCTGCATTCTAAGCCATAGGGTATCATTTATTTTAGCCATGATTCTACTATTTGGGAAATATATTGATTAATCTTATTGGGTTATACAGGAAGGGGGAAAAGTAAGCATAGTAGTCTAGAGAAGTTTAGACAAAAAAACTTACTGTGTATAATACATAACAGGAATTTGGGGTTTGAGAATTTGGGACTGGTAGTCTGAGTAAAATCAGATGAGACATATGACAACTAGCAAAAATGAGATCTCCAGAGAGGGTAGATTTTCAGAGTGAAAAGCAAGGTAGAAGTAGCATCCAGTTTTATAACATTTTCCTGTTTCAAATTATTCTCATTAGATGAAACCTTCAGTTAAAGTCTACCACACATGGTAATCTCATTACTGAAAGTGTAAAGAGTAAAAGAAGTGGTTTGGTATCCAGTGTTGAGACAGTGGTATAGAAAGAGGGCAAGGGTTCCAGGAAAAAAATGGTTTGTTACTAGGCAATCATCAAGAAATTGACTGCAATGTAGGCTGGCTCAGAGGTAAACCAGAGAAAAGCTGTTTCTTGACAGACAGACAAGCAGAAGGTAGTTATTGAAGGAATAAGAATGCAGGAGGATGCAGACTGAAATTCCCACAGCTCCTAGAGTATGTCCTTTGTGTATTAAAGGAAGAAATGATCTCAAAGCTGGAAGAGTTGGAGACAGGTAGGTAAGAGTTCTTTATCTCTTTTATTTTTAACCATGTATTTTGTTGCTTAGTAACATTTGCCACTTTTTAAGACCTCATTTCATAGTGTCCAATGTAAGAGCACATTTAAAAGAATTATATTTTAAATTTAATACCATTGTAAACCAAAAATAACTTACAGAATTTATATATTTTATATATATATACACACACACATATATGCATAATGTAGAATATATATATAATAGGTAGACTATATAATTAAATATGTTTTTATGTCCACAGAGCAGGGAATTCTATATGTAAATTTTCCCCACTTTTCAGTAAGAAGTATTATATACAAATCTTTTTCTTCTACAATATACAGTTGACATCTGTTTCACTCTGTCTAGACAGCATCAGAGTAAGGTAAGAGCCCAGTTTCTGGAGTCCGATGTCTATATTCAAATCATAGCTACATGACTCAGAAAAAGTTACTTAACTTCCAACTGCTTTAATTTCTTCATCTGCAAAATGAAGATAATGTTAGTACATTTGTCTTATGGATTTTGTAAGGATTAAATTACCAAAATACTAACAGATATGTATGTGAATGTTTACGCTGTTCGATAAGTGGAAACAAATATTTGGAAGTTAATCAATCTTGTTGAAATAAGGACCCATGATTATTTTTCTTTCATGACTGATTATAACCAGAGTGTTGTAAGTTGTAGTAAACTAGTTTACATTTTAGTTTGTGTTTGTTCTAATACGTCATTCTCATTTTGGTGGTAGTTTTCATTTCAACTATTATTCTAGTTATGAAATCATTTTAGTTTTATTTCTAGCTAAATGAGGTAATTGTGCATTCCTATATGAATTCTTATTGTCGAATCTGAATACAAAAGATGGTTATAATACTAATAACCAACAAATTGCAACAAGTAATAACTTGAGGACAAATTGTAACAAGCAATAACTTGCAGCAATGGGAAATAAAAATATTGGATTCATATTAGGTTTCATTTGTTGTCATTACTGCAAATTAAAATTGACATTTTGGTTTAATTTGTTTTATAACAGCTGCCATTAATTATATTAATGAGCAATTCTCTTACAAAACTCAGAAAGTTCTTTGATGACTTAGCTCTAACCACCTTACTTATCATTATAGGCAACTGAACTCCGCAGGGAATAACCACTGATGGAGTGATTCATTTTCTCTAACCCTTTAGACCCACTATGTAAGAACGCTTCCTCAGGAGAACTCACGCATGCTTAATTGTTCTTAATCCCATAGCAAAGGGGAAAACAAAATGAATTAAAACCTGTAATAACTAAATGTGTATTCTACCTTTTAAAAACTCTAGTCTTTGCTTTGGTGCTTCCCAACTCACCCTTTGCAATAGTGCAACAAATACAAGTGATAATAATGGAGCTTGAAGGTACATCTGAGAAGGTACATTCTGTCCTCACAGAATCTTTAAATCCAATAATGGGTGTAAAAAGTCATTATTGCTGACACCAAATGATAAGAGAAACCCCTGCAAAAGGGAAGCCATAAAAAAGACTCTTTACTCCAGGTGAGCAATGGGAGTGAATTTAAATCTTGCCAAGTTAGGAAGAGCATAGGAATCTCCATTGGCGGATCAAGATGTTCCCCTATTTTACAGTGGCAGAGGGCTTTAGTTTTGCATTGAGAACTCTAGAAATAGAAACCTCAAACTCAATCCCCATCAGATAGTAGTAACTGATTAAAATTTTGTGTCCACAAAATCAGAAATAGCAATACATTTCTATGTAGCTAATCTGTCACAGAACAAGAGATGCCAAAGGTGAGACTTGAATGAGTGTTTGATGACCTTTGAGGAAAAGCATGCGTGGACATGTAAAAAGTAGAGATTCAGTAAGGGGATGAGTAGAAACAAATTAAAAATTAGTAGAGAAAGATCCTGTGGAATGAGCAATGATGAAACTCAAAGAAGAAAATTTTAACAAGAAACAAAACAGATTTCCAAGGATTTTTGATTATAGCCCAAAAGGTTACATAAGACAAAAATAGCAAAACAAAAGCAAACAGTCTTTTGAAAGAAATGTGTCATAGCTTGGAGAAAAAATGGAATGCAATGTAAATTAAAAGTGAAAAAACAACTATTGATTTCAAGGACAAACCCCAGAAAACAGTAACTTAAGTATAAGAAGTCTGAAAAAGATACAAATTAAAGAGTGGAGAAGTAATAATTCAATAAATAGTTTTAAAATTTCTTTGAACTGCAGCATGTAAATCTTTGTGTAAACTATCTCCCAAGTCTTGAGGAATACAAAGAAAATACATAAATCAACATATATGACTAACCATAAAAGATAAGCAGAAAGTTTTACAAGTTTCCACATAAAAAGAGCAGACTTCTGAAAAAGGAAAAATAATTATGTTAACAATGCTTCATTTGTAATGCTGACATCTACACAAAAAAGTGCCACCTAAATATTATTGCACAAAGGACTATAATTCAATGGTTATGAAAAACAATATGAACTACCAATGGTAATAAGTATAATGGTAATAAGCCTTATTTTTAGGAAACTCGTAGTCTTTAAATCAGTATTCTGCTTTTAGCCAATAATACAATGGAGCCGCAAATACTTTTTGGCTGTATTATTCATAAAAGGAAAAAGTTAAAATCTAAATGTTTGTGTAACATTAATCCTTCTGGACTTTCTATTCATGCGTCTCTTTATGAAGTGAATGCTCCTGTGCTTTCAAACAGCATAATGGACTCTGCTTAAACTTACATTTTAAATCTTTTATGTTTTCTTGAAGATTTTAACTGTTTTCACCAATGTCATTCACCATTTCTGGTGTTCTTCCATTACTTCTCTTGCCACATTTTATTGCAAATTCTTAGTTTCAGTTATGTTCTCCCTTTGGAAGAATGTGGAGAAAAAGTGACCTTATTTCTAATTTACTAGATTCCTACCACTTACTACTATGTTGGGCTTACTTTAATATGCTTAACAAATACTTGTTGAATTAATACATTGCAATTTATTTAGCTGAGTACCGTTTAGTGAAAAGTTTTAATTCAACTGTTGCTGTTACAGATATTGATGGATTCTACTTTTGTTCGTTTAGCTATGTTTTTTTCAAGTTTCTGCTTTGCTACATGGGTTGAATTCATATGCATAAAGTGTATATAATAAATTAAAATCTATTATTTGAGTAATAGTATGCTAAATATTGGATACATAACTTGATAAAATATTAATGTTATCTATTTGACAAAATTATATCTCTTTCATTTGTCATTTAGGGTTTTGCCTGATGTCTACACAAATGCCTAAGACTAAAAATAGTCAGCTTTTTGTTGGCTTTTCAGATCATTTAGACAATGTATTATTTTAAAACACAATGAAATTTTATATTGCAATCCAAATGTATATTTTTATTTAATTTATTTTTGAGTTCTCTTGATTAATCTCTTTGCAAATTGTACTAAAATGACTTTTTTTTTTTTTTTTTTTTTTTTTTTGAGACTGAGTCTCGCTCTGTCACCAGGCTGGAGTACAGTGGTGTGATCTTGGCTTATTGCAATCTCCGCATCCCGGGTTCAAGCGACTTTCCTGCCTCAGCCTCCCAAGTAGCTGGGACTACAGGCACTCACCACCACTCGCAGCTAATTTTTTTTGGATTTTTTTTTTTTTTTTTAGTAGAGACGGGGTTTCACTGTGTTGGCCAGGATGGTCTCGATCTCCTGATCTTGTGATCCACCTGCCCCGGCCTCTCAAAGGGCTAGGATTACAGGTGTGAGCCACCACACCTGGCCAAGATGCCTTTTTAGATTATTATTGTCTCTTTCTCTCAAAGAGTTTTGCTTCTGTTACTTCCTTATGGTGGAAAATGAAAAAAAGTTATTAGATGCAGCTCTGTTTTCCAGAGCAATAATAATATCTATGACCAAGATCAAAAGGTAATTCAACCACTACATACAACTATTTATTAAAAAGATGCTCAAAGTTTTGATTCACATCTTCTGCTTTGGGACCATGGAGTTCCAGGACCCCAAAATGCTGTTGATTACAGAATGGAGAGAGTCAAAGATGCTTTCTGTTTCCAACAGAAACAGAGGCCAAGGGAAATATCTATACTTTTGTATTGCAAACCTATGTCATTTCACATGCTCATTTTTATACGTGATGATTGGACACTCTAAATGCTTTGAAAAATGCACTGACTTTGTGGTTCAAAGAACACATGTTGAAACTAAAGTAAGTCTCAATTACCTTATTTTCCAAAGTATGTAACAATATTGCTCTATTGCAATAAAACCAGGATTGTTGATGGTTGAGAAAAGGGCAATAAAAATAAAACCTAAAGGTCATGCTAAGGCCAGAAATAATGAATCGAAATGAAAGTATATGATCCTGGCATTCATATAAAATAAAATCAACCATGGAAATTCACAATAAGCCCAAGGCTATGCACAAAGTATAATAGAGAAAAGCTGGCCTTAAATGAATCCCAGAGGAGACTGTGCAGAATCGCTCTCTGGATGAAAGATGAATTCCAAAATACTTTTATTTGTTGAAATTATTTGAAATGATTGAAACGGCAAGCACGCTTTGGCATATATTTAGTCACTTCAGGGTACCGACACGTTATTAGTATTCAGCACTAATACCAGTGGGCACATTTATACAGTTATTTTCCTTTTCTTGTCATGTGAATGCAGTATTGTTTCCACATGCATACATTCTTCTATAGGCTGAATGAATGTGTTTGTCTGTTGGCAGGTGCATGCAAATATTGTTAGATTGAATATGTGATTGTTTCTTTTTCAGAAATGCAAATTGAATGTTTTAAAAGCATTTTAGTTCACCTTCTGAGTATGCTAGGAAGTGAACGTTGTGTGATTCATCCCTTTTGCAAGGATAATGCAAAATAAAAGCCATTTCTCACCAGCATATAGCTTTATATCTGAAACTCTAGATTCAGCATTTGGGAGTATGCTTCTTTTCATATATAGCTAGGAGGAACAATGCATATTTAGTAAAGCGACATAAATATTATAGTTTTGAGCACCAAGTAATATGTTATCATAGTCATCAAATGTTTATTGAACACTTACGTGACCAGTACTAGTATACTGTCATAATAATCAATGTAAATGTATCAGTGAACAAACTATATAAAACTCTTTACTCTTATGGAGATTACATTCTAATGGAGGTTGAAGAGAGAAAGTAAATCAAAGAAGGAGCTGATACAAAATGTTAGATAATAGTAAGTGGTATGAAGAAAAATAAACCAAGTAAAGGAAAAGGGTGTTGCCCAAGGTGAGAAGTATACATTCAATAAGTGTGACCATATTTATGAATGAAATAATATTATGTCTGGCATTTTCTTGAAAATAATCTATGGTCCAATGTAGATAAATAGAAAGGACCATGGATGAAATTCAACCATGAGTTGATTTTTTTAAATCTAGATTATATATATATAATTTTATATATATTATATATATATAATCTAGATTATATATATATATAATATGTATATATGATATATGTATGGGGATTCATAATACTGCTCTCTCTGCTTTTGAAAATGTTTATGAGTGTTCATATTTAGCTAATAAAAACAGGGTTCACAATAATTTCCCCAGGAAGATAACATTAAAGAGCCAGATAGGAAAGTGTAAGATTCAGGTGCAGGAATAGCAATTACAAGCTGTTGAAATCATAGCATGCCTGGAAGGTTCTAGAAATAGTAAGAAGGTAAGTGTTGCTAGAGTGGAATGAGAGAAATTGGGAATATTAGGAGATGACATCATAAAGGAGCCAGACTGTGTAGGTCATTGTAAGAATTTCACCATGAGTAAGATAGGAAGTCATTGGAGAGGTTCAGCAGAGAAAAGGTAATCCAATTTGACTTTTAGAAGCATCACCATGGCTGTGTTGCTTAGACAACACTAGAGATAAGCATGAAATTCCTAAGACTTGTCAGTTGGGTATTTCAAAATGCAGAAGATGGTGGCTTGGGGCAAAGTGATATCAATGGAATTAGTGAGATGTGTTCAGCCCCTGAATTTGTTAGCAGGTGGCATCAATAGGATTTGCTGAAGGACAAAATGTGGGTTGTGATTTATGAGAGAAAGAAGAGACTCATGGATGATTCCAAAATGTGGGCCCATACAAACTGAAAGAAGAATTTTTCCATTAAGTGAGACAAGGAGGACTGCAGGAAGATTAATTAGGGGGACATTTTGTATTGTTTGTCTTAAGGAAGACAGTGGTGAGAAGACAATGTTTTAAGATAAGAAGGGGTGATATTTCAGTCTCTCTTGATGTCTGTAGATGAGAATTGAAGCTATAGAGTAGCGATAGGTTTATAGTAAGCATGTAGGACTTTCCCTCGAAAAAATATTTTGGAAAAAGCAGAGTGTTTATATTTCCCAATAGTATTTTTTTATAAAGGTTTCAAAGAGTTCTAGTTCTCAATTGTTTCCATTTAGTCACCAGAAACGTATAAACTTGGTTAGTGCTTTATAGTGCCTGGCAGTGAATTTGAGCAGCAAATTGTAAACATAATCCATGACAGTACATGCATTTCTTAATCTGCAAAAGCTACGTTGCAAATAATGGTATCAAATCTATAGAAATGATTATCACTTGGGCATTAATGTCACATCTGTCTGATTATTCCAAGACTTAAAAAAATTACTTGTCTACTTAGCATGGAAATAATTTATCTTAAAACCAATATTTCCATTTACAAAGTGCAAAGTGCTTATGTATATATCATATGTTTTGATGCTGATAGCATAGGACCTTTGCAAAAACATTGTTTTCCCTACTTTAAAAATGTGAAACTTGATATTAAGAGGTTGACTCACAATGAGGACTAACTACTACTAAAACTACCATCTAGATCACCTTACTCTTACCTTATATCATTTGTTAATATTACTTTATACTTGGCTGTGTATATGTGTGTATAGGCATATTTAAATATACACATATACGTATTTATTTACACAAATACATTTATGTATTAATATATGTATTAGCCCATTCTCACAATGCCATAAAAGTACCTGAGACTGGGTAATTTACGAAGAAAAGAGGTTTAATTGACTTATGGTTCTGCAGGCTGTAAAAGGAGCATAGCAGGTTCTGCTTTTTGGGAGGCCTCAGGAAGCTTCCAATCATGGCAGAAGACAAAGAGGAAGCAGGTGTCTTACATGGCAGGGGCAGAAACTAGAGAGAGCTATGGGGAAGGTGCTGTACTTAAACAACTAGATCTTATGAGAATTACTATAAGGAGGACAGTACCAAAGGGATGGTGCCATGCCATTCATAATAAATCTGCCCTCATGATTCAATAACCTCCCACCAGGCCTCACCTCCAACATTGCGCATTACAATTCAATAACAGATTTGGCGGGAACACAGATCCAAATCATATCAATATTTTTATGCATAAACACACACACTTCATTTAGCTAATGCTATGTGTAAAGCTACCGCAAAAACTAGTTGTATAAAACAAAAATTATTGTATTATGCTCAGATTCTGGCCTCATTAATGTATGCCTTTATTCCATGATGAATGGGATCTTGGATTGAAAGTTTCAAATGCCTGGGGTGACTTGAACACCTGGGGGCTGGAGTTATCTGGATATTTTTAATTCACATGTCTGGTGTCTGGGATGGACTTCAACTCGTTGATCAGATTGTCTTCTCATTGCCTCTCCATATAGATCAGGCTTTCTCCAAACATGACAATCTCTGGGTTACTGCACTTTTTGCGTAGAGGTTCAGGGGTCCGTGAATGGATATTTCAGTGAATGAGGCCTTTACAGCATAGCTACAAAAGGCACCTAATAGTGTTTATGCCATGCTCTGCTTGTCAAAACAGTCACAAGATTCAAGGACAAGCAAAACGGACTTCATTTCTCAAAGGGAAGGGTATCAATGCGTGGCTGTGTTTTAAAGCCACCACAGAGACCAGCATATTTAGAGTTTAGTTCTTACCAAAGTTTGTTAATACTTTCTAAAAATAAATACAGTCAGTAAGTCTGGATCAATATGAATGTGCTATAGCAATAGTATTTCTGATGAATTTGGGTTTTTAGTTCCTGAGTCTAATATTGAGGCAGAGGTCCCAACATTCTCTCACAGTGCTGGGCAACTAAAGTCATATTCCCTGCTCACTGCAGGTAGTTTGACCTAGAAATACAAACAGAAAAAGAAAAAAAAAAAAAAAAAAGCAAAGAAAACCAAGAGATAAATTGTATGGAGACTCATTAAAGTAGTACATTGAAATAAGGGCTGTAATAGAACGTTACCAATAAAAATAGCAACAAAATATGTCCTTGGTGTTAAAATTGATTTATGTAATCCTTTTGCATTTCTATCCAAGTTGAAGATCCAAAGCTGACGCAAATGCAAATACAGCCTCAAGCTACTGAGCAAAAGAATAGCACGTATTTACAGGGCAGTGCTTCCTAACGAAGAGTGCTACTGCCTCTTTTCTCTCCAGTGGGCATTTGGAAATCTGTGTGATTGGGTTTTCACAATCACTGTCAGTGTTACTGGCATATAATCAGGATGGAGTACCCATAAATTTTAAACATCTTGAAATAAAGCCAGTCTCATGCAACAAAGTATTGTCCCAACCAAAATTTCAATAGAGCTCTAGTTGATAAATATTAATACAGTGGACAATCAACTTGCTTTCTATAAGAGATAAGAATAGATATATATATATATATAGATAGATAGATATACACACACACACATATATATATAAATTAATTTATTTATCATACCAGAAAATGGCAGCCATTCTTACTGTTAATCCCCATGAAGGGATACCATAATAGAAAATATTTTCTAGTCATTTCTTCTAAGAAGTTTCAGAAATATACATATAGGTCCTTTTAAAAATTATTGTAATTTCCAGATAATATAACAGAATTTATGTTGCTAATAATGTCCCAGTTTTGTTGTTGATTGCTAAAGAGGAAGCGAAGTAGGAGAAACAGTAGTCAATTGCAGCAATGTGGCAATAACTACTATGGGTTTAATTTCAGAAATTGATGAAAGTACTTAGGAAGAATGTATGACTTGGTCTTGGTTTGAGGGAAATTGGGACTGTCTTTCTATAGATTGAAGAAAAAGCCTCGAGTTACAGGAAGAAGAATGTATCAAGATAATAATTTGATGTATGCCAGTTCTGGCCATCTGAACAGGGTTCAGCATTGTTGGAGCTTAATGCATATAGTAAATGATCCAATTAGGTCTGGAGCAAGAAGGACCTTCAGAATCTGACAGTGAAGTGTTAAGCAGGGGAATGACATTGATCTTTTGGCTTTAAGAAATCACTCTGCCTACATATAGGGAAAGAAATATGGGAAAACAAACTAGAGGCTGGAACCCAGTTAAACCAGGCAAGACCCAGTTAAACCAAGCGTGGCATCAGGGATCGCAATGAATTGAAGTAATCAAGAGATAATAGGATATATAGGGGTTAGGAACTTGGGAATCAGATGCATCTAATACGTAGTGGCAAGGAAGGAAATTGAGATGGGGAATATAAGAAGAAGATCAGGTATTTTGTATGTTGTGGGAAAGAGGAAGAGTAATAAACAGTGAGCCTGCTGAGCATATTGTAGCCTACTGTGCATGTTATCAGAGATGCACAGTAGGCAGTTAGATACACAGGTATAAAGCACACAGAGAGCTGGTTTGCAGATTGAGACTTGGCAGCTTGTTGCTGTATTGTATTCAGCCACCTTAATATGAAAGATTCAGAATACTTTCCAGATACCCTGGTAGGGTCATTTAGGGGACTTTCCGCTTATTTTCTTTAGAGAGGAATATGACTACTGGGGAAATTACATATCTAGCATTCTGTTATAACCTAAATCAAAGAGAGCCAAGTGGAAATTTCATCAGATTTAAATGTTGTAAAAAATAGATACCAGCAATAAAGATTACATCTTCAGATAGAATATCTATCAATCATCTATCTATCTACTATCTATATTTTTCCTATATTCTTATTAATAAAGCTCTGAATTCTTTATGTAAAGTCCAGTGTTTCAGCCTAGAATAAAATCCAGTTCAAAAGCTGGACATAATCATCAGCGCTTTTCTTTTTCTGTCTATGAACTTGGCTTAAAGAATAAGATTTTCATATGTTTGGCAAGGTTGCAAAATTAAGTTAATTAGAAAGAGTTACCATGGAGAAAATAGATTGTGGCAGATGTAAATAATCAATAATTGAGGAGGAAAGTGAAAGTGTACCAAAAGAATGTCTAGCAGGATATGCCTCTGTCATGGGGAAATGAGTAATTAAACTAGTAAGATAATTTGCCCTCTCCATACTTTCCTTATAGTCCTATAGATTATTATAATGCTATTTTCCTGAGGTTTGGGGCAAACTTTCATGAGTTTTATAATTGAATATTTAAAAATTTAATATATTTTGATATTAAATATCGGTATCAAAGGAAGGATGATCATAAGCATGATTGCACATCTATCTGCAGAAAGGTTAATGTGGTATTAATAAGTAGAAAAAAATGATCACTAGTCTATATCATAAAACTTGTGTTTAACTCACAGGTGTGAAAGATGGGGCTAACCTATAGCCTATCATTTAATAATGATTTCAGAATGTGGGAATTGTTAGATTAATGACAATTTTATGAATTCATTTATACATTATACATTTACTCAACAAATTAGTATTAAGCATCTATTAGTATGTGTCAGTCGCTCTTGAATGAGCTGAGGGTACAATAGTGAAACAGAGACACAATGTGTTACCCCTAAATAACTTATATTCTAGTGATATGGGGGAGATAAAAACCTAGTTATATGTAAGTGTTCTGATAAATGTAAAGTTTTTAGTGAAGAATAGGTGATTAATATCCTGGATTCAAAATTGATTTGCAGATTTCCATTTTTGCCAATACACTAGATCATCTCAAAAGTTTTCAGTATTATAGACTTGCAGAATGAAATATTAAAAGAACCTCCATTATCAAAATGCTTGGTTGATTTACAGGAAAGTAGTGAAATCCTCAGGTGCTAAAAAGTGAACAGGGACTTGGAACCCAAAGCATTAACATCAGGTAGAGACAGAAGGTGAAACCTTGCTCCGTTTGAAGGGGGATAATGGAATTAAGATTCATGAATAAAGATGAGATCTCAAAAGGCTCTCTTCTGAGGAAAAGCTGTAATGTAAAAAATTCTACTCATGAATACAGAGAGACATGAGACAAGCTTGTCTGTCTTGGCTTGAATTCCAAATCAGAATAATCACTATTATCCATATCTATGGGCCTGTATGCGCTGATGTTTTGGATTGAGTTTTTACTATTCATGACATTAGGAATCTTCAGTGAAAGGTATTAATGAAAAAATTTGTCTGTTTATGGCAAGTCCCACTGGATTTGTTATCACTAGCAAACCATGTCTATCTCTGGATAGATGCGACTTGATCCAGGTCATATGCTATTTATATAGATGAAGCTCAGCTGAATATGAGTTCATAAGTCAAAATCACAAAATATAACAAACAGGAAAATCCATCACAAATGAGTCAGTAGCAAAAAAGTCACAATATTCAAATCCACCCCTTCTCCCAAGCCTCACATACCAGATAATTTAGACTCTAAATTAAATGTTTGGTATTGCTAAGGATATAAAGAACTCGAGTGCATAAAAGTAGTAGAGGCTCTGAAAAGTAAAAAAGCAGCTTTGAAAGAGAACTAACTCAAATTTTTATAAATAAAAATCATTATTCATTTAAAATAGACAAAACCCTCAATGAATAGATTAACAAGTAAATTACACACAATTGGAAAAAAAAATAGGTCTTAACAATGTCTCTAATACAACACAGAGAGATAAAAAGAAGAAAAATAAGGAATAGAATTTAAGTCACTGAGCATGGTTCAAGGATTGCACTAATCATCAAGGTATTTCAGAAAAAGCAGATAGAGAATAGGGAAGCAATACAATTTAAACAAACTGCCACTGAATTTTTATGAATTCATAAAATAAATAGATCCTTGGTATGAAGAGTTATAATGAGTCTTGAGCAAGATAAAAAATATATGCATACCTTGGCATGTTGTACTGAAATAACAAAACTCAACAGCAAGGACAATATTTTAAAAGCAGTAAGAGGGAAAAGGATGGACTACTTAGAAGTTAATGATCATGAGAATTAGGCCTGATTTCTCACCTGAAAGAGACTAAACTATAAGATAGAAAAATATCTTCTAAGGGGTGAGTTAAAATACCTGTCAATATAGAATTGCATGTCTAAATGTGCCATCATGCAAAAAGGGTGAAATAAAAATGTTTACAGACACACATAGAAAGGGGAAAAATCCCTTGCTGAAAGAAAGTAGACCACTAACTTCACAAAATATGAAAATGAACCCAGAAAGTAAGGGTAAAATCCCAAAAGAATTAGTCAGTGTAGAGACTGATGTGCCTACGGGTAACTCTAACAAAGATCGATAGTATAACAAATAATAAGAGTGATGATACTTACAATGATAATGAAATACTAATAAATCATTCTGGAAGCATAATAACAAGGAGTACTACAATTTTGGATAACAAAGACCAGAAACTAGTTATGAGTTCCAAAGAACTTCACAGAGTTATTTGTACTGTTCAAACATTGATGAGAGATATTACTAAATTGTAGTTTGGTTTAATCTATACCATAAAAATCAATTTCAAAACTTGAGGATGCAGAAAGACCAAAAGAAAAAACTGTATATTATGGCAGCTATACAAATATCAGATTAAGTAGACTAAAAGAGAAAAAGAAAAATCACCTCATATTATCAATGATGTATTTGCTAAAGTGATAAAATAAAGCGACGTAATAGAATAATTAGAATTTGTGTGCATCTGATAACATAGCTTCAAAATACATAAGGCAAGTACTGCAAAATTGCAAGGGCAAATTTTGTGTCTTACCACCATGATGGGAGAAGAGTTAACTAAACAATTTAACAACGAACTAACTGATATACTCTGGTGAACACCTCGATCTCAAGATAAAAGGAATATACATTATTTTCAAGAACTGATTAAACGTTTACAAAGTTGATGATATATTAGTTAATAAAGCAATTCTGAGAACATATTAAAATAATTATCACATAAACTAAATTCTTTGATCAGAAGGAAATTAAATTAGAACTCACTGTAAATAAAGAACACCCAATAGTTTGCGAGTTTGGAAACATCCTTCAAAATAACCTATAGGTTATTTTGTGAAGTTATTCACACTGAGGGAATATATACTTAAAATTCTATTTAAATAAAAATTATGTTAAGATAAATATAGTTGGTGTTGTGTTTGTTAAAAATAATAAAAACATAAAAACTTGAGTGCGGAATCCATAACATTAGGGGAAATAGAGCCTTGAAGAAGATATATTGGAGAAGAAGGAAGGTTGCATCTTAGCTAATCAGGCAAATCATGAAGTTTGTAAAACAGCATACCTAAAATGTAATAGGAAGCATAAAAAATAAGAGCAGAAACTAATGAAGTAGAAAATAGGAATCCAAATGTAGGGTAAGTGTAATTAAAAATTGGTTCTATACAAAAAGATAAATAAAATATTTTTAAAATTTCATAAACAAAAAGATTGTGAGAAAATTGTTACATATGTTCATATATACACATATATTCATGTTGTATATTTTATATACATATACACATGCCTACACATGTATATATGTGTATACATGTATGCAAATATGAAAATTGTGCATGTTTATATATATACATATATATATAGAGAGAGAGAGAGATTTATTTTGAGGAATTAGTTCATACAATTGTGACAAATTTAAAATCTGTGGAGCAGGCTGGCAGGCTAGAAACTCAGGCAGGAGTTGATTTTTCAGCCTTCAGGCAAAATGTCTTCTACCGTACAAAATCTTTGGTTTTTTGAGCTTAAGACCTTCAACTGACTAGATGAGGCCTACCCATGTTGTTGACGGTAATTTACTTAAAGGTCAACTAGTTGTAGATGTTACTGGGTCTATAAAATACTTTCACAGCATCCCCTAGATTAGTGTTTGACTAAACAACTCGGTATTATAGCCTAGCCAAGTTGGCACATAAAACTATTTAAATAACTAATTATATAAATTCACAATAAATATAAATAAAAATGAGTGGTCACAAAGGGAGATAATATGAATAAGCACATGAAAATGTGATCATCGTGATTAAGGGAAATGCAAATAAAAACCATAATGAGGTTCCATTAAAATGTTTAAAGACTGAAAACAAATGTTGGAATAAAGAAAAATGATCTGTCATATATTTTGTGGTAGTATAAAATGGCTCAATCACTAGGGCTTGGCAAATTTATTTATATAGTGAAAATGTACACTTATTCTTGGATTCAGCAAATCAACTCCTAGGCACATACCCTAGAGAAATGAAAATATATTTTGAGGACTGAAATAGAAGTCCTAACCCCTTCCAGCAAACTAACAGACTCTCCTTTAGCTAAAATTTTAACATCCCTGCCATGGCAGGACAGAGACTGTCCACATCACATTTACTGCCATCCTCTTTCCTTTTAATAATTGTGATTAGATTTTGTCAAAAGGTTGGCTTGGAAGAACAAAAGGCCCAAGACCTGGACCACTTGGTGCCTTCCTCCTGTTTTTATGGTTCTGACATGACAGCTATTCTGGACCACATTTGTTTGTTTGTTTGTTTGTTTGTTTGTTTGTTTGAAGAGACAGGTTGCTGTTCTGTTACCCAGGCTGCAGTACAGTGGTATGATCACGGCAGCCTCAAACTCCTAGGATCAAGTGATCTTCCTGCCTTAGTTTCACGAGTAACTGAGACTACAGATGTGCACCACCATGCTTGGCTTATTTTTGTATTTTTTGTTGAGATGAGGTCTCACTATGTTACCCAGGCTGGTTTCAAACTCCTGATCTCAAGTGATCCTCCATTCTCAGCCTCCCAAAGTGCTGGGATTACCAGCATCAGCCACTGCACCTCACAAAGATTTTCTTCTCGATAACTGACTGCAGGCCTGGAACTAGTTTTGGACAGTCTCCTGAGGATGCACAGGACTTGTGCCCTACATTTCACCTTTTAACTTGTAGGACTTAATTATAATGTATTTAAATGATAAGTTTGTACACTAAAGTGAACATGGGTCAGATGTTTCTCTATGATTCATGTGTATGCCTCACACATCTTCATGAATATTCATAAACTCCTCCTCCATCCTTTTGAATATGTACATCCTGCTTCTCCTTTTAGTATATATACTGACCTCTTCTTTCTCCCCTTTGAAGCTTTAAGATCTTGGCTGGAGCCTGGCTTCCTGCCTGCAGGACATAGCCTCCTTAGAAATAAAGTTCTTTTTAAAATGTACGGACATTGTGACTCTTTCTCAGTCAACAACGTTAGCAAGGAAGACTTATAAAAAATGTTTATGGTGGTTTAATTCATACAAGCCCTAAAGTAAAATCAATCCTATGTTCATCAATAGAGAGTAGATAGACAAACTGTGGTACCACTCCACCATGGAATACTGCCTTTCAATAAAGAAGAACACATTTCTAGTTACTTCTAACACCCACGACATGAATGAATAACAAAGCTGTTATTCCCAGTGGGGGGAAAAAGGCCATTTATGAAATATATATACTGTATGATGCCATCTAAATGAACTTCTCACATAGACAAAATTACCCTATACTGATAAAACTCAAGAACCTTTTGTGTGAATAGGTGTATTGACAGAGGAGTATGTAAAAAGGTTTTGTGGTCATGAAAATGTTGTATATATTGAGTGGAGTGGTGATATTCATTTCCTCAAACTTCTCGAACAGTATACTTGAGCACATATGCGTTTGTATGTATTTTCCTAAAATACAAGCTAGTATAAAATGTAAAAAAATTTAATATAATTACCCACACTAGCAGATTAATTTAAAAATCATGTTTCTCTTAGTACACGCACAAGACATCATTCAATAAAATTGAAAGTTTGGCATGATAAAACAGTTTAACAATTAGGAGTTGAAGAGAAATTATTTTGCCAGTTTACTGAATATCCATAAATGAGGTGGATGCTGGCCTAGTCTTTTAAAAATTTTACTTGTTTTTAAAAATATATTTTTAATTGACAAAATTTTATATATTTATGGCACACATCATGATGTTTTGATGTTTGTATACATTGTGGAATGGCTAAACCAGGCTAATAAAAATATCTATTACCTCACATACTACTTAATATTTTGTAGTAAGAATCTTTAAAATCCACCCTCTTAAAATCTTTTAATTTTTTGAAAGCAGGCATAATTTCCATTCTTGCCAGAACAGATACTTTTTTCATGGGCCCACTGAGCTATGGCTGGGGAAAGAATCTGACTAGCATCCACAAAGTGCATCATTTATTCTCCTTGATTATTAAGAGCCTTCTTTGCACTGGAAGCCCTTCGGTATGCATTCACCGGTAACACAAATATCTTCCCAGTCTCTTCCAATCTGAGAGGTTCATCCACATAACTCTTGCCTAGATTTCCTCATCACCAATCTTCCAATCCTACTCCTCCCAAATCATGAACATCCACTCAAACTGTTAGCAGCTGCCCATGAACCAGTATAGTTCTGTACTTCTGCCCATCTCTTCTCCAGATGAAGGGAACCACCAAATACACTGCTTGAAGCTCCACACACTGGAGTATTTTCCCTCACTAGGGTTCTTCAGGATTATGGAAGGCTCATACTGCAAAGCTCTAGCTCTTCCCTTCTGGGTAGCACCATGATATCATGTATACTCATGTAAATTAGGCTGAAGCTTTCTGCCTCTGGACAGATAGTTGGCTATAAGCAACTGCCCAGAATACCATATGCATGGATTGACAGAGAGGGGGCAATGCAGTAGGGGTTGTTGTTGGCGTCTGAAAGCCCCAACCTGTACCCATTGAACTATGCTATAATATTCAAAGTAAATTACTGACTTCCAATGTTTTAAATCAATTTACTTTTATTAGTTTACTTTTATTTTATCCTCAATTTATAACGTCCTATCTTCCAAGAATAGTACATTACATCTATTTATTTATTTATTTTGAGACAGACTCTCACTCTGTCGCCCAGGCTGGAGTGCAGTGGCTCGATCTCAGCTCACTGCAACCTCTGCCTGTCTGGTTCAAGCAATTCTCCTGCCTCAGGCTCCTTAGTAGCTGGGACTACAGGCACGTGCCACCCCATCCAGCTACTTTTTAAAATATTTTTAGTAGAGACAGAGTTTCACTATGTTGGCCAGGCTGGTCTCAAACTTCTAACCTCAGGGAATCCACCAACCTAGGTTCCCAAAATTCTGGGATTACAGGTGTGAGTCACCGCGCCCAGTCCATTCCATTATTTCTGAAGTTTTTTTTGTTTGTTTGTTTCAATTTTGCTTGCATTTGATGCTCCATAATCTTTGTAACTTTACAGATTTCCCTCATATTTCTTGATATTTTGTCTGTTCACAACAAAATCTATTGCTTTTTTTTTTGGTCCCCATTCTGGATAATTATAGCCTTTACTATTTCAGTGTCTTCTTTCTGTGCGTGTCATTGACATAACCATCTGTTCGAATGACACATAGGATTTCAGATGCCATGACTAACACAAGTAGAATAATCAGTTTAAGTCTTAGTCTAAGAGCATGACTGGCTAACTAGTTCAAATCCAGCAAAATAAAGAATGTGGACCCCTTGTTTCAAAATCAGATATCAAATATTTTAAAGTGTACTAAAATGTAAAATGACTTTTTTCTATTTTCCATGGCTGCTTTCTCTCTCACTTGTCATGGCATTTGTAACATATTCAAACTAATGACATAAGTTAAAAACATACAGTTTTAAATTTTTAACGTTAATTTGATCACTCAGCTTTCTCTTTTGCAATGTCAGTGTCTAATGCAAATATAAGGTCATTTACCTAATTTGTGGAATTACTAAATTATTATAATTCATATTTTGTAGCTCAGGTATCCGTTGTATTCCATTCTTATTAGAAGAGTGAAAGTCTCACACAAATTTAACTCAATTGATTTTGTTCTACTTCCTGATATGTGTATATTTTTCCAAAATTTTCGACCTTTACCTTACTGGTGAGTAATGAAGGACCAAAAGGTAAAGGTACTATGGGGTGTTCCATATACGTCATGAATTTGTTTTAAGAGGTTGGCTATTTCAGGGAAGTATCACAAGTACAAAAGCATATCATAGGGTTCCTTGGTCATTGATATTTCTCAAAATGCCACCATCTTTCTGAGTTCAAGTTCTGAGTCCAGTGGAAAATTTGGCCCCTTGGGACTATCAGCAACCAGAACTTCAGTCACAGACCGAACGATATTTACCTTGTGCTTGCTTTGAGTCTTGTTGAAGTCAGTTGGGAACACATCATAGGTCCATCAGGATTCTATGCTCGGGAGATATGGCAAACCCTATGTGAGAAGGGTGGCAAGGAATGGCATACATGGGCATTACACAAAGCTCCTCTTCTCACACGGGTACATGCTCAATTGTCCCACCAAATTTCACATACACAAGGCACAGATTCAAACATAAAACAATGATCTCGAGAAAGCTACAGAAGCACATCGAGCCAAGTACTGGCTATTTTGAGCCTGTCATATGCTCATGAAGCTAGCCCTGTTTACAAAGCATACAGTTTCTTCTGCTACTGTATTGTTTGAATTAGTACACTTCTGCCCCTAGGATTTTTCACTTACGGTTTTCTGTTTTCCCCATAGAATGTAAAAATCACTAAACTGTGAACTGTGGAGTGACAATAAAAGAGTGTTCATTCTATAACTAGACATCAAGATGTTATCTTGCAATATTAAAATGTTATCCAAGGCAGCAATTTTGCATTTTCAACCTATGTTATAAATATTTTACCTTGTATCTTTAACTAATCTATTATTCTGTATAACTCAAGGATGCTTATGTTTAAAAAGTTACTTTATCTAGCTAATAATGACTTTTTAAATAAAACTTGTTTAATTTTGACATTAATCAGATATTTAACTTAAATATATTAGTGATTGTTTAGTAAATATTCTGTCTTTTTTAATCTGAACGTGAAAAAAGTTATTTTTACTTTCTTCAAAGATTATCTGATTTGTTGGCAAATCTTTGACAATAATCTACATGCTATAGCTTTCCAATCATTTGCGATTCTTTTATTTTAACCTGTAATGATTTCTTCCTTGGCACTTTCTTTGATTAATTTTGTAGAAAAATTTCTTTCATATTGTTGAGAAACAAGTTCCCTTGTGATTCTATGAAATAAGATAGTATTTTATATAATAATTTGGAAACCAATTTTTCTCTATCACCTGAAGTTATATTTCATACTTCTATTTTATATGAAATTAATATTCTATGTTTTCTCACGTAGTTTAAATCCTGTCTGTAAACTGTCATTGATGGCATGAATTAAATAAAATAAAGGAAACATCAATTTTATTATTCATTCATTCACTTAACAATATTTATTATGAGCTTATGGGTTGAAGGAGAGGAGCTATTATTTATTCCAAGGAATACTTAATTAAATCATTATTCTATTGCAAAAGTCAAATGCTAAAAAGAAAGGAAAAAAATAGAGAAAAGAAAAAAGGAATAAAATTAAGATATAACTTTACAATAGAGTGAATTAATAAAATTCCCTACTGATTCATCCATTTTAACATACCATTTCAAAACAAGAATTTGTTATGAAAAAATTGTCTTTATCAGTCATTACTTTCTCTCATGTTATTGTTTTTTATGTACTAAATAGATATGAGTTCTTGAAATATTGGTACAGCTTTCTGAATACATAAAAGTATATTAATAAAAATAGAGAGCTGAGTTTAGCTTTCTTTCTGTGACTTTTATATTTAATAACTTCAATGTATTTGAGGAAACACAAATAAATCAGCTCAGATGAATTTAACTGTAATATGCATGCTAATATTGTTTGCATTCAGTCTGTAAAGGAATCAGAAACTGAAGTGACCAAAAGTTGAATTTTATATTTCCTGAGGGAACCCTCGGAATAAACAAGGCATGCAATGACTATTTGTAAAACATGTCAAAAACCCAGTGACCTGAGTGCCCTGCCTTTCAAATGGATGAATGAAAAAAAACCAAAAACAAAACACAAGACACAAACCCTTTTTGTTAATAATATGGCATACAGTCATATCACTTATTTTTCTATGATCAAAAGTGTATATATATAATTATATTTTGAAAATTAAATATTGTAAATTTTTTGATCATTTCCAATATACCCGTGGCCTCAGGATCCAATAATATTGGAATGTTCTGAATAAATACTTATTTATTTTTGGTTCTGTCACTGTCATCCAAAAAGAGAATTAGCTGCTCTCTGTGTAATGAAATAAGGAGAGGGAATAAAATGTTTGGTCGCTACCATCACAAATGTTGGGAAAAGTGGTCCCCTATTACACTACTGGTGGCATAATAAATCTGTAAATCATTTCAACGGAGAAATGTATTCCATTCCATTTAAAAATGTGTGTAATTTGACCCATACATTTCATTTCTAATAATTCATTATTGAAAAATATAATCTTACATACTTCTTTCCTTTATATAGAGTGCTTATAATAGTATTGCGTATATTGTGAAAAATGTTAACCAGGAGATTGAATAAATAAATCCATGTGACAGGGAATTGGCAGCCACAAACATATTGGTGGTAGATTAATACATAATATATAATAACATTTAATTATATTGTACATAGCTTATTAAAATATAACTATAATTAATGACAATGATAATAAAGTAATTATAATTAATAATAAAGGAAATATGCATGGTATGTTGACAAACTGCTAAATGTGAAGATAATTACAAAATGTTGCATCATGCTTCAGTACAAGTAAAGATGTGTCTATATGTTATGCATATCATAATAAAGTCAGGTGAGTGTAGAAAAAGACTTGTGCAATATCTGTCACAAAGTTGATGGTAGTATTTATGTTTTGTTGGGGTCATAGAGCTTTATATTTTCTTCTTTTTTATTTTCCAAATGCTTTATTATAAATTTATTAAAATCCAAATATTAAATATTCTTTGTATACAGGAGGAAAACTACTATGCCATAAACAAATTTTGGGATAGAAATTATCAAAATACCAAAATGAATTTTAGTTTCACTATAAACCCTCAAGTGAAACATGAATTTATATTAAGTTTTCCAAATAGCTGTTAAAGCTTGATTATTTAATATACAACAACCTTTTCTTGTTAAGAATGCACATAGTATGTAGGCGAGATATGGCTAAAAGTTAAAATGTGTTGATTACAAAGCAAAAATTAAATAAAGGGACTCCCTGCAGGACAGATCTGAACAGTATTTGAAACAGAAAATTTAACTTGACTTCATATTTAGATCTCTGGGCTAAACCCTATATTTCTTGGTAACCTGCATAACCTCTACTATTTTGCATTTCAAAGTGAGAAATCCAGCAGCTGTAATCCTATTTTGGCTTTTAACACTTAGAATACTATGTTAAATTCATTTTATATCTTTACCCCTTAGTTACTCATATATAATGTAATGCTGTTAGCACTATATAAAATGTTTGAAAGGAATGAGGGGAGATGGTGGATAGGAGACAGGGCAAACATGTAGCTCCCACATGGATGAACAGAACAGCACATGGAGACTCACACCATGATATTTTGCTCCAAGAACCACTACAGGAACGTACCAGGAAAACCAAAAGAATTCACAGATCCTTTGAAAGAAGCAGCACACTACTGCAAATTAGGTGTGACGGGTAAAAAATTGCGAGTTTCTGAAGTGTGAGAAGGGGAAAACATACCTCGGAACATACGTCTGCACTGGGGAATCTGAAAATCCAGATTACAAAAGAAAGATTTAACCTTGCCTAGAGATGAAATGGGTTTAGGGAGTCCCAGGAAATATAAAAGTTAAAGTAGCAGTGGGAAGTGCTTTGAATACATTCTCAGTCTCCAGCTTGAGCTGTGGGTAGCAACCTCTGACCGTATTTCCCAAGGGCCCTTGAGGAAGGCAGCCAGTGGAATTGCGGAGGGGTTGCTGGGCAAAGGAAGCTCCCAACTAAAACTGGTAGTGCTTTTGACTAGGCATCAATTTTCTTGAGCAGAGTCAGGGGACAAGTGGGAGCTGCTATGGATATGAGCTAGCTAGTACCGGAGTTCAGAAACTGCCACTGACAGAGAGGGCAGACGGAAAAAGGTGAGGTCTAAAAGCCAAAAGCCGTGCTTGCTTTCTCAGCACGGATAGTTCATGGCCTGGATCAAGGGATGACCCCATGGGACCTGAGAATGTGAATAGCATCTCTTGAGTTTCAGACCTCTCCACTGAGTTAGTCTACCCAAATTAGAAGGAACCAGAAAAGTAATTCTGGTAATATGATAAAACGAGTTTCTATAACATCCCCAAAAGATCACACCAGCTCCCCAGCAATGGATCCAAATCAAGCAGAAATATCTGAATTGCCAGATAAATAATTCAGAAGGTTGAATATTAAGCTACTCAAGGAGATAGCAGAGAAAGGCAAAAAAAAAAAAAAAAAAAACAACTTAAAGAAATTTTAAAAACAATACAGGATATAGATAAAAATTCTCCAGAGAAATAGATAACATAAAGAAAAAAAAAAATCACACTATCTTGAAATGAAAGACAAACTTATAGAAATACAAAGTTTAGTAAACAGTTTTTTTTTTTTTTTTTTTGGCAAAGTCTTCCTCTGTTGCCCAGACTGGAGTCCAGTGGCACAATTTCTGCTCCCTGCAACCTCCACCTCCTGGGTTGAAGAGATTCTCATGCCTCAGCCTCCCAAGTAGTTGAGACCATAGGTGTGCACCATCATGTCCGGCTAATTTTTGTATTTTTAGTAGCGAAGGGGTTTTGCCATATTATTAGCTTCAGGTATGATCCTTCTATGCCAATTTTGCTGAGAGTTTTCATCATACTTATACTTTAGCTTTGTAACCTTTCTATGTCGTCAAACATAGAAATTGACAATAGTTTCAACTGAATTTTCTCTAGAAAACTTGTTTAGCTAGATATTTACTCATTCATATTAGTTTTCCTGCCTCCGTGCACTCGTCTTTTTCTATTACACACCCTTCATTTCTTCCTAAATACCAATACCCTGAGTAAAAGAGGAATCTTGCAGAGCTCTGCTTTCCTTATTGAAAAAATTATTTCTCCTAATTCTTTCACAGGATATGCCCAACGAGCCAAACTCTTTCCCTTTTAATTCTAATGTTATCTGATTTAGTATTTTTGAAAAAATATACCATTTATTTATTTATGTATTTATTTTCATATAAATTTGCAGGGTACAACTACAATTTTGTTACATGAATAGATTGCATAGTAGTCAAGTTAGGGCTTTTAGAGTATCCATCTATAAAACATCATTCCCAACTGAATAAAGTTATCTAATAATGTTGCTAAAAGGGATTTGGAGTTGAGCTTTCTCCTTACCTCATTTCACTCTATAAGCACAAGTAAAACCATAAAGAAAAAAACAGTGGACAGTTAATGACAGGAATAGCAAGAAATGGCTACATTGATCAATTTCATAACTGATTTTTATATTCTAGTTAGTTGTTTTGATCCCTTATATTTTGTTTTATCATTTTCTTTATAGCAGTATTTTTGATTACTGAAAAAAGTCAAATATAAAAGTCACTGAGGAACAACTATTAACTTTTGACTGTGCAAATATTAATGTTGCTATTTGTATGTGAAGACAATTATTTAAATTAACGACTATGAGCAAAGTCTAGGAAATCCTCTCCAGAGAAATGTGATTGGCTCAGATTTACATGGCTGCTAAAAATATTACGGAGGTTGGAGCAAGACTTACAACCATCAGACATAGTTAATATATGTTTTAATACTTATCATGGCATTGAGTTACTCTCAGTCAGCCAAGGCGGAAACTGTAGGTAGTTGAAATGCTTCCAGAAGACAGCTGCTTGGACATGTCAGAAACTAATTAAAAAGTACCAGGACGAGCATGACGCTGACAGGCCGAGCTGAACATGTGAGAGCCCTGCCGAGCTTGTGATGGCAGGATCACTAGAAGCTTATTCTTCAGTAAGAAAAGCTCTCCATGATTACAAGGGCAATGACAGCCCATAAGGGAGCATCAACCATAAAGCAACTACAGCCTTCAATGGGAGTCCCCCTGAGGAACACTAAGCAATAACGCTTTTGGGTAAACACACCATAGATCATCATCATGACAGATAAACTCTCTGGAGCTGTCTAGTGACAGATTGCTTGTTAATGAATAGTTTGTTAATAAGCAGGGCAACTGAGAGCTGAATGTTGATGTTGAGTCAAAGGTCATATCTGTCAATCTGTTTATGCCGAAATGTTTGTCCTTCATGGAGTTGCTACAAGTTTTCTTTAAATAAAATGTCAATAAAATGTACATTCTATATTTGAAGCAGATATTAATAGAGGAATTTTCCTTTCACTAAAGCCTAGGGTAGGCAAGTACCATATAAACTATAAAATACCCTAATGTATCATCCAGCCAATGTACAGCTTAGATGCAAAGAAAAAATATTCTTTAAAATAATTTATCTTCTTTAGCCTATCGACATCATAATTACCATGGATAATTTTACTAAGTGGTCTGAGACTTGAAAGTATTCCCAACCAGGAGGTGACTAATAGAAGTAGAATTTTTGATGAGCTTTAATTGGTTGTTGAGCTTGAGGAGTTGTTTGAACCGAAGTTAAATAAGCAATTTCAAATATTTTAAGTCCAAAATGACCATCGATATCCACAAGGTCACTGAGTGAATTTATTCACTTAAAAGCTTGGAGAATGCATTTGGATAGAAATGCACAGTGCTGGGTAAAGAGACTTCTTTTGGCCATTACGAGGTTTAATGTGCCCAGCTACGATAAACACATTAACACTTGCTGGCCTCTGTCAGAAAATCCGACTTTGTTAGTCATGATTCAGCCAGGTTGAAGATATACATTGAAAAAAGCTGGGCAAAAAAGTTAAGGCTAAAAGACACCACATTTAGATAGATCTAGAAAGGAGCCACTAGCTGATAAGTTGAGGACATCGGTGTAAAGTCTACCTTTGAGACTATAACGTAGGTGGTGCAGAGAGCTTGCTTGACTTCCTCCTTCTGATGTATTTGCATGTAACGTACATTAATTTACAGCCATATCATATGCATATATCTGCTCTAAACCACAAATTTTTCACTACACAAATATGACCTTTTTATATATTGTTATCATAAAATTTACTTTAAATTAATATTAAACAATTGGTTAATGTGTACTGTATTTTTCAAGTGCAAAATAGGACTGAATCTGAAATTCCAAAATTTGATCAAATTCATTCACAAAAGTAGTACATTTGTATCCATCTTGGCTGAAATGGCCTGACTGAAATCTAGAGATAATCATATTTTCTTTTTCTTTATTATACCTCAGAAATCATTTGTTATGCCCATCTTTTGCCAGTGTTAGTTGTTACAGGAGGCAGATACAATACTTCTTTTACTAAGTAATTTTTGTAATACTTAGTAAAAATTGTTGGGTATATTATTATTCTATGATGTAAATGTACTGCCAATCAGAATGGTTTGGTCACCGTATTTGGAAAATTGTAAGTAGTTTTAAAAATAATTTTAAAGTACGTATTTCAAAGTACCGTTGACTTCCTACTCACAAGCAATGGAATGGGAAATTAAAAACATCACAGCCACAAGCAGAGGTAAGATTTTGATAACCTTGAAAGAGGATGCATAATGGATACTTTTGTGCTTAGATAGACCTGAAACATATATTGATAATCCGTGAGTAGTGTCTATTAGAATAAGACCTGCAAGAATCTCCAAGATGAGAAATTAAAATGGAATTAAGAAAGACCTTCACCCCAGCTACTCCTTTTAGAAGAGATGGTAAAAATTATAAACAAGCTTAGTCATTAACGTTAGTGGTCAATCAGTCAGATGATGAGATATTGTGTGTGTGCTTTGTTAAAAGAGATTTATTTCTATGTCTTAATATTTGTGATTGGAAAAAGATGCAAAAACATAGAATAAATAAAATCTAGTAATTGATAGCACGACAGGGTGACAACAGTCAACAATAATTTAGTTATTTTAAAATAACTAAAAGAATGGAATAAGAAAGTTCCTAACACAAAAAAATGTTAAATGCTTGAGGTGATATATCCCCCATTTATCCTGATGTGATTATTACATATTGTATGCCTGTATCAAAACACATGTACCCCATAAATACACACAGCTGCTATGTACCCCTAAATAATTAAAATATTAAATAAAAACTAGAAAAGCAATGCATCTTAACTTGAACTTTCCCCTTTTTTTCCAATCACAATTATTAACAAAGACATAGAAACAAATCTCTTTCAACAAAGCACACACACAAATGAGGGAATACTGAGAAGGAAATGTGTCCCAGTAGAGTGAAACTTCTGGCTGATGTAACTGAAAGCTAAGATTTTAATCTATCTGTGACAGGCTCTGAAATCCCTGACCTTTATTTTTACTCCATCTTTGCATGTCTAAATAATTATAACCTCTCAATTATTACACGCCTACCGTGGCCAAACACCTTCTGTTTACGGCTGCTAATTCACACAATGGTTCTGTGAGGTGGACAGTATTATTCTCATTTACGTAGGAGAAAATGGATATTCGTGGGATTTAACTTGACCCACGTCTCATAGCTAGAGGGGGCAGAGCTAAAATCCAGCTCAGTTGTCTCATTGCCTTGCCTTTCAGGAACTTGCCTTTTAGGAACTTGTATCTTGCCCCTCAGGAACTTGAACTCAGGGAAATTAATGTGTGAAGAGTTTTCTCTAATTTTTCAAAGAAAAGAAAATGATAGTATTTTAGGAAGCAGACCAATTTTATAATTTTCCTTTATGCCGACATGCAATAAAACAAATGGAAACTTTGTCAGAGAAATAATTTGACAATTCTGTTAGGCCTTTGAAAGCAAATTTCTATGAATCTTTTCAGAACGAATTAAAAACAAAGAATAACTCAGTAAGTGGAAGCTCATTTTCACTTGGCTTAGAGAGTTGAGTCATCCCATAAAGACCAGAGTGTGCAACACTTTAGCAATTATTTGTGCAATGCCACATCCTGCCAGGGGTGAACTTCCTCAAGGGTCACCGGAAGGATACACTCATCGTTGGAGAAGGCTTTTGAGTGAAAAAAATTTCATCTTTAAAATGATGACTCAATCAATAATCAATAGAGACAGGGAGTTGGAGCATAATCACAATAGGAGACACTTAACCTGAGTGATTACAGTGATTGTCAATTTTATCTCTGAGATAATGATATGGGGGAAGCAAAGAGCCTAGATCCGCATCAGCAATTTCACTTAGGGAAGTGCTAACAATTGGGAAAAAAGATTTCTAGGCATAAATTATAGTTTTAAAAACTCCTTCAAAATGAGACCTGGTCCTCTTAATGTATTTAAGTTATTTAAACTTTATTAATGTGTAACACTGCCACTGAATGTCAAAGATTTATGAGATTGCTCAGGAATGCCTGGTATAGTCTTTGATTGTGGGCTACAGGAATTTATTCAAAGGTGACTTTTGGAACAAGACTTAAAGACATCTAAGTGCAGGCATGCATAAGGCACAGGGAAGGCCCTTCCCAAAACCCTTTCTTCTTTTCGGAATACAGAGCAAGAAGTGGAAACAATTTTATTCATCATCATTCTAGTTAGTTATTTGGCAAGTTTATAACAGCAAATTAGCAAGCTAGGATATAGGTATTACTGTAGTTCTCACTATAAGGGAAGCAAGATATTTGTTCAAATAAACTCTCCCTGAAACATCATTTTTCTATGCCTCCTTTTTTGTTGCCTTTAAATTTTTACCTTTAAGACAAGATTAGAACAAATGAAACCATTTGAACAAATGAAACCATTTGAACAAATGAATTACGTTTTACTGTTTTTGATTAAGAAAGTTCAACATAATGTTAATTCTACTAAAGAAAATCTATAGATTTGCTGCAATACCAATAAAAAAACCATTTTTTCCTGAAATAAGAGAGGTTGATCTTCTTGTATTTAGTATGCATATTTTATTTATTGCGGAAGAGGATGTTATTGTTTCGTATGCATGTAATTATTTATTTTTAAAGGCTAGTCAAGTGAAACGGTAGAAGTGGAAGAGGAACAAATAAATCTGTTAACTTCTGATCAATTTGTTGTAAATATCACTGCACTCGGACCAGCCTGCATCTGTTTTATTATGTAAATGTAAATATCTTAGTTATTATATTCCCAATCTCACTTTTTTTAATCATACTTTTTTTTTTTTTAGACAGACTCTCGCTTTGTCACCCAGGCTGGAGTGCAGTGGTGCAATCTCGGCTCACAGCAACCTCGGCCTCCCGGGTTCACGCCATTCTCCTGCCTCAGCCTCCTGAGTAGCTGGGACTACAGGTGCCCGCCACCACGCCCAGCTAATATTTTGTATTTTTAGTGGAGATAGGGTTTCACCGTGTTAGCCAGGATGGTCTGGATCTGCTGACCTCGTGATCCGCCTGCCTTGGCCTCCCAAAGTGCTGGGTTTACAGGCGTGAGCCACCGGTGCCCAGCCTAATTTTACTTTTTAAACTAAGCACCATATTTTTAAGTTCAAGGCATATAATTATTTGTATACATCTAATGTGTTGTTTGTAACTGTTGCATAATACTCCACAGTGTTCATGCACCAAATTTAATCTATCTATTCTGCCAAACAGGAGCAGCTACGTTGACTAGAATGCCTTCCTGCCAGATGTAAAGCTGTGACAATGTCCTGGTACATTATGCAGTTAAGCTTCTGTATGTGATATATACCTAAGTGTACATTTTCTGGTCTACAAATGTACCAGAATATTCTTCACAATGGCTCTATCAATTTACATTTCTATTACTTAAATATTTCTAGAATCTATACTCTTGTTTTTATTCCACTGCTGTTAACTTTGTTTAGGTCCTGAATTACATAGGCAATACCATCCAAGTTAGTTTTCTATATGCTATCTTATCTCTTCAGATTCATTTCCATACCAGTGCCAGAGTGATCATTGCAAAGCACGTATTCTGGTATCTTGCTTTCTCTCTTTCTGTGGATCTTTTACAAAATCTTTGTATTATAAGTAACTCCTTTAAAACTTTCTAACTCCTCACCCCCCACCCACCAGCCTCTGCCAAACCACGAACAAACTTAAATGACTATTAACCAAGCCATTGTGAATGTCTTGTATTCATAATTAAGTAAATATTTATTACTTTTTAAAATAATTTATTTCTAATATTATTAACATATTCTAGACAATATGCTAGTCAGAGAGTATGTAATCAAGAGTTAGCTAGAGAGGGTTTGTTTTCTCATAGAACTTAATTTTACTTTGGGAAACTGGTTATAAGCAAGTAATCAACCACATAAAACAAAATAAAAGATTACAGTGCTCAAGTCCATATGTATGTGTGTGTATGTGTGTGTATATATATATATCACATTATTTTCTTAATATTCTGTATATACGGTCCCCCCTTCCTGAAAATTCCATTCCTTTTTCATGTGGTGTTTCTCCTACTCTATTGGCATAGCTTTTATTTGTTTTTCTCATTGTAAAATGTTTGAGGGACTATAAAAGGAATGATATTTTTTCACTGTACGTTCAATGTCCAGCGTATATATCATAGAAAAGTTACCCAATACATATTTGCTGAAGTAATTAGTGTCATGCGCGTCCGTGTGAAGAGACCACCAAACAGGCTTTGTGTGAGCAACATGGCTGTTTATTTCACCTGGGTGCAGGCGGGCTGAGTCCGAAAAGAGAGTCAGCAAAGGGAGATAAGGGTGGGGCCGTTTTATAGGATTTGGGTAGATAAAGGAAAATTACAGTCAAAGGGGGGTTGTTCTCTGGTGGGCAGGAGTTGGGGGTCACGTGGTGCTCAGTGGGGGAGATTTTTGAGCCAGGATGAGCCAGGAAAAGGAATTTCACAAGATAATATCATCGCTTAAGGCAAGGACCGGCCATTTTCACTTCTTTTGTGATGGAATGTCATCAGTTAAGGTGAGGCAGGGCATTTGCACTTCTTTTGTGATTCTTCAGTTACTTCAGGCCATCTGGGCATATACGTGCAAGTCACAGGGGATGCAATGGCTTGGCTTGGGCTCAGAGGCCTGACAATTAGTATATAAAATCATCAGTTAGGATATAATTGCGTATTTTATTAATTACCTGTTATATGCTTAACACTCTGCTAGACATTACGGTAAATACATCAAAAAATGAGAAGTTATCTTTTTTAGGAAGTTTATAATCTACTTCTAGAAACAACTAAAGATCATGATACTATATTCTAAATGCCAAAATATTGTAGAAAAAAGAAAAGATAGCTGTGTATAACAGTATGCAAAAGTGTTAGAGATAAGTTGGAAATTAGTGAGCTTTAAAAGCTGAGTAGAATTTAGGCAAGCAGGATGTAAAATGAGTTCATTCTAAGGGTGAAAATGTATAGAGGTTCCCTAAGCATGGCATTTGAGAAGCACATGAAGCTCTGTGTAATAAACTTGGACTGAGTCCAGAGTATGTTCTAGGGCTTGAGTTAGTTAGTCTCTGTTAGTACAATGATAAACCCAAAGGCTAGTTGTGATACCATCTTGACTTGTGTGGTTAGTTCAAGATGGAGAGTGGGAAGATAGGAAGTAGGTCTGATAAAGTGTCATGGTATGCATGTGTGTGTGAGTGTGTGTGCTTGAGAGAGAGAGGGAGTGTGTGTGTGTGTGTGTGTGTGTGTGTGTGTGTGTGTGTGTTCTTGAAAACCAAGCAGCAAACATGAGTGTTTTCTTTGTAGGCAATATGTTTGAAGCTAAGACATGATAAATCCATGAAAGAAAAAATGAACTATATCATAGGTGTGCACAAAGATTATTAGATATGAACAATTAAAATGAAAGCTACAAGTTAGGAAACCATTTACAGTGGTAGAAGCTTTGTATATTATGGGAACAATGGAAATATTAAGGAAAGAACAGATGCTAGAGTTATTTTTAAGAACTATGTCATGCCTGATAGGGTATTAAGACTAAAGTACAGACATGAGCTAAAATCGCCTAAAGATTTGCATTTTTAGGGCCTAGAAATTGGTTACCAAAAGCATATATGCAGAGATAACATTTTTTTCTTGGAGAAAATGGTGTGTTTATTTTTATGCACACTGAGTTGAAATGGAAATGTTCTGTAGTTAGCTGAACATATGTGAAAAGTAAAAAAAAAAAATGAATTACAGTAAAAGAAAATGCCAATATAAATAAAATAAAAAGGATAAAAGGAAATCAGTATATTTTATGCATCATTAGGCTGAATATATTTGTTAATGCACCAGGGCCTTTTGAGTGTGCATATACGCATTTTCTACTTACTATTTTTTTACGCTTAATGTGCTAAATTTATATATTTTACAGCCAAAACTTGTTCTAATAAAATGATTTTTAACATTTAATACTAATCACAAATTTAATTTCTTAAAACTTAATTTTGCAATGACACTTATTTTGTCTGATTTTTAAATTTCCCTAATATTTTGAACAATAATAAACCCACATTATGTGAAAATATTTAAACAAAAATCTGTTCTAAACTATAATACTATTGGTTTAATCCATGTTGTCTTTTTCTCTGTTCAATTTTATACCTCCTTGGAACTTAGAACCTTCTTACTATGACACTTTCCAGATAATCTTAAATAACCCCTCCCCCACTGAGAAAAAGGACCCTCTCAGGTCAGATCATATTATTTATATGAATTATCAAAACTTTTATCACTGATCCTAAATATTTTATATCTGATTCATGTTTCCTAGGTCAGCTTTCTTTCCAGAGCACCGGTCCCCAACCCTCAGGTCGTGGACCAGTAGCAATCTGTGTCCTGTTAGGAACTGGGCCGCACAGCAGGTGGTGAGTGGTGGGAGAGTGAGCATTAATGCCTGAGCTGCACCTCCTGTCAGATCAGCAGTGGCATTCAATTGACACAGGAGCACGAACCCTATTGTGAACTGTGCATGTGAGGGATCTAAGTTGTGTGCTCCTTATAAGATTCTAATGCCTGATGATCTGAGGTGGAACAGTGTCATCCCAAAACCATTCTCCCCTCCACCTGTGGAAAAAATTATCTTCCACAAAACCGGTCCCTGGTGCCAAAAAGGTTGGGGACCACCAGAGTACACATTACTTGTTTGATAAGTGAGACTCTTAAACCTAATCCTTCCATTTAAACCTCAGGTTATCATGTGATCTTGCCCCTCCCTCTCTCCTTCTCTCACTAAATGTTTTATTTTTAATGGGCATAACTCATTTCCTTGTCAACCTAATGTACTTTCCTGATTTATTACCGTTATTTCAAAAAATTACCAATGCCTTGTTAATACCAAGCATGTCCTGGGAGATAAGGACCTATATTGTGCCTTTACTCCCACTCATTAGGACAGTGAGCTAATGTGTTATCTTGAAATACACTATTGAGCACTGTATTTCATTAACATGTATAAAAACTGGTTCCTGACTCAAATCATGGAAAGGGCTACCTTGCAAGGAGTCCGGTTGGCTTTGGCTGAATAGTAATATAAACCATGATCTGCATAGTGAATACAGTGTCTGACACAAAGAGTAGGCACACAATAAAGATTTGCTGAAATAATGAATGAATATATGAATGAGTCTCAAACACTGTAGCAGTTTCTTTATGTATACCTCATTTAATACTTACAACAGCTTTGTGAGCTAGTTACTGTTATTTTCTCAGTTAAAACAATTCAAAATAACTATGCTAGTTAGAGATGTGACTCAGGTTTTCAAAATCATACAGTGAGTAATCAACTCAGGCACACCATCATAGTCATAACACTATCTTACTCCTCTCTTTCAGAGTCCATGTTACATCACTGCCCATATGCTGGACACTGGAGATCACAAAATCTCATCACACTTTTGGCAACAAGGAACCTAAAGTTTGTTTGGTAAGACAACCCCTGTTCACTGACAGTGAAGCTGGACAGCTGTGCAACTCAGGGAGTGAGCTGTGGAGCCAGATCCCAGGGCTCACCTCTTTCTTCTGCTACCTATTTGCTATTCGCCCTTGGAAAAGTCACTTACTTTCACTTTGCCCATGGTTTCTTGCCTGAAAGTGATAGCAATAACAGTAACAATCACATCAAAAGGTAGTTGTCAGAGTTAAATAAGTTGCTAGGGTATAAGAAAAGTACTTAACACCTTAGCACAGGGCTTGGTATGTGTGTCATGAGCTTTTCAATATTTTTCAAATTAAGATAAAATTCACATACCATAAAATGTATCATTTGAAAGTGTAAAATTCAGTGGTTTTAATATAGTCACAAAGTTGTGCAATCATAATTACTCTCAAATATCAGAATATTTTCATCATTCTGCCCCAAAAAACCCTGTGTCTCTCAGTAGTCACCCTCTAATCCCTTCTACCTCTGGCCTCTGGCAACCACTAATCTACTTTTTTTATCTATAGATTTGTGTTTTGTAGACATTTCATACAAATGGAATTATATCATACATGGTCTTTCATGTCTGATTTATTGCACTTGGCAAGTTTTAAAAGTTCATCCATGTTATGGTATGTATCAGTACTTCATTCCTTTTCATGGTTGAGTAACATTCCAATGTATAAATGTATTCTATGTTACCTATCCATTCAGTAACGAACAGGCATTTGATATATTTTCACTTTTCATATATCAGGAATAATTATTCTATGATGAATTGTGTACACTTTTTTGGGGGGTGAATGTATATTTCAACTCTCTTGGATAAACACCTAGGAGTGTAGTTTTTGAGGTCCTGTAGTAACTCTGTATTTAGACATTTGAGAAACTGTCAAATTGGAAGTGGCTGTACCATTTTACATTTCCATCAGCAAAACATTCAGGTTCTAATTTCTCCAAATCACTATAATTACTTGTTATTGTCTGTCTCTTTGATAATGGCATCCTAATGGGTATAATGTGATATCTCATTGTGGTTTTAATTCACATGTCCCTAAAAACTAATGATGATGTGATAGATAGAATAATGGTGCTCAATGATAGACAGAATAATGGCCCTCAACAATGCCCAAGTCCTAATCCCTGGAATCTATGAATGTGTTATTTTACATGGCAAGGGAGAATTAAGGTTGTAGAAAGAATCAATATTGCTAATCAGCTGACCTTACAGTAAGGAGGTTATGCTAGATTACCTGGATGGACCTAATGTAATCACGTGGGTCCTATAAATGTGAAAGAGGTAGTCAGATAAAAGTCAAAAGAGAGGAAGAGAGAGACAGAGAGAGAGAAATTTGAAGATATTAGCTTGGTGCAAAAGTAATTTCTGTTTTTGACATTTCTTTTCATGGTGTGTATAAACTGTTACATATTTACGTAATTTTTGCCATTACTTTTAATGGCAAAAACAGTAATGACTTTTGCACCAACAATAATAGTATGAGACTCCCTTTGGAGACAGAAGAAAGGGACATGAGCCAAGGAATGCAGGCAGCCTCTAGAAGCTGGAAATCAATAAAATAGATGTTTTCCCAGAAGCGTTACTCCAGAAGAAACATAGCCTTATGAGAACTATTTTGGACTGCTTAACTTTAGACCTATAAGCTAATTAATTCATGTAGTTTTAAACCACTAAATTAGTGACAGTTTGCTACAGCAGCAATAGGAAACTAATACAGATGTTACACATCTTTTCATATGCTTACTTTACAGAAATGTGTATTAGAAACTTTTGTCCATTTTATAATTGAAATTTTAAATTAAGGAGTTGTGATAGCTCTTTATTTAATCTAGAGATTTATCATACATTTGAGTTGCAAATATTTTCTCTGATTCTAGGTCTGTTTTTTCACTTTTTTGATGGTATAATTTTCAACACAAAATAATTTTTTTAATTTGATGAAGTCTAATGTTTCTATTTTTTCTTTTGTTGCTTGTGCTTTTGTGAATTAACTAAGAAACCATGGGAAAATCCAAAGATACAAAGATGTACTTCTGTATTTTTTTCTAAGAGGTCCATACTTTAGGTCTTGCATTTGGGTCTTTGGCCCTTTTTGAGTTAATTTTGTATACAGCGTGAGGTAAAGGTATGTATTAGGATTCTCTAGAGGGACAGAACTAATAGAACATATACATATATATAAAGGGAGTTTATTAAGTATTAACTCACATGATCACAAAGTTCCACAATAGGCCATCTGTAGGCTGAGGAGCAAGGACAGCCAGTCCAAGTTCCCAAACTGAAGAATTTGGAGTCCGATGTTCGAGGGCAGGAAGCATCCAGCATGGGAGAAAGATGAAGGCTGGGAGGCTAGGTCAGTCTCTCTTTTCACATTTTTCTGCCTGCTGCTTATATTCTAGCCACACTGGCAGCTGATGAGGGGTGGGTTGCCTTTTCCAGCCCACTAATTTAAATGTTAATCTCCTTTGGCAATACCCTCACAGACACAGCCAGGATCAATACTTTGTATGCTACAATCCAATCAAGTTGACACTCAGTATTAACCATCATGAAGTACAACTTTATTCTTTTTTGCATGTGAATACCCAGTTGTCCCATCATATGCTCTTACATTTGAGCAGTTACTATTTTTTACATAGCTTCATATATAGTAAGATAACAAAAAGTATGGTGAGGGAATTATGAAGCGAACAATGAAGTCAGTAGAGAAGATGTTCTACAAAAGATGGTGTATGAGTTGAGTTTTAGAAAAGACTAGGAGTTGGTCGGGTAAAAAATGGCAGAAATTTTATTTAATGAAGGAAGCTTCGTGAATAAGCAAAGCAAAGGAAGTGAATTTACGCATGTTTAAGGAAGTGAATGTACGCACGTCTCAGGAACTGAAATTGATAGGAATACCTGGCAGTTTGAGGACCTTGGAGTGCAGTGATCACATATAAACAAGAAGAGATGGATAGTATCCTTAAGAAAAGCTCTCTGTACTCCTAACCCTGGCTTTATCCTTTACAGGGACATTCATGTAGAGAGAATTTTAAAAAATAGGCAGTTTTTTAAAAAAATATCTAATTAGTGGAAACTTACTGCGCCATCTTTTCAACAATTGACTCCCTTATCAATATATAGAGGGTGAGACAATTGTTTAATAGACAATTTGTTTAATATAATATGATGATGAGAATGTTTCCACATTGTGCCCCAAAAATATAATTACTCTTCCCAGTGTTTTCAGAGTTTCTTTACTGACCATAATTTCATATTCATTTTTCTTCTTTTAAATACGATTTATCAATTCTTATATGCTCTTGTAACTACCTTCACGTATGTCAAGCTGTACTGTCATTTGATAATAGTCGCTTTGGAGTTTCATGGTGTGTATAAACTGTGACAGCTTTACCTAATAAATAAAACTGAAATGTCTTCAGAGATTTCACAACTGTCAAATATCATAGCTCTGTTGGGAGATGTTTAGTTTTGCTGGCATTTAATCTCCTGTTTTCAAATGTCATTCTTTGGACATTACTGTTGTTTAAATGTACAAAATTTGAAAAACTGCTTTAACACATCACATAATAGAATATGCATAATTTAAACTAAGTTTTAAAACAAAGTTTCAAATATTTTCTATTTTTTCATAACAAGTGTGATTATCAATTTTTTATTAGCCAATCTACATATATGTATCCTGCCTTAGTCTAAAGTGCTTCAGATGTGTGAGGAGAGGCAAGGATGGCTTCCTCACAAATATATTTCTATGAGGTACTTGGTAGCCTCTGGAGAAGCATGAATCGGAAACAGTATGATTAATTCAGGAACAAAATATGACTTGCCAAAAGAGAAAGGAAAATAGGATAGTGTTTTCCTATCCTATTTTCGAAAAGAGAAAGGAAAATAGGAAATTGTGCATTGAGAATAACCAATGTTTTCTGTTGTTGTTGTAATTTTAATTCATTTTTTTCTGGTTTGATCTCAAGCATTTAGTTTTTAGCATTATAAAGAGACAAAACATTCAACAACAAAATACAGTTCTGGCCTGTAAAAAATGGAAAGCCATCATTCACAACCTTATAATACGTAAAAGGTGAAACACTGAAAATTAATTATTTTTCTTGGACCCATCTGAGAACTGAGATCCCAAGGCAAACCACCCCTCTGAAATCTAGACTGATGGGCAAATCCAGACAGCCATAGCTGAGACCTTATCTGGAACAGTCACTGGAGTCATACTGAGCATTCGCTAAAACAAAAACCTATTCTCTCTCTAGTAAAAAGACTTACCAGAGTCTTCTCCCAGCTAGAGGTAGGGCACTGTTCCAACTCCAGCCTTCTCTAGCATTCCGGTCTTGCCAAAGGTAGGGAGGAGAGAGGAAGCCAAACCTCTGGAGAAAACACTTGTGAAAGTCACAGTACAGACATGGGCAAACAAAAATACTGACATTTTATCACAAAGTGGTAGAACACTTATGTCACCCACACCTTAGCGCCAAACCAACCGAGGGCACTGGTGTAACAGATTACAGTGGAAAGGGCTATAAAAACGAACCACAAATCAAAAGCAGTTTAACAGAAATCAAGAATGTCTCTGATTGGCTCATCAGTAGACTGAACATACGCCCATAGAAACTTCTCTAACTAAAATACAAAGACAATTTAAAAAATAATAACAATAATATAATAAAAACAGAGAACATCCAAGAATTGTAGTCAATTTCCAAAGATATTAAATATGCCACATATATTAGGAATACCAGAAGCCAAAGAAATAGAGAAGGAGCAGAAGAAATATTTGAATGAATAATGACCATAATTTTTTTCTAAAGTTATGATAGAAGCCAAGTCACAGATCCAGGAAGCTCAATAAACACCATTTACTGTACACATTGCTTTCTAGCAGTGTGTTGATGCAAATTATATATGCTGCAAAATAAATAACTCCATTGTGAATGTGTCTGTATTCTCATCTGATGTATTTTATTTCATTAATATTTGATTAAGGGTTTGGAGAGCCAATACTAGAAAGGAAACAAAGGGTGTGTGTGTGCACATGTTGCCCTGCATTCCTTCCTTCTGTATAACTATGTGGGATGAGTTGTGTTCTAAAGCATATTTTTCACTCCTCTCTCATCATAAACAGAGTAAGTAGAGCAAAATCTAAATGTTTCGTAATGACACAGTGCAATTTTAAGTAACATTGATGTGTAGAATTATTTACCTACATGAAATGGCCTCAAGTGTGCAAATTTAGTCACTTATTATACTGAGCACTAAGGACACAAGGGAAAAAGAAGACCTGACCTTTGTTCTTAAGTAGCTTGCAGTCTGGCCTTTTAAATTAACTTAACAGATATTTATTGACAATACTCTTAATTTAACTGCTTTGGTCACCTATCCCTTCTACTTGCTAAGATTGACCAGAGGGCAGAGGAAGGATAAAGAATATTGTCCTGTTATTTCTGTTTGAGCAAATGTATGTATGGATGTATGTATATAAATATATGAATGAAAAGGAAATGAGTGCACGCATAATGATAAGTTTATAAGACGTTCATACAAAGAGATGGAATTAATGTCTGATTAACTCAATTTTTTATGTCAGACAAAATGCTACGTATTCAGTTTCGAGAGCACAGAATGATTTGACAAAATGATAGAAGGTTAGTTGAACAGTACTCAAGATGTGAAAGGGTGAATTATGCAAGTTTAATTAGGAGAATTGATGAACTGAATTTTTAAAGTTTTGTTTGCTATAATAAAAGGGGTGATGCACTGCCTAGAATTTAAATGTACTGACTCTGGAGTTGTACTGACCTGTGCTCAAATTTTAGAACTTCTACTTACAAGTTCCATTCTTTAGGGCAGGATGTATCCCAAAGCCTACATTTTCTTATTTGTAACATAAGGAACCAAATGGTAACTCCTTGGTTTTTAAAATGTTCTTTTTCATTTCACTATACTGTTTAGTTTTCTTTCTCTATATATTGAATCAATCTGGCTATATGTTAATCTATTAATCTATTTTTCAGTATTTTTTTAAAAATGAATACTTGCTTTCTTAATCTTTGTTATCATATGTTTCCTTTTTTTATTTTTTCCATAAGTATAAGTGTCTTTTTTTTTTTTTTTTTTTGAGACAAAGTCTTGCACTGTCTTCCGGGCTGGAATACAGTGGCGCAACCTCGGCTTACTGCAACCTCCTCTTCCTGGGTTCAAGTGATTCCCACGCCTAAGCTTCCCAAGTAGCTGGGATTACCGTCGCCTATCACCACATCCAGCTAATTTTTTGTATTTTTAGTAGAGACGGAGTTTCCTTATGTTAGCCAGGCTGGTATCAAACTCCTGACCTCATGATCCAGCTGCCTTAGCCTCCCAAAGTGCTGGGATTACAGGCATGAGCCACCACACCCAGCCTCCATGAGTATCTTTACTACTTCTTACCATGTAATTTTCCTGAATTTATTCTGCTTACAGTTTACTCATTTATTAGGTTAAATATTAAATTTGATTTTCCACATTTTTCTTTTGTAAGTATTAGCATTAATGATTGTATATTTTTGTCTAAATATTTTAGTTGGTTTCTTAAGTGTCATAGGTAGTATGTTAATTATCCATTTGTAAGCATTTTAAATTTCCATGTCAACTTCCTCTTTCCTTCATCAATTATTTTGACCTCATTTAAAACTCACAAACTTATAGATTCTTGTGAGTTATCTTTTAGTTTTTATTTGTAACTTACTTGGAAGACTGGTTACACTACATGGTTTATTTAATCCCAATTATTTGTTGCATCTTAATTATGGTCTAGAGAAATGTTTCTTCAAAGTTAATTTTGTTAAGGTAAGGGTTCTAATTTACAGGTCTAGAGTTGAGCCTCAGAATGTGCACATAGACACATATATGATAGCGCACAAGCAGCAAATATCACTGAATTGTTATAAAACTATATATCTGATAAAAGTATAGTATTTTCAATGCTAAGAGGTATAGGACTTAAAATGTATAGATCAAATTGGCTTAAAGAACCAGGATAACTTTCTCATGCTATTGAATCCAGTTTCCAAAAGAACGTGACTCCATATTTTGGGACACTTAGTTTTGTTTGTAAATACAAAACAATGAACAGAATTGAATTAGACTTCCTAATCTTGAATTAGACTTCCTAACAAAGTCTCTTTGGAACATATTTGTTATTCAGAAATCAAATTTGGGACTAGCAAAATGCTCTCTAAAAGAGAGAGTAATTATAGTTAAGAGAAAGCAAGAAAACATTATACAGTGCATTAACATAAGCAATATTCCCATCTTCACAACAATATCCATTGAGAAAAAAAAAGACATTTGTCTGCTGGTTCCTGATAAGAAGGGATGAACTGCTGCCTCCTTCTTCTCCTTCTTCTAAACACTGGAGATGCCACGGACCCATACAAGAAGTTGACAGGGCTTTGAGGAAAATGGCTGTGTTTCAGTCAGGAGTAGGCCAAGGTAGACATCTGGTACAGATGACACAGCGAGTTTGGAGTGCAGGTGCACAACTCTGTGCATTAGGTGATCACATTTATGTAGCCATTTAATGTAGCCTGTTTATGTGATCTCATATCTGGCTTTGAGCCATTATTATCTATGGGTAATATAACTGCATTGCTGACTCTGTAGATGGCAGAGAGATTAAAGCCATGTCCTAACTGCCCACAGTCCCTTGAGTGTTCTTTCAGCTACCCACCACTGTCTACCAGCTTCCCTTGGACCCCAGCTTGCATTGGAACCTGACAGTTGATGTAGTTGGCAGGACCCTGAGGTGAGTGAGCCCTAGGCCCCTGATTATCCCAGGTCAGCCATGTGGCCCCAGCATGGGTTATGACACCCAGTGGCTGCCATTCTGCTAGGATGGGCCCTGGCAGAAACATGGGCAGTGGTGAACGAGTCCCCAATGAGCATGGAGAAGGCGCTTAAGTACCTGGAAGCACAGAGCACCGAGAAGGAGCGCACCTTTGCTGGAAGAGTTGGATAGGCATTTTTGGCTATGCTACAGGAAGTGCACGCTGAGTCCCTGCAGAATGCAGCATAGTTAAGGGACCTCCAGGTGTAAGCAGAGCACCTGGAAGCCCAGCTACACAGCTTGGAATGTGAATTAAGGGCTGCCATTAGTGCAGGCCTGGGACCACCATCCTGGTCAGAGACCCCTGCTCGGTCTGATACCTAGGAGGAAGAACCTCTGTTGTGGGTTTGCCCAGTGGACCATCAGAAAATAGAGCATGGACAGCCATTGGGGACCCAGGGGCAGGCTCAGGGACCCTCTACTATGACAGGGCACATGTCATGCACTGCCTATACTCCAGTTGAGTTGCAGGAATTAGGTAAATAGTGTTGGCAGTGCTCAGGGGAAGCCCTACCAGATTCGATGCTTCATCTTTGGGATGAGGGAGCAACAGTATTGTATGCCTCTGAAACGGAAAAGTTGGCCTCCATTATGATCCATTCCTCCCTCCATCAATGATTGCAGGTGAACAGGAGGTTAGCACAGGGGCAAGGCAACTACATGCTAATTGAACGGCTGATGGCAGCCATACAAACAGTATGGAATGATGCCAGAGAAATACCAAAAATTGTGAGTAAATGGCAATTGTGTACAGATTTGGTGCAAGTAATTCAAGAGATGGGTATCCAGCAGGCTATGTTTAATCTGAGTACCTGAGGGCCAGATGATGAATGCTTTACCTCCCACATGAGGGACCTTGTGTTGGGCTCTGTGCTGACAAGCGCCTTTGGCTCTCTGGCCAGTGTCCTCACTCTATATGTGGGGCGCCACATACATGAGGTGACTACTGCCATGGTGGCCCTTGGGGAAGCAGAGGGCCATAGGCAGGAACAAGGACCCTGTGTCACAAAAAAGAGGAAGGTACCCCTTCAACAGGGGACGACCCAATGGGACAAAAAGGGGCCCCAGCAGAGATGTGGGCAAATGTGGATTGATTTGATTTTGGCTGGGGTTGACTGAGAGAAAATTGTTAAGCAACCCAATGAAGTGCTGTTAGCTTTGTGGAGGCAATTGTCTCTGGAGCAACAATTCTGGAAAATGCCCAAGAAGGAGAAGGGCAATGCTGCTCGACCCCGTCCCACCTGGATGCTCCAGCTCAAGGACTACTTGCAGACAGGTGGAGTTACAGAGCCTTTTGTGCTTGATTAGGGAACTGGCCAAGGTCCCCGGCTTTGGGGGACACCAGATGACCGGAGGCCACTTGTGGAATTAGCAATCCACTGGTCCCCCACCAATGTACAGTGGCTGCTGGCACTGGTAGACACTGGCATAGATTGTAGCCTCATCTGTGGGAAAGTGGGTAAGTTTCCAGGCAGGGCTGCATGCATAGACAGCTATGGAGAATGGTCAGTGAAAGTGAAACCTGTATCTTTGCACCTTGGCATTGGCTGCTTGGCTTCCTGCTTATACACTGTGTATGTCTCTCCTATACCTGAATACATTCTGTGGGTGGATGTATGCATCCCTGGGCCCAGGTCCTCCCACCACCCCGATGGGTTACTTCCACTCGTCAATGCTGCTTCCCAGGTGGGCATATGGAGAGAACTGAGACTATTAAGAAGTTACAGGAGGTGCAGATAGTGTGTAGCTCCCACAGCCCCTACAATTCTCCAGGATGGCTGGTCAGGAAGCCTGCTGTAACTTGGTGAATGATGGTGGATTATCAAGAACTAAGTAAAGCAATAACTTCTTTACACACAGCTGTACCATTGATTATGGATTTGATGGACTGATTGATGATGGAATTGTGACAGTACCACTATGTAGTGGACTTTGCCAGTGCATACTTCTCAATCAACATTGCTCCAGAGAGCCACGAACAATTTGCCTTTGCATGGGGAGGGTGACAGTGGACTTTCACAGTCGTGTCACAGGGCTATATGCATAGTCCCACCATATATCATCGTCTCATTGCCATGGATTTAGCCCCCTGGAAATGTCCAAAGGGGGTCCGTGTATTCCATTATATTGATATTATGTTAACTTCTGATTCTCTTGAAAATTTAGAAGTGGCAGCATCCCTCTTGTGACAACATTTGGCAGCATGCAGTTGGGCCATCAATGAATCCAAGGTCCAAGGGCCTGAATTGTCTGTTAAATTCTAGGAAGTTATCTGATCAGGTAAGACCAAAGCCATATCAGAGGCTATCATCCACAAAATTCAGGCATGTTTCTGGCCCGACCATGGTGAGGCAGCTACATACTTTTGTGGGCCTCTTGGGATATTGGTGGGCATTTGTGCCCCATTTGGCTCAGATGATAAAACTATTTTATCAGTTGACAAAAAAGGGAACTACCTGGGATTGAGACAATGAGGCTGAGATGGCTTTTCTACAGCCAAGTGGGCCACACAGCAAGTGCCGGTCCTATGAGTCATTGACCCAGGATGCCCATTTGAACTCAGTGTGCATGTAACTACAGATGGTTTTGGCTGGGACCTATGGCAGCACACGGAGCACTTTAGAACACCAGTAGGCTTTAGGTCCCAAGTTTGGAAGGGAGCTGAGCTCTGATATTCATTGACAGAGGAGTAATTAGCAGCTGCATATGCCACCCTTCAGGCTTGTGAGTGAGAGTGTGATGGGATGGGCTACAGTAGTTGTGTGGAAGACTTACCCAATGGAGGAGGTACATTCATAGATAACGACCCCCTGGACTGGGACGGCACAGACATCCACGTTAGCAGAGTTGGGTGCCTACTTAGAACAGCGGAGTGCCATGAGTGCGAGCTCCTTAGCAGCAGAATTATGAGAAGTCTTGGGATCTGTAGTTCTGATGTAAGATAAGGCCATGAGTCAGCCTGAGGTACCCTTAAATCCTGAGCTATCAACATCCAAAGAAGGTTGCCCCCATATTCCCGATAAGGCATGGTATATGGAAGGGTCCACCCGAGGTGTTACTGCTGCCTGGGCCACTGTTACGGTCCAACCTAGTACTGATACCATATGGTTTGATACTGGGTGTGGACAAAGGGGTTGAACTCAGGGAAGTGTGGACAGTGATCACCAAGGAGGAAACACCTATGGTAATCTGCACTGATTATAGAGGCCTGACCTTGTGGTTAACTACCTGGAAGTTACAAAATTGGTTAGTTGTCCACCCGCCCATTTGGGGCCAGGTCATGTGCAAGACCTATGGGAAATGGACCTCCAAAAAGATGTAACTATTTATCATGTGTCAGGCCATGTGCCTTTGGCTGCCCCCAGCAATGATGAGGCAGATGCCTTGGCCAGGGTTCGATGGATGGAGTCAGCACCTACATAAGATGTAGCCCTATGGCTGCATCGAATATTGGGTCATGCAAGGAGTAAATTAATGCAACATGTCAGTAAGAGCTGGGGTCTATCCTTGCCCATGCAAGATATCTAGGAGGCCTACTAGAAGCGCCCAGCCTGCGCACAGGCATACCCCAGATGGAGACAGCTGCCCAGTGTTACACAAGCGATGGTAGGGCAGATGCTCTTGACTAGATGGCAAACAAACTACATGGGGCTGCTGTCAAGGTCACAGGGGCATACGCATGTGCTGACGGCTGTAGACAGAGCCACTGGTCTGTTGTTTGCCTACCCTTGCAGGATGACTGACTAACAACATACCATTCGGGCCCTGCAAAACTTGTGTGCCCTCTACGGTCATCCCCTGACCATTGAAAGTGATAGGGGAACACATTTTGCTGGACAGCAGGTACAACAGTGGGCACAATGGATTGACATACAGTGGAAGTTCCATGTTCCATATAACCCACAAGCTGCTGGTATGATTGAGCGATATAATGGACTCCTGAAAACAGGTTATGCTTGCCTGTTACTTCCCTGTCTTTGCAGGGTAGAGTTCAAGGCTGGACCTGATGCTCCAAACTGAATGAACAGCCACAGAAAGGCAGCGTGGCCCCAATGGAGGCATTGCTAAACCAAGCCATTGCCCCCATCCAGTTACAGATACACACCAAGGATGACCTCCTCTGACCAGGTATGCGGATGAATGGTAGTCTGTTGTTGCCTGCCCCTATGCCACTATAGAGAGGGAGCAAAAAAGCTGGTTTTGGCTGTGGACCCTTCAAGTCCCCCATTGCTGATGGTTGTCTTTGTAACCCCCTGGGAAGAGGACCTCCAGTATGATTTACATGTCACTCTTTTTGTATTTAATATATGGCCTCTGTGATATGTTCCTTCTGGGGACATATGTATTGTCTGTGTGACTTATTATAAGCTCCTCAGTGACTTTGGCATGGATACAAGACCCAAAGGAAGCATGGGAATTGAGAAGGCGTGGTACCATCACCCAGTGCAGAAGCCCTTGGGGGCTGCATTGTTTTCCAGAGATGAAGAGAGGGCTTGTATTTTGCCTGAGGGGCATGATTTGCCCTTGATAGTACCTGTGCCTGCTTTGCAGTTTTGATCGTAGGTTGACATGCTCCAACAGCACTGTGGAATGAGCCCACACCTATGTTGAGGTGACCAATGTTTCCACCTGTTGGATCTGCACCGTTCTTTCAGTAGCAGCTGCAGACAGTGTACCCTGGCACATATATCCAGCTTCTGTGGAAAACTGGACATGGTTAGAGACTTGGGGTCCCATGGCTGAAGTATGGAAAATGACATGGCAAGCTTTGGATAGGGGTTGCCACAAAACCCATGGCATGCCCACTCCCTGGCTAACTCCTAACTCTATAATGGATGGGGCTGGTTGGTGGGAAAACACATGATGCCCCCACCACAGGTACCACAATTATAAAGCATCACTGGGGTAACATCACTGTGTGGTGGTTGCCTGGTGTAGCCTGCATAAATATAACATATGTCACCACACCAAATGTATGATGAAATAGGCAGCCTCATCAAGCTGGACCCCAGTGGATTTTGTGCCCCCTGGGAGTATGTGGGTCAGTGGAGACATGGGATGGTCATATTTGCCAGCTAACTGGACTGGCTGCTGTACCTGGGGATGGCCTTATGTTCCTGCCACTGTTATGCCCACATTGCCTAGAAACATACATAACTGGGAGGTGCTACCTTCCTCGTTTCTGCGAGTGCAATGAGCTCCCTGGTGGCTCTACCCCTTAGCATTACATATCTCTGCAGCAGGTATCATAACTGTAGAAATGCAAGTTACAGCACTTGGGGAGCACACTGCTTGAGCGCTGAATTACACCTGAGTTGCCCTCCTTCTATTGACAGATGAGGTTGATCAAACCAGGAGGGTGGTACTGCAGACCCAGATGGTCCTAGACATATTAACTGCTGCCCAAGGTGGCATCTGGCATCTGTGCTCTTTTGGGGATGCAATGTTGTACCTTCATCTCTGACAATCAACAAAACATTAACAGCAGCTTTGCAGGAAGTTTCCCAGGAAATCAAGACAATTGAGAACCTTACTGAAGAGTATAGGCCAGAGCCTAATAATTATGGGCAGCATAGCAGGGAATATTAGTAGTGAATTGTTGCTCTCTGTGTTGCTGCTATGGCCTATGGGTCCAGGGTTCTGCCCTGTGGGCACGTCTCTCCACTAGGAGGACTCCCTTGGGCTAGTGGGTAGAGTGTAAGGAAAACGATTGTGTTTCAGTCAGGAGTATACTGAGGCTGACATCCAGTACAGCAAGACACAGCAGATTTGGAGTGCAGGCGCACAACCCCATGCATTATGTAATCATATTTATGTAGCCATTTAATGTAAACTGCTTATGTGAGCTCATATCTGGCTTTGAGCCATTATTGTCTGTGAGTGATATAACTGCACTGCTGACTCTGTAGTGGGGGAAGAGAATAAAGCCATGTTGCAACTGCCTGTGGTTCCTTGAGCATTCTTTCACCTACCTGCCACCATCCACCAGCATTTGTTCTACCCCAGCTCATGTTGAAACCTGACAAGGGCTGAAAAACCTGGCATACAATCTCCGAGAATTACAAGAAGTAGTTGGGTCACACGTAAGGGAAGAAATTGAGTCAAAAAGCAAAAGAGGGTGAAATGTCACAGTGAAAAACATTGTGTACAAGAAGATTTTAGTAAAAGCATTTTCCCAAGCATGCATTGGGAAAAGCATTGCCTGCTGAAACATCATTTGCCTGCTGTTTTGGGGAAAAACCATGAAATAGCAATCAGCACCCTGGTGCTGACAGAGTGTGGAAACAAAATCAAGGTGACTCTGTGAATAAACAGGGTGAACAAATATCAGTTTTAGGGAGAGTTTTAGGGAGACCAATAGTTTTGCTGAGCTGAGCATTCTCTCCTCCACAGTGGACTTTTCTTATTTTTTCTTTCTTTCTTTGTTTTTTCTTTTTTCTTTTTCTTTTTTTTTTTTTTTTTCTTTGAGACAGAGTCTCGCTTTGTTGCCCATGCTGGAGGTCTGTGGTGCTATCTCTGCTCACTGCAGGCTCCGCCTCCTGGGTTCATGTCATTCTCCTGCCTCAGCCTCCCAAGTACCTGGGACTACAGGTGCATGCCACCATGCCCAGCTAATTTTTTGTATTTTTTTTTTAGTAGAGACGGGCTTTCACCATGTTGGCCAGCATGGTCTTGATCCCCTGACGTCGTGATCTGTCCACCTCGACCTCCCAAAGTGCTGGGATTACAGGCAAGAGCCACCATACCTGGCCCACAGTGGACTTAAGATCTGAAAATGGGCAGGTCCAATTCTATCTTTTAATACCAGGGTTTGTGGTCTGCCTCTGGTTTGCTTCTTACACCACACTTAAAGGAGGAGTATGAACTTTGTGTTGGCATCTCCCTGTACATAGATACGTCTAACAGTAGAAACTCAAAGAAATGCAAAGAAACATCTGAGGCCTTCAGTTCCCATAACAGAAGACAAAAGGGCTAATTAACTGATACCAGATCATGCCAGATTATAAATAATTTTGTTGGCATTCTTGTGATATTGGGAAAGATTTTCTTTCCTCCTAATTTCTCCACTTACTCCCTGTTAGCTTCTTCAAATCTTATAAAGGTCTTATCTATGATCTTTACATTTTATTTCCTGTGTTTTAATTTGTACATATAAAATGACTCTCCTATAGCTATAAACATCTTACAGGCTCTTCTTTCTAATAAAGTCCTCTGTACATTCTATATTTCTCTTGAAATAATGTGGTCCTATCTTAATATTTCATTTTATCACTAAATTTTTTGAAAGAGGAAAGAGGAGTCAACATGGAATTCGGTACTACATCATTTTAAGAAATCTGGTTTTCATTCTCCAATGCAGATATATAACCCAAAAGCCTTCTAGTTACCGAGTCCTACAGAAAACTTATTTGAGTGTTTTTACTAGTGTAAAAAGACATCAGTATTTTTAAAGCTTTCTCATTTCTTATTTTGATTATAGTGCTTTCACTTTATACTCTTTTTCTAACAGACTTTCCTATCCTCTTTGTGAGATATTCTTTAATGCTGGAGGGCTTTTAAAATATATTTTTTATCCTTGGACTACTAGTCTACCTACTAACCTGCACAATATTTTCCAGGTATCTTGACTCAGATCTCATCTAAAATTCATGATGCATGTACAAATTCTCATCTCCAACTCAAATCTCTTTAGTGAGCTTCAGATTCCTATTTATAATCCTGTCCTAAACAACTTCCATCACTGCCCCATATGCACTTCAAATTCAATAGGTTCATATCCAGTTGCATTATTTATTTAATCTCCCCTTCTCTGCAGTATGACGCACTGGTCTTTCCCCTACAGTATCTATCTCAAAAAAAATGATTCCCTTTTCATGTGGTCACGCTAGCCACCCAGAATTTTTCATGAATTTCTTCATCTCTTTGACCTCCCTGCATTAAAATGAGTACCAGATCTTTTCACTTATATTTTATTTAATGTCAAGTAAATACCATTTCTACTCTCTATATGTCACTGCCTGACTTTAAGTTTTCATTATCTTTTACCTAAAAACTTTCATATTGTCTATCTCCAATCCTTCTACCCTGTTCTTATTTGAAAGATCTAGTAAGTTAATTTTTCTAAAACAAACAATTGATCATATTAATCTCATTTTTAAAGTTCTTTAGTACATTAAGAAACAAAAATTGTTAAGGATGACAACACAAAGCTCTTCAGGATCATCCCCTTTCTATTCTCTTTGTCATGTTTCAGAAACAGAGTGCTTATCCTCTCCACACTTTTCTAGTTTTTAATTCAGTGATTTACTTTAATATTTAAGCATGGTGACTGTGAGGCAACTGTTAGGGTTCAGCCTACTTGATGGAGAACTCTGTCTCTCTGTCCCTCATATAATCTAATCATATTGTATTGAAAGTACATCTTCCACTTGGTGGCTCAGGCAGTGAGCAGTTATGAAATATATTTGTCATAGTCTTACTTTTCATTTCATATCTTCAAGTAGCTCTTTCGACCAATGGTCTAAACTATAACGGCTTAATTTTATAAAGCTTTTATACTAATTTAATGTAATTGAAATGGAAGTGTTTTACATTTTCCAAATGCAAATAAATGGTAAAACTGCTGTATACAAAATGATTTTAACTATTCCGTTAAGAAAGAAGCTTGCAAATATTCTTTCATGTTCATAACTCTCCTATAATTATGTATTTTTAAATTTTTATTTGTTAGCTGAATAAAGGTTGTGCTTATAATTATTTTGAAATACGGCAACAGTTCATTGGAATGTCGATAATGCATTTTAATTTTAAATAAGCACAGATTTCTTATACTATATATTTGACATTTTAATGTTGTCCTTCTCCACCTGAGGACTAGGATTTCCTGCAAGTTTAGGTGTACCAAGTTACTGGATAAACGTGGTACATTTTCTGAAAGCATCAATTTTACACAAAAAAAATTGGGAAAAGTTTATATTAAATGTTTCTCAATTTTACTTTACTAGAATAAAACATTCAAATGCATTTTAAAAACCCATAGTGAGACTTTAAAAGAATTTTTTTTTTTTTGAAACAGAGTCTTACTCTGTCGCTTAGACTGGAATGCAGTGGCGTGATCTTGGCTCACTGCAACCTCTGCCTCCCAGATTCAAGTGATTCTCCTGCCTCCACCTCCCGAGTAGCTGAGACAACAGGAGCGTGACACCATGTCTGGCTAATTTTTATAGTTTTAATAGAGAAGGGTTTCACAATATTGGCAAGGCTGGTCTGGAACTCCTGACCTTGTGATCCACCCACCTTGGACTCCCAAAATGCTCATATAGGCATGAGCCACTGTGTCCGGCCATTTAAAAGAAATTTCTTACTTACATTGGACATTTCAAACCACACACCAAGACATGAGGCAAATATTGACTTATTTCTGATATTGAGCTTATTTCAATTGAAAATATTTCAGAAAGACAGTTTGCTATAGAGAAATTATTTTAGTCTTTGCTCAGGCATGTTGGTAAGTTTAATTTTATGTTTTCTTAATGGAGGAATATGCAGTGATAAGAAATAAGGGATTGTTTTTCTAATATTTGACTCAAATTTCAGATTTGGCTTTGAATTTAGAGAAAATGATCCCACATATTAATTGTAACTTTCTATAAAAGAAAAGACTACATGTCAATCTATTATAAGAAGACAAAATAAATTGAATTTCTGGCATCTGAGCCTCCATTTATGAAACTACCTTTGCAAAAATTGTAACAGTGAGAAAAATTATGACATTGAAATAGATGTTACCTAAGTGACTCCATCTTGCCTTTGACCTTCAAATTGTCCTTAGGTAGGGCATAGGCTGATTTAACTATAGGAGGAATTTAATTTATAATGTAACTGAAACAAAGTTAACAACCCTTTCCTGAAACAAACCCCTCCTTTCCTAAGGACCTGATCACCTTTGTAAAACTAACAACTAAGCCAAAAGGTTAACAATTACGGTTCAGGAATCAAGCAGCCAGAGGCTACAAGATTCCTAACCTCCCCAATTGCTCCTATGGATAACATCACTATTGTAAAACCTAAGATTGGTGTTTGAGGTATTTTTCAGGCCCTGCCTTCTGATGGACCAGTGCCAAACTATCTTTAAAACCCTAGACTCAGGCCGGGCACAGTGACTCATGCCTGTAATCCCAGCTCTTTGGGAGACCGAGGCAGGAGGATTACCTGAGGTTGGGACCTCAAGACCAGTCTGACCAACATGGAGAAACCCCTTCTCTACCAAAAATACAACAATTAGCCAGGTGTGGTTGTGCATGCCTGTAATCCCAGCTACTTGGGAGGCTGAGGCAGGAGAATCGCTTGAACATGGGAGGTGGAGGTTGCAGTGAGCTGAGATCGCACCATTGCACTCCAGCCTGGGTGACAGAGTGAGACACCATCTCAAAAAAAAAAAAAAAAAAAAAAAAAAAAACTAGAAAAACCCTAGACTCCAAATTTTCTGAGAGACGGATTACAGTAATAAAACTCTTGTCTCCTGTTTAGCTGGCTCCACATGTATTAAATTCTCTATTGCAATTCCGTTGCCTTGATAATTCATCTCTATGTGGGCAGCAGGCAAGAAGAACCCATTGGGTGGTTACATTTATGGCTCTTATATTAGGCAAGTTATAATATTGTCATATATCTAATCTAACATTCTACTTGATACATATATTCTCTTTATATCCTCCCTAAAACTTAATCTTCTACATTTCACAAGTGACATTTTGGTGATGAAAATCACTAATTTTAGTTATGTCTGTCCATATTGAATTGATAGAAAATTATTTTTCAATTTAATTACAAAAGCACCCTTTGGTCACATTCATTTTTCAGTTCTAGTTTAGTCTACATTCCCACAGAAATTTACAAACATCCCTATTCTATATCAGGTATTCTAGAGCTTTTTACAAAGTTGCCATTTCTTTCTTGATATTTTCTTATCTAAATAACTCCAGTCACTTCAGCTATTTTACATGTGAACCACTCTGAATCTTTTTAATGATTCAACATATTTTCCTTTTTATGTGCTTTAGATTGGCAAAAACTCTTAAATTACAACACCTGATATGAACATGAGTATCAGAATATGGTTTAACTACTAAAGATTAGAGTTTATATAAGATTTTTCTCCTTCTCTCTCATATGTTGAAAAATACGATTACAACCTTGGTCTCAGTTCAGAGTAGTTATCCTTTAATGTTCTTATACATCCATTTTTATTTACTTTAATGGCTTTTTCCCTCATCTATGATTCGTAAAATAGTCCATTTGTAAGTTGACTTAATATAATTTAGATTGCCATAGTAGACAATTAATTGACTGAGTTCCAAATTAAAGTGCCAGAAAAAAATGGAAGCTTTAGTAATTTTAGATTGTTCTACACTAAACCTAGCAATTAAAAATAATTGCTACATTTTCTATTTTTTTGTTATTGTTACTCAGTCCAGATGTGTCTGAGCTTCTGCCCTGTTAAAATAAAAAGGAGAAAAAATACATTACTTCTAATTATTACAGAGATTAAAGTAATTAAAATGGTCTGATTTAGGTAAAATTAGGTTTCTAGTTTTTTTAAGTTTGGTTCTACATACTTTCAAAATGTCTCAAAAAGATTTCATTTCAAAAGAGTTAGTTTTGACCAAAATCTGTGGTCACTAATTTCCAGTCAAAACTAAATTTTCATCACTAAAAGTGTTCAAGCAGAAGTAGAACATCTGTGGACCCTACTGTAGATGAGATTTCAGCATCAATCTGGGGGAAAGCAGGACCTATTGGAGGTTTGAAAAGTTAGGTTTTAACTGTTATATACTAACTTAGGTCCATATCTTAGCACAAAATAACCAGTCAAATAACAGTTACCTTTAATGAATAAATTGGTGAGTGAAGGCTCTCATTTTGAAGTCACCAAAAAGAAATTAAAACAAGTTATTTGGGTATAACCTGTGCCAGCTATTTTCTTCAGTTCTGGAACTTCCCTTAGGTATAAAATTTATTAGAAGTTTAGATATAGGAAGTTTTACATTTTCCTTTAAAACACAAACAGCTTGAATAGGATAGGATGAAAATTCCATATGTAGTCCTTAATAATAACATATAAATCATAAATATTAACTTAGGTGTTGAATGCATATTTCTATTTCTTTTAAAGTGTTTATTTCACAACACAGAATGTCTGTAATATTCCCCATGCTTGAATGTCATCCATATGTGTTGTGTGGCTTTTTCATGTGTTGAAATTTTCTTAATATCTGTGTTTTCTTTAAAGCGTTTTGATCATACCATTCTTGAACTAGCTACTGCCAATTCTTGCATTTTTAAAACTTCGTATGTATGCAGAAGGTAGAAATAAGTGCCTAAAGCTGAAATGAAAGAACATAAAATTCTAGATATAAATGTTTGAAATGAAAACTAATCAGGTCCTTTAATCAAACATTTATTAAGTTCCAATATAGGTCTTCCACTCAGTGGCACACTAGATCCAAGTGCTTACCATAAGTTTCCATGCCAGAAATGGGTGTGACTCAGGTGTCATTTGTCCATTCACTTTGGTTTTGAAATATGTATACATATATATATGCTTTTGACACAGCTTTTTATTCCAGTCAAACTGATGATTACTTTATCCATATTTATTTTGGGAGCTGAAGGAAAAGTTAAACTTTTGTCTTACTTAAGTCATTTTTTTAAAGGGAGAGAGGTCTCTTAGAAATTTATGGCTGCATTTTAACATGCTTGGTTATAATAATGACAAATAATTACAACAATATGTATTATGTCCTTTAATCTTCCTAGCAAATCTATAAATTTGGTATTGGTATTATCCCAGTTTTGTAGACAAGGAAGAAGGACAGAGAATTTAAAAACACACTCAACGTTTCACAGCTAAGTGGTAGGAAAGGCTTTGAGTGAGTCTGTTATGGGGGGAACCAGCCCCCAATGTTTCAACATGGGTTCTTTCTATTTTCCCTGTCAGCCTGTCTGAGAAATAAAGAGAAAGAGTACAAAGAGAGGCATTTTACAGCTGGGCTACCAGGAATGACATCACATATCAGTAGGTCCATAATGCTCCCTGAGCTACAAAACTAGCAAGTTTTTATTAGGAATTTTAAAAGGGGAGGGGGTGTATGAACAGGGAGTAAGTCGCAAAGACCAAATGATTCAAAGGGTAATAAAGATCACAAGGCAAAGGACAAAATCAGAATTGCCAATGAGGGTCTATGTCCCGCTGTGCACATATTGTCTTCATAGACATCTTAACAGAAAACAGGATTTGAGAGCAGAGAACCAGTCTGACCAAAATTTACCAGGCTGGAATTTCCCAATCCTAGTAAGCCTGAGGGTACTGCAGGAGACCAGGGTATATTTCAGTTCTTATTTCAACCGCATAAGACAGACAATCTCAGAGCAGCCATTTACAGACCTCCCCCCAAGAATGCGTTCCTTCCCCAGGGTATTCCTTGCTGGGGAAAGAATTCTGCAATATCTCTCCTACTTGCACATCTGTTTATAGGCTCTCTGCAAGAAGAAAACTATGGCTCTATTCTGCCTGACCCTGCAGGCAGTGAGACTTTATGGTTATCTTCCCTTATTCCCTGAAAAATCACTGTTAATGTGTTCTTTTCAAGGTGCACTGATTTCATATTGTTCAAACACACATGTTTTACAATAAATTTGTACAATAGTGGTCCTGAGGTGACGTACATTCTCAGTGTACGAAGATAATGGGATTAAGAGATTAAAGACAGGCATAAGAAATCATAAGAGTATTATTAGGAAAGTGATAAATGTCCATGAAATATTCACAATTTTTGTTAAGAGATTGCAGTAAAGACAGGCGGAAGAAATTATAGAAGTATTTATTTTGGGAACTGATAGATGTCAATGAAATCTTCACAATTTATGTCCTTCTGCCTTGGTTCCAGCCGGTCCTTCAGTTCAAGGTCCCTGACTTCCCATAACAGTCTGTCTCACTCAAGATCTGAGCACTTAATCACTATAGCATGCTTATAATAAATATGCTAAGTTACCTATTATTAATGGCAATTTTCTTATTGTATTTTTTATAAATGTTTTCTAATTTATCATCATTTATGAAACAGATATTCAAGTGTATTTTGAAACTGGTAAATGAAAAATTTGAAAGCTGCAGAGAAATGGCAACAATGTTAAGTTCAGACTGTACAATTATTATATGTATATTATTTTACTTTCATTAAATCCCCTCATGTCTTTGTTTTCTTCTTCTTTTTTTTTTCAGATGGAGATTTGCTCTTGTTGCCCAGGCTGGAGTGCAATGGCACAATCTTGGCTCACCGCAACCTCTACCTCCTGGGTTCAAGTGATTCTCTTGCCTCAGCCTCCCAAGTAACTGGGATTACAGGCATGTACCACCACGCCCAGCTAATTTTATATTTTTAGTAGAGAAGGGATTTCTCCATGTTGGTCAGGCTCATCTCAAGCTCCCAACTTCAGGTGATCCACCTGCCTCGGCCTCCCAAAATGCTGGGATTATAGGCGTGAGCAACTGTGCCCGGCCTTGATTTTTTTTTTTTAGTTGTAGTTAAAGAGTAATTTCAATTTAACAATGCCTTGGTTGGATTTTTGAGATTTTAGGTGGAGCTTCTCATTTTCTAGTTTTGTTCCACAATCATGTCTTTCTCTGAAATTCCTCCATATCACATTAAAAAATTAACTTAATGCAGATAACATGGGAAAATCCTTCAGGTGCTGGAAATAGATTCAATTGAAGATTTAAATTTAATTTTGTTTTTCACATCTTGAGCTAATTTATAGAATGTGAATTCAATCACTTTGCTTAGTTATGCTTTGAACTCAAATATAGATATTTCTAAAATATTTTTCTGCTCTAAATATAATTGTTTCTTAACATAAATTGCTACTTTTTATTAATAAAAAAATATGCTTAAATAATTAGCCAAAACCTTAATAGACACCTCACCAAACAAGATATACAGATGTCAAATAAGTATGTATGACAATGTTCCACATCATCTTTCTTCTGGGAAATGCAAATTAAAACACACTGAGGCATCACTACACAACTCTTAGAAAGGCCAAAACCCAGAACACTGACACCAGTGCTGGTGAGGATGTGGAACAACAGAAATTTAACCATTACTGTTGGGAATGAAAAATGGTAGAGCCACTTTGAAATATGGTTTGGTGGTTTCTTACAAAACTAAACATATTCCTACCATATAATAACAGCAATCATGCTTCTTGGTATTTACTCAAAGGAGTTGAAAATTTATATCCACCCAGAGCCTGCACATGAATGTTTACAGCAGCTTTATTCATCATTGTCTATCTCGGAAGCAATGATCATGTCCTTCAGTAGGTGAAAGGTAAATAAACTGTGGTACAGCCAGACAATGGTTATTTTTCAGTGCTAAAAAGAAATGAGCTATCAAGCCATTAAGTGATATGGAGGGATTATAAATGCATATTATTATGTAAAATAAGCTAATCTGCAAAGGCTACATGCTGTATGCTTCCCATAATATGACATTCTAGAAAAGGCAAAACCAGGGTGACATTAAAATGATCAAGGGTTACCAGAGATTGGGGGAGAAGGGGAGGAATGGGCAGAGAATAGAACATTTTTTAGAAAAGCGAAAATGTATAATATTACAATTGTAGATAAATGTCATTATCAATTTGTTCAAACTCATATAGAAAGTACACCACCAAGAGTGAACCCTAATGTAAATGATGGACTCGGAATGCTAATGATGTGTCTGTCAATGTAGGTTCATCAGTTGAAAAAAATGTGCCACTCTGGCGGAGGACACTGATACGGGGGAGTCTGTATGTATGTAAGAAATCTTTGTACCTTCTGCTCAGTTTTCCTGTGAACCTAAAAGTGCTTTAAAAAAATAAAATTTATTAAAGTGAAAAAGAGGAAGTTAAAAAATACATTTAAAAATATACTGGATCTATTGTAGAGTTATAAAAATGACAGAAAAAGTGGGTAGGAAACATTGGGTATAAAAAATATTTACATCCGGATGAGAAAGAAGAAGAGTGTGTCAAATGTCAGAAAGGGAATCCAGAAATGGTGACTGGAGGAAGGGCAAAATGCAAGCCTTTCCCATTGCTGGCAGATAATGAAGAGAAATAAGATCACACAGAAAGTGGCCGGACACAGTGGCTCGTGCATGTAATCCCAGCACTGCGTGAGGCCAAGGAAGCAGGGATCCCCTGAGGTCAGGAGTTTGAGACCAGCCTGACAAACATGGTGAAACCTCGTCTCTACTAAAAATACAAAAAAATTAGCCAGACGTGGTGGTGGGCGCCTGTGATACCAGCTATTTGGGAGGCTGAGGCACGAGAATTCCTTGAACTCAGGAGGCAGAGGTTGCAGTGATCACGTCATTGCACTCAAGCCTGGGTGACAAGAGCTAAACTCTGTCTCAAAAAACAAAACAAAACAAAGCAAAACAAAAACAAAAGGAAAACACAGAAAGTGAACTATTTTACAACTTATTTGTATTTATTGTCATTTACTATATTTGATTGATAATTAGTAATTATGCTTATATAAAAACATGGTAGAAAACTTCTTGTAATAATTTGTTTAAAATATTTTATATTTTTAATTATAAATCAAAATCTGCACCAGCCAGGATTTTAATACAAATTGTTTTCTAAGTCATGTTATAAACGTGAAAAATTTATAACATATCAAAATATTCTTATATAAAGAAAATAGATTGATGAAAGAATAGCAAACATTCAATATCCATCTGGCACTACATTTGTTAATTTTGTCCTCTCACCAAATTGTTCAATAAAGGATATGAAGAGGATGACAGAAACACCTAAAATAATTTGCTTCAAGGAAACGTAAAATATTTGAGGTAAAGGAAAAGTAGAATAAAAATAATATATTAATTAGGTCTCTACATATTCTTCAAAATTATTGAAAATTAAGATATACAGATATTTTCCATCCTTCTATTAATTATATTTTACAATAGCTTTAGCCTATTAAGATTATTATATAAACATTTTAATAAAAAATATTTTTGAACAAAATTTGTTTAGCACCACGGAGGAATAAATCTAATCATTACAAACAGCTAATCTTTAAAAAATTGTACATTAGAGAAAAATTTTTCAAAGTAAAAAATTATTGAGGCAGCATTAATTTAGAATATATAGATGAGGAAGCCAAATTACAATATATTGAATCGTTATTTATTCTAATTATATTATGAACATTGCAGAAAATGTGGTGTATCTGATTATTTTCGTGCACCAAGCATATAAAGACAATCCTCAGAAGAAAGTAGAATAACAGAACTATTAGTATTTGAAATTATAGCATTCTTGAAATTCTGGAAACACAGAATCAAGATTAAAAAATTAACTATGAATCATCTCATAATATACTATATGTGTATACATTATTATAATTGTTCATTTTTAGGCAGATTGTATTAACAATATAAATGCATACTATGTAAAATGAGAAAAACTGTGAAGAATACATACATAAAATTATTCAAACTTATTAGTAATAAACAGAATGCTCAATACATGATAGGGGCATGTCAAAATTATGTGGAGCTAGTTTGAAGAAGCTTCCAATGGCCAAATCTGAAAAATAATTGAGCAACAACAATAGTAATAGATTGTAACCATGGGAAAAATAAATATTCATAAGTCTGTGCTGATATATATAAATAATTGAATGAATAAATAAATGGGAGTGAAAGAATTGTTCTTCCCTGCAGTAGAATTCTGATCAAAAATGAAAAAGAAATGATGAAAATATAAAATCAACACTTTGTGAACATTACCCTATTATTTGCTGTAGGCAAGAATTATCAGTAGATGCTAAACTTAATGAATAGAAGTATGATTAAAAATAGGTTAATTGCATAGTTTCAAATAATCTCCCAAGAAAATATGCATTAATTACAAAGGAAAAAATCATACTGGAGAAACTTGTCAGATTCCACCTTAACCAAATGATCGATGTTAAATTTACTGTGGAAATATTAATATGATACCTTGCTTGATATTGTGCACTGAGAGGAACATGATGTTATACGTGTGGTATCTGCACAATCGGAATTTATTCACAATAAAAACCAAACTCAAATTTAGAGACATCTACAGAATAACTGGACAGTATCGTTTAAATGTGTCAAAATTATGGAAGACAAATCTCTTCCGGATTGGAGGCGATTAAGGAGACATGAAGCAAAATGCATTGTGGGACTGCACCTGAAAAAGGACATTAGTAGTATAACCTGTAGGTTGAATAAAGTTTGCAGATTAGTTAATACTACTGCCCCAACATTAATTTTGTGTTTTCACAATTGCATTATGATTTTATAAAGTATTAATATTTGGGGAAGCTAAGTGAGTTTAAGTATGCAATGAGCTATGTTTGTAATCATGCTACTCTACTCCAGCCTGGGTGAAAGAGACCCTGAATATATATATATATATGTGTGTGTACATATATATATGTGTGTGTGTGTATATATATATATGTGTATATATAATATATATAATTTTTGGAAAGTTAAATTACAATATGATGCCAGATGTAATATATGAATAAGTGCTTTTTGGTTTAGAGGGGAAGAAGAGGTTGTTACACTCTAATATTTGAGGAGAGCATCAAGTTCAAATTGAGTTTCCTGAGTAGGATTGAAGTTATCCTAAATGTGAATGCAAAATAAGATGGTTTGGAAGATCACATTAGAGACTCAGACATATTTAGAAAACTTTCAGTAGTCTGTTCAGGTATAAATACTTTTTTTTTTTTGAGGCAGAATTTCATTCTTGTCATCCAGACTGGAGTGCAATGGCGCAATCTCGGCTCACTGCAATCCCTACCTCCTGGGTTCAAGAAATTCTCCTGCCTCAGGCTCCTGAATAGCTAAGATTACAGGTGCCCGCCACCATGCCCAGCTAATTTTTTTTTTTTTTTTTTTTTTTGTATTTTTAGTAGAGACAGGGTTTCATCATGTTGGCCAGGCTGGTCTTGAACTTCTGACCTCAGGTGATGCACCCGCCTCAGCCTCTCAAAGTGCTGGGATTACAAGCGTGAGCCACCGCGCCTGGCCAAATATTTTTTGAAATAATAGTTACAATACATTCATATATAACTTTCATGAAATTACCATTACCTATTTATTTATTCTTAGAAAATCATTTTATATCCTATATATAACCAAACATATATACGCATATATATGAGACTCACATATTTAGAAAACTTTGAGTAGGCCGGGCGCGGTGGCTCAAGCCTGTAATCCCAGCACTTTGGGAGGCCGAGACGGGCGGATCACGAGGTCAAGAGATCGAGACCATCCTGGCTAACACGGTGAAACCCCGTCTCTACTAAAAAATACAAAAAACTAGCCGGGCGAGGTGGCGAGCGCCTGTAGTCCCAGCTACTCGGGAGGCTGAGGCAGGAGAATGGCGGGAACCCAGGAAGCGGAGCTTGCAGTGAGCTGAGATCCGGCCACAGCACTCCAGCCTGGGCGACAGAGCGAGACTCCGTCTCAAAAAAAAAGAGAAAAAAAAAAAAAAGAAAGAAAACTTTGAGTAGCCCATTCAAGTAGAAATGAATATTTTTTGAAATAATAATTATAATACATTCATATGTAATTTATCATGAAATTACTATTATCCATTTATTTATCCTTAGAAAATCATTTTATCTTCACAATAACTTCATTAGACTTTTTCTATCATTTTATTCACTTTTATGAATGAGAAACAGGCCTTTAAAGATGATGTAAATTGTCAGAGATAAAGTGGTGGAGCCAGTTGGTCTGACTCTAGAGCCTTATTTCCCTAAAAAGAAGAGATGCTCTACTAGAGATTAAAGTTGTTTTTTTCCTGATCTAGGGAGATGTGTACCAGAGAGGACAAATCTCCCCAGAGACATGGAAGGAATTTATATTGTGAATGCTTCATAAGTAATCATGCTTCTTTGTCAGAGTTGGATGGTAATCATGCTCCAGTGTTTGTGGGTTATTTTTAAAAAGCTACCAGAACTCTTTATATAAAAAACGCCCCTTGCTTCTGTGGCCTTAGCTCACTTGGAAGCAATCAAACTGAACAATAGTCTAGGCAGACAAAGTAATCAGTTCTTCTGTGTTTAAGGACCTGAAATGAGGGTGCCTGAATGTGGAGAGGGAATGGAGAATTGAAAAGTAGTTGAATCTCTGGGTAAAATTATGGGCCAAACCTGGACACTTCTAGATCCCACTTCAAGGAAACAATAGAAACTGAGAGTCAGAGGAGTGTATATCCAAGGGAAGAATTTATAAGTTCAATTTTAGATATTTTGAAAGTAAGAGTCACTTAAGCCATCCTAATTTAGGTGTTAGGTAAAACTATTTTATCCCCAGAAAGTGATTTGGGATTTGGATACAGGTTTGGCAGGTCATCAGTAGATTAACAAGTAGTATATTAGCAAGCATAATACAGATTTTAGCAGACACAATCCAGTTGATACAATCTGATCTGTAAACTCAGTGAAGTCCTAGCAATCAATACAATCTTATTCTTCATGAAAGTTCATGTGGCAATAACACATAGCCAGATTATTGAAAGGACTCAGAAGATTAAAAGATAACTCACAAAACTCCACAGAAAATTCTATGATAAAGCTTTGAGAAAGGTAAAGATACAGTACAGCAGGAAAAAGAATTGTAGTCAACCATAGCAATGTCTGCAAACTTTCAGGTGCAGATCCCAGGGCTCTTTCTCATCACATAGAATAACTTTGTCTTTAGATAGTTACACATCAAGATATGTGTGAGATATCTTGGTCTCAGGGCAACCCAAACCTGCCTTTCACAGATAAGCTCTGAATTTTTTTTTTTTTTTTTTTTTTTTGAGACAGAGTCTCACTCTGTTGCCTAGGCTGGAGTGCAGTGGCATGATGTCAGCTCACTGCAACCTTGCCTCCCTTATTCAAGCAATTCTCCTGTCTCAGCCTCCCGAGCAGCTGGTACTACAGTCATGAGCTATCATGCCAAGTTCTTTTTTTTTTTTTTTCTTTTTTTTTTGTATTTTTGGTAGAGACAGGGTTTCACCATGTTAGCCAGACTGGTCTCGAACTCCTGACCTCAAATGATCCACCCACCTCGGCCTGCCAAAGTGCTGGGATTACAGGCGTGAGCCACTGCGCCCGGCCAAACTCTGACCTTTAAAACTCTATTTTATTGATACTTGTTGATATTTCCCTTCTCTGGAACACTTTCTCTCTACTATCCAATCCCATTCTCTCCACGTTATCTTAGCTCTGCTGCCCTGAGCAGTCGAATGCACTATCTGCAAATATTTGCGGATAGTTCTGAAATCTTTGTGTATATCACTTCAGAACTTTTTGGTCTTCCTGAGGTCGTTAGCTACTCCCTGTGAGGTCTGTCCTTTGATGACACTTACACTCAAGTTGGAGTCTGCAAAGAATTTTCCTCTGAATGACTCAGTTTCACTGCTCTACTGCAGACCCAATCACCGTATTCAGGGTAGAGCCATAATGTTTCTGCCAGGCATGTTTGTTATTTCTGACTTCTGTGATTGTAGGATCCATCATTACCACTCTCGTTCCCTTGATTTAAAAACCCTCTGCTCCTGCCATCTTTGGGAGTGACTTGCTACTTTCAAGCCATGTTTTCAGGTGGAGTTTCTATGACAGCATTTGAAGATGTCATCCAAGTTTGCTGTTCGTTTTAATTTAGGTGTCCTAGTTGTTTTATCTGGTGTTTAGTAGAAGAAGGTGGAAGAAAGGTTGAAAATGAAACGTCTGCATTCTCCTGCCATAACCTGAACCACCAACTCAGTCAAATTGGGTAACACATACTGCCCTAGGGATTTACACATTGCATCACGGTGTTCAAAATTATTTGATAAAATTGTGTATCATTAAAAGTGATTTTTAGTCTATGATTAGATTTTATTTCTAAAGGGCTTTATTTTATTAATATAAATTGGACTTTAAACAAAGTATGCTTTTAATGAATGTAAATATTTTAAAACAAAGTAAAAGTACTGCTGTGTATGTACATGTAGGATGGAGTGAGTTCACTTATCTGTGTATTCATCTATGTATACATGTTTATTGGTATATGCACATATAAATGTTAGTAATTAGTAAAGCATTTACCAACTCAGTAGTCTACAGTTAAAAATTTTCTTACAACTTTGTCAAATATACCTTATTAAATAGATCTATCAGGTATGAGAGAAACAATTTGCCTTTACCTAATGATGAAGACACACTCTAGCTTTGCTAATGGATCGACAACATTTTACCTAGACATTAAAAGCATATATATACTTAGAAGAATCTGTGTCTTTAACATATTTCATTTTTAAAGGGACATCACAGTTGAGCTTTCCAAGTTCTTTAAAAATAAATGCAATAAGAGAAAAATAGCTGTTCACCAAGAAAATCTACAGTGAAGAACAATATCTTTTTATCTTCTATCAGGAAGCATTTTTGAAAACAAATCATCCAACTCAGTGCAACTTCAAAGAAAAATCCATTTCAGTGGGATAAATCCAAAAGTATGTAGTATAACTATTATTACAGAAATAACTCTGCATAGAAAATGAACCTGTCAGCCAGGCGCGGTGGCTCACACTTGTAATCCCAGCACTTTGGGAGGCCAAAGCAGGTGGATCATTTGAGATCAGGAGTTCGACACCAACCTGACCAGCATGGTGAAATCCTGTCTCTACTAAAAATACAAAAATTAGTTGCGCACGGTGGCAGGCACCTGTAATCCCAGCTACTCGGGAGGCTGAGGCAGGAGAATTGCTTGAATCCGGGAGGTGGAGGCTGCAGTGAGCCAAGATCATGCCACTACACTCTAGCCTGGGTGACACAGTGAGACTCTGCCTCAAAAACAAAAAAAAAAGAAAAAAAGAAAAAGAACCCATCTCACCATGTATATATTACATCATTTAACTGGGCTATTAGCTTTGTCAAAAATATACTTTTGTATGTTTTAAGACAGGGTCTTGCTGTGTTGTCCAGGCTGGAGTGTGGTGGGTATTCACAGGCATGATCAGTGCACATTATAGCTTTGAACTCCTGGCCTCAAGTGATCCTCCCACCTCAGCCTCCTGAGTAACTGGTACTATAGGTGCATGTCACCACATCCGGCCTCGTGTTTGGTATGTGAGGAATGTTACCATGTATTAAAATGCATATTATGAGACCTATATGGTACAGCTATACCTCATAGATACTGTGGGTTCAATTCCAGACCACTATGATAAAGCACATACTGCAATAGTGTAAGTCGCACAGATTTTTTAGTTTCCTGGTGCCTATAAAATTTATATTTACACTATGTTGTAATCTTTTAAGTCCGCAATAGCATTATGTCTAAAAAAAGTGTACAAACCTTAATTTAAAAATACTTTATTGCTAAAAAATGCTAACAATCATCTGATACCTCAGTGAATCATAACCTTTTTACTTGTAGGAGGTCTTCCGTTGGCATTCGTGGCTGCTGCTCAATCAGGGTGGTGGTTACCAAAGGTTAGGGTGGCTGTGGAAATTTTCAAACATTAAGACAGCAAGGTGGTTGTGAAAATTTTCAAAAATAAGACAACAATTAAATTTGCCACATTTATTGATTCTCCCTTTCACAAAATATTTCTCTGTAGTATGCAATGCTGTTTGATAGCATTTACACATAGTAGAACGTCTTTCAACATTGGAGTCAATCCTCTCAAACTCTGATGCTGCTTTATTAACCAAGGTTATGAAATATTCTAAATCCTTCATTGTCATTTCAACAATGTTTACAGCATCTTCACCAAGAGTAGGTTTCATCTCAAGAAACCACTTTCTTTGTTCATTCATAAGAAACAACTTCTTATCCACTCGAGCTTTATCATGAGATTGCAGTAATCCAGTTACATTTTCAGGTTCTGCTTCTAATTCTAGTTCTCTTGCCATTTCCACCACATGTGCAGTTACTTCCTCCTCTGAAGTCTTGAACCCCTCAAAGTCATCCATGAGGGTTGGAGTCAACTTCTTCCACACTCCTGTTAATATTGATATTTTTACCTCGTCCCTTGAATCTCAAATGTTGTTAATGGAATCTGGAATGGTGAATCCTTTCCTTGATCTATAATACTTTTGCATTAGCAGGCATAGAAACACTGATCACTTTGTACATCTTTATCAGAGCTCTTGGGTGACCAGATGCATTTTCAATGAACAGAAATATTTTTAAATGAATCCTTCTTTTTTTCTTTCTGAGCCATAGGTCTTAACAATGGGCTTAAAATATTCAGTAACCCATGCTGTAGACAGACATGCTGTCATTAGGCTTTGTTGTTTCATTTATAAAGCACAGGCAGAGTGGATTTAGCATGGGAGCCCAGGATTTTCAGAATGGTCAATGAGCATTGGCTTTAAGTTCAAATTGCCTGCGGCATTAGCCCCTAACAAGAAAATTAGTCTTTTTAAAAAAAATCCTCGAAGCTAGGTATTGACTTCTCTCTAGCTGTGAAGGTTCTACATTGCATCATCTTCCAATGAAAGGCTGTTTTGTCTACATTGAAAATCTGTTTTGTAGTGTATCCACTTAAATCTATGACCTCAGCTAGATCTTCTAGATAACTTGCTGCAGTTTCCACTCAGCACTTGCTGCTTCATCTTGCATTTTTATTCTATAGATACAGCTTCTTTGCTTAAACCTCATAAGCCAATCTCTGCTAACTTCCAACTCTTCCTTTACAACTTCTTCACCTCTCTCAGCCTTCATAGAATTGAAGAAGGTTGAGATCTTGTTGGGATTTGGGCTAAGGGAATGTTGTGGCTTGTTTGCTTTTTATGCAGACCTCTCAAACTTTCTCCATATCAGCCATAAGACTGTTTTACTTATTCATGTGAAACATTCACTGTAGTAGCACTTTTAATTTCTTTCAAGAACTCTTCCTTTGCATTTACAAGTTGGCTGACTGGCACGAGAGGCCTAGCTTCTGACCTGTCTTGGAATTTCAACATGCCTTCCTCACTAAGCTTAATCATTTCTAGCTTTTGATTTAAAATGAGAGATGTACGAGTCTTCATTTCACTTGAACACTTAGAGGTCACTGTAAGATTATTTCTTGGCCTAATTATAATATTGTCGTGTCTCAGAAAATAGAGAGGTCTGAGGCGAGGGAAAAAGATGGGCAAATGGCTAGTCGGTGCAGCAGTCAGAATACACACAACATTTACTGCTTAAGTTTGCTATCTTTGCATGGGTGGAGTCCATGTCACCCCAAAGCAATTACGTTAGTTACATAAAAGATCACTGCTTACAGATCACCATAATATGTATAATAATGATGAAAAAGTTTAAAATATTATGAGAATTACCAAAATGTGACACAAATGCACAATACAAGCACAGGCTGTTGGAAAAAATGGCACCATCACGCATGCTTAATGAAGGGTTGCTACAATCCTTTCATTTGTAAAAAATGAAGTGTCTACAAAGTGCAATCAAATGAAGTATGCCTTTGTTTTGAAACACCTTACCTCCAGACTGAAAACAAATTTAGATTAACATCTTTATTTGTTTCTAAATATCCCAAGATGTCATGCATATACAAGTCTCTAAAATGAAAACCCATTATCAGAAGTTACATACACAGTGGCCTAGATTGAATGAATTAGTATTTACATTTGCTATTTTATTTAAATCACATCCCCATAATGGGGTCATATTGAGATATATCAGGTTAGAAGAAGAAATGTATTTGAAACTGTACTAGAACATGTTAGTCAGGGAAAACATTTTCTTCTGCCTGTTTATTTCAAGGAATAAATACTGTGGTAAAGTATGAGGAACCCAATCAAAAACTGGATAACTGCTATGTCTTGAAAATCAGGACTGTGTCATTGTTGACATGTGTCAGTGTTTATGCCTGTGGATGCAACAGTCTAACATTAAAAAGCATCACTATCACTTTGCCCAGAGCATATTCTGAAACACTTCCTTCCAGTAACAAGGAAAGTTTAGAATTATGTGGAGATACTGAGAAAAATAATTCAATTTAAAGAAAGCTCAAGAAAATCAACATAAATATTAGAGCTATTTTTCCAGGTGTTATTGTACCATATTTGCTATCTAGAACTGCTCTCATACCTATATTTATAGACAATACTATCCTCTATGATGTCTGAGTTACTCGTTTCCCATGCTTTGTTTCCAAAGAGTTAGAACACAGGATTCATTTGCTCCAGTCAAATAAATACGCTTCTTCTCTGAATACCAGCTTCTCCATCACCGACTGCAGCAGGATGATGTGAGGAGCAAATGTCTAATGCCTTGCACATAGTAGGCCCTCAGACAACTTAAGTTAATGTAAGCAGTTTCTTCACAAGAAGGGCTAAACAGTCATGTTATTTTATTGGGTAGCCTGTTGTGAAAGACCAGTTTATTATGATTTTTTGTTTTAGTTGTATTTCATGACATTGCTGACTCTTTCATAAAATATGATCATTAAACAATAAAAGGAGTAATTATCACTATTACTATTTAAGAGCCATTATTTCCTAGGTCTTAAGTAGTACCCTTGCACTCACTCACATACTAAGGCTCTGTCAAATACTCAAATGGACCCTTCTGCAGATTAGTAGGTCACACAAACAGGTAGATTTCTGCCTCCTTTCTAGTTCCCTACCTGGCATATTCTACCCACCTGTCCAAACTGCAGTCCCTTCTCTTTTTTCTCCCTCTCTCTTATTTTTTAACTTAACAAGTTATTTTCTCTTTATTGCTTTGTTTCCTTCCTCCAATTCTATTTCTTCTTAGTTGTTAACTTTTATTTTAGGCTCAGGGGTACATACATGTGCAGGTTTGTTATACAGGTAAATTCTGTGTCACGGGGGTTTGGTGTACCGATTTTTTCAATACCCAGGTAATAAGTATAGTACCTTCTAGGTAGTGTTTCCATCACCGCATTCTGGGCCAGGGCTCCTAGGCTGGTCCAGCCCTGCTGCCACCAACTTTCAAATGGGGCAGCTGCTTAGTACCAGTGAAGGATGGGAGGGCCACAGCTTTCAGTTCCTTTTGCCCCTGCTGCTCAGTGGGTCCCAGGTTCTTGTTGCATATCCAAGAAGAGCGAGGTTACACTGACAATTGAAGGGTGGAGAAGAATTTTGTTGAGTGACAGAACAGCTCTCTGTTAAGAGGGGATGCGAGGGTGGTCCACCCAAAGTCGGTGGTTTTTCACCCAGTATGGCTGTGTCCGGGGCTTTTATGAGCTCAGGATGGGAGAGTGCATGCTGATTCATTTGTGAGTATGCAAAAAAGCTAAAACAAAGACACCGCTCAAAGGTGGGCATGACAGTGTACAAAAAACAATTAGGGAAGGGTAGGTATATGTAAAAGAGGTGGAGGGTGAGGCTCAGTCAGAGGAAGGAGCACCACCAGGAAGAGAGGTGCTCAATCTGGTGCATGGATTTGACTTGTAGCTTGGCTTTCAGGCTTTAAACTGCCTTGGCTTGAAGGTGTGGTTTCACTGAGGACCTGCCCCTATTTGCATAGGCATTTGACTACCTCTTGCTGCTATCACAATGTCTAGAACATATTGTTTCAAAAATTGTCTGGTATTCTAGTTCTTTAATTTAGTTCCTGATATACCATATCAGGGAAAAGAAGCAGTTGTCCTCTCTCCTTGCACAGTTTAGTTTGTTTTCTTTTGTTTTTATACTCTCCACACTTTAAAGCTGTCATTTTACTCTCTCTTGGCCTCTATTATTTCTGATGAGAAGTCAACATTCATTGTTACTCTCCCTGCTCTGTAGGCAGTAGGCAATGTGCTATCTCATTGAAACTCTGATCATTTGGTGATCAGTATTATTTTTTCTTGTGTTTATGTTTGGGTAATTTCTATTCACCAGTCTTTAACTGCATGGATGCTTTATAATTTTGTGTCTAATATGTTGTTAATTGCAATAGATTTTTAAAATTTAGACATTCAATTTTTTTTTAGTTTTATATTTTGATTTAGTTCTTTTCTAATATTTTATGTCTGTTATAAAAGTTAATATGTTCACCTGTTATATGTATAATTTTCTGTGAAATCTTTGATGTATTTATTTTCCTTCTTTTATTTTATTTATGTTAATATTTTGAGACAAGGTCTTACTCTGTTGCCCAGGCTGGAGTGCAGTGGGACAAACATGGTTCACTGCAGCCTGAACATCATGCACACAAGCAATGAACCGGCCTCAGCCTCCCAAGGAGCTGGGACCATGGGCACGTGCCACCACACCTGGCTAATTTATTAAATTGTTTGTAGTGATGGGGTCTCCCTATATAGCCCAGGCTAGTCCTAAACTTCTGGGCAGTCCTTCCACCTCAGCCTCCCAAAGTGTTGAGATTACAGGCATGAATCACCATGTGTTTTCCTGGATTCTAATAAATATTTCATTCCTGGATCTATGTCTACTGGCTGATTTTTCTCTAGGCTTCAAGTCAAATTATGTTTGGTTTTCCATGTCTAGTAATTTTTAAGTTGCATCTTGCATATTGAGATGAAGTGTTACAGAGGCCAAGGATTCTGTCATCTTTATTTGACAGTGTTGGCCCTCTCCCCCTCACCTTTTTTTTTTTTTTTTATCATGTAGCAGAGTTGATCTTGTGCAGTATTGTTTTTAAGCTTTGTTATTTTATTTTTGTTCTTAGGCCAGGAGCATAGCCCTAAGTCCAGTCATGTGTTCCTTTCTAGAGTGTGGTGCTGACCGAGATTTCAGCAGATACTCAGAGGTTTTTAACTAATCCTCTCCAACTCCATCTATGTCCTTTTGTTCAACAGCATCAGAAATTTCTGCTGAAAATTTTTAGACTTCCAGTTCTTGTACTTCTCCAAGCTATTTGTATGCTAGTACCACGTATTTATGGTTTATATGGTTTAGGAATCAGTCAGGGATTAGAAGGGCTGAGATACCACACCACAGACTCCTTTCCCCAGTTATCAGCCCCTCTAGCATACCCAAATGCCAAATTCCAACTTTTTCCCAAAAATTTCAACAGATCATTTTTTTTCTTTTTGGGGGGAGGTGGCGGGGCAGGGGGAAGGGGACAAACATTCAGACCACAGCAAAAGTACAAGCTTCAAGAAGCCAAAACCCATGCTTGTATTTCAATTTGAACTTTATTTTTACTGAAGGTTAGCAATGCTCTCTTCCCCTTTTCTAGTGTATGATGTACTCTGTTATATATCCTGTAACTCAACAAGAACTAAAATTCAAATTTGGCCACTAAATAGAGTATTCATCCCTTTCGTCCCTCTTTTTGGCTCTTGAATCAAATCCTATAAATTGGTACCAAAGAATGGAGGTGCAGATAATCCTCCTATGTCATCATTTGTGAATCTACTCCCTGGAAATAAAACCAAACCCTAACTTCTATTCAAAACTGAAGTGCAAAATACCTCGCTTCTCAGATAGAATTACAAACAGTTTACTAACAATAGTGACAGGCAAGATGAGCAAACAGAAGTCTTACGAAATTTTGAATAAAATTTACCTCCTATGTTGTATTTTTTGAATAACATTTTTGATGACAGTTTTAGTGTTCTTTTCTCACCTTAAAAGTCTATTGTATAAATAGAGTAAATCCTTTTTTTCAAAATTAAGCTATATTATATTAAAATTATTAGTGCCTTTTAATACATTCACTTTATTCTCTGGGTTGCTTCTATTCTAACCAGATAGCTAGCTAGCTAGCTAGCCACATACATACATACATACATACATACATACATACATACATACATAGAAAATTTTCAATATCTTTATGAGTTATTCTTAGATATCTTGTATAATTCCCAGAAAACTCCCTTTATCCACTTTTATAAGAAAAAATATTATAACAAGTCATATCTAGAAACTTTTAAGAAAAATTTTGCATGATTTAAACTATGATAGGACCACTCTCCCAATTTTGTGTTTTGTGGTAACTATATGATTGTTACAAAGTAGGACAGCAACGTCATTTTCTTCAGGGCAACCTATTGGATATTAAGATTCCCAAGTGTAGGATATGGTCATGACAAAATTCACAAAAGCTTACCAGATACTGGGCTTCTTGTTTGAATCTGAGTTAAGATAAGAAAATAATATTTCAGAAAATATTATTATAATGTTCATTTTTCTGCCAAATTTCTCAATTGTGTCTGTTAATCCCAGGGATACACTAAGCATATTTTTTCCCGAAGTCTTTACTTGCTATGGAAGAAATGTGGGGCTGCTTCTCAAAAAAAGATAACCTTAAATAAAGACTTTAAAATAACAAATAGAAACAAAACAAAACAAAACAAACAAACAAAAAAAAACTTAAGTTCTTCTCTTTAGACCTGAAGCTTTGGTAAAGCTCTGATATGGAGGACAGAATTAGCCTTTCTTACTTAATTTAGGTAACTTCAGTCCAGCAAACCATTGTACACTTCTGACATTCTCTTTGAAGTATGAAAGCTATTTACTGAGCCTTCATAGACTGGTTTAGAGATCATTTGCATTTAGTATATTTTTGAATGCCAGAACAGTTTCAAATTAGATGTTTTCCAAATTTTCCCTGATTTTTGATATACCTTCGATATACAAAAAATATTTCCTCCCAGAATACATACACATATTTGCCTTCATTCAAGGAAGAATCCAAAAAGTACATTGTGTTTATATAGTTTTATTAATGAAAAACTCCTGTTAGAATTCAATACTTTACACTATTAAAGTACAGATTATAAGGCTGATATTTTGTCCTGTGAATATTAACTGCTTTCAAGTAAACCTATCAAAGCCACAGAGCCGAAAAGACAAAATTATCTTTTGGCATGCACAAAAACAGAATTTCTTACAGTGAAGTGTAATTCTACATGGGTTCGGAGTTTTAGATGGAAAACTAGCAGAGAAAGAGAAAGAGAACACTAATAAAAGCTATTAGCATACAATTTTTAAAAAATGTTTCTTTGTACTGGGTTTGCACATTGCTTTTTTAAATCTTTTCCTACATATTAAATCTTCTCTGATGCTATTATAAATGTGGTTTTCTCAACCCTTATGTTCTCTAGTTTACTTTTTTTGTATATAAGACAATTTATTTTGTACACTAAACTTTACCTTACTACTTCACTGAATTGTTTATGACTTTGTGTTATCATTGATTATCTGAGATTTTCTAGATATAATATCATATCATCTGCAACTACAGATTGTTTTACTTCCTCATTTTGCAATGCCTTTGACTGATTTCACTTTCAAATTGTACTGGTTAATACCTCTAGTAAAATGGTGAATAACGATGGGCGTAGTGGGTATCTTTGTTTTGTTCCTGATCTTGGCGGAAATGCTTCTTGTATTCTCCACAAAGTTTAACCTCTGTTGAATTACTTCATTTGAATTCTTGTGCATTTGTTTTTCTTTCATTAATTTGATGTTTTTTCTCTATTTATCCTCATTGCTCTAAAATTGTGTTTAGGTGGTGATAAATTTTTGTTTTTTTATAATTTGACTACACACAAAGAATAAAGAGTCCTTTTTCTGCATAATCATAGGCCCTGGAAAATCAGCGCAGTGAGTGGAGGGTTTATCATTGTTCCTAACATTGTAGTCTGCAAATGGTGTCTTTCCACTATACTCATGGCATAGTCATTTGTCTATCATAAAAGAAAATAGCATTTTCAGGAATCTGAGGCTTAATATAATTTATTTGAAATCATATTTTAGGATTAAAGTTAATACTGTGCAAAATAGCTCATCATATCTTATTCTTGTTTATTATTATTATCTTTTGATTTGGTTATGATAGAAGATGGACATTTATGATAACCAAGAGGAGCATTTGTTATTTAAATAAAGCCATTTTCCAGTAAATACAATGTGAAAATTAGAGTGGCTTGGGTCAGATACATTTAACTAAATTTAATCTCTGCCAATCTCAGCAAAATTTAGTCATGAATCACTTATTTTGTTTCTATGAGAATTACAGACAGTTTAAGCTTTTACATGTGTTCCATTTCAGCCGTATTTTGCTACAAATATTACATTCTATAGTTAATTAGACAAAAAGATGATTTTTGTTGTCTTGGTTTTATCTTGTTGCTTAGATATTCCTTTAGTTTCCTGGATTCTTGAAAAAACACACTTACTCTTTGGGATCCTTTGGTGATCTTTCTAGTATTTTCTATAGCATATGTTATATACCCCTGGTATATGCAGTTCATTTGGTCGGCAACAGTCTCTTAGAATAAGATTAACAAAGATACAAAACTTTTATTAGAATGAATAGTATTTCGTTAATTATAGAAACAATCTCTTTTAATAAACACTTCACTTTTATAAAATCAAAGGTGCAAGGAATGAAATACACAAAAATAACTAAGAAATTATATTAATAAACTTAGTGAATTGATAAATATTATTTAATTTTATAATTCTTTTGATAGTTGACTTTTCTTATCTAAAAATGCAAATATTTGTTTTGCTATTAAGAGAAAATGTACTCTATAGCTACAATTATAATTAAAATCAACTGTTTTTTAATTAGGGACAGACCATTTGTGAAATTTCTGTTATGTCATTTTCTAAGATTCAGAAAACAAATATTTTTTTAAATATCTATTTTAGATTGCAGTAATGTAAAATATGGTCAAGATTTGTTCTTCCTTCTTAGAAATGCTGCGGAGTTTTTCCTTTTCTAGAATGTCTTCTAGTGATGGATTTGATTCTGTGAGCATGACTTGGAGGCAATCTGCGGCCTATGTTTCTGCTGTAAATATAGTAGCGTCTCAGTGAAAGAGGCACACAGCTTCTTTTTCATGCTTAAAGACTGACAGTACTTAATCTGTTATTTTGAGAAAGATCCATTTACTGTGATTCAAACCTGAATATCCCACTTTCTAGAAGATATTTACACCAATGTGTCCCTAAAGCACCTCACATTTAGTATGTCCACAGTTGAATCTTCTCTTTTTAAAATCATGATTCATCTGTAAGCCATGAGTCTACCACTTCTCTCCTTCATCTTCAATTATAGTTTATTTCATTATAATTCATACCTAAAATCTAAGGATTAATTTTGATGTTAATCTAAAGCTTTGGGTCATTCTAATTCTTCAATTTCTCTCTGATGGATCCATTTCTTAACATTTCTTTCTTTCTAACTCCGATTTTATCCACCTCACTTTGGTTTTCTACCTTTTACTGCTTCTGTATTATTATAGAACAACAATAACAAAAGAGGCAAAGCCACTTATTTGACCCCATCAGTCCACAGCTTCTGTCTCCTGTTTAAAGTACTATGCCTTCCCAATGTCTGCAGAATGTGGCTCATAGTCATAGTGTTGATGGAAGGCCACTCATACTTATTTATCATCAGCCTGGCTAATCTCCTGCTGCCACTTTACACATCCTGGCACAGTTAGGATTCTTTCAAGTGTCAGGAAATGGAAACACAATGGGGTAACATTACATAATAGAAGATGGTTTTTAGTGAGGGCGAGAGAGACAAAAAACGATCTGAGTATGGAATAACCAGGACTCTCAGAGAGTGCGATACATTTCAGAACGTAGAGCATCTCTAGCTCTGCTTCTTTTTATGGGCCAGCTATGTTCACAGCAGGCCTTGATTCTCCCCTTCTCCGGTGCCCCACCATTATACTGCTATGGCTACTCTGGGTTTTCACATCTACTGTTTTCATCACTTGAAATAATTTTGTTTTAAATGTCTTCTCTAGAATTTGTCATTTCTACTATCTAATAACTTCTGCTTTCTGACTTCTTTCCGTGAGTCTTGCTAAAGAAACAGTCTAGACAAAAGTATTTTCAAAGAAAAGGAAAAAGTATTCTTGCAAAAAGTTGCCAGGCAGATTTCAGTAAGATTAGCTGAAAAAGAAAATGAGTCATTAAAAGAGAATGTAAGTCACAAATTACCACAGCATGGCCATTTAGCCAAATATAGAATAAGCTTTAAAATTATTTTTTCTTTTGCTGTAGTAACGTTTATCTATAAATTTATTATTTGGATGTAATAACAAACGAACATAAAAAGCATGCTGTCAGAAATAGTGTCAACCATAGAACAACCAACTTTAATTGAGCACTTACTACATCTCAAACACTGTGATTGTATCATCATATGTATTCTCATTTGAATGACATACAGACTATGTGATATGGTACTATTATTTTCCATGTTTTACAATTACAGAATGGATTATGTCCCTAAATAATAAGGCATGAGTTAATGCCCTAAAGCCTTATAAAACTTCCCTTGTGCTCAGATAAGAAAAAACAGTCATTTTAATATAGTTTTGCCTTTAGACCATGGTGAGCTGTCATCAGAACTATGCTCAGTATCACCCTAATCCTCCAGCCTGAAGGAACCCAACCTCAGCATTATTCACAATAGCAAAGACAGAATCAACCTAAATGCCCATCAATGAGAGATTGGATAAAGAAACTGTCGTACATATACACCATAGGACACAATGCAGCCATAAAAAAGAATAAGATCTGTGTCTTTTGCAGGAACATGGATGGAGCTGAAGGCCATTATCTTTAGCAAATTAATGCAGGAACATAAAACCAAATACCGCATGCTCTCTTTTATAAGTGGGAGCTAAATGATGAGAACTTATGAACATAAAGAAGTGAAAAACAGACATTGGGGCCTCCTTGAGGGTAGAGATAATTTTGTTTTAAATTAGAGAGTGAAAGGGGTAGAGAGTGAAAGGAGGGAGAGGAGCACAAAAATTAATTATTGAGTTCTAGACTTAGTACCTGAGTGACAAAATTATCTGTACAACAAACACACTTGACATAAGTTTACCTATGTAACAAACCTGCACTGGGACCCCGATCCTAAAATTAAAAAAAATAGTAACCTAAATGCTCAGCATCCCATATCATCAGGGAAATAGAAATTAAAACCACAATGAGATATTAACTCATAACTATTAGAATTAGTGTTGGGACTGGGCACGGTGGCTCATTCCTGCAATCCCAGCACTTTGGGAGGCCGAGGCAGGTGGATCGCCTGATGTCAGGAGTTCAAGACCAGCCTGGCCAACATGGTGAAACCCCATCTCTACTAAAAATACAAAAAAATTAGCTGTGCATGGTGGCAGGCACCTGTAATCTCAGCTACTTGGGAGGCTGAGGCAGGAGAATCGCTTGAATCCAGGAGGTGGAGGTTGCAGTGAACTGAGATTGTGTCATTGCACTCCAGCCTGAGCAACAAGAATGAAACATTAAAAAAAAAAAAAAAAAAAAAAAAAAGAATTAGTGTTGGCTAGGATTTGGAGAAAAGGGAACTCTTGCATACTGTCAGTGGAAATCTAAATTAATACAACTATTTTGGAAAAAAATACAGAAATGTCTCAAACAATTAAAAACAGAACTACCATATGATCCAGCCATCCAAATACTAAGCATATATCTAAAGAAAATGAAGTTAGTATGTGGAAGAGTTATCTACACATCCATGTTCTTTGCCTCATTATTTACAATAGCCAAAACATGGACTCAATCTAAATGTCTATTAGAGGATGAATGAATAAAGATAATATCCTATATATTCTATACACACACACACACATACACACACACACAATAGAAGACTATTCAGCATTTTAAAAATGTAGTTAAATATTGAGCATGTTTTCCTGTACCTGTTGTCCATTTGTATGTCTTCTTTTGAGAAATTATCTTTTCAGCTCGTTTGCCAGGATTTTAACTGGGTTGTTTGTTTTCCTGCTATTGAGGTGTTTGAACTCTTTATATATTTTGGATATATTAAGTTGTATGGTCTGCAAATATTGTCTCTTATTCACAGGTTGGCTCTTCACTCTGTTGATTTTTTTTTTCTTTGCTGTGCAGAAGCTTTTTAGTTTGAGGTAATCTCATTTGTCTGTTTTGCTTTGTTGTCTGTGCTTTTGGTGTCATTTTGAAAAAAAAAGCATTGCCCAGACCAATGTAATGAAAATTTTCCCCTGTGCTCTCTTCTGGTAGTCTTATGGTTTCAGGACTTATGTTAATGTTGTCAATCAATTTTGACTAAATTTTTGTGCAAAGTGTAAAATAAGGGTCCAATTTCAGTCTGCATGTGGATATCCAGTTTTCCTAGCACCATTTATTGAAGAGACTATTCCTTTCCCCATTCCCTGTTCTTGGCACCTTTGTTGAAAGTCAATTGACTATAAATAAGGAAATTTATTTCTAAGCTTTCTGTTCTATTCTCTTGGTCCATGTGTCTGTTTTTATGCCAATATCATGTGGTTTGATCACTGTAGCTTTGTAATATATTTTAAAATCAGATTTTATGATGTCTCCTACTTTGTTCTTTTTGTTCAAGATTTCATTGGCTATCGGGAGTCTTTTGTAATTCCATATAATTTTAGGATAGCTTTTTTCTATTTCTGTGAAAATTGTAACTGGAATTTTGGGTAATATGGACATTTTAACAGTATTAATTTTCATTTTGTCATGGTGGCTCACTTCAAGCCTATAATTCCAAGAGTTTTGGAGGCTGAGGTGGAAGGACTGTTTGAGAGCAGGAGTTCAAGGCTGCAATGGGTTTTTTATATGTAAGATCACATATCTTCAAACAAAGAACTTCCTTTCTGATTCAGATGATTTTTATTTCTCTGTCTTGCATAATTGCTCAGGCTAGGAATTTTAGCACTAAGTTAAACAGAAGCAATGAGAGTGGGCATCCATGTCTTGTTCTTGATTTCATAGGAAAAGCTTTCAATTTTTCACCTTTGAGTATAATGTTAGCTTTGTGCTTGTCATACATTGTTTTTACTGTGTTGACGTGCATTTGTTCTATACGTAATTTGCTGTGTGTTTTTATTTTAAAAGAATGTTGAATTTTGTCAAAGCTTTTTCTGCATTTATTTAGATAATCTTTTGATTTTTATCTTTCATTCTGTTAATGTTTTATATCATATTTATCGATTTGTGTATGTTGAACTATCCTTGCAACAGGGATAAATCCTGTGTGATGATGCTGATTGATCCTTTAAATGCTCCATTGAATTCAGTTTGCTAATGTTTTGTTGAGCATTATCATATGTATACTCATTAGAGATAGTGACTATCATTTTATTTTTTTGGAGTGTCTTTGCCTTTGCTATCAGAGTAATGCGTGTAAAATGAGTTTGCAAGTATTTCCTACTTTTCAATCTTTTTGGAGATTTCAAAAAGTCTTGTATTAGTTCTTTGGATGTTTGGTAGAATTCATCATGAAGTTAATCAGGTCTTCAGCTCTTCTTTGATGGGAGATATTCTATTTCTCATTCAATCTTCTTCTCTGTTATTAGTCTGTCCAGACTTTTGTTTTATGATTCAGTCTTGGAAGGTTGCATGTTTCCCAGAATGTATTCACTACTTCTAGGTTAACCCATTTGAAGGCATATAATTGTTCACAATAGTTTCTTATGAGCGTTTGTATGTATCTCTTATAATGTCGTCTCCTTCATTCCTGATTGTATTTATTTGAGTCTTCTCTCATCTTAGTCTGGCTAAAAGTTTGTTAATATTGTTTTTCTTTAAAAAATAAAACAACTCTTAGCTTCATTGATTTTTAAAATTTATTTCTAGATTCTATTTCATTATTATTTCATTTCTTCTATAATTTTGGACTTAGTTTGTTATTCTTTTTCTAATTCCTAGAGGTGAAATACTAGCTTCTTCATTTGAAATTGTTCTTATTTATTCAGGCATTTATTGCTACAAACTTCATCTCAAACTGCTTTTGCTACAGTATAACTTTTGGCATGTTGTATTTTCATTTCTAATTTTCTCAATATATTTTTAAAAAAATTTAAATTTCTTTTATGACATATTGGTTAACAAGGAGCATATTATTTAATGTTTTATTTTTTATTTTATTTATTTATTTTTTAATATACTTTAAGTTCTAGGGTACATGTGCACAATGTGCAGCTTTGTTACATATGTATAAATGTGCTATGTTGGTTTACTGCACCCATTAATTCGTTATTTACATTAGGTATTTCTCCTAATGCTATCCCTCCCAGATCCTCCCACCCTATGACAGGCCCTGGTGTGTGATGTTCCCCGCCCTGTGTCCAAGTGATCTCATTGTTCAATTCCCACCTATGAGTGAGAACATGCAGTGTTTGGTTGTCTGTCCTTGCGATAGTTTGCTCAGAATGATGGTTTCCAGCTTCATCCATGTCCCTACAAAGGACATGAACTCATCCTTTTTTATGGCTGCATAGTATTCCATGGTGTATATGTGCCACATTTTCTTAATCCAGTCTATCATTGATGGACATTTGGGTTGTTTCCAAGTCTTTGCTATTGTGAATAGTGCCTCTATAAACATATGTGTGCATGTGTCTTTATAATAGCATGATTTATAATCCTTTGGGTATATATCTAGTAATGGGATCGCTGGGTCAAGTGGTATTTCTAGTTCTAGATCCTTGAGGAATTGCCACATTGTCTTCCACAATGGTTGAACTAGTTTATAGTCCCACCAACAGTGTAAAAGTGTTCTTATCTTCTGGCTTGTAGGGTTTCTGCTGAGAGATCCACTGTTAGTCTGATGGACTGCCCTTTGTGGGTAACCTGAACTTTGTCTCTGGCTGCCCTTAGCATTTTTTCCTTCATTTCAACCTTGGTGAATCTGACAATTATGTGTCTTGGGGTTGCTCTTCTCGAGGAGTATCTTTGTGGCATTCTCTGTGTTTCCTGAATTTGAATGTTGGCCTGCCTTGCTAGGTTGGGGAAGTTCTTCTGGATAATATCCTGAAGAGTGTTTTCCAACTTGGTTCCATTCTACCCATCACTTTCAGGTACACCAACCAAATGTAGATTTGGTCTTTTCACATAGTCTCATATGTCTTGGAGCCTTTGTTCATATCTTTTTACTCTTTTTTCTCTAAACTTCTCTTCTTGCTTCATTTCATTAATTTGATCTTCAATCACTGATACCCTTTCTTCCACTTGATTGAATCAGCTACTGAAGCTTGTGCAAACATCACATAGTTCTCGTGCCATGTTTTTCAGCTCCATCAGGTCATTTAAGTTCTTCTCTACACTGTTTTTTTCTAGTTAGCCATTCGTCTAATTTTTTTTCAAGGTTTTTATCTTCCTTGCGATGGGTTCAAACATTCTCCTTTAGCTCAGAGAAGTTTGTTATTACCGACTTTCTGAAGCCTACTTCTGTCAGCTCATCGAAATCATCCTCTGTCCTGCTTTGTTCTGTTGCTGGCAAGGAGCTGCGCTATTTTTGGGGGGAAGGGATGCTTTGGTTTTTAGAATTTTCAACTTTTTGCTCTGGTTTCTCCCCATCTTTGTGGTTTTATCTACCTTTGGTCTTTGATGATGTTGACCTGCAGATGGGATTTTGGTGTGGATGTCCTTTTTGTTGATATTGATGCTATTCCATTCTGTTCGTTAGTTTTCCTTCTAACAGTCTGGTCTCTCAGTTGCAGGTCTGTTGGAGGGAGGTCCACTCCAGATGCTGTTTGCCCGGGTATCACCAGCAGAGGCTGCAGAACAGCAAATATTGCAGAACAGCAAATATTGCTATCTGATCCTTCCTCTGGAAGCTTTGTCTCAGAGGGGCACCTGGCTATAGGAGGTGTCAGTCGGCCCCTACTGGGAGGTGTCTCCAAGTTAGGCTACCTAGGGGTCGGGGACCCACTTGAGAAGGTGGTCTGTCTGTTCTAAGAGCTCAAACACTGTGCTGGGAGAACCACTGCTCTCCTCAGAGCTGTCAGACAGGGACGTTTACATCTGCAGAAGTTTCTGCTGCCTTTTGTTCAGCTATGCCCTGTCCCCAGAGGTGGAGTCTACAGAGGCAGGTGGGCTGCGCTGAATTGCAGTGGACTCCACCCAATTTAAGCTTCTTGACCACTTTGTGTACCTACTCAAGCCTCAACAATGGCAGACACCCCTCCCCCAGCCCGACTTGCCACCTCGCAGTTTGATCTCGGACTAGCAGTGAACAAGGCTCCATGCACGTGGGATGCACTGAGCCAAGCATGGGATATAATCTCCTAGTGTGCCGTTTGCTAAGTCTGTTGGAAAAGCACAGTGTTTAGGTGACAGTGTCCTGATTTTCCCAGTGCAGTCTGTCAAGGCTTCCCTTGGCTAGGAAAGGAAAATTCCCCAACCCCCTGCACTTCCCAGGTGAGGCAATGCCCCACCATACTTCGGCTTTCCCTCCATGGGCTGCACCCACTTTCTGACCAGTCCCAATGGTATGAACCAGGTACCTCAGTTGGAAATGCAGAAATCATGTGACTTCTGCATTGATCATGCTGGGAGCTGCAGAACAGAGCAGTTCCTATTTGGCCATCTTGGAATGGACTTCCCATATTATTTAATTTTTATATGTTTGTGCATTTTCTAATATTTTTGTGTTTTTTTTTCTAGTTTCAGATAATGTGATTGAAAAGACACTTGATATGTTTCAATTTTCTTAAATTTGTTAATGTTTGTTTTGTAGCCTAAGATATGATCTATTCTGGAGACTGTTCTGTGTGTTCTTGAGGAAAATGTATATTCTACTACTGTTGGATGTGTTTCTGTTAGGCCTGTTTTATCTAACGTGTAGTTCAAGTTTGTTGTAATTCTATTAGGATATTTTTCTCTATTTTGGTCTTCAGGTTTCTTTCTTCAGAGTGACTATAAGCCAAAATAGTCATTCTTTAGAAGAACTCACCAGAGAGAAAATCGGGTTCAGGTGTGTCAGGTAAAACACAAATAGGAAGTAAATCCAAAATGCATGAACAAAAGGAATTTATTATGCACAAGTACAAGAGAAGTTGGAGTGTTAAAGGGAGGACAATGGGTAGTCTGAAGGTGGCAAGAAGTTCAACCAGCAGGTGGGGAGTGCAAGAGAGGCCCCATGGAACTATACCTTTATTAAGGTTCATGGGCATTATCCCTTAGGTTTTTCCATGGGGGTTGTGGATTGGCTAGTTTAAAGATAACACACACAAAGAGAGGAATTTTTTTACATCAACTGGTGTTGACCACTAGGTTTTATTGTTGTCCATAGCTGTAGGTTGTGTTGACTTTGGGGTCAGTGAGATGGGGAACAAGTGGGTTATATCGTAGACAATACACAAGGAGGGATGTTGATATAACCAGGACAAAGGTGACACAGTATACTGGGTTTCCATCAAGTTATGTCAGGCCTCAAAATGGTTACTGACACAACTATATTAAAGTATTTTGTGAGAAAGTGCAGTGTTTCCTTATTGATTTTCTGTCTGAATGATATATCCATTGCTGTAAGTAAGGTATTAAAGTCCCCTACTGTTACTATTTATCAGTCAATTTTTCTCTTCAGATCCATTAATATTTACTTTACATATATATTTGGCACTCTAATGTTGGGTACGTATATATTTATAATTGTTATATCCTCTTGATATATTTATTTGTTTTACTCATATAATGTTCTTCTGTGTCTGTTTTTATAGTTATTGGCTTAAAGTCTGTTTTATCTGATAAATATATAGCTACCTATACTCTCTTTTGCATTCTATTCACATGAATCCTTTTCCATTCCTGCACTTTAAGTCTCTGTGTGTTCTTAAAGGAGAAGTGAATCTTTTCTTGTGAGCAGCATATAGTTGGGCCTTGATTTCATTTGTTTGTTTGTTTTGCTTTTATTTATTCAGCCATTCTGTGTCTTTTGATTGGATAATTTAATTCATTTGCATTCAAGGTAATCAGCAACAGGTAAGGACTTATTACTGACATTTTGTTAATTGTTTTCTCACTATTTTGTAGGTCCTTTGTTCTTTTCTATCTCCCTTGCTGTCTTCGTGATTTGATGGTTTTCTCCAGTGGTATGCTTTGATTTCTTTCTCTTTATCTTTTGTGTATCTATTATAGGGCTTTTTTGTTGTTGTTGTTTTGTTATACTAGGTTATATGCTAAAGTTGATAAATACTTAACTTCAATTGTATACAAAATCCGTGTACTTTTCAAGTCCTCAATTTTATGTTGTTGTCACAATTCACATTTTTGTATGATCTATCCCTTAACAAATTATTATCGCTATTTTTTTAATAGTTTTAACTTTTAATCTTCATACTAAATATGTAAGTGATTCACACAGTAACATTATAGTATTATAGTATTCTGAATTTGACTATGTTTTCATTTTTCCCAGTGAGTTTTATACATCCATATGTTTTCATGTTACTACTTAGTATCATTTTCTTTCAGCTAACTCCTTTTAGTATTTCTTGTAAGGTAGGACTTTTGTGATAAACTCCCTCAACTTTTGTTAGTCTGGTAAAGTCTTCATCTCTTCTTCATTTTTGAAGATCTTTGCTGATAAAGGATTCTGGGTGACAGATTTTTTTGTTCATTTGTTTGTTTTCTTTCAGCACTTTAAATATGTCATTTTATTATCTCCTGGTTTAGGTGGTTTCTGATGAGAATTCTACTGATAGTCATATTAGAATTTCCTTGTGTGTAATATGCTTCTTTTCTTTTACAGCTACCAGGATCTCCCTTCATGATTTTTACAGTTTGATTTTAAAATGTCTTGGTGCAGTCTTGTTTGGATTGAGTCTTAGGGAAGCTTTTAAGCTTCCTGTACCTGGATATTTAACTCTTTCCCCAAATTTGGAAAGCTTTCTAAAACGTTTTAAAAGTCAGTTTTCTTCCCCTTTCTCTTTCTTTGCTTCTTCTTAGATATCCATAATGTGTAAATTGGGTTGTTTGATTGTTTCCCATTATTTTCATAGGCTTTCTTCACTTTTCTCTTTTCTTTTCTTTTCTTTTCTTTTCTTTTCTTTTCTTCCCTTCTCTTTTCTTTTCTTTTCTTTTCCTTTCCTTTCCTTTCTTTTCTTTTCTTTTCTTTTCTTTTCTTTTCTTTTCTTTTCTTTTCTTTTCTTTTCTTTTCCTTTCTTTGTTACTCTGACTGGGTAATATCAAATGACCTGTTTATGACCTCACCGATTGTTTCATCTGTTTGATCAAGTCCTCTTTAGAAGCTCTCTGTGGAAACTTTAGGTTTGGTTATGGTGTTCTTTAGCTCCAGAGTTTCCATTTGTTTTGTTTTGTTTTTTTAAAAATGTCTATCTCTTTGCTGAACTCATTTGTTTGGCTATTTTTTTTTTCCAATTTCATTTAGTTGTCTAGCTATATTCTCTTGCAACTCAGGGATCCTCTTTAAGATGACTACATCAATTTTTTCAAGCAGATCATCAATATTTATTTATTTTGGATTCGTGACTCATACTTTATTTTGTTCTTTTAATTGTGCCATGATTTCCTGATTGTTGATGTTCTTGTGGCTGTGGTGGTGTTGTCAATGCATTTGAATAAACAGGGACTTATTCCAGTCTTTGCATATTGGCTTTGGCTGGGAATGTCACTTACCAGTCAGCTCATTCCAAGATTCTGGGCAGCCTATCTGTCATGGTCTATGGGAAATTTGCTGCTTGAATTGTTACGCAGGTTAGCTTGGAGCCTGGGTTAACAGGTGGGCAGACTTAGCTCCTAGATCCGCTGTGTTGGCCCTGGACCCTGGGTTTATTGCAGGTGGACATAAAACTTGAGCCTGCCATGATGGACATATATTATTGGTTCATAGAGTCTGGTCTCATCCCAGGAGCCACTGGGGTGGACCTTTTGACTGGGTCTGCAGAAGCAGGCTTGGATCCTGTATTCATTGGGGCCATCCTAAATTCCGGATTGACAAGGGTTTTCATGGCACTAGGTTATTTCATAAGCCTGAATGTGGAATTGCCAGCCATTTGCAGGGATGGGCCCGGTGACGGATTACACAGAGACAGTCCTGGAGCCTGGTGCCCCAGGAGCTGGAATGGCTCTGAGTTAGACCTATATGCTGAATATTTGGGGAGAGGCTTGGGTCCTGGGACTTTGAGGACCAACTAGGAACCTGGGTCTCAGAGACAGCCTTGGAGTCTGCATCTATGCCTGCTGGCCTTATGCTGGGGTCTACTGCAATGAGTGTGAGCTCTCGGTCTTCAGATCCTGGGTCTGTTGGAGCATGGGGCTGCAGAGGCTGGCCTGGTGTTGGACAGGCCAGAATTCTGGGTCTGTGGGCTCCAGCCTGGGGTCCGGGGTTCAGTCTGGTGTTAGGATTCTTCTGACGCTTGAAGCCACTGAGGCTAGCCTGGTGCTGGAGTGAATCTGGAGCTGGCTGTAGGTGTTACTTTCAAGTTTGAGGCTGTGGAACCTGGCCTGACACTGGGGCAGATTGGGTCCTGAGCGAGCAAGGACCATTCTGGAGCTGGGGTTGATGAGTACAAGCCTGACACTGGGGAGGGGCTGGAGGCTGAGTCCATAGAGTCCAAAATTGTATTGAGGGTGGTGTGGAGGATGAGACTAGTGGGGCCAGGCTGGTGGTGAGACATGCCTGGTCCCTGCAGAGATCTAAAGCCTGGGTTTGCAGGTTGGCACTGGGGTTGGTCTAGAGGCTTGGTACTTGTGTGCCAGCCTGATGACTAGAACCACAGGGGAAAGCCTTTGCCTGGTGAATATTTGTAGTATTAATATTTTGTTCCTTCATTATACTTTTTGTTTTTCCTTTATTTATTTAATTGCATTACACTTTCTTGTTTTACGTTCCTCGTAAGTTTATGCTGATATCTATTATCTTTCCAAAATATTAGATAATTGCTTCTCTTGTTATATGTTTCTTCTAACTCTTTCTCATGGTGACTTGTTTTCTCTTATGCTCTTTTCCTTTTTTTTCTTTAATTATAAGTTCAGAATTACTGGGAGTATATGTTAAGCACATACTTCGATGACTGGATTTAAGTGCATTTCTTCAGGTAGTATTTCCTTTGCTTCTGCTGGCAGGTGCAATCATTACTAACTCAGGGATGTCTCAAACAAATATTTATTATTATTTTTATTATTTCAAAGACCACATAGAGGCATGTGGTTTTCCAATATATACGAGTAGTGTGAATTATAGCCCAACATAAATGCAAATACAAGTTCATGATAAGAAAGTCTCAAGGAATAGTCTTATCTTTTTTTTTTTTTCTATTTTGCAGATTCATGGAAGAAAATGACAATTATTGTCAATTATTTTTGTCTTCAGAACAGGAATTACTTTCTTCTTAGTTTAACCATTAAGATGTAACCTGTCACAAATTGGAGCTTAATGTGGACATCTCTATTATGATTTTCCACTCTACTCTTCCTTCTGGCATATGGCGTGTTAACATTCTGGCTGTGGAGTATCAGGTGACAATGATGCCACAGGTAAATGCTGTCTGCCAGAGTGGCTTATCCTGACAAATGAGCATTTTCTTGACATTTTTGGCCTCAATAATCCATACAATTTTTTTGTTCAGTTATTCTGGGTATACGAAAAAGTTTGTTCAAGTATTTAAGTGTGACATCTTGCCAGAAATTAAATTCAGTAACATTTGTATTTTAATACTTCTGATTCTGTGATGCCATCTCTTTGTTGTAGTAGAGTATTTATTACATTTCCTGATGCTATGAGAAGTTTTATTCAAAATATTTTGTAACAGTGGGAACTAGAATGATATTATGCAGTATTTATTGTGAAATTCTTAAGAACATTGTCATGGTCTTTAAACAATATATTGTTAGTAAAATTAAATAACACAGCCAATGATATTTTAAATTGTATTTTTATTTGAATTGTTTTCTTTTAACATTTTACCTCCTCTCTGAAGCACATCTCTCGCTGTCTTTCTCTCTCTCTCTCTCTCACACACACACACACACACACACACACACACACAAATATAGAAAAAAAGTTCATCCACCTGAAAATTCAAAACTTCCCGTTAAGTAAGTCTTGGGTGGCAGATTAATTATAAACTAAAATGTCAGCATTTATAAAATATGTTAATGGAAACTATAAATAAGTAAATATATATATATACACACATACACACACACTTTATATATAATCTTACGAGATACATTTAAAACAGTAATCTGAGAAAATTTATATGCTTAAACAATTTTATCAATAAAATGAAAAAATTAATATAAGTTAACTAAATGCCTAGCTCAAAAACTAGGGAAATAAAAATAGCATAATAAAGAAAACAACAAAAATGAACATAAAACTTTTTAAGTAATAGAGAAAGAGTAAATCCAAATGGCAAGATAATATAATGTTTTCTTGACAGAATTAACAGAGTGAGGACCATAAATTTAGCTCAAGAAAGCATAGAATGAAGGAACGGGGAACTCTGCAAAACTATCAATATCAGATTTTTCAAACATTCCATAGATTACTCCAGATCATGGAAAATAAAAGTAGCTTAATTATGAAATAAGTATATGGTTAATACCGAAACCTAAAGCCAGGCAGTACCAAGAATGCAACTGTAATACAGCGATTATCACCATGAATGTCAACTCTATAAGGACATTCGGTAGCTAAATTTTCTCTAAGAAAATCTCTCAGGTCTTTGCTGATGATGAAAGGCTATGATTTCATTACTTTGGAAGAGGATAATGTTTTAATTTTGAAGTTAAAATAAGACTTTCAGATCTAAGCTTAACATACACCTTTCCTAAATTCAAGTCAAATTTTCTCAAATATTTATTATAAACTGTAATAACTTTTGAAGTATTGATCTTCATGTAAACACAAGAAATATCTTAGCTAATTGTTTTACCCATATTTCACACTTTTAAAAGGGTAATGCAATTATGTACAGTCGGTGCCACATATTCACAGATTCCACATCTGTGAATTCAGTCAATTGCAGATCAAAAATATTTGGAAAACAAATTGGATGATTGTGTCTACATTGAACAAATATGAGGATTTTTTTTTTGTCATCATTCCCTAAGCAATATAGCATAACAACTATTTATATAACATTCACATTGTTATAGGTATTATGAGTAATTTAGAAATATTTAAAGTATATATGAGAATACGAGATTATATGTAAATCCTATGCCACCTTACATAAAAAACTTGATCATTCCTGGATTTCGGTATTTACAGGTGGTCCTAGAAACAATCCTCTAGGGATACGGAGGGCCAACTGTATTTTAAAGAGTGCATTTATATGTATTTACATAAGAGATATTTTTAAAAGTCTTGAATAACATAACCTGACTTCTAGAATTCATTTAATTACATTGAGAAATTTTCTGAAGTAATTTCTCAGAGAAAATACAATGCCTAATTTATATTTGGTAAGGTTAAATTTTCTTCTTGAAAATGAGAATTGCCAAGCTTTTCAAAGGACATAGAAAAATGATTACACATGTAGGGAAACAGATTTTGGCATCACTTGACTTTAACATGGTGTTTGAAATAAGCGTGGAATGATGAAAAAGGCATGCATGTTCATTAGTATCTCACATATATTCACAAATGTTGTATGTTAGTATTATGTTAAAATGTAATATTTGCTATAATGGTGAAACTTACCAATATGACAAAAACATACATCTCACTACTTTCCTCCAACAACAATTAATGTTATATAAAATTTTTGTTTCCAATCCAAAATCTTCCTTGATGAAAATAAAAGGATTATAATTTAAAACATCATGATCCAAATCAATTGTGTTTCTCAGTTGCTCTGCGTTTCTACAGTACTTCAGCATCAACTCAAAGTTATTATTTCCCCATTGTAATGTATGTTAGTAATGTTACACTCACATGGCCTCTTTGACCTGTTTTCTGCTTTTTTTTTTACATTAGATTGCTTCATTCAAACCTAAGTCATAATAATTTTCAAACCTTTTACAAGCCACATTAATTCTGAAACATCTTTTGTATTTGCATGAACTGAAACTTCATGTTAGTTATTTAAACCTGTGAAATAAGGTCAAGAATGAATGTCAGTAGCTCCTGGGAAACAAGGGAGGGTTCAGCAGAATTTTAGAACAAGAATGATGTGGGGAAGGATCCTAAGGGCCTCAACCTAATTTCCACTGACCAGAGGCAATTAGTCTGCAAGATGATATTGCTATGACCAGCAAGAAAGTAGACCGAGATCTTCTGTGCTTACTCCATTCAGATGGAAACTCTGACTCAAGAATACCTGTTTCGAAGAGGCAGAAGAGGTTCATGTCATTTTTTTTTATTGAAGATTTTTAAATTGGTGACTTTTAGAAATTTTTATTTTATATAACCTCATTTGACACAAGTAGGTAAACATAGCATTCTGATTCTAAAAGCAACACATTTCACTACAGAAAATTCTGAATATGGGTTTAATCCATAGAGCAAACAACTATAGTCTAAGTTATCATCGGACTTGTGAGCAGGGAAAGGGAGAGCAAGAGGGAGTGAGTGAGTGTGAAGGACAGGGCCAGGAAGTAGGAGACAAGTATCTTAAGAGATGACATCAGAATTTCTCTCATGGTAAGATATCACTTTGTTATCGACATAATTGCAACAAATCATGACAGGAATGAGTAAAAACCATCAAAGAACTATGGCAAATGCTACTATAAATTCAGCACTTAATATGTAACTAGCTCTTCTTAGCACAACAAAATAAAATCTTAAAAGAAGCGGAGATGAAAATAATTTATTGAGGTAGAATAGTCCCATTAACATGGTTAAAGGCAATATCCCCTGGAGGAGATAAGGACCGATATATTTTAATAATTTGGAGATACAACATTTAACATTTAGTTTTCGGATGTGACGCATAGCCATGGAACCACTTTTATTTTTTCTCCCCAATCAGATAAAGCTACCTCACCTCTAGTGGTTAATTCATTTTAACGTGAAGAAACAGAGAGTTTGGGCTGGGTGCAGTGGTCACGCCTGTAATCCCAGCACTTTGGGAGGCTGAGGCGGGTGGATCACCTAAGGTCAGGAGTTCGAGACTAGCTTGGCCAACACAGTGAAACCCCGTCTCTACTGAAAATACAAAAATTAACTGGGTGTGTTGGTGGGCACCTGTAATCCCAGCTACTCAGGGGGCTGAGGCAGGAGAATCACTTGAAACTGAGAGGCAGAGGTTGTAGTGAGCCGAAATCGTGCCATTGCATTCTAGCCTAGGGAACAAGAGGGAAACTTAACCTAAAAAAAAAAAAAAAAAAAAAAAAAAAAAAAAATAGAGAGTGTGACCAACACCAAAACAGTGCAAGACATATATTTAAATGAAACAAGAAAATTAAGTATGTCTTCCCCAGGATATCTGTAGTAATTGGGTAGGATGCTAGAGTTTTCACTAAACATGTAAAGTTTTAATCAAATTACCTAAGTACAGATGGTTCAGGAAGGACATAATAGGAGGCAATTCAGAGACTGATAGACCTCCCCCATAGGGGCAAAACAAAACAAACACCACCAAACATACACTTACTCTAAAAAGAAACATAATCTGCAGAAATATCACTCTATGACAATAGAAATATTTTATACATTAATGGGAGCTGTCTAGATCCTCAAAATAGAGCCTTTGATTTGTCTTACTAAACTTAAAATTTTCCCCTCTCCCGACCAAATTGAGGTGTTTCTTTTCAAACGTGAACAGATAATGTTAAATTAAAGAACTCAAACACATAAAAATACTTGTTGTATAACTCTATTTATGAGAAATGCCCAAAAGAGATACAAAATATACCACTGGCTACCTGGGGCTGTGAGTGGGAATGGGGATTGTAAATGGGCCCAAAGGATTTTATTTGGTGATTAAAAATGCTCTAAAACTGGATTATGGGGGTGAATGCACCATAATGAATGCGAATGTGGGTCGTATATTCCTTATCCATCTTGTAGCTAAGCCCTCTGGAATATATGGTTTCCAGGGATGATGTAATAAACACTTAGTATTTTCTTGGAAAATGTGCACAGAAGTATCTATTATAAAATCATAACATTATAAACTGTATAAATGGCCTACATTAAGAAATGAGGGTAATTATAGCAATTTAGTTGAACACTGTGCAACAATTTAGAATTTAGAATTAAATATTATAAAGTAGATTATTATGGAAAGAAGAAAATAAATAGACTGATTCAACTTAAGAAGTTAAATACAAAGAATAACAAAATTGGCCGGGTGTGGTGGCTCATGCCTGTAATCCCAGCACTTTGGGAGGTCGAGGTGGTTGGATCACCTGAGGTCAGGAGTTCAACAGCAGCCTAGCCAACATGGCGAGACCTGGTCTCTACTAAAAATACAAAAAACAGCCAGGCATGGTTTTTTGTATTTTTACAAAAAATACAAATGGCAGGTGGGTGCCTGTCATCCCAGCTACTCAGGGGGCCAAGGCAGGAGAATCGCTTGAACCCAGGAGGTGGAGGTTGCAGAGATCATGCCATGGCACATCAGTCTGGGCAACAAGAGAGAAACTCCCTCTCAAAAAAAAAAAAAAAAAAAAGGAAGCAAAATTGATTAATAAAATTTAGTTTGGAACTAGTCATTAGGAAATCAAAAGAAAAAATAGATTAAAATCTGCAATTTTGACACATTTAATTAACATAACGAGAGTAAATACAATTATAAATAATATGGTTCAATTGGAAATTGATTATATAAAGTACACTTCTGCAGAGTCATGTTGCAAAGCAGCTATTACAACAAAGTTAAAGATCATTCATAGTGGCCAATCACCCATGACTTCCTAAATATGCATTTATATTCATATTTGTTTTTTAAAGTATGTTCTAAAACTGACTGTGGTGATAGTTACACAAACCTGTAAATATACAAAAATCAGTGAATTGTACATATAAGTGGGTGAATTGCATGGTATGTAAATTATTATCTTAACAAAACTTTTTATTTTTATTTTTAGGACAGAGTCTCACTCTGTTGCCCAGGCTGGAGTGCAGCGGTGCGATCTCAGCTCACTGCAACCTCTGCCTCCGGGGTTCAAGTGATTCTCTTGCCTCAGCTTCCTGGGTAGCTGGGACTACAGTCGCACGCCACCACACCCAGGTAATTTTTGTATTTTTAGTAGAGATGGGTTTTCGGCATGTTGATCAGGCTGGTCTCAAACTCCTCAACTCAGGTGATCCACCCGCCTCGGCCTCTCAAAGTGCTCGGATTACAGGCGTGAGCCACCACGCCCAGCCTATAAAACTTCTTATTTAAAAAATATTTTTGTGAACTTCAAGTTCTGCCTTTTTTAAAGCCAGAAAAATAAAACATAATTACAGACTCATCACAGTCTAAAATAATACGTGTCATGTGTTTTGGACAGCCAGGAGTTAGAGAACAAAGAAGAGATACAAAATCATACCAGGCTTGTCAACTTTTTCCTGAGAATCAAAGATCAAGACCTACCATGTCAAGACAGGAAGTCATTATTCCAGCACAAATAAAGCCAATTATTGGTTAAAATTAGAAGTGGAACACATCCATAAATAAATACATAAATAAATAAAAACATCCTGATAAAGACTAGAGGGATGTGAGGGGTAGAAAAAAGAGTTGTTAGACAATTTTAAATGACAGAATTTTAAAACACTGAAGTCTGAGAGAATGGTAGTCTTTTATTTTGATGTTTTCACTAAAAATGTGAATAACTCATATTTTCCATGAGTGAAATGAGTCAGTTATTTTAAGTGTTAATTACTGGTTTTATAAATACAAACTATATGACTTTGATGACTAATCAAGCACAATGATACTGAGCACTTGCCTTAGGTAATGTGTTTTCATTTTCAATGGAGGTAGAAATCTCATTAAAAATGAATTTAAAAGAAAAAAAATAATTTTGTCTGATGGAGTCAGATCCTAGAGATAAGAATTACAGAGAGAGAGAGAGGTGTACCCACACATATATACTTAACAAAACTAAATATGAAATAGTGAGACACTAACTCATGTTAAATTGCTTTCTATTTACTACTCTTCTATTCCAGCCAGTCATGTTTTTGTAGAGTGATAAGTCATGTAAATACTGAAAAGCACTAATTTGCAAGGCATATACAAAATTGTGGAAGCAAGAAATGGCCTTTTTAAATAATTTTATATGGGCATTGCAGATTTTAGCATCCTGTTGATTTTTAAATCTTGTATAGGCAATGAATGTAGCACTAAATAAAAGAGAGCCATTTATTAAAGTTCAGGGAACTTACCGGTGTGCTGTTGTCCTCTGTTGCCATGGTAACAATATCTTCTATGCAAAAATGGGGTTGGGTGGTTGTAACTATCCACTGTTTCTATGCCTTTGGGAAGGGCATGATGCTGTTAACTTGGAAGCATCGTAGATGGGCTTAAGTTTAAGAAGTTCAGAAAAGAATCATAATGCTCATTTACAGAAGAGGATTTTTTTTTAACTGTACACATAATGGGAAGAAAATAGGACTCAAACATATGGGACATTATTAGTAAGGAAAGGTAGGGAAAGAAAAGTTACAGATTTTGTGTTATCCACTTCTGTAACATTTGATAAAATCCCTCATCATTTGAACTAATAATAATAAATTATTTGAGCATTTAAAGAAAATTCACAAGGAAGTGCTATGTATTTTCCCTTCACAGAATATATTCTATAGCTTTATGTTATGGCTGATCATCTGTTTAATAAAATTTCAATGCAGCAAAATAAACTCTTGGGGGAAAGTTCTATTCGTCTCAAACACTTTGTTGAAATTATATAATTCTGAACTGTATAGTGCCTTCGGAATACTATATTATTTTCTCAATTTTCAATAGTAATCCAATTTCTGTAACTTTCAGCTCAGTGGATTTTGAATAACTAACAGAAAGTATGTAGCTTAGCTCACAGGGAAATACCTTTTTTATTGCTTCTAAGATATTTGTTTCTTGCTATATTGAAGGCACTTGCTATTCTCAAATAGATTTTCATTTGTCTTGTGCTCAAATAAGTGAGTTATAAAATTGGGTCAGAAAGGGGAATGCCACTGAATAGGCTGTATTCTATGTATTATGGATCTGGCTGTGTAGTAACTGCAACCCTGATGAAATCTAGCTCTTCATCTATTGCACATCTTCACCTGCCCGGCTGAATGTGGCTTGGGACAAATACAAGATGATACTGATTAGCCACATTCTAAATTTATGACTATGAATATTGACTGAGCATTAATATTGTCTGACAATGCTGCTACTTCCTTTTTTTTTTTCTTTTTCTTTTTTTGAAACGGAGTCCTGCTTTATTGCCCAGGCTGCATTGCAATGGCACAATCGCCGCTCACTGCAGCCTCCACCTCCCAGATTCTAGCGATTCTCCTGCCTCAGCCTCCCAAGTAACTTAGACTACAGGCACGTGCCACTGCGCCTGGCTGGTTTTTGTATTTTTAGTAGAGATGGGGTTTTGCCATGTTGTCCAGGCTGGTCTCGAACTCCTGGCCTCAAGTGATCTGCCCGCCTCAGCCTCCCAAAGTACTGGGATTATAGGCGTGAGCCCCTGCACAGCCTATACTTCCTTATTTAGACAATTATTTCACACTATCCCTTCTGTTTCCTCTGACCTCCTCTACTACTCCCACCTGTCCATCCTTTTCTAGCTAGTGTCCTCCTTACAGTTCTTTCTTATGTAATTTTGTTTTCATGACTTCTGTATTCTATTCTCCCTCTCTCTGGAATACCATTCCTCCATATATTCACATGGTTAACCATCGTAGTGTCTTCAAATCTTTACTCAAATGTTGCCCTCCCAGTGAACTGTTCTCTGGAACTTCTATTTAAATTGCCACATCACAAAAGTTTCTGCACACACCTACCTGACACTTTTAATCCCTGTTACTTTTCTCTAGTTTTTGCATTGCTCACGTCACCTTCTATCACACTATTTAATTTAATATTAATTCTGTTCCCAGTTTTTGGGCAGTTCCCTCAGTAGCATTTACACTCCAAAGGATAGGAGTTTTTGTGTGTCTTATTGATCAGTTTGATATTTAAATGTTTCCCAAGCACGAAGAAGTTATTTAATAGGCATTTATTGGATAAATAATTGAATAAATAAGTTGGTTCTCTGCCTGCTTTCCAGGTTTTATTCCTCTCAAGTATATAGTGCCTGGTTTCTTAGAATGATACCAAATATTTTCCCTCTTTGGAGTCCTGAATGAAACTTTGACATAGGCCACACCAAATTAGATCACCACTTTGATTTTGGTTTATAAAATGTTGTTATGTACATTTTTGCTTTATTTGTATTGTTAAAAAACAGTGTTGTTATTCTATGATAGTTCAAATGGACTCATAATCACATATATCAACTAGACTCCAAATGTTTTGATACATTTAATCCATCTTTAGTATGGTTCTGGCAAATTAGTGTTGTTAGGCATGGCTAAAATTTTTGCTCAAAAGAGCAATATGTCCATTAGCAAATACAGTTTTGAGTAGATACTATCATTGTACTGTGTACATATACCTAGTTACATTTAGGTCTTTAGTGACAAAACCTGTAGTGAACAAAATACAAAAGGTTTTATGTTATAATTCCTAAAATTTTTGTTGTTATTTAATGTCTTACTCAATTTCTCTTTTAAAAAATGGCAGAATTAACTTAAAACACATGTGAAATGTATTCACTTTCTACTTAAATTCAATGTACTGCATGAAATTCTGTTTTCCACCTACTTTATTCTAAGACTCCATTTATGCATGTGTATGTATAAAAGAAAAATGTGTGTTTGTATTGGTTGGTTTATTTATTTAGAACATTATGTTGGGCACTCAATAAATGAATCCTGGTGATATAAATATAAATAAACCATAATATTGAACCAATGCTTCTGTTTGGAAATAATCAATCGTCACAGTCCAGTTGGAAATAGAGACACAGCAACATATAATTACAATAAAATGTAGTGAATATGGCATATCATAAATAAATATATCTTTTTAAATAAGGACTTTAAAATCTAATAGAAGAACAAAGAGACAAGGAGAATTAAAGGCAAATATGGCTGTCAGGATTTTGTTTAAATATAATCTATAGTTATTTCATTAATTAAGATGAAAGAATGCTACAACAGTAGCTGACTTTTTAAACTAAGACACATTCAGATGACACATTGATTTTGATGAGCTACTGTGATTTTTCTAACAGATATTTGTAATAAGAAGCTTTAAGCGTTTATCTGGAATTAGTGAAAGGGGTTGTGAAAAGAGGTAAGGATTTAGGAATAATAAAAATATGGCTCATTTGAGGAGAGTGGACAGAATTGAGTTGAAGTAAATGTGATGGTGATTGTCAACTAGAAGGACTATTCCACCTTGAGGTATGTATATCTAAACCTGGTGAGTGCATGGTGTGAGATTATTATGTGATTTATAAGAGAACATTTAGTATTGTTAAAATACTTTATGAACGATATATTTGGAAAACAAACAAAAATATATTAAATGGTTAAACTACAGAACATAAATATGCACAAAGTTATCTTCACGGATGGAGAAGACAATCCAGTTATTTGCATCCAGACTCTTCATAAATGCTCTCTATGGATGGACATATTTTTTAAAAACTGCTGTGGGTAAATGGTTTCTATTTATATAAACATGTAAAACAACAGAATTAAAAATAAAATCCTAGAAATAAAATCCAGGATTTCACTGAAATCATTGAATCAGAAGTACCCATGGTAGATCTGGGTGCTTTCCTAGAGTTGAGAAGCAGCATTGTCTAAGTACACTAGGCAGTGTTGTATTAACAGGATTTATTGGAGCAATGAAGGATCTACTGAAGCAGATTGTTTTGGTAGGAAGTTTCTGCTCCCATATCACAGCTAAAGTAGCATTTTCCTATAACCGAAGTTAACAGACCCAACTTCCCAATTCCCAAATTCCATGTAGGGCATTATGTTCCCACAACCAGCTGTTGTAGAGATCCATTCGTCATTCCCAGGTTTTGATGAAAGTGGCTAACTTTGGAGCTAACAGTTTAGAAACGAGCATCATGATTTATTAACAGATATAGCAGTGTCCTCAGGGGCCAAAGTGCATATTTGTGGGGGAGTCATTGCTGGTTTCAGTTCAGGCCTTGCTCTGGCAGCCCGTCTCATTATTTGTAAGTATCTGACACCTTATATTAAAGCCATTTTTATTTAAAATAGCTAAAGTGTGGTTTTTGTTGCCTGCAACTCATATTGTGTTTGATACCAAAAGTACGTCTATGTAATAGATGTTTTTGGATGGAAATGTAATCTGTTTTATTGAAGTCAGTGAGAATCTGATTGATGTTATAGGACAGGAAGCTGTTGTTCCATATGCTACATAGAGCTAAACCCTGATTACTGACATTATCATTTGTGTTCAGCTGGAATAAATTGTCCTTTGAAAACAACTTGAATAGGTGGAATGACAAATGACATAGTAAAATATGATAGGTATGGTAGATACAAGGTAGGCTGTCCTGTGCAAAACAGAAATAAAACACCAGTTTATACACTTTAAATTATCTCCAGGGATAGTGACTGATCCAGAGATTTGTTACGATTTCATGAAGAGAATCTCTTAAACTTTTAAGCTCCAGGGCTCATACAGACAAAATTAAGACCTAGAGTTTGATCCAACAAGTTTCTGAAGTAAATGTAGAATGACTACAAAGCATTTCATGAAATAGTTAAGACATTCACTTGTGAATTGTAAAGCTGACATTTTACAATTTTAATTGTAAAATTTTACAAAATTTTCAATAATTCTGACTATACTGCAAACAAAATATTTCATTTCTATGCCAACAGAAATAGTTCCTAATTTTCTGTTTAAAGAGGCTTGCCTGAAACAATACCAAATCTCCAGGTATATCACAAAGATTACTGCCTAAATAAAATCTTAAATAAAAGAATAGTTGGTGAAACTTATTACAAGATCCTTTTATTCAGTTGTTTTGTCTGTGAAAAAAGATATTTATTCCTTGAAAAATTAATGTAAGTTAATTAAACATTAGATAATGCCTCCAATTGAATATGGTATTTACACAGGACAAAATGGTACACAGGTATTAACTGGAGAATAATTTTTACTTCAAACAAATGAATAGAAGAATTCTGCTTTCAGTAGACGGGGACAGCAGAACACGTTTCTGTTTTTCTCAAGTATATATCAACTCTCCTGAGAGATAATGATCATTTCATCATGCCATAGAACATCATGTTGTTTCAATGCATTGGTGATACCATGTTTACTGAACTTAGCGAATAGAAAACAGCAGATATCTGTATGTATCTAGATGGGGTACGTATATGGCAAAAAGTGGCCTCTTGCTTGAATAGAGTTTCTTAGGATTCAGTGTTCTGATACCTGAAATACTGATTCAAATATGAAAGATAATTTGGGTGGTCCCCTGTACACTCTACCATTATGAAAGATATACTGTGCTCGTATATGAAAGAATCAAATACCACATTTAGGCATACTTCTTTGGCTCCTCTGCTGTGATTATGGTGTACTTTTATGGTGTTTTTTATGCATATTTGCTTGTGGTCCATAATATTTCATGAAACTATAAATTTATACTTTTCATCAAATTTGGAAACTTTTCAGCTATTAGCTTTTCAAATATTTTGCTTCCCCTTCCTCACCCAAACCCATTTCTCCTCTCCTTTTGGGACTCCAGATACATCTAAAGTAAACTGCTTGATTTTTTTCCTCCCATAATACTTTGTTCATTTTTTCTTCAGACATGTTTCTCTCTGTGTTTTAATTTGTACTGGTTTATTGTATATCTTCAAATGTACTTTTTAAAAATATTTTCTTCATTGATGCTAAATCTGCAGCTAACTCCACCCAGTGTATTTTTATCAGATATTTTGTTTTTCATCTCCAGGAGTTTAATTTGGATCTTTCTATAACTTCCCTTACTTGCTTAATTATGTTCATGCTTTTCGCTATATTTTGAATATGTGGTATGTATTTATAATTGCTCTTTCAATGTCTTTATCTGACAATTCTGTCACTTATTCTTATGTATCTACTAATTAATATTATCTTGATTATGGATTATATTTAGTATATTTGCATGCCTGATCACTTTTCTTAGATGTCAGATTTTGTGATTTATATTTTTAGATGATATATTTGTATTTCTTCAAAGAGTATTAGGCTTTTACTGCAATGTAGTTGAGTTACTTGGACTCAGTTTGGAACCTTAAAGCTTACTTTTAAACTTTGTTAGGGTGAATCCAGAGGAGTCTTTAGCTTGAGGCTAATTTCCCCTCACTATGAAGGCAATACTCTTTGAGGACCCTACTTCTACTTGACACTCCATGTAGTAGGAGGTCTTTCCATCTTACTGATGAGAACATAAAAAGTCAATAAGTCTGTGGGAGCTCTTGAGAATTTTCCACCTACTTTCCGGCAGTAACTTTTTTGTTTTTTTGTCTTCCATATAGTTTCCTTACAACATGGACAGATCAGCAGCCAGATAACCATTTGTATAGACTCCTTACATATATATGAGGGTTTTTCTCTCTCTCTTTCTGTGCGTACCCATGTGGCAACCAGGGACTGCAGTAGAGGGAATGGGGAGATATTGGCCAAAGGGTAGAAAGTTGCAGTAGTAAGTAAGTTGATTGCCATGCTGTTTACAATAGAAAAGACATGGAATCAACCCTGGTACCCATTAATGGTGGATTGAATAAAGAAAATGTGGTACAGGTACACCACAGAACACCATGCAGCAATTAAAAAGAATGAAATCATATCATTTGCAGTAACATGGATGGCGCTGGAGGCCATAATCCTAAGTGAACTAATGCAAGAACAGAAAACCAAATACTGTATTGACTTATGTTCAACATGCAGGTCTGTCTTATAAGTAGAGGCAAAACATTGAGCACACATGGACATAAACTAGGGGAAAACAGATATTGCAGACTATTAGAGGGGGAAGCGAGACCAGAGGGTATAGGTTGAAAAACTACCTATTGGCTACTATGCTCACTACCTGGATGCGATATACTCCTGTAATAAACCTGCATATGTATCTAAATAAAACTTGAATTGAAAAAAATGATGAGTAAGTTCAGGAGTAAGTACAACATGATGACTACAGTTAATAATACTGTATTGTATACTTGGAAATTGGTGAGAGAGTCCATTTTAAGTACTCTCACCACACACACAAGGTAACAATGTGAGATGATAGTTATGTTAACAAGTTTGATTGTAATTATTTCAAAACGTATATGTATAACAAAAGATTTTGTCGTGCACTGTAAAATACACAATTTCATTTGTGAATTATATTTCAATAAAGCTGGAAAATAAAAAAAGAAAGACAATTACATCCATTCAATACCTGAATTCAAAGGTAAAGCAGATTTAAGAACTATTTGTACTTCATTTTTAGCATACTTGCTTTACACTTTTAGAACAGCATAATGATCAAAATGTAACAATTTTTTTTTTCAGTTCTTGTTTTCAAATCTTGGTCCAGCCTTTATTATGAGTATATAAAAAGAAAAAAGTATATTTTTTCCTTTTCTCTCATCTCCGAAATGCTAGTAAAAATAGTTCTGTGAAAATTAAATGACAATGTACATTAATCACCTTACATAGATCTTGGCAAAGCAATTTCCAAATAAACGCGAGCTACTACTAAATGGGCAGCCCTTAACGTATTTGGCCCTAAATTCTTGCGATAGATGTCAAATTGGCATTTGTGCACAGTTTCGCTTTGGCTTATGGGTTTATTAGACTCAACAGCATAAAGCAACAACACTGGTAATTCAACAGATATTTCAGCCATGGAATGGCTGTGCTTCCAAAGTTAACTAAAATAGTTAAATATCAGCCAGAATGAAAAAGAGAATTTTATTACTGTCCTAATTGCTGGCCTTATATTCAAGTCAATGATAGGACTTACAGATCGTAGATAGAAACATACTTCTATATATGACATTTCCCCATTCTCTGAATTGAATGTTAGCATTTCTGCCTTCGATTTCCCACCACTTGCTATCTGCAACACATTCTTTTTCCCAAATAAGTAAGACTCTCTGGTGGCACCTTGAAGAGAATTAAAGGAAGAAACAGAGTTAAACAAGTTAAACAAGTTAGAAATTATAATTAAATTAAATCTATATTAATTTGTGTTCAGTTCGCAGTTTTTCTTTAAACATTATTTGCCTTTTTGTTGTTCTTTGTGAGAAAATGCTTAAGGTTTAATCACATGAATGACAAATGTTCTTAAGCTTTCAGTAAGTGCTCAATCATTTTAAGATATAAGTTCTGCCAACTGTTGTCAGCAGCAAATCGTACACCTTTTAATATCACAGCATGGTTCATATTTTCTATGATCAATTAAACCCTAAGAGTATATAAACTTAGTTATATCAAAACTAACTTTCACATATGGATCTCTTTGAAAAGAAAACTGTGAAGGGTTTGACGTTTACCAGAGCAACCTGGCATACCAGTTGAATGTCAATATTCCATTGTTTATAACTTTAATTTTATTCAGAGTTTACAAAATAATATTTACTTGAAAATATCAAATTTGGGTATTTTTTGATAAGTGCCGAAAATTTGTTCATCATGTTACATAAATTATGTTTCCCTTTGTATTTATCCACATAGTAACTTTCTTTTGAATCTAGTGATACATAATAAAATAAAAATGGAATGTTTCCCTGTAGTAAATAATAAAACTTACGATCTTGATGGTTTTAATTTTGTCTTCATCACTGGAAAACACATTTTTATTAACTAATACGTATGTGGTATTAAATGTATTTCTTTCTTCCCATTGAAATATTAATTCTGATGTTTTCAAATGATTTCACATTACATACAATCTCAAATCAATTTGAAAGTAAATTTGTTTTACTTTTAATTTCCAAATTCAAGGGTAAATCAGTTTAAGAACTATGTGTACTCTATTTACAAAGAGAGTTTTGTAAACTACATATAATAGACAAGTTTTACTATATAGAGACTATCGTATTAAAGAAGACTGTCTATATTATTTCAGACTACTTCTGAAATTGAATTCACATATTTTTTTTCTTCAGAAAAAACCTAGATGTGAAGAAAGAAAGCAAAAGGTTAAAATAATACCCTAGTGGTTTTCTATATATACAGATAGAAAAATAGAAAGGTAAATGACAGACAGATAGGCAGTTGGATCAATAGACATATTTGCGGTAGTTTGGTTTTGTTTAGTACCCATAGTAAAAATTATGTTTTGTATCAGGACATGGACACACCGCCCCCCTACACACACACACAGACACACATTGGAACACACACCCATAACGAAATTTTCAAAATAATTTTTATCCATTTTATAAGGAGTGTGATAGGAAGAATAGTGGACATCAAAGGTTTCCAAGTCCTAGTCACCAGAACCTGTAAATAGGTTACATGGCAAAGGAGAATTAAGTTTGCAGATGGAAATTAATTTGCTAATTGGCTGACTTGAAAACAGTGAGATTATCATGGATTATTCAAGAGGATCCAATGAAATCACAAATTCTTAAAAGTGAAAGAGTCACAGTCAGGGAGGAAGATATGATAAAAGACTTAGTTAGAAGTGATTCCCATCATAGCTCTGAAATTGAGACCTCAGGACCTTCAGCCAAAGATGGCAGAGTGAGAATTTTACCCAGCTGTTTTCCTGGGGAGACAGGCCTAATTAAAAGTAGTGAATCTACATCAGAATTAGTTGTAAGCTATTCACAGTCCAGGTTTCCAGCCTCAACTCCAGAGACTGAAATTTAGTACATCACAGTGAGCCTAAACATTGTTTTGAGTTTTTGATTTTGTTGTTGCTGTTGTTTTTCATCTCTTCATGTGATTTTGATGCAACCAAGTTTGGGAAATACAGAATTAAAACACTCATGATTCCCAAAGGACGATGGCAGTGAGGGGTGGAGTGATGTGAAAAATGGGCCTACCAAAATCACCTGGGAAGTTTTTTCCTAATTTCATCTGATTCTTCATCTACACCTAGTAACTCTCTGTGTAATATAGTGATATCACTTCAGAAATTTGGGAAGAATTTAAAGATTTGTGTAATTGGATAAAGATCCCCAGGTAAGTTTCACTGTCCCTCACTGCTTTTACAACAATTGAACTACAGATTTGGTAGAACTAAGGAAAAAATTCTTTAAAAAATGTTTTAATGAAGTTTTGTTTGTTTGTTTGTTTGATTTAAATGCACTAGACATTAGTGAAACCAAAATGGGGAGATAGCATAAGGGACTGACAAAGACTCTAGGACGGGAGCCAAATGAGTGAAGCTGGGAGGAGAGCCACGTTCAATATGCCTGTATGTATCATGTCATATTTATGACAGGAATTGTGAGGCACTTTAGGAAGCTTTGGTGATTCCTTTTGAAATGTAGCAAGGTCTGCAATACCCTTCCTACCACAATCATTTAAAAGGTGCAAAGGGCTAGGCTAAAACAAGGAATGGCAGGCAATGGAAGACTGATCTTAGGTTTTTATAAGAGAAAGCATTGACATTAGGGTAATTATTTTAAAGCTCATCTTGATGAAACATCAGCAGTACACTTAAGTCTGTTGTATGCATTAGACTTCTCATTGTAAAAGGGATTATGATGACTTAAGTAAAGATTGCATATCATACCTCATTCAGAGGTGTTTTAGAAAGAAGACCAAGGTTAGATGATTTGCTCATAAATGTTTACTTGAGCTGGGAGTGCAATGTAAAGTCCTTCGTGAGAATAACTTCTTACATACCTAAAAATGCATTGTAAGCTGTCACTGTTATTTTGAATTCCCAGTTACGTAACTAGGAGAAAAGTATAATTCAAAATACAAGGGACTACACTGCCGGACATTTTCTGAACCAATTTTGAAAAGATTATTTCCTCCAACTAGTATATTTTAACCTGATTTTCTTTTATTGCCGGGCTCTCACGCTTCCCCAGGCCATCTCCCTTAGGTCATAGAGGCTGTATCTTACATATGGTGTGGTAAATTATGGAGGGGTAACATATGACTCCCCAAAACCAGTTGCTTGCAACAACAAAGACTTGTATTGCTCGTACCACAGAACACAGTCCACTGTAACTCAGCTGTGGCCCTGCTGCAGGTCATCTTCATTTTGGGACCAAGCTTTTCTCATCAACCTCTTCCTAGAATATCACCAGACATTATATCATTGTGGAATAAGAAAAGGATAGAAAAATGCATCTATACATACATATATATGTGTGTGTGTATATATATATGGAGAGACAGATACACACACATATACAAATATACACACACAGATACACAAACTTCTATGGGTGTGTGTGCATGTGTAATGTATGTAATACAAAATCATTTTAAGCATATAACAAAATTGTAGTTTCATGTTGTATAAATAAGCAAACGGAGACTAAATGCGTCTTAAATCAGTGATGTGCTGGAGCCAGCTTGCAAAGGCTTACGAGAGCTGATTATTGACACCTCTTCCCAACTCCGTATTTATCCAGATACAGCACATTGGTAGCTTGAAACCAGCCAGGGTGGGAGCACTTACATGGCAACACTGCAAATCAGGGCTGGCTGAGGTCTCTTTTTCCCTGTAGCACACCACTGCTTAAATGTAGCAAAAGTACAGCTAAATGATAGTCCTTAAAGTAGAGTACAGGGGTTAGAAGTTTTCTTAGAGCCATGAAGGAGTGAGGATCTGAAGCTGGTCAGGGCTGATCCACAGGCAGAAATCGTCAGGCTGTCTGTTACTTTAGCTTGCATATGTTGCAAATGAGACAGAAGCAGAAAACTGTTCTTTCAGGACAAAAGTCTAGCTGCACCACCTGGTTAGCTGCAAACACAAATCAAATAACTAAATTTACTTTTCTAGCTCCTTGAACACAATGTTTACACAAGGAACCTCAATGGACTCATATATTTTAAAATGTTTATTCTTGATAGATGGGGTTCTTTCTACACACCATCTGCTTAAATTCTGCAGTGAAGTTAATGATCCTTTTAAATCCAGGATAGAACAGATACCCGATACAAACTTACTCATGGTACATTTGTTTTTGTTATGTTTTCTTTTTAAAAAATGTCATGGCTATTTGCCTGAGAATGTATTTTTTACATTAAGCTTATTCATAAACTTTACCAGAATTGTATAATAAGTGCTTTAAAAGTCATTTCAAGTGGATTTACACTCATACCTGTGTATATGTAGGTCTTGTCCTCATACCTAGCATCAGCAACAGCAGAAAGAAAATATATTACAAAGCTATATTTTAAATTGTTAAAGTTTTATATACTTTAAGTTATCTAAATTACAATAACTTTTTCTAGATATTTTCACACCAAAACTCTTCCTCAGTGGTAGCAATATCAAAAGCTTTTATGCATCTAAGACTTTTGTTTCTTAAAGCAATATCATATTGATGCTCATATACAAATAGGTAACATTTAGATGGACAAGAACAGATAAATATTTTTAGAAAATGCAATCATTCAATGCATATTTTCTGAAATGAATAGTTATCTCACACATTTTCCTTTTTATAGAGATTTATTAATTTATTGATGATTATTATTTACTTATTGGGCTGTTTCAAAACATTGGTATCTTCAACAGAACTGCAGAAATATTCTTTGCGTACATAGACGTGTATTATATATACCTTTGCATGCTCGTGCTAATGTATCTGTAGGAAAAATTCTTGATAGTCATATTAGTGAAAAACTAAAAGAAATATGGTTTGAATTAATTCGTATAGTTAATTCATCCTGTTCTATGTATCAGTTTTTCACACATATTAAAAAGGATTCATGCAAACTGTTTGCAGGTATAAATTCACTGTTGACCATGTCCTTCTCACACTTCAAAGGCATACATCTCATATACAAATGTGTATTATTTGATAAAATTGCCATAAAATATCCTTGATAAAAATAGTGTATATTTTTAGAGATGACAGAGAAGCACTAATGTATTCCTTGATGAAGCAAATGTAGAAAATATAGGTTCATTCGGGGGTCACCATTGGCAAGTGCTTTACTTTACTTGATCTTGGGCAAAAGGCTGAGAAGTGATAATTGCCTTGCTTGAGTCCTAAATATTTATTTTTTTGGAGAAAACCTGACCCAAATTGGAGCAGGAAAAAAAATCATCCACTTTGCAAAGTATTGCACTCATAGTCTTTTCCACATCTTTTTTTTTTTTTTTTTTTTGAGACGGAGTCTCACGCTGTCGCCCAGGCTGGAGTGCAGTGGCGCGATCTCGGCTCACTGCAAGCTCCGCCTCCCGGGTTCACGCCATTCTCCTGTCTCAGCCTCCCGAGTAGCTGGGACTACAGGCGCCCACAACCGCGCCCGGCTAATTTTTTTTTTTTTGTATTTTTAGTGGAGACGGGGTTTCACCGTGGTCTCGATCTCCTGACCTTGTGATCCGCCCGCCTCGGCCTCCCAAAATGCTGGGATTACAGGCGTGAGCCACCGCGCCCGGCCCAACATCTTTAAAAAATATATAAAGAAAGTTAACGTAACTTAGGCTAGGTAGCTCATTTAGAGTATAAACCATCATAAATATTGAGCAATGTTGCAGTTTCAATGTTTATGTGTGGGCCAGAGGGCAGCTATGAACATTTCACATATACCAGTAAAAGCAGAGATTTTTTAAATGATAAATTAATGATTTTAGGAACTAAACTCATGGGATTATGATAATTTTTTCAAAGTGGATGTTAAGTCTGGATAAAAGGTTCTTCTGTTTTGTTGCCTTGTGGTTATCTTAAATTGAATTCTAAAGAGAAATGAAAGGACTTGCTACTTTAATGATATTTAAATTAAAAGAATTTCATCAAAGCATTCAAATTGGAAAGGGAGAAATACAATTAAATCTACTCATAGATAACATGATCATATATGTAAAAAATTTTAAAGATTCCACACAAAAACTAAATAATTTAGTAAATTAAATTACTATTTAGTAAACAAATTTAGCTAAGTCACAGAATACAAAATCAGTGTATAGAAATCAGTTGTGTTTCTATAAACTAATATGAACATTTCAAAAATAAAATTAAGAAGCTAAGAAAACAATTTCATTTACAGTAACATCAAAAATAATAAAAATTCTGGCCGGGCGTGGTGGCTCACGCCTGTAAGCCCAGCACCTTGGAAGCCGAGGCAGGCAGATTACGATGTCAGGAGATTAAGACCATCCTGGCTAACACGGTGAAACCCCGTCTCTACTAAATCACACACCAAAAAACCAAAAAATTAGCCTGGCGTGGTGGCGGGTGCCCGTAGTCCCAACTATTTTGGAGGCTGAGGCGAAAGAATGGTGGGAAGCCGGGAGGTGGAGCTTGTAGTGAGCCGCGGTCTCGCCACTGCACTCCGGCCTGGGTGACAGAGCAAGACTACCTCTCAAAAAATAGAAAGATAGATAGATAGATAGATAGATAGATAGATAGATAGATAGATAATACAAATTCTTAGGAATAAATCTAACCAAGAAAGGGAAAGACATATGCTGAAAATTCCAAAATTTTGGCCAAAGTAATTAAAGACGACACCAATAAATAAAAAGACATTTCACATTCATGATTTAGAAAACTGAATATTGTTAAGATGTCAATACTAATCAAAGTGATCTACATATTCAATATAATCTCTACCAAATAATGTGTGTGTGTGTGTGTTTGCAGAAACAGAAAAATGCGTCCTAAAATTCACCTGAAATATCAAGAAACTCCAAATACCTAAAACAATCTTGAAAAAGAAGAATTAAGTTGGAGGTATCACACACACAATTATGAAAAATAAGAATAAATTTGGAGGTTTCACATTTCCTGATTTCAAAACTTATTGCAAATCTACAGCAATCAAAACAGAGTAGTGGGACAGGCATAAAGGCAGCCATATAGACCAATGAAATACAATAGATATTCCAAAAATTACCCTCACATACATGGTCAAGTGATTTTAAACTTGGGTGCCAAGACCATTCAATGAAGGAAAAGACAGTCTTTGTAACAAGTGGTGCTGGAAAACTGAATAGCTACATGTAAACGAATAAAGTTGGACCTTTACTTACCCCACACTCAAAATTAAATCAAAATTAAAGGGTCAATGTAAGAGCTAAGGCTATAAAGTCTTAGAAGAAAATGTAGGATAAAAGTTTAGGACACTGAATTTGACAATAATGTCTTAAACTTGACACCAAAAGCACAGGCAACAAAGCAAGAAAATTAACAAATTGAACTACAGAAAAATTAAAATTTCCATACATCTAAGGGCACCCGTCAACAGAGTGAAAAAGCAACCCAAAAAATGTGAGAAAATATTTGCAAATGACGCATCTGACAATGGGTTAATATTGAGAGTATATAACGAGCTGCAATTTAAAAACAATAAAAATGAACGAACAACACAATTTAAAAAAAATGGGTAAAGAATTTGAATAGATATTTGTCTAAAGAAGATAAGCAAATCACCAATAAACACACGAGAAGATGCTCAATATCACTAATCATTAGCAAAATGCTAATTGAAACCACAATGAGATATGACCTCACACCCATTAGAATAGTTACTCTAAACAGAGGAACCAACAAAAAACACCAAAGGAAATCAAGTAAGCAAACAAACAAAAAAGCCCAGAAAATAATTGTTGGTGGGAAGTGGAGAAATTGGACCCTTTGTGCACTGTTGGTGGGAATGAAAAACTGTGTAGTCACTATAGGAAAAGTAAAAGGAAGTTCCTTAAATAATTAAAAATAGAATTACCATATGTTCAGGCAATTTTACTTCCGGATATATATCCAAAAGGGGTGAAAATAAGGACAGAAAGAGATTTGTAAACACTTGTTCATGATAACATTATTCACAATCCAAGTGTTCATCAATACGTGTGGTAAACAAAATTTGGTATATCTGTTCAATGGGATATTATTCAGTCTTAAAAATAAAAGAAATTTTGACACATACTACAATATGCATAAATTTTAAGGACATTGTGCTAAGTGAAATAAGCCAGTCATAAAGACATAAATGCTGTATAATTCCACTTATATGCAGTACCTCAGTAGTTAAATTAATAGAGGCAAAAAGTAGAATGCTGGTGGCCAGGGGCTAGAGAGAAAGAAGGATGGGAAGTTGTTGTTTAATAGGTACAAAGTTATGTTTTTCCAAGGTAAAGAGTTCTGTGGATGAATGGTAGTGATGAAAGCAAAACAATGTGAATGTACTTAATGTCACCGAAATTTACATTTGAAGATAGTTAAGGTGGTAAATTTTATGTTCTATGTATTTTATCACAATTAAAAATTTTTAAATAGCAATATGATCACAAACTTTTAATTGATATTGAATTCCTAATATTCTAAGGAAATTATATATTTAGTATATGTGAGGAAAAATAAAACTGTTCCCCCTCATTAGAAAAATATAGTACTCAAAATATTATAATTTGTAATATTAGTATTAATAAGAAAAAATGAAGAGGTGGGTTTTAATTTACAATTTAATGACTTGTACATCAGGAAAAGAATCTAAGAGTTTTGGAGTGAGTTTATATTAGGCTTCTTAGAGTTTTACAAACTTATATACCATTAAAACTCCCTGGAATACTTTTTTAAAATAATATATATTAAATACTCATTGCTACTTTGAAACTTGTGTGTGTTGTAGTACTTGAAAAGTGAAAGATGGTAAATATTCCCTCCCCTTAAAAGACAACAGGGTTGTAGCACAAAATAAAGTTAAGCTCACATTTTTAAAATAAATAAATGTATTAATTGCTCTTAGCTACATTCAGATACAAAAATTTGGTACCAACAAAAATATCTATGTTCTCTAAAGTTCAATTTCCCTGTCTACATTAATTATTATTATCTTTGGGGTCCAACAACGTGCTTATATTTTTAAGCATGTCTGAATTCTGTATTTTAAAAAGCCCTAATAAGATTCTGTTCTCAATCAATGTCTTCATAGATAAATTATTTCAGAACAACTTGAGCACTTATGCAGTCTAAAAATGATCATCCTTCCTAATTGAAATACTCATCAGATTTTATTATTCATTTGTGATATAAGAGCTTAAACTGCTGTGCATAATTATTAGAGTGGATATTTCTGGTCTGTCTGTATTGTTTATAGTTAACAGAACTGAATTTTGTGGATGCATGAGGCACCCTTGTCTGGAGAAAGGATATAGCCACACAAAGAGTATAATTGATACTAATTATACTTTGTAATAAAATGGGGAGGCTCCAGAATAAAGTGGCTCCCTGTATGCAATTTTCCACATTCATCAATCATAGCAAACCTCTGTGAAAGCTGAAGCCACAATATATCCTCTTAGAGGGGAAAAAAGGGAATTAATGGGTACTATAGGACTTCTCCAAGAAAAGAATGCTTAGCCTGCAGCCTGTGATTACCTGTATTGTTTGAATCATTAGAAATGTCTGGTTATGGTAAGATTTGTTATTTGTGTGTGTTTCATTCAATAGTTCAACCCTTTTTGCTCACACAAGGTATAACTCTAATAAAAGACATAATAGAATTCAAGAAAAAATTTTCTACTGACACAGAGAAGAGCAATACATTATATAATCTAAAGACCACAGATTACAGGAAAAACATGCAAGAAGTTATATTTGTCAAGTGAAATAAGGTAGAAATCTCCTTTGTAAAGCAGGAACTACAGAAAATTGGGGAATAAATAAGTAGAAATAGAAATTATAAAAATTAAGTCATAAAAAACTATTTTCAGTCAAAGACTAAGTCAAATGGACAGAATTTTAAAATAAGACAGCAAATGTAAGAACATTACTTGTTAGTGTAATTATTAATATAGAGCTACAGGGTATAGTTTGCTATTTAGAGCTTGATAAAGGAAAATGTACCATATTCTTAAGTAATCATAGTGCATTTATAAAAGTTCATTATGCATTAGGTAAAAACACTATAAGCTACATAAGGTAGCAGTAAGACAAATACTATTTTAATTAGAATATAATAAAAACTAAAAATAATAGCAAAATAAAAACTAAAATATTCCTCCTAGAGCAAATCAGTGTTATTACGCTAAATAATGCTTGGGCCCGGAGAAGAAGCAAAATTGTAGACTGTTTAATGAAAAATGATAATAAACATGCCAATATCATAATCTATGAAACCTAATTACAGCAATGATCATTGAAAAATGCAAAGCTTAGTTATATTAATTAAAATGGAAAAAGGAAGATAAATTATTAACTCTTGAAACTAGAAAAATAAAAAAAAAACATGACAATACTACTTCCCCCACTCCCAAAAAGAACTAAAAGTACTGTAATGGAAAATACAAAAACATATTTTAATATGGTTAAAAAATTAAATGAATAAATGTAGGACTAATAGAGCTAATATTAAAATTTTACAAAAGGTCAGATCTTAAAAAAGAAAATAGACAAAATAAACTATTAGCCCAGTAAATCATAAAAAGACATAGCACAAATATGGAAGTTAAGAAATCACAAAAGAATAAAATAACACAAGTATACAAAATAATAACAAAGGGAAGAAATAATTCTTGAAACAGAAATTTGTGCAACTAACTTCAAATAAACTTTATAATGTATATTAAACAAATAACAAAAACATAGAAAGACATTGCAAACAGAAAAATCGCCATAGAACTAAAATAAAATCATGAAATTTCTCACTGCCTTTTTCTTATCCCCCACACCAATAAAGGTGTCATGCATGGATGCTTTCACAGAAGAGTTATACCAAAATTTAAAACTCCAGAAATCTTAATACTTCTTAAATGATTCCAGATTATAGATAAAGTAAGAAAATTTCCAAATTGTTTTTATTAAGGAAGTGTAACATTGATTTCTAAATCAGATAAAGAAATCATAAGAAAAAAGTCTCACTTATGATTATTGATTGAGTGATTCTAGGTAAAACTGTTAGCAAAAAATCCAGCAGCGTATCCAAAATGCTGTATTATTTTTCAGCATGCTATGATATTTTTGGTATTGACATTTTCAATATGTTATATGGTATTTTAATATGTTATTTTACTATTTTAACATATTGTAAAGTTTCAATTATTTTAAATAAATAGTAATCAAGCCAACATTAATACAATGATTAATACAATTGATATTTCTTAGGAGAAAAAAATCAAACAATTATCTCTTTACAATGCTAAAAAGCCATCTGACAAAACCAGCATACTTTACTGATAAAAATCACTTGAAATAGAAATTGCAGAGTATACTGTTAGCATGGTAAAACCCTTGGGACAGGAAAAAGAGAATGATTATTATTTTTCACCTGCTAGTTAATGTTTTATTAGCCAGTCTAGTGATGCCATCAGTCAAAGGAAAAGAGATGTACAATAATTTGAAAGAAAATGTAAGATTATTATAGATAATAATATACTATATTAGAAAAACAAAATGCAAATCTAAATAACAACAAAACTCAGAAAGTTAACAAGATATAAAATTAACATCAAATAAATAAATTTTAATAGTCTTCATACATACAAACAGTAACAATTCATAAGATATAATTGAAACTAAAATTTCTTCTGTTAGTAACACTAAAATAAAATATATAAGCATAAATATAAGCAAGAGATGTGGGAAATGTATGTGACAAATACTTAAACACTCCCAAACAAAAGTTATAATAGAACAAATAGAACACCACCTCTTTGAAAGGAAAAATCAACATCATAAAGGTGCCTTTATTTTCTTGTTAATATATTAACTAAATGGAATAATAGTGAAAGGAGCTGGGCACATTCCTCAGCCCCGGGCTCAAAACTCCCTGAGCCCAGTATAAACAGCACCTGGAAAGTCTCCGATAAGGGGACAGCCGTTCAAGGTTACTGAAAGCGCAGGAGCCAAAAGAATTTCTTTGTTCCCCTACAACTTTCGGGCTATAAAAAGCAAACGCTCGCATTGTTTACGGCACATGCAAACCAATGATCCATGTATTCCTAAATGATGTTGATATGCAGTTTTAGATGCCTCCAGGGAAATGCAAAACTTTACAAATACATTATAAATCACTAGCTAGCATATCTCATTCTTGTATTAATCAAGGGTGAGTACCAGTCTTCCAGGTGTTCCCAGAAAATACCACAGTTTCCCCACTCCATCTGCAAGATTCCTCTGTACTTACGAAGGTATTTAAAACAAACGGAAAAAATAAGCTCTAAAAATTATGCAAGCCATGCTCAGATGTCCATATCTATCGATCTAGTTTCTCTTTTCATATTTATCTATGTCTATATATCTATATCTGTATCTCCAACATGACAGGAGAGACCAGGTTAGGAATATTCAGAGACACTGGCCAAAGGTTTTCCTTAACTGATAAAAGACATTAACCTATAGATCTACAGATTCAAGAAGCTCAGATAACTCCAACAGAAAAAATAAATAAGTAATAGACAAAACAAACAAACATCCCAGCAAATATCAGTCATACTGTGGAAAATTAGAAACAAGAGAATTTTTCTTTTTTTCTTTTTCTCTTTCTTTCTTTCTTTCTTTCTTTCTTTCTTTCTTTCTTTCTTTCTTTCTTTCTTTCTTTCTTTCTTTCTTTCTGTCTGTCTGTCTGTCTGTCTGTCTTTCTTATTTTTTTTTTTTAACAGAGTCTTGCTCTGTCGCCCAGGCTGGAGTGCCGTGGTGGAATCTTGACTCACAGCAATTTCCGCCTCCCGGGTTCAAGCAATTCTCATGCCTCAGCCTCCTGAGTAGCTGGGATTACAGGGGTGCACCACTACAACTGACTAATTTTTGTATTTTTAGTAGAGATGGGGTTTCCCCATGTTGGCCAGACTGGACTCGAACTCCCAACCTCACGTGATCCACCCACCTCAGCCTCCCAAAGTGTTGGGATTACAGGCATGAGCCACTGCATGCATCCAGTCAGACTCTTAAAGCAGTTCTAATGCCAAAGAGAACATGTATACTGACTTTAAAGTGGACTTCCTAAGAAGAAAATGGAATCAAATATTGTAAGTGCTAAAAGCAAACAACTATTAACCTAGTAAAAGTATTCTTTAGAAATGAAGAAGGCAGAAACATGTTTTCAGACAAATAAACCTGTCCATTTACTATCAGAAGACCTCCTATAAAAGAAGCGCTAAGTGTTAAATGGAGTTATACAGGAAGAAGAAAAATGATCTATACAGGAAGAAGAAAAAGGTCAGGAAGGAAATATGTAAATGTAAGTAGGAATAAAGAGTGCTAGAAAGAGTAAAAATGTGAATATTTATAAATTATTATTTACTGACAATGCAATGATAGTAATGCCTTATGGAGTTAAAATAAGACAGAAGTAAAATTCATGAAAACAATAATGCAAAAATGACATGGAACAAATAGAGTTAAGGTTTTAAAAACAATAATCTTCATTAGATTCTAATAAGGGAAGAAACGATGTTTAATTCTAAAGGTAACCCATAGAATACGTGACTAACATAAGGACAAATAAAGTTAGAAAAGTATTTATTTAATTCAAAGCAAATCACATCTTAGCACATTATGACAAATCATCATTTTAGTAAGTCTAAGCTTATGGTTCACTACGATAATAAAGATATATTGACAGATTGATTTTAGTCATTGTGTTGTAAAAGGATTTAACATATTCACTAAAATTTAGAAACTAGTGTATAATTTTTATAATTCTCTTGAACTTCAAAGGCTCTTGGCACCAGCTGTCACTATTTGATCAATATACTAATTGACTAAGAGAACACAGACTGTTTAGGAACGTGGGAATACTGCTACAAGCACACAGGCCCTGGATTTGACTAGTCTCACATTTTAATTCTTGCCAAAAAAATATTAATAATCTTTGCTCATGTGATTTTGATCTGCATTGCAATCAGTACTTTTCAATGAAAAAACTACTTCTGCTTCTTCCCTATGTAGAAAATTTATTCATCAACATAATATCTATTCTAAAAATCTACCGGAATTACAATTCGTGGCCAAAATTTATGTTGGTATCCTTTATGTTTTCTCTTTGGTGTCTTTTAAAATACCTAATTTTTAAAAAGCTATTAATTTTACTATTGTCTATATATACAGTGCATTATGTGTCTATTATAATTTACATGTGGAATTATTTCTAAAAATTCTCTAAATATTCCTGTAGATAATTTAATTTGAGCTATTACATAAAATCACTTTATTTAGATAAGCCATTACCTTTGCTGATGAACTCAGTGAAAATCTTAAAGCTAAATTCATAACTCATGTAATTAACTACTTGAGAGTATTAAAATATATTGTATACATTGTTGTACTTCCTGCCTTCCCACTTCTTCACAGCCTGCATCAATTTCTGTATCTGGTACATACTCAATAAGTATTTGTTAACTGAATGAATACAATAGTTTAAATCAAAATGTAAATTGTCACAATGTCTTTGTAGAACAAATCTACATCTCCAAATGTAACATAGTCAGTTTTTTCCCTGGAGATGCTCTTCCATGTATTATTTGATGTGGTAAACCATTCATAGCAGCTATTGCTAGAGGTAGCAGTTCCATTTTAAATTATATACTAATTGCATTAAAATGATTTCAGAAAAAAATGTTAAGTGCCTTTACAAATGTCATTTTTATTTACTCTATATATTTAAGAGGCATTCAGGGAAGCTTAATTATATCTAGAAAGTTTTTCATCTTATGTATCCATAGTATCCAATAAACCTATCATAATTTTCCTTTCTTAAATCACACCAAAGGATATTATTGTTATCTCTTTCCCTTAACTCCTTTACCTTCTAAACCTTTGGTCACTTATAAAACATTGACTAGGACTGTCAATGTTTTGTGGAGTAAAAACATTGAGTGGAGGTAAAAACCAATTTTGAAAATAACAGGTGTTCAGTTAAAATAATATTTTTGGTTGGTTACAAAACTTTGATGAATCTAAAAACTAATACATGACACGAATCTTCAACTATCAGGAGTAACTTGAAGATCGAGTAAAAAGTTATATTTAACCTCCAAATAATGTAATTCTAAAGGAGGCTTAGGTTTTAGGAACAAAAATAAAATACATTGGAAAATGAATCTACTTACTAATCCTTCATATATGGTAAACTGCTAAAATATTGTGAAACCTCTAACCTATTCCATTTAGTTGTTGACATTTTCTGGAGAGAGATATCAGATCTGATCATCATCCACATAGTTGCTAAGCAACTGATCCATAAGATGGAAGTAAAGTGCCATGTTCATAGGCATTGTAGAATGTGACTGCCCTTAAATTATTCCAGTAATAAAATTATACAGAAATACAAAAATACAGGATAAAGTACTGAGCCCTCAAATGCTAAACTAAAATTGCTAACCTTTGAAAAGCTAATTACTGTAGCACAGAAATCAGTACATAATCACTTTGCCCATTTCAGAGGAGATATTTTCACTTCACAAGTACTTCACATGTAATAGGAGTATTCAAAAAGCAATCTAAGAAGGATATGCTGTTTAAAAGGAAATAAAAATTTTCATTTCCTTCTTTGTGTCTATATTTTTAATTCATGTACTGAAGTTGATGGCTAAAATTGAATTAAATGTCAAGTTATTATCACTGTCATTTCTAATTTGGGTGACTTAAAACTTTCATATACGATAGAACAAATTTTTTAAAGAAGTGAGAACTAAAAAGTATATTAGTCACATCAGATGGGTTATAACACCCACAGAGTACATTTTACTAACTAGTTGCAATTAATTTTAGTAATAATCATATGGTTCAGGAGAGGAACAATAACTATATTCACATGAACAGAACAATAAAATAACAAGTAGGAGAATTTCTTGATTGTCTAATAGAGACTATATGTAAAAATGGATTCTGCAGTATAAAACATAGTTGCATTAGTATTCAGTAGTAACTGCCATGAATGTAAGAAAAATCACTAGTACACACAGTCCCTTGATTTAGGGCAAAAAATAGATGGCTTAAATTCATGCCCAGAGAGTAAACTCTCAGTCTTGAGACATAGTCTCCTTCCTTCCTTGTTATAAATTTTAAAGAGACACAGATGGTAACCCACTACAAATTTATGACAGCCTAAAATAATCTAGCCAAGTGTTAGCAAATGGTTATAAATGTCATGATTTGTTTCTGCTTTCAGATTTACCCCAGAGCATTCTACACACATATGTTCAATATATAGCACATAGCAAACTTCAAAGGAAAATGAACATGAATTGTACTCTTCCATTCTCTTCCCTTCATAAAGAGGGCAATTTTAAAATGTTTATTTTTACTATGATTCATTGATGGCTTCAAAAGTAACCATTTTACTATGGATGGAGTCATGTATTTCTTCACAAAACATGGTAATGAAAGGTGAGAGTAAGTAAAAAGATATTTCAGGCTAAATTTCTAAATTATCCTCATGGGAAGTTTTCTGAAACATTAATTTAACAAAAAAGCTAAATTAAATACACAATTTTTTTTTAATAAACTCACTACTTGAACACTTAAAATAGTCAAAGGTTGGCTGGGAGCGGTGACTCAAGCATGTAATCCCAGCGCTTTGGGAGGCCTAGGCAGGCAGATCACGAGGTCAGGAGTTAGAGACTAGTCTGACCAACATGGTGAAACCCCGTCTATACTAAATACACAAAACTTAGCCGGGCATGGTGGTGCATGCCTGTAATCCTAGCTACTTGCAGAAGAATTGCTTGAAACTGGGAGGCAGAGTTTGCAGTGAGCCAAGATCGTGCCACTGAACTCCAGCCTGGGTGACAGAGAGACTACGTCTCAAAAAAATAAAAATTAAAAAAAAGCTAAAAGTTACAAGTCAATGTCCTACTGTGTTGACTTAATTTACATTTTGCCTATTGTTTAAAAACAGTGTAAAGTGCCTCTGAGAGTATTTTTTAATGCTTAACATTGTTTCCTTGATGTTTCTCATAGAAATAGATGTTCTTGGTGTTTCTCCACAGACTCTCTGTGCATAAAATATGTAGATGATGTGTTTTTCCCACTAGTACATTTAGTATTTCTTATACAATTTATGGCAAATGAGTCATGCAAAAAATTATAACTATTAAGTTTTTTAATATTTGAAGTTTATTCCCATATTTCCTCATTTCCCTTTCCCTGAAATACAGTTTACTTTGAATTTGTAAAAATTCTCTAACTCCTTTCAGATTTCATGGGTGAAAATCAGTCAAAATAACTATTAGGCTAGTAAACAGGAAATAATTCCCATTTTTAATAAGAATAATTTTTCTCTTTTCTTAACCTCAAATTAGAATATCAAAATGAGCTAATTCTGCAATCATCATACAAATTTGGATGTGTCTTTTGATTCACAAATCTGAGAATACACATTTAACAGACATATTCGTCCCTGAGGTAAAGTATGTTTCGCCTGTTGAGCAGAATTATTTTCAACTGTATTTAATTCTAGGCTCACTTTTAATTCAACTTTCACATGCTTGCATCTTAGTTTACAAAGTTGAATATTTACAAAAAGAATGAAAAGCACATTTTTCTTAGTTTCTTATTCTTTCTGAAAAAAATGTATATTTCAAAGCATAAGAAGTCAATCTTTATATGTAGTTTGGAAGAGATTCTCATGCTTGAAAATGTATACTCTAATTCATTTCCTCTATTTTAATTGAGAAATCAATTTAAAATTTTAGTTCCTTTTCATTTTCTTATACAAAATAAGAGAATATTATTCAAAGAAGTTCTTATTCCCTAGGTTAACAACCAATTGACAGATTTAAAGGAAAGAATAACAATTCCTCTTACTGTGAATTATGGCCAAGAGATTAGAAGCTACTTAATATTTATTCTGATTCAGAGAATATTAATAATATGAGTTCATTTAGAGTTTCTTAGAGTTTTACAATTCACAATATGCTTAGACATTGCTTATTTGCCTTTACTTATACCACCTTAAGTTAGATATTATTATTCCCACTTTTTCAGGTGACAAGATGGCTTAGGTCAAATGATTTGTACAAAATTCTTCAGATGGTCATGGAATTGACTATTGTTTTTCAATCGTAGTGCCACTTATGCAATTGAAGGTCTTTGAGATCCTTCATTAGAGCCATGTGCAATTTGACCTTAGAAATGTAAAAGCACTGTTTTCATCTTCTCAATCACATAGCACTGTTTTCTGGTGACCAAGATGAACACTTAAAAATTACTTATTTTCTCGTCTGATTCTTTCACTAGTAAGCTAAGACAGTGATTCCAATAGGGGCTTTTATAATACACCCAGGAAGTAACATAGTGTTTTTCGGTGGGATATCTGTTTTCAGCCTATACTTCAGTCAAGACTTATTCTTGCCTATGAACGTTTCAGATGGATTTTCTATTGCTATAAATGCGTGAAAACTTTGATCCTAGACATAGAGCATCTGCAAAGGGGCTGAATAGCAAATCCTTAGTAAAGACCAGAGCAATAAAATAAAATAAATTATTTTAGAAAATGAAGCGGATAACTCCAATTATGCAGAACACATCGAATGAAACAAATTCTTAAACAGAATTGTTATGAATTGAATGTTTGTGTCCCCTTCACATCTACACCTTGATATCCTAATCTCCTAGCTGTGGCTGCATTTGAAGATGGGGCCCCTAAGGAAGAAGTTAAGTTGAAATGAGCTCATAGGAGTGGGACTTGATCCAATAAGATTGACGTCCTTATCAGAAGAAATGCCAAAGAGCTTGCTCTCTTTTTCCTTGTGCACATGGTCTACAAACCAGGATGGAGTTCTCACCAGATATCAAATAGATGGGCATCTTGATCTTAACCTTCTAGCCTTGAGAACTGAGGAAATAAATTTCTGTGGTTTAAGCCATCTAGTCTATAATATTTTGTTATTGCAGTCTTAGAAGACTAATACAGGGACACTAGCAATTAAAAAATGTGGCAGATTTGTCTTCAATCCATTCTTATTTGATTTTTATATGGTGGGAGGTAGGGGTCTAGTTTCATTTTTCTGCATATGGATATCCAGTTTTCCCAGCACCGTTTATAGAAGAGACTGTCCTTCTTCCAATTAAAAAATTAAACAAATGTCTATGCCCTAAACTGCAAGCTGTTATTAATGTTAAGGGCATGTAATTAAGAAAAAGGTAGACTAATGGTATGTCTTCTTTTGAGAAATGTCTACTCAGATGTTTTGCACATTTTTTAATCGATGATTAGACTTTTTCCTATAGAGTTGTTTGAGTTCCTTATATATTCTCCTTACTAATCCTTTGTCAGATGGATAGTTTGCAAATATTTTCTCCATTCTGTAGGTTTTCTCTCCACTTTGTTGATTGCTTCGTTTGCTATATAAAAGCGTTTTAACTTGATGTGATCCATTGGTTGCCTGTGATTGTGGGGTATTACCCAAAACAACTTTGCCTAGTCTAATGTACTGAAGAGTTTCCTCAATGTTTTATTTTAGTAGTTTCATAGTTTGAGGTCTATGTTAAAGTTTTTATTCCATCCTGATTTAATTTTTGTATATGGTGAGAGATGTGGGTCTAGTTTCATTTTTTTGTGTGCAGATATCCAGTTTTTGTTTGTTTGTTTGTTTGGTTTTTTTTTTGAGATGGAGTCTCACTCTGTCTCCCAGGCTGTAGTGCAGTGGCGCATCTCAGCTCACTGCAAGCTCCATCTCCCAAGTTCACACCATTCTCCTGCCTCAGCCTCCCAAGTAGCTGGGACTACAGGCGCCCGCCACCACGCCTGGCTAATTTTTTGTATTTTTTTTTTTTTTTTAGTAGAGATGGGGTTTCACCGTGTTAGCCAGGATGGTCTCAATCTCCTGATCTCATGATCCGCCTGCCTTGGCCTCCCAAAGTTCTGGGATTACAGGTGTGAGTCACCATGCCTGGTGGCTATCCAGTTTTCCTAGCCCCATTTATAGAAGACACTGTCCATTTTCCAATGTATGTTCTTGGTAATTTTTTAAAAAATGAGCTCACTATAAAATTATGGATTTGCTTCTTGATTTGCTATTCAGTTCCATTGGTCTATGTATCTGATTTTATGCCTGTACCATGCTATTTTGGTTACTACATATTTGTAGTATACAATTTGAAGTCAGGTAATGTGATTCCTTCAGTTTTACTATTTTTGCTTAGAATAGCTTTGGCTACTCTGGGTCTTTTGTGGTTCCATATACATTTTCAAATTTTTTTTAACATTTACTTGAAGCATGTCATTGGTATTTTGATAGAGATTGCATTGAATCTGTGGATTGCTTTACATACTATGGACATTTTATATTTATCCTTCCAATACATGAACATGGAATATCTTTCCATTTTATTGTGCCCTTTTCAATTTCTTTTATCAATGTTTTATAATTTTCTTTTTAGAGAACTTTCACTTCTTTGGTTGAGTTAATTCCTAGGTATTTTGTTTTATTTGTAGCTATTGTGTATGAAATTAGTTTCTTGATTTTTTTTTCAGATTGTTTGCTGTTGGCATATAGAAATACTACTAATTTTTGTATATTGATATTATATCCTGCAACTTTATTGAATTTGCTAGTTTTGATCATTTTATGATGGAGTTTTAGGTTTTTCCAAATATAAGATCATATCATCTGCAAACAAGGATACCTTTTTTCTCTTTCTTTCTTTCTTTCTCTCTTTCTTTCTTTCTTTCTTTCTTTCTTTCTTTCTTTCTTTCTTTCTTTCTTTCTTTCTTTCTTTCTTTCTTTCCTTCCTTCCTTCCTTCCTTCCTTCCTTCCTTCCTTCTCTTTCTTTCATAAAGCTAAGAGGTTTCATTGGCTCATGGTTCTAGGCCATACAAGGATGGCACCAACATCTGCTCAGCTTCTACTGAGGGCCTCAGGAAGCTTACGATCATGGTGGAAGGTTAGGAAGAAGCAGTCATATCACATGGTAAGAGAGGGAATAAGAAGGAGAGGGCATCCTAGAGTTTTAAACAACCAGATCTCATATGAACTAAATGAGCAAAAACTGACTTATCACCAAGAGGATGATGCTAAACCATTCGTGAGAGATCCATCCCCATGATCCACTCACCTCCCACTAGTCCCCATCTCCAATATTGGGAGTCATATATCATCATGAGATTTGGCAGGTACAAGCACCCAAACCATATTACCATTTCTCATGTGACAATGAATGGGAGCCATTGTTTACAGGTGTGGACATAGAACATTTTTGGCAACGTTAAAATATAGCCCCTAAATTCCTCACCAGCATTCCTATTGAGAGGTGGAATCTCTGTTTCCTCCCCTTAAATCTGGTCACTGATTTCTTGACTACTAGAATGTGGCAGAATTGACAATTATGTTAGAAGAAAATTCCAGCTCCCACTTCATATCTCTTGGGATACTTGCTTTGGAAATACAACCATGCTGTGAGGCAGCCCAAGTAGGCTCATGAAGAAACCCACAAGGAGAGGAATCCAGGTCTCTGGTCCTCAATTCCAGCTGAGCCACCACCTGACAACTAACATCAACTTGCCAGCCACGTAGGGGAACCATCTTGGAAGTGAATCCTCCAGCCACTTCATAAGATGAATAAATTGTTGTTAATTTAAGCCACTAAGTGAGTTTATAAAGCAACAAAACTAGAATACGGATACTTGATTCTTTATATGTGAACTTTTTCTTTCTCTTGAGAATAATTTACAATCTTTCTTTAATGACTCATAAAATGTAATGTTAACTATTTTTCTTTTCTTTCATTTTCTTTTTTTTTTTTTTCTCTGCAATTTGGTGATCTTTTAAAATAACAATAGAAAATAATATCCTTCAATTCTGGGGTATGTCTTTGACAATCTTCCTCCAGTAATTTTCTTACCTTTATTTTCTCTGTCCTTTATATCTGGAACCCCAAATGAGACAATTAGATCTCCTGATTGATTTTCTAATTATCTTTCCTTTTCTTCGTATTTTTTTCTCTATTTCTCTTCCAACCCTGATATTGAATGTTTAAGTACAGTTATCAAATATTTAACTTCCAAGAGTTCTATCTTGTTCTTTGATGCTACTTTTTAAATAGGATTCTTTTTCAGTGGATCAAATATATATCTTTTCTCTCTGGGGATATCAATCTTCAGGATTTTTTATTTTATATATTTTTATTTCCAGCTTATATTTTAAGTTTAGGGGTACATGTGCAGGATGTGCATGTTTGTTACATAGGTAAATGTGTGCCATGATGGTTTGCTGCACAGATCATCCCATCATCCAGGTATTAAGCCCAGCATCTATTAGCTATTCTTCCTGATGCTCTCCCTCCTCCCACTCCCCACTCTCTGATAGGCCCTAGTGTGTGTTGTTCTCATCATATGCCTATGTGTTCTCATCATTCAGCTCCCACTGATAAGTGAGAGCATGCGGTATTTGGTTTTCTGTTCCTGCGTTAGTTTGCTAAAGATAATGACCTCCAGCTCTATCTATGTCCTGACAAAGGAAATTATCTTGTTTCTTTTTACAGCTCCATGGTATTCCATGGTGTATATGTGCCACATTTTCTTTACCCAGTCTATCATTGATGGGCATTCAGGTTGATCCCATGTCTTTGCTATTGTGAATAATGCTGCAATGAACATAAACATGCATGTGTCTTTATAATAGAACAATTTACATTCCTTTGGGTATATACTCAGTAATGGGATTGCTGGGTTGAATAGTATTTCTGCTTTTGGGTCTATGAGGAATCTCCACATTGTCTTCCACAATGGTTGAACAAATTTATACTCCCACCAACAGTGTAAAAGCATTCCCTCTTCTTCACAACCTTGCCAGCATCTGTTATTTTTGACTTTTTAATAACAACCATTTCAACTGCTGTGAGATGGTATCTCATTGTGGTTTTGATTTGCATTTTCCTAATGATCAGTGATGTTGAGCTTCTTTTCATATACTTGTTGGCCACACATCTATCTTCTTTTGAGAAGTGTCAGTTTGTGTCCTTTGACCACTTTTTAACAGGGTTGTTTTTCTTCCTTGTAAATTTGTTTAAGTTCCTTAAAGATGTTGGATATTAGACCATTGTCAGATGAATAGTTTGCAAAAATTTTTGCGTCTGTTTACTCTGATGATAGTTTATTTTGCTGTGCAGAAACTCTTTAGTTAGCTCCCATTGTTCAATTTTTGCTTTCATTGCAATTGCTTTTGGCATCTTCATTATGAAATCTTTGCTGGTGCCTGTGTCCTGAATGGTATCACCTAGGTTTTCTTCCAGAATTTCTGTAGTTTTGGGTTTTACATGTAAGTCTTTAATCCATCTTGAGTTAATTTTTGTCTATGGTGTAATGTATGGTGAGTTGATTTTTGTTCTATGGTCCACTTTAAATTTTCTGCATATGACTTGGCTGACCAGTTCTCCCAGCACCATTTATTAAATAGGGAGTCTTCCCCCATTGCATGTTTTTGTCAGGTTTGTTGAAGGTCAGATGGTTATAGCTATGTGGTTTTATTTCTGGGTTCTCTATTATGTTGTATCAGTTTATGTGTCTGTTATTGTACCAGTATCATGCTGTTTTGATTATTACAACCTTATAGCATAGTTTGAAGGCAGGTAGCATGATGTCTCCAGCTTTGTTCTTTTTGTTTAGGATTGCCTTGGCTATTTGGGCTCTTTTTTGGTTCTACATGAATTTTAAAATAGTTTCTTTTTCTAATTCTGTGAAGAATATCAATGGTCATTTAATGGGAAGAGCATTGACTACATCAATTGCTTTGGGCAGTATGGCCATTTTCATATTGATTCTTCCTATACATGAGCATAGAATGTTTTCCCATGTGTTTGTGTCATCTCTGACTTCTTAACAGTGGTTTATAGTTCTCCTTGAAGATGTCCTTCACTTCCTTTAATAGTTGTACTCCTAGGTCTTTTATTCTTTCTGTGGCTATTATGAATGGAAGTTCATTTGTAATTTGGCTCTCGGCTTGCCTGTTGTTGGTGTATAGGAAAGTTGGCAATTTTTGCACATTGATTCTGTATCCTGAGACTTTGCCGAAATTGCTTATCAGCTTAAGAAGCTTTTGGGCTGAGACAATGGGGTTTTCTAGATATAGGATCACATCATCTGCAAACAAAGATAGTTTGACTTCCACTCTTTCTATTCAAATACCTTTATTTCTTCCTCTTCCTTGATTGCCCTGGCCAGAACTTCCAATACTATTTTGAATAGCAGTGAGAGGGAGCAACCTCTATCCTCGTCTGCATTTCTCATTTCAGAGAGGGAGTCTTCAAGCTCTGAGGTTCTTTCCTCCACTTGGTCTATTCTTCTATTAATACTTATCATTGCAATGTGAAGTTCTTGTAGTGTGTTTTCCACCTCTATCAGATTGGTTATGTTCCTCTGTGAACCAGCTAATTTTGCTGTCAGCTCCTGCATTATTTTATTATGATGCTTAGTTTCTTTGCATTTGGTCACATGCTCCTTCACCTCAGCAATGTTAATTTTTATCTACATTCCTAGGCCTGCTTCTGTCATTTCAGCTCTCTCAGCCTCAGCCCAGGTCTGGGCCCTTGCTGGAGAAGTGTTGCCATTATTTGGAGGAAAAAGGGCACTCTGACTTTTTGAGATTTCAACATTTTTGCATTAATTCTTTCTCATTTTTGCGGGCTTATCTCCCTTCGCTCTTTGAGATTGTTGACCTACGGATGTGTTTTTCGGGGGTTTTGTTGTTGTTGTTTTCTGTTTGTTCTTCTTTTACCAGTCAGTACACTCTTCCATAGGGCTTCTGAGGTTTTCTGGGAGTCTGCTTCAAATCCTAGTCATCTCAGTTTTTCCCATACCTATAGGTATCACCAGTTAAGTTTGTGAAACAGCAAAGATGACAAGTTCTGGAGCTCCCTTTCTTTGCAAGCTCCGTCCTGGGGTGGGTACTGACCTGTTGCCAGCTCCAACATACCTGCAGAAGGTGGTTAGAGACCCTGGTTGGGAGGTCTCGCCCAGTCAGGAGAAATTGGATTAGGGATCCTCTTAACAAAACAGTCTGGCTGCTTTTAGGTAGAGCAGCTGTGCTGTGTTGCAAATCCCCTTAGCTTTCAATTTGTTTGGGGTCTTCAAAGTCTACAGGCTGGACTATCTGAGACACCTGAACTGCAAAGGGGGCAGCCTGCCCCACCTTTCAGGCACTTCCTCCCTGGCAGAAATTGGAACTCTGTTGGCTGTAGACACAGGTGGGTGTGGCTGGAGGCTCCAGCTGGGAGGATCTGCCCCATGAGGAGGAGTGGATCAGGGTTCTGCTTAAACAAGCAGTCTAGCTACCCATGGGTTTAAACTCTCCAAAGCCCCAGGATGGACACCTCAGTCATTCAAACAATGAAGGTGGTGGTCTGCCCCTCACCTTGTAGGGGCACTCCATCCCAGGGAGAGATCAGAATTTGCCTGTGTAATACTGTTGGGGGTCACTAAAGTCTGTGGCTGGGAGGTCCTGCCCAGTGAAGAGGAATGGATCAGGGTCATGCTTAAAGAAGCAGTCTGGACACTTTTTGCCAGAGCAGCTGTGCTGAGGGGACCCTTTCTCCTATGGAGCATTTGAATTCTCCAGAGCCTACAAGCTGAAACAGCTGAGTTGATCAAACAGCAGAGACGGCAGCCCACCCCTGCCCCACAAGGCCTCCATCTCATCTCAGGGAGGTTCCACCTTGTTGCTGGTGGCTGACTGGAATTCCAAGCCAATGGATCTTATCTTGTGAAGTGACATGGAAATGAGGCCCACAGACTGATGCTGCTCAGCTTCCTGGATTCAGACCCTTTCCTAGGGTTGTGTATGGACCTCCCACCTTGCCCATCTTGTCCCACCAGACACCTTTGTTGGGGATGTCTGGAGCCAGAGCATGTAAAACTCCTGTGTCTCTGCGCATGCCTGAGAAGCTGCTCTGCTGTCACTCCACAGAGCTGTGTGTGTGGGACCCAAGGCCCTGGTGGCCTGGGCTCACAAGGGGATCTCCTGATCCATGGGTTGAAAAGATACGTGGGAGAAGTATGGTTTCCCAGATTCTCACACTCACTCACTGCTTCCCTTGGCTGAGGGTGTGGGTTCCCTTGGCTGTGTGTCACTCCCAGGTGGGCCATCGCCCTACCTTGCCTTCCTTTATTCTCTGTGGGTTGAGTTGTTTACCTGATCAGTCCCAAGGCGAGTACCTGGATATTTCAGTGGAAGGTGCTGTATTCACTCACCAGCCCCTTTCATTGATCTCCATGAATGCCATGGACCACAGCTTTTACTAATCAGCCATCTTGCCCCTCCCTCTCTATTTGTTTTTTTTTTTTGAGACGGAGTCTCGCACTGTCACCTAGGCTGGAGCGCAGTGGAGCCATCTCATCTCATTGCAAGCTCCACCTCCCCGGTTCATGCCATTCTCCTGCCTCAGCTTCCCAAGTAGCTGGGACTACAGGCACCTGCCACCATGCCCGGCTAATTTTTTGTATTTTTGGTAGAGACAGGGTTTCACTGTGTTAGCCAGGATGGTCTCGATCTCCTGACCTCGTGATCTGCCTGCCTCAGCCTCCCAAAGTGCTGGGATTATAGGCGTGAGCCACCAGTTGCCTTTTATTTTGTTCTTTTGCCTGACTGTTCTATCTAGGACTTCCAGTGCTATGTTGAATAACAGCAATGAAATTGGGCACCCTTATTGTTTTCTGGAACTCAGTGGAAAGGCTTTCAATTTGGCCCCATTCAGAATGATACTAGCTGTATATCTGTGTACATGGCTTTTTTATATTGAGGTGGCTTTTTTATATTGAGGAATATTCCTTCCATACACAGTTTTTTGAGAGTTTTTACCATGAAGGTATGCTGAAACATATCAAATTCTTTTTCTGCATCGATTGATATAATCATATGGTTTTCATTCTTCATTCTGTTGACATGATATATCACACTGATTGATTTGTGAATGTTGAACCATTGTTGCATCCCTGCGATAAATCTTGCATAGTCATGATGAATAATCTTTTAAATATGTTGTTAAATTTGATTTGCAAGTATTTTGTTGAGGATTTTTGCATCAATATTTATCAAGGATATTGGCCTGTAGTGTACTTTTCCTGATGTGTCTTTGTCTGCTTTTGGTATCAGGGTAATACTGGCTTTGTTGAATGAGTTTCAAAGTATTCCTTCTGTATTAGTTCATTTTCATGCTGCTCATAAAGACGTACCAGATACTGAGAAGAGGAAGATGTTTAATTTGACTTACAGTTCCACATGGCTGGGGAGGCCTCAGATTCGTAGCGGGAGGTGAAAGGCACTTTGTAGCCAGCCGCGGTGGCTGAAGCCTGTAATCCCAGCACTTTGGGAGGCCAAGATGGGCAGATCACGAGGTCAGGAGATCGAGACCATCCTGGCTAATATGGTGAAACCTCGCCTCTACTAAAAAAAAAATACAAAAAACTAGCTGGGCGTGGTGGCGGACGCCTGTAGTCCAGCTACTCCGGAGGCTGAGGCCGGAGAATAGCGTGAACCTGGGAGGCGGAGCTTGCAGTGAGCTGAGATTCGGCCACTGCACTCCAGCCTGGGCATCAGAGCGAGACTCCGTCTCAAAAAAAAAAAAAAAAAAAAAAAAGGCACTTTGTAGATGGTGGTGGCAAGAGAAAAATGAGGAAGATGCAAAAGCAGAAACACCTGATAAAACCATCAGATCTAGTGAGACTTATTCACTATCATGAGAACAGTATCGGGGAGACTGGTCCCATGATTCAAATTATCTCCCACTGGGTTCCTCCCACAAAACATAGGAATTATGGGAGTATACTTCAAGATGAGATTTAGGTGGAAACACACAGCTGAATCATATCATTCCACCTCTGGCCCCTCCAGATCTCATGTCCTCATATTTCAAAATCAAACGTGTCTTACCAACAGTCCCCCCAAGTCTTAAACTCATTTCAGCATTAATCCAAAAATCCAATCCAAAGTCTCATCTGAGACAAGGCAAGCTCCTTCCACCTATGAGCCTGTAAAATCAAAAGCAAGCTAGTTACTTTCTAGATACAATGTGTGTACAGGTATTTGGTAAATACAGCCATTCCAAATGGAGAAATTGGCCAAAACAGAGTGAATACAGGGCCTATGTAAATCTGAAATCCAGTGGGCATTCAAATCTTAAAGCTCTAAAATGACCTTTTTTGATTCTAAGTCTCACATCCAGGTCACACTGATGCAAGAGCTAGGTTCCCATGCACTTGGGCAGCTCTGACCCTGTGGCTTTGCAGGGTACAGCCTCCCTCCAAGCTGCTTTCACAGGCTGGTGTTGAGTGTCTGCAGTTTTTCCAGGCAAACAGTGCAAACTGTCAGTGGATCTACTATTCTGGGGCCTGGAGGATGGTGGCCCTCTTCTCACAGCTGCACTAGGTGGGGGCCCAGTAGAGACTCTGATACCATATTTCCCTTCTGCACTACCCTAGCAGAGGTTCTACATGAGTGCCTCACGCCTGCAGCAAACTTCTGCCTGATCATCCAGGCACTTCCATACATCTTCTGAAATCTAGATAGAGGTTCCCAAACTTCAATTCTTGGCTTCTGTTCACTCACAGGCTCAACACCACGCAGAAGCTGCCAAGGGTTGAGGCCTGCACCCTCTGAAGCCATGGCCCAAGCTCTGCATTAGTCCCTTTCAGCCATGGTTGGAGTGGCTGGGACGCAGGGCACCAACAGCCTAGGTTGGTGGGCCCTGGACCCAACTCACAAAACCATTTTTTTCTCATCAGCCTCTGGGCCTGTGATGTCAGGGGCTGCAGTAAAGACCTCAGAACTGCCCTGGAGACATTTTCCCCAGTGCTTTGGTGATTAACATTAGGCTCCTCATTGCTTATGCAAATTTCTGCAGCCAGCTTGAATTTCTCCTCAGAAAATGGGATATTCTTTTCTATCACATTGTCAGGCTGCAAATTTCTGAACTTTTATGTTCTGCTTCCCTTATAAAGCTGAATACCTTTAACTGCACCCAAGTCACTTCTTGAATGTTTTGCTGCTGAGAAATTTCTTCCACCAGATACCCTAAATCAACTCTCTCAAGTTCAAAGTTCCACAAATCTCTAGGGCAGGGACAAAATGCCACCAGTCTCTGTTAAAATATAGTAAGAGTCACTGTTGCTTCAGTTCCCAATAAATTCCTCATCTCCATCTGAGACCACCTCAGCCTGGGTTTCATTGTCTATATCATAATATTAGCATTTTGGTCAAAACAATTCAACAAGTCTCTAGAAGTTCCAAACTTTCCCACATTTTTCTTTCTTCTTTTGAGACCTCCAAACTATTCCAACATCTGCCGGCTACCCAATTCCAATGTAGCTTTCACATTTTTGGGTATCTTTTCAGCAGCACCCCACTCTACTGGTACCAATTTACTGAATTAGCTAATATTCTGACTGCTGATAAAGACATACCTGAGACTGGGAAGAAAAAGGCTGTAATTGGACTTAAGGTTCCACATGGCTGGGGAGGCCTCAGAATCATGGTGGAAGTGGTGAAAGGCACTTCTTATATGGTGGCAGCAAGAGAAAATGAAAAAGATGCAAAAGCAGAAACCCCTAATAAAACCATCAGATCTCATGAGACATATTCACTACCACGAGAACATTATGAGGAAAACTGCCCCCCATGATTCAAATTAACTCCCACTGGATCCCTCCCACAACACATGGGAATTATGGGAGTACAATTAAAGATGAGATTTGGGAGGGGCCATAGAGCCAAATAGTATCACCTTCTTTCTATTTTTCAGAAGAATAATTTGACTAGAATTGGTATTAGTTCTTTTTTAAATATTTGATAAAATTCAGCAATGAACTCATCAGGTCTCAGGTTTTTCTTTACAGGGAGATGTTCATTACAACTCTGATCTCATTATTTGTTATTGGTCAGTTCTGGTGTGAAAGTTCTTCGTATTTCACACTTGATAAGTTGTATGTGTCTAGAAATGTGTGCATTTATTCTAGGCTTTCCAGTTCATTGGTATATAGTTGCTCATAGTAGCCTCTAGGGATCCTTTGAATTTCTGTTGTACTGATTGTAATATCTCCTTTTTCATCTCTGATATAAGTTTTGGGGTCTTTTCTCTTTTTTTCTTCATTAGTCTGGCCAAAGTTTTGTTGATTTTTTAAATTGTTTATTTAAAAACAACTTTATGCTTCAGTGAACTTTATATTGTTTTCTTCATCTCAATTTCATTTATTTCTGCTCCAATCTTTATTATGTCTTTCTTCTACTAATTTGAGGTTTGGCTTGCTCTTGCTTTTTTTGTTCTTTAAAAGGTATCATTAGGTTGTTTACCTGGCATTTTTGTACTTTTTCAATGCAGATGTTTATAGCTATAAACTGTCCTCTTAGTACTGCTTTCACTGTATCCTATAGGTTTTTATATGTTGTGTTTCTATTATTATTTGATTCAAGGAATTTTTAAATTTTTTTCTTAATTTCTTCTTTGACCCAGTGATCCTTCAGGAGCATATTGTTTAACTTCCATGTGTTTGAATAATTCCCAAAATTCCTATTGTTATTCATTTTTAATTGTATTCCCTTATGATTGAGGATATGACTGGTATTATTTCAAAGTGTTTTGAGTATTTCAGGACTTGTTTTGTTGCCTAACATATCATTTATCATTGAGAATAACTTATGTACTAAGGAAAAGAATGTATATTCTGCAGCTGTTGAATGAAACTCTTTATAAAATCTATTATGTCCATTTGGTCTATAGTGCATATTATGTCTGATTTTTGTTGTTGTTGTTAATTTTCTGTCTGGATGATCTGCCAGTGCTGAAAATGGGATTTTGAAGTCTTCAGATATTACTGTATTGGAATCTGTCTCCCAAACTTTAACTAATAATATTTGCCTTATATATCTGGGAGCTCCAGTATTGGGTTCATATGTATTTACAATTGTTATAAATTCTGTTGAATGGGCCCCTTTATCACTATATGATGACATTCTTTGTCTCTTTTTATACTTTTTGCTTTGAAATTTATTTTGCCTGGTATGAATATAGCTACCCCTGCTCTTTGGTTTCTGCTTTTTTGAAATACCTTTTCATCTCTTTTGTTAAGTTCATGTGTATCTTTATAGATGAAGTTGATACAGGAGTTAGGAAGTCACTTAGACATATAGTAACTGTATGGGGGTCCTCAGTAAGGCTTTTCTTTTTAATGAAAATCAGCCCCAAATAATTTTCTAACAAAGAGCATCCTGTAAAGTCAAGCTGCAGACATAGACAAGCAAGCTGGGAGCTTGCACAGGTGAATGTCAGCAGGAACTAGGTACTAGACATGTTCAACATGGCGGCTTTATCTTCCTTTCTCTGCAGACCACGTGTAAAGTAAGGAACAGAAAAGATGGTGCCAATCAAGGGGATAATTCATTTGCATAATAAGATTAGGGTGGGGTGACCAGACTTCCTTGCACACTATGTAAATGTCACACCTGATTGAATCAATCTGTGAGCCCTGCATAAATCAGACACCACCTCTTCAAGTTGGACTGTAAAATCCAGTGCACCCACCACCAGCCTGTCTTTCCCCTCAGAAGTATTTTCTCTCACAATAGAGATAAAGCTGTTTTTCTTTCTCTTTATTCTGTCTATTAAACCTCTGCTCCTAAATTCCTCATGTGTGTCCATGTCCTAAATTTCTCTGGTGCGAGATGACGAATGCCAGGTATATACCCCAGAGAACGTGGCCACTTCATATATGGGACATTGTCCAGGATGCCAAGGTAGAATATTTATCAAAACAGTGAGGAGAGGAGCAGGCTCCAACTCTGTCCTTTTGTTTAAGGGCTCTCGGCCTCCATTTTAGGACCAAATCAAACCAATAATGGGCATCTGTCAGCCAGTTAAAAACACAGTTAGTGTGGTTGCCATTTTCAAACTCTCAAATGTGAAGTTTACTGGGGAGAACTTGGGGAATCCCCCAGCACCCATGGGTTGCTGGGCGTGTTGGCCATATTTGAACCAGCTCCCTTTCATGGAGGACTTAGCCATTTCGTGGGGCTGAAAGAAGTCCTAGAGCAGCTGAAGATTTCTGGCTGGGGCTACCCCCTGGCGTTATCCAAAGGCTACTGGAGAGACTCCAACTTCCGACTGCCCAGTGGGGTGTTGGCAACTGTATCTCCAACTTTTCTATCATAATTTCCTCCTTTCCTGTCCTTGACTGCCATATCTCCTGTCCTCTCTGTGTATGCAATGTGCAGGAAGTTTTACAGTTCGGGGAAGTAATCTTGTTTGACAAGATCAGAAAATGCTGTAGTAAGAAGGGATATACTTTAAGGGAATGCATCTTTGTGATTTTCTAGGAAGAGAGTCCCCCCATTTCCCCCAGTGAGTTTCACCCTCTGCCCTTGGTGTGGAGAGCATATGGCACTTCCAGGTCACTCTCATTCCTTGGTATGGAGAGTACATGGCATTTTAGGTCTCTCTCTGCCTTTGGTCTGGAGAGTAAATGGCATGCCAAGGTCATCAGTGCCACCTGGTGGAATAGGGATGCTCTCCATGAGTCACACTTTTGGTCCTTTAATGAAACACCCTAGCTTCCCTATTCTCTTCCCTTTTTGCACTGTACTGGAAACCAGGCTTTATGCTGCCTCTGTAAATGGGAAAATTCTGCCTTCAAAAACTAGAAGTAAAATACCCTGCAAAGTCAAATTTTAGTCTTGATACTGTCCCATCAGCAGGAAAATGGCCATTTGGTTCCTACATACTTTTAAGGCACATATTCTGCCTCTAAGTAGAATGTTACTTAATTAGTAAGGGAATTTTAAGTTCATAAGTTAATCAGAACCATTCTTTAAGGGTACATGCTTTAGCATGGACTATAGTAGCAGGATATAGAGCTCAAACCAGCAGACTTTCTCCATTAAGAAGGGAAGTGTAACAGTTGCTCGAATGCAGCTGTCACGTAGTATCTCCTGAGATCCATTTGTTTCAGGGACCCAGGCAGGTCACACAAGCCTAAGTAGTCAAAGGGAAATCTCAGGCAGAGGACTAGAGTCACATGGGTGAGCATGACTAATCCCAATCACTTAGTTCCTCTGGTTCCATGACTGGGAGTCACACCTGCAACCACGGGTGGCACATTCAACAAAGTGCCAGGACTCAGGAACCAAGGAGGAAAAACAGCAGGGGGGATGATCCCACTGTCTTTCCCTCCACCTGGGGTCACATCAAAAGGAAAGAGACTAAATGGACACCTTTCTCTCACTTCTCTTTCTAGATGGGTACCATCTTCAGCCTTCACGCCCCTAGAATGCATTCTGAAGCACTGGGACTCCTTTTACCCCAAGACTTTAAATAAAGACCAGCTTATTTTCTTTTGCACAAGGGCATGGGCTTCTCACCCTCTTGAAACATACTGGCCTGAGAAGTATAGCCTTAATTTTAATATTATCCAACAAATATTATCCAACAATTAGACCTTTTCTGCAGACAGGAGGGCAAATTTTATCTGAGGTCCCTTATGTACAGGGCTTCTTTGCCTGAGAGACAACCCAGATCTTTGTAAGCAGTGCACAACTGACCCAGGCCTCTTGGCAATCATATCAGGTAGGCCCAAAGAAAATAATTTTCCCAAATTAGAGAAGCAACTTTCAGGAAAACCATCTGAGGATCCCCTTTATTTGGGGCACCCTCAAGTTCCCACCTTATTACAGGACCTCAGGCAAATAAAGAGAGATGTACACTGATTTTTTTAACAATGCTGATAGGTATATAGAAGCTTTCTAAAATTTAACTTAGATGTTTGACCTCTCATGAAATGATATTAGGCCGCTCTTAAGTCAAACCCTAACTGCAACTAAAAATCAGACAGCTCTGCAGGGAGCAGAAAAATTTGGAGATGAGCACTATGTCTCCTATAGGCTTAAAAGGAAAAGAAGAAATAGGGAAGATGAAGAGAAATATCATTCCCAAAAGAAAGGGAAGCAGTTTCTCTTGACAACCCTGATTGGAACCCCAGTGATGCTATAGATAAATGGAAAAGGAAACATTTTTTAAAATATGTAGGCCTATGAAGAACTAAGGCCAAACCTCTTAATTACTGTGAACAGTCCACAATAGACCAAAAGCCAGATGGGAATCCTGGTTTCAGTGGTTTAAACTGCCATTAAAGCATAGAAGCACTGGGTGTTTCTGGAAATTGAATGAATGAAGGTAGATCTTCTGGACACTGGAGTCAGCCTCTTCTCCTCTCTAATCCAGGTCTTCTCTCTTCCCATACCATGACTGTGAAGGGTATCTAAGGAAAAACTCTAATTTTTCTCAAGTCTTTAGTTGCAGATGGGGAAACCTACTATTTAAACATGGCTTTTTAATCTTTCTAAAAAGCCCTCTCCTTTATTACGTAGAAACATTTTAGCTTGCATGGGGCCAGCATTCTTATAACCCTAGGGCAATCTTTTTGCCTCCACCTGGTGGAAGCTAATATCAATCCAGAAGTGTGGACAATACAAGGATACCTTCTGTACACCATTATATCCTGACTCTCAATACCTATTTGCCTTTGAAGATCCCTCTGACCAAACTGCCCAGTTACCATGGACAGTGCTGTCTCAGAAATTTTAAGATAACCTTCATTTGTTTGGACTGGCATTGTCAAAAGACCTCTCTGAGTTTTCGATCTTCAGGTCAAGGTTTTGCAATACGTGAATGATATACTGATCTGTGTCCCAACTAAGGAAGCTTCTCAAGAAGACACTGAAGCTCTTCTTAATTTCCTAGTTGAGAAAGGATATACAATTTCAAAATGTAAAATGCCCAGCTTTGCAAAACCCCAGTGAAATACTTGGGTTTAGTGCTGTCTGAAGGGACCAGAGCATGAGGGGAAGAAAGGATTAAGCCCATTTCCTCCTTTCCCTTGCCCCAAACTGTCAAGCAATTAAGAGGATTTGGGAGCATTACAGTATTTTGCAGGCTACAGATACCTGGGTACAGTAAAATACCTCATTCTCTGTATCACCTCATAAGAGGAATGCAAGTGGCTAAAACTTATCTCCTAACCTGGGAACCTGAAGCTCAAAAGGCCTTTAACCAGCTGAAGCAGGCCCTACTTAAGGCACCAGCTCGCAGCCTTCCTGTAGGAAGGGACTTCAATCTGTTTGTATCAGAAAAGAAGGAGATGGTCCTGGGAGTCTTAACATAGGCCCAAGGACCAGCTCAACAGCCAGTGGGTTACCTGTGAAAGAAACTTGATTTGGTGGCTAAAGGATGGCCAACATGACTCCAAGTCATTGCCGCAGTGGCCCTACTGGTCCCAGAAGCACCAAAATTAATCCTAGGAAAGGACTTACCTTTTCATACTTCACGTAATGTGGTGGGATGACTGTGCTCTAAGGGAAGTCATTGGTTAATAGATAGCAGTCTCCTTAAATGTCAAGCTCTACTGTTGGAGGGTTCCACCATCCAATTAAAAACTTGCTCTTGCTTAAACCCAGCCACTTTTCTCCCCAAGATAACTGGGGAATGTGAACACGACTGTGAACAAGTTGTAGTACAGACCTATGCAGCCAGGGATCTCAGGGAAACTCCCCTGGAAAATTCAGATTGAACCTTCTTTATGGTTGGAAGCTCCTTTGTAGAGAAAGGAGTCCCTAAGGCAGGATGTGCAATAATCACTCTGAATGATGTTATTGAAAGTGTGTCTCTCTTTTCAGGCCCAAGCAGTCAACTAGCCAAACTTATAACTATTACAAGAGCACTTGAGTTAAGCAAGGGAAAGACAGCTAACATTTACATTGACTCTGAGTATGCTTTCCTAGTTCTCCATACTCAAGCTGCCATTTGGAAGGAAAAGCACTTTCTTACTGCTGATAGATTTCCTATAAAATATGATTGAGAAATTAATAGGTTATTACCCTCAGTTTTCCTTCCAAGAGAGGTAGCAGTGATGCATTGCAAGGGTTATCAGAAGGAAGTAAATGAAATAGCTGAAGGAAACAAGCTAGCTGATCAGGCAGCCAAGTTAGCAGCAAGGAAGCCCCTCTAATCTTGGAAGGCTCCACAGGAGAAATCAAGCCTCAGTACTCCCCTGCAGAAATACAATGAGTCACTTCTCGAGGGTACACCTTCCAGCCCTCAGGATGGCTGCAGTCAGAGGATGGCAAGCTCCACTTTCCAGCCTCCAGTCAGTGGAAAGTCCTTAAATTTCTTCACCAAGCTTTTCATTTGGGAAAAGATGAAATTTATCAAGGTGCCCAGTGATTGTTTTCAGGAGAGTACTTACTAAGAACAGTACAACAAGTTGTTAATTCTTGTGAAGTCTGTCTTGAAAATAATCCCCTGAGCAGACGGCTCCTTCCTCTTCAAACCCAAAGGATGGGAAGCTATCCAGGAGAGGTGTATCAGATAGACTTCACTCACATGCCAAAGACGAAGGGAATCCAAAACCTCCCGGTATGGGTAGATACTGTTGCTAACTAGGTAGAAGCGTTGCCATGCCATACAGAGAGGACCTCTGAGATAGTAAAGGTGTTAATAAAATTATTCCTCATTTTGATCTACTTAAGTGCCTCCAAAGTGACAATGACCCCTCATTCAAGGTAGCCATCAAACAGGGGGTCTTAAAAGCACTAGGCATACAGTATCATTTCCATTATGCTTGGAGACCCCAGTCCTCAGGAAAGGTTGAGAAGACAAACAATATCATCAAAAGACACCTCAGGAAAGTGTCCCAAGACACTCACCGTCGTTGGGTTATTCTTCCTATGACTTTGCTGTGGGTGAGAAATACCCCTTCAAAGTTAGGTCTAAGACTGTTTAAGATGCTGTATGGACAGGTTTTTTCTTTCTTTTTTTTTTTCTTTTTGTCTGTCTGTCAGTCTGGGCTGGAGTGCAGTGGCACTATCTCGGCTCACTGCAACCTCTGCCTATCAGGTTCAAGCAAATCTAATGCCTCAGTCTCCCAAGTAGCTGGGATTACAGGTGCCCATCACCATGCCTGGCTAATTTTTATATTTTTAATAGAGACGGGGTTTCACTCAGTTGCACAGACTGGTCTCGATCTCTTGACCTATTAATCCACCTGCTTGGCCCCGCAAAGTGCTGGGATTACAGGCATGAGCCACGGCACCCAGCCTGGAGAGGCTTTTCTCACCAGTGATTTCTTATTAGATCAAGAAACCTCTGAATTGGTTCAGTGTGTAACCTCTCTGGCTTGCTTTCAACAGTAATTATCTAGTAGAAGCTCAACCTCAAGAGGTAGGACCACCTTTCTTTAATCCAGGAGATTTGGTGTTGGTAAAAGTTCTTCCTTCTCTCTCTCCTTCCCTAAGCCCAAGCTGGAAAGGGTCTTACACCACTCTTCTTTCAACCCCCTCAGAGGTATAAGTTACAGGTATCAACTCCTGGATACATTATAGTCGAGTCAAAGCCTGGAAAGCTGAGCAAGTCCTGACAGCCTAGAGGAATGTCCTGGATACCAATGTAAAGAAATAGGAGACCTTAAGCTAAAAATTGTAAGAGATAAGAAAAAGAGCAAGGGCTACTCATCCTACTCAGTTTCATTTCTACCATTTGGTCATTTCTACTTTTTCTCTTGAGATTCACCATCAAATATTGGAGCTTTTTTTTTTTTTTTTTTTTTTTTTTTTTTTTTTTTAATGCATAATCTCAGGGAAGATAGTTACCAACAAGAAGGGAACATGAAAGATTTACATCACTAGTCCGCTAAGACTTTTTATTGGGTTAGTGATAGGTCACACCCTTTAACGACTACAAAATCAGCCATAGCCAAGTAGTACAAGACTAATTGCTGGGTCTGTCCTAAGCAGTTTTCTCAGTTCAATAACACTAAGGAACCTCTCAATGACCCAGAACTTACTGTCTTAGGATTACCTTTGTTAATCTTACCTTTAACCCTTAAAGACTTATCAGACATAAACGGGACATGCTATGGGAGCACTTTCAACTGAGTAACTAACTCTTCTCAGGAAAACACTTCACCACCAGTGCCAAAGAACACTCTCTCCAAAGATAAGCTTCACACCCTCAGACTGGGAAACGTTCACCTGGTAATAGCAAATGCCTCCCTCTGCTTTAAAAGCATCGGGAAGGACCATTATATCATAGCATCACATTTGTAATTGATGATAGTTCTAAGGTTTGGGGAGGAAAGCACAATAAGGGTGATGTAAAAAGATCAGAAGTCTTATGGGTGGGCCTTCAGAATCTAGCCTCTCCTTCTGGCTGGAAGTCCTGGTGGGAATGGCATGCTCTAAGTAACCACCTTGATTACAATGTAAAGAATAACACACGGGCCTTTCCAAATATGCCCCCTCATGGAATTACAGACCCTTGTATAATGTTTACTAATAGTAGCATCCTACAAATCTGTGGGTGAACTGGAGATGTCTGGACCGACAGCCCTTGTCACAAGCATCAGCTGAGATATTGGCCAGGGCATATTATGTCCCTAATTTTTCACAACTCTGTTTGTCAAGTCGACCCTTCTCATTTAGTATATAAGATTCCAAATGGCATCGTGAATGACTATTCTGAGTATGGATATTCCTATTCCAAAGATGCTGTCATTATATGTAAGGTGGAAAGCTTGTAAGATATGAGAAAGATCTGCCTGTGCCTCTCACAAATCACAACTTAGAACCATCCCTTCAGGGGACAGGATTATATTTCCTTTGTGACTCCTGGCTACACTTAATCCTTCCTAGGCATTGTAAAGGAACCTGCACTATAGTAGCAGTGATTCCTAACCTATTATTTTTAAATTCCACTGACATGGACACATCATCTGGGGACATCACTAACCTAGGTTCCTTTTTAGAAAGTACACTCTCTCAGAGATGCCAAATGAAGAGCTCTATTATTTCTATGCCTTCCTATTGAGATTTAATTGAAAGAGAAGATTGGGGAGTACATGCACATGGAAATCCCATCATAGAAAAAACATGAATGGAAAATTCTAGAACCAGAGACCTCTTCTGGTATTCCTCTCCTTGAAAGGTCAGTACTTAATATTTCCATTATGATGCAGCAAAATGGAAGACAGTAGTAGGAGCCATAGAAGCACAAAAACAATCCATAGCCTCTTTAGCCTCAGTAGCAGCACAGAATAGATGGGCCTTGGATATCCTTACAACCAATGTAGGAGGGTACCAGCGTAGTTTTAAATGAAGCATGCTGCTTCTGGGTCAACACTTGTAGTCAAGTAGAAGAAAACCTACAGGTGCTTAAAGATGAAGTTAAAATCATTGACCGGTTAAGAGAAAATGCAGGGTCCAGCCCTGGATGGCTAAAATCCCTCTTTAAGGAATTACAGTCTTCACTGTGGAAGTAGCTAGCTCCATTATTAAGCCCCTTCTTGCTCATGTTTTATATTAATGTTTGAATATTGTCTACTCAATACTATAACTCGAATTGTTTCCTCTCACTTAGAAGTAATTAACCTCCAAATGGTGCTGCAGGTTGAAACACACAGGCACATGCCTTTCTTCCGAGGATTCTTAGATTGACCCTAGGAGAAGCCCTAGCTGCTGTTCCCCACATGATGCCCCTTTTCAGCAGAAAGTCACCAGAAAGAGTTGTCACCCAGCATCCCCTAACAGCAGTTAGGGTTGCCACTCCTGAGGGGGGAATGATACAGGAGTTAAGAAGAAATCAGTTAGTCATATAGTGAGGGTATGGAAGTGCTCGGTAAGGCTTTTCTTTTTAATGAAAAGCAGCCCCTAATCATTTCTAACAAAGAGCACCCTGTAAAGACAAACTTCATACATAGACAAGGAAGGTGGGAGCTTGCATAGGTGAATGCTGGCAGGAACTAGGGACTAGACATGTTCCAGATGGTGGCTCCATCTTCCTTTCTCCACCAGTCACGTGTATGATAAGGAGCAGACAAGATGGTGCCAGCCAAGTAGAGAATTGAAAGATTAGGGTGGAGCAACCAGCCTTCCCTGCGTGCTATGTAAACATCACACCTGATTGAACCAATCCTTGAGCCCTAAGTAAATCGGACACTGCCTCCTCAAGCCAGACTACAAAATCCAGTGCATCCACTGCCAACCAGTCTTTTCTCTTGGAAGTAACCTCTCTCTATCAAGAGAGAGAGCTGTTTGCCTTTCTCTTGCTTCTGCCTATTAAACCTCTGCTCCCAAACTCCTTGTATGTGTTCATGTCCTAAATTTTCCTGGCACGAGAAGATGAACATCGGGTCTATACCCCAGACAATATAGCTGTTTCAAAGTGTGTTTATTGTAGGCAACTGGTCATTGGTTCTTGTTCTTTGTTTATTTATTCAGTCATTCTATGTCTTTTGATCAAAGAGTTTACTCCATTTACATTCAGTTTTATTATTGATAAGTAACAACTTACTCCTGACATTGTATTACTTGTTTTCTGGCTGTTTTGTGGTCTTCTCTTCCCTATTTCCTGCCTTCCTGTCTTTGTTTTAGTGAAGCTGATTTACTCTGGTGGTATCTTTAGATTTTTTTGCTTTTCTTGTGTGTGTATTTGTTGTGAGGTCTAAACTCTGATTTTTCTTATCTTGCCCAAATTCCTATCTAAGGGATCTAAGGAGTCATGCCCTAGAAATCATAAATTCTCATCAGATGTGTTTTATTTAACTCTATATATCATGACTTACTTTTTAACCTGGCTCTGGCATAACATTACAAGAAAAGAAAGAAAATCAACATATTTTACCTCAAAACATGTTTCTTTGCCATATCTTGAAATAGCCCTGCAAAGCTGTTCTTTGTGGAGGAAGTTTGCATCTGTAAAGAATCTCTATTAACATAGGTAGATCTTTTTCTTCCAGATTCTCCCAATCCTAAGGAGATTAACTAAAAGTCTAGCACCTTTTAAAGATGTGAATAGGAAACATTTGTCATCTATTGTCTATAAGTGCAGTGTCATCTATAAGACTACAAAAGAAACTTGGTCTCCATAATCTTTCATCTTATCCTGAACATTTCCTTTCTGTCATCCCAGGTCTTTAGATTAACTCAACCAGTTGTCAACCAGGACATGTTTAAATACACCTGTAGCCTGTACGCCCCCACTTTGAGTCATCCCACCTTTCTGGACCAAACCAATGTATTTCTCAAATGTATTTGATTGATGTCTCATGCCTACTTAAAATGTATAAAACTAAGCTGTGCCCTGACCACCTTGGGCACATGTTCTTGGGACCTTTTAAGGTCTGTGTCCTAGGCCATGGACACTCATATTTGGCTCAGAATAAATCTCTTCAAATATTTTAAAGAGTTTGACTCTTTTCATTGACATTTGTATGTTTATTGATTTGATGTTGCCATGGAGCTTGCAAATAAGATTTTTTTTTGATGGAGTCTTACTCTGTCACCAGACTGTAATGCAGTGACATGATCTCCGCTCACTGCAACCTCTGCCTCCTGGGTTCAAGTGATTCTCCTGCCTCAGCCTCCCAAGTAGCTGGAACTACAGGCATGCACCACCATGCCCAGCTAATTTTTGTATTTTTAGTAGACACAGGGTTTCACCATGTTGGCCAGGATGATCTTGATCTCTTGACTTCGTGATCTGCCTGCCTTCGCCTCCCAAAGTTCTGTGATTACAGGTGTGAGCCACCGTGCCCAGCCACAAATAACATTTTATATCCCATTATTTTAAACTTATGAAAATGTAAATTGCAAAAACGAACAAACAAGCAACGAGAAAACTAATAATTCCACATTTTAACTTCATCTCCCTACCTTTTAACTTTTTATTGTAGTTATTATTTCTGATCAGTTCAACTTTTAGTCATTCTACTGACTATATGAGTAGTTTACATGCCACAACTATAGAGTTATGATATTTTGTGTTTTTCTGTGTATTTACTCTTGCCAGTGAGTTTTGTGACCTCAGGTGATTTATTTTTGTTTTTCAGGTGGTTTCTTTTTTTCTTTTTCTTTTTTTTTTTGAGACAGAGTCTCGCTCTGTCTCCCAGGCTGGAGTGCAGTGGCGCGATCTTGGCTCACTGCAAGCTCTGCCTCCTGGGTTCATGCCATTCTCCTGCCTCAGCCTCCCGAGTAGCTGGGACTACAGGTGCCTGTCGCCACACCAGATTAATTTTTTTTTTTTTTTGTATTTTTAGTAGAGACGGGGTTTCACTCTGTTAGCCATGATGGTTTTGATCTCCTGACCTCGTGATCCACCCACCTTGGTCTCCTAAAGTGCTGGGATTACAGGTGTGGGCCACCATGCCTGACCTTCAGGTGGTTTCCTATAGCTCATTAATTTTCATTAATTTCCTTTTCTTTCAGTTTGAAGATCCCCCTTTAGCATTTCTTGCAGGACAAGTCTGGTGTTAATGAAATCCTTCAGCTTTTGTTTGTCTGAGAAAGTCTTTATTTTTCCTTCATGTTTAAAGGATATTTTCATTTGATGTGCCATTTTAAGATAAAAGTATTTTTCCTTTGGCACTTTAAATATTTCATGCCACTCTCTCTTGGCTTGTAAGGTTTCCACTGAAAAGTCTGCTGCCACACATATTGAAGTGCCATTGTATGTTATTTGTTTGTTTGTTTTTTAAAATCTTGCTGCTTTTGGGATCTTTTCTTTATCCTTGACTTTTGGGTGTTGATGATTAAATGTCTTGACATAGTCTTCTTTGAGTTAAATATGCTTGGTGTTCTGTAATCTTATAGTACTTGAATATTGATATATTTCACTAGATTTTGGAGTTTCTCTGTTATTATCCCTTCTAATAAATTTTCTACCCCTATTTGTCTCTCTGCCTCCTCTTTAAAGCCAGTAACTCTTATATTTGCTCTTTTGAGGCTATTTTCTGGATTGTGTAGGCAAGATTCATTCTTTTTTTGCTTTTTTGTGTTTTCTGACTGTGTATTTTCAAATAGCCTGTCTTCAAGCTCACAATTTCTTCTGCTTGATAAATTATTCTACTTAGAGACTGAATTCTTCAGTGTGTCAGTTACATTTTTCAATGCCAGAATTTATGCTTGATTCTTTTTAACTATTTCAATCTCTTTATTAAATTCACCTGATAGGATTCTGAATTTTTTCTCTATGTCATTTTGAATTTCATTAAATTTTCTTAAAAGTTATTTTGAATTCTGTCTGAAAGAACACATATCTCTGTCTCTGCAAGACTGGTTCTTGGTGCTTCTTTAGTTTGTTTGGAAATACCATTCCCAGTAGGGAGGGAAGCAGTTTCTTTTGACAACCTTAATTGGAATCCCGATGATGCTACAGATGAGTAGAAAAGGAAACATACTGTTTTTAATGTGCATATTGGAGACCTACAGAGAAGGCCCTGTTTTCCTTTTTTTTTTTTTTTTTTTTTTTAAGACACAGTCTCACTCTGTTGCCTAGACTGGAGTGCAGTGGCACAATCCTGGCTCATGGCAACCTCTGCCTCTCAGGTTCAAGCAATTTTTGTGCCTCTGTCTCCAGAGGCACAAGAATCAGGCACATATCACCATGCCTGACTAATTTTGATGTTTTCAGTAGAGGTTGGGTTTTGCCATGTTGGCCAGGCTGGTCTCAGAATCCTGATCTCAAGTGATCCACCCACCTCGGTCTCCCAAAGTGCTGGGATTACAGGCATGAGCCACTGCACCCAGCCTCTGAATGCTCTTGTTGCTTGTGAGTGTTTGTTAGTGTCCAGGCATTGAAGAGTTAAGTGTGTATTGTAGTCATCATAGTCTGGGCCTATTTATACCAGTGTTTCTTGGGAAAACTTTCCAAGTATTAGAAGACAGGGACTTGGCCTAAGTTTTTAGTGTCTGTCCTGTATCTGCATTAGGAGGCACCCCAAGCCCAAGCAATTCTGTGCTTCTTGGAGACTCACAGAGGTACTGCCATGGTGGCGTTGGATAATGTCCAGAAGTATTCTGTAACACAAGGTAGAAACTCTTGTTCATTTCCCTTACATTCTCCCAAATAAATGAATTCTGTCTCTGTGTTGAGATGCCTAGAACTGAGGGAGGGGTGACACAAGCACCTCTGTGGCCACCAGTAATGGACTGCACTGAGTCAGACCTGAGGCCAGCACAGCCCTGGGTCTTGCTCATGGCCCACGATACCCACTGCCTGGCTATGGCCTATGCTTGTTCAAGCCCCGAAGGCTCTATAATCATCAGGTATTAAAGCCAGCCAGGCATGTGAGTTCCCTTCAGAGCAGTGAGTGCCCACTGGCTCTAGGCAGGTCCAGAGATGCTGTCCAAAAATCAGGGCCTGGTGTCAGACACATTAGGAATATACCTGATACTCTATTCTACAGTGGTTCAACTGGCACTCAAGCCACAAGACAAAGTCCTCCCACTCTTCCCTCCCCTTTCCACTAGCAGAGGGGTCGCTTCCATGGCTACCACTGTCCCAGACCTTCAGCAAGCACCGCCAAGGTACCTTCAATACTCAAGGCTGAAAGGCTCTCCTGTCAGCTTGTGGTAAATGCTGCCAGGTATGGGATTCACCATTCAGGGCAGTGGACTCTGCTCTGGTTCAGGGTGAATCCAAAAATGCTATCTAAAACCCAGACCTAAAATTGGGGACTCCCAGAGTCCATTTGGTGCTATACCCCACTTTGGTCAAACTGGTACCTAAGCTGCAAGAAGGAGTCTCTCCCCACAGCCACTGCAGCTGAGAATGTGCTGGACCACACCTGAAGCCAGCACATCTCTAAGTTTTACCTAAGGCAGACGTAAGTACTACCTGGTTATTCTGGTTGAATACCCAGGTATTCAGGGTCCAAGAACCCCTTTGTCAGCAGGTGATAAATCCTGCCTGGACTGGGTTCTTCCCTTCAAAGCAGCTGGTTCCTTTTTGGCTCCGAGTGTGTGTAGAAATGTCTTCTGGGTCTAGAATGCGGGTCTCAGGACTATGCCTGGTGCCCTATCATACTGTGGCTGAGCTGGTATCCGAGATGCATGACAAAGTCATGCTTACTCATCCCTCTTCTTTTCTAAAGTAGAAAGAAGCCTCTTTTGGAGCTGCAAGCCAGACTGCCTGGGGTTTGGGGAGAGGTGATGCAAGCACTCCCTTAGCTGCCTGGCTGGTTTCTCACTAAGTCATGTGCCCCCTATGCCCACTGGCTTCAAGCCCAGCAGAGCACCAGGTCTTGCCCAAGAATTGCATCCTTTAAAACCTAGACTGCCTTTTAAGTCTATTTTGGACCCTAGAGCTCTTTAACCTCTGGTGGCAGCAAGGATTGCCAGAACTCTGGTTCCAGCCACTGGGATGGATGATTCCCCTCCAGCTAGGGCTCTTCTAAATGCTCCCTCCATGGGTACCCGCTGATTTCTGCCTGGTATTGCTTTTCATTGTCACAGGGCAGCACTGAGTTCCAATGCAAAGCCTCACAATCACTGTGCTCTCCCTCCCCTAAGTACACAGATTCTCTGCCATATGGTCACTACCAGGGGAGTGGGGAGGGGTGGTGTCAGCAATTCAAGACTGTCTTCCTACTCTTTTCAGTGATTCTTTCTGTGATATAAAGTTAAAACCAGATATTTTGATCACTCACCTTTTTGATGGTTCCTATGAAGGTGCTCTTTTAGTGTATATAGTTTTGCTCAATTTGGTGTTACTGTGGGGAGAATGATCAGGGGAAGCTTCTATTTGGATAACTTGCTCTGCTCTCTTCCCCAGTGTAGTCACTCTTATTTAAAAGTTTCCCATTTGTTTATTTAATTAATTGATATGCAATTCGTAAATAAAGTTAACTAAACTGGATGAAAAGCAACTAAATGTTGCAATCAAAATTTTTTAGTTCAAAGTTGATAAAATCATGCGTGTAGTTTGCCCACCCTCCACAAATACACACACACAATTATGTAATCAATTAAATTATACTTAATTTTACCTGGGATGCTAAAAATTTCTCCAGTATTAATGCTAAACATTTTTCCAATATGGCTGAACTTATTTCACCTGGGTAGTTCCCTCTCTGTGAACCCATGAGACTAAAGGACAGGAAATTCTTGCCGAAATGGTTAGTCAGTAACTAACTATAGAAATCAAAACAGTTGGTCAGACTTTTCTAAACCATGACATTAACGAGTCATTTTGTCTGACCTTATCTGACAGCTGTTAACTGTTAATTGCCCATATGTAACTGAATAAAGTTTGAATCTGTAAGTTGCTTAAAAATAGAACAAAAATTGTTTTTAGAAATCTGTTACTGATGCAGTCAGCAACAGACATATATATATATAATTTATTATATAAAAATTATTTTATAATCTTGCATTACTTACAAGATAGAGTTCTGTTTCAGATAAAGGAAACTACAAATTGAACATTGTGAATAATCTGTTGTTAATAATGGACCCATTAGTTAGGCATGTGTGCATTAGTATCAGCTGAATGTGCTCAGTTCCTATCTTATACTTTGCAGAGTAACAGATAAAGGCCAATTGAGAAAAAATAAAGAGGTTATATTCAGTAGAATTTTTTTGTAATCTAAATTCAACTTGAGATAGGGGCTACAGCAAGAACAGGAGTTGACAAACTTTTTCTGTAAAGGGTCAAAGGCAATTATTTTAGGTTTTGTATACCTAAAATATTCTATCAAAACTACTCATTTGTGCTCTGGGTCAAAAAGCCATAGAAAATGCAAAAAGGAATGAGCATAGAAGAATTACAATTAAACTTTATTTTCACAACAGGTGGTCATTTAGATTTAAACTGATACCTTAGTTTGCTGATTCCTCTTCTGGAGAAACAGAAAGGTTGAATTTAGATGTGTTTAGGGTCAAGGGACTGGAGATTTGCGATAGGACAAATCTGTAGAAACACAGTAGGCCATTGTTAAAGAACAAGAATGAGTTTTAATCCAGCATAGTGTCTGCCATTCCAAAGAATTCAAAAACTGGAGAAATGAAATACAGATTCTTCAAAACTGTTCTACACACTGACCATGTTCTTTGGAAATTGCCAGATAGGAGAGAAAAGACATCCATATGCCACTATTTATAATAAAAGGCAGCTGTAATCCCTATACTAAAGTACAGAAGAATCTTTAGAGGTATGGATTTCCTGAGAGATTCTGGATGCTCTGTTTAAAAGCCCACATGCAAGAGAGTATTGAATGAAATTATACATTGCACGTGCTCACCAGAGCAGCCATTTTTGACCTTTCCCTTGGCTTTTGCATTCCTTGAATTCTGGCCTTAGACCGTCCACTATGCTCATACTTGATTCTCTCACAGTTTTGTTCATTTGTTCATAGACCTGATTTCTACTCTTTATATATATATACATTAACTTGATTCATCCTTGTAAAACCATACCCTCCTCAGAATCCCAAAACCCAGGGTTGTAATTTATACCTGATAGAAGGAAGTGACCATCCTGAAATTAACCACCCAGAACCAGAAACCGAAGAATCAAAAGAATGCAGTTTCCTCATAGTACCATGCCAAATGATTCACCAAGAGGAACTACTCAAGAGAAACTGTCAATTCCTAGCAGAGTTTATATGTTTATAATAATATACAAATTTATTTTCTAAATATATTGTTATATATCTATAAACAAATGACAATGTATTTTAAAATATATATTGTTAGCTGTGTAGATTGCTCATCTAATGTTCAGAATTAGTTTCAGTATATATTTTGATTGGCTTGTAAAATATCAAGAAAAAGATATGGCTGGGGAAAAAGAAATGTTGAACCAAGGAGATATCATCTAAAAAAAAAAACTAGCTGTTATTTCCAAAAAGAATATTGCCTCTTTCTGAATGTTTCCTTAGGCATAAATTAGTAAGTTTCTATACCATATACAAACTTTCCTGGCAAATAAGCAACAGGAGTACAAAAAGAACATATGTGTTTCTTAGTTCATTTGTGCTGCTATAACATATCATGCACTGAATAATTTATAAAGAAACAGAAAATTATTTCTCATAGTTATGGAGGCTGGGGAAGTTCAAGATCAAGGTGCTAGCAGGTTTAGTAAGCACCAAATGTTCAAGGCACCATCTTAGAAGTAGCCACTGATTCTAAGATGGTGCCTTGAACATTGCTTCTTCTGAAAGAGAGACACACTATTCTTCACAATAGCAGAACAACAAAAAAGAGCAAATCCACTCCCACAAGCCCTTTTAATAGCAGCATTAATTCATTTGTGAGGGTGGAACCCTCATTACCTAAATATCTGTCATCAGGTCCCACCACCCAACACTGTTGCTTTGGAGGTTAAATATCCAACAGAAGAATTTGAGATTCATTTGTACCATAGCAGTATATTTCTTTTAGCTGCCTAGCCAGCATCATGCATTGTTTGTTTATATGTAAATCCAATAACACTTAGAGCAGGTAATATGCATCAATCACATACTTGGTGCTGGGAATGCAACATGTTGTGGGTGAGGCAAACAATTGTTAATAAATAAGCCAGTATAATATAGCAAAGATAACATAAACTCTTCTAACCCACATAATTCATTTATTCCATTTCCTTAAATGAATACAAATCATTATAAATCCCTTCGAGTGATCTCTTCAAAAAAAATTGAATATCGTAATACCAGGTTGAGTGCTTCATTTATGTTGAGTATCTTAAGTGTCTAGGAGTTAACTTGAGTTTGTAGTTTAGTGGGTGCTATAGACAGAGAAACAGGAAAGTGTAAGCCAGTATGATATTTACTGGGGGATGTGGGAACATAAATTAAGTATGTAACCCAATTTTGGAGCCCAGGAAAGCTGCAAGAGAAGGAAGTAATATCTAAGCTGAGATTTGAATACCAATATATTTGTTCAGGAGAGCAGGGAAAAGGATGGTGAGAAAGAGTAAGTACTAATCAAGGAACTGAATAAACCTTAATATGTATTCCAATCAGAATAAAAGTAGGTCTATTCTCTCTGGTTCCTAATTCAGGCTGTGCTAATATGATTGATGAGCCAACGTTAAATCACTGGGTCTTACGGAGACTGTGCAGAGCTGCACTGCTTACAACACATTTAACTGGATTTCTTGAGGCTGGAGAGTTATTTTTACCATCACAGGCATACTGTTACTCAATTCTCTGCTAGGACAAACAATAACAACAAAAACAACAGAAACGAAACTTCTAAAGGTCACTCTTATGGACAATGTTTACTCTTTGGCAAAAAAAAAAATCGTTTAAGTAAAAGAAACTCATTCACTTATTAGAGAGTTGCTCATAATTATGTGGTGCATCTTTATTTTCTATAAAATATATAAGAGCAACATTATTCTATCTTCATCATCCAACCCTCATCCCTCTCTAACACCCCCCTCAAAAATGGGAACATCCAGAAAAATAATCTACTTTAAAACTGAAATATCTGTGCATGCAATAGAGGTTTTAAGGGCAAGTTCTCAAAAGAACGTATGTTCCACAGTTCATTCGGAGGCAGTTTTTGCTATTTACAAGTAGATGCTGCTCAGTTACTAATGCAAAGAACTATTCTCAGACAAAATCTAAAACATCCTGGGGTTTAATATATTGCAAATACTGTACGGAAATAAACAATTTTGGTGGTCCCCAAATGTTTCTAGAATGCGTTGCCTTATTTCTGCAATTCTCCAGACTAAAACTAGACTTTAATTTTTCTTACTCTAAAGTTTATTATTTGTTCTTATTTAACAGTGAATAGTTAATGCTTATTTGCTGTGAAAACACCCATGGATGTTTCTGAAGCTTTTCCCCAAAGGAGAGTTAGCTTAAAGTTCTTGCATCAGAGTATTTTGTCCTTTATAATGGTTCTGAAACATTGCTTTTATACTGACCTATGGTATTAATTTTAACTGACTTCAGCTCTTTAGGGCATTTCTAAACAATGTTGCTGTTTGAAAGGAAAAGTTGTGTTCTTGAAATTACGTTTTCCACAGGGCCACTGCATATGCATTGGGATATAATAAAGCCATAAACTCATTTATTATTGCAAAGTGCACATTGAATATGTCAGCTATGGTTCTAAACAATTGATTTGTTAAATGGAACAAATCCATTTACACTTTAATAGTTGCTAATTTGTTACATTTTAGACATTTGGAGAATTAATGGAGGCTTTATAATCCACTGACAAATTATCACCAGAGTAGTCATATGCCATAAATAATGTTTCTTTAATATGTGACATAGAATGGGCTCAGAAGAAAGAACTGCATGTAGGTGTGACATATGACTTCTTTTAGAATCAATTCCAGGAATTGTTTATTGAATATAAATTTTATTGATTTTAGTTATTTATTATGAATATATATGAAATCATACTTTCATAAAATGCCATTTGTGAAAATAGTAATGAAAAGTTAGGAGTGTAAGTTCTGTAAATTATTAATTAACATTATTTAGGCTGAAAAATTTGATTATTTTTAAGGGTACTTTGTGGCCTGTTTGCTTATTATATAATTGTTAAATTCTTACTTTTAGAGAAGGAAGTATTTTTCTTAAATTTTCTATTTCTTAGCATATAAAAAGAACTATTTTGTTATACAAGCTGTATGTTTCATGCTTAATCTGATACATCTAACTATTTTGGGGTTTCCATCTAGCTTTCCCCATCAAACTTCAGTTTTGTTTGAAATGGTTTACAAGTATTAAGCTATTTTACAAAAAAGATAACCTAAGGAAATATGTGAAGTATTAAGTTAAGGTTTACCTCAATAAAATAAACACATTTTTTTCCCTTTATTTCTCCAAACCCAGCAGTAAGTAGGATACTTTAATTCTCACCGAACATTATATACTTTACATAACTTAAATGTGAAGAGCCTCCTGTGGGCAGCCTCTGGTAGCAAATGTAAAACTGAGGCTGCACCCTAAAGCAGGATTCAATCTTTTCCTTATTACCACAAGCAAATCTATACCAAAAGAGCATGAAAGAAAAATGTACTGAATATTCTTTAGGATAGACCGGAGGATGATTTACCCACAAAACATACTACATTTTAAATTTTAAATATGAATCTGTAGATGTGTCTTTCCAAGCTTCTCTCAGCTGAAGGATTGCTTTTCTGTGCTATTCAGAATTTCTTTTGAGAAGACATTGCCCCAAAGAAAAATCTTTCTGCAGGTCCGATTGATTCATTTCTCTCAGAACAAGGATACCCACTCAAGAGACTAAAGCTCTGAGTGTGACTAGTCCTACGTTCTCCAGAATTTAGTTTAGAAATTACATGATTTTACTTGAAAGCATGCCTCCTAGAGAATCTCACCTCCCATCCTATGAGCCTTTTGAAAATATGTACCCCCAAAAGTGGAGAAAAAGTTTTTAAGAATAATTCATTTAGTAAATAAGTAATAAAAATATTGAGCGAAGAATGGAGAGAAAAAAAAAACTGTTGTAATTAGTAATTTTTCCATATTTTGATAAAAAATATATGTAGTGGTATATTTTTATTCATTCAGTTTGCAAATGCCATATGGTATCTGATACTATTTCCTTCAGTGTCTGTGTGGGACTTGATATATTGTATCTAAATAATTCTTCCATTGAACTATCAGCTTATTTCTTTGTATTTCAAGAATGTTTTTCAGGGCAGTGTTGAAGAGTGCAAATTTTCAGATAATCAAAAATGTAAAATTGTCAAGTATCTGCTATGTTGCCCTGCTGAAAATGGTAGGAAGAAGATAGTCTGAGTTTACTTTGCTCAATCTGTGGAGAAGGCCATATTCTGTCCTCCTTGTCAAATATTCCAGATAATGTAGACCAAAAAAGGAGAGAGCGTTGTGTCATGATACCAAACAATAACAAACAAACAAAAAAAAGACTTCTGACCAAGTAGACTCAATTATCCAAGAAATTTTTCAACATACATACAACCATTTTACTAGCAGCTTTTGCTAGATATTTTAACATTTAGTTAAATCCCATGTTTCACAAGCAGAGTTTTTAGTCAGATGTATGGTAGGTTTTTTTCAACTTTTGGGTTTGGGGTACATGTGCAAGTTTGTTACAAGGGTAAATTTTGTGTCACTGAGGTCTGATATATGAATGATCCCATCACCCAGGTAGCAAGTACAGTACCTAATAGATTGCTTTACCCTTCCCCTCTCTCCCTCTTCCCCCACTCCACCTTCAAGTAATATGGTAGTTTTCTTTCCCTTCTCTATGGCATACAGCATTTGTATACTCTCATTAAGCAGTCATTATTCTACTGTATTTATTTCCTTTTTTTGCAATGTCTGCACAAAATGCAATTGCATGAATGAACTTCTTGCAGTCTGGGGCCATCATTTTATACTTCTTATTCCAACCACAGTGTACTATTTAAATGTAAAGAGTGCTGATTGACAAAATCATCGCATAAATCACTTCCACTATAATTCAGTATCACCTGATATCTTTGCGTTAAGATAGAAAGTTACTGTCAACAACAACAAGGAAAGTTGAGAGCTTTCCTGGGTGTCACCCTGGATCAGCTCATTATGCAGAACATAGAATGTTTTAGCTATGCCATATATAGAGGCAAATAATTAGCGTTCTATCTATAAACTGTAACTAAAAGGTACATGATGCCCATGACTCTGGAATAGAACTGTCCCAGCCCACACATTATAAACTTCCCAAATCCCAAGGGAATGATAGGAATGGGGAACGTTACAGCACAGTTGAGTTATAGTGACGGGCCTTTAAAGAGGAAAAGATAAGTACAAGAAAAGATGGCAAGAGAAGCTATCCCTATCTATTGAAGCCAGATTACTGCTATTTTTTATGATATATAGTTTATAACTGGAGTAATTTGTCTTTGTAGCTATATCTAACATATAGCTTTTTACACCATACAAATTTTTTTAAAGTGTAATGGTTTTCCACTAAATTGTACATAGTCCTCACACCGAGACAGTTCTCTCAGTGCATGAATGATTCTCCCTGAAACATCTTACTCTACCCGGAAGAACTGCTCAAATTGATAAATAATTTTAGAAAAAGCAAAGCAACATGCATTAACAGTGTACAAATGAACAGGAAATTTTATACAAGCAGTGGAGATTTGTAAAATGATAGAGCATATCTAGCTTTTAAGGTAAGTAACTACGCTTCTGGAATTGGAAAGCATAAAGAAGGTGGGCTACACGACAAACAACCAAAGTGGGAGGGCAGGTATATGGCTGCATTCTCTTTGTTTAAGCCCAGATGTGACACCAGCTAACTCTGGTCTCAAGGCTCCAGCTTTGTCGTTAGTGTTTGTAAGACCCTGTAAAAGTTTGTGAAAGGTAAATAATAACTATAACTCTCATTAGATTATTGCAAAAATTGCATTTTAAAATGTATATTAAACTCTTTGTAATGAACTAAATGTGCAGTAAATGTTAATTAATATTAGTTATGGTTGCATGAAATACAGTAACTTTATTTCCTATACTGTATTTTACATGTTCTTCTCAGTAGTTTGACCTCTTGTGAGAATTGTAAATCTAGTTATCTTTGTGTGGAAATAAAAAAATAAAAAAGTTAAATACCGGATATCTTACCCATATTATCAGAACAATAACACTAAGAGCAATAAGAGGCCCTTAATTGGGCATTATGACAGAACCTGATTAATATTTGAATTCTTCAACCCATCCAATAATATAAGTTCCATAATTACTAAGTGTATGTTTTCCCTGTCTCTACTGTAAAGTTTTCCTCTGTTCTATAGTAAATACTATGAAAGAAATTATAAATGTAATTTATTTTAAAAATAAACTTTAGACACAAATTAAACTCATCACACAGAAAGCCAAGACTGTCAAATGGAACACTACATAACACACAGCAATAATTTTAGACTAGATGTATAATTTTGCAAAATAATTAGCTTATGTAGATGCCTGAACATTTCTATTCCTCCTTTCTTTCATAAGTTGCTAAAATTTTATGGGATTTTCTATAATAGCCTAATCAATAATAAGTGATATAACTAGTGTAGTCCAATATACTTTCATATAAATGTATGGAGGCAAGATAATTTGTTTACACAAAATAAAATATAGCACATATATCAATACAACAGTATGCCAATTTTGAATAAGGGCTTCACAAATGCCATAGGAAAAAAATAATTACAACACTTTAAACTTATCTGGCTTTCAAACTCTTCCCAGTTCATGACTGAAGTTATTATCTTTACATCATAACTTTTACTGTTATGATTCCTCTCTAATTTGGTCTTAAAATCTCTCTCTTGAGAATGGCCATTAAGTCAACATAGCCATACTCTAGGAGAGCCCTGAAGAGGGGAAAGTTATGTTTGTGTGTGTGTCAGGTGAAACACAATGAGGAGATGAAACTAAAATGCATGAAACAGAAGACACTTATTAAGCACAAGCCCCAGAGAGGTTAGGGATGCTGATGGGTGCAGCATCACTACCAGCTGGAAGGGAAAGAGAAAGGGAGTGAGAGCGTGAGAACAAAAGAGAGAGAAAGAGGGACAGTGTGGGATAACGCCTTTAAGTTCATGGGGGTTACCCCTTAGGCTTTCCCAAGGGAGACTGTGGATGGGCTATTTTAAAGAAAACACAAGAGAAGATGGAACTTATTTGCAAGATTCTACCATAGTTAGCAGCTCTGAGATGTGTTAGGTTTGGGGTTAGTAGATAAACAGGTGGGCTATATCACAACCAACCAAACTGGGAGGGCAAGTTTTAACTCAGCCAAAGGTGATGGGGTGCTACTGGGTCTCAGACCACTTATATCAGGCCTAAAAAGAGATCCCAAGGCAGTAGCTACTGTATTCTACAAATTTTGGACACCTTCTTAATCCTCACATAAGCTCTGCAATTTGGCTATTGTTATGGCATTGCTATGAGGTTACCGAGACTCAAAGAGTTAAGTAGTTTCCCAAATTCATACAGCAAGTAAAAGGCAAAGTTCAAATTTCAATCAGTGTCTGTCCGAATCCAAATCCCATGTACCTTTTACTATGTAGGAACTTACTCTGTTTCAAGAGGAATGAACACTTCATGCTTTTTCCTTGATTATCTATAAAGGAAAACTCTGTACTTCTGTGCTTCCTAATTCCACAGAAGTATGGGTAAGAATATGGATAGTATTGATGCATTTATCTTTGATTAAAACTGACTTTTGATTATCTGGATCTGTTTGATCACTTCACTTTTGTTTCACATTAAGTGAAAGCCTTAGAGTGTCGATTACAGGGGCTTTACTATGCCAAAAAGACAGGGATGCTTCATATGTTAAAAAATAGAAATTAAACATTGAGGGAGAATTAAGGAAATTAACAAGTGGTGGGTACAAAACAAAAGAAGTCAGGCATTCCTTAGACAAAATAGAGATACCTGCTCTGTTTTGTTTTGATTTAATACAGTTTTCATAAAGGCTTTAAATGGTTACAACAAAAGGGACACGAAGCCTCTATCAGAATTGCCAGAAATCTTTACTCCCCACTCCAAAGCCAAAGTCAGCTTTAGGTAAAACCCTAGGCTCCTCACCCATCTCTTAAGCATGGAATAATAAGGCAATAGTTTCACGTCACCACTGTGTAGCCTTAACTCTAGAAAATATGGACTATGGGCTAAATTTACCTACATTTTGCTGATTATGTTTTGTTTCTGTTACTTCTTGACACTTCACATCTTTTCACTTGCACTTCTTACTGTTGTCAATCTTGTTAAAACCAATGCAAGGAGTGATAATATAAAAAGGGGAAAACTCTAGTCTCCTAAGGGAACTCAATAATTGCCAGTTTTCCCCTACTCATTTTGAAATTTCTGTTTCCAAATGCCATGACTAATATATAGAAAAACGATTGACTTTTTTTGTAGGATGACATCATATCCTATAACCTTGATAAACTCATTCATTAGAGTTTTTTAATTATTGTTTTCTGTTTGTTTTGTGTTTTTTTTGGTCAATTTATTGGGATTTTCTACACAAACAATTATGTTGGCCACAGATAGGGGTAATTTTATTTCTTCCTTTCAAACCTTTTCAGAGATAAATGCCTTTTATTTTTTTTTAATTTAATGTATTTTATTTTATTTAAGTTAAATGTATTTCATTTCTTTTTAAATTGTATTATATTTTAACTTATTACACAGACTAGGACTCAGTAAGATGTCCAGTTGCAATGATGATAGTGGACATATTTGCTTTGCTCCTAATCCTATGTAGAACTATTCAGTCTTTCTAAAGTATGATGTCAACTGCAGCCTTTTGTAGATGCCCTTTATCAAGTTGAGCAATTTCTTTCTCTATCTAGTATGCCTGGGATTTTTATCACAAGTGAGTGTTGGATTTTGTCAAATACTTTTGTGCCTAAATTGAACAATAATGTGGTTTATTTCTTTAGATCAAGGGTTAGCAATCTTTTCTAGTAAAGAACCAAGTATTTTAGATTTTGTGGGCCATATGGTTTCTGTTGCATCTGACTTTTTTCTTTTAGACAATGTTTAAAAGGTAAACATTATTTTCAGAATGTGATCCACATAAAAATAGTCCACTGGCTACATTTTACCCTGGGACCAGACTTGGACAACTTCTGCTTTAGAGTAGTAGTTGATAGAGGCGTTACATTGATTTTTGAATGTTGAGTCAGCTTTGCCATCCTGTGACTAACCTCATTTGGTTGTAGTGGAGTTTTATTTGTATATATCCCCAGATTTTATTTGCTAATATTTTGTTGAAATTCACTTTTTCACCTCTTTCCATGAAAGATATCAGGTTGTAGTCTTTTTGTTTTACTCTGTTAATTTCAGGTAATTCTGACCTCATAAAATGAGTTTGAATATATTATCTCCTTTATTTTCTGGAGGAGATTCTGGATAATTGGTGTTATGGCTTATTTAAATGTTTCAAAGATTTTCTCAGAGATTTCTTTTACAGTATGTTTTGACCTATGACATAGATTTCTTTAATAGATATAAAGAAGTTTAGCTATTTATTTTACCATGTGTAAGTTTTGGTAGTTTGCAGTTTTCAAGAAAATGGCACATTTCATCTAGGCTTTCATAGTTGTGTGTTTATAATTTTTCATTATATTACTTTACTATCCTTTTCATATCTGCAGGGGATAAAATTATATCTTCATTTGTCCCCAATGCTGGTAATATATATTTTCTTTCCGTCTTTGTAAATATTGCTTGAGGTATATCAATTTTATCATCCTTTTCAAGGAGATTACTTTTGGTTTCCTTGATTGTTCTCTATTGTTTTCCTGTTTTCAATGTCACTGATTTTTTTATTTTACCTTATTGTTTCTTTCTTATCCTTGGTTTGAGTTTATATTGTACTTTCTAGTTTGACTAAGATAAATTTGTATCGTTCATGTGTGGCTTTTTTTTTTTCCTACTTTTTATTTCTTTTAAGTACTGCTTTAGCTGTGTCCCACAAATTTTGTTATACTTCCCTTTTTGTTTAATTCCTAATGTTTCCTAATTTATCTTGAGACTTCTGGTTTGACAATGAATTATTCAAAAGTATGTAGTTTAATTTTCATATTTTGGAGATTTTCTTATCTTTCTTTCTTTGGTTACGAGTTTTATTCCATTATGATCAGAGAATATATTTTTGTAAGATTTAATTATTTTATACTTGTTAAGATTTGTCTTATGAAGGACAAGTTGTTGTAACTATTTTCCCTCACAACCATAAAAGAAGCACAGTATCCTAGTGGGCCTCTTTGGGTTGTGGAGGTATCATATTCTTTATTTGGATGTCACTCTCACCTATTTACTAAGTGATTCAAAAGCCGTTTGCTTTGAGTCAGGGCACAGAACAAATAAAGGTTCTGAAACAAGTTCAGGCTGCTGTGTACACTGGTCTGCAACTTGGGGAATATGATCCAGCAGATCCAATATTTATTGACATGTCAACAGCAGATAGGGATGTTGTTTAAAGCCTTTGGCAGTCTCCTGTAAATGAATACAGTGTAGGCCTTTAGGATTTTGAAGCAAAGCCCTGTCATTCTCTGCAGATAACTTCTCTCATTTTGAGAAACAGGAATGGCTTCCTACTATGGCTTACAGACCATGGTCCACTAAGTTACCATGTGACCTGAGCAGCCCAGCATGCTGGGCTTTATCTGACCCACAAAGCCATAAAATCGCACATACACAGCAAGACTTCATCATCAAATGAACATGGAAAATATGTAATCTGTCCTGAGCAAGTCCTAAATAAATTACGTGAAACAGTCCAAATATCCATAGTCCCCACTCTTGCTATACAGCCCTCTTTCCTCTGTCCTGCACCTCATGGGAGTTTTCTATGGTCATTTGCCAGAGCAAGAGAAGACAAACATGGATTACAGATGGTTCTGTGCTATATGCAGAGATTACCTGCCAGACTACGTGACAACTTTCTGGGATATTTCTACTGCCCCTTTCTGGGATATTTCTATAGGACAGTGGTGAAGGAAATTCTCCCAAGTAGGCAGAATTTAGAACAGGTTTTATTTGCTTGGAAGAATAAATGGTCAGATGTGTGATTATATACTGATTCATGGACTGTGGCCAATGATTTAACTATATGGTCAAATACTTGGAAAGAACATAATTGGAAAATGTGTGACAAGGAAATCTTGGGAAGAGATGTATAGATAAACCTCTATGAATGGACCAAAAAAACCTATGAGAATATTTGTGTCCCATGTGAATGTTCACCTCTAACCAGAGGAGGATTTTACTAATCAAATGTACACGTTGACCCATTCTATGGATATCCATTGGTATCTTTCCTCAGCCACTCCTATTAAGACTCAGTTGGATTGTGAACAAGGTGACCATAGTCACTAGGATGAAGTTATATGTTGAATAAGCAAGTAGATTTCCACTCGCCAAGACTAACCTAGCTATGGCCACCTCTGAATGTCCAATCTGCCAGCATCAGAAACCAATTCTGAGTTTCCAATCTGGCACCATTTCCTGAAGTTATCAGACAGCTACGTGGTTGAAGGTTGATGACAATCGACCACCTCTATCTTATAAGAATAGGATGTTGCTCTTACTGGAAAAGGCACTAACTCCAGATATGGATTCGCTTTCCCTGTATGATGCCATGCTTCTGCCAAGACTACCATCTGTGGACTGACAGAATGCCTTTTCTAATGTCAGGACATTCCACACATAGCATCCGTTCAAGTAGCTCACTTCATAGCAAAAGAAGTGCAGTAATCAGCCCATGCTCATGGAATTTACTGGTCTTATCATGTTCCCCACATCCTAAAGAGGAAATAAGTCATTATTTACAGTGCCAGCTAGGGAGTAATACCTTATAGGACTGGTACAAAATTACCCAGAAGGCTATATATGCTCTGAATCAGCATGCAATGCACAGTGCTGTTCCTCCCACAACCAGGATTCATGAGTCTAGAAACTAAGAATTGGATATGGGAGTAGGACCACTCATTGTTATGCCCAGTGTCTTACTGGCAACATTTTTGATTTCTGCTCCCAAAACTTTTATGTTCTGCTGACCTAGAAGTCACAGTTCCAAAGAGAGAAATCCATCCACCGGGAGACACAACAGCAATTGCATTAAATTTGAAATTAAAACTCTTGCTTAGCCACTTTGAACTCTTTATGTCTCTTACTCAACAGGCAAACAAAGAGTTACTATGGTGACTGGGGTGATTGTTCCTGATTACTGAGTGGAAATTGGGCAACTACTTCACAAGGGAGGTAAAGAAGAGTGTGTTTGGAATATGGGATCTCCCTTAGAGAGTTTCTTTGTGCCACTATGTCCTGTTATTAGGGTCATTGGAAAATGACAACAACCCAATCCAGCAGGACCATGCATGACCCAGATCCTTTAGGAATAAACTTTTGCATCACCCCACTTGGTAGAAACCATGATCAGCTCAGATACCTGCTGAAGGTAAAGAGAATACAGAATGGATAGTGAAAAAAGATAATTATAAATACCAATTACAGGATGTAACCAGTTGCAGAAATGAAGAATGTAACTGACATGAGTGTTCCTCCTTATTTTGTTATGAATATGTTTGTGTGTTTGCATATATATCAAATATCTTTGTATCTCCTATCTCTTATTCCCTTATCATGTAACATAGAATGTATATGGACTTTATATAATAGTATATATAAAAATATATATAATATTAAGTATTGCTTATTTTATATTGTAGTATCTAAGTTACAGCATATCAAGTAGAATAGTAAACATCACTCAAAGTCCCTGTGTTTTGAGGAAGGTGTTAGTGCATTTTCAGTTCTATACAAGATGTTTGCATCATGTTAGGCAGTATTATAACCTTGTTAATGTTTTTCATTTGGAAAGGGCAGTGAATATGGATCTTAAGTTGGAGGATGGGCTTCTGATGCTTAATGCTAATTATGACAGTAAAAGCCCTGTTTCTGGGATACACACAGGAAATTTATATATGTTCTCGGTCAGCTCAGAATGTCTTTTTGAGTAATGAAAGGTCTATTATATGTATCCATGGGTAGTGCCACAGTATGTAAACACTTTTGTTTAGAGTTCTGGAATGTGAAGAATATGTCCTCTCTGGAAAAATGATGGATGTTTTCTCCAAATAATAAATATTGGCTTAATTTTACGAAGTTATTTTGTTTCATTATACTGTGCACATGGGGAGAAAAACAGTTTTATGTTTAAATCAGGCTTCCAGACAACTTAAGATAATGAGTAAAAAGGACACCCAGAAGCCATTTTGACGCTTAAATGAATCCTATATTGAATTTCTAGTCTCAGAATATCAGTGCTTATTCAACTAGCAACAATTACCTTGGTGGATGTTTAAGGACTTTTGGCAAAATCATTTCATAATCAGAGTGGAGTAATGTATTTTTAATGCTTTCTTACGAAAGTAAAAAAAAAAGTAATAGCAATAAAACGAGATGGATAGATAATGAGAAATAAGCAGAAAGACAATTGACAAAGAATAAAAGAAGCAGGTGATGTAACCAGGCTTCTCTTTGGCTGAAATATAGAGACTTAACGATTATTGCTTATTCACCAATCTTTATAGCCACTCTTTGCCATGGTTCAGAGCTCTTTCCGTGATCCTATAACTCCCCACCTGCCCTTTTTTTAGCTCAATACCAGAGATTCTCAACCTTCTCTCTCTACCCTCAGAATCCCAGTTCACCTTCCTTCACTCCAGGACTTGGTATATCAGTTACACATCAGGCGTTAATGATGGATTATTGAATTTACTTTCCCCTGTAGGACTATTTACATTTCAAATGTGAACATGTCCCACATAAATTTTCTTTTTCTTTAGCTTTTCTAAGGTATAACTGGCCAGTAAACATTGTACATATTTGTAGCATATAATGTGATGTTTTGATACATTGTGATGTGATTAAATCACCATAATTCAAATATCATCACTTCACATATTTATCTATTTTGTGGGTTTATTGAGAACATTTAAGATTACTCTCTTAATTTTCATATATACAACACATTCTTATTAACTATAGTCACCATGCTATACATTACATCTCCAAAATTTATCCAGCCTGCCTAACTGAAATTTAACAATCGTCTCTGTATCCTCCAAATGCCCCAGGCTCTACAATCATGGCTGTGACAATCATCATTTTACTTTCTGGTTCTATGAATTTAAATTTTTAGGTTCCACATACAATTGAGGTCACATAATATTTGTCATTCTGTGTCTGGCATATTTCACTTAGCATAATGTCCTCCAGGTTCATCTCTGTAGCTGCAAACGATAAAATTTACTTATTTCTTTAGGGCTGAATAGTATTCCATTGATATATATATATATATATATATATATATATATATATATATATAATCTCACACTCTATCCATTCATCTGTTGATGAGTGTGTGTTGATTCCATAGCTTGCTATCGTGAATAATGTGGCTATTGTGAATAATGCTCAAAAGAACATGAGAGTGCAGATGTATCTTTGCCATACTGACTTCTTTCTTTTTTCTTATAATTTGAACTTTTATTTTAGATTCAAGTGTATATGTGTGGGCTTGTTACCTGGGTATCTTGTGTGATGCTGAGGTTTGGAGTATGATTGATCCTGTCACCCAGGTACAGAACATAATACTCAATAGTTAATTTCTCAACCCTTCCTCCCTTCTTCTTTCCTCTCCTCTAGTAGTTCCCAGTGTCTATTGTTGCTACCTTTATGTCCATTTGTATCCAATGTTTAGCTCTCACTTATAAGTGAGAACATGTGGTATTTGGTTTTCTGTTCCTGTGTTAAATCACTTAGGACAATGTCCTTCAGCTGCAATCATGTTGCTGCAAAGGACATGATTTCATTCCTATTTATGGCTGCATAGTATTTCATGGTGTCTATGTACCACATTTTCTTTATCCAATCCACCATTGATGAGTTCTTTAGCTGAGTTCATGTTTATGCTGTTGTGAATACTGCTGTGATGAACACACTGAACACACAAGTAGAAGTGTCTTTTTGGTAAAATAACCTTTTTTTTTTTTTTTTTTTTTTTTTTTTGCTATATACCCAGTAATGGGATTGGGATTGCTGGCTCAAATGGGGTAGTGCTGTTTTAAGTTCTTTGAAAAATCTCCAAACTGGTTTTGCAGTGGCTTAACTAGTTTACATTCCCTCAGGTAAAAGAGAACACAGTATGTGAGTGTTCTCTTTTATCCACGACCTTGGCAACTGGTGTTTTTTTTTACCTTTTAATAATAGTTCTGACTGGTGCAAGATGGTATCCTATTGTGGTTTTGATTTGCATCTAATGATTAGTGATGTTAATAATTCTTTAATGTTCATTGGCTGCTTGTATGTCTTCCTTTGCAGAATGTCTTTTCATGTTGTTTGTCCTTTTTTTTTTTTTTTTTTGAGACGGAGTGTTGCTCTGTCACCCAGGCTGGAGTGCAGTGGCCAGATCTCAGCTCACTGCAAGCTCCGCCTCCCGGGTTTATGCCATTCTCCTGCCTCAGCCTCCCGAGTAGCTGGGACTACAGGCGCCCACCACCATGCCTGGCTAGTTTTTTGTATTTTTTTTTTTAGTAGAGACGGGATTTCACCGTGTTAGCCAGGATGGTCTCGATCTCCTGACCTCGTGATCCGCCCATTTCGGTCTCCCAAAGTGCTGGGATTGTCCATTTTTAATGGAGTTATTTGCTTTTTACTTGTTGAAAAATTTAAATTCCTTTTAGATTCTGGATATTAGACTTTTGTTGGTTGCACAGTTTGCAAATATTTTCTCCCATTCTGTAGGTTGTGTGTTTACTCTGTGTAGAGTTTATTTGCTGTGCAGAGCTCTTTAATTTAGTTAGGTCCTACTTCTTAGTTTTTGTTTTTGTTGCAATTGTTTTTGAGGGCTTAGTCATACATTCTTTCCCAAGGCAGATGTCCAGAATGTTGTTTCCTAGGTTTTCTTGAAGGACTGTTACAGTTCAAGGTCTTACATTCAAGGCTTTAATTCATCTTGAGTTAATTTTTGTATATAAGTGAAGGTAGGAGTCCAGTTTCATTCTTCTGAATATGGATAGCCAGCTATTCCAGAAACATTTATTGAATAGGGAGTCCTTTCCCCATTGCTTCCTTTTGTTGACTTTGTCAAAGATCAGATGGATGTAGGTGTGCTGCTTTATTTCCTGGGTATTCTGTTCTGTTCCATTGGTCTATATGTCTGTTTTGTACCAGTATCATACTGTCTTGGTTACTGTAGCCTTATAGTATTGTTTGAAGTCAAGTAATGCAATGCATCTAGCTTTGTTCTTTTTGTTTAGGGATCATTTTGGCTATTCAGGTTCTTTGTGGTTTCAATATGAATATTAGAGTATATTTTTCTAACTGTGAAAAATGACATTGGTAACTTGATAGGAATAACATTGAATATGTAGATTGTTTGGGGCAGTAGGGCCATTTTAATGATATTGATTCTTCCAATCCATGAGCATAGAATGTTTTCCCATTTGTTTGTGTCATCTCTGATTTCTTTCAATATCTGATTTCTCAAGATAATTAAAAATATCTTGAGACAAGCAGAAATGGAAACACAACATACTAAAACCTATGAGATGCATCAAAAGCCAAAAGCAGTTCTAAAAGGAAATTTTATAGTGATAGATTCCTACATTTTAAAAAAGAAATATCTCAAATTAACAACCTGACATTATTTTTCAACAGTTTTGTAGCTCTTCTTCTAGAGATCTTTCACCTCCGTGGTTAGAGGTAATCCTTGATATTTTATTTTGTTTTCAAAGCTACTGTAAATGGGGTTACTTTCTTGATTTAGGTCTCAGCTTGAATATTACTGGTGTATAGAAAAGGCTAATAATTTTTGTATATTGATTTTATATTCTGAAACTTTACTGAAATCATTCAGCAGTTCTAGGAGCATTTTGGCAGAGTCTTTAGGATTTTCTCTGTGTAGAATCATATTGTCAGCGAAGATAGATATTTTTTCTTCTTATCCTATTTGGTTGCCCTTTATTTCTTTATCTTGCCTGATTGCATTGGCAAGGACTTCTCAATAATGTTTTGAATAGGAGTGAAGAGAGTGGACACCCTTGTCTTATTCCAGGTTTCAAGATAAATGCTTTCTGGTTTTTCTCATTCAGTATGATGTGGGCTGTGGCTTTGTCATAGATGGTTGTTATTATTTTGAGGTATGTTCCTTTGATACCTAGTTTCTTGAGCATTATTATTATGAAGGATGTTGGACTTTATGAAAAGCTTTTTCTTTCACATACTGATTTTATTCTCTTTGAATATATACCCATCAGTGGGATTGCTGAATCATATACTAGTTCTTTTTTTAATTTTTGAGGAACCTCCATACTGTATTCCATAATGGCTACACTAACTTACATTCCTACAAACAGTGTACAAGTGTTCACTTATCACCACATTCTCACCAACACTTGTTATCTTTTTCTTTTTGATAAAATGTCACTATTACCGAGGTGAAATAACATCACATTGTGGCTCTAGTTTGCATTTTCCTGATGGTTAGCGATGTTAAGTTCCTTTTTATATACCTGTTAGCATTTTGTATGTACTCTTCAGAAATATCTATTCAGGTTCTTTGCCCATATGTTAGTTGGATTGTTGTCTTGGTATTAAGTTGTTTGAGTTCCTTATATATTTTAGATATTAACCTTTTATTAGATGCATGGCTTACAAATATTTTCTTCCAATCTGAGGCACATTCTCCAAAAATGTAGTTCTTCACTCTGTTGATTGATTCCTTGGCTGTGCAGAAGTATTTTAGTTTGATGTAATCCCATTTGTCTATTTTTGTTGCCTGTCCTTTTGGAGCCGTATCAAAAATATCATTGCCTAGACAAATGTCAAGAAGTTTTTAACTCTATATTTTCTTCTAGTACCTTTAAAGTTTCTTACTTATTTAAGTTTTTATTATATTTTGGGTTCATTTATCTCTATGGTGCTAGTAAGGGTCTAATTTCATTCTTCTGCATGTGAATATCCAGTTTTCCGACCACCACTTATTGAAGAGACTGTACCTAAAAGAGATAACTAAAAATGTCTTGAGACAAACAAAAATGGAAATACAGCATACTAAAACCTATGAGATGCACCAAAAACCAAGAGCAGTTCTAAGAGGAAATTTTATAGTGATAGATTTCTACACTAAAAAAAGAAATATCTCAAATAAACAACCTGAAATTATTTTTCGAAGAACTAAAAAAAAAGAAATTCAAAGCCCAAAATTAGCAGAAGAAAGAAAATAACAAAAATTAGAGTGGAAATAAATAAAATAGAGACTAAATAAACAACAGAAAAAAATAAGAGGTTTCTTTGAAATTATAAGCAGCACTGACAAATATTTGGTTTCACTAAGAAAAAAAGAAGGCACAAATAATAAAAGAAGAACTGAAATAAGAAACACTGCGACTGATACCAGAGAAGTAAAAGGATCATAAGAGACTACTATGAGCAATTATATTCTAACATATTGAATAACCTAGAATAAACGGGTAAATTCCTAGTAAGATACAACCTTCCAAGGCTGAATCACAAAGAAATTGTAAAAATCTGAACAACCCAATAACAAGCAAGTAGATTAATTAAGAAAAATATTCCCATCAAAAGGAAAGTGCAAGTTCTGATGGATTTATGCCTGAATTTCACCATCACTGAAAGAACTAATATCAATTCTTCCTCAACTCATCCAAAAAAATTGAACAGTAAGAACACTTCCAAATTCATTTTTTGAGACCAAAATTACCTTGATACCAAAGCTAGCCAAACGCACTATCAGAAAAGAAAATTTGAAGCTAATATCCTTGTTGAACATAGCCACAAAAGCCTCAACAAAATACTAGCAAACCCAAATCCAACACACATTACAAAGATCATTCACCATGGTGAAGTAAGATTTATTCCTGGGATGCAAGGATGATTCAATTTAGGTCAATGAATGAATGAGATATATCACATTAGCAAAGTAAAGAACAAAAAACCTATGATCATACCAATAGATGCAGTAAAAACATTTGACAAAATTCAAAATTCTTTCTTGATAAGACTCTCTGCAAATTAGGTATACAAGGAATTTGCCTCAACAATAATAACCATATATCACAAGCCCACAGCTAATATCCATGACATTCAGTAGTACAAATTTACAAACTTCTAAGATCAGGAACAAAAAGACAAAAGTCACTTGCATTCAATATAGTACTGAAAGTCTTAGTGAGTACAATTAAGCAAGAGAAAGAAATAAAAGACTTCTAAATAATAAAATAAGTTAAAGCAAGCTAACATGGCATGATCTTATAAATAGAAAATTCTAAATGCTCCACCAAAAGACTATTGGAATAAACAAATTTGCTAAAGTAACAGAAGAAAAAATCAATATACAAAAATCAGTAGCATTATTGTACACTAACAAAGAACTATACAAAAAATCAAGAAAATAATCCTACTTATAATAGCATTAAAAAGCAAAATACTTAGGAATAAATTTAATGAATGAGGTAAAAGATCTGTATACTAAAGACTATAAAACATTGATGAAGCCAGGCACAGTGACTCACGCCTGTAATCCCAGAACTTTGAGAGACCAAGGTGGGCGGATCATTTGAGGTCAGGAGTTCCAGACTAGCCTGCCCAACATGGCGAAACCCCATCTCTACTAAAATAAACACAAAAATTATTGGGCATGGTGGTGCATGCCTGTAGTCCCAGCTACTCGGGAGGCTGAGGCAGGAGTATTGTTTGAACCCAGGAGGTTGAGGTTGTAGTGAGCCAAGATTGTGCCACTCCACTCTGGCCTGGGTGACAGAGTGAGACTCCATCTCAAAAGCAAACAAACAAACAAACAAAGCAAACATTGATGAAAGAAATTGGAAAAGAGCCAAATAAATGGAAAGACTTTCCATGTTCTTGGATTGGAAGAATAAATAATGTGAAAATGTCTCAAGGTAATCAGTAGATTCAGTGTAATCTCAATCAAATTCTGCTGATAATTTTCACAGAAATAGAATAAGCAATCTAAAAATTCAACAGAAAAGACCCCAAATAACCAAAGGAATTTTGAGCAAAATGAAGAAAAAAAAGCTGGTGACATTATACTACCTGATTTCAAAATATATTACAGACCTATAGTAATAAAACCTGCATGTTACCACCATAAAAACAGACATATGGACCAATGGAACAGAACCAAGAGCCTATAAATCTATCCACTCATTTATGGTCAGTTTTCTACAATGGTTCCAAAAACACAAATTTTCATCTATGAGATCTACCTATGTAAACAACTGAGAATACTGCCCATATGCTGTATAACAGTCATTCACTTATTGATGAAAATCTCACACAAAGCATTCACCTAGATTGTTTTTTTTCCTCACATAATTTAGTTATCAGCTCAGATAAACCTTCCGTAAAGAGATCCCTCCTTCTAGTTCCTAAAGAGGCTTCAAATCTCTATCATAATATCCCTATGTGCTGTATCATGGCACTTTTGGCAGTCTGAAATTATCTTATTAATTTACTTTTTATTATTAGTTTCATGCCACAGTAATGTAAACTTCATAATACCCTAGATTGTTCTTTGGTGTGTGGTGTGTGTGTTTTATGAGTATGTGGTCACTTAGGAAAGTGGTTAGCACATAGCATTTGTTCTATAAACATATTGAATATAAATATAATTCAACAGCTAAGAAATTTGGCAAAGAATTTTGAGCATACTAATATCTGTCTCAATAATTTCTTTTCTATTTGTTTGTGTAAATAACCTAAAAATTTAGAAAAATGTTTTACAATTATTTGTCCATTTTAATGTTCTTTATGACTTGAAAATATGAAACCTAAATGCTTCAAAATAGCAAAATTGTAACAAATTATTAGGGTGCATGACTTCACTCGAATATTATTCACTTATTACATATTTTATTAACATGAAATTAGAACATACACAGAATATGTTTATTTTTATTTTATTACATTTATTTATACTTCAGTCAATATTTTTTTAATATCAAAAGCTTGTTTCTCATAAAGACCCAAAGATCAGACCCAAAGATCTTTGTCATGTAGTAATAAAACAGAAATAATTTTCCGCAGGTAAGTCTAAGAAATCATTCCATGCTCACCATATGCTCTGCGTGATTAACTTGATGGAATTTGACAGGCCACCTGCTACACAGTCTCCATGAGAACAGAATATAATACTGATTGGACATATCCAAAATTGAATTTTGTATATTCATGACTGAAATATAAAGAAAACATAGTTTCTGCCCATATACTGTGAGGTAGTCAGTCCTACACTTCACAGTCCACTTTTGGGTGCATAGGGTTACATGGCCATTTCTTCACAATGAGTTGTAAATGGGTATGATAGTGATCTGAGAAGAGCATTTAGTTGAGAGTTCCCAGCATTTATTTATCTTCTCTCTGACAGAGCAACAGGCAGTGTTTAACATAGTGATTATTAAACTAGACTGGTGCTTCAAACTACCATACTATCCATTATGCTTCAGCAACTTGCACTGGACAAATTATGTGAGAAAAAAGAAAGAATATTTACTATTTGAAGGCACTTAGATTCAGGGATTTCTTGTTGCTGTGGCATAATCTGGTTTATCCTTATTAATATATTAAGCCTCAAAAACTTGCAGCTTCCTTTACTACATCCATTAGTACAAATTTCTGGAATGGCAAAACAATTGTGTGATATATATTATTTATATTAAACTTCTAAGGAATCTGGATTAATGAGTATGGCTAGCATAATCATTATACACCATTGTGACAACTTTGCTTCTCACATGTGATCCATGCTTCGTATCTATTTAATGCGTCCACAGACTCAAGCTGTAAAATCTTTGACATCCTGCAGCAACCTCCTCCTGAGAAAAATCAAAGAACTTAGAATGATTAGATAATTAATATGTAGAGCATGCGAGAAGCCATCAAGGATTCTAAAAAATCATTAGTATCTATTTATACCTGTGCTTTAGTGAAATACAAAAATTAGCCCATCCATCAAGAGAACCCCTACTTTTACAGTGATTCTGACCTGAAAAGATATAGGGCAGGTCCTCTGAAACCTTTAAATGTGATTCAGCTTTAAATGAGGACTTTTAAAATAGGTCAACATGTAATTTGTCAACATTGTCTACTCAGAGTTTAAGAGAGGTACATGTCTTCTAACAAATTACAGGCTCTTTATTTTTTGGCCTGTGAAAAAGGCTGAAGTCAGTGACAGCTAAAGCATAGAGGTAGGACATTTCCTATAAATCTACCATGTAGGCACATTGTGTTGTAAAGGCTGATGGTAATCATTATTTCAGGATGATACTTCAAGATCCTAAATTAATCTTTCATCCCTTCCAATGAAAAATGGGAATCTGGTAAGGTGCATCCTGGTTGAGAAAGAATTGTTCACATTTCCTTTAGATTCTATAAATGCCACCCATTCAAGAGGAAGCATGACTAAAGTCTCCAATGCATGATTTTCCTCCTAAGTTTCCATTATTTTAAGTAGAAATGAATTATGCAAACAAGTGTGATTGGGAAAGTCAAGATAAAAGAAATATAGAAAAATAGTACATCTTATAAACATACTCAGAAGGAAAATATAATGAAAAAAATATACTTTGGTCATATCATAATTGTTTTTAAAACTGAAGAAAACTATCAGCTGCATAATAAATGTAAAAGCAAGGTATATATGTCATACATTAAATGTATATGTACTAAAAAACTCCCGTTAAAACGCAAAGCTTGACAACATTGCTAAGCAACAAAAACACTTAAAAGGAAAAAAAAATTGAAAAAATATTTAGCACAGAGATTATACACAGACATCAGCTAAAGTCAATAAACATAATACCAACAGATATTAGGTAATAATAAAAGGTATGATAAAACAATAAGTAACCATTATAAATCTACATGTATAAAACACAGCAGCCAAGTACATAAAGTAAAAAACTACTTGATCATAAAGAAACTTGATAAAAGAATTCACATATAGTGGGAGACTTAATATGCCTCTTTAGGAATTGAACATATAAAAATAAACAAAAGATAAAAAGGACACAAGAAAAACTAAATGCTAATCAAGCTGAATTAATAATTTGTTTGTAGAACCAGCCTCATATATCTAAGTAGAACATATATATGTATATATATACACACATACATATATATGTATATATACACATATACTTGGGGCATTAACCAAAAATATGTACCAGGCCATAATTTTTAAAATTAACTAATTCAAAAGTAAACAGCAAGATAAATTATCAGATCAACATATGATAAAATGAAAATATGTAATAACAAATTCACGGAAAAAATAATCGCTTGACAAGAAATTCACACTAGATAAATCTTTGATCAAAGACTTAAAAAGACACTAAGTGCTACTGTCTAGATACTAGAAAGGCAACAATAAGATAGAATGTACTAATACCAAAGTGGTTGTCACCATAAAACTTCTCCAAAGAATACTTACAATTGAAAATATTTTTAAGAAGAAATATAATAAATGATTAAAGTGCTTAGATTAAGAAATAGGAATAAAAATATAAAACACAAAACAAAGGAGAAGTTATTAATAAAGATAAAAGTGATATTATTTAATAAAAAGCAAATAGTAAGAAGCATTAATACATCTAAAACGTTTTAACACCGATAAATGTCACGAAAGCCTGAGTAATTTTTTAAGAGTGAAGAAAAAGCAGACAATATAGGAAAGAGATTAGACTTCGAACCAGAGATTAGAGAAGGTTGAAAATAACTGTAAAAGAATATACCACGGAAAGGTGAACCTTGATAACACATATTTAAACACCCAGAAGAAATACATGATTCCTTACCAAAATAGCAACGCTCAAATTGACTATTTACCTACTAAGAAAGACGAGATTAATGCTTGCTCCACAATGATGCGCTTCACTTTGTCTTCGTGCCTATTTTCCTTACCGCATGCCATACAAATAAGCAGACATTCAAAATAATTTTATAATAATTCCTTTATATTTTCCCCTTCATTTCACTGTCCTTCCACTTTAGATAAGTCCCCTGGCCTGTCTTTATCTCTTCTTCTTATTGTGTCACGCTCCTAGGTTTTACTAATATAGTCGTTACTTAAATTTTGGAGTATTGCTGCAATTACTATTAAATTACTATTAAAGGCCGGGCGCGGTGGCTCACGCCTGTAATCTCAGCACTTTGGGAGGCTGAGGCGGGCGAATCACAAGGTCAGGAGATCCAGACCATCCTGGCTAACACGGTGAAACCCCGTCTCTACTAAACATGCAAAAAAATTAGCCGGGCGTGGTGGCGGGCGCCTGTAGTCCCAGTCACTGGGGAGGCTGAGACAGGAGAATGACGTGAACCCGGGAGGTGGAGCTTGCAGTCAGCCGAGATCTTGCCACTACACTCCAGCCTGAGCAACAGAGCGAGAGTCCTCAAAAAAAAAAAAAAAAAAAAAAATACTATTAAGTTGTTTAATATATTTATTTTTTACTTTTATTACAACTACGTGTTCCCTGCTTCTCTGCTTTATCATCCCCCATTGTGAAAACTCTCCTGGATCAGGAAGTGTTTCAGTGTTCCTCCACACCCACTCCCAGTTATTTTTCTTCTATGATATATGCTGGGATGACATACTCTACATATTTGCTTGTGTATCTATATATTTTTAACCACAACATCTGAATACTGTACAGCAAAATTATAATTTTCTTGGATTTCTTATTTTTGTCTCAATAGTTTGTGTTATTCTTCTGACTTTTAGCTTTCATTGGCATAGATACAAAGATCATTGCCAATCTAGCTTCAAGGATAACTTGATTTTCTTGTTTCAAAATTTATATTAATTTATCTTTATCCATGGAGTTTAATTATCTTATCTAAATACACATTAAGTTTGCATCATAACAATTCATTCTATAATTTATCTTTATTATTTACAGCACTATATGTTTTTTTATGGAAATTCTCTGAACTCATTTTAAAACTTCTAATATTCGTGTGTTAAATATTCTGAATTTAGCAACAGTGTCTTTCTAGGCTTATAATTTCTAAATCCATGTATTTTTATTCTAGTTTTTGTGATAGTTCTGTTATTTTATCTTCCAGAATTAATCTATGTCTCTCCATTTAAGGAATACATTTACCAAAGGTACTAATTTATATATCTTATTTTAGCATTTATGTGATTTTCTTAAATGTCCAAGCTTCTATTGTTATCTTTTTCTGTTTAGGTTCTTTATTGATGATTCCTCGGCTCAGTTATCTTTGATTCACTTCTAGCAGCCTAATCCTTCCAACAAAGTATAACAGCTGGACAAACAACATACGGAAATCATTTGAAGGCATTTGAAAGTGACCACCATTCATAGTTCTTTAAGGGTTATAATCCCCGAGAGATTAAAGGAATCAATAGAATGCATATTTATGACAACATTTCTCCTTTAGGGTATTTTCAGCTTACTGTGTGGGATAGATTCAGAGAAGAAAGCCAAAGTCTCCCTGGGCTGAGGAAACATTGGATTTAAGTACAGTCACAGCAGTTGTGATTTGAGGGGACAAAAATCTCAAGGAATGCATATAACTGAACCCCAAAATCTGTACTCCATTTTTATTTTAGACTTTTTCATCTCTCAAGGTGTACAGGGAAAGCTCTAAGAAGCCCAACCAAAAGTGGGAGTTTAGACTGTGTAAAAGCACTGAACAAGTATTTCAATAGTTAACCGAATTAGTAGGCTTGGTAAATATTCCATGCTCTCAGCTGATACCTGGGACTATATCATAGAAGTATGATACTTACCCTTGAAGTAAGAGAAAAACGGAAAAAACAACAAGAACCAATTTGAATTGAAAGTATTTCAGAAAAAAATTGCATCTGTGCTTAACACGTACAGAGCATTTTTGGGGTCATTATTCCATAAACAATACAGTGCAACAACTATTATATAGCACACACGTTTTATTAGGTATAATAGGCAATCTATACACATATATGCCCTGGAATCTACTTTTTCTAATGCTAGTATAGTCACTCAAGCTACCTTAAGATTAACTTTAGAATGGTACATTCTTTTTCATCCTTTGATTTTTTTAACATACAGTTGTCCCTCCAGTATCCATGGATTATTGGTTTCAGGGTGTGTGTATATATACATATATATACTATGTATTGTCAGGGATAATATGGGTCATTTCATAGGATAGATCAATCCATCAATGTTTAATTGCCTGATAGAACTCCAAAATAAATGAAGCAAAAACTAATAGAATTGCAAGAAGATGTAGACAAATCAACAATATATTCACAGAGTTCAGCACCACTCTTAATAGTTGATAAAACAAGTAGACACAAATTAGTAATTATGCAGAAGACATGAACAATATAGTCTACCAACTTGATCTAAATAACATTCATCGAACACTCCACTGAGGGCAGAGAGTACAAATTCTTTTAAGGTACACACACAAAGAAATCATCAAGATGAAACACATTCTGGGACAAACAAACAAACAAATAAACAAACAATAAAACTCATCCATTTTTTGAGAGTCCAAAACAGGAGGTTTTCTTGAGGCCAGAGGTTTGAGACCAGCCTGGACAACATTGCAAGACCTTGTCTCTACAAAAAAATTAAAAGAAAAAAATTTTCCAGGTGTGGTGGTGTGTGCCTATAGTCCTAGCTACATGGGAAGCTCAATCAGGTGTAGTTTGAGCCCCGGAGTTAAAGATTGCAGTGAGCTATTATCATGCCACAGCATCCAAGCCTGAATGACAGAGCAAGAACCTGTCTTTAAAAACAAAACAAAACAAAACAAAAATCAATGAATTTAAATGCATATCAGTCCTCCAATACTTTGTTAATCTTCTCTTATCACAGTGAAACTAAATTAGAAATAAAAAATAGAATGTTCTCGTGAAAAAAAAAACTTAAAAAAAGAAGAAAAAATATTTTCTTATTTTCTGATATTGAAGAGTTCTTTCAGCACTATAGAATTGAAAGTAATAAATTAAGGTTGAGTATGTCAATTTGATCACTTTTTACAACATTGTATTTTGTACATATCATTTTGTAACCAAGTTACTCAATAAAGAAATGAGCAAGGTAGTTAAGTTCATCACAGTGTGTGAACTCCAAAAGTGTCCAATAAAAATGTCTTAATTTTTATTTGGAAATGGTTTTTCTCCTGTAATACTGGAGACTATTTTATCTCCTCTTAAGTCTAAGCTGATTTAGTGACTTGTTTGCCCAATAGAAGGGGAAAGAATCATACAATGCCATTTTCCAGATCAAGCTTGAAGAAGTCTGACAGTTACCTTATTATACTCTCAGAGCCCTGAGCCACCATGCTCTGATGAAGTCCAACCTAAAGCCATGTAGAGATGCTATGTAGAAGGCAATCAAGGCAACTTGGTCAAAAACCCCAGACAAACACTAGCTCAGTACAGATGCAAGTGACCCAGATGAGATGAGACCAGCTGAAGAACTGTCCAGTCAATCCACTATATTATAAGAAACAAATTGTTAAGTCTTTAAATTTTGGACTGTTTTGATATACAACAACAGTAAATGATGCATTATAATTTCAATTATAGTTCAGGGAAACAATCTATGGAAAATACATGATTGAGTGAGAAATTGTTTTATGGACATCTTATTTTAATGTTACAACAAAATTCTAGAAAATAATAACATGCTCAATATATACAACAATACAGATATTAATATGATATATGTATTGTTTATTATATGTAATATAGATTGAGGATTATATGTTTTATTGTTCTAATTAAGTCACTTATCTGTGAAATTGAAAACTCCATTATTTTCATAATGTTGTATTTGATAAATTTTATTTCTTTTAGAAAACTTGTACTCTTCTTCGTTGATGTTGTTTGGCTGTGTCCCCACCCAAATCTCATCCTGAATTCTCATGTGCTGTGGGAGTGACCTGGTGGGAGGTAATTGAATCATAGAGACGAGTCTTTCTTATGCTGTTCTTGTGATAGTGAATAAGTCTCATGAGATCTGATGGCTTTAAAAATGAGAGTTTCCTGCACAAGTCCACTCTCTTTACCTGCTTCCATCCATGTAAGACATGAAGTGCTCCTCCTTGCCTACTGCCATGATTGTGAGGCCTCCCCAGCCACATGGAACTGTAAGTCCATTAGACCTCTTTCTTTTGTAAGTTGCCCGGTCTTGGGTATGTCTTTATCAGCAGCATGAAAACAGACTAATACAGTAAATGGGTACCAGTAGAGTAGGGCACTGCTGAAGAGATATCTGAGAATGTGGAAGTGACTTTGAAACTAGGTAACAGGCAGAGGTTGGAACAGTTTGGAGGGCTCAGAAAAAGAAAAGAAAATGTGGGAAAGTTTGGAACTTCCTAGAGACTTGTTGAATGTCTTTGCTCAAAATGCTGATAGTGATATGGACAATGAAATCCCCGTTGAGGTGATCTCAGATGGAGATGAGGGTACTTGTTGGGAACTGGAGCAAAGATGACTTTTGTTATGTTTTAGCAAAGACACTGGCAATATTTTGCCCCTGCCCTAGAGATTTGTAGAACTTTGAATTTGACAGAGAAGATTTAGGGTATGTGCTAGAAGAAATTTCTAAGCAACAAAGCATTCAAGAGGTGATTTGGGTGCTGTTAAAAGCATTCAGTTTTATATGGGAAGCAGAGTACAAAAATTTGGAAAATTTACAGCCTGACAATGCGATAAAAAAGAAAATCCCATTTTCTGAGGAGAAATTCAAGCTGACTGCAGAAATTTGCATAAGCAGTGATGAGCCAAATGTTAATCCCCAAGAGAAAGGAGGGCAAAACGTCTCCAGGGCATGTCAGAGGTCTTCACAGCAGTCTCTCCCATCACAGGCCCAGAGGCCTAGGAAAAAATAGTGGTTTTGTGGGCTAGGTCCAGGGTCCATGTGCTATGTGCAGCCTAGAGACTTGGAGCCTTGCATCCCGGCCACTACAGCCATGGCTGAAATGGGCCAACATAGCACTTAAGCCATGGCTTCAAAGGGTGTAAGCCCCAACCCTTGGCAGCTTCTATGTGGTGGTGAGCCTGCAAGTGCACAGAAGTCAAAAACTGAGGTTTGGGAACTTCTGCCTCGATTACAGAAGATATATGGAAATGCCTGGCTGCCCAGGCAGAAGTTTGCTCTAGGGGCAGGGTCCTCATGGAGAATCTCTGCTAAGGAAGTGCAGAAGGGAAATGTGGGGTTGGAGCCCCCAAACAGAATCTCTACTGGGACACTGCCTAGTGGAACTGTGAGAAGAGGACCACCATCCTCCAGACCCCAGAATGACAGATACACCAACAGCTTGCACCGTGCACCTGGAAAAGCCACAGACACTCAACACTTGCTCATGAAAGCAGCCAGGAGGGAGGCTGGACCCTGCAAAGTCACAGAGTCAGAGTGGCCCAAGACCATGGGAATCCACCTCTTGCATCAGCATAACCTGGATGTGAGACATGGAGTCAAAAAAGATCATTTTGGAATTTTAAGATTTGACTGTCCTGCTAGATTTTAGACTTGCATGGGTCCTGTAGCCCCTTTGTTTTGGCCAGTTTCTCCCATTTGGAATGACTGTGTTTACCCAATGCCTGTACCCTCATAGTATCTAGGAATAAACTAGCTTGCTTTTGATTTTACAGAATCATAGGCATAAGCAACTTTCCTTGTCTCAGATGAGACTTTGGACTGTGGACTTTTAAGTTAATGCTGAAATGAGTTAAGACTTTAGGAGACTGTTGGAAAGGCATGATTGGTTTTGAAATGTAAGGACATGAGATTTGGGAGGGGCCGGGCAAGGAATGATATGGTTTGGCTGTGTCCCCACCTAAATCTCATCCTGAATTCCCTCATGTTGTGGGAGGGACCTGGTGGGAGGTAATTGAATCATGGGGGTGGTTCTTTCCCATGCTGTTCTCAGGATAGTGAATAAGTCTCATGAGATCTGAAGGTTTTAAAAACAAGAGTTTCCTGTACAAGCTGTCTCTCTTTGCCTGCTGCCATCCATGTAAGACATGACTTGCTCCTCCTTGCTTTCTGCCATGATTGTGAGGCCTCCCCACCCACGTGGAACTGTAAGTCCATTAAACATTTTTCTTTTGTAAATTGCCCAGTATGTCTTTATCAGAAGTATGAAAATGGACAAATACACTTGTTAAATTTCATTTCCCATAAGCATAGATAATTTTAGAAACTTACTTGAGTATGGTATTTGTGTTAATAGTCAACAAAGGTTAAACCTAAACAATCATTAGAAGCATGGATATCTAGGAGAGAAACTCTGCTGGACAAAGAAGATAAACAATAGACACACAAATATAGTCAATCATAATCTGATTCCAGCATACTTTTTCATGTTTATACAAACTATTTTTTTGGTTTAAATTTATGCACATAGAGAAATTATTTCAAATATTTGAATAAATCATGCTGCCTCAACCTGTATATCTTAATACACGTACTGCTGCTTGCCTTTACAAGGCTTACTTTTACAGGCATAGCCGAAATACCCCTCGTTCAAAAAAGCCTTCAACTCTCCCTTCTCAAAAACAGAATTGGTAATTTCCCCCATTTTGTCATAGTTGTAAATTTTACATATTTTAATCCCTTAACACATGTTATGAAAATATTTTGCATTTCAGAATCTGTTATTAAACTATGTTTTTTGAGGGTAGGATCCATGATATGTTTATTAATGCCTCTTACTGGGGCCAGAGTGTAGTAGGTAACCAGTAGAAATATGATGAATGAATTAAATGATAGCAGAAAACCAACAGAGCTAAATAATTAACTACTGAAATGAAGAGCTAAATAATTAACTACTGAAATGAATATGTTCAAGTAATACATGTAACTTTGGAAGAAGTTGGTAAAAATATTCAAACATGAAAAGTAGTTGGTTTTTACCACGTTTTTAGCAAAATAAGAAAAGGGTTTCCAATACAGCACAAAATGTTACTGTGTACGCAAAGTCAGATGATATGCAAATGTAGCTTTTTAGCATATATGTCTAATACAAACAATAGAGTAAGCTGTAGGGAAACCAATTTTGGGCCATCCTAATATGTTCAGGTAAGCTTACATTACAAGTGACATGTAAAGATATCAATGCACTGCTTATTTTTAAAAAATAATTTGAGGTAGATAAAATAATCTCCAGATAGTCCTAAATGTTACTGTATTGTAGAGAAAACTTTCTGAAATGAATATATTGAGAAAAAACTTCATGCAACCATAATTTTTATATCATATAAAAGTCATATACACTTAAGCTTGATATCCATTCTGAGAATGAGCAGAGACACACTTTTCCTAAAATCAGTGTGGATGAGAAATTCCTTTGTGTCGTTTTTAAAAAACCAGTTAACGCTAAAATAAACCCCCTGGGAATTTCTTTAATGACAAATAACCTGAGTGAAAAAAGAATGAAAATAACCACTGGCTTTGGGCAACCATTCATTATACCCACACTGTGGCATCAACTTCAAGTAGAGAAGACGTCTTTTGTCTAAATAATGCATTAATCCTCTTTTCTTTGTTGTTTCCAAAGCATCCTTGATTGATTTTATTCCTTGCTGAAATAAAACTTATCAGACCCAATCATTTCAGCACCTGATTTCTTTGCTGTACTTAAGAAGAAAAGGGCATTTGGGGGCATTGCTCTATTTATATTGAAGCAGCAGAAGAATCATATTATATAAAACAGTGAGTTTTCCAATAATAAATATTCTGACCTGCAAAAATTGACCTCCTGTTTAAAGTCAAAGCAGCTATTACTGCCATTCGTTGTGATTTATTTCCCTCACGACTGTGACTGCATTAATTCAGATAATTTGCTTGCTTTGTAGTCTTAAAGGATAAGAAAAGTGGGTTATGAAGTCTGTGGTTTTGAATAATGACTGTCAAAAGGGACATATAGGTAAAGATACTTCCTAGGTATGAACAGCCATATTTTTGGCATTCTGAATACAGAAATCAGAGTTACCATAAATATTCTTATTTCAAGTACTTTTTGCAGATCTTTCACATACCAAAGTTTTGCTGCATTTGACTCACATCAGGCCCACATTTCAGGCTATCTAGAGAAGCTATTATAAATATTACATCAGAAAATTAGAATTTCACTAGTAATGGGTAGGACATGTATTAGAATCAAAACTGAATTTGTGGAAACATGGCAAAAATTATACTAGTTAACGCTAATGTCAAAATTTTAATACAGATGTATAAATGCAGACATAAATCACTGCCATACTGACAAACCCTCATTCCAAGATGTCAAAAACTAAAATCTTAGAAAATAAATGTTAAATTTTAGATTTGTTATTTATGAAAAGATACAAGCAAGAAGTAATATTACTATATATAATTAATCCATTATTTTATTTCATTAGATACAATTTTATCACTCATTTCCAGTGGTTATGATTTGGATGTTCTTAAGTCTTTCTCACCTTAAAGTTTAATTTATTTCCAAAACAGCTTCAGTTTACCTTGACTTAATTGAAGTATGTCAAAATTAGGGTATTGGAATTCAGAAGCCATAATCAGAAACACCAAAAATACATATCTTATTCATTTTAATACTGGCCAAGTGTCTTTCACAGAGCCTATACATTTAGGGCCTCCATCACGACTCCAGAGGACTTCCTATTTTTCTTTCTCCTGTGCTCTACAAGTTCTTCAAACTTATCTGTTTTATACCATCAATTATTTCACTCTGATACCATGGCTTTAAGATTAAGAGCAAAGTGTGCACCAGAAGTGATTCCCATTGCTTTCTGAGAAAGAGAGCGGTTAAAAGCAAAGTATCTAATGGTATGTGTGAAATGTACAATCTCCATCCCCGAACTTCTTTTTCTATTTTTTCTCAGAATATGAAATTTGTCATAAAAATAAACAAAATAAAAGAAATTGTTTGGTTCACTTCCCTGCAATGTTTAGGTTAGCAAGGGCAACTTAGAGAAAACTGCAATGGAAGGATATTGCAGGCAATGGAAATGGAAGCTTTTCTCTCCTAGCTGTTTTGTGTTTCCTTTGTCTTTTGTTTTGAGATTTCTGATCTTTCCTTCATCCTGCCGCTCCCTGCCATTTGTGGCCTTAGCTAATATATGCAGCAGATTATGACTACACGTTGGTAAAACACACAAAGGTTTTTGAGATTTAGAAGGCTAACTCTTGAGGGAACTCAGAGTATGGAAAGGCTTGATGAGTCAGAGTAAAGTTTCTCTCAGCCATGATCAGGTAGGTTCCCAGGACTAGAGGGATGACAGGGGAGATAGCACTGAGGTTTGGCTTAGATGGCTACTAAGTATCTACTAGGCATCCAATAGCATATCTATTTGGCAGAACTAGGTCAGAAAAATAGAAGTCATCTATTCCCCACCAGACTGGGGATTCACCCCTGGGACCTGCACCTCAGAGCCATGTCAATGCCCAACCTGTTTGGTGTCCTTTCCTCTGTGCATCTGCTAAGTCCAGAAGCCATGTTAGCTGTCCTTGGTGTGACCCAGTGACATCCTCTCTTTTAGAGCAGTCAGCACATCATTGCTTATTAGCCATCCAACAGGAATGGCACCCACCTAAGTTCCAAGAACCTGCTTGGTCTCCAAGTATCTTACATTGTGAATGTCAATATGTCCTATAACATAAATAACTTGGTTTTAAACGTCTAGGACACTTGAAAACCCAAAGAAAGTCATAATTCCTAGAAATGTGAGAATGCAGGAAAAGAGACACGATACCTGTCCTTATGTATTTTTTTGTGTCAGACTGGGACCAGGTCAGCCTCTATCCCAAATCAGTACTGTAGACACATACCCTTATAATCTTTACTTTCATTTATTTATGTCTTATCTTCAGAGAGCATGCATTTTAAGTTGAATAGATACAACTAATTCTGGTTCACCTGCATTACATTCCTCTCTATGGTAAGAAATTGAAAACAAAAATCACGATGGAACTGCTTAATGTTGGTTTATTACCCATCTCGAGTACCATTTACATAACTGTCCACATGTTAAAGGGATAGTCTCTATTTGCCAGCGTTAGCCATCCTCCCATGGGGAGCTTAAATATCATCTTCCAAGGGGAGCTTAAATACCACATTCCTCTGAAACTGTCCACTGTTCTCAGAAACCTGCTATCTCTCCTTCATTTTCTGAAATTTCACTGCACTTGGGCATCCTTGAGTTTACTATCAGGTGTATACATATGTGTCTCCCTAACTCCACTCTCAGTTTTTAATATCGGGTATGGTGGTGTTTGTGTCCATCTTGTATTTATTTTTGTGTTTCCTACACAACCTGCAATAAAGTCTTAAATTAAATAAAGGAGTCATTGAAAGGACATAGTAGTAGACCAGGTATTTTAGTAAATTCCAACTGATTATTTATTACTGCATTCAACTTTCTTTAGATTGAAATTAATATTTTATATAATATCATATGCTCCCTACATGCAGTTCATATTGTTGAAATTATCGAAGTCCTAAGAAAAGTGTGCATATGATTATGAGTTATATCTTTTATATGGTACCTGTCTGGGCATAGCGTGTTTAGCAGAAATTTTCTATTCAATATCATCTTTAAAAAAAGAAGCAAAGCCCTTCTGCAGTATTCCAAATGTATATTTCATTGCCAGGCTTTTATGTCATGAAATTCATAATCCAAAATGATCTTCAATGAAAGTAAAACCAGAGGTTCTTACATTGTATCTGTAACGCAGAGAAAATGCTCATTGTTACAATCTGTATTAACTGAATATAAAAAGCAACTTCACAAAGGAATAGAAATCTAGCTCAGAGCTTACACATACAGACACATATATTTGTATTCTCCAAGAGATTCTAACATATTCCTTGTCATACCTCATGATCCTTTCTTCACATCTGAACTGTATGGCTTTACTTACACCAGCAACATGGAGTGGAAATACAGAGCATTTCATTCCTGGCAAATATGATCAAGTTAGGCACTGAGTCTGGATCATTGAGACTAAAATACAAGGTATTTTTCTTCCTTTTGACATCAAAATATCTTGTTTTCCCTCTTCAGCTTTCCATTTAATAATAATAGCATATTTGGATGGTGTTTTAGGATTTTTAAAAGCAAACGTAAGTGGTGGTTAGAGCAATTGGCATGAAGTCTATTCAACAGGAATGAAGAATAAAGAGTGTCTAGTGATTGCAAAAAACCAGAGCCAGTAAATAGCCAAAGAGAACCTAAGGGGCAGACATCCTGATTTCTAGTTCATTGCTTTTTTTTTTTCTTTTTTTCCTTTGAATATAATGCCTCTCACATGGTTATAAAGAAAGGAAGATAAATAACATTTATGTCTACTAAGAATTATGTTCTGGGTGTAAAATTATTTGAAATATTCTAAATAATCTTTATGAAGTCTCGATTTTAGTGGAGTGACTTCATGTATGTTAAATGAAATTACCTGACATCAGCAAGTTATAGGGTAGTCCAGATCTCCACTACTCAGTAGCTTCCTTTGAAAGAGAATTATTAATGACTTTTTCTGTTCTGTTTTTAAGTATTAATTTTCCAAAACTTTATTTGCTTGTTGTTCTCCAACTAGATTATGAGTCATTAAACTTATGAATCATATCTTCAACTTCTGTGTTTGCCTAAGATTCCCAGTGCCATGTTCTGCCAGTGAGGCACATACTTACCTGACTGTTAAATTTCTGACTATAAAGTTTTTGCCAATAAGTGAAAATTTCTAAATTTTTTATTTCTATTTATTTTATTTGAATTAAATCATATTAAAATATGTGGCCTTATCTATAGAACAGGTTTAACTCTCAAGTGCTTGTTAGCAGGAGAAGTGAATAGTATTCTACATTTTACTGATTCTCTTTGTAAGTCATTTCTAGGTATATATTTTTATTACATTGTTTCATATGACAATAGACTTCAAGACCTTAACTAAAATAATTTGAAGTTTAGAGATGCTTATAGGGTTTTATTCAGTCTCATTGATTTGAGCGTTTTAACACAGGATAAATCAAGTGAAATACCAATGGCTTCTTTTCAAACTCTAGAAATTAACAAAAGGCAGCTCATAAAGGGAAGAGAAACCTTATCCATGAAGGTTTGTTATTGAGAAGAATAGGATAAAGAATGATTTTTTTTGGTCATTTTTTTCTAGCAGAAGCTTGCAGCACCGATAGGCTTCCTAAGTCATCACTATGTGGCAGCATCCTCAAGTGCACCCAGGCCACAGTACAGTTTCTCACTTCACTGCGTCTCAGAGATGACCTCAGGTTATACTTTGCCTCATACTTAAACAAACAAAGAAATGGTACAAGAACTAAATAAAAGCTATAGTATGCAGTAGGCTTTTATTTTTTCTACTATAAAGGTAGATTCTGTAATAGACTCAAGGTAAGGTTAAGATACAGGCTTGCTTAGCTATATAATTGTTTATACCAATTCCCCAAATTACTACAATTTCAGAAATTTAGCATCCTCCTCTGGAATCAGACTCTCAATTGTAAAAATGAGAACAACACGTCACTGTCAGGAATGTGTGGTTTATTTATTATAAAAACAAAACAAGACAAAAATCCTCTCCTTCATTATAGCCTACATTTCAAGATTCGCCATTCATATGGTTTACTGAATTCAATACTTATCAGAATCCCTTGGGGAAATATTTAGAAATACAATTGGCAGAACCTATTCTATACCTACTATGTCAGGCAGTCTAGGCCTAAAATCTTGGAAATCGATATACTTTGGACCTCTTCAAATCACTTTATGTAATCCATGTCCTGCATTTGGAAAAACTTACATTTCATTAAAACTAATTTCTAGTATTCAGGCTTTCAACCTTAGAAACAATTCTGTGTAAGTGAACTGGCAAGATCTGTTAAATAAATTATAATTTGAAACACTGGATGAACTCCTTTATTTGTTTCAAAAAGAAATTCACAGACAATGGATAATACTTGTCCTGAATCAGGATAGAAAAGGTATGATCTTTACTTGTGACTTCTTATCTGTTTTTCTTTTCTTTAATCATTATTATTTTTTAATACAAACAGGATTTCACCATTTTGCGCAGGCTGGTCTGAAACTCCTGAGCTAAAGCATTCTGCCCACTTCGGCCTCCCAAAGTGCTGGGACTACAGGCCTGAGCAACGCCCAGTTGTTTTTCTATTCACAAGCTTCCCCGTCACCAGTAGCTGCAGCACAGTGTACTGGGAAAAGCACAGGGCTTGAGGCTCACGGTTGTGAAGCTAGTCATGTTAATACACCTCAGTTTGTCCTGATGGTAAAATCTGGATTATAAATACTTATCCACAGATTTGCTGCTAATTTAAAATTATATAATGTTGTTAGTTACAAACCAGATAATGCTTTGAGAATACACTGTTTTAGAGAAATGTTAATTTCTTGCAATACAAGAGGCATTGTCTTAAATTTTGTGTACTTGAATTTTAATCCTTCTCTAACCACTGCTATTTATAAAGTATGATATCCCAGGAAGAGAACTATAATCCCAGGGCATAAAATTTAGTAATATGAAGAAAGTTTAAAATTTGTGGAGTCAAATTTGTGGAGTCTACTGCATAGACTCCCAACCCTGTCAGCAGAAAATAACTGTAAAAGGTGGATATAGTAAACAAGCCACTACATGAAGGCACTAAAGACAGAACTAATGCAATTAAAGACTTATAGGGAGTTTGCATCACCATCAGTGGAGGAGGGGTACACAGAAAGAAATAACAAGCATGGAAATTGTAAATATTAGGTAAATATGAAAAAGTATTTCGTCATCTTCTTCTTAATTACTATGTAATTCATAAATTTGTTTAAAGCTAAGTTTGTAGCATTATTTTGTAGGGTTACAGAACATATAAATAAAATACTAAAACTAGCACATAAAATATAGGGTAGGGGCAATGATCTCATGGCTGCAAAGTTTCTATATTTAATTTGTAGTAGTATCATAATAACAGCAACAATTGGGAAAACTAAGGATGTATATTGTAATCCCCTGAAGAAACACAAACAATGAATCATAAAAGTATGAGTTTTTAGTACAGTAAAATACTCAAAAAAGAAGAAATATTAAAGAAAAAAAAGTGGGACAAATGAAACCTAATAACAAAATAGTAACTTAACTCAACTTTATTAATAATTACACTAAATGTGCAATTAAATAGAAAGGATTTGTCAGATTGGATTAAATAAGCAAGATCTACTTATTTGCTGTCTTCAAGATACGTACTATAAACATAAATGTTTGAAAGAAAATTCATGGAAAATGTTACACTACACAAATAGCAGAAAAGGGATGAGATGACTAAATCAGTATCAGAAAAATATTTTATTAAAGATAATCTATCATTAAAGATAAAAATAGTGTTTAATTTTTTTAAGGGGTCAACTTATCAGAAAGAAAAAATAATTACAAAAAATGTTTTGCCTAATAGCAGGGCTTCAAAATACATTTAAAAAATACACAATTATGAAGACACATTTAGTGATTTTAACATCATTTCTTAGCAATTGTCAAAATAAATTGACAAAAAATTTTACCAAATATACAGAAAATCTGAACAATACTATGAACTGTGTTGACCTAGTTGATATGTATAGAACACATTTTCTTCAAATATTCATATGAATACTTGAAATTATCCACTAGAATAGACCATTTACTGGGCCAAAAAATTTTCCTTAAATTTAAAAATTGTAATCAAACAGAGTTTATGTATCAGAAAATTTTGAATTACATTAAAAATTAGCAAGTATAAGACAACTAGGTAAAACAAATATTTAAATTTAACATAAAATACAATTTTAAACAATATAATTTTACATAGCACTATTCAAAAGTGAAATCACTAGGTAAATAGAAAATATTGCCAACTAAATAAAATAAAACATATCAATATACGAGAAAAGTAAGTAAAGCAATGCTTACTAAAAATTCATAGCTTTTAATGCATACATTAGAAATATAGAAAGATCTAAAATCAATGTTTCCAACTTAAGAAACTAGTAATCGAAAAATAAACCCAAAGCAGATAGAGATAAATGCCTAAGAGCAAAAGTTGATTATACATAAAATAAGCAGAGGAGTAGTCAATAAAATCAAATGCTAATTCTTTGAAAAAAATCTACAAAATTGGTACACAAACAGATAAAGAAATAGAGAAATTGCAAATGACCAATATCAAGATAGAAAGAGGAGACGTCACTAAAGGCCCTACGGACATTAACAGGATAATAATAGAATAGAATTAATAATTTTATGCAATAAATTTGGCAACTTAGATGAAGTGGACAAATTTACTGAAGTATAAAAATGCTACAACTGTCTGAGAAAATGTAGAAAACTTGAAAAGACCTATATTAAATAAAGGAATTGAATTTATAATTGAAAACCTTACCTTCAAAGAAAAGCTAAAGCTCAAATGTTCTCACTGCTGAATTATTTCAAATATTCTAGAAAGACATTTTAATGATCTCTTATAAATTATGTCAGAAAATAAAGTGGGGAGGGATAATATTTCAACTGAATTTAGGATTCCAGTATTGCACTGACCTCAATATTTTTTCCAAATATTGTGGAAATCACAAGAAGAGAGAACCACAGAGTAATTAACAAAATTTTAGCAAATTGAATTCAGTCATTTATCAAAAGGATCATGCATCATGAATAAGTGGAAGTTATCATGGAAATGTAATACAATTTTAACGTCTGAAAATCCACTACTGTAAATTAATCATGTTAATACTAAAAGGAAGAAAAATTATGTAAAGAGTACCTAATTAGGATATCAAAAAAGATCTTCAAAAAAATTTAACATCGATTCATGTTAAAAATTTTCAGGGCCCAGCATGGTGACTCTCACCTGCAATTCCAGTGTTTTGGGAGGCCAAGGAAGGAGGATTACTTGAGACCAGGAGTTTGAGACCAGCCTGGGCAACATAGCAGGACCCTGTCCCTTTAAAATAAATGACATAAAATGTTAACCAGGTATGGTGGTGCATACCTGTAGTCCTAGCTAGTTGGGAGGCTAAGGTGAGAGGATCTTGAGCTCAAGAGTTTGAAGTTAGAGCGAGCTATGATCCTGCCACAGCATTCCGGCCTGGGTGACACAGCAAGAGCCTGTCTCTAATAATAATTATAATAAGTAATAGTAGTAGTAATTTTTTAAAATTTCAGCAAGCTATAAATAGAAATGAATTCCCCCCAGTGTAATAGAATGTATCTAAGAAAAACTCACAGCTAATATAAAATAAATGATAAAAGTCTCAAGGCTTTCTACTTAAGATCAGGACAAAATAAGGGTATCTCTCACAAATTCTATGTAACTCTTTACTGGAAAGTCTAGTCAGTGCATTAAGGCTGGAAAAATAAATAACAGTAATGTATACTGGAGTAAAACATGTAACATTGTATTTATTTACATGCATCATAATTATGTAAAAGAAAATCCTAAAGTCAATGTAATATCTATTAGAATCCTAGAAAATATGTTTGGAAAGAAGAAAAACAAGTCCAAAGATTATTTGAAAATGAAAATCATCGAGAATAGTGTATTGAATTTTGAAAAAGAACAAGAGTAGATAACTCATACTGCTTTATTCAAATGTTTACTATAGTAACTACAATAATCAAGAGAGGCTAACATTTTATAGATACATGATTAATGGGACCAAATATAGATTCCAAACACCTATTTGTTCCATTGATTTTTTTTGCAAAGATGCCAGGGTAATTCAATAACGAATAATAATATTTTCAATAAGTGGTATTAAAAAGACTGAATATTTGTATGAAAATAAAATGAAATAAACCTGTGCCTCACATAAAATGTATCAAAATGTACCTTTCTATCTCTTTATCATTCTCTGAGCTAAAATTCTACAATTTCTATAAGAAAACAAAGAGGGAAACCTTTGTGACGTTGAGTTAGGAAAAGATTCCTTAAACAAGACAAAAAACTGAAACATACAAAAAAATCGGTAAAGCAGACTTCAAAAAGTTAGAGTCTTTTGTAATTATTTTCTTCATAAGAAAATGAGAAAGTTAAGCCACAGACTGGAGGACAAATTACAAAATGTGTATCTGACAAAACTCTCCCAAAAAATTTTTTTCAGAATAAACCCAAACTTGGAAAAACACAAATGTTTTTCATCTGATAAATGGATAAACAATTGTAGTACAAAATATTGTTACAGTAAAACAACCTAGATGAATCTCAAAACATTAGTCTAATATGGAGACTATAGTGTAATATTTATACTTTTATTGACATGAAATTCTAGAAAATGAGACCCACAGTTTAAAAAAAAAAAAATTAATGGTTTCAGAGAGCCAGAGAAAGACATGAATTGTAAATATTTGAACCTATATCTTGATTGTGGTGATGGCAAAGAGTTTATGGAAACATATACCAAAAATGGAAGAATTCTGTTGTATTCTAGAATATATTGTTAAACAAATGCAGAGAAAAATCAATAAGTCAGACATGCTAAATTTTAGGTGATGAGAATGCTGTTGTGGTATAACTATGATAGAATTGAATTATCTTAGTTTGACTTGTGTGTTGAAGGCTAGTAGACGTAACTTAATCTTAACTTCTGATTTTCAACACTACCAGAAAAGCTAAATTAACAGAGAAAAATAAAGAATAATTTTGAGAGAGTCTTGAACCTCAGTTTCAAGACTTAATTATCTAGTCTGTCTGACCTACCACTCCTTCCTCACTGATTATAGGAAGATCTTCCTTCTCTCAATATCAGTTTCCTTTCATAAAATTATATCAGGTTTCAGTATTCCTCAAGAAAAGTATATTTGCCACATTTATGGATCATGTTACCTAGAGTTGTCCATCAAAAAAAAAAAAAAAACAAAAAAAACCAGCTCAAACGAAAAAATAAATACTTACACCTCTTAGCATTTTTCTTTTCTATTTGGAGCTTTTATTTTAAATTCATCATTCGTTTCCTTAACCATAGTCTTCTTTACTATTATATTAACCAGATTATAAAATTTCTCAAATACAAAGCTCTATTTAGGAGTTGTAGTAATATGGAGCATTTCCCTTGCTACTAAAAATTGGTAGAAAATGTAATGCATTAAGTAAAGCAGAGAAAGACAGATTGCAAACTGCCAGTGATTTACATGATAGAATTAAAGAATATACATAGGTATATAAAAACACATTCTGCCAAACTTAGAAATTAGAAGAACCACAACTACCAGCAAAACTATACATTTATGAAAATAAGTTATTTGTTATCTGTTGAGCAAATTAATAAAGTAGATAACATAAATAGACGTTATTTTAATAGCAGTATCTAAAGTTTTGCTTCTACTCCTTAAAATTCTCAAAAGCTACCTTCTGGCTTTCTGTTACTTTAGTTTTACCTTATCCCTTCTCCAAAATGCAGAAAAATAGTATATACCAATGGTGGATGAATTCTTGTGTGTTGGAGGCTGACAGAGGTAATATACTCTCTAAAGTGGTATAGAGCTAGACAGAAGGTAAAATGAATGTTCACAGTGACAGCACTTGTTAATCATGAGAAGGTGGCAGGTTCAATCTGTGACCTGAGATACCGGGAATAATCAAGGCCTTAAAAGAAAGTAACTAGTAAGTAAAAATACTATAGCTAAAACCTATATCCAAAGTGAGAAGACAAAATAAAAACTAGAAGATAATGCAATGACCAAGAAACACATGAGAAGTCATCCTGAGAGGTCTGATTCTGTTGTTCTTACGTGAATCTGTTTAGAACAAGATGGCCTATTTAAGAACCAGTGTTTGCCATACAGCACTCAAAGGTACATGTTAATTGTCTGATGGGATTTGACATTTGCCAATCTGTAAAACATTCAACACTTGTCCAGATTAAACTAATTTTCCTCATTCAGTCTAATTTAATGTAGGCTATCCTACACTTGAAAGGGTATAGGTAAAAATACCAGCACAATTGCACAATGAGAGAAAAAGCATTGTATGTGACAATTATCTGCAAATTCAAAAGCAGGGAAATAGTTCACCATTTGCTCCAAAGACCTCATAATTTGAACTATCTATTCTGGTATTACACTTAGATTCCCCATTCAGGGAAATTCTCACACTATATGAGCAAGAAAACGTGTAGCTCACACAGGGGAAATTTCTAAATGTGGACAAAAATATCAATTGATTGTCTGAAAGCAAATCTTAGCTTGTTAGGCTTCAATATGTGTTGTATAAAATATTTCTACTGATTATTACTTCAACATAGTACCTAAGTAGATATTTGAATGAGATTTATTTAGCAGATTGATTTTTCTCAATGTGAGAATACCTCCTAGGAAGTATTAAGTTGGAAATAAATTATGAAAGTTAATTTTTTTGTGGCATTATAAAACTTATTTTTTTCAAAAATGTGAGATGATTTAGTTATATATTCATACTGAAACTGATCATTGCAGAGTCTGGCCAGCAAACTTTAATAAATATTTGAAAAGTTTTGTTTATAACCTTCCTGACATTGGACTGAGTATAATAGGTACTTTTAATTTATTTTAAAAACTCAGGGGGGGCGGAGCAAGATGGCCGAATAGGAGCAGCTCCAGTCTCCAACTCCCAGCGCGAGCGACACAGAAGACCGGTGATTTCTGCATTTTCAACTGAGGTACTGGGTTCATCTCACTGGGGAGTGCCGGACGGTCGGTGCTGGTCAGCTGCTGCAGCCCGACCAGCGAGAGCTGAAGCAGGGCGAGGCATTGCCTCACCTGGGAAGCACAAGGGGGAAGGGAGTCCCTTTTCCTAGCCAGGGGAACTGAGACACACAACACCTGGAAAATCGGGTAACTCCCACCCCAATACTGCGCTTTAAGCAAAGAGGCACACCAGGAGATCATATCCCACACCTGGCCGGGAGGGTCCCACACCCACGGAGCCTCCCTCATTGCTAGCGCAGCAGTCTGTGATCTACCAGCAAGGCAGCAGCCAGGCTGGGGGAGGGGCGCCCGCCATTGCTGAGGCTTAAGTAGGTAAACAAAGCTGCTGGGAAGCTCGAACTGGGTGGAGCTCACAGCAGCTCAAGGAAACCTGCCTGTCTCTGTAGACTCCACCTCTGGGGACAGGGCACAGTAAACTGTAAACACAGTAAACAAACGCAGCAGACACCTCTGCAGACGCAAACGACTCTGTCTGACAGCTTTGAAGAGAGCAGTGGATCTCCCAACACGGAGGTTGAGATCTGAGAAGGGACAGACTCCTTGCTCAAGTGGGTCCCTGACCCCTGAGTAGCCTAACTGGGAGACATCCCCCACTAGGGGCAGTCTGACACTCCACACCTCACAGAGAGGAGTACACCCCTGAGAGGAAGCTTCCAAAGCAAAAATCAGACAGGTACACTCGCTGTTCAGAAATATTCTATCTTCTGCAGCCTCTGCTGCTGATACCCAGGCAAACAGGGTCTGGAGTGGACCTCAAGCAATCTCCAACAGACCTACAGCTGAGGGTCCTGACTGTTAGAAGGAAAACTATCAAACAGGAAGGACACCTACACCAAAACCCCATCAGTACATCACCATCATCAAAGACCAGAGGCAGATAAAACCACAAAGATGGGGAAAAAGCAGGGCAGAAAAGCTGGAAATTCAAAAAATAAGAGCGCATCTCCCCCGGCAAAGGAGCGCAGCTCATCGCCAGCAACGGATCAAAGCTGGACGGAGAATGACTTTGACGAGATGAGAGAAGAAGGCTTCAGTCCATCAAATTTCTCAGAGCTGAAGGAGGAATTACGTACCCAGCACAAAGAAACTAAAAATCTTGAAAAAAAAGTGGAAGAATTGATGGCTAGAGTAATTAATGCAGAGAAGGTCATAAACAAAATGAAAGAGATGAAAACCATGACACGAGAAATACGTGACAAATGCACAAGCTTCAGTAACCGACTTGATCAACTGGAAGAAAGAGTATCAGCGATTGAGGATCAAATGAATGAAATGAAGCGAGAAGAGAAACCAAAAGAAAAAAGAAGAAAAAGAAATGAACAAAGCCTGCAAGAAGTATGGGATTATGTAAAAAGACCACATCTACGTCTGATTGGGGTGCCTGAAAGTGAGGGGGAAAATGGAACCAAGTTGGAAAACACTCTTCAGGATATCATCCAGGAGAACTTCCCCAACCTAGTAGGGCAGGCCAACATTCAAATCCAGGAAATACAGAGAACGCCACAAAGATACTCCTCGAGAAGAGCAACTCCAAGACACATAATTGCCAGATTCACCAAAGTTGAAATGAAGGAAAAAATCTTAAGGGCAGCCAGAGAGAAAGGTCGGGTTACCCACAAAGGGAAGCCCATCAGACTAACAGCAGATCTCTCGGCAGAAACTCTCCAAGCCAGAAGAGAGTGGGGGGCCAATATTCAACATTCTTAAAGAAAAGAATTTTAAACCCAGAATTTCATATCCAGCCAAACTAAGTTTCATAAGTGAAGGAGAAATAAAATCCTTTACAGATAAGCAAATGCTTAGAGATTTTGTCACCACTAGGCCTGCCTTACAAGAGACCCTGAAGGAAGCACTAAACATGGAAAGGAACAACCGGTACCAGCCATTGCAAAAACATGCCAAAATGTAAAGACCATCGAGGCTAGGAAGAAACTGCATCAACTAACGAGCAAAATAACCAGTTAATATCATAATGGCAGGATCAAGTTCACACATAACAATCTTAACCTTAAATGTAAATGGACTAAATGCTCCAATTAAAAGACACAGACTGGCAAACTGGATAAAGAGTCAAGACCCATCAGTCTGCTGTATTCAGGAGACCCATCTCACACGCAGAGACATACATAGGCTCAAAATAAAGGGATGGAGGAAGATTTACCAAGCAAATGGAGAACAAAAAAAAGCAGGGGTTGCAATCCTAGTCTCTGATAAAACAGACTTTAAACCATCAAAGATCAAAAGAGACAAAGAAGGCCATTACATAATGGTAAAGGGATCAATTCAACAGGAAGAGCTAACTATCCTAAATATATATGCACCCAATACAGGAGCACCCAGATTCATCAAGCAAGTCCTTAGAGACTTACAAAGAGACTTAGACTCCCATACAATAATAATGGGAGACTTCAACACTCCACTGTCAACATTAGACAGATCAACGAGACAGAAAGTTAACAAGGATATCCAGGAATTGAACTCATCTCTGCAGCAAGCAGACCTAATAGACATCTATAGAACTCTCCACCCCAAACCAACAGAATATACATTCTTCTCAGCACCACATCATACTTACTCCAAAATTGACCACGTAATTGGAAGTAAAGCACTCCTCAGCAAATGTACAAGAACAGAAATTATAACAAACTGTCTCTCAGACCACAGTGCCATCAAACTAGAACTCAGGACTAAGAAACTCAATCAAAACCGCTCAACTACATGGAAACTGAACAACCTGCTCCTGAATGACTACTGGGTACATAACGAAATGAAGGCAGAAATAAAGATGTTCTTTGAAACCAATGAGAACAAAGATACAACATACCAGAATCTCTGGGACACATTTAAAGCAGTGTGTAGAGGGAAATTTATAGCACTAAATGCCCACAAGAGAAAGCAGGAAAGATCTAAAATTGACACTCTAACATCAATAGAGAAGCAAGAGCAAACACATTCGAAAGCTAGCAGAAGGCAAGAAATAACTAAGATCAGAGCAGAACTGAAGGAGATAGAGACACAAAAAACCCTCCAAAAAATCAATGAATCCAGGAGTTGGTTTTTTGAAAAGATCAACAAAATTGACAGACCACTAGCCAGACTAATAAAGAAGAAAAGAGAGAAGAATCAAATCGACGCAATTAAAAATGATAAAGGGGATATTACCACCGACCCCACAGAAATACAAACTACCATCAGAGAATACTATAAACACCTCTACACAAATAAACTGGAAAATCTAGAAGAAATGGATAATTTCCTGGACACTTACACTCTTCCAAGACTAAACCAGGAAGAAGTTGAACCCCTGAATAGACCAATAGCAGGTTCTGAAATTGACGCAACAATTAATAGCCTACCAACCAAAAAAAGTCCAGGACCAGATGGATTCACAGCTGAATACTACCAGAGGTACAAGGAGGAGTTGGTACCATTCCTTCTGAAACTATTCCAATCAATAGAAAAAGAGGGAATCCTCCCTAACTCATTTTATGAGGCCAACATCATCCTGATACCAAAGCCTGGCAGAGACACAACAAAAAAAGAGAATTTTAGACCAATATCCCTGATGAACATCGATGCAAAAATCCTCAATAAAATACTGGCAAACCGGATTCAGCAACACATCAAAAAACTTATCCACCATGATCAAGTGGGCTTCATCCCTGGGATGCAAGGCTGGTTCAACATTCGCAAGTCAATAAACATAATCCAGCACATAAACAGAACCAAAGACAAGAACCACATGATTATCTCAATTGATGCAGAAAAGGCTTTTGACAAAATTCAACAGCCCTTCATGCTAAAAACGCTCAATAAATTTGGTATTGATGGAACGTACCTCAAAATAATAAGAGCTATTTATGACAAACCCACAGCCAATATCATACTGAATGGGCAAAAACTGGAAAAATTCCCTTTGAAAACTGGCACAAGACAGGGATGCCCTCTCTCACCACTCCTATTCAACATAGTGTTGGAAGTTCTGGCTAGGGCAATCAGGCAAGAGAAAGAAATCAAGGGTATTCAGTTAGGAAAAGAAGAAGTCAAATTGTCCCTGTTTGCAGATGACATGATTGTATATTTAGAAAACCCCATTGTCTCAGCCCAAAATCTCCTTAAGCTGATAAGCAACTTCAGCAAAGTCTCAGGATACAAAATTAATGTGCAAAAATCACAAGCATTCTTATACACCAGTAACAGACAAACAGAGAGCCAAATCAGGAATGAACTTCCATTCACAATTGCTTCAAAGAGAATCAAATACCTAGGAATCCAACTTACAAAGGATGTAAAGGACCTCTTCAAGGAGAACTACAAACCACTGCTCAGTGAAATCAAAGAGGACACAAACAAATGGAAGAACATACCATGCTCATGGATAGGAAGAATCAATATCGTGAAAATGGCCATACTGCCCAAGGTAATTTATAGATTCAATGCCATCCCCATCAAGCTACCAATGAGTTTCTTCACAGAATTGGAAAAAACTCCTTTAAAGTTCATATGGAACCAAAAAAGAGCCCGCATCTCCAAGACAATCCTAAGTCAAAAGAACGAAGCTGGAGGCATCACGCTACCTGACTTCAAACTATACTACAAGGCTACAGTAACCAAAACAGCATGGCACTGGTACCAAAACAGAGACATAGACCAATGGAACAGAACAGAGTCCTCAGAAATAATACCACACATCTACAGCCATTTGATCTTTGACAAACCTGAGAGAAACAAGAAATGGGGAAAGGATTCCCTGTTTAATAAATGGTGCTGGGAAAATTGGCTAGCCATAAGTAGAAAGCTGAAACTGGATCCTTTCCTTACTCCTTATACGAAAATTAATTCAAGATGGATTAGAGACTTAAATGTTAGACCTAATACCATAAAAATCCTAGAGGAAAACCTAGGTAGTACCATTCAGGACATAGGCATGGGCAAAGACTTCATGTCTAAAACACCAAAAGCAACGGCAGCAAAAACCAAAATTGACAAATGGGATCTCATTAAACTAAAGAGCTTCTGCACAGCAAAAGAAACTACCATCAGAGTGAACAGGCAACCTACAGAATGGGAGAAAATTTTTGCAATCTACTCATCTGACAAAGGGCTAATATCCAGAACCTACAAAGAACTCAAACAAATTTACAAGAAAAACACAAACAACCCCATCAAAAAGTGGGCAAAGGATATGAACAGACATTTCTCAAAAGAAGACATTCATACAGCCAACAGACACATGAAAAAATGCTCATCATCACTGGCCATCAGAGAAATGCAAATCAAAACCACAATGAGATACCATCTCACACCAGTTAGAATGGCAATCATTAAAAAGTCAGGAAACAACAGGTGCTGGAGAGGATGTGGAGAAATAGGAACACTTTTACACTGTTGGTGGGATTGTCAACTAGTTCAACCATTATGGAAAACAGTATGGCGATTCCTCAAGGATCTAGAACTAGAAATACCATATCACCCAGCCATCCCATTACTGGGTATATACCCAAAGGATTATAAATCATGCTGCTATAAAGACACATGCACACGTATGTTTATTGCAGCACTATTCACAATAGCAAAGACTTGGAATCAACCCAAATGTCCATCAGTGACAGATTGGATTAAGAAAATGTGGCACATATACACCATGGAATACTATGCAGCCATAAAAAAGGATGAGTTTGAGTCCTTTGTAGGGACTTGGATGCAGCTGGAAGCCATCATTCTTAGCAAACTATCACAAGAACAGAAAACCAAACACCGCATGTTCTCACTCATAGGTGGGAACTGGACAATGAGATCACTTGGACTCAGGAAGGGGAACATCACACACCGGGGCCTATCATGGGGAGGGGGGAGGGGGGAGGGATTGCATTGGGAGTTATACCTGATGTAAATGACGAGTTGATGGGTGCAGCACAGCAACATGGCACAAGTATACATATGTAACAAACCTGCACGTTATGCACATGTACCCTACAACTTAAAGTATAATAATAATAAATAAATTATAAAAAAATAAAATAAAAAAATAAAATAAAATGTAGACATCAAAAAAAAAAAAACAGAGATATTTTTCAATAATATTATGCTATGGTATAGTATCTGATTGAGATGCATATATTTTAATGCTAAAAATTCCCCTAAAGTAGCCTGTAATCTGATGCCTAATGTTCATATCAACACTTTGTAAGCAAAATGTTTGAGTTTGATATTGTTGTAAAACTCCTCTAATCCTTAATAAAATGTATGAAGCAAGATGAAATATTTTTCAAGTATAAAATTAATTGCAAATGCATGCAGACTTGATGCAGATAACTCCCTAAAAGAATAGAACTATTTGTGAATGAACAAACATGATGAACCATGATGAACAAAGAATAATTGCTTATACTTACACTGCACTTTAAGTGGCCTACAAAATACTGTCAAATAAATTATCTAATTTAGTCCTTACAGTTAGCTATTGCTAACTTTATTAGTTAATAGTTACTTGTATAAGTAGCTTATACTTAAAATACTTGTATAGCAAGTATTGTTTCCTTTTCATGTAAAATCATGAAGAAATGTGACTCAGAAAAATAAGTAACTCATTTTATAAGCAAGCAGTTGGTACAGGTACAACTGGATTAAAATCCAAAAATTCCATTACAAGTCATGTCATTTTCCAGGATATTGTACCACCTCTGTCAATAAAACAGAAAATTTTCTTCATCACCTTTTCAGATAAGTCAAAGTATAAAGCACAGAAGTGTAGATCACAGAGAGTTTGTGTTTGACAATTGTGTTTATTTTTCATTTCAACATCATTTCAGTCAATGAGTTACAGTTACAGTTTTATAAGAGCACTTAACTCTTATAAAATATACAATAAAATGATTTATTCTGTTTATTTTATTGAGCTATGAAAACTTCTTCAACTAAATGCAAAAATGAAAATGTGATTTATAGTTATATCTATAAATATAAATACATTAAAAAATAAAATATTAAATTTCACCCAAAGGGAAAATCTTGAATATTTTAAAGAAGAAATCTAATAAAATGATATACTATGATGAAAAAATACTTAAGTAATAGAGAAAATACAAATATTAAATATACAAATATTCTCATTTAATATTGTCTTTCTCAATGTGCAGTTTCCAATGAGAAGTTGTAAGGTATGCAAAAAAAAAAAAAAAAAAAAAGCCATTTATGACCCATAGGAAGAAAAAGAAATAGTCTTAAGGAAGTCTAGACACAAGATTTACTAGACAAAGACTTTAAATCAGCCTTTACAAACATGTTTAACTAAATAAAGGAAACCATGTCTAAACAATTAAAGAAGTGTAAAAAATAAATCTTATCAAATAGAATATATTAATAAAGAAATAGTAACTATTTTTAAAAAGAGAACCAAATGGAAATTCTGGAGATGAAAAATACAGTAACTGAAATTTTAAAAACTCAGCAACATTTTGAACTGGTACAATTAAGAAACAATGAACTTGAATATAGGTCAAATGATATCTAGTCTGAGGAACAAAAAGGAAAAAAATAATAACAAGAAATTAACAGATATTTAGCAACTTGTGGAGCATCATCAAGTACCAGTATATGCACAATGGGAGTTCCAGAAAGAAAGGAGAGCAATGAGGGAGAAGAAAGAATATTGAAAAAAAAAACAATGGCTAACAACTTGCCAAATTTGATGACAAACTTGAATGCACATTTCCAAGGAGGTCAATTAAATCTAAGTAGGATAAACTAAAAAGTTATACTTGCAAGCACAATATAATCACGTAATTTAAAGCAAAAGACAAAAAGAGATTATTAAAAGGAGCAAGTGAATAGCAATTTATTATATACAGAAAACTTCAGTAAGACTAACATTTAAATTCTTGTCAGAACCTATGGAGGCCAGAAGGCAACAGAATACAAAATTCAAAGTGCAGGAAAAAAAGATTTTCAAGCAAAAATTCTACATCTAGCAATACTTTTTAAAAAAGCAGAAAAGTTCTCTGTGTAGTTATTTAATGCATGTGTCAGATATACTATAAAAAGAGGACACAGTGCAATAAAATGAGAGCAATTATATACAAATATATATCAAAAAAGATGAATCAAGATATTCCTTGATAAACAAAAACTGAGAGAATTTGTTACTAGAAGAACTGCCATACACAAAATACATCTTCCTGAAGGAAGAACTTCAGGGTTAAACGGAAGGATACTAATTATTATGAAAATAAATGAAGAACATCAGTAAAGTTAACTAATAGGTAATGTGGAAGACAGTATGAAGAGATTTCTATTCATAACTTCTTTATTTTTCTATCTGATATAAAATAAAATGACTAAAAGAAATAACTATTTATTTATTTATCTATTTATTTTTTGAGATGGAGTCTCACTCTGTCACCCAGGGTGGCACGATCTCGGCTCACTGCAACCTCTGCCTCCTGGGTTCAAGCAATTCTCATGCCTCAGCCTTTCAAACAGCTGGGATTACAGGCACCCACCCCTACATCCAGTTAAATTTTGTACTTTCAGTAGAGTTGTGGTTTTGCCATGTTGGCTAGGCTTGTCTTGAACTCCTGACCTCCAAAGCTGAGGTTTCCCTGAAGAATAAGTCTACCTCAAGACTACAACTTTAACTACTGCCCAAGGGTTTCCTGCCTGTTGACCCACCCTACAGATTTTAGACTTTCCAAGCCCCACAATCAAGTACCCAGTTCCTTGAAATAAACCTCTTCGATCACCAGACTTCCAAGATTGTCTACCCTCCTAGTCACCACCTTCCCTGCTGGAACCAATGTCTTCTCAAGACTAAATCTCAGATCTATGAAGTATAATTTTCAAAATATTAAAACCATAATTAGAATATAAATATGAAATGATCCCATATCAATGTTTGTTTACCACATTAACAGAAGGAAACCAATAGTATTATAGGATAACAAAGAAGATATAAATACTTATGTGTGTATATATGTGTGTGTATGTTCAATGAAACACACATACCAATAAATGCTGAAATAAATTGAATAGTTTAATAAAAACATGCTAAACATCTTACATGACAATAACTTCATATATTTTAATTATAAAATTAATTGTATCTTTTTTGCCTTATTATCAAATTTTGGATAAATTCTTATGCATTCCCTGTAAGAGTGCTTTCATCTATCAGGTGTCAGAAATGTTCTCGGTATTTCTCCCTTGGTGTAGAACTTTCTTGGATGTTGATGTTACACTGGCTTATTGGTTTTAAGCCTTCCACTTCCCTCTCTGAACAGTCATATGATATCAGCTTGATGGTTATTTCTCTATTTACAAACAAATTTGTGTTCATGGTACTCTGTTTTCTAATTATGCTAAAGGACTAAGTTATATGTGTTTTTATTTGCTCTCCTTCATTGATTTCAGGCTTTTTTTTTTTTAAGACACAAGAAAGAATTCCAGTTTTCTAAGGCAACCGGGAATTTATTCTAAGGCAACCCAGGAACTTACATTATGTTATATATATTTCTGTATATATTTATTCTATTCTAAGGCAACCCAGGAATTCATATTATGTTTTTATTTATATATATATATATATATATATATATATATATATATATATATATGTCTGTATATATTTACTGATGTTAAACAAATCTATTTGATGTGAAATACATGATTTTTGTCTTCTCTACTCTGAACCTTATCTTTCTATGTTTCTATGTACCTATATTTCCCTCATATAGTCTTATTGCATTATCTCTTTCTTTCTACTCAGACAGGATTAATTTTCAAGAAAGATTTAAGACACTTAAAAGTGTTTACAATCACTGTGCTTTTTCTTCTATGGCTAGGCTATTATCATTTAATCTTTTATGTTTTAATTATAGAAGTAAAATCAATGGCCTGTGTTAAAATAATTTCAAGGGTCAGCAAGTAAATGAAGAAAGTATAATTTGAGGCATGTGAGGTTTCCTGAAACTCCTGCAGGGTATCAAGCAGCAGCCTACTCGTAAGTCTAAACTAGAAGCAAAGACTGAGACAATCCATTTGGAATGTCTAGAAAAGAGATTATTGTGTCTTCATCTACTTCTCCCTATTCTCCAGTCTCCCAGAAAACTTACTCACTTGGGGTTGTAAAAGAACTTGGAATGAGTTTTCCTATGATATGACTGCTAAAGAATATTTCTTGAATGTTCTGAGATAGGGGAGAAAATTTCCAGATGAAAAAGAATCTTGGAATTCTAATCAGAAATAGATTTCATAATTTTCTCTGTTTGTCTTTTATTAGCTTTTTCTCTGATGCCACTTTGATGTTTAGTGTCTACCTATAATTTCAAATACAGGTATTTTACTTTCGCCAAGAGTCTGGCTTAAAGTCTGTCTGAAGTCTTCCTGTTTTCATTATATTCTTTCTGTCATCTATGATCAGTAAGGAGATGATTACATGAAGATCCTGGGCAGACACCACCCTTGTCCTCAGTCCTGCGTAGATTTGTGAGGCATTACTTCTACTACCTCATGGTTTGTGGCATTCCGGGCACCTGAAGTGAATTGTTCAGATGGGGGTAGCGGTGTAAGGTGAGGACTGACAATAGGAACAGAACATGTTAAACAAGAACCTTCACATGAAAGTTATGAGAAAGGACACAGGAGGAAATAAATGGAGCATCCTGTTCATTTTGACTGTTAGGAATCCATTTGTCTATTAGCATGATTTTAGGTATGTTCTAACTGTACTTATAATAATTTACAAAAAGCAGTTACTGATGAAATACTACTTATAGATGGTAAAATAAACCAATAAAGATGAAAACCAAGCATTTATTTAAATTATTTAAGTTTACAGATTTAAATTAAGCATTAAACATATAATACTTGGGTTCATATTTGTGGAATCAGAATTTAAGAAAATTCACTCTGCCTAATTAATGTTCTATACAGTAATCATTAAGAATCCCTTGCCTATGTATCAGCTTGGCTCTTTTGTAAATTTTATTTAATTATAATAATAAATGCAATAGTTACATCTTTAACTTTTGCAATTTACAGCTTTTGTCTTACCCCTGCTTAAAAAATAAAGTGTTCATTATGATATGTCTTACATGCTTTCACAATGTTTCTATAAATAAATATTTCAAACTTATGCCTAACCATGTCATCACTACCTCAGTTGGTTAGATTTTTCCTACCTAGAATTGTCAAAAATATATGTTTAAAAAAGCAATTGAGATTGTGTATTACACAGACTGCCATCTTGAAGCAAGTCACTGTCTATGTTTAATCACCCGGCTTCAGTCACCTCTATCCTTTTTTCTTAATTTTATTCTTTAGACCTTTTTTTGTTTTTTTGTTTTGTTTTGCTTTTAAAGGAGGTTGGCAGGATTCTGTTTTACATACACAGGGAATCCTGTATCCTGTTGACAATAAAGAAAGCCCCATGGTTCAGTTAGTTTTATGGTTGTATAAGTCAAAAACTCTTTAAAAACTTTTCGAACATGTTGAATGGTCACGAACAGTTCAAACAAATAATTTAAAAAATATATAACCATTACAATTTGATTTCTAGAAGTCCACTTTGATAGATACCTGCATTGTTTAATAAGAACAAACAATTATTTATTTTTTTTAGTATTAGTGAGTTACATTTGACAAATGTATATTTTAAATCTCAAAACAATTTTGTTAAATAGTTATTATTATTAAGTCTATTTTGTAGCTGGGATATTTGAGGTTTACAAGGGTTAAGCAACGTTTTCCAAGAAACATAACTAGCATGTGGTGAAGAGGACTCATGCCTAGCCAGTCCAACTCTGAAATCCATTCTCTTAACTATGACTCCAGCAGTATCAAACCATAACCTGAAGGTCTCTGGAGACCCCTTTAGGAGTCTCCAGAGGCCCTTTTAAAGGATTTTTTGGATAAAACTATTTTCCTAATAATACTAAGATGATATTTCTCTTTTTCAAGTGTATATAGTGATGTTTTCTGGAAGCTACCTCACGGGTGATATCACAACAGACTGAACGTAGAATCAGATATAGTAATCTAGATCTCTTCTATTGAGCCAGATATTAACATATTTGATAAGTTAAACACAATGTCACTTCTCTCTCATCTTTGTTTTTGGCAAAACATAACTATATTTTTTAAATATTGTTTATGTTACATAACAGATTATTTTTATTACTAAATACATAAATATTTTAAGCATCTCTTTTAGTTTCTAATGCATTTAATAATATAGTGCACATGTATGAACAAAAAGTCCTTTTCATTCCCAAAATATTTTAATAGTTCAGTCACAATCTGAGACCAACTGGTTTGAAAACCATTAGGCTAATCTGTACTATTTATCACTTTTGATTATACATTTCAACATATGATAGAATGGTATCCTCTAAGAGTGTTTTAATAGCAATATTACTAAGATTCATAGTTCAACTATTTTTAATTCACTATATTTTATTTTAAAGATTCTATTCTCCACTTTTACCAGGTGGTCATTCTATTCCACAAGGATTTTGCATTTTTTAAATTAAGTTGCAGGACTTTAGTAAAACCAATTGTCACCCTAAATGTGTTGGTTCTTCTTCCTCATTTCATCTAAATACTCATATCAAGTACCATTGGCGACTTAACATTCTCAGTTTTCTCTACAACTAATAGGCAGTTTTGCAGTATGAAGCTACAGCAGAAGACCCATCAATCAAATGAATGGAACCTTGACTCACAGAGAAGTAAATTCTTGGTAACTATCGGGATGTAAACCAAAAATAAAATTCTAAGCACCTCCCCTCAATCATCTGAATGGACTTACTGCTCACTCAGGACTCTTAAAATTTAACCTGTGGGACTGCTTCAGGCCATGATGGGAAGTGGAGGTCAGACATGCCTCCTTATACCTCTCAGGCATTAACATGGACAGGGACTTCAAGTCTGATAAAAAACATTTTACAACCTATTCTCTCTGAAGCCTATTACCTTAGGGCTTCCTGTGCAAATAAGAAATTTGGTCTCTACAATCCTCTATCTTAACCCAGAGATTCCATTCTGTTGATCCCAGGTCTTTAAATAAACTCAACCAATTGTCAACCAGAAAGTTTTAAAATCTACCCATAAGCTTGAAGCCCCCACTTTCTGGACCAAACCAATGTATTTCTTAAGTGTACTTGATTGATGTCTCGTGCCTCCCTAAAATGTGTAAAACCAAGCTGCACCCAGACTACGTTGGCCACATGTTCTCAGGACCTCCTAATGGCTGTGTCAGAGGTCATGGTCACTCATATTTGGCTCAGAATAAAGCTCTTCAAATATTTTACACAGTTTGACAGTTTGACAGGGAAAAGGCAATAAAATAAAGATTCTGTTACCCTTTTTATCTTGGCATTTGTTCTCATTAACACACTCCTAATTAATGGTCCCTGTCATAGGAGAACAAGGTCAGATGGAAAACAGTATGCAAGAGGTGAACAAAGAGTTTTTAGGTTAGTCTATGATGAAACTATAAAACTAGTAGAAAACGAGAGAAGACAAGATGAAAATTTTCAAGACTATCCAAATAGAGTCATGATAGATCCTTGGGAAAAACCATGAGCTGATGTTCACTGACTTTGTAAGAGATTCTTATGGCTATTGTTTAAACTCGTTTAAGCCATGCCGGATGTCAGCTCTATCCAAAAATGATGGATTTATAAAGTTCATTTGTGAGTGAGACTAAATATCTGTTTTTCTCAAAGCATAATTTCGAAGTGTTAAATGAATTCTACATAGAACTGACAAGAAATGTTTGACCTCAACGGGATGCCATTACAAGTTTAGTAAAATCATTAATGAGGAAAAGATTAAGCATTGATCACAGTATTAGCTAAATACTTAGCTAACTCAGCAATGACATTTACCAAGCTCATTTTCTTATTTTAAGAAGATTACACAAAATGTAAACATTAAACTCTTCTTCTCTAAGACAGCTAATGGTTCATTGGAGCTGCAACGGTTTCCTATAAAGATAAGAGGCAAACAAGCTCTTTTTCAATTATTATACTGTGATAAACTATATCTAAAAAATTAATATTGATAATAAAAGGAATAATGCATTATGTTGTATACTGGAGAGGTAGAAAGGAACCTCATACACAAAGAGGAAGTATCAATAGGTAAGATCTTTTTTATGAGAAGTGAGTTTTTGCAACTTTATTTTACTTGTTTCCAGAAAAAAAGATATAAATTGTAATTAATATCTAAAGTTTTGTATTTATTCTTCTGAACTTGAATTTTATTTAATGTACAGAATAAATAATTTCTACAAAGACAAAAGTGTTGGTATGTTGTTGAAGGCATGTCTTGCATTTAATTTTGCTCTGTAGTTCATCTTGGCCAAATGGAGCTAAAGTACTGACAGCTCTTAGTCACGTGTATTCTTAGTGAACTATTCTCTTCTTAGTGAACTACCCCCAGTCTCTAGGATTGTCCCTCTCAACCCCCTTTACTCCACTCTTTCTTTCTTCAACTAAATTCTTCTGCCTAAAGCATGTTGGAGCTGGGATTTCAGGAACAATGAATGTTTAAGTATTAACATGCAGAGTATTTGTAATATGAATTATAATATATCTATTCACACTATGTGTTCTTTCAGAAATAATTAATAGTACCTAAAAGATAAATTTACCTTGAATTTAATCAGCTTCTTTCTTTATCAATTCATAGTAGACCACAACACATAAATGTGTAAGAGATGAACTAGATATTGCAGAAGGTGGAAGAACAGCGTTTGATGTAAGAAAGAGAATATCTTTGCATATATTATTTTAATAGGTAGTATGATGTAGATTATTTCATACACTGATTAACACCTTCCCTGATGCATCTATATGAATCTAAATGAATGGTTTACTTCTGAGTATGTAAAGGCAGTAATGAAACGGGTTTGGTCCAGGAAGAGCTAAGAAAGCAGTGCACTTTGGGAGTTGCAGTACTTCTTTCAGTGCTTCTGGCTGTAGAAAAATGTCGTCGATATTCTGGAATAAATCTCTTTCTCATAAGAAAATAATCAAGGACTGTTACTTTCAATCAATCATCCAGTTAAAATCTGAAATGATAACAATAAAAAAACCTCTAGAATTGGTCTGACACAATTTTGAATTTAAGGGATGAAAGATCTCTGGAACACGGGGGAAGAAAATATAAGGTATCCTGTAAAACAAGGAAAGTCATTCTTTACTCAGGAACAATGAGTACTGAAATTTTAGAACAATGGCAGATATTTTTAGGGAAAAATGTTGTGATTCAATATAACATACTCTTTATGATATTGTATTTCATATGTTTATGAAACAGAAGAACTTGCTTTGATATATAATAACTCAGATATACACACATCTCTATAATATATAAAGTGAAATTTGGTCAATGGAATTTGAGAGAGGAATCAAGTAAATAATTTATGATTAGGGATGTTATTATAAAAGTAGAAGCAGTGAATATTGAAATTAAATAAGAAAAACTTCACTCTAAATAAATATTATGAATATGGATACAAATATGACTACAAATAAAAATATAAGTATCTATAAAGAGTTATAAAATACTTCTCAGTAATCTCAGTAATCACTGAGGTATCCAAATCATTCGATTATGAATATTGTCATTGCTCCTAAGTATGCTATCCTGTATGGGTTACTTTCTTCCATGAGGCATTTGTATTTGATGTCTGCAGGCTCTACATACCGGGGAACACTTTGCAATAAACATCTATCCACTTGATGTTTTTGGATACTACCCAGGTAGGTCCCAAATACATACAGTGTCACAACTTTACAGAAAGCTTTTATCCGTTTTCAGGTGAGATAGAATTTTTCCCAACACCTAGTGCCTCGCTGGCTCTTCTGCTAACTTTCTAATGTGATCTCTCCAAGAGAACACTGAACTTTTCCCTTGATTCCCACGTACTTCATAGACATTAAAACAGAAGCTCAAAGTCAGCAAAGGCATGGGCTTTCAGAGACTCACAGGATTTTGAGTTTTCTACCTCTATGGATTTCTGCTTTCATTCATATATTTGGCATATAGTAATTTTCTTTACATTCCTTTTAGCTCAGGAACACGTTGAAAAATATACTTTTTATGACGTTTCCCTTATGCAGAATAAATAAGTTCTGGAGATTTAATGTAAAGCATGGTGACTGTAGTTTAGAATATTGTATTATATATTTGTAATTTGCTGAAAAAGATCTTAAATATTCTCACCTTACACACAAAATATGGTAACTCTGTGAAGTGATGGATTTAATAACTAACTTGATTGTGGTACATTTGACAATATATACATATGTCAAAACATCATGTCATATACCTTAAATATAGGCAATTTCTATTTTCAAATCATAGCTCAATGAAGCTGGAAAGAAATCTATAGATTTACTTTTATTATTATATATAGAATTAAATTTACTTTGCAACAAATTCATTTTACTTCATTGGTATTGTTTTCCCTAGAAATGTTAACCTTCTTCTTCTTAGGAATGTATAATAAAATGTTAGAATTGGCATATTTTCTACATTGTTCAACTTACATTATTTTTTGATTTGTATCATATGCATCCTCTCTAAACAACAGTGGCTGGGCTATAGGTAGCACATATGGACTAAAGGAAAGCTGAGGACCTCTCTGGCCTATGATGCAGATAGGATCAGCCAATCTTATTCTTTGCCCTGGAAGCATAAAATAAGAAACACAAAAATAATTAGGCAATAATTGTTAGAAGCTACAGTTAAGAGATCATTGCTAGTGTTCAGACTGCATAGTCATCCTTGGGAGACTGACCTAAAAATGAGATAAAGAAGCTAAATAGTGGTAAGCAAGAAAATTTGGGTGTGCAAAGTAGAAGTGAGAGCCAGGATCCAAGATATTTTTAGCTCCCAGATATGTCTTACATATAGAACCACTCGCAAAACTCCATCTCAAAGAAGCGCTATTTCATTAAAATAAAAAATTAACACTTACTGCAAATGAATCCTGTGTCAGGTAGTATTCCAAATGGTTCACAAGGATTAACTCGTTTTATCTTCCCAACTACTTTAAGAGGTTGGGACTACAGTTATTACCACTCTACATATGGGAACACCAAGGCAGAGATAAGTTAAATAACTTTTTCTTAAGGCCATAGAGTGAGCAAATGATGCCTCCCAAAGACTAATCTTTGCAGTCTCCTTTGAAAGCCTGAACCCTGAACCCTGGCTATAATGTATTGACATCCATTTACCATTCCTGTATTTGCATTTCAGGATCCCTTACCATGTCACGTGTATCTTTATAGTAAATATGCCTTTGCTTGTGCTAGTTTAAGTGTGCTTTTCTTCTCACGAACAAGTCTGCCTGAACATATTCCTGTGTGTTTCTATAACAACCTGAATTTTCTCCAGGCAAATGTTTATTACATAAGTACTCTACTGTTACATTGCTTTTCTGTAGCCAACAGATCTCTGTGGCAACAAAGCCCTGCTTGAGTCAGGGTTTATCATCATATCCAAATGTCTAACAAAATATACGGCACACAGTATGCCTTTGTAAACATTGTTGAAAGAAATAAAAGTGAATGAATGCTGCTGACTCATTAAAGAACACATACAAGAAAAAGAGAAGAAAATAAATATTTCAGTTTACTAAAGATGTTTGAAGTGTTTCCCCAGAAGTTTTATTAATAACTTAATTCAACAATTGTTTATCGAGTACCTACCACAAACCAAACATTTTTTTTGCAATTTTAACAGCAAAAATAAATTTTGATTTAATTTAATATATCGCTAGTTGTAGGAGACATAACTCTTAGCAAGACAAGTATGGTTCCTTTCTCTACGGAACTTAGAGTCCAGCAGTGGAGAGACAGATAGTGAAAGAAATAGTTACAATAAATCATGCCAAGTGTCTGATAAGCAAAGTTCAGTATCCTGATGAAGGCATAAAAATAATCATAATGGCCAAGGGGAAGGTTACACAAGGAAGAGAATTTTCATCTAAAGCCTAAAATGTAAGTAGGGTTTAGTGGATAGGGAAGTGGGTAGAAGACTGTTAAAGGTAAGAAGCACTCTGGGTAGAAGCTCCAAGACTGTCATGCTCATGAAATCAGATACAAATTTAATCAATGTATATTTTATGGATAATCAGGATATATACAACATCTACACAATATTCATTCCACACACTGTAACTGTAGCTTCTATGATCACAGAACCCAATAGGAAACAGAATCCTAAGAGAAATGATTATCATCATAGCAGCTTCCACACCATGGGAGTTAGCAGTATCCCAAATGAAACCCCATTCATAGGAATAGTTTCACAAAGATTCTGTGAGCATGAAAATTTTATCCAAAATCACTTCTCATCTCCCATCCCTCTCCATCACTTACTGCAATCCCTTCCCTCTATTTGACATAGAAGATAAGGCTGAAGTGATTGCTTTTAGGGAGGCTTACAATCTTTTTTTTTTTGTCTTGTGTGGTCTCCAATTCCCTCTTTTTGAGAAAGAAAAAAATAGCCTTGAGAGTTTTCATTTGTTATGACATTAAGAGCTAGGCCATAGCTTTTTTCTTTTAAATGCACACAATTTCAGGAAAAATGACATCTGAGGAGGCACTCTGTGATCGTGATGCAAGCTGACACCTTTCTAACTTTCACTGGGTACAGATAAAAACAAGAAACTGTGCAAACCACAAATGTGACCGATTTCCCTCCCTCCCGTCTCGCCTCAGTGAATGCTGCTTCTTTACCAATCATGGCTCCAACTGTTACTCCTCCTTTCTCAATGAAAACAACAACAACAAAACCGAAAAATCCAAGATACCCAATTATAGAATTATTACCTCTTTCTGAGAACACCCAGTTCAGAGAAAACCTCTGCTTCCTACAGCCCTTGAAAAAATCATTCATAACAAGCCATAATCCTTTAACAATTCCCACTTAATTCTGTTTGCAGAGGCCTTCATTGTTGCACTGTGGATATGTTCCTGGTGGTCTATAGCCAGACATTTTATTTGTTTACTCCATGCTGTGGGGAAAAGAGAGATCAGACTGTTACTGTGTCTATGTAGAAAGAAGTAGACATAAGAGACTCCATTTTGTTCTGTACTAAGAGAAATTCTTCTGCCTTGAGATGCTGTTAATCTGTAACCCTAGCCCCAACCCTGTGCTCCCAGAGACATGTGCTGTGTTGACTCAAGGTTTAATGGATTTAGGGCTATGCAGGATGTGCTTTGTTTAAAAAGTGCTTGAAGGGCAGTATGCTTGTTAAAAGTCATCTTCATTCTCTAAGCACCCAGGGAGACAATACACTGTGGCTGCAGGGACCTCTGCCTAGGAAAGCCGGGTATTGTCCAAGGTTTCTCCCCATGTGATAGCCTGAGATATGACCTGGAGGGAAGGGAAAGACCTGACCATCCCCCAGCCTGACACCTGTAAAGGGTCTGTGCTGAGGAGGGTTAGTGAAAGAGGAAGGCCTCTTTGCAGTTGAGATAAGAGGAAGGCATCTGTTTCCTGCTCCTCCCTGGGCAATGGAATGTCTCAGTGTAAAACCCGATTGTATGTTCTATTTACTGAGATAGGAGATAGGAGAAAACCGCCTGAAGGCTGGAGGTGAGACGTGCTAGCGGCAATGCTGCTCTTTAATGCACTGAGATGTTTGTATATGTGCACATTAAGGCACAGCACCTTTCCTTAAACTTGTTTATGACACAGAGACCTTTGTTCGCATGTCTTCCTGCTGACCCTCTCCACATTATTACCCTATTGTCCCGCCACATCCCCCTCTCTGAGATGGTAGAATTAATGATCAATAAATACTGAGGGAACTCAGAGACTAGTGCCAGCGCAGGTCCTCCCTATGCTGAGCGCGGGTCCCCTGGGACCACTTTTCTTTCTCTATACTTTGTCTCTGTGTCTTATTTCTTTTCTCAGTCTCTCGTCCCACCTGACGAGAAACACCCACAGGTGTGGAGGGACAGGCCACCCCCTCACATGCATTTTTTGAACTTCAGCTGTCTTTCATAAACACTGAAACTTTGACAGCACGTATCTTTAAGCAAAACATCAAAATCTTGCAATTAATAGTTTTTTCCACAACCTTATTTGCAGAGCTGACAAATAATTCTGCAGACACACTTCTTTAAAGAAATTTTTGAATTTATTTTTTTTTACTCAATAATCAGGGAAGGAAAAAAGAGGAGCCATTCAAACCATTGTAGGCAAAAGACAAAGGGATGAAGTCTGCTTTAGATATTGGTCATCTCTATAATGAAGAATGTAATTAAACATGTTGAAATGTAGTAGATGGGGGGGAGCGGCAGTGGTGGTGAAGCCTGAAGCAAGCAGGGATCATCTCATGAGATGCCTTGGAGACCACGCTATCGTTTTTACACATTAGTCCACACAGAATGCCAAATAGCTGAAAATTGTTAAGCTGGGGAAAGACACAATGAGGTGTGAATTTTGAAAGCGTCTCTTTGGGACTAGCATCCATAATGGAATGATATTGGAGAGATGAAGGTCATTAGGAGGCAGCTGAGTTGAGGAATGCTTGTGTTTATGCAGGGACAGTGGAGAAGGAAGGGAGTGTATACACCTAATATTAAGAGGTAGAAATGCCAGGGCTGTAGGGGTGTTTTTGAATGGGAGAGGTGGAGGAATAAAGAATCACATCAAAGGTTATATATTCGGGAATAGAGAAGATGATACAAAGATGATACTACTCTGGAAAGCTATTAAGGGAAGTACATTTGGAGACAAAGAGAAGTTCAGTTTTAGATGCAGAAGCAGCAGTGCCGGCGGCATTTGAGAGGAGGGTCTCAGAGTCAGTTGAATATATGGGTCAAGAGCTCCGCAGAGATGTCCCTGCTGAGGGTAGAGATTTGGGAATGGGCAACATGTAGGTAATAACTCAAGTCGAAAGAGTAACGGTGGTTGCCCAGGGAGAGTGTACATAGGCACCTTGAACTCTAATGCTGCCGGACCCAGGAAAAAAAATACAGACATGTAAACTCATTCCCCATATGAATGCATAGGGAGTGGAAGAAAAAACAAAGAGTTCATGCCCTTCCAAGAGATTGCTAAGAAAAATAAATATGAATTGCATATGATCTGGAAAAAGACTCCCCAAAAAAGGAACCAAGGGGAAAGGACAGGATAGTTTTTAGGGCACCACTCTGAAGAACGTTCACACTTTCATAATAGGTTGATAAAATGGAACATAAAAAGTGGGTAAGAATTAGAAGGAGAAAACCATGAGAGCGTGGTGCCACAGAAACGATGAAGGATGGTATTTTAAGGAAGCAGAAATGCCAGTAGTGCCCAATGCTGGGATCCTCTTAAATAAGTTATGGCTTTGAAAGGTCACGTTAGCCTTAGTGATGACAATGTGGTTTGGGCTGACTGGCATGAGGAGCTTCTGAGAAGCAGCGTTTTTAGAATCTGTTTTTAGGTTGAGGATTTAAAGGGATAAAGGGACAAAAGACAAAGTCAGCAATTGTAGCCAATCTATTCGATGTTCTTTGGAATAACAGTATATAACATAGAATAATATACCGAGATATTGAAAAATAAACTATGTTCACAAACTGTTTGATACCCTTTCTTTGCAGAAATAGAATCTAATTCCTCTCCTCGTTTTCGCTTATGCGCCTTCTACTGCAGTCCAATAGGTGGCGCTTAAGAGCCATAGCCGGCTCACCCTCAGGTAGGCTGATGACTAGTGAAGCATACTAGGTGATGCAGGAAATGGCAGGATAAGATTCTGTTGGGGTGTGCACTGAGGCCTCGGGGGAAGGGGAGCTTAAGGGGTAGCACCCGTTCCTCATCCTGAGCTGGCAGGAACACGGTCGGCTTCCGTATAATGCCCCTGTTGCAGGACTCATGACCCTCAGTTCCTAAAGACTTTGTCCTTTGTTTCCCCGTCACAGTGCTGATAGGTCCAGACTCTGCGACTTGTCTGTCCTGCATTGCTGCTGCTCTGTGTGGGAAGGGGAAGTTGGGCTCAAACCTTTATATAAAGGCTCGCTTTCAGCGGGCATGGTGCAGCTACGAAAAGTGGAGAACTCTCTGGGTGCATATGCGCCAGACCCCAGGATAAAGAACCACTGCTGCAACCACAACAGAGGATGGGGGTGGGGCAGGAGAGCACCCTTTCTCCACCTCTGTTCCCAGGCATCAGTGCTGCCCCCTTCAGTGACTGGCGCTGCACCCACGTTTTCTTTGTCCCAAGAGGGATTCTCTCAGGCTTTGTTCCCTTCTCCCTGAGGGGTGGTCCACACCCAGGATTGTATTACTCAGTGACCCGCTAGTCTCCTGTGCATGCCAAAGGCAGACTGAGTTGTGCGGTGTGTTTGGGAGGGATCTGGTGGTGAGGTGACTCAAGGGCAGAAGAACCCCGTGCAGAGCAGTGGCCCACCATGAATGCACCACCAGTATCGCGTCTGTCATCCGGGTTCAGGCCTTGTGGGGAGTACAGCATGCCCGCATGAGCTGGCCACGTGGTTCTGCATCTCCCAGGAGTTCCCAAATCGTCACAGATAACATTGCCTTGGGTTATGAGGGCAGAGGGGCTTCCCCACAGTGTAGCAGTCAGCAGATTGTCGCAGAGGTGAGGGGAGCAGCAGAGAGGCACTCCTACCAACTCTTTCCACGGGGCTCTGAGTTCCTTGGGAGTCAATCTCTGCAGACTCCTGCAGCTTTCCTTTTCTGCATCCCAGCTTTTCCCATAGGCACTCCAACAGGCCCTGGCTTTCTTCCCTCAGTTTTCCATTTGGAATGTGTCCTTCACCACTAACATTTATCTTCTTCATGGAGACAACTGTCAATCCATGGGTCTAGTCAGACATCTTGAAAAACAATCTTCTATGTTGTTGGAATTTTATGGTCTCACAATGTGAATGGGTACAGGAGTCGTGTTAAGTATTCTGGACTGGTGATGTCCATTATGAATGCCATGTCTTTTGTCAGGTCTGAAAAATGTTCACTCAGTATTTCTTTGAAAGTTCTCTGTACCCTTTGTTTTTATTCTTTCTATAACTTATATTGCATATACACTGGACATTATTATTCTATTCTCCATCTCTCAATCCATTTTTTCCATTTTCCATATATTCCATTTTGATCACACTCTGCATTTCATTCTCAGCAAAGAATCAGTTCTAGGGGACATTTATTCTTTTCTTTGCCTTACCTAAACTGTTATTTAAACCATCCACTTATGTTATCATTTCAATGGCTGTTGTTAGTATCAAGATTTTATTTTTCAAATCTGTCCTTTTAAAAATACTGTCATCCTCTCCTTTAATCTTCCATTTTTACAATTTTGTTTTTATCATCATAAATATCATTATTTTCTAATGTTCATTTAATTTTTCTGTTACCTGAAATTTAGATTAGTTCATTATATGTGATGCATTTTGTTTACGGGAGATTATTTTTAGTTTGTTTTTTTTTATTTCAAATCATCCTGTTTTTGAATCTTATGTGACCTGGACTGAGGGTGTAACTGTCCACACCAATTTGGCATTTGCTTTGCCAAGTGTCCAAGGCTCTCTCTGCCTTAGGACTGCCTAATGTGTTATTTATTCAGTGTAGGACCCTGAGCTACTCAATAACATGCATTTACATCACAGACTGATTGAGGGCATAACTGTGATTCTGAAATGTTAAGGATCCCAAGTCAAGAAAGACATATTTCCATTACATCTACCTCTTCTAAGACACTTATTTATTTATTTGTTTATTTATTTTTCTGGAACAACTGTTACTGAGGAGGTATCCAGTTTTATATAGAAGACTCATTTGCAATTTCACACAGACATGACTTTGCAGTTGATTTCTTGAGATTTATCTTATTTTATTCTAAACTCATCTATACATTTAAAGACATAGTAATTTTTCGAGTATTTTAAAGTATTTTTTAGTGAGAGGGTTTTTGGGTTATGTAGTCTATGGAATGTAGTTCATGGAACAAACAGAAATTTCATGACTTAATTGTTGAAGTAATCTTTCGTTGAATACTTGCAATTTGGAAAAAATCTATGTTGCATGATCAGTTTAGTGTTCTACACTTTGTTTATTGAGCTTCCTTCGGTGATTTACGTTTCTTTACTTATTCATGGTTTTGTGTTCCTCTCAAACCTCTACAGATAAAGCTATTAGACTCTCTAGAATAGAGGCAGACAAGAACAAGTAGAACATACTAAATTTTCTGATATTGAAACCTGCTGTAGAAGAATTGACGATCCATTAACTTTGTACTGAAGAATACAGAGGATTTCTTTCTGCCTCTAGGACTTACTGTGTGAGTTATCGTCCTTTCTTCTCCTCAGGTACTAAAATGAAACTAACTCCACCATTGAAATTTTCCTTTAGGCCCAGCAGGATTTTAAGTTTGGGGCAACTTCTGATAATCACAAGCAAAATGTAGAAAATGAGGTTCTTCTCAACATGATTTACACACCAGGTTATGGAATTTATTTTTAGGAAAGGAGACGTAAACCAAGCCAGGGCTGCTCAAGATGCCAATACTACAGAACTTGAACATTTTTTCACAGTAAGAAAATAATGGAATTTGTTTATCTTTTGGCTTTAACATATAGCGATTCTCAAAACCAATGACCACTACAGAGTAAGGTGTCATCTACAAATAGGAATGAACGAATGGCAAACTAAGACATTAAATAATTTGGCTGGGCGTGGTGGCTCACACCTATAATACCAGCACTTTGAGAGACTGAGGAGGGTGGATTACCTGAGGTCAGGAGTTCCAGAGCAGCCTGGCCAACATGGTGAAACCCTGTCTCTACTAAAAATACAAAAATTAGCTGGGCAAGGCGGCAGACACCTGTGATCCTGGATACTCAGGAGCGTGAGGCAGGAGAATCTCGTGAACCTGGGAGCCAGAGGTTGCAGTGAGCTGAGATGGCACCATTGCACTCCAGCCTGGGTGACAGAGTGAAACTCCATCTCAATAAATAAATAAATAAATAAATAAATAAATAAATAAATAAATAAATTTGAAATATAATCTTGCAAATGTTAACAAATATAAAAACAATTACTTCTTTCAACAAATAAAAAGGGTAACACAATTTTGACGCTACTGAGGATTTCCATTGATTTCTGTTTATGAGTATTCCTTCTTTCTTGCTTTCCACTCCATTTATTCAGTTAGAAAAGGCAAGTCTGCTTATTTTCAAAATCTTCATTTCCCTATGGTAAATTGAAAACCAAGAAAACAATTATGGAAGAAGTGGCAGAGTGAAATGCAATAGTCACTCATGCTATTTAAAGTTTTCCTGAAGATCCATTTTCAATTGCTTCTTTCTCATTTAAATGCTTCGTACACATGTACTCAAAAACCTGGGGTCTAGAATTTGAAAACTTGTTTTGACCAATGTATAAAGTGTCTCCTTAAAATATCACACTAAAGAACAGAGTCCTAGAGAGTACATAAAAATAGTCTTTCTTTTTTGGTCTTCTAAGTTTTGCAATCTAATGTTTGGATTAAAATCAAAGATAATTTATATTGTCTTAAATTATGAGTATAATAAATCATATTTAATTGATCATTATTATTTTATGTATCTGAGGGGAAATTTCAGCAACTGGTTCATAAATAGAGTGGATAAATAGAGTTTTATGTCTACATATTTGGAAAAAAAGAAAAAAATGAAGTCACCTCCATTTAATCATATTGCAGCTTTATTTTGAGAAAGATTTGCTTTGCTTGTTTTAAATTAGGACACAGAAGAGAAAGAGTATAATAATGCCTTTCAGATAAGTAGCAAGAATGGTGCATTCTTGTGTTGCCATCTCTGTTTAGCATCAATGAAGCTACAGGCTCAGCAGCATAAAAGTAATTGTCTCTTTAAGAGCTAAATCTTATTCGTGCACAGCATTAGCAATAGCCCCAAGGCAACAATGAAGATGTTTTCAAAGTATTGCTTGGGAATTTGTCAGTGATTCTCATTGACATTAATGGGAGTTTTATAGGCAGTTTTACTCCCTTCACTTTGAAATGTGTAAGAGAGAGTTTCTGCAAGTGTTTTGTGAAGCCATTTTACACATTTCATGAAGAAATACTTTCAACTATGAAGTTGTCTAAAAAATGTTGAAATAACTGTTGATCTGGGGAACACAATCAACTATAAATCTTGGTATCCACTTTAATCAAAGTGGTTATTTCAATTTTTAATAGTTGATATTTTATCCTTCCTCTCCTTTTCAAATTTCAGCTTTTTGTAATGGATAATTCATTTGTAGCTGGTATGAATTGATACACTTGTAAGAGAACCGATCTACTTACACTATGTAACTGGACATAACACATGAAAATGAAATACCAAAATGTTTATTTTTACAGTGGTGAGCATTGATATTAGTTATCCATTGACTTATTTATAATGCTTAGCACTTCACTAGACACAGTGAATATAAAAGTGGTAAAATTAATAGAAATCAAATACTCATAACAGAAGTGCTTGCAAAATCATAATACGAAAAGCACCATGAAGAGATACATACATAATAAGAGGGATAATAGGGAGGTCCAGGCAGGATCTGGAAAGAATAGACCTTCAGTTGTGCTTTAAAGAATGAGTTGGTGTTGTTATGGTAATAAAAGGATGAGGAAAAACAAGTCCCAAAAAGGGGATATCAAGTGAAAAACAGTTTTGTGATAGAAAGGATTATAGCAACTACCTGAAATTTTTAACAGGACACTGTGGCTTGAGTGGGCAAGGGTAGGAAGCCATGACCCATAAAGAGGCAGGGATGGTAGCAGAGATCAGACTATAGAGATTTTAGTACATGATGTTAAAAAACTTGTTTATTAGGTGGGAGAGTGCGTGTGAAAATGAAAGGGGAAGATCCCCTTATAAAACCATCAGATCTTGTGAGAACTCACTCACTATCATGAGAAGAGCATGGGGGAAACGGCTCCCATGATCTAAGCACCTCCCACCTGATCCTCACTTGACACGTGGGGCTTATGGAGATTACAAATCGAAATGAGATTTAGGTGGAGAGACAGAGCCAAACCATATGAAATGTCAATGCTAATAAATCATTAAGTAATAAAATGGCTGAAATTATATATAAATATATAGGTGTGTCTAGACAAGTATATATAGAAGTGTACATTGAATTTAACAAAAGAGAACGAGCAATGGTGATATTGGAAAAGGTATTTGCATTTGTAAGGTCAGAAAAAATAATCTCAATCATTGGTTACGAACTGAGAAAGATTAGCAAACCGAAGGTTGGAAGGATCAAAGTCTAGAGGGTTGTGTGTACTGTATTTGATTCAGAAGAGAGTTCCTTGAGTTTGTGTAAATACTGATTATTATCATTCAGTACAGAAAAGCAATCGAAGATTCAAGAGAGCTCAGGGATAGTGAATACAGTAAGTCACTAGGAAGGGCAGAAGGATTTGCTTTTTTAAAAAAGATGGAAACTGACTTCCACTACAGTTAATGACAGGGAAGAGGAAATCTATGGGCCAGGTAAATTGACAGATTTGTCAAAGGAAAAGTTTTGGCCCAAGCTTAACAAATGAGTATATTTTGTATCCTGCACCTTTGCAGCCTAAAACAATCTTTAATAGTGGTATGTTTAAAATTAGAACTATATTATTGCTTGGCCCTCTACCTCTGTTTTCTGTCTGATCTCAATTTACGCTTCCCTGTTAGTTGACCGTATTGTGCACTAATGCTAAGGTGTGAAATTATTAAATTCTATCACATGTATCTTTAACATTTGTTTTTTCTATTTGCTGTTATTATTCTGACAGAAGATATCAATGTCATCTTGAACCATGTTACCAGTCTTTCTTTTCAACAACTTTTATGGGTATATAAAATATGTTCTCTCTTTGTCATACACACGCACACACATTCTTTAACCTTGAAACTAAAACAAAACTTTATTTCTGAAAAACAAAACTAGCCATTTATAAAAGTGAAATGTTTCATACCCTGTCTGAAATGGTACCCTATTTTTCATACTCTCAGAAATGGCAAATTTTTTTTCATGATTTTGATTTCTCTGCTGCAAGTTAATACAATTTGATAAATGTTTCTGATAAATTTGTCTATGAAATGTTGTTTTAACCAATTTTGTGATTGAAAAGTAAGATGCTATCTAATACTATCTATGACACCTGGGTAAGAGGTCATTTACTGTGGAATATAGAGTTGATGTTTTAAAAAAGTAAAGGATATTTTAAATAACCCCTGGGAAAGTGAACTGGCCAAGGAAAATGAGAGAGATTGTGGGTTAGCATTAAGTTCCACTTGATATTGGAGATTATAAATCTTATTTTGTTTTACTGCCCAAGCTTTCAAATATTGCAATTATGCAATCCTTAATCTATGGGAAAATTTAAAAGTCCATATACATTGTGAGGTATTCTTATGTTTAAATTGAAATTTTCCTACTGGGATAGCAATATATGTTTATCTGTTTCTTCTTTGATACAGGGTAATATATTTCTCCTTGCCTCCTAGTGATAGATTTTTATTTGTACCCCAAAATTAAGATTGTTAGCATTTGGATTTCTCCCCTTTAGATAAAATAGTTTGTTTTAACCCTTTTTCTTCTTTGTCCTTTACTTATCTCAGTATTAAGTTATTGCTGGGTACTTTTAATGGCACAATTAAATTACCAACCTTTCCACGAGATTTCATCTCTTGTTAAGAAATAGGTGTGCCATGTTCTCCCTCTTTCCACTGTCTGTGAACAGAAGCTTTGTAATTTATCAGGTAAAGGCACCAGGAGAAGTGAAGCATCAGATAAAATCACAGTGCACTTTTTGGCGGTATGACAGGCATATGGAGGACTGTTATTAAATAAGTGAAATATTTCATGATGAGGAAAACTTTAAAAAGAGAATATGCATGAATTATAAGGAGAAATAAATCTTAAAGATAAGCTAGAAAAGAAAGGAATGTTAAAGACTACTATTACCTTTTCAACTAAAGAAAATAAATGTATTTGTTCTTATGTCTATATATATATATATATATATATATATAAATATCAGAAAACAACACCAATTCAGCCATGATCTAACTTCTCACTTAATTTTGTTGTTATTATACTAGAAGATTTTAATTACTCTTATTGCCATTATGTTCTCAAGGTTGTGGCAACAGAAGTTCCCCAAGTGAGTTTCCCAGTAGGACAGCAGATGATGTAACTCAGCTGGCATTTAAATGGCCATAGGGGTCTACCACTTACCACATCTGTGACTTCTGAGGAGCTACTCAACTTCTTATCCTCAGTATCTTCCTCTGAAAATAAGAATAATTTATTCTTCAAAAGAATTTTTTCAAAGTAAATGACTAGTATATGAAAATTACTGAGTCAATTTTCTGACACGTAAGATTAATTAAATAAATAATAGTTTCTTTTCCTCTTCAGGGTTTCAGCTAAACATAATAAACTAACCTTGGGCTTTTGATAGTTATTCGTAATCATGCCAATCCAATAGTTTAACACTCTTCTAAGTTCCTCTAGGAATCCCGGAATACCAAAACGATTTAAGCTTTACTGCCTGCAAACTTTAAAGACATAGCCTTTCAAAAAATGTAAACCTATTTCTCATGGAACAAATATCATGATCAAAAAATTTTAGATTTGAAAAGTACTTTGAATCCTGGGTAGCTCAACCTTCCATGCAATGTAATGTTTTCTAAAGACCGCCAGCCAGGGTCTATTTGCACATTTCCTTGATAAGGAATTCATTTTGGAGGCTTTTTCAAGCTATTTGACACCTTTAATGGTTACTGCTATTATTATTGCAATGTCAGCGCGCAGTTTGCTTAGCTACACTAAAACCGAAAACCTCTCTTTCCCTATAGTGGACAGGAGCTTACATTTTACCACAGGTCTTTTCTATAGCCTTTGCCGGACTGTTTGGAATCTGTGTCATGCACTGGTGCTTCAGATAACTGGACAAAACTTATCCGTACAATTTGACAGTACCCTTTTCTGGCTTTTTCTAGTCTGGAATTCCACTTCTCTCATTTTCTACAAACTGCAGTTTCCCCAGTCCCCACTGTGGTAAGCAGAACAATGACTTTCCCCACCAAAGACCTCTAGGTCCTGATCCCCAGAACCTGTATATGTTACCTACATGGCGAAAGGGACTTCAAAGATGTGATAAAGGTTATGGATCTTGACATGGAGAGATTATTCTGGATTTTCTGAGTAGGCTTGGTCTAATCATGTGAATCCTTAAAACCAGAAAACCATTTTGGCTTTGGTCAGAGACAGATTTAATAAAGGGTCAGAGAATTAATGCATTGCTAGTTTTGTAGGTACAGGAAGCATCCATGAGCGAAGGAATGGGAATGGCCTCTAGAATTGAAAAAGGCAAGGAAATGGATCCTCCCCCAGAACCTCAAGAAAGAAACATAGCCCTGCCAACACCTTGATGTCAGCCCGGTGAAGTCACATCAAGTTTCAGACCTAAAGAACTGTAATAAGATATGTTTTCATTACTTTAATCCACTAAGCTTTTGGTAATCTGTTGTGGTAATAACAGAAGGCTAACATACCCAGCTTCTAGTTTTTCAAGCCAGTACAACTGTGAGTTTTCCATCTGAGTGCCTCTGCTTGGGAAGCCTAGAGTCTGCCCCAGGCAAGTTGGGATGCTGTCTTCTTTAGTGAATCGTGTGTAAGTTCCATCTTCTTTGGTTCATTCTATTTTTGCTCACTCTGCAGTGTCTTCAGATAGTTGATCTTATAATTTATGCAGAATTTAAAGTTGTTTTATACCAGAGGGTTGATCAAATAGAACCTTATAGCTTATCAGCAGCAAAGTCTCCCATAACTTTAACTTTAAAATGTTTTTCTTTAATATTAAACCCAAATTCTTATCACAGTTATTGGTTCTAATTTTGTTCTTTGATACTTCACATAACTATGTCTAATCGCATTGAACATGGTGTAATTACTATTTGAAGAAAATCAAGATTTCCTCGCTAAGAATCTTCTTTTCCAGACTAAATTTTAGGTTTTTGTTATATGGTATGAATTCCAAATATTCCAGCTTAGAAAACTTTCTTGTATATACGTAAGCGGGAGAACATTCTGTGTGCATGTCTAAAGAAAGTTTACCCAGAATGCTACACAATATCTCACATGAAGTCAGGCCAGTTCAGAATACAATGTGCAATAGCTTTATCACACTGAATATGGTGATGACAGATCAGTTTCAATCAGGTCTTGTGACGTGTGCTTTTGATTCAAACTAAGTGTAATGCATTATATTTTTCAATTTTAGTTACTCCTTGGTAGATTTCTTCATATCTTTGAATTTTTAGTATAAGAAGAAGAAAATAATAATTACAATAGCCATTATTAATTGAAGACCCATAAATTGCTAGGCTCTTGGTAAGGTCACATTCTTCTGTTACCTTATTTACTTGGTACAACAATTATGAAAAATGTTGGGCATCATTTCTATATTTAAAATTATATTATTTAATTTAAGTGAAAATATCTACATAAATAATATATTAAGTTTTCTGAATAACCAATTAAACTTAATTTCAATCAAAATTGAATTTACTTTTAAGATACAAATAGATAAATTACATAAATGAAAGACATTTTTTAAACAGTGAGAGTTTATTACTGTTGCAATGAGTATATGCAGCTCTGTGAACCAAAATCTGCAAGTTCTGGTTAATAAGAAATTTTGCAATGAGTTTATTTTCATTTCAAGCATAGTAATAGGCATTAAACTGTATTTGTCTGAAAGCCAAGTATTTATATGAGTTTTTTTTTTTTCTATATACCATGCATGCATTTTCTCTAACAAAGAGAAACCCAGGTGTCACTGGCTCTCTTTTCATTGCTTTCCAAAATTTGACCAGTGTCTGTCCAACAAAAGAAGACTGGGTCCTTGAATAAGCCATCTCACTCAGTCACTCAGAGTAGCTCTTCAGAAAGAAGGGGGAAAATCTATTTGCTTTTTAAAAGAAAAACAGTTATCTAAGCCCTGATCTGGTTTCTACAGGAGCTTGGAGAAGGAGTTTCAAACTGCAGCCAGGCAGGTACTTGATAGACTTCACATTATTGGATTGACTATTTTTTCTCCCTTGTCACACCCGTATTTGTAAACTGTACAACTTGGTGACTGACAATGCCAAAGATGAACAATAAGCAGAGATTAGAGAAAGAGATGAAAAGACACTGTGTTGGAAGAGGAAAGCGATCAGCTTTTCATTATTCTATCAGAGCTTCTGCTTTGTGAGCGATAGATCACTGTCAATCACCAAGAAAGTAGGATGAGAGGAACACAAAAAATCTCATTTAAATAAAGTGTTCAGAGTGTTACAGGGATTCACAATCAGCAAGAGGTGAAGACTTTTCCTGTCACAGTTACTAAAATACTCGTCTTTCCGGTTGATGTAAGATTATGCTAGATGATATGCATGTACACCAGTAAACCCTTATTTGCTTATAAAGTGTATTGTTATTCCAACAAGAGTAAATATAAGCCTCACTTACTGATGAGACAAATTGTCCTAGATTATTTCAAGAAAACTTGGGTCTTTTTAACAAAGTTCCCTTTCCTCTAACTGCCAAAACCTAAGGAAGGAATTAAAACTCAATAATAAAGGACCAGTATAGACATTTTTCAAAAGAAGACATACAAATGACTGGCAGGTATATGAAAAAATGCTCAACATCACTAATAATCAGATAAATGCAAATAAAAACCATGAGAAAATATCAGCTTATTCCTGTTACAATGGCTATTACAAAAAAGACAAAAGATAACAAGTGTTGGTGAGGATGTGGAAAAAAAGAGAACTTCTGTACACCGCTAATGTGAATGAAAATGAGTACAGTTCTTATGGAAAATAGTATGGATATTTGTCAGAAAATTAAAAACAGAGCTGCCATACAATCTAGTAATCCTACCACTGGTTATATATACAAAGGAAGTAAAACCACTATGTCAAAGAGTTATGTGTACTACCATGTTCATTACAGTATTACTCATAATAACCAAAACGTGGAGTTTACTTGAGTGTTCATCAAAAAATGAATGAATAAAGAAATGTGGTTTTATATATCATATATATATGATATATATATGATATATAAAATTAGATACTATTCAGCCTTGAAACAGAAGAAAAGCCTGTCAATTGTGACAACATGGCTGAACTTGAGTGGCATATGTTAAGAGAAATAAGACAGGAACAAAAAGACAAATGCCACATGATCTCATTTATATTTGAAAATTTAAAAAGTCAAACTCACAGAAGCAGAGAATAGAATAGTGGCTGCCAGAAGCTGAGGGTGAGAGAGTTGGGAATATGTTGGTGAAGGTATACAAAATTTTAGTTAGATAGGAGAAATAAGTTCAAGAAATCTAATAAACATCACAGTGATTATAGTTTATAACAACATATTGTATATCTGAAAATTAAAAAGATAACCATCCTTTTAGATGTCAGAGGAGGAGATACCATACTGCTAAGTTTTGTGACATCCATGCTCTCAATGTTGGACAGCATTTGTCACAATAAAGAAGCTTTGGTGTCACTTATTGAAAACATAGGAAAAAGCCCTCTGTTTAGTTTCTTAGAGAATATTTAAATAATAACAAAAAGTTTTGAAATTTTCTATTGTAACATAAAAATGAGAGATTGACCAGAGTTCAGGCTTGATCAAAGTCATTCTTCTTAAATAGAAAGTATGTATTAATTCCAAAAAATTTGTGATATTTTATTTTGGATTTAAATTTCTAAATTTTTCATATTATTTTTATTCCAAGAACACAGATGAAATCACCTGAAGTTCAGAGTAATCATGTTAGAAATCAAGATGAAAAGTTGAATTACAGACAGTTTTTTAAAAAATCTGATATTTGCTTTCTGCTCTGTAAATCTCTGAAAACATTGTTCCATATGGCAGATGCCAAAAAGGGATTTAGAGATCAGGCAGTTCTTAGAGCCAGAACACATAGACGTAGTCATCTATCTTTGATTAAAGACTTTGGCCCATCTTGAAGTTATGTTACTGAATACAGATTAAAATTTCCATTGGCTTCTCCACTCCCTGAAAGCATGGACTGCACTTATACTGCTTATTCCATAGATTTTTATGGCAAATGTAAATGACAAGAGTGGACCCTTGAGATAATTGACACAATGCTGAGAAAAAATTTAATCATATACTTCCATTAAGGTAATAAGGTTATAAATGCAGCTAGCATAGTTCCTGGTACATAGTAAGTATCCAATCAATGTGACTTCTTTATTTTTTTCCTGCTTTGGACATGAATAATCTAAGAACTAACACACTTATGAGAACTGACATCTGCTAATCTCTCTCTGTTTCTCAAGATAAGTTGGGTCCTCTTCCTGCTATGAGAAATGATGTCCTAACTTTTTCAGGGTCGTTTTTGATGGTGTGTGGAAGACGTGTAGAATGAATTGTACTGTGACTATACAGTTGACCCTTGAACAATGAGGGGCTTGAGGCACCAGCACCAGATGCAGTCAAAAATCAAGGGTCAACTATATTCTTAAATAGGTGGTTTAATGAAAACAAATATATCTTTCTCTCATATACATCCTAGAAAAGCTCATATGAATGTAAACTGATGTTTTAAGTTAAAAATGTTTCATTTCTTTTCCCTATTTGTTATTATTATATCAAGAAGAAGACTACTTCTGATGCTTAGCTCCAACCCTCTCAAAAATATCAGCAATCTTCTAAATTTCATAGAAAATTAAGACAACGTAAATCATACTCCAAAGTCTTCTGTGTCTTTCTGTTATTTTGTAATGAGTTCTACTTTAGAGTAAGGAGTACACTGGAAAGAAGATAAACCAGGCTACTTAAGAGTCCTTCACATCTGTTCACATGTGCCCCGGCTAGTTTCCCATCACCCTTGTTCTCACACATGTTCACAGTCACAGCCAATAGTAAGTTCATGGTCTTCTGACTTACTGAGAGTTATTTGTAAAATGTAAGACAGACGTTTTTGCCTTTCAAGAAATAAGTCATGGACATGTTGCTGCATAAGTACCAAAAATTATGATAAGCCTCATAATATATCCTGGCCTAGTATATGAAGATTGTGATTGAGTTCCTATGACATTTCTGGAATCATAGTTTTGTTTCTGTGTTCTACTTCAGTAGAACAACATAAATAATGTTAATTTTAATAGAGAAGTCAGTGCTAAATACTCTACACCATGTCTAGATGTCTATTATTTCTTCTGCAAACCAGTCATCTGTGTCAAATAATTCTCTTAAGTTTGTTGAGGCTCATCTTATTAAAGGTTCACTCTGGGGGAAGACGGAATTTTAAAAAGAAGAAATACAGGCAACTGAGCACGGTGGCACACACCTGTAATCCCAGTACTTTGGGAGGCTGAGGTGGGCAAATCACAAGGTCAGGAGATCAAGACCATCCTGGCTAACACGGTGAAACCCCGTCTCAAATAAAAATACAAAAAATTAGCCAGGTGTGGTGGTGGGTGCCTGTAGTGCCAGCTACTCAGGAGGCTGAGGCAGGAGAATGGCATGAACCCAGGAGGCGGAGCTTGCAGTGAGCCAAGATTTCACCACTGCACTCCAACCTGGGCTACAGAGCAACACTCTGTCTCAGAAAAAAAAAAAAAAAAAAAAGCAGACAAATACAGGCAACTTGAGGGAGAAAGGGAAGAAAGGTCACATTTATATCACTCTTTTACATATCAGACTAAAAAGAAAAAAAATCGAAGTCTGACTTCAGTATGTCTGCGTTACTAGGTTATAGCCAGTATAGCTAGGTTAGTATAGCTAGGACGTTTACTCCGAATTACAGAAATGTCATCTTGAAATAAGACTCAGAAGAGATGTACAGTAAATAACAACAGCTAATCTTTATGAACACTTACTAGGCGGAAGTTTCTCTGCTAAGCAATTTGGCCTCTGCTATGAGACCTGAGAGAAATGATAGCTTCCCTCAACTTATCCTCAGTTGTCAACTACTACATAAGTCATTGTAGTCATTAACTCATCAAAAAGAAATTCTTTTTCTATTTCAGTTACTGTGCTTTCTTCCCACATATGACACTGCCTGGCTCAAAATAGACAATACTAGAAGTATTGTCTAAAGCAGTCCAAAGCCCTTAAAGTTGGAAATTACAAGAGAGCAAAGATGTGAATATCATTTTGAGAATTGTATGTCTGATAATAGAATTTCTTCTTGTAAGGTAATACATCATTTATAAAATGTGTACTATGACTCATATATGAATGTATTAAATAGATCTTTTTAATGCACATTTCTTAAATTGAAATAGAATCTTAGGAAGCTCAAGTTGCTCAAGGTCACACAGGTAATAAGTCTCAGAATAAAAATTTGAGCCGAGGAAATTTGGCTCCAAAATCCACCTTCTTAACCATTAAGTCATGCTGCTTTGTTACACATACTGACTATGAGCTTATGAACTAAATGTAAATAAGCAAATTTATAAATGTTTTATTGTTAATTGTTGAAAATTTGTATTTTGTGATATATACATCCAAAAATGTCTTAGTTATGATTATTTGATTCTTAAGAAAATACTTAGGAAATAAGAAAACATATCTCAAACAATAAGCTATCTTCTAGTTTTCAAAAGTCATTGCATTTTAAGAACATATTTGGATATGGTTTTAATTTTCATAAAGCTATTCCAAACTCAAGCTTCTGTGTATGAAGCAATCCCACAAAATCAAATTAAGGTATGAGAAAGAAATATATATTTATTAGTTATTTAAAGCATTTTGTCAATGCAGCTGATCATTTCTCCACCTGGACTTCAGTACCTATGAGGAATGATGGTGGCCGAGTCCTGGAACATGGAAGAATGAAGTTTGTTAAGTTCATCTACTTCGTCTGTTTTACTATCCAACTGTTCTACTTTTAATAATGTTTAGAGTGAAGAAACTTAAACTCAGTAAAATATGAATTAGAGAGGAGGGAGCCGCAATCAATTTTTACAACTTCAACAATTATTCACATGCATAACATAGTAAATCAGGTTGATCTACTGGCATTTCAAAACTTTGTTCTTATGTTCCTGATCACATAGCAATTGCCAAAATATTGACTTTAACTCTTCCTCACTGGGGGTTTCAAAAAGTCTAATGTAGACCAGGCATGGTTTACAACATAGGGTGCAAAGACTTGGGGAGGAAGGGACGTGGAATGGAGACAGAGACTGACATAAAAGAGTTAATAATATAGGTGATATAAGTTAGGTTTGCACTGAAGGGGTTCACTCTTTTAGAATATTTCATTTGTGTATTTTTTTAAGTAAATAAGATTATTTAGCCCTATTAAATAACAATGTTTCCATTTAAAAATAATTTATGTTCAAGTAGTAAATTTATAATTTTCTGAGAATAAAGTTTGAAAATACTGCACATCTAATTTGCCTACCTGTGCTATTTAACAGATTGTAATAAAAAGGAAAAATTGAAAACAAAAACAATAAAACAACAGCAGCTCATTTACATAGAATCTCTGAGCTGTTCAAGTCGATTTTCTTTTGCCTTTTGGCAAATGTTTTTCATCAACTTCAGATGTAGAATGCATTTGTATTGGCTACAATAGCTCTCTAACAGCTGAAGTTGCAGCATGAGTCCAAAGTCTAATAGCACCCTTAAAATAAATCACTTTTACACTAGTAAGAAGGCAAAGCCATTTTACTAATGGATCACAAAGAGGGTATGAACATGACACAAATGTTCGTCTAAATTGAATATGGCGAACACTATTACTTCTGTAGACTTCACTGCTAATGCCTGTATAAGCTGTTCAACAGATTGGATTATCAGACTTTTTTTTTAAATGTTCAAAATGAAAAGTTTTAAGTGGCTTAATTTAAATTGTAGAACTGATAATATTTGTGTCCCAAAAGTTCATACTAAAGATCTCTTATAGTTTTCTTATCCTTCATATTTTCAAAGGCTATTTCTGAATAGATCCTTTTATTTAGAAGTCCGTATTGATTACGAAATAAAAACCCAGAAGAAACACACATATACCCCAAAACCAATTCCAAAAGCCCAGACAATGCCTGGTGGAGTACAAACGACATTCCTTGAAATTGCTTATGTACACACACATAAAAGTGCACTTAGTAGATGTAATTACAGCTTTTACAACAGTCTAATTAAACAGCACATCCATCATATATATTGTCTGTATCGCTAAGAATTGTATAAATCACTTTGAAGCAAAGCAAGCAGTGAGTTGCTTCTTCCTCCCCACCTGCTGTTACTAACTGTAAACAAGCAGCAGCCACAGGGAGAAAACAATCTTTCATATCAGAAAGTGATAAATGATATGATTTCCTGTTCTCAGTATGTCTTGGCTCAGACCAAAAAAATCTATATGTGCATTGTAATTATTGCACATTATTTACTTGGAAATGAAATTTATCCTGTGATGTGAATCAACACCATTATTTTTCTATTTAGACAAAAGAGAAAGATAATTTTTCCCAAGATGATAAAGTAGTGAGTATGCGGAAGGGGTGCGCATGACAGACAAACTAAATTGATTTCAAATGATAACGTCCATCAAATGCATAATTGGCTCTTTCTTTGTGGCACGATTTTTCTATAATTTAAATAAAAGGAAAAGAGAGTTTAGTATTCACATTTTAAAATCAATACAGTCTCAATTTGCACGTTGGGCTTACTTAAATGTTGGAAATTTGAAACAAAGTGACTCATTAGGAAGAGCTAGCATATTTACAAGTGACTTCAGATCATTGTTGAGAAAACAAAATCAGCCTTATGAGCTCACTGTAACGTTACCAAGTTTCACAGTCCTAAGGTGTCCAGTTGGCTAGATGTTAAGGGGTAAAGTCAAAGGATTGGTGAAGAGTAAAGAGCAGCATAAACATTACTTTCTTAGAGAAATTTGAAAAGCCATCACCATTTTAGGGACTTACTGAAAAGTAGAAAGTAATGAGATAGAGGTTTTCTTACTTATTGAAGGTAAAACCTGATTCTTTCTTTTCTAAGAAAAACTAAAAACAGAAAAAAACTTAGTCTTTCAAATCAGTAACATGGTGAGAAGCATCGGTGGGAAAGACAAACATTGAAAGGTCATCATTTCTTACTCCATGGAAAAGCGTTCCTTGGCAACCTCTTTGGGGGAAAAGTATACCTTTCTGCTCACTGACTTCTGACTTTTCACTGAATTTATCCACTTTATTAAAATCCCAGAAGTATTACTAGTCAAACACAGCTTTATAAATTACTTAAGATGACCCAAAGAGATGATTTCATAATGCTTTTTTTTTCTGGGTGAACTCCTGAAAAGAAATCAGCTCATGATCAGAAGAGGCAACACCTGTGTGGCAACTGTTTCCATAGTTTCACCAAACTTCCGGAGCACCAGTTGGTGGCCACTTCAATGTCTGCTCATGGAAGTAAAGCCCAGGCGTGACTAAACAGCAGTGGAAAAGCCGTAGGGACAGAGCTAGGATTCCACCCGTTGTTTTTAGTTATTTCTTTGTTTTCTGTTCCTGGGAACTGAAGAGATGGAAAGATGTAGGGAAGGAGAGAATGGTTAAGAATCATTGAGTTCTGCAAATTCATTCACTTCAATTCTTAAAATTATTTCTGGCTCAGACAAGCGGTCAGTAATTTTTAGTCTTTGCTTTTTCTACCCTGTATTATTCAGTTGGAGCAAAGTGCCAGAGGAATAGTCAAACAAGGAGGAAGCAATTCAGCAGAAATTTGACAATACAGGGCCTGGGCGGTAGCTCACACCTCTAATCATAGAAGATTAGACACTAATCGCACTTTTGGAGGCCAAGGTGGGTGGATTGCCTGAGGTCAGGAGTTCAAGACCAGCCTGGCCAACATAGTGAAACCCCATCTCTACTAAAAATACAAAAAATTAGCTGGGCATGGTGGCAGGTATCTGTAATCCCAGCTACTCAGGAGGCTGAGGCAGGAGAATCACTTGAAGCTGGGAGGTTGAGGTTTCAGTGAGCTGAGATCGCACCATTGCACTCCAGCCTGGGCAACAAAAGCTCCATCTCAAAAAAAAAAGAAAAAAAAAGGAAGGAAAGACGGAAGGAAGGAAGGAAGGAAGGAAGGAAGGAAGGAAGGAAGGAAGGAAGGAAGGAAGGAAGGAAGGAAGGAAGGAAGGAAGGAAGGAAGGAAGGAAAGAGAGAGAGAGAGAGAGAGAGAGAGAAAGAAAGAAAGAAAGAAAGAAAGAAAGAAAGAAAGAAAGAAAGAAAGAAAGAAAGAGAGAGAGAGAAATCTGACAATCCCTGACACATAGTTACATGCTCTTCAAATAGAGACATATACTCTGATGCTTCACATTTTGAAACACTAATTTTCATAAATGCTTTTATGATTAAAGATGTGTTTCACAGAGGCATATGCTTAATTCAAATCAGTAGGAAAATGGATTTGTTAAGAATAATTCCTGCTCTTAGATTCTTTAGTCAAGTCCTGTGACACTATGGTAGATTGCCACCTATTTTTTTAAAATTTCATTCGGCCCTATTATTATAGATAACTGCACACCTGAAAATCTTGGATATTATCCATATTTGTGTTTACCATGTAAATGTAAAACTTCAGGCACATAATTTAGAGCTTATTCTTGAAAATGTAGTATATTTGAGTTATTTATAATGAAATAATAAGAGGCATTCCTGGTAAGAGCAACCTGAAAAGATTGCCAATTTGGATAATCCCTCTCGGAAGAAATAAAGTAAAAAATCAGGAAAAAATTGTCAGAAACATTTCAAGTACACTGGAAATTAACCAAAATTAGAAAATAAATTGAGGTGTGATTATCCTGGAAAAACTGAGAAAAACTGGAGTCGGTGGTCTTCCTGATGGAGATTATCCCATTACCCCCAATCTCCACCCTCCCACCCCATTTACAGGTGTACACTTTTAGTTTCATCAAATTGGATCTGGCCAAAATAAATAAATAAATATAAATAAATAAATAAATAAATAAATAAATAAATAAATAAAACAGCAGCTTTGGTACCCAGCATAGAAAATTCAATCCAAAACCAGAGATGTAAACACCTACGGCTTTGCTAACTACAAGTGGCAGATTTTGTTGCAAACAATCAGGAAAAATTGAGTTTGTCGTCCTGGTTCAGGGCAAGAAACGACCCAGCCAGAAATTTATTGGGGAGATTCTGAAAACTGAGGGAACCATAGATACAAGGAGTGAGGTAAGTTCTCCACAGTCTCCAGGCTGACAGAAACTCTGCTTGTGTGAGAGAGATCAAAGACAGTCCTGCAAATCATGAGCTCCAAAGGAGATTTCGGAACAGGCTACAGTATTACATGCATTCCAGCCCGCATCCTGTCCAATTAGCAGACGAAAGCCTTGTGGGCTTGTGGTGTTTGAGCATAACCTCCATCCACAGCGGTAATTGATGACTAAACTATGCAAAGGGTTGACATGGGGGATGCAGACCGAAAACTAAAATAAGAATAAAAAACTAGCAGAGACATCAGTGGCTGTACACTGAGAAAGAAAAATAAAACATAGGATCCATAGTTGTTAAAATATTGTCTAAATGTCTAGCTTTCATAATAAAACAGTCCCAGATATGCAAAGAAACAGGAAATTCTTACTAGTATTAAGGATGAAATACAGTCAATTTAAACTTGCTTTAAATGGACCTTGAAGCTGGATTTAGCGACAAAGGTTTGAAAGCAGCTGTTACAAACATAGTCAAAGGAAATGGTAAAGATCAGAGCAGAAGTCAATGAAATAAAATAACAATAAAATTAATAAAATCAAAAGTTGGTTTTTTGAAAAGATTATCAAAATTGATAAATTATTAACTACAGGGACTTAGGAAAAACGAGAAAACAATAATTACAAAAATCAAAAATGAAGGAGAGCATTTCATTTAATCCTCATAGTAACTCTTTGAAGTAAATGCATTATCGTTCCTATTTTACATATTAAGAAACTGAGTTTTATAGCTATTCGATCAATTACCAAACTAATACATTTGAAAGAAATACAGGACAACTATTAAAAGTCAGTTGCTGTTCCAAGCACTAGAAATAGAATGGTGAATGAAAAAGACAAAACTTTCTGTTCTCATAGAACTTACATTCTAGCCAGGGAAACAAGAAAAAAAAATTGATAGCATACCTTCTGTCTCTCTGTCTCACACACACACACACAGACACACACACAGGCGTGCATGCACATACACTAGATTAGAAAGTAGTAAGTGGCATAAAAGTAAATAACGTAGAAAGAATAGATACCAGAGGGTTGAATAGGGAATGCAATGTAATTTCAGATAAAGTGGTCAGGAGAAACGCCACTGAGACAATAACATTTAAAAAAAGATTGGAAGGAAGTGAGCATGTGATTCATGATTACAGTAGGAGAAATAAGTTTCCAGCAGGAAAAAAACAAACTGAATTTGTTTCTAGCAATTTCTAGGAGAATAAAAAAGAACAGTGAAATGGAGTATATCCAGGGAAAATAAGAGAAATAAGAGGTTATATTAAAAAGTAATGAGAGAAAATTGATGATGTACGTAATCTAGTGGAAGGTTTTAAGGAGATCTATAATACAATCTGACTTATGTTTTAATCGAATGATACTGAATTGTCTGTTGAATCGGTTGAAGAATACAGTAACAAAGGAGATTGTGTGTCAAGAAAGTAAGTTTGTATCCTGAGACTTTGCTGAAGTTGCTTATCAGCTTAAGGAGATTTTGGGCTGAGACAATGGGGTTTTCTAAATATACAATCATGTCATCTGCAAACAGGGACAATTTGACTTCTTCTTTTCCTAACTGAATACCCTTGATTTCTTTCTCTTGCCTGATTGCCCTAGCCAGAACTTCCAACACTATGTTGAATAGGAGTGGTGAGAGAGGGCATCCCTGTCTTGTGCCAGTTTTCAAAGGGAATGCTTCCAGTTTTTGCCCATTCAGTATGATATTGGCTGTGGGTTTGTGATAAATAGCTCTTATTATTTTGAGATACGTTCCATCAATACCGAATTTATTGAGAGTTTTTAGCATGAAGGGCTGTTGAATTTTGTCAAAGGCCTTTTCTGTGTCTATTAAGATAATCATGTGGTTTTTGTCTTTGGTTCTGTTTATATGCTGGATTATGTTTATTGATTTGCATATGTTGAACCAGCCTTGCATCCCAGGGATGAAGCCCACTTGATCATGGTGGATAAGCTTTTTGATGTGCTGCTGAATTTGGTTTGCCAGTAAATTAATGTGCAAAAATCACAAGCACTCTTATACACCAGTAACAGACAAACAGAGAGCCAAATCATGAATGAGCGTCCATTCACAATTGCTTCAAAGAGAATAAAATACCTAGGAATCCAACTTACAAGGGATGTAAAGGACCTCTTCAAGGAGAACCACAAACCACTGGTCAGTGAAATAGAAGAGGACACAAACAAATGGAAGAACATACCATGTTCATGGATAAGAAGAATCAATATCATGAAAATGGCCACACTGCCCAAGATAATTTATAGATTCAATGCCATCCCCATCAAGCTACCAATGACTTTCTTCACAGAATTGGAAAAAACTGCTTGAAAGTTCATATAGAACCAAAAAAAAGCCCACATTGCTAAGACAATCCTAAGTCAAAAGAACAAAGCTGGAGGCATCACGCTACCTGACTTCAAACTATACTACAAGGCTACAGTAACCAAAACAGCATGGTACTGGTACCAAAACAGAGATACAGACCAATGGAACAGAACAGAGTCCTCAGAAATAATATCACACATCTACAGCCATCTGATCTTTGACAAACCTGAGAAAAACAAGAAATGGGGAAAGGATTCCCTGTTTAATAAATGGTGCTGGGAAAATTGGCTAGCCATAAGTAGAAAGCTGAAACTGGATCCTTTCCTTACTCCTCATACGAAAATTAATTCAAGATGGATTAGAGACTTAAATGTTAGGCCTAATACCATAAAAACCCTAGAAGAAAACCTAGGTAATACCATTCAGGACATAGGCATGGGCAAGGACTTCATGTCTAAAACACCAAAAGCAAGAGCAACAAAAGCCAAAATTGACAAATGGGATCTCATTAAACTAAAGAGCTTCTGCACAGCAAAAGAAACTACCATCAGAGTGAACAGGCAACCTACAGAATGGGAGAAAATTTTTGCAATCTACTCATCTGACAAAGGGCTAATATCCAGAACCTACAAAGAACTCAAACAAATTTACAAGAAACAAATAACCCCATCAAAAAGTGGGCAAAGGATATGAACAGACAGTTCTCAAAAGAAGACATGCATACGGCCAACAGACACATGAAAAAATGCTTGTCATCACTCGCCATCAGAGAAATGCAAATCAAAACCACAATGAGATACCATCTCACACCAGTTAGAATGGCGATCATTAAAAAGTCAGGAAACAACAGGTGCTGGAGAGGATGTGGAGAAATAGGAACACTTTTACACTGTTGGTGGGTTTATAAACTAGTTCAACCATTATGGAAAACAGTATGGCGATTCCTCAAGGATCTAGAACTAGAAATACCATATCACCCAGCCATCCCATTACTGGGTATATACCCAAAGGATTATAAATCATGCTGCTATAAAGACACATGCACACGTATGTTTATTGCGGCACTATTCACAATAGCAAAGACTTGGAATCAACCCAAATGTCCATCAGTGACAGACTGGATTAAGAAAATGTGGCACATATATACCATGGAATACTATGCAGCCATAAAAAAGATGAATTTGTGTCCTTTGTAGAGACATGGATGCAGCTGGAAATCATCTTTTTCAGCAAACTATCACAAGAACAGAAAACCAAACACCGCATGTTCTCACTCATAGGTGGGAAGTGAACAATGAGATCATCTGGACTCGGGAAGGGGAACATCACACACCGGGGCCTATTATGGGGAGGGGGGAGGGGGGAGGAATGGCACTGGGAGTTATACCTGATTTAAAGGACGAGTTGATGGGTGCTGACGAGTTGATGGCTGCAGCACACCAACATGGCACAAGTATACATATGTAAGAAACCTGCACGTTGTGCACATGTACCTTAGAACTTAAAGTATAATAAAAAAAAAATGTAAAGATTCTGACTTTGAAGAAGAAAAAAAATAAATTATTGTCAATGATAAAAAAGAATCACTTAGTCCTACGTTCTGCAAAGGATTAAATAAATCAAATATTCCTCAAAAAAAAAAAAAAAGGAAGTAAGTTAAGAGATCATCTAGAGGGTCATAGCAACAATCCAGGTGAGAGATAATGGTGGCTTGAACCAAGATGGTAGGTTGAAAGTGATGAGAAGTGACAAGATACTGTATGATAATTTTATGGTGGAGACAAAGCGTTTTTTCATGGATTGGATGTGGGGTGTGAGACACAAGAAGCAGGCAAGAATCACACTAAGGATGTTGGTCTGAGGAATTAGTATAATAGACTTGTCAATCATTGAGATGAGCAAGCCTTGGAAGAGCAAACTTGGAGAGGAAAACCAGGAATAAGGTTTTGGAGATATGAAGTTTGGATGCCTAGTAGATATATAAATGGAAATAAGTAGGTATTTGGACATATAAATGTAGAGTTTAGGCGAGAGTTCTAAATATATCAATTTAGTAGTTGTCAGCATGATGATGGTATTTGAAGCCATTTGACTTTAAGCCATTTGTCTTTATAAATCTGATTATAAAGACAGCGATAAAGGAGAGAACTCTATTTCATCCAAAAGAGAGAAACAGAAAAGGAATGATCAACAAAACAGACTCAGAAGCAATGGCTACAGAGGTATGAGGAAAACCAAGATTTGGTGTCCTGAAAGACAAGTGCATTAAATATCTATTGGCCTATAACAAACTGCTGTAAAAGGTATTGGCTTAATAGCAAACCAGTGTTTGTTTATTGTTCATGGTTGTCTGGGTTGATGTTTTAGGCTGGGCTCTGCAGGAGTGGCTTCTTTCTACTCCATGTAATCACCTGGGCTCCTTTATACCTCTGGACCTCATCTGGTACCAGTGGCATAGCTGAGGCCTCCGCTCACAAGGTCTCCCATCCTTCTGGAGGCTAACTTTGCATTGTTTCCATGGAGGAAGGTTTCCAATACAGAGAGTACAAACTCTGCAGTGTTTCCTGAGGTTTATGCTCAGAACTCCGCAAGAACATGTCTATCATATGCTGTTGGTCAAAGATGGTAACAAGTACAGTTCAGAAAAAAGGGCATTGGAAATTAAAACTGCTTTGCAAAGAGTCACAAGAAATGTGTGAGAATTCTTTGCAATCTGCCTTATTTAGTGAAGAAAGTGCTTCAGCAAAATGAAATGGCAAACTGTCTAATGTTATATCAGGTAAGATGAAGGTCAAAAGTGCACTTTTCATTAATACAATTAAAAACTCAGCAAAATTCCTTATGAAGATAATTAGATCATGGGGAATACAAAGGGACCATGTTTAATTATTTTTTGTGTGATAGTTATGCATATCACATGAGAACTTTCACAGTTTGAAGAAACTATGCATGGTCATAGGCTTTTATGATATTATATTTAAAAAAACTGTAGTGACCTTACTCACATTTTTATAGGATTTTAGTTTTCAGTCCCTACAGGTTCCTTTGTTAATTTAACCAGGTAGCAATTTGCTGTATTTTTTAAGTGAAAGAATGTTATTGAGAACTGTATTTTTAAATGAGTCAAGAGTAATACCATGACAACTAATGTTTTATTGTCTAAAATGAAAAGCTTAATGGCAATTTTTAAAAAATAAGTGCTTGATACAATATAAATGTATTTTTAAAAGGCTTAAAATTTTAAAGTTGAGAAAAATATAAAAGATTTGAATATATAAAATTACATTTGATTTTTCTATTTAAAAATATAGTTACATATGACCTGAAGAGTAGCAAGTTCACGTAAAAGAACACTAAGTGATTATTTTTTCCATTAAGGAAAAAGACAGATGAATTATTTTTAACACTGTTTTTACAATTGAGTGAAATTTAGTATATAATAATGAAAGTATCTTAAATGGCTATTGCTACAAGAAAGAAGAAAAAAAATTACTTTTGGAAAAATATCTTCTTTCTTACATTTGGAATCACTAAAGAAAAATAATATCTTGTTATAAGATTAAGTATCAAAGGAAGACTATTGTATCTAAGTTATGAAAAATAATCACAATATTAGCACTACATTTTTTAAAACTACATACTTAATATTTCAAATTATATAACCAATACTAATTGAAGTCAAAAGTATAAATTAAACAATGCAGATAACCTTACCTCCAAAACAATACAATTTTTTTTCACTAAATGTAAGAGAACATTTGATTTTATAATTAAGAAAAATTTAATCTATGCTAAGTTCATTTAAGTCTTTTGTGAGTTTAAACACATTTATTGTTTTACCTTTGTTGGTTATATGGATATCTAAATCATGATTTGTAAGTTTATGTCCTTAGTCCATTTTTCTCTAATGGTATTAAGTTTTCCTTTCAACTTACTTTAAAAACACAAATGAAGGACATTATTCTGACATAGTCACTGGTAAATAATTTATTCTAGACTCCTCTCTGGTTTTTAGTTTGGTTACATTTTTCTAAATGAAAGTTGTTAACAATCCTATTATTTTCCAACTTCTGTATCATCTCTCTAGCTCATCTAGGCACTGGTCATCCTATCTCCTTTGGGTACACTTTGTGAAATTTGTGCATTCTACTGCCACTCAATATATCATGCTTTCCTGTTAAGCTTGTGTGGGCAAACCTCATCATTTATGTCTCAACTCAGAAATTATCTCACATCAATGTTCACTGCTCATTATTTCTAAAGTGGAGAATTCTACAAAAACATAATCATCTTCTTTGATTTTTTTTTCTTTATAGAGCTCATTTTAATTCATAATAATTTCATTCTTTTCAAAAACTTAGCTATATTTGTTAAATGTTATCTCTACAAGGGCAGAGATTATATCTGTGCCATTCATTGTCAGGTGCCAAGAGTTTTACAGTTCTAGCTATATCATATATATTTAACAAATTTATTAAATGTATGAAAATATTCCTCACTAAAAAGCTATTTATGTGTCTGCTTCCATTAAAATCTAGTCATATTATACTTTTCCTTTCATATTTAACTCATTAAGCTACTTCTACTTTGTTTCGCTGAAGTAGTAAGTAGGGATATGATTTTTGCAGTCAAAATTTAAGATAGATATCATATCATATGTTTATGTATTTATTTTCTCCTTGGTTTAAAATGTCAACATGGTTAAATACTAATGTTTTCCCAAAAACAGGTGCCATTTCTGGAATTTTAAATTGTGATCCACTCTTCTACTCCATCGTCATGGCTCTTATCAAGATAAAGACTGTGGAGAATCATAGCTAGGAAGTGTTGAAAAGAATTATATTTTTGGAACACTCAAATAATATGAGACTATAGTCACGTAAATATCTTAAGCAAATTATCACCAATGGCATCCAGAAAGTAGAACATTATTATCAATCATCTGGGTAAGCCTACTGCATATTAGTTAACTTCTGTTCCTAGCTGCCTGATATGGTTTGGCTGTATCTTCGCCCAAATCTCCTCTTAAATGGTAGCTCCCACAATTCCCATGTATTGTGGGAGGAAGCCAGTGAGAGGTAATTGAATTATGGGGGCAGACCTTGCCCATGCTGCTCTCGTGATAGTGAATAAGTCTCACAGGATCTGATGGTTTTATAAGGGGGAGTTTCCTTGCACAAGTTCTCTCTTGTCTTTCGCCTTCCTCCATGATTGTGAGGCCTCCTGGGCCATGTGGAGCTGTGAGTCCATTAAACCTCTGTTTCTTTATAAATTACCCAGTCTTGGGTATGTCTTTATCAGCAGCATGAAAACATACTAATACACCGCCCTGTGCTTGCTTAATAAGCTCTTGACAGTGACCATGGTTTTGGGAATGGAGGCTCTGCATGGAATTGCCACCCATCATCATCAATACCCTAGAAAAAATTCAAGACATAAAAAGACTCCTGAGAAAGTTAATTTTCCTAGGATACTCTGGCCAGCAGCAGGCAGGCAAAGACACATTGCGGGGCAATCATCTTATAACTGGCCAGCTAATATATTTCTGAACATCTTCATCAGGGTCACTGTTTTAGAGCTGCTAGCTACTGTTTTTGCCCCATGTTCAAGCCACAAGTATCACGCTAAATTAAGTGGGTTATTTTCAGGAGCACCTCTTTAGATTGAAGGAGTATCTATCACAACAAAGGTGTTCATTAAATCTTAGCTATTAGCATTTTAAAACAATTATTGGTCTTACAAGTAAAGAAATTTGCTATGTTGTCAAATCTTAGCAATAAAAATATTTTTATAGGAAAATATAATTCCTTTAAATATTAAACAAATCAACTATTTTTACAGTATATATAGAATTTAATAAGCCCTTGACTCTAAATATTCCACTGGACAATAGTTGCCCATGTTATAAGAGCTGTGAGAAAACCATTTCTGTTTGTTCATCATAAAGGTAAGTGTTCAACATGATTTTTGCATCAGTAAATGCCCATTCCAGAATAGAAACTGTGGATTCAGTTAATACTTTACAGATTATTTTCCTCCCTTTAGTTATTCTATTACTTCATTAGCAGATAACAGCAGGAATTTGGAGTATTTTATCTTGTTTTAGCATAAATGAGCTTCCATTAAGCCATAATTATAAACGCAACTGTGCTTTACATTATCTATTGATGTTTTTGTGCAACGCATTCTGCAATACCTGAGGTCATTATTTTTGGTATGCCTGGGCCTGGACTTAAGCACAAATTACAGAGTGCAGAAGAAATACTATGACCTTGAAATCATAGAAATAAAATCTATACAAACTGAAACAGAGAGGAAAAATAATTAAAATGTGTGAATTGATCATGAATCACCTGTGGAATAACACACAACGTTCTCATAGTGTGTGATTGGAATCTCGGAAGGAGACGATAAAGTGAATGATGGAGAAAACATACTATAAGAACTAACATATGAAAAATTTTCAGATTTGATTTTAAAAATCAACTAATATTATGGTGAAACCCAAGAGGAATAAATACATGGAAAAGCACATTTATAGAAAATAAATATAAAGAAAAGCAGGCATAGAATAACTATAATACTAAAAACATAATGAAGAAGAAAATCTTAAATGTAGTCAGTGAAAAAAATAAGCTATTATGTACAGAAACAATGATACAATGGCTCATTTCTCATCAAAAACAATGACAGACAAAAGATCATGAAGTTACATATTTGAAGTGTTGAAAGGGAAAAAAATGTAAAACCAAAATTTTATATCTAATGAAAATATTCTTCAAAAATAATTCTTCATTTCCAGATAAATGAGAACTCAAAGAATTATTTGAAGTCGCACCTGAATTACAAGAAATTTCAGATATTATTCTGGCTGAATAATGTCACTTAGAAACTCAGATCTACAGGAATGAATGAACAGCACCAGAAATGACATATACGTAGATAAATAAAATGATAATTTTTAATATCTTAGTTTCCTTAAAAACATATTTTTGGTAAAAATAATTTTAACTATATATTGTGGATTTCATAATGTAAATAGATATATATTTTAATATAGCACAAAAGAAGGGGTTACATGGAACTTCACTGTCCAAAGATAATTGCATTCAAAGTGAAATGGTACAAAATTAACTTTAAATATACTGTGATTAATTAATAATGCATATTAAAATTCTAGAACAACCCTTAAAAGTTAAAAGAATTGTCATTAAATATCCAAATAAGAAATTAAAATTTCCAAAAGAAATTTTAAAGAAAAGACAGAATCAAATTAAACCTAAGTAAAGTAGCTGCATACTAGAAAAATCCAACTATATTAAAGAAATAAACTCAGCATCCTACAATGTAAAATTCTTAATGTCTGATTTCCAATCTATAATTATCATACATGCCACGAAGCAGGAAAAGATTGTTACCAAGAAGTGCAGGAGTACTTGGTTCTTATCTTATTCGTGACAAAGAATTTGGCGAAGAGACTTAGTAAAGTAAGCAAAGGTTTGTTGAAGAAAAATAAAAGGCAAATAATGTATTGAAAGAATACACCCCAAGAGAGGAGCAGACTGATAGAGACAGAAAACAACTCCAGGCTGGTCTGCCCGGGAAAACAGCAGTAGTAGCAGCAAGGGTTAAGTAGTAGGAGAGATGGTATATTCTGAAAGAGGAGGCAGAGCAGGCTGCTCAAAAGAGAATGAACTTGGGAGGCCAAGGTGGGAGGATCACATGAAGTCAGGAGTTCAAGACCAGACTGGCCAACTTGGTGAAGACCTGTCTCTACTAAAAATACAAAACAGAAAAACAAAAAATAAAAAACAGCCAAGCGTGGTAGTGGGTACCTGTAGTCCCAGCTACTCGGGAGGCTGAGGCAGGAGAATAGATTGAACCCGGGAGGCAGAGGTTGCAGTGAGCCGAGACAGAGCCACTGCACTTCCGCCTGGGAAACAGAGTGAGATACCCTCTCAAAAAACAAACAAACAAACAAAAAAAACAAACAAAAAACAAAACGAGAGAGAGAGAGAGAGAGAGAGAGAGAGAGAGAATGAGCCAGCAGTCCTGAGAATTCTGCACTGTGGATTTTATTATGTCAGACTGTTCCTGCCTCTGTCTCAAGTCTCTGCCTTTGTCTTTGTCTAGTTTCCCAATTCTGCCTTAAGTGCCTGCCTTTTCCCCACCTAGTTTCTGCCCCAGGTTTGTGGGATTCTCCCTTACTCTCTGTCAATTGATGTGCTAGTGCGGGCTGAGTGTCGGATACAAATTCTACCTAATTGCAGCATTGCTCATTACTGCAACCCCAGGAAGGTTGTATAGCGATTAAATCTATGCTTATTGTGCTGCTTGTCTCTTAGGAAGTTCTCCTTTGCCCTCCTTCCTTCCTTATCAGCATGCAGCTAGTTACATTCTGACAGGTTAGCGGCAGAGTGTGTGATTACTGGATATCTTAAAGGGGGGTTCCTTTCTGCATAAGTGTTTCCTCTCCTCTCTGCTGGTATTTGGAATGACTGTTTCAAGTAGTCTCCGGAGCATGAAATTTTCCTGACCGCCTTTTCTCAGGGGCTCCCCCTCCTGCTTATTATGTCTTGCTATCTGCCTATTCTAACAAAAGATGACCCATAACCGGGAGAAACATAGGCACTTCTCCAAAGAAGATATACCTTTTGAAATAAGAATGTGAAATGATACTCAACATTACTATTCATTAGGAAAATGCAAATAAAATTACAATGAGATATCACTGTACATTTCACTAGAATGGCCATTTTTTTTATAAAGAATATACCAGGTATTGACATGGATATGAAATAACTGGAGCTCTCTTACAGTGCTGCAGTGAGGTGAAATGATACCAACTCAGAAAACAGTTTGGCAGTTTCTTTCCTTTTTTTTTTTTTTTTTTTTTTTTAATTGAGACGAGTCTCGCCCTGTGTCCCAGGCTGGAGTGCGGTGGCGCGATCTCAGCTCACTGCAAGCTCCGTCTCGCGGGTTCTCGCCGTTCTCCTGCCTCAGCCTCCCGAGTAGCTGGGACTACAGACCCCCGCCACCACGATCGGCTAATTTTTTTTTTTTTTTTTTTTTTTTGTATTTTTAGTAGAGACGGGGTTTCACCATGTTAGCCAGAATGATCTCGATCTCCTGACCTCCTAATCTGCCTGCCTCAGCCTCCCAAAGTGCTGGGATTACGGGCGTGAGCCACCGCGCCTGGCTGGCAGTTTCTTGAAAAGTTTGAGCTCGCCGGGCGCGGTGGCTCAAGCCTGTAATCTCAGCACTTTGGGAGGCCGAGGCGGGTGGATCACGAGGTCAGGATATCCAGACCATCCTGGCTAACCTGGTGAAACCTCATCTCTACTAAAAATACAAAAAACTAGCCGGGCGTGGTGGCGGGCGCCTGTAGTCCCAGCTACTTGGGAGGCTGAGGCAGGAGAATGGCGTGAACCTGGGAGGCGGAGCTTGCAGTGAGCTGAGATCCGGCCACTGCACTCCAGCCTGGGCGATAGGGCGAGACTCTGCCTCAAAAAAAAAAAAAAAAAAGTTTGAACTACACCTGTCAACTCTATGATCTGGACATTCCACTTGCAGGTTTTTCACACCAGAGAAATAAAAGCATAGATCATCCCAGACACTCGAATTCAAATGTTTATAGTAGCTAAAACCCAGATAATAGCAAAACCCCAGAAACAACTCAAAAGTCTATCTAGAGGGGAACGGATAAACAAAGGGTGGCATATCTATACAATATAATACTACTTAGCAGGAAAAAGTAATGAATGAGTGATAAATGCCACAACATGGATGAAACTCAAAAAATTGATCTGGAATGAGAAATGATGAACAAAACAGTATACACAATGTGTGATTACATTTATGTGTTATTTAAAAAATGAAAACTGATCAGTGTTTGCCTAGAGATTGGGGAGGGGATAAGAGGCATGGGCTTGTTCCTTCTGTTGAATTTGTTAATGTTACAGTTGCATACATGTGTTAAAACTAATCAAATTGTGGACTCTATGAAAAACAGCTTTATTGATGAATTATATTACAATAAAGATGCACACATAAAATAGCATGTTAAATTAATGAATGGGAATAGGAAACAAAGCTGCTTATGCACGTTTTGAACAAACACTTCTAAAATTTTAGGAGAACAACAGAATATTACTGCCAAAGAAAAAAAGAAGATTCCTAAAAGTCCATTTTTTTTTTAATCTCTGAGGCACATTCTTAAAATGCATAAAACTTTTTGTGTAACTGAGAAGTGCTATGATATACCAATTAAATCAATCTACAAGGAAAATAAGGAATTTGACAATCATACCTTTGTCTTTGTCTTTACCATGATACCAGATTCTCCTGACAGCACCCAAGACTTGATCTTTTCTCTGAGGCTCTTTTTTTGAGAATACATTGCTGTTGTGAAAACACATTCCCGAAGTCATCAATATTTTCTTAAAATTCTACTTTAAACCTGACTAGTTTATTTTTTTAGTTCATCTCTCTCCTCTCATAATTTGTTGTAAGCAAATAGAAAAAGCCAGTCAGTACCTTTAGCACTGTGCCCTTAAGCCTCTTTAGCTATATCATGCAACTCATTAGGTGCATTTTGCATAATCCATATCTCTACAAGCAGCAACACTCCACTACACGAAATGTATCCCCTTTCCTCTAGCTACCAGTAAGCTTTTCCTATAAGTCTTCACCCCTGTATTCCTTGAGGCCTGTCAGGTTTCTATTTACTACCTGGTCCCCAAACCAAAGCCACATATTTCAGGTATTACCATGAAAATAATCTTTTTCCAGGAACCACATTCTCTCCTGACTAACCGTGTCTGAGTAAAAAATTGTCCCACAATTTAGTTCTGTATCTTCAGGGGTCAGGAATCCAGAAAGGAGATGGTATGTTCTTTTCATCAGGATACCTTGGGTCTCAGCTGAAGTGACTGAAAGTCTAGGACTGATCAATCTGCTGGGGGCTGGAGTAATTTGCAGACTTCTTTACTCTTCTTATTCCTTGTGCCTGGTCTGACATGACTCACAGTATGGGTTCAGCAGATCTCCACATGTCTTTCTCCTTTAGATCAGGATATTTACAGCGTGGTGTCTGGGTGCAGAGAATGAACATTCTGAGAAGCAGTTAAGAGCAACACTGCAAGACACCAGATAAAAACTGCACTTTTTTTTTTTTTTTTGTACTGACCTGACAAGTCACATAGCCTCTCGTTGCTGAATAAGAGAAGCAGTCCAAGGTACTGCCAGCCACTGCTAGCGTCAGACATTGGAAGGGGGTCAGAAAATTTCAAGTAGATGCTCTGGCCATTGGTACCCACATGGGGCTGAATTAGAGATGAGAACACCTGCCTGCATGGCCAGTCCTAGTCACTGAAGGGTGCTTACTTTAAAGATACTCCAAAATTAGGATTCCTTCAGGTATGGGGCCCAGGAGGAAGGCCTCCCTTAACTCAGGTCTAAGAGCGGCATTGCTGGTAGCTCATTGTTAGAGCAGTGATAAAGATGAAATGAAGGCAGAAATAAAGATGCTCTTTGAAACCAATGAGAACAAAGATACAACATACCAGAATCTCTGGGACACATTTAAAGCAGTGTGTAGCGGGAAATTTACAGCACTAAATGCCCACAAGAGAAAGCAGGAAAGATCTAAAATTGACACTCTAACATCGCAATTAAAAGAACTAGAGAAGCAAGAGCAAACACATTCGAAAGCTAGCAGAAGGCAAGAAATAACTAAGATCAGAGCAGAACTGAAGGAGATAGAGACACAAAAAATTCTCCAAAAAATCAATGAATCCAGGAGTTGGTTTTTTGAAAAGATCAACAAAATTGACAGACCACTAGCAAGACTAATAAAGAAGAAAAGAGAGAAGAATCAAATCGACGCAATTAAAAATGATAAAGGGGATATCACCACCGACCCCACAGAAATACAAACTACCATCAGAGAATACTATAAACACCTCTACGCAAATAAACTGGAAAATCTAGAAGAAATGGATAATTTCCTGGACACTTACACTCTTCCAAGACTAAACCAGGAAGAAGTTGAATCCCTGAATAGACCAATAGTAGGCTCTGAAATTGAGGCAATAATTAATAGCCTACCAACCAAAAAAAGTCCAGGACCAGATGGATTCACAGCTGAATTCTACCAGAGGTACAAGGAGGAGTTGGTACCATTCCTTCTGAAACTATTCCAATCAATAGAAAAAGAGGGAATCCTCCCTAACTCATTTTATGAGGCCAACATCATCCTGATACCAAAGCCTGGCAGAGACACAACAAAAAAAGAAAATTTTAGACCAATATCCCTGATGAACATCGATGCAAAAATCCTCAATAAAATACTGGCAAACCGGATTCAGCAACACATCAAAAAACTTATCCACCATGATCAAGTGGGCTTCATCCCTGGGATGCAAGGCTGGTTCAACATTCGCAAATCAATAAACATAATCCAGCATATAAACAGAACCAAAGACAAGAACCACATGATTATCTCAATAGATGCAGAAAAGGCTTTTGACAAAATTCAACAGCCCTTCATGCTAAAAACGCTCAATAAATTCGGTATTGATGGAACGTACCTCAAAATAATAAGAGCTATTTATGACAAACCCACAGCCAATATCATACTGAATGGGCAAAAACTGGAAAAATTCCCTTTGAAAACTGGCACAAGACAGGGATGCCCTCTCTCACCACTCCTATTCAACATAGTGCTGGAAGTTCTGGCTAGGGCAATTAGGCAAGAGAAAGAAATCAAGGGTATTCAGTTAGGAAAAGAAGAAGTCAAACTGTCCCTGTTTGCAGATGACATGATTGTATATTTAGAAAACCCCATTGTCTCAGCCCAAAATCTCCTTAAGCTGATAAGCAACTTCAGCAAAGTCTCAGGATACAAAATTAATGTGCAAAAATCAAAAGCATTCTTATACATCAGTAACAGACAAACAGAGAGCCAAATCAGGAATGAACTTCCATTCACAATTGCTTCAAAGAGAATAAAATACCTAGGAATCCAGCTTACAAGGGATGTAAAGGACCTCTTCAAGGAGAACTACAAACCACTGCTCAGTGAAATAAAAGAGGACACAAACAAATGGAAGAACATACCATGCTCATGGATAGGAAGAATCAATATCGTGAAAATGGCCATACTGCCCAAGGTAATTTATAGATTCAATGCCATCCCCATTAAGCTACCAATGACTTTCTTCACAGAATTGGAAAAAACTGCTTTAAAGTTCATATGGAACCAAAAAAGAGCCCGCATCTCCAAGACAATCCTAAGTTAAAAGAACAAAGCTGGAGGCATCACGCTACCTAACTTCAAACTATACTACAAGGCTACAGTAACCAAAACAGCATGGTACTGGTACCAAAACAGAGATATAGACCAATGGAACAGAACAGAGTCCTCAGAAATAATACCACACATCTACAGCCATCTGATCTTTGACAAACCTGAGAGAAACAAGAAATGGGGAAAGGATTCCCTATTTAATAAATGGTGCTGGGAAAATTGGCTAGCCATAAGTAGAAAGCTGAAACTGGATCCTTTCCTTACTCCTTATACAAAAATTAATTCAAGATGGATTAGAGACTTAAATGTTAGACCTAATACCATAAAAATCCTAGAGGAAAACCTAGGTAGTACCATTCAGGACATAGGCATGGGCAAAGACTTCATGTCTAAAACACCAAAAGCAACGGCAGCAAAAGCCAAAATTGACAAATGGGATCTCATTAAACTAAAGAGCTTCTGCACAGCAAAAGAAACTACCATCAGAGTGAACAGGCAACCTCCAGAATGGGAGAAAATTTTTGCAATCTACTCATCTGACAAAGGGCTAATATCCAGAACCTACAAAGAACTCAAACAAATTTACAAGAAAAAAACAAACAACCCCATCAAAAAGTGGGCAAAGGATATGAACAGACATTTCTCAAAAGAAGACATTCATACAGCCAACAGACACATGAAAAAATGCTCATCATCACTGGCCATCAGAGAAATGCAAATCAAAACCACAATGAGATACCATCTCACACCAGTTAGAATGGCGATCATTAAAAAGTCAGGAAACAACAGGTGCTGGAGAGGATGTGGAGAAATAGGAACACTTTTACACTGTTGGTGGGATTGTAAACTAGTTCAACCATTATGGAAAACAGTATGGTGATTCCTCAAGGATCTAGAACTAGATGTACCATATGACCCAGCCATCCCATTACTGGGTATATACCCAAAGGATTATAAATTATGCTGCTATAAAGACACATGCACACATATGTTTATTGCAGCACTATTCACAATAGCAAAGACTTGGAATCAACCCAAATGTCCATCAGTGACAGATTGGATTAAGAAAATGTGGCACATATACACCATGGAATACTATGCAGCCATCAAAAAGGATGAGTTTGTGTCCTTTGTAGGGACATGGATGCAGCTGGAATCCATCATTCTTAGCAAACTATCACGAGAACAGAAAACCAAACACCGCATGTTCTCACTCATAGGTGGGAACTGAACAATGAGATCACTTGGACTCAGGAAGGGGAACATCACACACAGGGGCCTATCATGGGGAGGGGGGAGGGGGGAGGGATTGCATTGGGAGTTATACCTGATGTAAATGATGAGTTGATGGGTGCAGCACACCAACATGGCACAAGTATACATATGTAACAAACTTGCACGTTATGCACATGTACCCTACAACTTAAAGTATAATAATAATAAATAAATTAAAAAAAAAAAAAAGAAAGAAAGAAGTCAGTTCTACACAAGCAAGATAAATGCCAAATAAGACCTAGGTCATAGGTTAAAAGTCTGTGTGGTCAGATTTCGGATATTACAAATGTAGGCAAGGGGACTAAGGAAAACTCTTAGTCAAGCCAACAGTGGTAATGTGGTGATGGGATGGCAAAGTCCAATCAAAGAATCCAAACCTCAAGAACAAGACCCTAGTAGCAAGAAAGAAATTAAATACTATGTATGTTTCAATCCCTCTGAAGCAAACATTCACCATTCACCAGAGCACTCCAGTGTGACTGGGGTAGGGTATAAGAATTTGAAGACAAGATAAATTTCTGGCACTTACACAATTAAAATATGCCAATCATTTCCCTTACAGCTTTCTCTGCAGAGCACTTAGGCGTCCTAGGAAATTAAGTGGGAAAAGAGGATAGAGCAGTTAGCGATCAAAAACCTCCATCAAGTCTTCAGGTAATTTTATCTATCTAACACCTTGTATTCCCTGTAAATTCACAGGTAAAGACACATTTCCATGGCATTAAAAAATTTGAAAATCAATGTTACTAATGTTTAAGCAAAATGCCTCAAATGTGGCGTAATTATCTGAAACAAATGACAAACTAGTCAAGTCTATGTTTGCTGTATAATATTAAGAAAATTTAATTTTAATGTTGATGAGTCTGTGTCTTATATGAGTTTTCAAAACATAAATTCCCAAAGAAAAAAGTATCAAAAACAATAGTCTCTGGTAATATATAAAATTAAGTCTTCAATAATAAAATACAATAATATTTTTCCTCTGTTTCTTTAGTGGTTTAATTTTTAATATTTGAAATTTGAATCTTTATTACATTATATTAGATTTTTCTTTTTATTTCAAACTTAAATGAAATCAAAGAACTTCCAAATGCTATGCTTTTGTTTTTAATGAACATAAAATGTCCCTCACTGTGACAATGTCGGTCTTCATGCAATAATAAAATGTTAATATATTTTCCAACCTGGAAAAATTGCCTGTTTTTTTTTATGTGTGCCTTTTATTTTTCACCAGTGTCTTCAAATTATGGTTATCTTTAATCTATTAAGAACACATGTTGAGAATCCAGTAAATGGAGAGTTCAAAGACAATTTAAGGAGATTAAAAAGAAATAGAAGTTATGACTCTAAAACTTAAGCAGCTTACAATCACAGTGTTGACAAAGCAGAAAATATGACTTTTTTACTTTACGAAAATTAGTGGATCTCCATTCCCAAGTACTAGAAATAAGTTATGCCAAGAATAGGACCATTTTGTGTTCATTTATAAATATTTAGTAAAGACATTCACAGAATTTGGAGACATTGATGAATAAGACATAATCATTAAACCAATGACATTTATGTTTTTGGAAAGAGAGAGGCTGACACATAAGTTAGCCACTATGGTATATTATGACACCAGTAATATTCACAGTTCATGTGAGATCCTATGAAACTACAGAGAAGGGAATATAGTTGGTCAATAATAACCTGTGGCATTTTCAAAGGCAAGGAAATTATCTCATTCAATATTTATCTCAGCAGCCTAGTGCAATACTTTTGAAAGGACATGTTCAAAATGTATTGCTGAAAACTACTCTTGAGTCAAAGAAGTCCTCTTAACAAAATTAACACTTGGGTTAACTCTTAAAGGGTATTGGTAGAGGTCAGGCAATCAAGAGAGAATAATGTATGCAAATATAGAATTATAAATGGTTTTGCATATCAGAGCAAAGAAATGTTTGCATAAGAAGAATGGAACAAGTGAGATTCACAAGATACCGATTATTAAGATGTTTTGTGGCATTTCAAAGACTTTGAATTTTACACGTGTCCAAAAAAGAAAAACAAATAAACAAACAAAAAAAACTCTGAAAGATTAGAAGCACGAGATTTATATTTAGAAGAAAACCATGCTGAAGGCTGGGGACTTCATGGGGGTCATCTCAATAGCCCCAGTAAAAGCCAATAGTGGTTTGAAGTAAAGTAGTAAGTCTCTGTTTAATCAACTGTCTCTCCACAGGATTTAATGACTAGTTGAAAGAAGGAAGAGTAAAGAATAATTTCTAAATTTCTGTTTTGATAAACTGATTTGATGGTGTTATTTAACTCCACATATATTTTATCACTCACTATTTAAGACAAAAAAAATCCAAGATTTAAAAGCAGATTGTCATGGCTAACCCTGCCCCAACCTTGTTGTACTCCGCCAACTGCCCTGATAGCTTAACAAAAAAAAAAAACATAAACTTTTGGGAGCTTTTGTAGCTCTGCCCATTGCCTGTGAAACCAGATTACTTCCCCCTGGGCAATTTGGGGCAAACTCAAATCCCACTACAACTACTACAGCTGGTGCTCTCTTGCAAGCACCACCTCCTAGCTGGAGACTGACAGTCTATTCTCATGTCTCCAGGTAGAATAACACTGCACCCAGGAAGGAGAAAATAAATACATAACCTCAGCTATCACCATTGCATACAGCACCCTCACTAACCAGAGATCCTGAGTCTGCCTGCATGACAGGTTCACTACAGTCATAACCAGCATTTGAGAAAACCAGCACACTAAGCCTATCTACAACCAAGGAACCTCACAGAGTCTATGTCACTCCCTTGCCACCTCCATCAGTGCTTATACTGGTACCCACTCCTGGAAAGCTTGAAGACAGGTCACATCACCAGACACCTTGAAGGTACTCCCCAGCATTAGCCTGGAGTGCCTGGAGTGTGGCAGCCCTATCTGGCTGGACCCAGAAGAGCAATATCAATCACTGTAGTCTGGCAAGACAATTTGAAGAAATAATCTATCGAAATGAGGAGGAACCACAAAAGTAATTCTGATAAAATGACAAAACAAGGTTCTATAAACACCCCTAAAATATTACACTAGCTCTCCAGCAATGACTCCAAACCAGTAAGAAATCTTTGAAATAGCCAATAAAGAATTCAGAAGGTTAATTATTAAGTTACTTAAGGAGATACCAGAGAAAAGTGAAAATCAACATAAAGAAATTAAGGAAACAATTCAGGATATTAATAACAAATTTTTCAGAGAAATAGAGAGCATAAAGAAAAACCAGAAAATGAAAGTGAAATGGAAAACACAGGTAGGGAAATACAAAATGCGGTGGAAAGTTTAAATAATACACTAGAACAAGTAGAAGAAAGAATTTCAGAGCTCAAAGACAAGGCTTTCAAATTAATCCGATTAGACAAAGATAAAGAAAAATAATCAAAAGAAGTGAACAAATTCTTTAAGAAATATGAGATTATGTGGAAAAGCCAAACCTAAAAATGGTTGGCCTTCCTGAGGGAGAAGACAAGGCTAAAAGTATGGAAAACTTATTTGAACAAGTAATTGAGGAAATCTTCCTTGGTCTAATATCAAAACCGGGAAAGGACATAACAACAACAACAAAAAAAACAGCAACAACAAAAAACTGCAGACCACTATCCCAGATGAGCATAGATGTAAAAGTCCTCAACAAAATACCAGCTAACTAAATAAAACTGCACATCAAGAATATAGTATATCACCATCAAGTGGGTTTTATACCAGGGATGCAGGGATGGGTTAACATATGCAAGTCAATAAATGTGATACATCATATAAAAACAAATTAAAACAAGAAACACTATTCACAATAGCAAAGACTTGGAATCAACCCAAATGTCCATCAGTGACAGATTGGATTAAGAAAATGTGGCACATATACACCATGGAATACTATGCAGCCATCAAAAAGGATGAGTTTGCGTCCTTTGTAGGGACATGGATGCAGCTGGAAACCATCATTCTTAGCAAACTATCACAAGAACAGAAAACCAAACACCGCATGTTCTCACTCATAGGTGGGAACTGAACAATAAGATCACTTGGACTCAGGAAGGGGAACATCACACACAGGGGCCTATCATGGGGAGGGGGGAGGGGGGAGGGATTGCATTGGGAGTTATACCTGATGTAAATGATGAGTTGATGGGTGCAGCACACCAACATGGCACAAGTATACATATGTAACAAACCTGCACGTTATGCACATGTACCCTATAACTTAAAGTATAATAATAATAAATAAATTAAAAAAAAAAGAACAACAACAACAAAAAAAGAAACATACGATCATCTCAATAGATACAGAAAAAGCAGTTGATAAATTCCAGCATCTCTTTGTAACAAAAACCCTCAACAAAATAGGCGTAGAAGGGGCTTACCTCAAAGTAATAAAAGCCGTATGTGACAAGCCCACAGCCAATATTTTACTGAGTGGGGAAAAGTTGAAAGCATTCTCCCTGAGAACTGGAACAAGACAAGGATAGCCACTTTCACCACTTTCATTTAATATCCACTTTCACCACTTCTATTTGATATAAATTAAAGTTATAATATAAATATGAATTCTGGCTAAAACTTTCAGTATCTAGCCAGAGCAATCAGATAAGAGAGAGAAATGAAGGGTATCCAAATTGAAAAAGAGGAAGTCAAACTTTCACTGTTCACCAATGATGTGATTATATACCTAGAAAACTCTGAAGACTTATGTAAAAAGTTCCTAGATCTGATAAACAATTCAGTAAGGTCTCAGGATACAAAATCAATGTATACAAATCAGTAGCACTGCTATACATCAAAAATAATCAAGCTGAGAATCAATTCAAGAACTCCGTTCCTTTACAATGGCTGCAAAAGTAAAATGCTTAGAAATATATGTAACCAAGGAAGTGAAACATCTCTGCAAGAAAAATTACAAACACTGCTGAAAGTGTCATAGATGACACAAACGGAAACATATCCTGTGCTCAAGGATGGGAAGAATCAATATTGTGAAAATGACCATACATTCCAAAACAATTTATAGATTCAATGCAATTCCCAGAATAAAGAACTCAAAATAAAGCCAAATAAGCCAACTGATTTTTGACAAAGCATACAGAAACATATATTGGGGAATGGACACTCTATTGAATAAATAGTGCTGGGAATACTGGCAAGCCACATGTAGAAGAATGAAACTGGATCCCATCTCTTACCTTATACAAAAATAAATTCAAGATGGATCAAAGACTTAAATCTAAGACCTGAAACTATAATAATTCTAAAGATAACACCGGAAAAACTCTTCTGAACATTGGCTTAGGCAAAGCATTCATTGCTAAATCACTAAAAGCAAATGCAACAAAACAAAAATAAATAAATGGGACCTAATTAAACTAAAAAGCTTCTATACAGCAAAACAAATAATCATGAGTAAACAGACAACCCAAAGAATAGGAAGAAAAAGAACTAGTATACAGAATCTAAAAGGAACTCAAACAAATCAGCAGGAAAAAAACAAACAAACAAACAAACAGAAAAAACAACCTCTTCATATAGTGGGCAAAAGACATGAGTAGAAATTTATCAAAAGAAGATATACAAATGGCTAACAAACATGAAAAGATGCTGAACATCACTAATCATCAGGGAAATGCAAGTCAAAAACACAATGAGATACCACCTTATTCCTGCAATAATGGCCATAATTAAGAGTCGAAAAACAATAGATATTGCCATGGATGTGATAAACAGGGAACACTTTTATACTGCTGGTGGGAATGTAAATTAGCGCAACCAATACTGAAAACATTATGGATATTCCTTAAAAACCTAAAAGTAGATCTACCAGTAGATCCAGCAATTACACTACTGGATATCTACCCAAAGGAAAAAAAGTCATCATATAAAAAAGATGTATGCACATGCATGTGTATAGTAGTACAGTTCACAAGTGCAAAAATTTGGAATCAACGTAAGTGTCCATTAACCAACAAGTGGCTAAAAAAAGTGTGCTAGATGTACACCACAGAATATTACTCAGCCTTTGAAAGAAGGAAATAATGTGTTTTGAAGACATTTGGATGGAGCCAAAAGCCATTATTCTAAGTGAAGTAACTCAGGAATGGAAAATCGAATAATATATGGTCTCACCTCTAAGTGGGAACTAAGCTATGAGGATGCCAAAACATACAGTGGGATATAATGGACTTTGGGGATTCAGGAGGGGAAATTGGGGGTGGGGATGAGGACTAAAGACTACGCACTGGGTGCAGTGTATACTGCTAGGATGATGACTGCACTAAAATCTCAGAATTCAGCACTGAAGAACTCATCCATGTAACCAAAAATCACCTGTATACCAAATACTACTGAAATTTAAAATACAAAAGAAGATGGTTAGAACTGAAAGATATCCTGTTGTAATGGAGCAAAAGCATGTGAAAAATGAGACCACAGTTTATGCAATGAATTTATTTATTTCAAATAATAAGCACTCAGGCACAAGGCCAAATAAACACAGCAAGGATGAACAGTAATAACTAGATGAACTGAAAATATTGGGTCTGATTGTTACTAAATATTGATTAATATTTATATGTTGCTATATACTTGCAAACAAACATAACAAGATGGTGCTGTTGAAATATGCCAGGAGAAAAACCTAATATTATTAAAACACTTACACACTTCAGGTAAACAAGGTATATAACTATTATTTTATTGCAAACACACTGTATGTGCTATGGCTGACAAAAGCAGCTCTTTTCCTTATATAATTTGCTTTTTTTGTTTTGGTGTTATTTTTACCCAACTAATGAGTTCCACAAAAATGTTTCCAAGAGGTTTGCAGCTAGCTGACTTGATTTCAGACAACCTCCCAGGGTCTCCTTATTTTTCCAAATCAAGTGAAAATATATTATTTGACTGCTAAAACCTGAATATTTATTTCAGCAACCTCACCAAACTTAGATTATCTAGCCTTTTAAAATGCAATATACTAGTATCTAAAATAGAGATATATTAGTATATATTGTTGGGAGTGTTTCCTCCAGAGAATTCCAGAATTCTAGAAGAATCACCTATGTATTCACTGTTACAGTTTCATTGGAAACAAATAATGGCTGTATTTCTATTATTATCATTTTAAATCACAAAGTGTCAAGCACATTTTAAACAATTTATAATTTCTTATGACTTGCCAAAAAGAGTTTCTGATTGTTTTGATGCAGAATTTTTCTCTGCCCCTTTGCCAGGCTTGTGGCAGGAGACACACCATCTACTTAGCCTGCTAGGTCGTTTCTGGCTTGCGCTCAGGTGCAGATCCTGCAGCCACCACGACTGTGCACTCAGTCTTTGGTGGGAGGGGGTGTGTAAGCAAGCAAGTGCGGGGTCCAGTTGGTCATTCCAAATGCTGGCACAGGGGTGTACTTTGTGCAGGGCTTGTGGCTGGACCAGGTGTGGCACCCCAAGGGGAATGTAGGGGCACCCAGGCAGGGGTGCCCTTGACCCTGAATCCCCAAAGGGGGTGTTATGCCATGCCAATTAGCTCTTTTAGTTCCACTATCTGCAGCCCTATGGACATTGGCATGTTAACAGCTCAGTCAGCCTCTTGCCCTGCTCTGGCCTGTGCTCCACGGCTGGCTCAACCCTGCCACTGCTTCCTGTTACATGGGGTGCCTGCTTTACACCAGTGGAGGGCAGAGGGCCATGGTGTTGCAGCCTTCTGAATACCTACCATTTGGTGGATCCCAAGTTCTTGTCCTGCATCCAAGAAGAATGAGGTCACACTGACAATTGAAGGGTGATGACAACAGAGAATTTTCTTGAGCAACTAAAAAGCTCTCCAAGAAGACAGGATAGGAGGGTGGTCTCTCACCTGAAGTCAGGTCATCTCTCCCAGTGTGGCTGAGTCTGGGGTTTTTATTGGCACAGAATGGGGAAGGGTGGACCATAGGTAGCACTGGAAAAGGCAACAGTCAAATAATTGAAAAGCATTATTTAGAAAGAACCAATCAGGAAAGGGCAGACTAACAGAAACAGTTCTCACTCCAGGGTGCAGGTTTCATCTGGAACCAGTAGTCCTGCCTTTCAGCCTTCAGGATGTTTTTGGCTTGAAGATGGAGTTTTACCAAGGACCTGCCCCTATCTGCCTAGACATTTGTCTGCTTCCTGCTGCTATCAGTTTGACCAAGTATGTCAAGAAACAAGCAAAGATTAGATTTTTGTACTTAAAACTAATAGCAAAAGCAAATGAAAATTTGTGCTCATTAAGCATCTGCAGATTCTAGAAATGTCTCAATACCTGTATGGTTCACTACAAAATAGTATTAAGTAGCAAAACAATGTGTTTGAGTCAATAATAGTTAGACCTCACTTCTAATGATAGGCTTTCAGAAGTAAATAAATTTATGATAATTAAGTCTTTATTTCTAACGTAATATTCTTGGCAGAGGGATAGACCAGAGAATGCCTTTTCTGATGAATGAGCAAGCATTAGTAGGACTGGACTAAAGAGGGAGCATATGATTTATCTAAATGCTTGGGTGGACCTAACTCCCACTCACTTACTTTCCTCTTATTGAGCAGGCAACCAAGAGACTATAGGACAAATGGAAGCATTAACATTACCACCATCCATCATCAGTCCTTTACATTTCCAGAAGGACATGAAGCTGTCAGATTACCCAGCACTGGGACCAAGGGCATGAGGTGAACAATGAAAGATGTCAGTGCCTCATCATGCTACGTCCCTGCACTCAGATTACTAAGTCTATTTCCTTTTTATGAAAATATTAAGAGTTTCCACTTCAGTTGGGCCATGTACATACATTAAGCAGTATTGAAATAACCTGCCTGTAAATCCCCCATTTCCCATCCCTGGATTGATGTTCTCTGTTTAATTCAGGAACCAAATGGAATATGACCATTTGTCATACACAGCAATCATCCTGAAAATGCCTTAAGGGGAGTGGTATTGTCAAAAGTAAAGAGTCTCCCCCACTCTATTACATACCATGAAAGTTATGAGCCCTAAGTCATAGACTAACAGAGGTTTAAAAGTGAAACATTTGTGAAGTTAAAAACAACATGCCAAAATCTAGGGGTATATTGCCAAAATATTAAGACGGGCAAGTGGTACATGTTATAATACAGTATTAAATAGCAAAATTATGACTATTCTGAAAAGAATACATAAGTAACTGTATCTATTGCAGCTAACTGCCCCAAGGAAGGTTGTAAATGAATGAGTTTAATTATTTTTGGTTAATCTTTATCTGTTTTTCCGGAACAACTTTCCATTGAAGAAAATATTTTCTGATAATAATCAATAAAATGTTATTAAATTTGGTTATTTACAGCAGAAAAAAAATACATATGTGAAATTGTAAAATGGGAAAACTGCCTTTTGCGAGCAACATGGCTATAGAAAGATTTCTCCACTTAAGAAAATAATGGAGCAAATGTGGATCATCACTTTCTAATGTGTTTTTACATTCATGAGACACATACAAATCTCATTCTGCAGTAGCCACTGTACCTCTGGGCATTGCCAATGTTTTATTTATTTGAGCTGCTTTCTCTTTAATGAATTACCAGATTGCCATTAGTCTGTGTAAAATTCCTATCCAGTTGGTTTTACAAGCACTATAGTAATGTGTATTGGCTCCTGGCAATATGGTTATGAACAGAATGTACACATCCTTACACTTATAAGAGGCACACCACACGCAGCAATACAGTAACACAGAACCATATTTAATCATCTTGCTGAATAAATAGTTTAAACATAACAGTACCCCAAAGGCAAGAACTTGGTATTGAGTAAACACTTTAAGATCAGCACAGTCTACAGTAAAGTTAATCAAAATATTTACAATATTTATAATTTAGCGTGTCACTTTCTTACAATACTAAACACTTGGCTTTAAGACTCTGTTAGAGACTCATAACAAAATCCACGTCTAATAGAATTGGATGCTAAATATCATTCTAAAGACTAGTCATATTAAATGAGATATTGGTGCTCTTTCCCAACCCTTCCAAGCCTTCCTCTGTCATTCAGTGTACTAGCCACAGTCCTTACATTGACCTAGGAGGATGCAAGTTATTATCCCTTTCAACCCACTTGTCTCTAGCCATGCAGGCTTCCTTGATGTGCTATGTAAGCACACAGCAGCCTGCTTCTACCTAAGGGTTTTTGTACTTGTTCTTCCCTCTTCTAAGAGCACCCTTCCCAGGATTATATTCTCTCTTTCTCTTAACACACACAGCGTCACCATTCTCAGACCATTATTCAAACGTTATCCTCTCAAAGATGTTTCTCTGCCACCTTTTATAAGGCTGTATCATCACCCTCACCCTCCGTATACCCTTTTCTGGCTTATCTTATTCATAGCACCCGTTGTATGATATAGAGTTTATTTATATGCTTATTAATTCTCTGTTATTCTCTTTCTCCTGACTAGAATTTGATCTCTGTGAGGATAGAGATTTTGATTGCTTATTCATTTCTCACATGCCTAGCTCCTACAGGAGTGCCGAGTGTGTAATCAGTGCTTAATAAACGTTTGTTGGGTGATTGAATATTAACAATTTGAATTAAGCTTACTTTTTTCTTCCACGCTCTTGAGAAACATACTGTATTTAAAATACATAATATCAAGAAGTTCTACTTGTTAACAGCTCAAGAAAATATCAAATGGCAGAGGAATATAATGTGAGATTTAATAAATGTAAATAGTGAGAAGATATTGAAAAAATATTAACAAAAAGGGCCCTACTCAAAGAGCTAATCAGAAACAGAGCACAGATAGAATGAGAAAGAAATCAGAATGTACTTCTGTGCTGAGAAGCGCAAAGAGCAGAATATGCAAATGCTATAGGACAGAAAGGGGGAATAGCATAGATTTGAATTTAGAAGAAAATAAATTTGAATAACAACACAGAAAAGTCAGAGGAAGACCTAATTTCTGTACTTATCAAAAAAAAAAGTTATGTCTAAGGGCCATAGTGAAGCAGATAAGGTCAATGTGGACAAAGATTTATTTTAATTTCCTAAGAAGGAAAATGTGACAAAACAAAGAACACAGCAGAGAAGATTTCAGGAGACAGAATCCTGGTAGGATGAGAGATGTTAACAAATGGCTTAAGGAAAGCAGTGATAAGTATATCCTGAGAATCTTAATGCTGATTTTCAAGACTAAACCTATGCCTACAACTAATACAATAAAGGAAGTTCTTTTTGTTTTGGGGTGTGTATATTTGAACATGTATAAGAAGAAAATGCTTAAAATTATATTTCTTTATATTTCTGGTTATGAAAAGACGCTAATATTGTAAGATGATCAGGAACGCGGACCTTGGATTCAGGAAGACTTGGTTAAAATAAACAAATTGTATTTGCTATGTGATCTTGGATAGTTAACAAAATAGTTCTGAGTTTTCCTTTCTCCTGTGAAAAAACAGGAAAACAGAACATACCTTACAGGGTTGTTGTAAGATTAAATGACATAATATAAAAAAAGCCTTTGGCACAGGCCAGAAACACACTTATTAATTTTTTCTAGAATGAGCATCATAAACTCTGTCGAAGAATAGAGACCAACAGAATGACAAATTATATTGTGAAAATAAAAATCAAATTAGATGTGTATATGTGAGTGTCTCAAACTTTCCTTTGCCTATTTTATTGCCTGATGGTAAAAGCAGCTGATTCTGGTTCTGTTCGGAACCTCTGTTCCCGGTCTTTAGCCGGTTTCCTATTATTCTGCCCAGTCATTATTTATTAAGTATATCATGTTATGTACTATTCAAACAGCAATCGAGTTACTACTTGAGAGAAAAAACAAACTTAGAAATAGTTAAGAATTGTCATATTAAATACAGTTACTACCATAGCAATTATTTTAATTTTGACAAGATTTTTTTGAAGGCTAGAGACTGAAAATTTCTAGTCATTCCTGAGTGGTAGCACCACATTCACATCTAAGCATATTGAATCCTCTTTTTCTCTCTGTCTTCCTCACTCCACCAATCTCGGTTCCACTATTTTCAGCAGAGGCAGATCTCTGTGCACTACATTACTCAGGCTCCCTTACCCCATGGCTTCCACTTGAGTTGAATAGATCAGAGGCCAGAAGGAGAGTGACATTAGGATATTTATTCTTCCACCTGCCTGGATACAGTTTGAGGGTAGCCACTCTTTTTAGGGTCACTACACCCACAGGTAGAGCTGTGAGAGTGTCTATGGCTCTTTTTCCATTTGCAAGGATAGGTGTATATGTCTTGCAAATGGCCTCGCATTAAACTCTATTACCCCTTTGACTTTGCATTCTGTTTTTTGGGGGAGTGCGAGCAGGTGGGGCTCAGAGTGCTTCTAAGTGTTTCTTTTAAGTGGCATTTCTACTGGGATAGAATTCTAGAGGTGAATTTTTAGTTATTCAAGGTACATGAAGAAATGCTCTAGGAGGAGCAGAAAACACAGCATTAGTTTTTTTGTTGTTGTTGTTTGGGATTAAAAACTATCCTACTAGTTCACTATGCACTGTTGAGGGATGTTAAGGGAGTAGGAAGGGCTGAGGGTTAATTTCATATTGAGACTAATATATTATCTTTTTTCATTTAATAATATCTACCCTCAAATTCACATTTTCTAATTTGAGCTCTTAACCAGTATTACCATCTTAAATTATTCATGCTTATCCTAAAAATGAATAATATTTTGCCTGAGGCCATACAATTATCTGTTATATCTTCTTGTATTCCATTTTTTTTTCACATGTTCAAATCACTGAAATTCATGGTAGAAAGTCCTACTGGTAAAATGCCAAAACCTGGCCCAGTGCGGTGTCTCACCTCTGTAATCTCAGCACTTTGGGAGGTTGAGGTGGGTGAATCACGAGGTCGGGAGTTCGATACCAGTCTGATCAACATGGTGAAACCCTGTCTCCACTGAAAATACAAAAATTATCCGGGTGGGTGGTACATGCCTGTAATCCCAGCTACTCAGGAAGCTGAGACAGGAGAATTGCTTGAACCTAGGAGGCGAAGTTTGCAGTGAGTCAAGATCATGCCACTGCGCTCCAGCCTGGGTGACAGAGCGAGACTCCATCTCAAAAAAAAAAAAAAAAAAAAAAAGCTGAAACCCAATTCGTGTGACATAGTCTTGACATTAAAGAGAAAATAGGGTTATTAGTGGTAGATGAAACCATTTAAAAGGCTGACCATAATAACTAGATAAATAAGAAATCAATATGCTCTTTAAAACAAAACTCTAAATACTTCTAGTCTTTTCTTCAACATGGTGTTTTTGTTTTTTCTTTTGCTTTTGTCTTTCTTTTCCTTTTTTAATGCTAGAAAATGGACATCGAGCTGATGATTTGGATGGCTGTTTTGTGTTGTTTTTCTCATAGTTGTAAGCAACAATTTAATATTCATTTATGCAAAAAGTGGCATATTCAGCCAAAATTGTTTAAACTTGTATATATTTTAAAATAGTCCATCATTGCTGATTGATACATTGGACTTTTCCTTTTTACCCTTAAACACCATTGACTAATCACAAAAATTTAGTTTTACCTCTGGACTTCCAGTGAATGTTTTGATGCAGGCTGTACACAAACTCAGAATTGTTCAAATTATGGATATCATATTATGATTGTGCATTTTATAATATAGGGCATAATTTTTGATATCTTCCATTTATACTTAACATCAAGATGTTTGCCTAAATAGAAAAGTGACATTTTTTAAACAAAGTAATATTTATTTCATATTCAAAGTGTGCTAAATAATTTATTTGAACACACACATGTGGATTATGTAGAGCTCGATTATATTGTTTACTTATACTAAACTATTTATTCTAATTTTCTTATTTGATTCTTTTGTGACCCACAGTTTTATTTGCATTATATTATTATTTTGGCTCTAAAACACCTATTTCTTTCTTTGTGGAGTTACACAACGCAAATGTTATAGTTTCAGAACCATTCTACAGGGTTTCTGTTCTTCTTCTGGTCATGCAAGGCCAAACATTTCTGAGAGTCCTCAAAGAGGTTGGATTTTACTTAAAAGCAATATTTTCTGTGATAAAACTCAACATATATTAAAGATGTAAATAAAAATTCACTAAGGGAAAATTAAACTCAAGTTATGGGGGGAAAAAAAAACAGAAATCACTGCCAACTCACAAATACACAACATAGAAAGCAATGCAATTACTTATTTGCCTGACTCTTCTTTAAGATCTTCTTGTCTCAAAAAATCCAGAAATATATGTAGATTTCAAAGATAACTGACAGTGAGGAAAAAGGATGATAGGATTTGATTTCATTGTAATTAAAAGATGTGAAAGAAGACATAAATGGTTAACATGAGTGTATTTTAGAAAGAATTCATTTTCCATTACTTTGATATTGGTTAATGATTTTAAAATCTTCTTGAGAAGTGATCTTAACATATAGATAAAAACAAGAATTTGTAAAAGGCACTGCAACTTTGAAAAAGGAAAATAGCATTCAGATGTATTGTTATTACTTTTTCTCTCTTCCTAAAGTCTTGTGTCAACACTTTTTAATGTAATATAACTTTAATCAAGGTCTAATTACTAATGTAGTTACTTATGTTAATTTTATGAGATATTTCTTCTCTTACATGTAATTTTAAAGATAGCTTTATGCTTACCCCGTTGCTTTGAACTATTGTTTCCTTAATTGAAGAATACTGAAATTAGTCCCTATAAATCATAGCCATTGCTGGGGAAAGAAATATGTTCTGTGTGGTCCTCTCTCTAGAAACTGTACTTATCCTGTTATATACCCTTTCAGTATGATAAACAATAGCCATGACTATTCTTTTTAAGAATACAATTATATTCTAAATCCATGACATCATTCTTCGACTCAAATAAGCACAATAATTGTAGACATTTGATACTGAAAACAGAAAAAAAATCTTCCTTAGAGCAAAAGCAAAAAATAGTATATTCACTTCCTATTGACCCTTAAACATTTAGATAAAAATTTGAATAACAATGTTAATGAATATACAAATACACATGCATATTTATTCACTTGCTTTTCTGAATTATAATACAATAATTTAAAACATTCAGTCTCTATAAAAGTTATCAATGGCAAAATCTTGGTCATTAAGAAAGTGCCTGTAACTGAAAGGAAAGTAAAAATTTCATCAAGTGATTGAGTTATTGGATCTGGACAGTACCATAAGCACCTATAAATTTGCTGTGATGTTTTTATACTTCTCAAATACTTGGGTTTTTTTTTCTAATATATTTTGCCATAGTTTGTGAGGCTTCTACTCGCATTCTTTGGGAAAATAAAGGATTAATATGTAAGCCAGAAAAATAAAACACATTTATGACTTTTTAATATATTGCTGTTTTGTGGCATATAAGGTCACTCTGCCCAGCTGGAGGTCTTCTTTGCCAACTAGATATTCTGATTTCCAAGGCTGTCCCAGGCCATGGGTGGCCCCATCTACTCTGAAGAATATGGGGCAGGAATCAAAAATCACTGCCTACCAGAGGAGCAGCACAAAAGTTTATTTCAGCGGAATCCTTTGTAGAATTTAATGCAGACTTCTAGGATTTATGTTCTCCCCTGATAATAGCCCAGGTTCCAGAAGGTAAGATCCATGTGGGTGACTGTAGAGTCCACAATGTCTCAGAAGCCACGTATCATGCAGTAGCTAGTGTTCTCTTGTAACAAGAGACAAGCCTGTCTTTCAGTGTCCCGCAAGAAATAAAGCAGTTACAAGAGTGACTGTCCTCAGAGAAACCCAAAACCACTGCTTCCAATCAAGTATTAATAATTCATTATTTGTTTATTCTCATACAGATGTGCTACACCAATCAGGGGTCACTTGATTTACAAAGAGCTTTCCTTAGAAGCAGTAGATATTCTTACCCTTATTAGGTTTTCAGGAGAATGGAGCTAGAAATATTCAAGACTGGCAGATACACAGTAAAGCAAAGGGTACGTTTTCCCTTTCAAACAGATGTCTTTGCAGAGTTTGCTCTTAATGGACTTTTTTGGTTGTCACTGCTAAAGAGACTCAAAACAAAAATTCATTTGAAATTCAAACATTTTATATAGAATATGTCACAATTTCACTCTTATCTATCTAAAAACAATGGGCTGCACTCATCAACTGAATTAATTTAAAAATGTATTATATTTTAGAAGTTTTGTGGGTACATAGTAGGTGTGTATATTTATAGGGTATATGAGATATTTTGATACCGGCATGCAAAGTGAAATAAACATATCACGGGGAACGTGGTATTCATTCCCTGAAACATTTATCCTTTGAGTTACAAACAATCCAATTACATTTTTAAAGTTATTTAAAAACATACAGTTACTGACTATTGTCATCATATTATGCTCTCAAATAATAAGTCTTATTCATTCTTGCTACTTTTTATCAATTAACCATCCTCCCCTCCCTCCCAACAGCCCACTACCCTTTCCAGCCTGTGGTTATCATCCTTCTTCTTTCTGTGACAATGAGTTTAATTGTTTCGATTTTAGATCCCACAAATAAGTGAGAACACGCAATGTTTGTCTTTCTGTTCCCGGCTTACTTCACTTAACATAATGATCCTCCAGTTCCATCCATGTTGTTGCAAATGACTGAATCCCATTATTTTTTATGGCTGAATAGTATTCCATCATGCATAAATACCACGTTTGCTTTATCCATTCATCTGTTGGTGGATGCTTGGGTTGCTTCCAAACCTTAGCTATTGTAAACAATGCTGCAACAAACATAGGAGTGCAGATATCTCTTTGACACATTGAATTCCTTTCTTTTTGGTATAAATGCAGCAGTGGGATTGCTGCATTATAGAGAAGCACAGTTTTTAGTTTTGGAGGAATCTCCAAAGTGTTTTCAACAGCAGTTGTACTAACTTACATTTCCACCAACAGTGTACAAGTGTTCCCTTTTCTCCATATTCTTACCAGCATTTATTATTGCCTGTTTTTTGGATTTTAACTGGGGTGAGGTGATATCTACTTACAGTTTTGATTTGTCTTTCTCTGATGATAAATGATGTTGAGCATCTTTTCATATGCCTGTTTGCCATTTGTATGTCTTCTTTTGAGGAATGGCTATTTGAATATTTTCCCCATTTTTTAATCAGATTATTATATTTTGTTCCTGTAAAGTTGTTTGAGCTCCTTATATGTTCTGGTGTAAATCCCTTGTCAGATGGATAGTTTACAAATATTTTCTCCCATTCTATGGATCATCTCTTTACTTTGTTGCTTGTATCTTTTGCTGTGCTGAAGCTTTTTAACTTGATGTAATCCCATTTGTCTGTATTTGCTTCACTTGCCTGTGCTTGTGGGGTATTACTCAAGAAATCTTTGTCCAGACCCACATTCTGGAGATTTTCCGCAAAGTTTACTTGTAGTAGTTTTATAGTTTGACATATTAGACTTAAGTCTTTAATCCATTTTGATTTGCTTTTTGGTGAGAGACAGGGGTCTACTTTCATTAACTGGCATATGATATCAGCCTCTCCAAGCACCATTTATTGAAGAGATTGTCCTTTCCCCCACTGCATGTTGTTGGCATCTTTTGTCAAAAATGAGTTTACTGTAGGTCTGTGTATTTGTTTCTAGATTCTCTATTCTGTGCTATTGGTCTACATGTCTATTTTTATGCCAATACCATACTGTTTGGTTTACTCTAGCTCTGTAGTGTAATTTCAAGTCAGGTAATGTGATTCTTCCAGTTTCGTTCTTCTTTGCTTAGGGTAGCTTTGTGTCTTCTGGGTCTTTTGAAGTTCTATATAAATTTTAGGATTTTTTTTTTCTATTTCTGTGAAGAATATCTTTTGCATTTTGATAAGGATTGCATTAAATATGCATGTTGCTTTGGGTATTATGAACATTTTAACAATATTGATTCTTCCAATTTTGAACGTGGAATATTTTTCCATTTTTTTGTTGTCCTCTTAAATTTCCTTCTTCAGTGTTTTATAGTTTTCATTATAGAGATCTTTCCCTTCTTTGGTTAACTGCTAGGTATTTGATCTTATGTGTGACTATTTTAAATGTAATTACTTCTTAATTTCTTTTTCACATTGTTCATTGTTGGCATATAGAAATGTTACTGATTTTTGTATGTAGATTCTGTATCCTGCAACTTTACTGAATTTGTTTATCAGTTCTACTAGTGTTCTCGTGGAGTCTTTAGGTTTTTCCAAATATAAGATCATATCATCAGCAAACAAGGATAATTTGACTTCTTCCTTTCCAACTTGGATGCCTTTTATATCTTTCTCTTATCTTATTGCCCTAGATAGAACTTTCAGTACTATGTTGAATAACAGTGGTGAAAGTGGGCATCCTTGCCATGTTCCATATCTTTGAAGAAAGGCTTTCAGTCTTTCTCCATTCAGTATTATACTAACTATGAGTCTGTCATAAATGGCTTTTATTATGTTGAGGTATGTTCCTTCTATATGCAGTTTTTTAGGGTTTTCATCATGAGAGAATGTTGAATTTTATCAAATACTTTTCAGCATCAATTAAAATAATCATATGGTTTTTCTCCATCATTCTGTTGATATCATGTATCACACTGATTGATTTGCATATGTCAAACCATCCTTGCATCTCAGGGATAAATCCCATTTATCCTTTGATTAATAATCTTTCTAATGTATTGTTGGATTCACTTTGCTATTATTTTGTTGAAGAGTTTTGCATCAATATTAATCAGAGATATTGGCCTGAAGTTTTCTTTTATGATGTGTCTTTGTCTGATTTTGGTATCAGGGTAATATTGGTCTCATAGAATGAGTTTAAAAGTGTTCCCTCTTCTTCTATTTTTTGGAATAGTTTGAGTAGGATTGATTTTTTTCTTTAAATGCTTGATAAAATTCAGAAATACCCCCATCAGATCCTGAGCTTTTGTTTACTAGAATAATTTTTATTAAGGCTTCAATCTCATACCTTGTTATTGGTTTGTTCAGGTTTGGGATTTCTTCTTGGCTCAATCTTGGTAGATTGTATGTATCTAGGAATTTGTTCATTTCTTCTAGATTGTTCAATTTATTGGCATACAGTTGCACATAATAGCCACTAATGCTCATTTGAATTTCACAATATCAATTGTAATGTCTTCGTTTTCATTTCTGATTTTATTTACATTGATCTTCTCTCTTTTTTCCTTGGTCAGGCTAAAGATTCGTCCATTTTGTTTAACTTAAAAAAACAACTATTTGTTTCATTGATCTCTTGTATTTTTTATTTCAATTTTATTTATTTATGTTCTGATTTTTATTATTTCTTTTCTTCTAATTTCAGGTTTGGTTTGCCCTTGCTTTTCTAGTTTTTTAAGATGCATCATTAGATTGTTTATGTGATGTTTCTTTCACTTTTTTGATGTAGGCACTTACAGCAATAAAACTCCGTCTTAGTACTGCTTTTACTGTACCCCACAGGTTTTGGTATGTTGTGTTTCCATTATCATTTGTTTCAATACATTTCTCAATTTCTTTCTTAATTTCTTTATTTTTCCCACTGGTCATTTGGGAGCATATTATTTGATTTCCATGTATTCATATGATTTCCAAAATTCCTTTTGTTATTAATTTCTAGTTTTATTTCATTGTGGTCAGAGAAGATGCTTGATATTATTTAAATCTTCTAACATTTTAAGACTTGTTTTATGACCTAACATATAGTTTATCCTTGAGAATAACCCCTGTGCTGAGGAAAGGAATGTGTATTCTGCAGCTCTTGAATAAAATATTCTTTAAATATTTATTAGATCTACTTCGCCTATAGTGAAGATTAAGTGTGTGTGTGTGTGTGTGTGTGTGTGTGTGTGTGTGTGTGTGTGTGTTTTGCTTATTTTCTGTCTGGACGATCTATCTAAAGTTGAAAGTAGGTTGTTGAAGTCTCCAGCTATTATTGTATTGGGGTCTATCTCTCTTTAGTTCTAATATTATTTACTTTATATATCTGGAAGCGACAGTGTGGGAGTGCATATCTATTTAAAATTGTTATATTGTCTTGTTGAATCTGTTTATCATTACACAGTGACCTTCTCTTTCTCTTTTTATAGTCTTTGTCTTTAAATCTATTTTGACTGATATAACTATAGCAACTCCTGCTACTTTTTGGTTTCCACTGGAATGGAATATCTTTTTATTCCCCTTTATTTTTATCTATCTTTGTCTTTATAGGTAAAGCTTGTTCCTTGTAGGCAACAGTTCAGTGGGTCTTGTGTTTTCATCATGCACCCACCTATGTCTTTTGACTGAAGAGTGATATAGTTTGGTTGTATCCCTACCCAAATCTCATCTTGAATTGTAATAATCCTCATGTTTCAAGGGTGTGGCCAGGTGAAGATAATTGAATCATGGGGGCAGTTTCCCCATACTGTTCTTGTGGTAGTGAATAAGATTCATGAAATCTGATGGTTTTAGAAATGGGAGTTTCTCTGCACAAGCTATCCTGCCTGCCACCATGTAAGAGGTGACTTTGATTCTCATGCATCTTCTGCCATGATTGTGAGACCTCCTCAACCATGTGTAACTCAGAGTCCATTAACCTCTTTCCTTTATAAATTGTCCACTTTTAGGCATGTCTTTATTAGCAGTGTGAGAACAGACTCATACAGTAAATTAGTACTGGGGGAGTGGGGTGCTGCTGTAAAGGTGACAGAAAATGTGGATGTGACTTTGGAACTGGCTAACAGACAGAGGCTGGAACAGTTTGAGGGCTCAGAAGAAGAAAGGAATATGTGGAAAAGTTTGGAACTTCCTAGAGACTTGTTGAATGGCTTTAACCAAAATACTGTAGTGATAATGGACAATGAAGTACAGGTTTAGGTGGTTTCAGATGGAGATAAGGAACTTGCTGGAAACTAAAAAAAAATCGACACTTTCATGTTTTAACAAAGGGACTGGCTGGATTTTGCCCCTGCCCTAGAGATTTGTGGAACTTTGAACTTGAGAGGGATGATTTAGGACATCTGGGAGAAGAAATTTGTAAGCACCAAGGTGTTCAAGAGGTGATTTGGGTGCTATTAAGAGCATTCGGTTTTATCTATTCACAAAGTTATGGTTTGGAATTGGCATTTACATTTAAAAGGCAAGCAGACCATACAAGTTCAGAAAAGTTGAAGCCTGATGATATGATGGAATTGAAACACCCATTTTCTGAGGAGAAATTTAAGCCAGCTGCAGAAATTTGCATAAGTAATGGGGAGCCAAATGTTCATCACCAAGACAATAGAGAAAATGTCTCCAGGGCATGCCAGAGGTCTTCACAGCGGCCTCTCCCATCACAGGCCTAGAGGCCTAGGAGGAACAAGTAATTTTGTGGTTTGGAACCAGGGTTTCTGCTTTATGCAGTCTTGGGACTTAGTGTACTGCATCCCAGTCATGTCTAAAAGGGGTCAATGTATAGCTCAGGCTGTTGCTTCAGAGGGTGCAAGCTCCAAGATTTGGTGGCTCACATGTGGTGTTGGACCTGTGAGTGAACAGGGGTCAGGAATTGAGGTTTAGGATCCTCTGCCTAGATTTCAGAGGATGTTTGGAAATGCCTGGATGTCCAGGCAGAGGTGTGCTGCAGGGGCAGAGCCCTCATGGAGAACCTCTGCTAGGGTAATGTGCAAGGAAAACATGGGATGGAAACTCCCACACAGTGTCCCTACTGAGGCACTTCCTAGTGGAGCTGTGAGAAGAGGGCCACTGTCCTCCAGACTTCAGAATGGTAGATCCATTGATAGTTTGCACTGTGTACTGGAAAAAAAACCACAGACACTCAATGCCACCCCATGAAAACATCTGTGAGGGGGGCTCTACCCCACAAAGTCATAGGATTGGAGCTGCTGAAGGCCATGGGAAACCACCTCCTTCATCAGCATGACCTGGATGTGAGACATGCAGTTCAAGGAGATAATATTGAAACTTTAATATTTGGCTGCCTGGTTGGATTTTAGACTTGCATGGGGCCTGTAGTTCCTTTGCTTTGGCCAATTTCTCCCATTTGGAATGGGTGTATTTAGCCAACATCTGTACTCCCATTGTATCAAGAAAGTAACTAACTTGCTTTTGATTTTACACACTCATAGGCAGAAGGAACTTGCCTTGTCTTGGATGATAATTTGGACTATGGACTCTCGAGTTAATGCTGAAATGAGTTAAAACTTTGGGGGAGTGTTGGAAAGGTATGGTTGGTTTTGAAATGTGAGGACATGAGATTTGGAAGGGGTCAGGAGTAGAATGATATTGTTTGGCTCTGTCCCTACCCAAATATCACCTTGAATTGTAATAATCCCCATGTGTCAAGGGTAGGACCAAGTAGAGATAATTGAATCATGGGGTGGTTTTCCCCGTACTGTCCTCATGGTAGTGAATATGTTTCCTAAGATCTGGTGGTTTTATAAATGGAAGTTCCCCTGCACAAGCTATCTTGCCTGCCACTATGTAAGAGGTGACTTTGCTCCTCACTTGTCTCCTGCCATGATGTGAGGCCTCCTCAGCCATATGGAACTGTGAACTCATTAAAGCTTTTTCCTTTATAAATTAACCAGTCTCAAGTATGTCTTTATTAGCCACATGAGAACAGACTAATACAGAGTTTAGTCCATTTTTATTCAATGTTATTATTGATAAGTAAGAACTTATTCTTGTCATCTTGTTATTTGTTTTCTGGTTGTTTTGTGATCTCTTATTCATTATTTCTTTGATTTCTATCTTCCTCTAGAGAAGGTAATTTTCTCTGTTGATGTGCTTTAGTTTCTTGGTTTTTAATTTTTGTGTATTCATTGTAAATTATTTGGTTAGAGGTTACCACGAGGCTTGCAAATATTATCTTATAACCCATTATTTCACCTGATCATAATTTAACATTATTTGGATAAACAAACAAGAAAAGAGAAAACTAATGAAAACTTGCCTAACTTCATCCTCTCACTTTTTAACTTTTTGTTTTGTTTCTATTTTTATCTTATTGTACTATGCCTTGAAAAGTTGTTGCAGTTATTGTTTTCATGGGCTTATTTTTTAGTCTTTGTACTTAGGATAAGAGTAGTCTACACACCACAATTTCAGTGTGACCATATTCTGTGTTTTTCTGTATACTTACTATTACCAGTAAGCTTTGTACCTTCAGGTGATTATTGCTCATTAATGTTCTTTTCTTTCTGTTTGAAGTACTCCATTTAGCATTTCTTGTGGATGGGTATGGTCTTGACGAAATCCCTAAGCTTTTGTTGTCTAGAAAAGTCTTTAATTCTTCTTTATGTTTAAATAATATTTTCGCCAGATATACTATTCTAGGGAAAAATGTTTTTTATTTTCTTCAGCTCTTTAAATATGTTATGCCACTCTTTCCTGACCTGTAAGGTTTCCACTGAAAAGTCTGATGCCAAATGTATTGAAGCTTCAATGTATGTTATTTGTTTATCTCTTATTGCTTTTAGAATTATTTCTTTATCCTTGACCTTTTGGAGTTAATTATTTTATTAGGCAGTGTTCTCCAGAAGGACAGAACTAATAGGATATATGTATACATGAAAGGGAATTTTTTAGGAAGTATTGGCTCACACAAGGCAAAGTCCAATGATATGCCATTTGCAAGCTGGGGAAGAGAGAAGCCAGTAGTGGCTCAGTCCAAGTCCAAAAGCCTCAAAAGCAGGGAATCCAACAGTGCAACCTTTAGTCTGTGACTGAAGACCTGGGAGACCCTACACCACTGGTGTAAGTCCAAGAGTCCAAGTGCAGAAGCATCTGGAGTCTGATGTCCAAGGACAGGAGGAATAGAAGAAAGCATCCAACATGGGAGAAAGATGAGAGGCAGAAGACTCAGAAAGCCAGTGTATCCCACCTTCTTCTGCCTGCTGTTTACTAGCCATGCTGGCAGCTTATTTTATGGTGTCCACCCATAATGAAGATGGTCTTGCTCTCCCAGTCCACTGACTCAAATGTCAATCTCCTCTGGCAATACCCTCACAGAAAAACCAAGAAATAATACTTTACCAGCTATCTAGGCATCCTTAAATCTCATGAAGTTGGCACCTAATATTAACTATCACGATTATTAAGTGCTTTGAGGTAGTCTTGTTTGGTTTAAATCTTCTTGGTGTTCTGTAGGGTTCTTGTACTTGTATATTTACATCTTCTTATAGGTTTGGGAAGTTCTCTGATATCATACCTTTGAATAAACTTTGTACTCCTATCTCTTTCTCCACTTCCTTTTTGAGGCACAGGCACTGCTCACTCTGCATAAAAGAGAAGTTTCCAGACAAAATTATGTGCATCTGTGTCGTAGTGCTTGGAGTTAAAGGGGGCCATGCTGTCAGCCACTCTGCGAAGCTCGGAGGAGGCCCGGGGTCTGTCAGGGCATCCCTTGGCTCCAGGATGGTCCTAACCTGGCCAGGTCCCTTACTGGAACTGATCTGTGACTTATTGATTTCCCCTGAGAAAAGAAGGCTTTGATGCAGTTCCAGCAAGAGTAGCCTACTGACCTCCCTCTGAAGCCAGTAGATTTGCCATTTTGAGGCTATTTTTAAGATCTTGGTAGGCATGCTTCATTATTTTTTTCTCTTTTGTCTCCTCAGACTGTGTATTTTCAAATAGCTCAAATTCAAGCTCACTAATTCTCTCTTCTACTTGGTCAATTCTTCTATCAAAGGATTCTGATGCATTCCTCAGTATATTAACTGCACTAATCAATTAAAAAATTTGTACTTGATTTTTAAAAATTATTTCAATCTCTTTGTCAAATTTATCTGATAGAACTCTGAATTCCTTTCTGTGTTATCTTGAATTTCTTTGGGTTTCCTTAACACGGTTAGTTTGAATTCTTTGTCTGAAAGGTCACATATCTCTCGGATTGGTCCCTGGTGCCTTATTTAGATCATTAACTAAGTTCATGTTTTTCATTTAGATCATTAACTTAGTTCATTAACTAAGATCGTCAACTAAGTTCATCAACTAGTGTTGATGCTAGTAGATATTCTTTGGTGCCTGGGCATTTAAGGTATTAGATATTTATTATAGTCTTTACTGTCTGGGCTTAATTGTAGCCATCCTTGGAAAGGATTTCTATTTATTTGAAAGGACTTGGGTGTTGTGATTTGAGCTGCTTCTGCTTTATGAAGCACCCCCAGCCCAGTAATGCTGTGGTTCTTGCGGACTCATAGAGATACCTACTGAAAGGGCAATATTCTTCCATTCTTCATATAGTCCTAGGCAATTTAGCTGAAAATGGAATATTAAATGTAAATATCCAGTGTGTCTGTTTTGTAAAAATCATGTAGAAAATTAGCTAATGTATTTAAAGTGCCTACTAATGCTTGGTACACATAACTAAGATCAGTTATTGTTATTAGGTTTATAAATACAAATTAAGATTGTCATTTGTTAATCCATGAGGCTCATTTATTATAGGATTAAGTTTGATAATTCACAAAATAGTTTCCACACTTAGATATATGTGGTTCTACCTGATCACATCATGGTTTGATGGAGGTAAAAGATATTTTCTAGTTTACGGGAAATTGTTGACTTAGCACTGTGTGTGATGGAAATCTCTGTACTCCAAAATCTATTTGTAAGGCCTCCATAGAAGCTTCAGAAGATCAAAACTTATGCTTTATTTTTTTCCACACATCTCATTCTGTTGACTCAGACAAATCAAATTGATCTACAACAGCCTCTATTGAAAACATGTCAAGGGAAAGTGTTTCAACCACCACAGTGTTCAAAATATTGCTACATTCCGTCTAGTCAATTACTATTGTCTCTTTTGAAATTTTATTGTTTTCAGTATCTCCAAAAATATATCTGAGTTTTTTTAGGTCCAGTTTATTTGTTGAATTTTACTTCATCCAACACAAAATGATATTATTGGTCTAACAAGTTACTTTAATGTTTGAAAATCTAATTTTTACTTTTAGGATATAAAATATCCCCAATTTCAAGTATTATATAATGCAAACATCCAGTTTTCTATTATTCTCAGATTTTCCATCAATTTTATACTGAAGACATTGACATGAGCATTTTTTAAATGCCATGAAATTTTTAGAATAACATTATTATAAAGCATTTATATGTGACATTGCAATGTGGGTATCTAACCAAGAAACATCTTTAACAGGTTCAGTATACAATTTCGATTCTTATGGGCATGACATTATCACAAATTATAAGATTCAAAGACATAATAATAATTATGCATTAAGAATGCTAATAAATGGAAAAAGCATATGATCAATTTGTTTTATTTTGTATTGTAGAATATTTTTACAATGCATACAGTCAACCAGTGAAACGTGCTATATCTGAAGATAGACCTCCTGAGTAATCCTGGATCTCCCCTCTGGTTAACTTTCTGATCTTGGGAAAGTTCTTTAATCTCTCTGAGATTAAAGTTTTCTTAGCCATAAGATGGGGAAAACAATTATTATACTAACTTTACAGGGTTGTTTTTAAGATTATAGAAATAAATACATGCACAATGCCTAGAAGAGTACGTGGCTCCTAATGGGATTTCCACAGCTATTACCTATAGAACAATATCTTTAAAGTAGCAGCAAAGTTGTAGTTCCATTTAAATCCTTTTTATGTTTACAATTTCATATTTTAAACCATGACAGAGAAAAATCATATTGCACTGTACATAGGTTCATGAGCTTTACAACCAGCTAGACATAATTTAGTTTACCTTTAAATTCCCCACTTACTAGCTGTGTGACTTTGGTTCTAGTTATTGTGCCTCAACTCACATTAAAATGAATAGAAATTTCCCTTTAGAACACTAGTCAGTAGTAAATAACCTAATTCAGATAGCTACCTAGCACCTAACCTATAGGTAGCAGTTGATGATAATCTGTTATTGTTATCTAAGTATTCAGTTAAATAATAAACAAAAAATTATATATTCTATTTATTTTAAAATGCCAATATTTATTTTATCTTTCTTTTAAGCAAGTTGCACATTAACGTTTTAACATAAAGTTATGAAAATGTTTTGTGACCACTATTAATAATATATGAGTAAATTACAAACTTAAAATCTTGAGGCCATAAGCTCCTTGTGGCCAGTAACAACCTTTTTGTTTATCTGCATTGCTAGTTTCCTAGAGCATTCTCAATAAATCTTTAGTTACAAAAATGTAAAAGATGATGAAAATAAATGACTTGCATAGACAGATTTTGTAGTCTTAGTATTATGTGTAGCAACTAACTAGAGAGGGATGAAACATTTAGTTGGCAATATACTGTCCACATACATGTGTGGGAAAAAAAAAAAAAAACAGACATTTTGTATTTGCTTTCTTTTATCTTAAATAGCTGGTCATTATTAAACCAATTGTACAACTGTCAGAATTGATCAGTAAAAGACTTTAAAAGTATGGCCAACATTTTGGTTCATAAAAATTACTAAAAGGTTTGGTGTGGTGGCTCACACCTGTAATTCCAATACTTTGGGAAACACAGGCAGGAGGATTACTTGAGTTAAGACTAGACGGGGCCAAAGAGTGAAACCCTGTCTCTACATAAAATAAAAAATTAGGTAGGCCTGGTGCACATGCCTGGATTCCTAACAACTCAGGAGGCTGAGGTGGGAGGATCTCTTGAGCCTTGGAAGTTGAGGCTGCAGTGAACTGTGATTGCACCACTACACTCCAGCCTGGGAAACAGAGTGACATCCTGGTCTGAGAAAAAAAAAAAAAATTACTAAATGAGACAGAGAAGGAAGATACATTATGAGCTAAATTACTTTTTGAGATCCAGACCACCTATCAATATCAGAACAAAGAAAGAGACAGAAGAGGATATTTATGATCAAAATAAGGACCGGGGTGGGGCAGGGTGCCTGGTAAGTTTGGAGAGAAACCCAAATCCAGACTGAGCTCTTCAGGCTAAAAAAAAGGCTAAAATTCTAAGGCTTATCTGCAATCTAGTTTAGGGATCCATTTTAAAGAAAGCTACAGAATCTTTAAAGTTCAGTATTTTAAATGCTTCCTCTATGGTGGACAATATTTTGAGATTTTTCTTTTCTCCTACAGGTTATAATGGCAGTAATCATGCATTTTAGTCCAGGGGGTCCTTAATTCTATTAAGATTCTTTTCAATGGTATTGTGCTCAGCTTTCAGGTGAATGAAAAAATCAGGAATTGCTTTCATGAGTTCACTTTGTAAATCTGTGACAATATGAACAAATTTTGCTTTGCTATTAGGCTAAGCTATTTTGGGGAAAATTCACATGCTCCAGCATAGAACACTTAATAGTACCTTGCATTTGGGTAACTGTATGTTCTTTCAATCATGGAGAAAAATTTAATATTCACTAAACTAATCTCAGCGGGATTCACAGAGTCTAAAATGAGCTTTTTAAAGTAAAACTTTATAAAGAAAAAATATTTAAACCAGTTGTAAGTAAATTAATGTGGTGAGTGTTTTTATATAAAGAAGTAGGTTTGGCTGTTATCTGAAAAAAAATTTGTTTTAAAAAAGGGAACACTTTTGTATTTGTTTCAATAATGATATGATCTTTGTATTTCATGCTCTCAAAAATATTTTCCTAAATAATTCTAGAAAGTCAGTAATTAAGATGACGTGTAAAAAACAAATGACTAAAGCTCTGTGACTATTTGGCCACCTTGTTGAGTAAAAGGTTTGATATTATTAAATGTTTCATAGTACTTTTTCCATGGCTTTTGGAGCTGAGTGAATTTTTTGTGGTTATATATTTAAGTGCTAGATAATTTCTTTTATTTATCATTTTATTTGAAATATTTTTAGATTATCAAAAAATTGCAAAATAGTACAAAAAGTTTCCATATCCTCTTCAGCTAGCTTCCCCAAAGATTAGCATTTCATATACTTGTTTTATATAGTATACTTGTCTCAACTAGAAAATTAATATTGGTATACTGTTAACTAAACTAGAGCCTTTATTTGGATTTTATCAGGTTTTCCACTGATTTTTTAAAATATGAGATCAATTCCAGTTGTTATCATATCTACTTATTCATTGCCAAATCTGTAAGTTTGTCAATTTTTCCTTGCTTTTCAGGACCTTAATTTTGAAGAGTACTGCTGAAATATTTCACAGAATGTCCCTAAATTTGGGCTTGTTTGACGTTTTTTCACAATTAGGCTGCATTATAGGTTCAAGAGAAGAATAACATGCAGGTGAAGTGCTGTTGTCTTCTAAATATATGAAGGATGCATGAGAATATTACACATCTCTGGTGATGTCAACTTTGATCACTTGGTGTCTTAGTCCATTTGTGCTGCTATCACAAAATACCTGATTTTTGCCTGAGAATGAATAACTTATAAAAAAACAGGACTTTACTTTTTCACAGTTTTGGAAGCTGAGAAGTCTGAGATCAAGGTACTAGAAGGTCCGGGGTCTGGGGGAAGGCATATTCCTTATATATGGTGCCCTCTAGATTTCCTTAAAAGGTGGAAGGGATGAAAGGGCAAAAAGAGGATAAATAAAGGTTGCATGCTTACATGAAAGAACAGCAAGCGGGGCCTAAACAAAATCCCCCCAGCCTTTGAATAAGGTACTAAGTCATTCAAGAGTGCAGGGCTCTCATAACTTAATCACTTTCCCAAAGGCCTCACTTCTTCATACCATCACAATGGGAATTAAGTTGTAACATGAATTTTGAAGGGGACACACATTCAAATCACAGCACTTGGCCACCATAGTTTCAAGTTTTTCTGCTTTAAAATTACTGTGTTATCTTTTTCATACTCAAATTATTAGAAGTCACTAAATCCAGCTCACATTCAAGAAGAAATAAATTAACCTCTAATCCTGGAGTAGTAAGTTTCTGTGTCACATTTAGAACTCATCTATAAAGAAGATTTGCCTCTTCCCCCATTTATTTAGACCTTATAAAAATCTTAGGTTAGAATTCTGTATCATTATTATTTATTTTGTTGCTTAAATTATTTCAGCTTTGGCTATTAGGACTGTTTCAGATAGACTTGTGTGCCCTGTTGACATGCTCTATTCTTTTATTTTTTCTTAGTTTCTTTCAGTACTTCCTTACTTTTTGTGCACACACACACACACACACACACACACACACACACCCTGCAGGATCATCTTATCATTTTCTGGCCCCAACCTAGGAATCAGTCATTTCTCCAAGAAACCCAGTTGTCTTTTCGTAGAGAATAATATTTACAAATCAAGATATAAGTTACTGAAGTGTCAGTGGCACTATGCCCTCTCAGCCAACAGAGCAAGGAAACATATGTATATATACAAAACACCGTATACACATAGGTCTGTATTTTTTTTTTCTGTTTATCTCTCAGCTATTTATCTATCTGAGTTTTGCTTCCCTCCCAACATCATCTTCTCCCATCTTTGACCTATATTGTAATTACAATTAAGGTCCACCTGGAGAATCCAGCCTAGTCTTCCTATCTCAAGATCCTTAACTTCATGACACCTGCAAATTCCTTTTTGCCACATAAGATAACATTCACGGTTCTGCAGATTAGAACATAGACACTTTGAAGGCAAGGGAGAGAGAGCATTCATTCTGCCTACCACATACGTTTCAATTTCCCAATTAAATATCCAGGAATATTTGTATTCATAACAATACATGAGTAAAGAATTAATTAAAGTGTTACATATTAGTAAATAATTGAAATCAACTGAAACATTGATTAATGAAAGACTGTATATTATATTAAATATATAATATAGAATAGTACATTTTAAAACTGTGGTAGATTCTTATTTACTCTGTACTGAGAGATGTCCATAGTGTGTTATTAAATAAAACAAAATTAAATTAATAAAGGCTCTTTATTCTAAAATAATTTTTCTGGAATGAATGTGTATATGTGTGTGTATGTATATATGTGTATTCATGCATATATAGAAAATTATGAAGAAATATACATGCTAACCATTAAGAACAATTACAACTACAGGACTCAATTTGAAGTGCAGGGAATGGGAGGTATTTTGAGCATAGGAATTTTCGTATTTGATTCTATACTCCTGATTTGCTTGACTTTAAATAAGTATACGTCTATTGTATAATTAAATAATATTATCATCTGTTTTCCATTGAAATTACTCACACAGAATAACAACCAGGGCTTATAAAAAATTGTCTTATCTAATATGAGGGGAATGGCCCTTCCATTTCTTTCAATTATCATTATAATAGAACAAAACCAAACAAGCAAATTATTTCAATCTTTTTTTTTCTTAATGGCTTAAAAGCTCTGTTCAATTTCCTGAAATGCTCCATAGTCATTAGTACCTGATATTCTGTGATACTGTTGCAAAAATTTGAGCATTTATGTATTTACACTTTTCCTTTTAATTATTTTGTAAAAATGGAAGGTGAAAGCACAGGGAATCGTGTGCTGTGCAGGCAGTGCACCACCTCAGAGCTATCAATGGTGTGGAAGCCATTGGTACATAACAAGAAACAGCAATCCAGTAACAGCCTCAGGCACAATCTCTACCTTTGTCATATGTTTTCGTTTTCCATAACAAAGTATTAAAACATTTGACAGGCATCACTAATCAAATTACAATGATATGTTTTAGGTTTTGATGGGCAATCTTTCAGAATGCCCTCAAGTCCATTCACCAATTTTTCTGGACATCCCTCCCTCTGGGCCAAAGTGCTCTACTGCAAAGCACACTGTCTTGGAAAACAGGGTGCATTTCAGATCCACTCACCTCTTCAGTGAGATATTTGGGCCCAATTTGGTGGGAACGCCCAGCACAACTAGCCAATAGAGATCGGCGTAGAGGGTGTTTAAGATCTGATACAATAAAGCTAAACTCCATCTAAACTGTAAAACCCTAGCTGATGTAAAATAAACTACGAAAGTGGCTTTAAGATTTCTGAACACACAATAGCTAAGGCCCAAACTGGGATTAGATACCCTACTATGCTTAGCCTTAAACCTCAATAGTTAAATAACAAAACTACTCGCCAGAATACTACAACCACATATGGTAACTGAACAACACCCTAGAGCCATGTGTCATGAAGGGAACTGAGACAGAGGAGATTAATGAGCTAATAACTGAGCACCATTGCCAGTTGTTAATGATTTGAGATGAGGGGATTGATGGATACAAAGTTATAATTTATAGCTAGAACCGTGAGACCTAATTAAAAAAAAATCTGGCTTGTGTAATTGATTATTTATACACTTGTTATTTAATTATTATATAGAGAGGGCCAAATATGTGTGTGTGTGTGTGTGTGTGTGTGTGTGTGCATGTTTTGACATGAGAAATAGGTTCATGTTTTACATGAAAACATGAGACATTGGCTAGGATTATTTCCAACCCCTTTTTCCTTACAGAGCAATGAACTGGAATGCAGTGACTTTTACTTGCCACTTCACCTCCAAAATACATTCGACTATACGGTCTTTTATCTGAATTAGAAAAAATGTAAACTTCTCTGAACATAATTTGAGAATAGTTTCAACCCAGAGTCATCTTTTCAAGAAAATAAGACCAGAAATAAATGGCTACAATTTCTTACCATTCACTGTATCTACACCATTGTGTAATATGAGTTTACAGCACTTTCCATCAAGAGCTGGTGTCTATTTCCTTACTTGTTGGATCTGACTGGCCTGGGCCTGGTGACTTGCTTTGGTTAATAGAATGTGGCAGAATCAGTGGTGTGCCAATTCTCAGCCTATCCTTCAAGGGGCCACGCAAATTCATGCTCCCTGTCTGGAACCCAGGTCATGCTATGCCAACAACCCATGCTAGTTTGCTGGGGGATGGGAGACCATTTTGGGGACAACTTAGGTTCCTCAGGCAGCTTCCAGCCAACCACCATAACAGAGTCACCTAACTGACCCATGAGTTACCATAGACACATGAGGGAGTGAGACACATGAGGAACCAGAAGAATCATTTAGCTGAGATTAGACGAATGAGGACCTAAATAAATGGTTATTGCTTAAATAACTAAATCTTGAGGTATTTTGCTATACAGTGATACCTTAACAATGGTGGACCACATAATGCCAAAATAATGTGGAAATATGAGGATAAGGGAATGCTAGAACTATCTTTTGTACCATTTAATCATCAGCTATTTCTGATATTTTTAAGTTACGCTTCTGATTTTTTTTTAACAAATTTATACCTAAAGTCTGCCATATTGTTTATTTCAAAAGAAGTATGATAGACCATCAGTGTTTCTTGGAAAATAGGAAACTTTATATGTTTGATATGGTTTTTATAAAATCAAAAGTTATATTTGAATTTTAAATGTATTCAGCATATATACTTAACATTGTATCAAACGTGTATAATTTAGTGATAGCATACACACAATGATAGCATACACATGATGATTGATTAATAGATGATAGATAGATTATAAATAGATAGATAGATAGATAGATAGATAGATAGATAGATAGATAGACAGATAGATAAACAGATAGGCAGATGTGATAGGTAGACTTCTATGATGCCAATAATTCCTACATCCCAGTATTCACGCCTGTGTACAATCCTCTCCTCCGGAGGGTGGGCTAAATTTAGCGATTTGTTTCTAACCAATAGAATTTGGAAAAACAGGGGACGTCACTTCTGTGAACAGTTTACAAAAGTTTATCACTTCTGTGATTAGGTTATAAAAATGAATTATTGGTAGCAGAATCTTTTTACTGTTTTCTTGACTTACATGTGTTGATGAAGCAGGCTGCCATGTTGGAGAGGCTCTTTCCTATAATGTGCTGTAGCCAACCAGTTCCCTAGTCACATACTCTGAACCATTCTGCCAGTCAGAACTGCTGTGCTTCTCCTCTCACCAGAAGATGCCCAACCTGAGTACCTTGTTTAACTATCGCTAATCCAACCAGGACTGGCATCCATAGACAGCTCAGTTGGTTTCTAATACATCTGAGATCTCATTTTCTTAATTCCTTCATTGGATTACCTGGTATGTCACTTTATACAACTCTTTATATTATAAATTCTTTCTCCTTTATCTATTCATTGAGACTGTCAATTCAAACCTGCAGAAGCATATCTATGTGTTTTCTAGATAAACCAGAGCAGAAGAGTGTTGAGAAGTCACACAGCAAGGCAGACTGATTCCAATAAAAATCAACTACCCCACAGTTTAACCAGGTTAACTCACTCTCCTATCCTCTGCAATGACTACTTTTACATTTCTCCAATAATACTCAAAATTTTAATATTTCTTCCACCATTTTTAGTAAATGCATTTATATCATACTTCCCAGAGAACCTGAGACGCTAGATTCCTTTGGGAAAAATTGATTAGCATCGACTACCAATATAAAAACCTACCAACAGCTATCATAATTCTCACGTCCTTTGATTTTACACTTGAAGAGTTGTTAATTAACTTCTGAAAAAAATCCCTGTGGCTGTCTCCCCAGAAAAAGCCTGTGATTTTTAATCTCTTCTATTGAGTCAGCACCTGTAAACTAAATTTTTTATCATAATACTTAAATATGTTCAGAGCTCAAACTTAAGTCCATATTTATCTCAGATAATATGTATATATGTACTATGTAAGTACTTTTGTAGCCTCCAAGTGTATCTGTATACCGTATATGTATACAGTACATACTTGTATATATGTATACAGATACACTTGGAGGCTACAAAAGCACTTCAAAATACACATGCAAAAAGCTAAATTAGTAGTCTCTGCTTTATAATTGTTTCACTTTCAGCACTTCCGATCTTGCTTAATGGTAACAGCATTGATTCATCTTTGTATGCCAGAAACCTAATATTCATCTTTGACACAGTCTCTCCCTTCTCTCGGTGTTTATTTTTAAATTATCTTCATTCAATTCTATTTCTGCTGACCCATGTTAGTCAAAGCTAACAATTTTTTTTTGAATCATTAAAGTATCATCCAAACAGATTCTGCATGTATACTCTGGGCCTTCATCAATCTTTATAATATAGCAGATATAATCTTTTCAATAGAAACTGGCAAAGATTTAATTAACCCCAACCATTCTTTTCATCACTCTATTCTTTATTACCCCCCTTTTTCTTCAGGAAAAGTTTGAGTTTTTAAATATAAATTAAATATAAATAACTTATAATAATTATTATATTATATATTATTTATATGTAATATAACTTAAATATAAACATCTTATTTGTATTTGTTTATATTTTAATTAAATACATTATTTGATGAATAATTTAAATATAAACAGCTTATAAAAATCATATTATATATTATTTATATAACATAACTTATATTATTAAATATAAACATGTTATTTGTATTTAATTGTTTGTATTTTTTAATGAAATATATTATTTGATGAATAATCCATTAAACATAAACAATATATGGTAATAGGTACATATGTTTTCTATTTGTTTATTTATTTTTAATAGGAGAAAAAGGCATACAAAATTTATTTAATGTACATTAGCAAGGGGAATCACAGGAAAATGATTATGCAATAACCCAATGAGGTCCAGATGCTTATATACCCTTCTTTATAGAGCAAGGAGTAAATAAAGTTCCTTTGAACTCTGAGGGAGATGGTGAGAAGGCAAGTGGCAGAGCGTCCCTGTGAACAAAGGTAGTCTTTTTATCCAGATAAAGTTTCCCAGGTATTCTCTTGGAGCTGCCCTCAGAAGAATAGATGAGAGGTCTGTCTAGGTGTGGTGATGATTCTCAGTCTCTTTCCTTCACTGGTGGTTAATCTTTTTGGGTTATTTGATGTGATTCTTAGGAAGGGGATTTTTAAAATAATTGCATTTCTTTTGGAAAGTAGCTTTATTAGTCAGAAAAGGAAATTCTAGAGAGAGTCTTTTTTTTCTTCACGAAGAGAAAAGATCAGAGAGAGAGGAGGAGGGGAAAGGTCAGAAAAAAGACCTTGGTTCTGAGGCTTGTTTCTAAGATCCTTCAGTTTTCTTTAATTCCAAGCAGTCACATGCTAAAGTGTCATATTTTAGGGTATTGCTTTCTGTACCCAATAGGCCTCACAACTACATTTTCAAGATCTGTTCTTTTGTTTTAAACTTAGGTTTTCTGTCCTTTAAAGGTGCTCTGTGGTCTATATAAATGTGAGTAACTTAATACCTGTTGTGGGTAATGTCAGCTATTTTGTGATAAGATAGAAAAAGATTATAAAGCATCACCCAAGTTCTCAAAAGGAAGTCTGCATGGAAAGGACTACTTCTTTATCTATAAAGAGGGTAACTTTGGAAAAGCCTCTCTGTCGCTCAGAAATAAGATCCAAAGAGAGAAAGTAGTTCAGTAAGGTTTCCAGTAACTTCCAGCTATCAACACAAAATGGAGGGAGTCAGGAAGTCAGATAAGGCAACTGCTTTTAAGGTTTTACTTTGTTAGATTGAGACATTAGTAGTTTTCCCAAGCTCATTATTTATGGTATCATTTTTTTTCCATAGGCTTTTGGGGAACAGGTGGTGGTTGGCTACATGAATAAGTTTTTTTGTTTGTTTGTTTTGTTTTTTTTTCTAGACAGAGTTTTGCTCTGGTTACCCAGGCTGGAGTGCAATGGGCGTGGTCTCGGCTCACTGCAACCTCCACCTCCCGGGTTCAAGCAATTCTCGTGCCTCAGCTTCCTGAGTAGCTGGGATTACAGGCACCCACAACCATGCCTGGCTAACTTTTTTGTATTTTTAATAGAGACGGGGTTTCACCATGTTGGCCAGGCTGGCCTCAAATTCCTGACCTCAGGTAATCCTCCGCCTCAGCCTCCCAAAGTGCTGAGATTGCAGGCGAGAGCCACTGCGTCCTGCTAAATAAGTTATTTAGTGGTGATTTCTGAGATTTTGGTGCTCTCATCACCCGAGCAGTAGATACTGTACCAAATTTGTAGTCTTTTATCCCTTTTCAGAAAAAAAAGTGTTCCCATTAGCATGTATTAGTATTTATATTGATTCTTATCTCCATGAGCTAGAAATTTGTATGACTCTATAAAAATAATTTCTTAATAATTACCAAAGTGAATGAATGAGTCAATAATGTGATCACATTCCTAAATAGTTTCTTCATACTTCTGGTAAACATCAGACTTCTATCTATAACCTTTGAGGACCTACAGTGTCCCTGCCCACCTCTGCAGCCTCAATGAGCATAATGATTAAACTTGGTTTGGTTCTTGGAATGTCCATACTTTCTCACAATTTACTACTTTTACTGTGCTGCATTCTCCTCCTAATCTCTGTGAACTTAGAGCAGGACTAGGCTCATGGAGATAACTACCATGTATTTAAAATGTTAATTGTGTAATTATAAGAGCTAATAAATCTAATAAACTATCAAATAAAATATTTATCTTAATAAAAATAAAACTTAGAAATGTATATAAAGTTCAGATTTTTATCTGACTGAAATTCTGACAAAAATGTTAAAAACTACTAAATTTATGATTGTACAAGTTTCAGGGTTTTGTTGAAGAGAGATTGATATTTATGCACCTAAATAACTAAAAGTAGTGATTTTGTTAAAATGAAGGTTAACAAAATATACGTGATGTTTTAACAGAATTTCCATCCCTTTTTTTTTCAACAAAACACCTTGGTATTCAATGATAATTAAATTCTTCAAAATTATTATTAAATGTAAAAGGCAAATTACAAATAATGAAAAAATAAAAATACAAATCAAAGTTACTTAAGTTAAACTGAATTTAAACACTGAAAATGTTGCAAAACAGTATATATCTTTATAAAAATGAATGCTATATTTAACTTCAATTTTGTTGCCAAAATAAATAACTGATGTAGCACTTCACTAATATTTCATCTAAAATTATAAATTTAAGAATGCTATGAAATTTTAATACTGTAAAGTGCTCTTCAACTCTCTTTGCCATCATGTGAATGCAGCGTTAATTCACGAGTACTTTAGTTCCACACAATGGAATGTGAAAAGAAACAAGAAAATAGACTGTCAGCACTGCTAGGAGAGAAGAATTCTTTACGTAAGAATTGATTAAGTTCTTGCTATCTGAGAAGAAGAATTTGACAGTTAATAAATGTGTCTTTTTACTTACCTACCAGCTCCCACTGATCAAATCTTCACTGCGCTATAAACCTATGTCTAATTCTGACACTGGCAGTGGGAAAATCTATAAACCCTCACAGCATTCAGACATAGTCACCTTGTGTTTCAAGCATATGGGGAATGAATTGTGGAGTTTTCCTGGGCCACTAATGACAGTGGTGAGGATGATTACTTGAGGTTATGGGCTGCGCCGTACCAGTGCAAATCTCTATCTTGAGTGCTACTTCTGAGCCTGCACATTCTTTATTAAATTTATTTTGCTTGCATTTGTAATATTCAGAGTGTCTGTTTCACAGTACCAAGGATCATAAAGTCTTCATATGTCGTACATTTTCCCTCTCCATAGAAACATCCTGCATTGTAAATGCCTACATATGTGTCAGAGCTCATTCAAATATTAATTTCCCAGAAAGCTTTTCTCAAGCCCTGGACTAGGTCAGTGTGTTCAGTGTACCAGTCAGTATATTTTAAACTGCCTGCTATAATAAGAACAGTCCGATATCTCAATGGCTTTACACAAAGAAAACACATTTGTCACTCACCCAAACTGTGATGCAAGATAGACATCCTTCATCCACCTTGAACTAACCGCATCTGGAATGCATGGTTCCATGGCTACTGCAGAGGAGGAAGGGAGAGATGAAAGTGACATGCTGATGATTGTTTGTTCTAACCCAGAATTGACTCTGTCATTTACCTTTAATCCATTGGTCGAAACTAGCACCATTCCTAACTCTTAAGGTATGATGCAGTATGCAAAAAGACTCATAGATAACCACTAAGAAATAATTCAGGTAATCTTTCTGTTTACCAAGTATCCTTTTGTTTTGTTCTTTCCATCACAACAATTCCTGACTTCTCTGAGAATCCACACAAAGTCCCCTCTTGTTAACGTATCCATGTAAACATCTAAGATTGGTAAATGATGCAGTACCCTCTTCATCACCTGTGGAATTTTCTTTCTTCAGTCAAAAGGGATACATAAATGCAAATTACTTCCACCTTCACACACCACATGCTTAAAATAAAGTGGTGAAATATGAACTGGAAAACTGCAATAATCACTTTATTAAGAAAGAGAAAAGATGAGAAGACATAACGATCACTGGTCCTTAGCAATTCTAAAGTCCCATTGGTCAGGCATTAGTAAAGCCTGCTATCTTTAGGGTGTAGAGGAATTCTTGAAGGAGAATTTGAATCCTTTCTCCAGAGAAGCCCCTTTGTCTTTATCTACTTTTTTTGTGTGTATGAAGAGGGTTTGAAAGACTATATCCTTGAGTGCTGTTCGGCTTTCATAGCCTTTTCCTTGTGAAAAGTATAAATGTCTAAACAATGTTTTAAGGCTGATAAAGTTAAAAATTTTGTAAAATACGTATTTGTGATTTCTTTGGCAACTGAATTATTCAAGACGATTGTAAGCTTTTGTCCACGGTTTCCAGTCACTTCCGTCTCCCATTAAATGCAGTCAAGTTCCTTTCTGGTGACAGGCTTAAGTGTGATTCCTTTGCTTCCTTGCCCCATGCGCATCTGTATTACTCTAATGCTGGCTTCCTTGAAGCCATTAGCTTTGCTTGGGGAAGGTCAACCACTTCATCAACCTTTCCTCTGAGTCACTTGATCCAACTGAGCGTTTGGTATCTACCACACCTTAAATCTCATTTTTCTTTGAATGCAATTGAGTCATTTGTATTGACCATTTTTAATTTTTCTGTTAACCTTTGCATCTAACATTTTAAAAAATCAAAACCACAACAAAACACAATTTTAATTTCTTCTTGAATTATCTTCTTTCTTGTAATCACATACCAAACATAGACAAGGGGTGTTAAATTTCATTACTAATCTTATATTTTTCAAGTTGTTCCTCATATCAACTTTCATACATATTTTGGCTGATAATTTTCTTAAAGTGTTTGCTGTTTCATTTTCTATCCTCCAACTTCAGCTTTTTTTTTTTTTTTTTTTTTTTTAACTATTTACTGCCCCTAAAACTCTGCCATACATTTGAATTTCTTAAAGCAGCAACCCATTTCAAGGTAGCAAAATTTCTACCTTAGTAAGGCTAGGCAAAGTCCAGTTTGATTTGCATGGTCATTTTCTGTCATGTATCTGTGCCATCTGAAACATACAGCCTCCAAGGTCACTATGGTAGAGACACATAAAGCAGACAAACCATCTCAACTCCTAAGAGACACATATTGTTATCTGCATACTATTCGTTGACTGAACTCATTGCATGGCTCCAAAATGTTTGTAATGGGTACTGGGAAATGTAAAGGAGCTTACTGGATACCAGTGCACATCAACTGTCTATGCCAATGTCTATCTTAAGATTTCAAAGCCTGGTATTATTTTGGTAGGATTTGCTTTTATTTTTATTAACTCAGATCTGACCTCATAATTAGCATCCCTCCCCCTATTCTCCAAACTTCCAACAAATCATATCCAGAAGCCAGATGTCAATTTCCTGCTCCATCCAAAAATACAGTCCTGAAGCCAAGCTCACAAAACAAATAAGCAAACAAACTCACCTAGAGAGAGCAAGCTCCCAAATAGCCTTCTTTACCTGTGAGTTCAGGGGTGGGGTGGGGGCAGACGTAGATCCAAAATGCTTTCTTAATATATGTTTTCTTTGCCTTTTTCTCAATTTGGGGAATATTTTAATCTGTTTGTATAAATATTGGACACACATACATTCACATATATAAATTATCATAAATACACAGATTTTTAATTTTCTGCTTTTTTTTGTGCCTTACTTCTCTTTTCTCTTTATTCTTCACCTCCATACACAATAGTTTCAAACTGTTACCATAACCACAAACCCATATGAAAACCCTATATATTTTTATCAATTCTCCTATAACTATACAGATACATATTTGTATATATGCATGCATTAAACACATATAAAAGGTTATTTTGGCAATTATTTTAGAGACTTATATGTATCTTACTACTTCATATATATGTGTGTGTATATATATATAATTTTTTTGAGATAGAATCTTGCTCTATTGCCCAGGCTGGAGTGCAATGGCACAATCTTGGCTCACGACAACCTCTGCCTCCTGGGTTCAAGCAATTCTCCTGCCTCAGCCTCCTGAGTAGCTGGGATTATAGGTGCCCATGACCATGCCTGGCAAATTTTGTATTTTTAGTAGAGACGTGGTTTCACCATGTTGGCCAGGCTGGTCTCGAACCTCTGACCTCAGGTGATCCACCTGCCTTGGCCTCCCAAAGTGCTGGGATTACAGGCCTGAGTCACTGCACCCAGCCATTGTTTTACAGAATTATGTAACATATGTATCTTTAGATTTTTAGTATATATAGTTTATATACATATATGTATATAAATGAATATGTATGTATATATTCATATATTCATATATATTATACATATACAGGATTTTATAAATAAAACTTTGAGAAGTGCTGTACTAGCATATTATTTTTATTGATTGCATGGTGTTCTTGGTGTGGATTTGACTTCATTTATTTAAGCATTTCTCATTTGCACATTTCCTTGGTTTTCTAGTCTTTGCCACTATAAGAATTTCTGCAATAAGTATGTTTTTGTGTCCATTATGCTTTTATTTCTGTGAGAAAAATTCCCAGGAGTAAGACTGTGAAGTCAAAATGCATATGTATTTTTAATTTTAATAGATATTACTACATTGCTTTCCAAATAGGCTGTGACAATACATGCATCCACCAATGATTTGTGAGATTATTCTTTTTCTCATATCCAGCACAGTAGAGCTAGATTTAATTACAGTGTCATTAGAGAAGATGCTGATCTAGTAGGACAAATGTATCTCATGGTTTTTGGTTTTCATGTTTTTTACACTAATTTCCAGCCAGATTTAATGAATTAAAAAGAAAACAAAAATATTGTGCCCTTCTAAAATTGTATAACTTCTATAATAATTTGGGAGAAATAAATACTGTTTTTCAAATTTATGAAATATTTTCATTCCAAGTATGTGGCATACTTTTCCATTGTTGAGATTGTCTTTGTCTTCTGATACGATTTTATTGCGTTATTTATGTAGATCCTGTACCTTTCTGGTGGGCATTGTTTCTTGGCGTTTTATTGTTATTGCATCTGTTGTGGAACAAATTTATTCCCAATTCAACTTCTGGCATATCTTGCTATCCCAGAGATAAACTATTGATTTGATTATTTATAGCTTTTGTCAACTTTCAGTTTAGCAAAGCACTATCAGAAAATACTATTGGATAAACAGAATTACTGAATTGAAAAATATATATCTTTGGTTGATTCTTTTTTTTTTCTGAGATGAGGTCTTGAAATGTTGCCTGGACTAGAGTGCAGTGGCACGATCTTGGCTCACTGCAGCCTCTGCCTCCTGGGCTCAAGGATCCTCCCACCTCAGCCTCCGGAGTAACTGGGACTACAGGCATGTGCCACCATACCCAGCTAATCTTTGTATTTTTTGTAAGGACGAGGTTTCACCACGTTGTCCATGCTGATCTCGAACTCCTGAACTAAAGCGATCCTCGGGCTTCTGCCTCCCAAAGTGCTGGGATTACAAGTGTGAACCACTCCTCCCTGCTGGATGTTGGTTGATACTTATCAGCACCTCAAAAAGGGAAAGAAGAGAAGAATGAAGTTTTAGAGCCTGGATTGAATAACTGAATTTAAGACAAGCCTTGCAAAATTCGGAACTACTTGAGATTGGGCAGTGTGTATGACACAATAACTGTAGACTCATGGGCATGGTGAGATGACGTCTTCCACCAAAATGAGGTCAACAGGCTTCTAGACTTGGTAATTCAGACGTTTTGTGTTTTTGTTAATTCACATGGTATTTTCAGAGCATAAATATTTCATAGAACCGCAGTCTAATCTATCTTTTATTTCCCTCAGTCTTAATAATACAGTCACAAAAAAATATTCAGGTAATTGTCTTTTTTTTTTTTTTTTTTTTTTTTTTTTTTTTTACCACTGGGGGAAAACTACATTGGTTAAAGTTCTCAGTTCTCAGACCTTTCCCTCTTTAGTCACTGGTCTGCCCACCATGGAGATTACATCACAGTCTGTTAACATACGCCATTTAAATCTTCACTGTTTTTCTGCTGTATCGTGGATATACGAAAAGGCTCTGCTGGTAGTCTTTCCAACGTTTATCGGTACCAGATTTTTTTTGTTCTTTTTATTTGAAGGTCATTTGTTGGATCACTTGATAGAACAATGTCTATGCAGCAATCTTCCACACTGTGGAGATGACACGTTCAGACACTATAGCACAAAATAACTAAGAGAAGGATGTAATTCACGGTTTGTAGTCATGTTTTAAACAAAAGATAATAGTACAGAAACTCTATTCCTGTGCGTGTTGGGCCACAAAGACAAACTCCAAGGAATGGTTACTGAGTGTTGTTATTGTTAAGACAGATACCTCCATATCAAGGCATGATTTAATAGTTTTTTTCATATATATTTCTGACCATCGGATCCAGTAGTTTATGGTCATCTAAAGGGTCATTTGGTGCTTGAGTCCAATAATGGAGTTTATTACATGGAACTAGTGTCAGAAGAAATTAGCTGCCATCCAAATGAATGGAACTATAAACACAGTAATTATATAGGAAGTTCATTTTAATCTAAAGACAGGTATTGAATACACAAAAAGGGGTGACCAAAGGGTCCAAAAACAAAATTAAGAATAAAATATATATGGATACCATAAATAAGAGGTTAAGGAATCTGTTAATAATCTAGGCAATGAATATATGAAGAAGAAAGAATATAACTATGAGAGAACAAATGTAAGCAGATTAAAACATGGCAAGCTGTGCCTTTAATCCTTTGGAGTTTGTTTTCTGGATCATGTGTAGAAACTGTCTCCGTACTTATCATCTTGATCAACGTTCTTGATAAAAGGTTATATCCTCTCAAAAATTAACTAGAAGCTTCTAAAGGGCCTTGGCCTAAGGTTTTAAGCTAACATAGATTTTCATGATTTGAAGATGGCTTAGATCTCTTCAATTGTGAGATAGAAAGCTAAGTCTCAAAGTTGTAGAGTTTTATTGTTGCTGTAGCTGTTGACAACTTCTAGTAATCATTTTCCTTGAGGCTCAACTACACATGTTCTTTGATGTCTCACCCAGAAGATTAAATTTCCTGTACCAGAATCAGAATTATAAGCGTGAAATCACTTTTTGAGATGCAGCACAAAATTTTTGTATAATGATGTGTTTAATTATACTCCAGGGGTAAATAATGCTGTATAAAATGAGAGTACTGAAAATCTTCAGGGTTTCTTGGCTAATATCTTAAATTATGTTATGATTATCCCTGACTAACAAGGAAATTAGAACATAGTAATTTAGGAATATATCTTTTGGTAGGAAGTTTCTTTAAACAATCTTTGACTATAAAAACAAATATGTCCTTAAGAAGTACACAGTTATTTAAATATATTGGTATTTGTAATTTATACATAATTATGACAATTGAAATTTATTTTTTTGATCAGGATTTTTAGCCTAAATTTAATCAACTAAAGAGCTTTAGTAGGAGTATTGGGTTAATTAAAATTTAAATAATGCCAGAGAATCCTAATTATTTCTATAAACTTCATTTTATATGGAGAAAGAGCAAAACTTTATGTTACCTGGTGATTGTTCCAAGAAACCCCTCTCTGCACAAGTTAAAGTTTATAAGGTTTTTCATAGTTTAGTTTGCTTTGAAATTTATAATCTGAATTGGGGAAAGACAAAAAAATACTGAGAGGGGTCGTAAGAAGAGACAAATAGTAAGAAAATAATGGTATATAAATAAAGAAGTGGTTATAAAAATACTTTGAAAATACACAGCAATACATATCACTGAATATTAAGAACTTAATTCTTTATCAAAAATAAGGACATTTTGTCAAAATGATTCAGGATTATTTCAAAATTTTCAATTAATTAGGTAAATATTTTGATAATGCAAATTATATCTAGATACAGAAAAATATTGTCACTTTACAGAAAGAGAACACTAATTCTAATTTTGTTTTTATATATCTCCCATACAACAGTGGTTGGTAAATTATTCATAAGTCTTCTTCTTCATGAATAAAACCCTTAATATTGACACTTAGCAAACTTAAACAAAACACACATTTTTTTTCTAAATTCACAATTCATAGACATCATCAAATCAGAGCTACAAGCTTACCTTTCAGATCTTTTACATTTTTAGTGCGGTCTCAAATTTGTCTTCTATTTCATTTTAAAATTCTTTATAAATGTTTAAAATTAATTAATGTTAGTGGACACATGAATAAAAAATAAACATTTTAATTTTAGCATCGAATTATGCAAATGATAACATTAAGTCTAGATTGTCGTTCTGGAATTGTTTAACATATGTATTATTATGTAAAATAAAACTTTATGCATGTAAAAATTCCCTTAAGAAAAACTTTGTTTGTTATCTCTGATTTGTATTTTATTTCTCATATCATTTAAAATAATTATCTACCTGGGAATATTTGCTAGAATTTTGTTTGTATACAGGATAAAACTAAAGACAGAAACAAAGAGCTATCTATTTTACTATCTTTTTCTCCACAGAATATGTTTTATATAACTGACACATTTTCAGGTGATTACATGTGTATATACATGAACACTCTGTTCATGGAGTTATTTTTCTATACAAAATTTAAAATGCTAATTTAAACTTTGTTCAGTTAATAATACATCTTTATTTTTAATATAGAAATTTTACAGATTTCTAAAAACTATTTATTTAAATTTAATTACGTGTCCAGGGTCTTTACATTGATCAAAATCTTAAAATTGTAATTTAAGCCAAGAAAACATTTTTTAATGATTTGCAGGTTTCTGAGATGTCATAATAATAAACCCTTTGAACCATGTATATCATTTAAAAGAGATAACATATTAAACTATAATTTCATTAAACACAACTTTATATTTTAAGATTTAAGGCCGGGCGCGGTGGCTCAAGCCTGTAATCCCAGCACTTTGGGAGGCCAAGACGGGCGGATCACGAGGTCAGGTTCGAGACCATCCTGGCTAACACAGTGAAACCCCGTCTCTACTAAAAAATACAAAAAACTAGCCGGGCGAGGTGGCGGGCGCCTGTAGTCCCGGCTACTCGGGAGGCTGAGGCAGGAGAATGGCGTAAAAACCCGGGAGGCAGAGCTTGCTGTGAGCTGAGATCCGGCCACTGCACTCCAGTCTGGGCGACACAGCGAGACTCCGTCTCAAAAAAAAAAAAAAAAAAAAAAAAAAAAAAAAAAAAGATTTAAGCAATTTCTGGAAATAATTTACCATAGAATTATGGGCCCATAGAAATATGCTAGAGATGTAAACAGTATGAATTATGAGAATTAAGTGCAGGTCTTCTGCCAAGTATAATGTATCCTAACATCTTTTTCCCCTCTGTTATAAATCAAAGACAAGATAGTTATTTTTAATACAAAAACTAATTTGTTCAATAAAATTTCCACATATTATGAATATAATGTAAACTCTTTTGAATATAAATCTCATTTGCCCATCTAAAATAATACTTGCAAAGCTCTAAGAGTATGACTTTTCTTCTTGTAAAAGTACAAAGACTTTTACTCAAACTCAGTTGTTTCATTACCATACAAAGTAATAAAAATATTTATTATTTTTTATATATTTTGCGTATTATTGAAAATGTACTTAATTGATTCCTTCTAAAGTATAAACAAAAACTGCAGAACAATATTTTATGGTCAATAAATAGCAAAAATTTCCTATTACTATATGATTAAAAATATTAATCTACTAAGTATGAAACCAATGAGCAGAGTTGTTCTTTTATATTGATCTAAGTGGACTATCTTCTAGAACTGAAGAATGATTTTACTAAGGTGCCTCTTCCTTTCGTTTACTGATGAATGTCTCAATTGGACTTTTGTTACTCATTTTCTGTCTAAATACTCTTTAAAATGTTAATAAGAAAACGGAAAAAATGCTTTAATTTTTAATAAAACGGAAAAAATGCTTTAAATTTTACGTTTAAAATTCTAATTATAGAAATTTTACAAGTAATATTCTAATTACAGAAAGTTTTACAAGTAAAATTACATGTTGATAACTTTATTTTTTCCTCTTTCTTTCTCTTTCTCTCTCTCTCTCTCTCTCTCTCTCTTTCTTTCCTTCTCTTTAGTATACTTTGCTTAATACTGGGAAAACTTGAATATTTATAGCTCCAGGGAAGAAGCCAGTGGATGGTGGAAAATAAATTTTAAAAGGTAAGTGAGACAAATAACAATTAGACAAGATCCTTACAGTAGTAAGATGGCATCAGAACGAGGCAGACTCTAAACTGAAAAGAAAATGGAAAGAAAATATTGGAAGTTATGCAGTTTTATTGAGATTGAGAAGTTATATAGAAACATTGAACTTGAAACAAAAAGACTTAAGACCTAGTGTTACTTGGTTCTGCCATATGCATAAATTGTGATAAAATTGTAGTCTTGAGATACCTGATGAAAAAATGCTAAGGAATCAGAAGGAATGCGTTATGAATCAGAGTAAATAATGTATGAGTCAGTTAGAGACTAAAAATTGTTAAATGCTCGAGAGGACTCTAAGATAGTTCACGAGTATTGTGATCCAAGTCCTAATCCCTGCAACTTGTGACTGTTACCTCCCATGGCAAAGTGGCTTTACAAATGTGATTAAATTAAACCAATATGACCTTGAGATGGAAAGATGATCTTGGATTATCCTGATGGTTATACTGAAATCTCCTGGGTTCTGAAAAGCAGAAAACTCTTTCCCAGGTAGAGTTACCAGGAAATGTAAATGTGGAAGAATGGTCAGAGAGACCAACACTGCTGACTTCGAAGGCTAAAGATGCTATAAACAAAAAATGTGGCAACCTTTAAAAAGTGGGAAAGGCAAGGAAATGTATCTCTTCAGAAAGTCTCCAGAAAGGAACACACCTTGCTGACACCTTGATTTTTGCCCGGTGAGAACTTGGACTTCAACCCTATAGAACTTAAGATGATAAATTTGTGTTGTTTAAGTCACTAAGTTTGTGGTAATTTGTTGCAACCACAATAGAAAACTTGTATAAGCATGAGTTGTCTATCCTTTTTCCTCTTTCTCAAAAAATTTCAAGATCCTGAAATAAAAGCATAAAAAAATCAAAGATTTTCTCAGTGATAAGGCTATACAAGCTAAGTACAGCAGAAAGAAAAAGGCTAATGCTGTAGCTGATAGTGTAAAACTGTGTATATCATGCATGTCTGTTACATCTATATTTCCATGAAAGTTGTTCAAGTGCTGTGGATACTTATTCTTGTACCACACTTAGGATGAATTATTAAACAGAAAATACTTAGAAGACTAGATAATTTACCTTTTTGTATTGATCACAAATTAAAATTGTAATTTTGTTTCTCTTTATTTACATAATGTTTTAGAATCAGTTCAAAATTAGTGTTAAATTTCTTCTCTTGAGCATATTGTTCTACATGAATATAACCTTCAGGAGCCAGCCGCATATTTGCAGTTGTATAGAAGCCAATCGCATTGTTTGCAGCTTTTCCTTCTGCCTGTGATAGTGGAAGACCTCGAAGTTTGGATACCTCTTAGGTCCCAAACTGCCATGACTCCCTCATACTGTGAGCACATGACTGGGGGAAATTGTACACATCCTACAGTTGGGTTGTGAGAGGAAGTTCAAGAGTATTCCATGGTATCAACAGAAAAGGAAGCCCCGGTTTCCCATTTTTGGTAGTTTTTTCATGGAAATGTATAACCTGAATACAGAAATATCATAAATGTGTATACGTAGCTCACAGATTTTTCACAAAAATGCTTGCATAATCGGCACACAAATAAATGCATCATGACCAGAGGCAACCTTGTAGCCCTTGCCAGTTATGTACTGACCCCTACTTCTGCCTCCAAAGATAGACACTATCTGTCTTCTACCACCATAGAAGAGTTTTGCCTGCTTTTGAAAATTTTATGTGTATATGTATGGTGTACACACACACACACACACACACACACATATCCATACACACACATAACCATACTGAACTACTTTCAATAACTTAGCCTGTGGCAGTTGCATGGTTGCTAATGAAATTTGCTTTAGTGTTCCTTGGGACTTAATCTTATGAGCTCTTGAGGGGAGAAAAAAATCTCAGGTAATTTTTTAATCAATAGGTTCAAAAATATAATACCCATAGATTGTAAAGAGTTGTTATATCACTATGCTCCCTTAAGAAAAACAAAACAATGTAAAACAAAAATTCAAACAGGAGATAATTACATAAATAGTTTGTTTTTGTTTTCTCTTACACTCTTAAACATTTTTTAAATAAATAATGAAAACAAACTCTATAATAATGAATTTTAATGAATTTGCTAATCATATTTTTCTTTTAATGCATTAGCCCATCTTTGCTTTCTCTCGGTGACAAATAAACTGTATTTAAATTTCCAAGTGCTTGTATGTAGCAGGTAAATTACATATGATAATTGATATCTCTGGAACAGAAAAATAAACAAAAATGATCTTTGCCTCTCTAATTGTGAAAGTAGCCATAACCTGTTTCCGATCTTTTGAACTAATTGGTCTTGGTGCTTTCATTAATTAATTCTACAAAAAATTTAATCTTCCTGTAGTGCTCAAAAGAGTGATGCTTGTTTCTGAGAATTCTATTAAGTAGCTGACAAAGGATATCTCAACAAAAACCAATATTTTCCAAATTTAAAATCCAAATATTATAGTGAAGAATATATTGTCAGTGTATATTTCTTAAGTAAAAGATACAATTAAAAATATACACGTAGGTGAAAAAGTAGGAAAACACATAGAAAATGGTATATCTTAAAATGCTGATTTTTACTAAGCAGTGTTTTAAAGAAATTATTATAAATATGCAGCCTCTCCCAGACAAGAATGTCATAGCTTCTCTCTCCTCAAATTTCCAACCACTTCTCCCATCTCCTTACTCTCAGATACGGACTTTGACTCTTAATTCTTTGAGAAAATAGTAGACATAAGAAGAGAACTTCCATAAAGTTCCTCAACTTCTTCCAATCTACCTTTGTCTGATCCAGTATACTCCCCTTACCTCTTATTACTGTGAGAAAAGCCCAGTGTCTCAATTTGTGCCCCAGCCCCCTTCCCCTTTTATCACAGGAGCACATGCTTTAGCAAATCTCTCCTCTCCTTTCTGCATCATGTGTTCCCCATCTAGGATATCTTCACATTGTTAAATGACAATCCATTTGTCATCTCTCAGTCTCAGTACTTTATGTATCAGCAGCAGCTGCCAACATAGATCACTTCCTCTGTCTTAAAATTTATGGAATTCTTTATCTTGGCTTTCAGATACTATCCTCTTATTGTTCTCTACCTTGCCCATTTATTTCTCTATCACACTCTCTTTTGTCATTTTCTCCTCTTCTTCTGACTGCCTAAAATTGCAGTTTCCTAGGCCTCCTTGACCCTATTTTTCTATGTAATTGTACTCACTCCCTTAGTGGTTTCATTTAGTCTCATGACTTTACCAAATATGTCTGATAACTACTAAGTTTTTTTTTTTTTGTAGCCTAGATTTTCCTCCTCAAATCCAGACTTACATATCCAAAGCTCTACTTGACGTCACCTTTTGTATGTCTAATAGAAATCTCAAAATTTACTTGCCATGAACTGAACTGTACATCTTCCATCACACACCTGCTCAATTTTTCATTATTTTTCTTCTATCTACTTTATAATGGCAATTTCAACCCCTTAGTGACTTAGACCAAAGGCTGGAGAGTTAACCTTGATGAGCCATACATGGAAATAATTTACTTGCCAGTCTAGTATCTGATAAAAGATGTGTTTCCAAAATACATATAGACTCTTAAAATTCAACAATAAGAAAATAAACAGTTTTAAAAGGCAAATGATCTGAATGGAAACGTCACAAAGGAGATATAAAGATGGAAAATAAACATATAAAAGATGTCCAACATTATCAGTTATTAGAGAAATGCAAATTAAAGTCAAAATGAGATCCTAGTCCTAGGTATTTATCCCAATAAATTGAAAACTTATGTTAACATAAAATATGAAATATAAATGTATATACAAAATATGGAAAATATGAATGTATATATGTGTGTGTATATACATATGTGTATATATATATATTTCAGTTTTATGAAAAATTTGGCAAAATTTGGAAAGGACCAAGGTGTTCTTCGACAGATAAATATAAACAAACTGGCATATCCATACAATAACATACTATCTGTAATAAAAAGGAAGAGGCTTTTATTCAGGTAACAATATGGTACTTGGATGGTAAGCATTTCTCAAAACCCACAAACTATGTACCATAAAATGTACTGCATGGAAATTGGGAATTCCCATAATGGAGTGCAGAATATAAAAGAGGAATTTAGCTGCATTACAAATGTATGATATAATATCATGGAAGGGAGTAGGGGAAAAGTTAGCTGACCTAAGTAATTTTGGAAAGCAATGTTTTCAGTGGTTCCTATAAGCAAAAGACAAAAAGAAATGTCAGTACACACTTATCTATTTGGTAAATTTTTCACAAAGGTACAGGATAACACTTTTGATACTACTTTATTTATATGTTGGAGTAGTAAAAATAAGTAAATCAATTGTCAGAGAAAAGTTACAAATAAGCAATAGAGGAAAGCTAGAATGGAACCTGTACTGTTGGATTTGAATCAGATAAATGAGTATGAATTCATATAACTATAAAAACATATATATATATATATAGCTATTTTATATATATATATATAGCTATTTTATATATATATATAGAGAGAGAGAGAGAGAGAGAGAGCTATGTAAACAGGCCAGACAACTATAAACTATTTAAAGGAAAGTAACTTAGCTCTGTGTGATTAAAAACTGGTTAAAGACTCACATGATATATACTCAGATTTATATTTCTACTTTAAGTTAATTGCAAGTATTTAAGCTTTGAGAGAAAAAAGTTTAAATTCTCCACCAATGGGCTAGGACTGGAAAGCAGATATTTTTACTATTCTTAATGAATGATGTGTTAATGCTAAACAATGACATAAAATTGTTAGGTATTTTACTCAGTGTCATTTCATTATTGTGTTGTTTTTTTCCTGTAAATTTAAAAGAGTTATCTTTAATGCTAATTTTTGTAACATTTAAGCCATATATAATAATGATATAAAAATTTACTCTCTTGGAGTATCTAAGTAAAATCTGTTCAGCCATTTCTGTAATGAGAATGAGTCCTGAAGAGTATTACTTTACATCATCATAGATAATTGCAAGTCTATTTTAACAGCTTGCTAAATAAGATCAATTAAATTGACTGCCATCTTCAAATAAAGGAAAATCGACTTAGTTACTATAAATAAAATATGATTAATTTGAAAATCTTCTTACAAATAAAGTGAAGGTTTCTTATGCAGAATTACATATTAATAATATACAATTTCCATGTTTTACTATGTCAACTAATTCAGTTATCTGTATCTTATTACATAAAATACTTAGAAAATCTACCCTCTCACTGAAAATTTAGGTATCACTGAAATCCTGTGAATAAGTTTGTACTCTTTCTATAGAGTTGACTATTTTTCCTATAATACTATGGAGAGATGTTGCAAAATGAACAAATTTACCTGATTTAGAAGAACTAATTCTTTATCAAGATTTTATTACATATTTTTTATTGTATCAAAAGAGAGCACCTTGGGCCAGGCACTTACTGTGGTGTACACTTGTAGGACTAATTACTCAGAGGGATGAGGCAGGATGATTGCTTGAGCCCAGAAGTTTAAGCCTGCAGTGCACGATGACCTCGCCTATGAATAGCCACTGCACTCCAGCCTGGACAACAGACTCCATTTCAAAAAAGAGCACTTTCATAAGCGGTTTTCTGAAATTCTTCATTTTCAGACAAAGTGAATGTTTCAAAGTCAGAAAAAAACTATGCATTCTCTGCTTTGAAAGGCACTCACCAGATTGGCTTTATCATGACTCAATTATTCCACCTGGACACCATGGACCCTCCCCATGGACTCATGGGTGTCCCCAAACTTGGTGCAGAAGGGGCTGAAGGACCCCGGTCTAGCTTTGCTTCCATTTGTTAGTGCCTATGGCCTACAAGATGGCTAAAAATTTGGAGAAATACATGTTTTATATGGGACACTGATATATTGATGGAATGACTCTCTTATAGTTTATTATTTTTTGAGGAACTCACTTTCTTTACACATAGTAACACAAAGTTTCTTTATAAATTCCACTGATCTGCAACATGGGCATGTAAATTAAATAAAAAGTAACCAGCCCATAGATTTTAGTGTTGAAAATGTGAAGAAACCTTATGCTGCCTGGGAAAAGTAAGAACCTAACACCTAACCTTTATTTTCTGGTAAATCCAGTATAAATTTCAATATAATCTTTTGTACTTTTTAGATATCATTCAAGTCACAAGTTCATAATGTCATAATGTTTTCTTCCTTTCTCTCTTTTAGCTTTTTTTTTTTTTTTTTTTTTTTTTTTTTTTTTTTTTTTGAGATGGAGTCTTGTTCTGTTGCCCAGGTTGCAGTGCAATGGCGCAATCTCAGCTCACTGCAACCTCTGCTTTCCAGGTTCAAGTGATTCTCCTGCCTCAGCCTCCTGAGTAGCTGGGATTACAGGTTCCTGCCATCACACCCAGATATTTTTTGTATTTTTAGCAGAGACGGGGTTTCGCCATGTTGGCCAGGCTGGCCTCAAACTCCTGACCTCAAGTGATCCTCCTGCCTCAGCCTCCCAAAGTGCTGGGATTACAGGTGTGAGCCACCATGCCTGGCCAATTTTTTATTCTTAATTAAAACTAATTTATATTCCATGTCTGACTATATTGGGCAGATATGGATAAACAATGATTAGTAATGGCAAAAGCAGAATCATTTTTTTCTTAACTTTAATGAGAATATTATATGTATTGTCATTAATAATATATTTAATTTGACATAGAAGTACATTCATATGTATTAAAATGTCTTCTATTATTTTTACTTCATTAGGAAAGAATTTTGTTAAATTTTGGGGGGAACTCATTTAATCTTTTAAGAATATAACACTCCAAATTTTATTATTTAAAAGTACCATGCAGTTTATTTATTGTTATATAGTTATATTTCAATTAAATTTAGAGTACTTCTTGCTATTTTTTTTTAATTTTGAGGGTTTTTTTTTACTTACCAGTGGTGGAATATTGATTTTAATACCATTGTAATCTTCTGTGTTACCAAAAGCTTTATGGAAATATTCACTGGAAACTTCTCACTATCCAAAAGATTTAAAGTAACTAGAAATTTTAATAAAAATTGGATACTATTTTCAGAGATAATGTGCAAATCCTACACTCGTTACTATTATAAATCTTGTGCCAAAACACCAGATTTGTAGAGATCTCATAGATAGCTTTTAAGTTTTATAATGTGCACATAGAGATAGGTGGATAAATGTTCTTTTAGTCTCTATGGAAGCAAAGGCATATTAGATCATTTTACTGCCATTAACATTTCGGAACATGCTAATTTTATGTTAGATAACTGGCTAGCAGATGGATAGAAGAAAGACAAAACTTCCAAATTGCATATAAATATGGTTGTAAAATGAATTAGGATAGAATAAAATAGCAGAGATGAGTAATGAAGACCCACCCAAAGGATAAATCAATATATGTACCTTACAATATTCCTTTGTTTATTTTTATATCCAAAAAGTATTCCCATCATTCGTTATTTCTGAGCCAAAAAGTCAACTAATTTTAAAGAGTATCTTACTATAGCATAGAAAGCATGTTGCAGTACAACCACAGATAAATAGCTTCCCCGTTAAAGTCCTGTGATTAAAATCCAACAGAATTCTCTTGAACTTTTGCCTTCACATCAAGCAGAGCTTTTACATTTATTTTTCATTTACCCAAACTTCTGGATCACAATATGAATATCTAAAAAATTAAAGTGGTGACACTATAAGATGACAAAATAGGAGTTCTTTTGTTTTATTCCTCTCCACAGAAATTCAACTAGTAGCTATCCACAGACAAGAATACCACTGTGAATATACCAGAACTTGGAAGTGAAGCTAAGATAGCCTCTTGGACCGCAAAACCCAGAAAAGTCTTGATCAAATGGTAAGAGGAATGGCTCTCTTTGACTGTGTCACTACTTCTCCACGACAGCATAGCACCACGCAGACAGAATTTCCCAACACTTTGAGTGTTTATAGTGGGAAAAGTGGGTTGGAAGTGAACATTCAGCTTCTGGGATCCATCACAGGAGGCTCACACTTGATTCATTTCACAGGAAACCTTGGTTATATCGACAAACTAAACCATCTGGGGTCAGTTAGAAACCAAGAACAGGGATGGGGCTTACAGCAACAAGCATGTAGATCTTGGTGGTTGCTCTGCATTTTAGCCAATGAAGAAAACTACCTACCAGCAGTTTTCCACATTACATAACAGAAAACATGGTCAGTGGATCTTCCAGGCTTAAATCTCTGGATGGCTTCCCAATGCAGCCCAGGAGCCCTCATTGAGTGTTCCCCAGGTTAATTTTAGCCAGCCACTGTGCCAACCATTAAAGCCAAAAGGCTTCAGCCAGGGTGGTGCCAGCTGCAACAGTCCTGGACTTAGTGTGCCCTCTAGTGCTACAACAGCTGCAGGGGTCATGGGTTTAGGGACTACAACCTGCTCAGAATTTTTGGACAGGTTTACAGTTGAGGACATTCTCAGTCAAAGCCAGACTGCAAAATCTTCAATAAATACATAATCCGTAAATGAATAGACATTGATGCATGACCAAAGGGACCAAGAACCAGGGAAATATTATATCACCAAACAGACATAATAAGCTGCCAGTGACTGACCCAAAAGTAAAAGGGATGAATTAACTGCATTCCAAAGAAATTAAAATAGCTCTTTAAAGAAAACTCAGCAAACAAATAAAATATAGAGTAATACATCAGAAATTTAGAGAAATTTAAGAGAGAGATTGAAATAATAATAAGAAAACAAGTGGAAATTCTGACTCAGAAAATACAATGAGCAAAATGAAAAATAACATAGCATCAACAGCAGACAGAAAGAATCTGTGACTTCAAGACAGGTTATTTGAAAATATATTGCTAGAGGAGAAAGGAGAAAAAATAATGAAAAGTAATGAAGAAAACTTACTGGACTTATGGAACACCATTACAAAGGCAAATGTTTGAGTTACTGGTGACGAGAGAGTAAAGAAAGACAAAATGGGTAGTGTATTTAAAGAAATAATGGCAAAAAACAAAACAAAACAAAACAAAACAAAAAAACCCATTCCAACCCTGTAGAAGGATATAAATATCCAAGAACAGGAAGGTCAAGAGTCTCTACTCAGATTCAATTCAATTAAGACTACCCCATGACATAACGTAGTCAAACTTTGGAAATTAAAGACAAAGAAAGCATTCTGACAGCAGCAAGAGAAAGAAACAAATAACATGTAAGGGAGTTCCAATACACTTAACAGCAAATTTCTCAGCAGAAATCTTACAGGTCAGGAGACAGTAGGATGATATATTCAAGGTGCTGAATGAAAAAAAAAAAAGAAACAAAACTGACAATTAAGAAAATAGCACCCAGAAAAGCTCCCTTCAGAAACGAAGAAGAGATAAGACTTTCTCAGATAAATCAAAGCTGAGGGAGTTCATTACCTCAAGACCTACCTTACAAGAAATGCTAAAGAGAGTTCCTCAAGCTAAAACAAACAAAAAATGTTAATGGGTAACACAAAAACATTAGAAGTACAAAATCCACTGGGAAAAGTAAGTGCACAGAATCAGAAACCTTTAATTCTCTGTTGGTGGTATATGAATTGTTTATATCTTTAGTATAAGGATTAAAAGAAAAATCTTAAAAGCAATAATAATTACAATAATTTAAAGGAATATGCAATGTGAGGCAGTGTAAATTGTGACAACAAAAATTCAAAATGGAGGAAAGCAAGTAAAGTGTAGAGGGTTTTATTTGCAATCAATATTAAGTTGTTATTAGCTTATATAGTTATACAGTTAAAACTATATAATGTTTTCTCTAAGCCTCAAGGTAACTGCAAAGCAAAATCTTACACACCCAAAATAAAAACAAGAAATCAAAACATACTGCTGAAGAAAAATTACTTAAGCAAAAAAAAAGATAGAAAGAGGCAAGGAAAGTATCTGCAAAACTAGAGAACAAATAACAAAATGGCAGTCATAAATTTTTACCTATCAATAATTACTTTAAGTGTAAATTGATTAAATTTGCTTAATAAAAGGCATAGTATGGTGCAATGGATTAAAAAAAAAAAAAAAAAAAAAGCCTACTTCACCTTCAAGGAAACACAGAATGAAATGATGGGACAGAAAAAGATATCCCATGAAACTGGAAATTTAAAAAGAGCAGAATAGCTATATTTAGATAAAATAAACTATAAATTTAAAACTGTAAAAAGAAGACAAATGAGGTATCATATAATGATAAAGAAAGGGTCAGTTTAGCAAGGGAATATCACAACTATAAACAAAAATGCACCCAATATTAGATCACCTAAATATATAAAGCAAACGTTAATAGATCTGAAGGTGAAATTAGACTACAATACAATAATAGTATCAGATTTTTAACCCCACTTCCAGCAATCGACAGACTATAGAGATAGCCAACAAGGAAACATGGGATTTAAACTACACTAGAAATCAAATGGAACTAACAGACATATATAGACTATTTCTACCCACTAATTGCAGAATACACATTCTTCTCACCTGCAAACAACATTCTCCAGGACAGAAGATAAATTAGTCAACAAAAAAGTCTTTGCAAATTCAAATGAGTAGTAATTGTGTCAAGTATCTTTTCTGACAATTGTTTGTCTTTAATTGTCTTAGGCCATGTAAGACACGCCTGCTTCTCCTTTGCCTTCTGCCATGATTATAAGTTTCCTGAGGCCTCTCCAGAAGCAAAAGCTAATATATTTCCTGTACAGCCTGGGGAACTATGAACTAATTAAGCCTCTTTTCTTTACAAATTACTCAGTCTCAGATATTTTTTAATGGCCATGTGAGAATGGCCCACAGGATACATTACAACTGACATCATAGATATACAAAAGACCAGAAGACACAGTTAAAACAATTATATGCCAACAAATTTAGTTACCTAGAAAAAATAGATGAATGTGTCTGAACATATACAACTTCTCAAGATTAAATTGTAAAGAAAATTTGTACAAAACAATAATGAATAAGAAGATTGAATTAGTAATAAATGTTTTCCATCAAACAAAATTCTCAGGACCTGAAGATTTCACAATTGAATTCTAGAAAACCTTTAAAGAAAAACCAATTCTTCTCAAACTCTTGAAAAAAAATTAAAAAGGAAAGGACACTTCCTAATTTATTTCACAATTCCAGCATTACCTTGATAACAAAATCAGACAACATCACAATAAAAACAAAAACAAAAATACAGGTCAATGTCTCCAATCCACATAGATGCAAAATTCTTAGCAAAATACTATTAAACTGGATTTAATAGACCTTTGAAAAAATCATCCACCATAATTAAGTAAGGCTCATCCTAGATATGCCAGGATGGCTCAACATGCATAAATCAATAAATATATACATCACATTAACAGAATATAGGGAAAAACAATTTCAATAGATGAATATTGGACAAAATTCAATATTTCTTCATCATAAAAAACTCTCAACAAATTAGATATAAAAGGAATTTATGTCAACACGACAAAGGCCTAACGTTAAATTGAATGAGGAAAAGTTGAAAAATTTTCCTCTAAGAACTGAAACAAAACAAGGATGACCACTCCCACCACTTCTCTTCCACATGGTGCTAGAAGTTCTTGCCTGAGAAATTAGGTGAGAAAAAAAAAAAAAAATCCAAATTGGGAAAGAAAAAGTTAAACTGTTCTCAGTTGTAGATTATATGATCTTTTATATAAAAAACTCTAAAGACTCTATGAAAAAAACTGTTAGGACTTATAAACAAATTTTGTAAAGTTGAAAGATAAAGTCACCATACAAAAATCAGTAGCACTTCTATACAGTAACAGCGAACCATCTAAAAAAGAAAACAAGAAAACAATGTCAATTATAACAGCTACAAAAAGTATTTAGGAATAAATTTAACCTAGAGATGAAATATCTCTATATTGAAAATTATGAAACACTGATGGTAGATATAGAAGAAGACATGAATAAGTTGAAAGATATGCCATGTTTATGTGTTAGAAGTATTAATATTATTAAAACATACATACTATCCAAAGTTATCTATAGATTCAATGTAATCATCATCAAAATATCAATGACATTCTTTACAGAAATTTTAAACATCTTAAAATATCCATGAAATAGCAAACAACTTAGCAAACAACTTCCAATTACCAAAGCAATCTTGAGCAAAAAGGAAAAAGCTAGAGACATAACACTACCTAACTGTAAAACATAGTACAATCAACCTAAATGTCCCTCAATGGGTGAGTGAATAAAAAATTTAGTAAATATACACAATGGGATATCATTTAGCAATAGAAAAGTGAATCCTGACATTTTCAACAACATGGATAAACCTGGAAGAAATTAGATTAAGCAAAATAAGCCAGGCACAGAAATACAAAAGCCACGTGATTTCACTCATATGTGTGTTTTTCAAAAGACCACCAGGATGGCTCAGTAATAGAAAAGAGAATCTTATTGACAGTATTGGTTTCTGAGCTAGGAAGAAAATATCCCCAGCATTAAGAAAGGTGCTCTCTCCTTGAAGAGGGGAAGGACAGGTTAGGTTTTACACCCCACAAAGTTGGTATCATGCAATAAGGTCATACATAATCATCAAGATGGAGGGGGAAAGCTATACATATTTTTGAGGGGAGTCAAGCACATGTGCAGTGGGTAAACATATGTAACATACATTCCATGTTCACTTTGGTGTGGGATTTTAGGATTAAAATGAGGTAGAATCTGGCACTTTAGGTCAAAAAGTGAACTATGGAACTTGAAGATAATTTGTGTGCAGGCTCTGTAAGTTGGTTGAAACTGTCTTGAATTCTGCAGTAGCTTATCAGAAGAGAATGTTTGTAAGGACGTTTCTCTATCCAACCAGAGTTGTAGTGATCTGGGTTGTAAATCAGAGTTTTGATAATTTGCTTGATAGTTCCTATTACTAGAACTTATACCCATATTTAGACATTTTCCATGCCAGCTGGGCTCTGAACCCTCCACCCATAGTAACTTGGTTTTCCTAAGCTTAGAGTTTATCTTAGTTGATAAAGTCACATCTATATTGGTATTTCCAATAACAGGTAGAATGTTAAAAAGTTGATCTCATATAATTTGGGAGTAGAATGATGGTTGCCAGAGGCTGCAGTGGTTAGAGAGTGAGGGGAGCATTGGGGAGTTGCTGGTCAAAGGCTACATTATTATGGTAGTAAAGGAGAAATAAACTCAAGAGATTTATTGTATAGCATGGCTGACTATAAATAATGACAATATATTGTATTTTTGAGAAATGCTGAAATGAGATTTTGAGTGTTCTTACCATAAAAATTTATGTGAGATAAGTCATTGTTAATTAGCTAGATTTAACAATTCCAGAAAGTATATACATATTTCAAAACATTATGTTGTACATAAGAAATACATATAATGATATAGTTTCGATATTTATCACTGCCTGAATATCATGTTGAAATATAATTACCAATGCCGGAAGTGGGTCTTAGTTGGAGATGTTTGGATCATGGGGGTAAACAGATCCCTCATGATTTGGTGCCATCGTCTTTGCAATAGTGAGAAAGTTCTTGTGCGATCCAGTCATTTACAAGTATATACTTCTCAGCTGCACAAACTTTCTCTCTCTTGCTCTTGCTCTGGCCATGTGATGTGCCTGCTCCTGCTTCACCTTCTGCCATGAGTGAAATCTTCCTGAAGTCTCACCAGAAGCAAATGCCAGTGCTATGTTTCCTGTACAGCCTGAAGAAATGTGAGCCAATTAAACCTCTTTACTTATAAATTACCCATATTCAGGTAGTTATTTATAGCAATGCAAGAATGGACTAACACAGAAAATTGGTACTAAGGAGTGGGGAGTTGTTATAAAGATACCTGAAAATGTGGAAGCGGCTTTGAATCTGGGTAATGACAGGGTTTGGAAGAGTTTGGAGGGCTCAGAAGAAGACAGGTAGATGAGGGAAAGTAAGAAACTTCTTTTTTTTTGAGACAGAGTTTTGCTTTTGCTGCCCAGGCTAGAGTGCAGTGTCATGGTATCAGCTCACTGCAACCTCCGCCTCCTGGGTTCAAGTGGTTTTTCTGTGTCAGCCTCCAGAGTAGCTGGGACTACAATCACACACCACCACCACCGCTAATTGTTTTCTTTTTCTGTATTTTTAGTAGAGACGGAGTTTCACCATGTTGGCCAGACTGGTCTTGAACTCTTGACCTCGGGTGATCTGCCCGTGTCAGCTTCCCAAAGTGCTGGGATTATGGGGGAGAGCCACTATGACTGGCCACAACTTCTTAAAGACCAGTTAAATTGTTGTGATGAAAATGCTGATAGTAACATTAACAGCAAATTCAGGCTGACAAGGTCTCAAATGGAAATCAGAAAGTTATTGGGAACTGGAGCAAAGGTCATGAGTGTTATGCCTTAGCAAAAGATTTGACTGCATTGTGTTCATGCTCTAAAGATCTGTGGAAGTTAATTTGAGAATGATGACCTAAAGTATCTGGTGGAAGAAGTATCTTAAGAGGAAAGTTTTCAAGAAATGGTGTGGCTGCTTCTAACAACCTATTCTTAGGTGCCAGAGAAAATAAATGACTTATAGTTGAAACATATTTTAAAGGAAAGCAGAGCATAAAAGATTGGAAGATTTGCAGTCCTGGCCCTGTGACAGAGAAAGAAAAAACTTTTTTGGAAGAGAAATTCAAGCAGGCTGTGGAACAATCACTTGCTGGAAATATTTGCATAACTAAAAGGGAGCCAAGTGCTAATATCCAAGACAATGGGGAAAAAGGCCTTGAGGGCATTTCAGAGACCTTCCTAGCAGCCCCTACCATAACAGGTACAGAGGCCTAAAAGGGAAGAATGATTTAATGGGTCAGACTCAGGGCCCCACTGCCCTGAACAGCCTCAGGACACTGCTTCCCACATCTTGGCTGCTCCAGCTCTACCTGTGGCTTAAAGGGGCCCAGATACAACTCAGGCTGCCACTTTGGAGAATGCAAACTATAAGCCTGGTGGCTTCCACATAGCATTCAGTCTGCAGGTGTATAGAGTGCAAGAGTCATGGATTCTTGGCAGCCTCTGACTAGATTTCAGAGAACATAAGGAAAAGCCTGGATATCCAGGCAGAAGCCTTCTTCAGTGGTGAAGCCCTCACGGAAGCCCTACTAGCCTTCACAGAAGCCCTTCTATTGTGGAGGGGAGATATAGCATTGGAGACCCAACAGAGAGTTCCCACTCTGTCACTGCCTAGTGGAGCTGTGGCAAGGGTCCCACCATCCTCCAGATTTGAGAATGGTAGAACCACCAGCAGCTTGCACCCTGCACCTGGAAAAGCAACAGGTCAAATCGAGCCTATGAGAACAGCCCTAGGAGCTGGAACCTGCAAAGTTGCAAAGGTGGAGCTGTCCAAGGCATTAGAAGCCCACCCCTTCCACCAATGTGCCCTGGAGGTGGGCCATGAAGTAAAAGGGATTATTTTGGAGATCTAAGATTTAATGACTGCCTTGCTGTGTTCTGAACTTGCCCTTTTCATTTGGCTGATTTCTTTTGGAATGGGAATGATTACACAATGCCTATACTTCCATTGTACCTTGGGAGTAAACAATGGTTTTTTGTTGTTGTTGTTTGTTTTTGTTTTCTAATTTTATAGGTTCATAAGTAGAAGGGATTTGCCTTCTTTCAGATTAGACTTTGGACTAATAACTAGTTAATGCTGGAATGAGTTAAGTCTTTGGGGGACTGTTGGGAAGGCATGATTATATTATGCAATGTAAGAAGGACATGTGATTTGGGAGAGGCCAGGGAAAAGAATAATATAGCTTGGATTTTTGCCCCTGCTGAAATCTCATGTTGAGCTATAATTCTGAAGGCCAGAGATGGGGCCTGGTGGGAAGCGTTTGGATCACAAGAGCAGATCCCTCATGGCTTGGTGCTATCTTGTGATAGTGAGTGTGTTCTCATGAGATATGGTCATTTAAAAGTGTGTGGTATCTCCTCCCTGTGGTATTTCTATCTTGTTCCTGCTCTGGCCATGAGCTGTGACTACTCCCCTTTGCTCTGACCATGAGGAAAACCTTCCTGAGACCTCCCTAGAAGTAAATGTCAGTGTTATGCTTCCTGTACAGCCTGTAGAAGCATGAGCCAATTAAATTCTCTTCTTATAAATTATCCAGGCTAAGGTATTTCTTGACTGGAATGCAGGAAAGGCCTAATACATATAATTTAAAATTAATAAATTTGAAAAATAAAGATTGTGCATTTTTTTCAACTTGACCATTTCAGAGTAAGATAGAATGCAAAATTTAAATATTCAAGGATAAACAGCAGCATAGTGGTGAATAGGTGTTATGAGATTTGCTCTTTGCTTTATTCATTAATTTAGAAAACAGATATTTTAAATTTGTTAGGAATTTTACATTTTTCAATTATTCTAAAAGGGCAAAAGTCAATTGGCTTTGGGAAGCAGAGATCTCCTATGTGAGATTAAGTGTCATATTTAAATGTGCCTTTTAGTTATACACATATAAAATAACTACCTACTCATTTTTCTAGGATGTTATCTAAATTCACTGCTTCAGATGGCATTGTTGAGTATTCTATTTAGGAGTAAATGCTGGAGCTTTGTTAGTGTAATATAAATTGAACTTAGGCTTTGCAGTTTATATTGTCTTTAGTGGAAAGCTGCTCTTCTATATCAGTGAATTAATTGTTGTTTGGCAGGGAAGTTGGGGCTTCTGGGTTACACACCATTGTCTACCAAGCACTTTGCTTGGCCAGAACTCCCAAGAGGCTTTCAGGAGGATCATCCATGTCAATATCCTTCTCAGCACTATGGAGAAAGATTGAAAAGGAACTATGGCTTATTTTGGCACCATGCAACCAGACTAATGTGTTAATATATATCTGATATTTTATTTTAGATTCATTAGCAAGAGTTAATGTCATTTGTTGTCTGTGTTTTTTATTTTATTTAATTTTATTTATTTCTCTGTTAAAGAAAAGCAGAGCTGGATAATGGCTTGAGTGGTAAAGCAGATCTTAATCAAGAACTCTTGCAATAGAGGACAAGAGACTGCAGTATAAACCAAACTCAATTTGAAATACAACAATAAAAGTGTGTGTTCATAGCCAAGGAATAGTTTGCATTGTGGGTGGAGCTCAGTGAATGAAAACTTACTAAGAACAAAATTCAGAGATAAAGGGAGATTCTGGTTAAGTTGACCTAACAGGATTCTTGCTGAAGGCAGACCAGGGTGAACAGACATCATCTGCAGGATGGTGGAAGGGGATACAAGTTTGAAACCAGCCTGACTAACATGATGAAACCCAGTCTCTACTAAAAATACAAAATTAGTTTGGCATGGCGGCACACTCCTGTAATCCCAGCTACTTGGGAGGCCAAGGAAAGAGAATTGCTTGAACCTGGAAGGCAGATGCTGCAGTGAGCCTAGATCATGCCGTTGCACTGCAGCCTGGGCAATAAGAATGAAACTTCATCTCAGAAAAAAAAAAAAAAAAAAATTATCAGATGAGGATGATCAGACATCAAGGAGGGGTTTGTTCTAAATGAACTTAGCAGAATTCTTGCCAAAACTGGTAATGCAACTTGACAGGAACAGAACAGGCACTGAAGATCTATGCCTAGAGGTCTTAAAGGAGCCTGACTAGAGCTTGGCCAAAGAGAAAATATTTGTGTTACCCTTCATGGCCATAAATCAGACTAGAACCCTACACATGAATAGTTTAATCTCCCCATGAAAAATTATAAAATAATGCCCTGAGAAACCTCTTTCTCCGGCCAAATACTTCCCTACCTCTGGTGCATAAAAACCATCATGACAGTTTGACTTCTGTAAAAGCACCCCCACTCGTTCCAGGAGTCAGCCCAGCCATGGAAAATTCTCCATTCAAGCAATGAAAAGCACTTTTTCTTTTGAAAGACTCCCTTGCGCCCCATCAGGGACTATCAAATGTGCCTGAAGATGGATTAGACATCTCCCACTTCCCAAAGTCCCACCTTAATTGAACACCTGCCAATCAGACACTCTTTCAGTGTTGCCTCTTGACTCTATAAAGTGAACTCTTCTTTGTCATACCTCTTAACTCCTACTGAAACAAAGGTAATGCTACTTATAATAGCCAAAATCTATACAAAATCACAACAATACTATTTATAATAGCCAAAATCCAGAACAACCACATGCCTATCAACTAGAGAATGGATAAATAATAAAAAAACAAAAATCAGAATTAATGCAAAGAACAAATGCTTAAATAAAATAAAATGCATAATATGGAACATTATGAAGCATGAGAGTGTGGGGGTATTATGGCTGGATCTCACAAATATAATGCTGAGAAAAGCCAAACACAAAACAATGCATATTGTATGATTTCATTTACATTAAATTCACACAGAAGATTATCTATTCTAGTATATTTAAAGTCAGGATTGTAGTTACCTAACTGAGGAATACAGAGAGACTGTCAGCCAGGGGTAAGTTTCTGGTTATATGTTTCTTGGTCTGGGTGCTAGAGGGACAGTGTTCATTTTATGAAAACTCAATGAGATAGAAATGGACTATTTATGCATATTTCTGTTTATATGCACATATTAAAATTCTAAAAAGAAATTTTAAAATGTTATCTTCTTTTATTGCCATAGGCTAGAGTTTTATATACCTCCTGAGACATAATGTGAAATAAAATAATTTAGGAAATATTTAAGCAACACTAGTTTTCTCTTCTCACAGTAAAAGTAACTTAGATTTATGAAAAAAACATTATCAATGTTAATGCCTAAACGTAGTAATGGCTAAGAGAAGAGTATTTTTAAAACATTCTCATCTTAGTTCACTATTTACACCCTACTGTACAAGTATCAATAACTTTAAGAATGAATCAGGTAAAAATAGAAGTTTTTTTCACTCTAGTAACATTTTAAAATACGCATTTTTTTTCCTCTAGGCATGCTCACAATAATATTCTTCAATTTCTATGCTGAAAAAAAGCACCATATTAAAATTTCAGGGTGGTTCAAGATCCTGAGACAAAATCGATTACATAAACAAAATTCAATAAACAAGAAACTCACAGTTCTTATCAGTAGACTGGTGTTTTACAGGTCTATATCACTTCAGAATGGTATTGTTCATAAGACCTTGCTAAGGGATAGGTTTGAATTGTATTCCTACGTGGCCCTGAACATCTCATCTCCAAGACAACCAGTCAGTAATGTATACTTTGTCTACCATCGAGTTGATAACATCTTGCCTACATAGTTAGCTTTTCAAGGTTCCCTGAATTATGTGTACAGATTTACACTTAGCTTTTACTTACTATATACAGTTTTTGCATAAGGATAAAGTCAAATCTAACTCTAAATATAACTATACTTTAAAGCCTTAAAAGTTACGAAATTGCCATTGAAAAAGTCCAGGTCAACTATATATAGAGAATATAATAAGCAAAAATGATTAGTAAGTCAAGTCAAAATCTAATGTTGAAACTGACCCAATAGTCCAATAGACAGGTTTTTTGTATAAATATATAAATTGACCCTTCTGGTCTTAAAAGTTGAAACTAATATTTGTTTTTTTCTGAGTTCCTTCCTCAGGAAAGGATGCTCAGCCTCTCAGAAAGCATGAAAGAACTGAAACTTCCTAGATCCTCTCATCCAGACAATGAGATATCAGGTTGCTCATTCATCATGACTGCTTCCTTACCTCTACTGAGTTTCTGTCTTCCCACACATGCTTACATCTCTTCACTGCTATATAAACCCCTACTTTTAGTCAGTCTGGGAGATGGACTTGAGACTGGTCAATTGAGCTTTTTCTTTTGGAATGTCAGTGTTTCATAGTGCTACTTTCATGCTCCATTATGAATTAGAACAGCTGAGTTTACTGTCACAACTATTTAATATTTTGAAGAGCAAGGGCAATTTTCTAGACCTCAGCATTGTTGGCAAATATTGTTAGTGGCAGGAGGCAGACAAATCCCAGACAGAAAGGGGTGGGTCCTCAGTGAAACCCCAGCTTCAAACCAGGACAGTTTAAAGTGTGAAAGCCTAGCTCCAAGTCTTGGATAAATCCACGGACTGAATTGAGATCCTCTCTTACCATTTCATGCACTTTCCTCTGATTGATTCCTATCCCTCACCTATTTTACATATACCTACACTTCCCTAATTGGTTTTTTGCACTGTCATGCCCACTTCTGAGTGGTGCCTTTTTTAAGCCTTTTTTGTGTGCTTACAAACCAATCAGCATGCACTCCCCCATTCTGAGTTCATAAAAGTCCCGGACTCAGCCAAACTTTGAGTCTTTTGATTTTTGGATTGGGGAAAATAGTTGCCTTTGGATTGGGGTCCACCAACTTCAAGTCCCCTCTTTACTGAAAGAAGTTCTATTGCTTAATAAAACTCTTCTCCATCCTTTTTACCCTTCCTTTGTCAGTGTGACCTTATTCTTCTTGCATGTGAGACAAGAACTCGGGACCTGTTGAATGTCGATATGAAAAAGGCTGTAACACTCTAGCCATCCACCCCTCTACTGATGCCAGGCAGCCACCCCACACAACAGGAAGCAGCAGTGGGACTGGACCAGCCCTGGAGCCATGGGCTAGAGCAGGGCAGCAGAACTGAACAAGTTGTAGCATGGAGAGGCTGAAGCATGCATGGCCCAGCCACAGGCTGAGTGTGGATCCTGCAGCGAGCAGATATTTAGGCTGAGGTGCAAGCTAAGTGCAGCCTGAATGACCAAGTGGGTGGGGTGTCTCTTGTGGAGAGACCAGAGCTAAGCGAGGCCCAGGCAGGAGCGTTGCCAGCTGCAGAGGTCTCTAGCTGACAAAGCAGCATGAAAAAGTTTCTGTGTCAATACGTTGACAGTGGAATATTATTTGATTATATTAAAATCTGGGGACTCAAGAAGACACAAAACCTGTGCGTAAAACTGCCTGAAAAACTGCTCTAAAAGCCATCCATGGATCTCAAAAACTATATGAACATCTGGAAAACTAAACATAAACACTTAGAAAGCTTCATAATTTTAAGGCAAGAGTTAAGAATGTCCTTCAGACTTAAAAAGAAAGGTTTATCATTATAGTAAGACTAAATGAATTGAAAATAACAGTCATCAGGAGACCATGGGCCTCAAGTGAGGAAACATCCCTCAGATCTGGTTCCCAAATAGAAGTAGATATTGAATCGGTGTTTTTATTATAATCAAAGGAGACAGACAATAGCCAAATGTAGATGAGCTTCTTAAGCTCAAGGACAATATTGATTTAACTGGGAAGCCTAAAGAAGGGTTTTGAGGAGAAACTTGGAACTTCTGGAATCTAACATTCTCCTTTCCAGTCTTTCGTTCACAGAGCACACTTCTGCCTCCAGAAATTAGGCACACAGGAAGGCAGATACAGAGAAAGAGCAAAAATCCATGAGTAGAAACTGCTGTGGGAACTAGTACTAGGGTGGGAAAACCTAAACTGTAAGTAATGAATTCTAGAGACTCAGTGTGGACAAGTTTGAGAGCTGGTAAATCCAGGGATCGTAGAGAAAACTACACACCTTTGTGAATTTTACCTTCTAGAGTCCTACAAATTCTCACAGTGAAGATAGGAGAAAAAACAATTCTTTCTTCCAGGAGAGGGAGGGGTAAAGTAGACACATTGAAATATACCCAAAACATTCTGTTTTTAACAATACCTTCCCTCATGAGAAACCACTCACCATAGAGTAAACTGAGTTATGCCAGGGCCTACCTGACCTAGAGTAAGAAAAATACTCAATTCTACCCTATTCTAGCCTTCCACATCGGGGACGAGAAATATCCAACTCCAGCTACCTCTAGCCATCTGTCCTTCCTGAAAGCAATGGGTAAACTGACAAGGACTTGTGAAGGTCATAGTCTAGGTATGTTTGTTCATTAAAAGTCTAAGAACAATAGAATGCAAAGAAGGCATTCTGTAGTCTTCTGATTAGTTCTTTGACTTTTAGTTCTTCTCTATTTCCCCAACTCATTACCTCCACATCCCTAAATGCCTATTTACCACAGCTTCTATTACTGAATATATCATGCCTCTTTTCAACTAAGATTATAAATCACATTAAAAAGAAGAAAAAAAAAAAAAAAGCAAATAAAACACAGTTTTTAGACAGACCAAGCATAAGAACCAGATCAGATATGGTTAGGATTTTGAAATTAGCAGGCTTGGAATTAAAACAAAAACAATGATTAACATGCCAAGGCATATCAAAGTTTATCCATTAATATCCATTCGATAAAATAGACAACATACATGAACAGATGAGTAATATAGGCGGAGATGAAAATTCTAAGGAAGAATTGAATTAAATACTAAAAGCAAAAACACTAACATAAATGAAGAATACCTTTGGTGGACCCATTAGTAGACTGGGCATGACTGAGGAAAGAATCAATTAAATTAAGGGCATGTCAAAGGAAACTCCCAAAACTAAAAAGCAGAGAAAAAAAGCCTAAAGAACAAGAAGAAAAAAATAAAGAAATCTGATTATCTAAATATTGTGGGACACATAAAAAAGTATAATGTACGTAACAGTAATAACAGAGAGAGAAGAGAGAAAAGAACAGAATAAATGTTTGAAGAACTAATGACTGATAATTTTTCCCAAATTAATGTCCGAGACCAAACTACAAATCTAAGAAGCCCAGAAAATATCAAGTAGGATAAATACCAAAAAAATCTACATTTCTATCATAGTCATGTTCACTTGCATAGCATCTCATTCTGTATCATATTCACTGCAGAAGATTTTGAAAGAAGGCAGAGGAAAAATGTACATTATCTAATGAGGAGCAAGAATAAGAATTACATTCATCTTCAAAAACAATGCAATCAAGAGAATGGAGAAAATGTTTATAGCGTCAACAGAAATAACATAGAATACTGTAACTAGCAAAATTACCCCTGGGAAATTAAAAAAGTCTTTCTCTGATAGGCAAATATTAAGGAACTTTGTTACCAGTGGATCTGTCTTACAAGAACTTTTACAAAAATTAATGGAGAAAAAAATGATAAAGATGATAAATTTGTATATTTTTAAAAACTACAGAAAAAATGAAAGAAAGTAAAATAAAATCTTTTATTTTTCTGATACCCAAATGATCTAATATATAACAGTTTTTTCAAAATATAGCACAAGGTATTGCATGATTATAGTATAAGGATAATTGAAATACATGGCAGCAATGATAAAAATAACAAGAAGCAAGAATTAGGATCACTGAAGGAGTAAAGTGTTATTTGAAAATGGACTTGGATTAGTTTTAAATGCATATTACAAACTCTAGGGCAACCGGTAAAGAAGGGAAAATAAATATAATTGATATACTAAGAATAGAGAAAATATAACCATAAGAAATGCTCAAATGAAAACAAATACAACTGAAAAACAGTGAAGGACAAAAGATAGAAACACAAAATAAGGGCAAAGGCTAGAAAACGAAACAACTATGATAGAGAGTACTGCAATTATATCAATATTCACTATTAACATAAATAGACTAAATACACCAATTGAAAGATAGATTGCCAGAGTGGATCCAAAAAGGAAAGACCCAACTATATGTCATTTATAAGAAATGCACTCTAATTATGAAGACAGACCTCTTGATCCGCCCGCCTCGGCCTCCCAAAGTGCTGGGATTACAGACGTGAGCCACCGCGCCCGGCCATTCCTTGGGAAAATTGAATGGAGAGCACTGCTATCCTGGCTTTGTCATGCAATAAAGTCACAAACATTCATCCCCAGCAATTTCCATGTAAATATAGATCTGATCAATCCACAGACTAAGAACAAGCCACCATCCAAGAATTGCTTTGTTAGCTTTTTGTTTTATTTTTCATGGTGTCAATAACAGAAGAGTCACCTGGATCCTGTCTCAGGCATTATTCAGATAATTAGTTCTCTCCAATAGACAAACATATCCGTTCTGAAATAGTGTTTGCAAACCACTGCTAAAAAATAAAACTAACCAGCAAAAATTGACAGTTACAGCCCAGAAGACTTAGAGGGTTTCAGTGGTTTTGCCATTCCTTCTTAAATATTTAAAATGCTGTTTTGATAATAAATTCTTCAAATCAAAGTGAGCCGTTGAGTTTGCACTTCGTTTTATCTGGAGTCTTGCATTATTAAAAACATGTACTCTTGATGAGGAGCGGGTAAGGCTGGAATATGAAGGACTTTGCTAGTTTTGTGATATGATCATTTTAATACACTGAATATCCAGTTCAGCTCCAGGACCTCACAGTATGAAATAACTGTTATGTTCTGTATAAAACTTAGTCTAAAAAAGGAAAAAAAAATTGCTAAATGATTAGATGTCTATAAATGCATGAAAGATAAAAGAAAACTGCAATTAGCTATGGTAACACAGTTAAGAAATAATGTTTCTCTGTCAATTACTATTATCTAGAGCTCCATCAGAGCTGGGAAAATATATTTTCTTTCTAGATTTATCTGAATTCAACTGGCTTACTTGAAGTTATATTAGGTCTGATAAGAAAGGTAGCCTGAAACACTAACAAGTTCATTATCAATAGTTTATTAAATGATCAAGAGTTTGTGCTTTGTATTGAATGATTTATTGCTGCATAAAAAGATGTGGGTATTGATAGTAATTTTCTAGATAAAACATGTTTAACCAGGATTCTGGATGTTATTACTACTAGCTAATTCAGAGACCTGATACTCATAGCAAAAGAATAAAATTAAACTTGAGTTATATGAAATTGTGAAGCTCCATGTGAACAAAGGAACAGACTTCTCTGTTACTTGTTTTTCTAGGGATAGAGCCTTATCTGACTTAGATATCTAACATCTGAATATTCTTTTATGCAATCACAAACAATGGAAGATCTGCTTCTTTTCATTTATATCCTCAATTTATTAAAATTATCTAATATTCGCTGGATGTATCATTTAATGGTCAACACTCTGGACTATAAAATTATCTAATCTAGAAAAATAATAATTTAAAATATTAGCATGCCTGGATTTGGTCATCATTTTTTAAATTAAAAATCCCATGGCAACTGACTAATTTGCCTTTATCAATGGCTGTGCAAAATGTTTTAATATATCCTTATGTGCCCTGTCATAGATTGCAGTAATAAACAATTGTCAAAGCAAAACAAATATTAGTTGATTTCTATATGTGTATCTAACTATCCCTATCTATGTAAAACCTATTTAAATGACATTTTAAAGTGCATCAAATATTCTCTCTGGGCATGAACACTGCTGAAGCAAGCTAATTCTAAGCTTATCATCATTATAATGCCATTAAACATTTAGTGTTCTCTCACTGAGATTGGCAAAATAACTCAGCAATTTCTTCATCAGAATCTCTTCTGCTCCTTTATTCATAATTTCACTTTTACTATCTTTCAGTTTTATCTAAAACAAATATTTTGCTAGAAATTCTCATTTGGTGAGAATCAAGAACCTTACAAAACATCCTGCTATTTTCTGCCCCTCTGTTAATTTTTAAGACTGAAAGATACAGGAGACAGAAAAGCAAGTGAAGATCCCTGACTTGTGTTCTATCAGCAGGAAGAATTGGATTAATTAAAATGGGAAGAAATGATCTTTACTTGATTTAACAAATATGCAAATTGTCAACCTCCTGCCAAAATATCAGCATTAATTCTTATGGAAGTTACAGAAAACCTAGACTTTACAAAAAATAAAGACTTCAGTCATTACTTAAAATCTTGTATACACCCTGAAGTCTTACTTAATATTTTTGAGAGAAAATTTGTAATGCTATTTTCCAAAAGAGGATCAACAGATGACCATAATATAAACCTAAGATATTATTAATTTATTTTAAATAATTATAAACAATTATTTGTTTCCCTTTAATAATCTCTTAAAATATCTGAAATTCAAAAGCTCTGTGGAGGAAATTTTAAAAATAATGTATCGTTAATGCCCTTGAATATCTTACGCAAAGCTGACAGATATCACTTCTCAAAATAGAGAGATGTAGGTATAGTTATATGTAGCTATATAAAGACATATAACAATAATTCCATGATAATATAAAAGCAGTTGCATTATACGATAATAAACACTAATGATATAAAGTATTAATAAAGTAAAACAGAGACAGAATTTAATGAGAATCAATTCTTGACTTAGATCCTTGAAATCCAAACTGATAGGAATTATTTTTTAAAGTATCATGAAAAAATTCAAATTTTAACAAATGTGAAACTAGAAACAAGAAGATACCACCATAGGCAAATTCTACTGAATATGTACACTTTAGCACTATAAACAGTGATTTAAAGACTTAACTCCTTTTGTCTTTTTAATTCTTAATGCACTAGGGCAAGAGTCACCAAATATAGGCCTTCAAACTTTTCACCTAGTTTTGTATATAAAGATATATTGATACACAGCCATACTCATTGATTTGAGTATTGTCTACGGTTGATTTTTCCTTAAAACTGAGGAGTAGCTGCAACAGAGCTGGTAGTTCACAAGCTTAAAATATTTACTATCTGGCCTTAAAATCTTTTGCCTACTTCTGCCCTATACAGTTACCACCTCCTTGACTTGGAAGAATCAAAGCATTACTGGGGATTGTGTGAGTGAGTGAGTGTGTGTGTGTGTGTGTGTAATAGTAAAAGAAAGAGACATGGAGAGAGAAAGGAAAGAAGTAGAGACTTCATCTATTAGAAGTATATTTTTATATTAATGAGGGGCCTTTTGATGTGAAAATTCATGTATTTGGAAGAATAGCAACAGTAGTTTAAATTATGAGAAAAAAATTATAAAGACTAGGAGCAGTGGGTCTTCCAATTTTCCTGAAAGGGAAATCTTAATAGGATTTAAAAAAAAAAAAATACTCGATTTGCTGTCATATAAAATGTCAATTCTTTCAATACATATTATGATTTTCATTTTAGATGCAAAGTCTGTATCAGGAACTTGATGGTGTAAAGAATAAATGAAAGAGGCAGAGCATTCTGGGAAAATGGCAGAGTGAGAAGTACCAGTTATCTGTACCCACACCTGGATCAAAATTGCAGTGGTGGAATCTGTCTAAGGTAACTAAACTCATGTGTACATAATGGTGTTTCAGTCAATGACAGACTGCATATATGGCAGTGGTACCATAAGGTTATAATATTGTGTTTTCACTGCATCTTTTCTTCATTTAAATATGTTTAGATGCAAAAATACTTGCCATTGTGCTACAACTACCTCCGGTATTCAGTAAAGTAACATGCTGTAGAGGTTTGTACCTTAGTAGCAATGGTTATACCATATAGCTTAGATGTATAGTAGACTATACGATTTAGCTTTGTGTAAGTACACTCCATGATGTTCTTACAATGACAAAATTGCCTAAGAATGCATTTCCTAAAATGTATCTGCTTTGTTAAGTGATATGTGACCATATTTGGAACCGTAGAGACTATCGAAGGCTTGTGATTTCCAGGGGAAGGCTTGGATGGTAAATTGTAGTAATTTTCAGTCAATTTCAGCTCTTAACACAATAACTATGGTTCCCCATCCTTCAGTACCATGGCAGGCAGCACGTTCTTGGAGCAGCTTGCACTCAACTTGCACAAGCAGGGTGGGCAAAAGCAATTCTGCCTGCCCTACCAATCTTGGGATTTGTGCTCTGATTGCTGACTGCTGTTTCTAATGATAGAGGTACAGATTAAGAAATGAGTGGCCATTGTTGTTGCACCTCCATCCATTATTCCAAGCCTCCTCATTCTAGCACAAGTCCCTTCTAGGTGAATTAGATGACTGGCGCTCTCTTTTCCCATCTTCATTTTTCTCTTTATACTTAGAGAAGAATGAAAATAAAAACACAGCATACTAAAACTTAAGGGTGCAGAGAAAGCAATACTAAAAGGGAATTTATAGCTATAAGCACATTAAAAAATAAGAAATATTTCAAATCAACAATCTGGCTTTACAACTTAAGGACCTATGAAAAGAAGAACAAACTAAAACCAAAGCTGACAGAAGCAAAGAAGTAATTTTAAAAAGAGCAGAGATAAATGAAATAGATACTGGAAAAAAAATAAAAAGAAAAATCAATGAAATAAAAAGTTATTTCTTTAAAACAATAAAAAAAAATAAACCTTTAGCTAGATGGACTAAAAAAAAAGAGAAAATTCAAATTACTAAACTCAGAAAGGAAAGTAGGGGCATTACTCCCAATTCTACAGACAGTAAAAGGGTTATAAGACAGTACTATGAAAAACTGCAAATCAACTGATTGGATAATCTAGATTTATATGGAAAAATTCCTAGAAACACAAACACTATAAAGACTAAATCACAAATAAATAGAAAATCAGAATAAAACTATTAATATTAAATAAAAGCCATAGACCTACAACTAGTAAACTAGATTAAATCAGTAAATAAAAATTCCCTGACAAATAAAGGCCATGTCCCTGGTGGCTTCTCTGGTGAATTCTACCAAACATTTAAAGAACTAATGCTAATATTTCTCTAACTTTTCCAAAAAATTGAAAAAGATGGAATACTTCCTAACTCCTTCTAGGAGGCTACTCATTAACTGGATATTAAAGCCAGACAAAGACACTACAAGGAAAGAAAACTGCAGGCCAATATTCATTATGAATATTGATACAAAATTCCTCGGCCCAGGGCGGTGGCTCAAGCCTGTAATCCCAGCACTTTGGGAGGCGAAGACGGGTGGATCACGAGGTCAGGAGATCCAGACCATCCTGGCTAACACCATGAAACCCCATCTGTACTAAAAAATACAAAAAACTAGCTGGGCGAGGTAGCGGGCACCTGTAGTCACAGCTACTTGGGAGGCTGAAGCAGGGGAATGGCGTAAAAACCTGGGAGGCGGAGCTTGCAGTGAGCTGAGATCCAGCCACCACATTCCAGCCTGGGCGACAGAGCGAGACTCCGTCTCAAAAAAAAAAAAAAAAAAAAAAAAACCTCAACAAAATACTAGCAAACTGAATTCAACAGAATATTAAAGTGATTATACACTATGAGCAAGTGAGATTTACTCTGTAATGTAAGGGTAATCCAATATTCAAAAAAAAATCAATGTAATATACTATATTAATATACTGAAGGATGGTGATCTCAATTGATGTAGAAAATACATATGACACCAAAAAAGAGCCTGCATTGCCAAGACAATCTTAAGTCAAAAGAACAAAGCTAGAGGCATCACACTACCTGACTCCAAACTATACTACAAGGCTACAGTAACCAAAACAGTGTGGTACTGGTACCAAAACAGAGATATAGACCAATGGAACAGAACAGAGTCCTCAGAAATAATACCACACATCTACAGCCATCTGATCTTTTACAAACCTGAGAAAAACAAGAAATGGGGAAAGGATTCCCTATTTAATAAGTGGTGCTGGGAAAATTGGCTAGACATAAGTAGAAAGCTGAAACTGGATCCCTTCCTTACTCCTTATATGAAAATTAATTCAAGATGGATTAGAGACTTAAATGTTAGATTTAATACCATAAAAACCCTAGAAGAAAACCTAGGTAATACCATTCAGGACATAGGCATGGGCAAGGACTTCATGTCTAAAACACAAAAAGCAACAGCAACAAAAGCCAAAATTGACAAATGGGATCTCATTAAACTAAAGAGCTTCTGCACAGCAAAAGAAACTACCATCAGAGTGAACAGGCAACCTACAGAATGGGAGGAAATTTTTGCAATCTACTCATCTGACAAAGGGCTAATATCCAGAACCTACAAAGACCTCAAACAAATTTACAAGAAAAAAACAAACAACCCCATCAAAAAGTGGGCAAAGGATATGAACAGACACTTCTTAAAAGAAGACATGCATACAGCCAACAGACACATGAAAAAATGCTTGTCATCACTGGTCATCAGAGAAATGCAAATCAAAACCACAATGAGATACCATCTCACACCAGTTAGAATGGCAATCTTTAAAAAGTCAGGAAACAACAGGTGCTGGAGAGGATGTGGAGAAATAGGAACACTTTTACACTGTTGGTGGGATTGTAAACTAGTTCAACCATTATGGAAAACAGTATGGTGATTCCTCAAGGATCTAGAACTAGAAGTACCATATGACCCAGCCATCCCATTACTGGGTATATACCCAAAGGATTATAAATCATGCTGCTATAAAGACACATGCACATGTATGTTTATTGCGGCACTATTCACAATAGCAAAGACTTGGAATCAACCCAAATGTCCACCAGTGACAGATTGGATTAAGAAAATGTGGCACATATACACCATGGAATACTATGCAGCCATAAAAAAGGATGAATTTGTGTCTTTTGTAGGGACATGGATGCAGCTGGAAACCATCATTCTCAGCAAACTATTGCAAGAACAGAAAACCAAACACCGCATGTTCTCACTCATAGTTGGGAATTGGGCAATGAGATCACTTGGACTTGGGAAGGGGAACATCACACACCAGGGTCTATTATGGGGAGGGGGGAGGGGGGAGGGATTGCACTGGAAGTTATACCTGATTTAAAGGATGAGTTGATGGGTGCTGTTGAGTTGATGGGTGCAGCACGCCAACATGGCACAAGTATACAAATGTAAGAAACCTGCACATTGTGCACATGTACCCTAGAACTTAAAGTATAATAATAAAAAAAAAAAAAAGAAAAGGCATATGACAAAATTCATGACCTTTTTTTTTTTTTTTTTTTTATAACAGCAAAGGAGTTTTTTAGTGGTGAAAGCACTTAATAAACTAGAAATAGCAAAAATTTCTCCAACATAAAAGGGCCAGATAAAAGCAGCAGCAGCAACAACAACAACAACAACAACAACAAAAACACCCACAGTGAACATCACACTCAGTGGTTACAGACTAAAAACTTATTCTCTAGCCTCAGGAACAAGAAAAGGATGCCAATTTTCTCTACTTCTATTCAACATAATACTGGAAGTTCTAGCCAGAGCAATTAGTCAAGGAAAAAAAAAGGTGGGGGGCATCTGAATTGGAAATGAATCAATAACCGCCATGTGAAATAGCAAATTTAGACCCTTACCTAATATCATACACAAAAATTAGTTTACAATGTATCAAAGACCTATTATAAGCCTGAAACTAAAAACTCTTAGAAGAAAACATAGGGCAAATAGTTTATGACATTGGATTGGACAATAATTTCAGAATATAATACCAAAGGCACAGGTGACAAAAAAAAGAGCTAGACAAACAGAACTTCGTTAACATTTTAAATTTTGTGCATCAAAAGACACTATCCACAGAGTAAAAAGGCAATGCACAAATTGGGAGAAAATATTTCAAAATTATATAAATCTAGGAGATTAATATCCAGAATACATAAAGAACTCCTAACTGAACAACAAACCCAAGCCAATTCAATAATGAGAAATGGATGTGAGCAGCCGTTTCTCTAAAGAAGATACACAAATGAGTACAAATGGCCAACAAACACACTAAAAGACGTTCAACATTAGTAAAATGCAAAGCAAAACTACATTGAGGTATCACCTCACACACATAGGATAGATACTATCAAAAACATAAAATAACAAGTGTTGGTGAGGATATGGAGTAATTGTAACCTTTGCACATTGTTGGTAGAAATGAAACATGATACAGCCACTGTAGAAAGAGTATGGTGGTTACTCAAAAAATTAAAAATAAAATTATCCTATGGTCCAATAATTCTACTTCTGGATATATGCCCCAAAGGATTGAAACCAGCATCCCAATGATATATTTTTATCCTCATATCAATAGCAGCATGATTTACAATAATTAAAACATGGAAGCAGCTCAAAGGTTAATCACTGAATAAATAAGAAAATGTGATAGATACATACAATGGAAAATTAATCAGTGTTAATGAGAAGGAAATTCTAACATACACTACAACATGGAAGACACTTGAGAGCATTATGCTAAGTGAAATAAGCCAGGCACACACACGCATACACAAAAATGAATACTGTTTTCTTCCACTTCTATAAGGTATGTACAGTATTCAAAATCATAGAGACAGAAAGTAGAATGGTAGATTCCAAGAGTTGGGAGGAGGGGCAAATGAGGAGTTATTGTTTAATGAATATAGACTTTTAATTTTACAAGATGAAGATATCTGGAGATAGATGGTAGTAATGGCTGCTCCTTATAAATGTATTTATTATCACTGAGCTATATAATTAAAAAGGTTAAGATAGTACAATTTATGTTATATGTATTAAACCACAATATTGAAAATGGTGGAAAAATGAAAGAACATCGCTTTCCTCGAAGCATGTGCAGTAATGGGGCTGAGGGGGATACAAGGTAAATGTACCTTTACTCTTGAATAACTTGTGCTCAGCATGTACATCTACACGTCATCTGACACCCTGGCCATTCAGTAACTAGACTATATATCCTGTGTAACAGTAACTATATATCCTGTATAATAATGTTGTCCTTACTCCTTTCTTAACTAATCATTACCCTAGTCATATTCTAGAATCCTTCATTGCCAGAAAATCCACCACTTCCAAAATCTTAATCTCCAATATCACAGCCTAACCTACACTTTTCATTTTTCTATTTATTTCCTCTACATTATCATTCTGGCCGTTTTTAATCCTATCAGATTTCCAATCCTTCTATTGTATTGCTTGACTGCATGTCCTCATGTCCTGTATTTCCTCGTTTCTCCAAGAATGATTTCCAGGACCCATGACTATCTGATCAAATTAGTAATGCATGTTACAAAGCCTTAGGCAAACAAAACATTTTTATCAGGCACAATATTCTAACGGCTTGGAACATATCTCCCAGGAGCTGACCAAGGCCTATTCTGAAGTCAAGGCTTCATTTGTAACGCGCAGGGTTTGAGCAACACTAACCTGCGTGTTATTTCCCTCCTGCACATGTTTTTATGGAAAACTGCTCAAAAATTATCTATCCTTTATGTACAATTCTTTTTACTAGTATTCCAATGTGATTTAGAGTAGTAGAGAATGTTCAAAAGTTAAAACAAATAATAAAACCTTTTATTACATGGAGCAGCATAAGAAAAGCACATGGCAGTATGCGAAACTCAGATTGAATTAGTGTAGTAATAGAAAACAAATAAAATTTGAAGCTAAGAGGTAAAACTGAGCAATCATTTAACCTCAAATCAAGTTTGATATGCCCTCTTCAATTTCTAAATATAGAGATGAGGGAAAATCAGGGTTTTTTTTAAACAAAAAAACACCAAAACTAAAACTGAAAACATTGCCGAGAGGACCTGCGACCATGTGGTATTCATGTTTGTCCGTGGGCTCTGATTCGCTTGAGACAGTCTAAGTCTACAGTTGTTTTTTACCCACAATTATTAATATTGTCCCTTTTCACTCTGGTTTAGTTGATAAATTATATGGCCATTGGAAGCTGCAATATTTGTGGAGAAATCAGTTCCTGTGAGGCAGAGAAAGTGCTTCATGAGAAACAGGAGACTGGATCCAGGCTCACTTCTTAACCTTAAGCACTCAGGGAGGACTTTCCCCGTTGTGAAAGAAGTCTGGAAAAAAAGTTGAAGTTGTTGTTGACAGTTTCTTAAGGTATAGCTTACAGCAAAAAATGATTTAGACGGGTGAAAAAATGCATATAGAATCTAGGGAGGGAGCAGAAACAAAACAAACTGTCTAATGAGATCATACGCAGCTCTGAGATATTCCCCAACCGATTCATGTCGGAATGTGGAAGAAAGGCAAGGGCAGCCAACATCAAAACCACAAAATTTCAAAAAGTGAAAATGAATCTTTTTCTGCAAAATGAGATTGTAAATCAAAATTTCATAATAAATGGAGCAAAATAATAAAAGATATCTAATGTTAAGATGTATAAAACTATGACAAACGAAAACTCATTATAAACTGTTAAGATCGAATCACCACTCTGTGGCCTACAGCATGTAGTTAGTGCCACATGATGTTCCTAGAGAGTCATCAGCAACATAAAGCAGTAAACCCATGGTTAAATGGATCTGGAAAATTATATTAAATGGATTTTCAACACCGTCCTTTTACTTTCCACTTTATAATAGCCTAATATTTATGGTGTATTTCATAATAAAAATAGATTTATGTATTATATGGCATGAAACACATTGCCCCAGCAGTTTTTAGCTTAAAACAACAAATATTTATTATGATAGAGTGCTAGGAATCAAGGCATAGCATGGTTTTATGGCTCCGAGTCATGGCTGCTGTCTAGCTGTTGATGGACAGACACATATATTTGGTTTTGTGCTTTTATGTTAATCCATAGGTTCTTATGTTGTCTGAGAATCTGAGCTGATACCAAGACTGACAAATTATAATTTTTGCCAGCAATTGTTTGAAAAATTTAATCTTTCATTTAAATTACATTATTTTTTTTACCCCCAAACTTCATTAAATACCACGGAATACCATACAATTTTTATTCGGAGATACTTCTGAGATTTTTTTTCTTATACATTCATACCTATAATAAAGTTTAATTTTTTGGCAAAGTAAAAGTTTATCAACAATACCTAATAATAACATAAAACAATTATAACAATATACTGTATATGATCTCACGGACAGAAGATTTGTTATTATTGTAGATCTGAAAATAAAATTCCTTTGATTTACATTGGCAAAGGGATGATTCATGTCCTAGGTGGTATGGTGCAGTGCAGTGCAAGAGTTCATCTCACTACTCAGAATGGCATACAATGTAAAACTTATCAATTCTTTATTTCTGAGATTTCCACTTAATATTTTCATACTGTGGTTTACTATGGGTAAACAAAGCTGTAGAAAGTGAAATCGCAGGTAAGTGGGGGGACTACAGTTCATTCTGGAGCATAATTATTATAGGTGCTTTAAGTTCAATACTGTGTTAATCTGTTTTGCATTGCTATAAAGGAATGCCTGAGGCTGAGTAATATATGAAGAAAACAAATGTATTTAGCTCATGTTTCTGCAGGTTATACAAGCATGGCACTGGCTTCTTCTTCTGGTGGGGCCTCAGGAAGCTTTTCCTCAAGTCAGAAGGCCAAGAGGGAGGAGGTATGTTACATGGCAAGAGAGGGAGTGGGAGTAGAGATGTCTCAGACTCTTCAACGACCAGAGCTTCTGTGTTTTCATTACTGAGGAGGGCACCAAGCATTCATGGGGGATCCTCTCCCATGACCAAAACACCTCCCCTCAGACCCCGTCGCCAACACTGGGGATCACATTTCAGTATAAGATTTGGGGGGGGATAAATACCCAAACTATCTCAAGCATCATCGTCAGTAACGGTCAGTTTTGATTGATCGACATTTCAAAAATGTAAACGTGTATCATTTACTTTTTCCTGTTTCTTTTTATGTCTAAATTTGCATTCTATTCTGCACATTATACATGATGTGCTATCGTAGAGGCTTTTGATCCTGTTATGTTCCTCTGAAGAAATTTTGTTTGTTGTTTTATTTGGTGCCAATCTTTTGTTTGTTTGTTTGTTTGTTTTAGCAGACAGTTAACTTGGGTTATTTCAAACTCCAAAGTATTTTTTTCTGTGATGTGAATGTCAGATGAAATCTCCATTCAATGTTATTGGTCCTATATGAGATACCTTGGCCAAATCCTAAATGTTTTCCAAAAGTTGATGTTTAAAATCATTATTTTACAGGTCATAGCTGTTATCTGAGGAAGTTTGTCCCATACGAACAAATATGTCATTACAAGAAATAATGTAACTTAAAAAAATTGGATCCTTGGTATACTTTACTTTCAAATAGTTTTGGAAGTAGTACAGATAAATAATAGCAATAATTGCTTATTTTCTTGACATATCATTTTGTAATATTGTGTAAAACTTTAAAATTAATCATTTATTAGAATTTAAGCTCCATGAATGATAATACTGTTGTCAGTACTCTATTTCCAGTGCTTGGAATACGAAATAAATGTGCTTTTGAATGAATAAGTGATTTAATAAACTCCTATTTTTATGTGGTTTTGTATTTGATCTATAATCTACAAAGCATTGAAAAAGTGAGTTTATATTTGGCTAATAGATATCAATTTTAATATTTTAGGACTTTTATTACAAATCTAAATATGATACTGTCTGTTTTAGAAAATGATAATCAGTAATAACTAGAAGTTACCCATTATTATATAATTTTCAGTTTATTTTTATAAGTATTCCTATTTAATTATTTTCTTTCACGTTAAGATTTTAAACTTTTTAATCTCAATTATCTAGTAGTTGGGATCAATGTCACTCTACACTATTGTATGTCTGAAGGAAATATGGAAAAATTAACATGGTAACATTGCTGATTGTCTCAGAATATTGGGAAAAAAATATAAATGCCAAAACATTGCGGATTTTAGGGGCATCCACCTTTCCTTCACATATGATAAAACAAAGTTCCTTGGAGATTTGACCTCTCATTAATATACAGCTACGTAGCTTGCACAAGATATACTATCAAAATAAGCGAGCTTCAACTACATTTGTAGAAAACACTTTATTTAGAAAGACATTTTATGTAAAAAAAATTTTTTAATGACCATAACAGAATCATGGAATATAATTTATTTATTATATAGAGAGACTAAAATTCAACATCTGAGGGTATTTTTATTCATATGGTGTGAAACTCTAAGACTAATATTGTGTTAAGCTTATTAAGTTGAAATCTTGGTTTTAAGAAAGAGAAAGAAACTAGAGCACAAATAAAGATTTTGCATTGCTGGAATTTGAGCTCTATCTTTAATCCACTGGAAAGTGTGTTTTTTGTAACTCCCTGAAACTGCCTTGAGAAAAAGAAAATTGTCAGTAGCCAGGACTCACAGTTTTTTTCAATGATAACATCACTTCATCCAGATGATCAAAAAATATAAAAAGATAAATAATGAATGACAAGAGTAAAACAAATGTTTAATGGAGTAATTAAGTATTTTTAAATAGTCTCTCATATGTTTGTTCCTACAGTACTTTTCTGTCACTGCTTCTTGATCTTAAATAATTATGAAGACATTTATTTAAGTGGTAGGCAGAATAATGAGAATAATGTGCCTCCAGTGAGGTCCACAGTCGAATCCCTCGAACCTATGAATATTTTACCGTGTATGCCAAGGGGAATTAATGTTGCAGATATAATTAAGATTACTAATATGGTTAAGAAAGCATGATTATCCTAAATTATGCACATGGACCTAATGTTATGACAGAGATCCTTAAGAGGGAGGGGAGGGAAGGTTTATATAATGTGAGAAAGAAAGGCTCACCATTACATTATCTGAAGCTGGCAGAAGGGGGTCATGAGGAAGTGAATGTGGTTAGTGTCAAGAAATAGTAAAGAGCCAGGAAACAAATTATCTTCAGAGCCTCCAGAAAGGAAATGTAATATTGCATTTCCACTTATCAAAAACAGTCCTGAAAATGACCTGATACATTTTATGTGATCTACAATGTGGTAGAAACATCTGCATATTACATAATACGTGGGTAGCTAAACACAAAGCCTTCAATATATCACTGAATAAAAGCCATACAGTGAAAGGGGAATTTTAGGTTCAGACCAGTGGGAAAGCATTGGGAGAATAATCAATGATTTTTCTCACACCCTCTGTCTCCCAATAGAAAATTACTACTCATTCTTCAAGTTTTACTATTAAAAATATATTTATAGTTGTCTTTTTTGGTACCCTAAAAATTGCAAAGTATTGATACTATCCTGTTGGCTTTATTGTAAGTAATTCAGATCTTTTGTGTAATCTAAGAAAGTATCAATTTTGATTTAAGGAATAAGTAAACATTATAACTAGATTGTGTCCTCCTTGTGGATAAAGTTGCTAATGAGCTGTTTACTCTGGAAACATCCTTGATATGCATTGCTAAATCTTACAGCACTTTCATCTTCGAAATGTACTATTTTCTACCCCTTTTTAGGCTAAATTGCATGGATTAATGCCAAGTGAAATCACTGAACTTTACATTAAAATGTTTTGAAGTATTACATTTCCTTTCATATTTATTTATCATTTAAAAGCGTGAAGAATATTCTCACTTAACTATTATCCCAGTGGGAAGAAGTGCTTCCAAGAAACCAGTGCGTCACCAAACATAATAAAATCAAGAGAATTACTTTAAAGGCATAAACTTTAAAAAATACTTGTAAAATGCATTAACAAACATGTTATTCGATATCTGAAAAAGCATTTCATCTTTAAACAGCATATTTGTAAGATATTATTACAAACAAATTCTATATTATAAGACTGCATGTATTTGTGCAATACAAGCCAGTGGTCTCAGCCATATATAGAAGAACATGCATTATTTGCATTAGCCAATCTCTGAAACAACCCTTATCCACAATAAGTGCAAGTGACTATCCTTGAGCTCACAGTACATTATCTTATTTACTGCAGGTTTATAAATATGTTGATAGAGGTTAGATTACATCTTTCTTTTTTATGTCTTTTTGTCAAATCCTGACTATTCTTAGCCTTTTACATTTTCATATAAGTTTTGAAAGTTGATGCTACTTTCAAAAATATTTGGGATTTTAATTGAGATTGCAGTGAATCTAAGATCCCTACTAGGTTTGTCTTATTTGTTTTGAGTTGTTATTTTCAGAGTCTTCTGATCGTTACTTTTTATGTATTTTGCTCAGAGTATTAGTTGCAACTAGCAGGAGGAATAGATTAGAATGCATGTATTCCATCTTGTCTGGATCCAGAGGTACTCTTAGTTAATATTTTAAAATATCGCTATGGAAAAAGTCTTCCACAGAAAGACATAGCCTATGCATGAATAACTAGTCATGTAACTTCATTACATTTCATTTAAAGGAATGAATTAAAATTCATTTCTTTAAAAATATATGGCAAAGTTTACATAAGCAAATGAAAGAATAAATGATAAAGTAGAATCATTTAACTAACATATTTAGCAAACAATAACAATCTCTAATATGCAAGGGAACTTTTAAATCAATCAATCAATCAATATAAACATGATTTGAAAATAGAACAAACTTTATTTAAAAAAATAGATAAGATTAATAATATTACCAAAATATAAGTCATACTCAAAGCAAAATAAAGCATTAATGAGACACAATTTGTCACTTATAAGATTGGCTGATAATGAAATATTTTATAACATTCAATACTAGAAAATAAGTTGGGAAATGATTACATTCATAGAGTATTAGTAAATTTAAAAAACTATTGAGGACATTTACAGTGGGCAATTTGAACTATTTTGAATTTTAGGTATTTTTTAAGCCAGTGATTCTACCTATAGGAATTTATCTTACAGATATTTACATACATGTGGAAATGAAATGGATAATGTGGTGCACAGTAGAATTATTTGTAATAAAACACAGCTAATAATATTCACATCCATAAATAAACAAATATTTTGTTATTTATGACATATCTCCTCTTTATAGAAAATCTGTGAAGGTAGAAAAAGTATTCTGTCATGTTTACAACTATATTTGCAGTGCTGAGCATAAAGTAGTATATACTTATTGAATAAATGAAGAAGCAACTGATAAGGAAGGTACAAACCATCATATAACCATAAAAAAATCATGCAATCATTTAAAAAAAGGTAGATATAAGTCCACAAGATAATATAGCATAAAATTTTCAAGCTGAAGAAGAAAATTATATATCCCATTCTAAATCAGAAAACATATTGACAAACATGAAGGTATTTATATATCATAAGATGTTGTATATTAATACGACCAAATTTTTGATAATGAATACCCCTAAAGATGGTTGAGGTGGTATTAGGAGGTTTTCTCTTTACCGTGTATTTTTATGTAGTTTGAAGATTGTACATTCAGTATTATTAACATTAGTTGTAATAATGAATCTTTGAGTGATTCGAGCTAAATTCTTTCTGCTATGCCCATCACTTTGCATAGACAACCTAAAGAGTGACTCTTGTTTGCCACCATATACATAGATACAATCAAATCTCAGGCTGGGGGTGGTAGCTCATGCCTATAATCGCAGTACTTTGGGAGGCAAAGATGGGTGGATTGCTTGAGCTCGGGAGTTAGAAACCAGCCTGGGCAACATGGTGAAACACTGTCTCTACAAAAACTACAAATTTATCAGGGTGTGCTGGCATGTCCCTATAGTCCCAGCTTCTCAGGAGGCTGAGGTACAAGGATTGCTTGAGCCTAGGAGGTCAGTGCTGCAGTGAGCCATGATCCCTCCACCGCACTCCAGCCTGGGTGGCACAATGAGATCCTGTCTCAAAAAAAAATAAAAATAAATAAAAATAAAAATAAAAAATAAATAAATAAAAAAGAAAGGAACAAAGAGAAGAAAATCTCTCACCTTTATGTTTTCTGGACTGTTACAATCTTATTTTTAAAAGAGTCAATCACTTCTACCAGAATGTTTTAAAAGCTGAGTTCCATCATCCCTAAGGAGAAGCAGTTTCAGAATAAATATATCTATTAGTCTACATAAAATGACTCTAGAAATATATTTCTCCTTATTTTATATTGTTAGTTCACAATAAGCCAAACAAATTAAATGAAATCATTTTAAACCTGTGGCAACATCAAGGAAAGTTAAATAAATCGGTTGGTATTACATGAAAACATAAAATAAGCCTTTTTAAATTTCCAACTCCAGGGCTCCAGAGTGTATCTTTAAGTTGCCCTGACTGAGGATATATCGAGTACGCAATTGAACACACTGAGATTGAATGCACAATTGCTCTCTTATTATGCAGTAATAGCTACATCAAAACCAGCAGGATGTTATATCACATCACCAAGTGGAGGAGAAACCCAGCCAGGTATTCAAGTACAATAAAAAAGAAAGGATTTGTTGCCACAGCAAGGTTTGATTCCTAAAAGTAATGACTTACAAACTGAGCTGCCTATAATGTCTCATCTACTTATTTTTAAGAATAAAAATCTATAATGTCAACATGTCCCAATTAACAACAAAGAAGAGAGATGAGTTAAAACTTGCTTAGAAAGAACATGTGACTTTTAAAATAAAATGATGACCTTTAGAATGCATGAATATAAAGCTATAAAGTGATTAATATAATCACTAGAAAATTCTCATGCTAATTATCTTTACGTCTTTTTATTAATAAGAAGCAAAGAAGTGTCATCAGGATATGTAGGACATTTTTGTTTCATTTTAAAAGCTCTTTTATCTCAAATTAAGCTCTACTGTAACTAGAATAGTGGTAATACCCACAGTGAACATTGATTTCAACATAAATTGTGTAACGCAATGCCTATCATGATCAATAAATACCTGTTAAATGAGCGAAAGTATTACATATGTATTAAGCTGTGTTTTTCATTGTTGAATACAAGTTAAAGATCTTTTTTCTACTGTTCTAAAGCCTCTCTTAAATGAAGAAAGTACATTCTAATGGCTGCTGTGGTTTGCCTCCCAGATTTGCCTAAGCACTTACACTCCAGCTGCTAGAAATGCAGGGTGCTAAGAGCTCACAACTGAGTCCCACCTTGAAATCACCAGTGATTGAAAGACATTGCCTGGCCCCAAATTAGATAACTTCTCAGAGGCTGCCTGCGTCCAATACTTGTCACTGTGGATGTCCAAAACCCAACTCCCTTGGCTTAGTTTAAAACAACTGAGAAGAGACATTCCAGCTCCTGAGGCCTCAGTTTGTAACACATCACAGGTCAGCTTCTTCTCCTTCCATCATCCCCTCGCAGGTGTTCTTTCCAAAAGCACACACAAATTAAAATCCTGCACACACATTTTACACCCAGAGCTTATTTTCTGCAGAATCTAAACTCAAAGAGTTGGTCAAAGGTGGTCTGAGGAAGCATACTGTAAATGAGATTTGGAGGTGGACAACCGTCCCGCCTGCAAACACGGAGCAATCGTCACCCTCGCTCCACTCTCAGTGGAGTATGATAATATCTGGCATGTGGTAGAAGCACAGATGTTAAATCTGTAGAAACGTTGAACTGGAAGAAAACACTGGCTGAACAAATGCCCTAGCAGATATAACTCAGGCATATGGAAGGTGTTGAGAAAGTCGTAATTATAAGGACAATGGAATCAGATAGGGTGTTGAGGAGTGCGACTGACGCCCTAGAGAAAAACCCCGAAGGTCTCCTTGGCAACATATAAAAAGAAACGAATTTACTGCAGCTGCAGAGAAAAAAAAATCTGAAGATCCACTTTATATAGGAAGAGAAAATCACAACCCTGGTGATTTTTTTTTCCAAGGTTAAGGCCCTGATGAAAAGGGGTAGGACCTGGAATTTTCTGATGGACACATGAGAGTTAATGCACTGATAATCTCAAAAGCCTAGATACCCTGAAATTCTTGAGTTTGAAGAAGTGGTCCTTTCCTCTCTGTTGAAAGCTAGCAAGGATTCTGCCTTGGAAGGTAACTCATGGCCACTGCCTCCGGGATTCATTCTACTTCTTCTGAGTGCCAGAGCAATGACTAGTTTTAACTCATAACAGAGCCGTGCTGGGACTGCTCAGAAAGGAAAGGGCCTATACCCCATAGTAACTCCAGTATTAGTCAACATGTACTACAGAGCATAAGCTGAGAGAAGATGTGAAGGACTGGATCCTGAAATTCCTCAGTTCAAGTTGGGAGACATAAAACTGCATAAGGGAGAGTTCGTCTCTTTAGGAGCTATAGATATAGAAACTAATTGTAAGAGCACACTCCCATAAAGATGCAAATAAGCTGCATTTAGAGGCTTAGAATGTACCCTGAAAGCTGGTGCAAAAAAGATTCTAGGATGGCTCTTGGAAGATAACAGAGGGCCATGGCCGACACTAAGTGAAGTAAAAATTCCAGAACTGCCATAGTGAAAAGGACCAACGGGTTTATAATAGTGGGCATGTAAGAGCAGATATACTATGGCATATATATATAGATATAGAGATATATCTCTATATCTATCTCAGGCGTATGGAACGTGTTGGGAAAGTTATAATTATAAGAACAATGGAATAAGATAGGGTGTTGAAGAGTGCAATTGATGCCCTGGAGAAAAATAAAACAGTGAAGATCTCCTTGGCAATATATATACATTAAGCTGTGTTTTTCATGTTGAATACAAGTTAAAGATCTTTTTTCTGTTGTTCTAAAGCCCCTCTTAAATGAAGAAAGTACATTGTAATGGCTGCTGTGGTATATGTATGTGTGTGTATATATATGTGTGTGTGTGTTTGTGTATATATATATAGAGAGAGAGTTTCTAGTGAAAGATTAGATATACTCAGTATACAGTACACATGTATAATATACATTTCTATGTGGTGGCTGTCTTCATGGTCAGATTTGGTTGCATTTGTATCTACGCCACCTAACAGCAATAGAGATAATAGAATCCCAAGTAGAAGTATCACATAAACTTCTTAATTAAAAGTGGGTAGAATTAAATAAATGAGGATTAAGTTTGCAATGGCAACTAGACGGCTAGACCACAGAGAACTATGAAGATATTTAACAGAGAGGATGGCCTTGTTGGCAGTAAGGTAAATACGCATTGAGCAAGAGTACTGATCTATCTGGACAATGAAAATGAAAGCAAGAAGAATGATCAGGAGGCTAAAGAAGTTTCAAAATTATTGCCTAGTTCCCAGATCTTAGCTACTTCTCAGACCTAGAACCCAATGACTGAAGGCAAAGCAGGCCCCTAGGAGGAAGGAGACTGCAACACCATGACAAATTTGTTCAGCAATGATTCCTCCAGTCTTTCTTGAAGAATCCAACAGTCATTTCTGAATATTAGCACAATGAGAATAGGGTGACATTCAGGCACTGTGAGAACTTCTGGAAACAGTCATGAATTGACACTGATTTCCAGAGATCTAGTGTATCATTATGGCCTCTATGCTAGGGAAGTACAAAAGAGACACAAGGAATAGGCAGAATTCTAGGCCCAGGTCCAGGCTGCAGTGGGTCTGCTGGGTGTACCAACATTCCATGGACCTTTCTCTAGTCACCTACTGTGTAATTGCAATGGGCATATACCATATATTGGACATTGGTTCCTTGGCTTGTAGGGGGATTAGCTTATCAGTGAAAAAGAGTAAGTAGGAGCTTTTGAAACTCCACCCAATCAACCAAGAAAGCAAACCAAAATACTACCATATCTAAGTGGGAATGGTAGAGAACGGCACCACTCTTAAATACCTGAACAACATAAGTGTTATCTCCATAATATTCCCATTTATTTTAGTAACATGGTTTTCCAAAAGTGCAACAGATACTGGAGGATGAAAGTGAATTAGAGCAAATCCAAGGAAGCTTAAGCTTCATTTTCAGCTGCTGTACCAGATATGTTGTCCTATCTGGAGATGATTCTTATGGCCTCGGGTACATGGTATGTGATCTTTGGTTTTGCCAGTGTATTCTATTCACCCGGAAACATAAATCTCCTGATAGTACTCCAGTGCTTGAGGAGACCAATCACTTATTGGTGACCAGTTCATTCTATGGAATAGCAACTCACTTAGATAAGAACAGACACATATTCTGGATATAAATTTGCCTTTCTTTCCTGCCTGTAGGGCCTCAACTGCAACCTCTAGCTGAGAGTTGACAGAGTTGTTTTCTACTGATACAAATCACACACTGCATTGTGTCAAAACAAAGCCTCCACTTTATAGCAAGTCTGCTGAGGAAGTGGGCAATTGACCATGCGATCTTCTGGTCCTATAGCATAACACGCTATTCAGACACCGCCAGCCAGATAGAGCAACAGAACAGCCTGTTGAAGTCCCCGCTAGAACAAAAATTCGGATGCAGAGATTTGTGAAAATGGGTTGACATTCTCTAGGCTACAGTGTACATTGTAAATCAGAGGTTAGCAAACTTTGGCCCACATGCCAAATCCAGCTTTGCACTCTGTTTTTGTAAGTAAGATGTTGTTGGAACATTGACATACTCATGCCTTTACATACTTCCTTCAGCTGCTTTGCCACAGTAGAGGCGAGTGGCTATGGCAGAGGCCATATGTACAAAAAACCCTAAAAATATTATCTACTACTTTAAGAAGAACCAAACTCCTTGCTGCTCCCTGCTATAAATCATGAATCTTTATACGGTGAAATCTCCAACTGATAGAATACGAGTCTGAGAACTAAGGTGTGGAAGTAGATATGGTCCTCCTTACCTTCAGTGTAGGAAGAATTCTAAAATTTGCCTCACCATTGTATAATAGTTTCTCCTTGTGTGTGGGCAGAATCTGTAAGTATAAAAATATAGTCATTGGCATGATTAGGTTACGGTATATGGACCAGCTGACTTTAAGAAAGCGAGATTTACCTTGGTGAGTCTGCTCTAACCAGGTGAGCTCTTAAATGCAATGATGCTCTTCCTGAAGAAGAAACTCAATATGAGGGAGATTCCACAGTCCAGAAATTCTCTGCTTCTGTCTTTGCAAAGCAGCAAGAAACCTGAGTAGTCTCTAGGAGTAGAGAGTGACACAGAGCTGAAAGCCAGCAAGGAAAAGAGGATTTCAGCACTTTCATCACAATTCTGCAAATAACTTGAATAAACTCAAAAGAGAATCCTGAGCCTCAAACAAGAGAGAAGCTCCGGATGACACCTTGATTTCAACTGTTTGAGATCTGAGCAGAGATGGCCTACAGCAACTAGGAGATAATAAATGGGGGTTATTTTAAGCTGCTAAATTTGTGATAATTTTTATGTAGCAATAGAAACTCATACACAACCACTGTTGGTGCTTCATTTCCCTTTTAACCTGATATCTGAGTGTTTAGGGTAGACTTCTTCAACTGTGGGAAGCAGCAAGATTTCCACAAAAGTTTAAGCTGTAGATGCCAGGAAATTGACATGAAAGGAGTCACCATTGATAATTTTCCATGAGAAAAAGGACTCTTACTTTACCATAAGCATTGGGAAGAACATACTGGGTTTCAAGTACACTTGGGTATCTCTGGTACTCCTTTGCCCAATCTTGTTGGCAAATGGGCTGGTATAGCAGCTATGACTTGGTAAGTATAGAGAGGCCAAAGATGTAGACCCTTAAGATCCAGAATTTCTAACCAAGGTTGAAGGATGTATAGAGTAGATACTGCAGCTACAGGGACTATAGTTTATCCTACTAACCAACCATTTTTTTTTTTTTTTTTAAAGAGACAGAGTCCTTACTCTGTCGCCCAGGGTGGAGCACAGTGGCAAGTGGCATGATCATAGCTCACTGAAGCCTCAAATTCCTGGGCTCAAATGATCCTCCTTCCTCAGTCTCCTGAGGAATAGACAAGACTACAGACACACATCATCTTGCCTGGCTAATTTTTTAGTAGAGATGAGTTCTTGCTATGTTGCCCAGACTGGTCTCCAACTCCTGGGTTCAAGCGATCCTCCCACCTTAGCCTCCCAAAGTGCTGCATTTATAGACATGAACAACCACACTCAGGCTCTTTTTCAGTCTTCTTCAGGAAATGAAAACAGATTCCAGAAATTCTTTCAAGGTAGGATAAAATTATTATACTAAAATAGATCTGAGTAGCACAAGTGATGAATTGCAGTAGATGACATAGGGTGCCACACAGATATCATGTTTTGAACTGAGGCACTTGCTTCTTGGAGTGTTGGCTGCAGACATTTTACACATGAACCTTTCCCTTGGGATAGCCTGCATCCTACAACTGGTGAATGCAGAGGTCCAAATTCCTGTTCCTCTGGCCCTAGTTGGGGATAACACTTAAGAGCTATAGCAGCTCCAGAGCTCTTCAGAGGATCAGCTAAGGCTTCTGCTGTGACTGCAGCTGAGTCCCACATCTACTTATGCCAAGCTTGTTCCAATCACTCCCTCACAGGTATTGTTCCCAAGGGAACTACCCAATAAATTTTTGACATGACACACAAATCTCCATGCAGAGGCTGGGGAGCTCACTATGAGACACATATTATCTGAAGATATTTTCTGCAGATACCCAGTCATTAGCATGCGTTTGTCTCTTAAAAACCTTGTCTCAAGAAGATGCACAAACAGAGCTTAGAAACTGAAGGGAAACATTTGCAAGTTTGAATCACTGAGGCCCATGAAAAAATATTGCTAGCTGTTTCTGATTTCTCACATTGGAGAAAGAAAACAGAGATATGCAATACACTATGGTCTGAATGTGTCCCTGGAATTCATGTGTTAGAAACTGAATCTCCAATGCAACACTGCTGGAGGGTGAGGCCTAGGGGGAGGTGTATAATGCCATTAGAGAAGGGTCTGTGAGTGTGGGGTTAGCTCTCTTGAGCTCTTGCTCTTCTGTCTTCTGCCGTGTGAAGAAGGCCTTCACCAGATGCTGGTAACTTGATCTTGGACTTCCCGGCCTCCAAAACGATGCGTAGATACATTTATGTTCCTTTTAAATTACCCATTCTCAGGTGTTCTGTTACTGTAGAATAACTGTCCTAAGGCAGAGTAGGACAAGAATGTAAATGCAATACTTGGAATGGTAAACAAAGGATGTCAAGTTAAATAAAAGCAACAGCAGAATGAATAGACCAGAATGTGAAGTGTTTTTTCTTTAATGTTGTCTTGATAGAGGTGACAAAAAAGAAATCAGAGCATTTTTTAGAATAAAGATGACCAAAGTAATTAGGTAATATGTGTATTTGTTTCAGCACAAATAAGTGATATATACAAGAATGATTTTTGAAGTATACCAAATACTAGTACCCATAGCTAGCTGTATCAAATTCTATGAATTTGCCTTGATTGCTTCAATTTTTTTTTAAGTAATAGACTTTAATTTTTAGAGGAGTTTTAGGATTACAGGAAAATTGAACAGAAGTAGAGTTTCCATGTACCCTCTGAACCCCAAATAGTTTATTTTAGCAACATCTTTCATTAGTGTGGTACATTTGTTACAACTGATAAACCAATATTAATATACGATAATTAAGTCCATAGTTTACATCAGGATTCACTCTTTGTGATAGGCAGTTCTGTGCATTTTGACGAATGTAAAAACGTCATAAATCCATCATTACAGCATCAAACAGAATAGTTTCACTGCCCTAAAGATCCCCTTGCTCCACCTATTCCATCTTCCTTTTCTTCTGCTGAATCCCTAGTAATGACTAATCATTTTATCCTCTCCATACTTTTACCTTTTCCAGAATGTTATTGTTTGATATATATGTAGTAGAACTTCTTCTGCTACTACACACACTCACAACACAATACTTCTGACAACAGATGTGTGGGGAGTTTTCCCCACATACCAGGTAACTCTCCAGCAGCCATCAGCTCAGTGTCCTATAAGTTAACTGAATTCTGATACTACTTACCTGGAGATACTGTCAAATCTTACAGGCTGAGGACTCAGTCTTATAAGACTGCCTCCCATTTCATTTTTCAGTTGTAAGTAGTAGGCTGTTAGCTATACTTTTGACCCGCTGGCTATAAATCAGGGTTCCCACGACCCCCTCCTAGGGTTCCATTAATTTGCTAGAGAGGCTCACAGAACTCAGCGAAGCACTTCTCTTAGTTTACAGGTTTGTTACTAAAGAATGTAATTAAGAATACAGATGAAGAGCCAGAGGGAGAGATACGTAGGACAAGGTCTGGAAGGGCTCTGCGTGCAGGAGCTTCTGTCCTTTGTGGAGCTGGAGTGCGCCACTCTCCTGACAGGTAGGTGCATTCACCAAACAGGAAGCTCCTCAAATTCTCTAGTTCGGGGATTTTTGTGGAAGCGTTATCAGTAGATGTGACTAATTATTCACTGTATTTCTAGTCCCCTCTCCCCTCTCTGGAGAATTGGGTTTCCAAGGCTGAAAGCTTCAAGATTCTACTCATGGCTTGATTTTTCTGGTGACCAGCCCCTATCCAGGAACCCACCAAGAGTAGCCTCATTAGAAGAGAAGGTGCTCCTATCACTCAGGAAATTACAAAGGTCTTACTTAGGAGCTCTGTCTCAGGAACTAGGAAAGTAACCTAATACTGGGGAACAAAATATTCTTCTAGCATTCCTATTGCTCAGGAGATTACAGAGATTTTAGTAGTTCTGTGCCAGGAACCAGGGGCAGAGACAAATATATTAATATATATATTCCTTATATTTCATAGTCATAATACTTATATTTCACAGTATTTGGGATCATACAGTATGTATTTTTTTCAGAATGACTGACTACTTAGCAATATTCACTTAAGATTCCTCCATATCTTTTCATAACTTGATAGGTCATTTTTTCTATTTTATGTGTCACCCTGTTTATTCAATATTGAAGAACATCTAGATTGCTTCCAATTTTGAGAATTATGAATAAAGTTGCTGTAAACATTCATGCAGAAGTTTTTTTTTCTTTGTGGACATAAGTTTTCAACTAATTCGCATAAATACTAAAGGGCATGATTGCTGGATTGTATGGTACGATTATGTTTAGCTGTGTAAGCACTGCCAGATTACCTTCCAGATTGGCTGTACAATTTTGCATTCTCACAAGCAATAAATGAAAGTTTCTGTTGCTCTACATCCTCTTCAACATTTGATGGGATCTGTTTTGAGTTTTACCAGTTCTACTGCCATGAAGTAGTACTCACTTAATATTCAATTCCCTAATTATATATGATGTTGAGCATCTTTTCATAAGCTTAATTATGTATATAATTATATAAGCTTAATTATGTATATCTTCTTTTGTGAAGTGTCTATTCATACCTTTGGCCCATTTTTAATTGGGTTGCTTGTTTTCCTATTGCTAAATTTTAAGAGTTCTTTGTATATTTTTGATACATGACGTTTGCCAGATATGTGTTTTGCAAATATTTTTTCCTATTTTTTGTCCTTCTTTTCATTTTCTTAACAGTGTCTTTCACATGGAAGTTTTTAATTTAAATGAAGCCCCCGTTTTCTGAGAGTTTTATCATGAATGTGTGTTGAATTTGATATAATGTGTTTTCTGCATCTATTAATATAATGCAATTTCCTTTATTTAGATTTTTGATGTTATGGATTACCTTAGTTGATTTTCAACTGTTGAGTGAGTCTTGCATAGTTGTAATAAATCCAACTTCATTTTGGTGCATATTTTTTTAGACACTGCTGGATTTGATGTGCTAATATTCTGCTGAGGATCTTTGCGCTTATGTTCATGAGAGAGATTGTTATGTAGCTTTCCTTTCTTGTAATATTTTTATCTGCTTTTGGTATTAGCGTAACACTGGACTCATAAAATTAGTTAGAAAGTATTACCACAACTTCTATTGTCTGGAAGAAAATGTAGGTCCTTGGTATAATGTCTTTTAAAAAAATTTGGGGCCGGGTACAGTGGCTCACGCCTGTAATCCCAGCACTTTGGGAGGCCGAGATGGGCGGATCACGAGGTCAGGAGATCGAGACCATCCTGGCTAACACGGTGAAACCCCGTCTCTACTAAAAACACAAAAATTAGCCTGGTGTGGTGGCGGGCGCCTGTAGTCCCAGCTACTCAAGGAGAATGGCATGAACCCGGGAGGCGGAGCTTGCAGTGAGCCAAGATCCAAGATCGCGCCACTGCACTCTAGCCTGGGCGACAGAGTAAGACTCCATCTCAGAAATAAATAAATAAATAAATAAATAAATAAAATACAATTGGTTAAATTTACTGGAACCGCAGTCAGCAATCTTTTTGGCTCCAGAAATCAGTTTTGCGGAAAACAATTTTTCCAAAGATGGGGCGGGAGAGAGGATGGTTTCAGGATGAAACTGTTCTGCCTCAGAACATCAAGCATTAGAGTCTCATAAGAAGCATGCAACCTAGATCCCTTGCATGTGCAGTTCACAGTAGAGTTCATAATCCTGTGAGAATCTAATGCTGCTGCTGCTCTGACAGGAGGCAGAACTCAGGTAGTAATGCTTGCTTGCTTGCCAGTCACCTGCTGTGTGACTTGCTTCCTAATAGGCCAGGGACCAGTACTGGTCCATGGCCTGGGGGTTGGGGACCCCTGCACTAGAGAAGACATCTTGAAAAATTATTAATTATTGACTCAATTTCTTAAATATAGAGTTCTGTTTCTCCTCGTGTGGTATGGAAGATTGTGTCTGTCAAGGAATTGATCCATTTTTTCTAGGTTGTCAAATTTATGAGCATAGAGTTTTACATAATATTCTTTACTATCCTTTTAATTTTCATGGGATTAGTAGTGATGCCTCTCTTTAATTTCAAAATTAGTAATATGTTTCTTTTCTTTTTCCTTACTTAGCTGGGCTAGTCCATTATCAATTTTATATATAAAAAATCAGGGTCTGATTTTGATTTTTTCTGTTGATTTTCTGTTTTTAATTTTTTAAATTTATGATTGAATTTTATGTTTTTTTTCTAGTTTCCTAAAGAAGTTTAGATTAATACTTTCAGATTTTTCTTCTTTCCTAATATATGTATCACTTCTGTAAATTTTTCTCTAAACATTGCTTTTACTGCTTTCCATACATTTTTATATTATATATTTTTCTTTCAAATATTTTTAATTTATTTTGAGACTTCTTTGATCCATGTGTTATTTAGAAGTGTGCTGTTAAATCTCAAGTATTTTTTGACTTTTCCAGCTATCTTTTAGTTACTGATTTTTAATTCAATTATTTGATTGTCTGAGGACATACTTTATACAGATTTCTATTCTTGTAAATTTGTTAAGTTTTCTTATTCATGGTCCAGAAAGTGGTCTGTCTTGGTGGATGTTCCATGTGAGCTTTAGAAGAATGTGTGTTCTGCCATTGTTGGATAACATGTTCCATAAATGAAAGTTGGACCCAGTTGATAGAAGATGCTCTTCTGTTCAACTATGACCTTAATGATTTTCTGTCAATTACTGATTAAGAGGGGTTGAAATCTCTAACAATTAATTATTCATTTCTCCCTAAAGTTCTTGTACATTTTGCCTCATGTGTTTTGATGCTACATGGTTAGCTTAATATACCTTAAGAATTGTTCTTACTTCTTGGAGTATTCACGCCTTTATCATCATGTAATGGTCCCCTTTATCCGTGATACATTTTGTCACTCTGAAGTGCACTTCATCTGAAATTAATATAGTTACTGTAGTTTTCTTTCGATTAGTGTTAGGTTGGTGTGTCTTTTTCCATCCCTTTTCTTTTAATCTGTCCATGTCTTTATATTTAAGCTGATTTTCTTGTAGATAATATATAGTTAGTCCTTTTTTTTTTTTTCTGTTCTGACAATCTCTGTGTATTGGTGTAATAAAATCACTAACATTTCAATAAATAGTTAATATAATTGGATTACTATCTACCATATTTATTGCTATTTTCTACTTATTGCTCTGATTCTTTGTTTTTATTTTTGTTTTCCATGTATTCTGTTTCTTCTAATTTAAATTAAGCATTTTGTATGATTCCAATTTTTCTCCTCTCTAAATATATCAGTTATAATCATTATTTTGCATTTTAATGGTTGCTGTAGTCTTTGCAATATTCATTTCTGACTAATTGAAGTCTGCTTTCAAATAACACTATACTACATCATAGATACTGCAAATACCTTATATGAGAGTGCTCCTAATACTTTCTTCCTGTTCCTTAACATATCTGTCATTCATTACACTTATCTGTCAGTTTTAATCACTGAATACATTGTTGATATCATTATTTTGAAGACATTGGTATCAATTAGATCAATTTTAATTTTTAAAAATGCCATTTATTTTGCCATCAAGTATTTTATTTTGCCATACTTTTCCTTTTTTTATGTAGGTTTGAGTTTCTGAGCTATATCACTTTCCCTCTCTCTGAAGTACTACTTTTGATAATTCTTGAAAGGCAGGTCTATTGGCAATACATTTTTGTTTGCCTGAGAAAGTTTTTATTTCTCCTTCACTTTTGAAGGAAAATTCCAATGGGTTCAGCATTCTAGGTTAGTATTTTATTTTTCTTTCAACACTTTCAATATTTCACACTACTTTCTTCTTGCTTGCATGTTTTCTAAACAGAATTTTCATTTAATTCTTACTATTGTTCCTCTATAAGTAGAGTTATCTGCCCTTGCCCATAACCCTCGCCTCAACTGCTTTTAATATTTTTCTTTCGTTTTGATTTTCTGCAGTTTGATACAATATGCCTAGGTGTAGACTTTCTGGCATTTGTCCTGCTTTGTGTTTTCCGAGATTCTTGGATCTGTGGTTTGGTGTCTGTCATTAATTTTGAAAATTTTTCAGCCATTATTACTTCAAATATATATTTTGCTCCTTTTTATTTTATGCTTCTAGTATTTCCATTCATTAAACATATAATATACCTTTTGCAATTGTTCTATAGTTTTTGAATATTTTGTTTGATTTTTTTCTTTTTTTTTTTCCTTTTCAGTTTAGGAAGTTTCATTTTCAAGCATGTGAATTATTTCCTTGTCCATATCTAATCTACTGATAAGCATATAATACATTCTGCATTTGTGTTACAGTTGTTTTTTGTTTGACTCAACAATGTCCTCATAACATTTTCTTCAAATGCTCATCTCTCAGCTGACGTGTGATCTTGCATGTTGTGCACCTTATACATTAGAGCTCTTGACATATTAATTAGAATTATTTTAAAGTCCTAGTCTGATAATTCCAAAACTCCAGCCATATCAGTGTCTGGTTCAGATGTTTACTTTTTATCTCGAGACTGCATTTTTTGTCTTGCCGCATGCCTTTTAATTTTTTCCTCATTTTGTGACTGGGGAGCATGACAAGAAACTGCAATAAATAGGCCTTAATGTGAGGTTTTATGTTTACTAGTCAGAAGTGTCTACTCTTTATAGTAGCTGTGTGTGTAAAAGGTTATCATGTCCTCTATTGTCCTTCTTTTTGTTTTCCTTGATGTCTTTGGGTCTCTTTAGAGACTCATTTGAAATAGGACCTGAGTCTTGACTTTCTTTCCATTATAATCCCTTATACAGGAGCATGAGTTATGTGGTATAAAATGTGAGTTAAGAGAAGCAGTCTACAGTCCTGTAATTCAATTTCAGTCTTTCCGGGAGACTGTGCACCAGATATGTGAGCTTCACAAGTGCTTCTGAGGTGTTTTTGTTTTTGTTTTTTTAATCCCTAGAGATGCTAGTGGGTGTTTGATTTGGGTTTCCACCTTCTCCCAGTTAGGTTCTGGAAAACCCACGTTGCGTAGGCTCTGGTAAAGTAGTTTTATTTGAAGACAGGCTTCTATTAAGGAGAAGAGAATGTTCCGGACTTATTTTGAAATTCCAGCTACTGGAAGCTTGAGGGGACTTTTCACCGACCTTGACAGGAGAAACTGGTGGGACTCCTGGAGGTAAAAATCATGACATTTTGAGTCCCCCCCAGACCGGGCCCCTCAATTTTTAACTGTCAGCTCATGCACACCGAGAGTCCAGCAATTCCTCCATTGCAGTTCGAGTGTTCCTTCCAGCACTGGATCCAGTGGCAAGTTTCTGCTGCTGGGTTTTGGTCTCAATTTAGTTGTGATTTTTCGCTGTTTACCTGTCTCTACAATTTTTTATGGCAGCAGTGTGCTCGTGACCTCAGTTTTCTGATAGATCTAAACAGAGTTGTTGATTTTCAGTTTGCTCAGCCTTTTTTGTTTTTTTACTGTTGTAAAGGCAGAAATGATGGCTTCTCAGCTCTTTATATGTCATATAAGACTCCAGAGTTCTCCAGATTTCTTTAAAAAAAAAAATCTATTATGAATGATTTCATTCCAGCTCTAGCCTTAGGTATCGCCTTAGTTCTGGCTGATATAAAAAATTACCATAACCTCGGAAATTTAAGCGACATGAATTAATTTCTTACAGTTCTGGAGGCTGAAAGTCTGAGATCAAGTTTCCAAGCATCATCAGGAAATAGTGGGGGCCCTTTTCTAAGTTGCAGCCTGCTACCTTCTTGTGTCTTTGGTGGCAGAGAGTGAGAATGCTCTCTGGTGTCCCTTTTATGACAGCACTATTCCCATTCAATAGGGCTTCACCCTCATGATCTGGGAGACTGTACCCAAATCTAATTACCTTCCCAAGACTCTTCCTCTAATATCACCTCAGGGACTAGGATTTCAACATATACATTTTGAGAGGACACAACATTCAGTCAAATACTTTCTGCCCCTGACCTTTCAAAATTCATGTCCTTCTCACATGCAAAATATATTCATTCCATTCCAACAGTTCTAAAAGTTTTAACTCATTCCAGCATCAACCCTAAAGTCTAAAGTCCAAATCTTACCTAAACATCATCTAAATCAATGGTGATTTAATAAATGGGTGAGACTCAAGGTATAATTTATCCTGAGGCAAAATTTTTCTCCAAAAGAGTGACATGCTTCCAAAATACAGTGTTGGCATAAGCATCGATAACCATCCTTACTCCAAAAGGCAGAATAGGGAACAATGAAAGGGTAAGAGGTTCTAAGTAAGTACTAACCCAAGCAAGGCAAACTCCGTGAGATCTTAAAGTTTGAGAATAATCTGCTTTGGCTCCATACCCTGCCTGCCAGCCCCACTGGAATGGCAGTTCCACCTTCAGATAAACTTGGGCAGAGGTACTGCCTTCCGGAGCTACTGAGGTGGCAACGTCACTCCCACAGTTCAGTTGGGCACTGCCCATGCTATCTCTTTCCGTAGTGACTTCACCCATGCCACAGCTCTTTGGGGTGGCCCCACCCATGCCATGATTCTCTGTCAGGGAAAAGGTAGCACCCCCAGGGCTCTTCTGGATATCATTCTTGTCCTTTGAAGTCCAGGTGGAGGTGTCCTGCTCCCTATGACTATGCATTTGGGGCCGTCTTCCCTTGTTTTTTCAATGATAACATGTGTTTGCAGCTGAACATGTTCTATGGTCTGGTCCTGGGGTCTAAGAAGTCTGACAGTCTTCCTCCATTTTGTCCTGTTTTCTCTATTTTCTTTAGTTCCTGCTGTCAATGCTTCTGCTGTTGTAATCCAATCTCTATTCCTGGCTTTCGCTGAGATGGTTGACCAAGTCTGTGGTTCACACTGGTAGTGTTCTCTTCTGAACACTGTTTCTCAATTTTTGTAATATGTACAGGCAAAGAATTATTTAAGTCTTCAAGTTCTGGTTCCTTTTTTGATGATCAATAACATCTTCAATTCATCTTTCTTTTTTTTACATTTTATGATAAGCCATCAGGAGAAATCAAGCCACTCCTTTAACACATTGCTTAGAAGTGTCCTTGGCTAAATATACAATTTCATCACTCACAAGTTTACCTTCCACAAAACACTAGCACATAAACATGATTCAGCCGTGTTCTTTGCCAGTTTATGGCATGGATAGTCTTTCCTCCAGTTTCCAATAACGTGTTCTACATTTTCATCTGATACATCATCAGAGTGGTCTATACCATTCTTATTTCGACCTATATTCTCTTCATGATTACTCAGGTATGCCCTGAGAAGACAGAGGCATTATCTGTAGCTCTCCTCTTTTCTTTCCGAGTTCTCAACAGAATTGTGTTTAAAATTCATTTATGACAATCTAGGCTTTTCCTAGCATGCACTTCCAAACTCATTCAGTTTTTACCCCTTACCCAATTCTAAAGTTACTTCTAAGTTTTTAGGTATTTGTCACAGTAGCATCCCCACTTTTAGGTACCAATTTCTGTGTTAGTGAGTTCAAATTGTTATGACAAAGTACCATAGACTATGGAACTAAACATTAGACATTTATTTCTCATAGTTCTGGAGGCTAAAAGTCTGAGATCAGGGTGCCAGGATGATTTGGTTCTGGTTAGAACCCTCTTCTGAGTTTCAGACAGTCTTTTCCTATATCCTGACATGAGATAACAAGGATGAGAAAACCCTCCAGTTTTTTTTGTTGTTGTTGTTGTTTTTGTTTTTTTTTTAAATAAGGGCACTACTCTCATTCATGAGGGCTCCACCCAGTTTCCTTCAGTTTCTTAATCACCTCCTAAAGCCATCACATTGGGATTTAAGATTTTGATATATAAATTTAGGGGAACACAAACATGCAGTCCATTTCAAGTGTTTACCATACAAGAGGAGTAATATTATCTCTCTCTATATATGTATGTACCCATAAAAAATATATATAGTAACATTTTTGCACATTTTAAAATCTTATGTAAGCAATTATATTGTGCGTAATTGACTTGTTTCATTTTACATTATATTTTATAGATTTGCTGATATTAATATATGTGGCTCTAATTTTCATTGTGTGTTTTTTTTTTTCCCAAGAATTAGGAGAAGTCTGAGATTTTATAATATTTGCTAGCTTGCAAGTCAGCCTGCTACAGTTTTATAGTTATTGAAGACATAACACTCTTGGGTCAGAGACAAAGGATATTAATTTTCTCAACAGTAGGAGAGGTCAGAGTATCTAATACATTTTCTTTTGCCTGAAGCCCCAATACTCATGGGAAAATTCAAAGAGGTCCAGGTGACTCCCGGGCATGCAGAGAATTGTGTTATAGGAGAGAAACACTGAACTATAGGGAACCTAAGTGCTTTCAAATGGACAGTAATCATGCAAAACATTTTTCTATCTTCTAAGACTGTTCACTGCACAAAAATCCTTGAAAAAATAATACGAATCAGTGGCAGTCAGTGTCTTTTCTCAGAAACATGAAGAATTATGAGAAAACCATAGAGAATTATCTGTTTATGGCTATTGGTTGCATGAAAAAATCTGATTCATTAAAGCTGTTGCTAATTTTATGAACAATTTATTACTTATTTTTATGTAGAATGCTGCAGTAAACAGACTTGTGCAAAAGTTGAACATATATGTGTATATATATGAAATATAAATCTTACATACTAATGTAGGGAATATAATATAACATATACAAGACAATATATATTTTATAATATATATAAGATACATTTCATATATAATATATATAAATCTTGAGCATACATGTATGTTCAAGAGAAGTATGTGTATGTGTGTACATATACATATATATATATATAATCCAAATGAGTCTGCCTTTTTAATATGATCTTGGGTGTTCTATTTGGTTTTTGTTGCTATTGTACTGTTTTATTCTGTTTTTCTTTTTATATATTGAATTTATATTCATCACCTTGTTGATGTCTTATATAATATCTATTTTTGTCAATAGATATTTTCAATTATTATCACAACCCCTTAAGCCCTAGGAGTCACTCAGCAGATATTGTACCTAACAGTAATCATGAAAACTGCCTTATAAGGAAAGAATTTTATTGTTAAATAAGATAAGAACAGGTTATATTATTTACTTTATAAAGTTTACAATGCACATAAGTATATAAAGCTTTAAGAAATTTTGATAAAAAGCATGGTTTAATTTTATTTTCTATTGTTTTTCTTTTATTTTCTATTGTTTCTCAATTTTTATTTTTTATTGTTCTTTGCTTGAAATCTTTTCTCTAAAACAACTACATCTTCCTGTGTAACTAATCTTTATGCTGTATATTTTGGAAAACAGCTCATTAAATAATTTCATCTTGAGATTTTTGTGATTAAAGTCCATCTTTGGGGTGTGCGTGTGTGTGTGTGTGTGTACATATAGCTACACACATATATATATGTATGTTACATGCACACACCATACATACACACACACACTCATACACATTGGTGATACATTACCTTCAGAGAAAAGTTACACTTTTAAAGGCTTTCATTTTAGCTTCAATAGGAAAGAAAGGCTAAATCCTTTTACTAAGTAGCCATTTATAAAACGTTCGTTTCAATCAAGGAGAATGAAAAGAAATAGAGCAAAGCCTTATAACAAGAAAGCACTCATTTCCTTTACCTCAGATTCCCAAACACATTGGCAAAGATGAAAACAACTTTCCTGCTGATGCTATTATCTGTGATAGCCAGTCCTTTCCTCCTTACAATGAGGGCCTGGAAGAACAATCCGTTCCACGGCGGCAGAGGCAATACCAAATGGGCAGGTGAAGAATTTCAGCATACGAACAATAAAAAGTATAGATGGCTGGACAATCACCAACAACAAAAGAGCCAAAAAACTCAAATTTCATCGCTTGTGTTTGTTCCAACTTCGCCAGTTCTTTCTCTATTTTCTTAGAGTTCCTATAGAGATGAGGAATTCACACAAAATGATCCTTTTCTAAGCTACACAGAAACAAAACAGATTTGAAAACAAAGAAACAAAAAGAAGAAAGAATGTAATTTAAGCTTGTGATGATAGGAAGTCAAACAAAGTTTCTTTTCTTTTGCTTGTATGATTACTTGGAATGACAGTAATTTTGTTAAATATACTTTTCTTCCAATAGGTCTTAGGAAATGGCCTTGTACTTAATGTTCTATTCTAAGGTTTGAGTGATGAAATGTTGTAAAAAAAAAAAAAAATCTGGGGGGTGCTATTTTATTTTGCAAGTGCTATTTTATAGAAAACACACCGTTTTTATATTTTTTAAATAAGTAATCTTTTAAATTATAAAAGTCATATAAATTTGAAAGAAATGTATAACTTACTGCAAGGTACACAGAAATCTTTAAGATTTCCTCTGATTGTACCACCCAGAGTAAAGGACTCTACTAATATCTGTAGAGTGTGTGTGTGTGTGTGTGTGTATAGATACATAACTCTATAGTATTCTAATATATGAAATTTCTACTTAGAGGCATTCATATTGCCACAATTTAAAGCTATTTTTATTGAGGTAAAATATATTTATATTATTTACCATCTTTTTCATTTTTAAGTGTACATTTCAGCAACAACAAATACATTTATGTATTTTTTCCTTCATCCTCCTCCTTTTCTGGCCTCTGGTAAAAGACTATTGAAAATAATGCTGCAAGTATAAGTTTAAATATAAATAAAAATAGTATACACTCATTACTTCCTCCTGAAACATACCAGCAACTGGAATTGTTTAGATATACAGATGTAAGTAAACTTATGACATATGATATGGCAAAAAAAATTGGAAGACATAATTTTTCAATTTATTTTATGTTGAAGTGAAGAAAATAATAGGTGGAATTATAAAGCATAATAAATAAAGATGTCTTGGATACTGAGAAAGAGTCAAACTAGTATCACTTTAACTTTTTCATGTACTTTTATTTATTAATTGGAAGAAACAATTTTAAGTTATGTTCTCTAATGGGGGATCTTACTATGACCTTCATAAATTATAAGAAAGAGAAACAAGAACATGTGTAATGAAAAGATCATTGCTTTTATTTCTACTTAACATAAAAGGAGGTAAGGCACACATTTTCATATTGCCTAGTTTAAAGGCTTTAATCTAAACTTCAAAATGAACATTTGAATAACCTAGAATGCTCATATAATTGATTTATCTTCTTCATCTTTTTGCTGGGTATTCATTACTTTAAATGCATTCTTACAGTTATATAGGAATCCTAGTTCTGCTTCTGAAGCTTAAATACTCGACCTTTTGGACACCACTAGTGGTCCTTCCAGTTATATCCTAAGCAATTTACCTCTTGCTCCAAGCATGCCCTGCAAAAGTCTAAATTTTATACACCAGGGGATGAATCACAGACAGAATGCATCCCAGTGTGAAAGCACATCTTCCATAGAAGTAAAGCTGTCACTAGTATGTCTGTATAGTTTACAAACTGCAGTGGAAAATGCCCACGATTTCATCAGACAGACCCGGCTTTGAGCGTTGTCACTATCTTTCATCATTATCCTGTTATCTTTGACCCACTAATTATCACCAGCGAGTTTTAATTTCTGCATCTAAAGAAATGGAG